>NC_089513.1:32696523-34056023 GCF_036850995.1 Saccopteryx leptura
GATTTTTGCTAAGTTGGGCAAAATAAATTTATTTTTTTATTATCATTTTTACAGAGACAGAGTCAGAGAGGGACAGATAGGGGCAGACAGACAGGAACAGAGAGAGATGAGAAGCATCAATTATTAGTTTTTTGTTGTGACACCTTAGCTGCTCATCGATTGCTTTCTCATATGTGCCTTGACCATGGGGATACAGCAGACCGAGTAACCCCTTGCTCAAGCCAGCGACCTTGGTCCAAGCTGGTGAGCTTTGCTTAAACAAGATGAGCCCGCACTCAAGCTGGCAACCTCGAGGTCTCAAACCTGGGTCCTCCACATCCCAGTCGGATGCTCTATCCACTGCACCACTGCCTGGTCAGGCCAAAATAATCTTTATAAAACAAGTTACTATAGTTAAATCTATCTTTTTATTTATACTTTGGCTGCTCTACTACCGCCCACCATGAAAGCCTGAACGCCCACTAGTGGGCGGTAGGGACCAGGTTGACTACCACTGCTTTACCATTTCTTTTAGAAGCCTTCCTTGACCCAAGGCTGGGTCAGGTATTCCTTAATCTCACATAGCACTGACCATACCAGTGCCGTTACCTGTCTGCCCTGTTCATTAAAATGTAGACAACTCTTATTTTCCATTAAACCTAGTTTCTGGCATAAAGCCTACTCAAAAAATAACAGCTGGATAAATTATTTTGTATTCTTCTATCTTGTTTCTTGCCTGCCCAGGGCTCAACAAATCATTTATGAAGCCATTTCCCCATCTGTCCTGCCACTGTTCTTTATTGATCAGTAAAATGTTTCTATTCCCAAGACAGAATGTCCCTCATCCTGTTCACACCATCCCCCAGACCGGACATACTAGCAGATGCAGTGACAGAGCCTGGATTGCTGTCCTCTCTCTTCATGACATTCTCATGGAAAATGAGGTCTCAATGTAATAGTCCCATTTTTCCTATTTCCTGAGTATTCCTAACCCTCAGAGAAAAGCTGCAAGCAGTGATTCTTTCCTCTGTTGTTGACTAGTCACAGGAAAAGCTTTACAGAGAATACGCATACGCACTCGGAAGTGCTGCATAAAGTTACACTGACTCAAGACCTAGTACAGCAGTTTACAACCTTCAAGGAGTCTTGCTTAAAATAAACCCTTTTGACTAACAAAGTCTTTACAATGTTCATTGTGTTCACAAGTTACTTTGTAGTGTGGACTCTCTGGTGGCGCATAAGGACTGATCTGTGCCTGAAAGCCTTCCCACACTCATTACATATATAAGCTTCATCCCCAGAGTGGATTCTCTGATGCTGAACAAGGGCTGAGCTCCTTTTGAACGTTTTGCCACATTCATTACACTGATAAGGTTCCTCTCCACTGTGAATTCTCTGATGTCTGATGAGGTTTGAACTCAAACTGAAGGCTTTTCCACACTCGTTACACTCATAGGGCTTCTCTCCACTGTGTATCCTCTGATGGGTAATCAGCTCTGAGCTCTGCCTAAAAGCTTTCCCACACTCATTACATTCGTAAGGTCTCTCTCCTGTATGAATTCGCTGGTGTCTAATAAGCTTTGAGCTTTGGCTAAAGGTTTTCCCACACTCATTACACTCATAGGGTTTCTCACCAGTATGAATTCTTTGATGGATAATGAGATAGGAACTTTGACTGAATGCTTTGCCACATTCATTGCACTTACAGGCTTTCTCACCGGTGTGAATTTTACGATGTCTAATGAGGGCTGAGCTCTGATTGAAGGCTTTCCCACACTCACTGCATTCATATGCTTTCTCACCACTATGAATTCTCTGGTGAATAATAAGATACGACCTCAAACTAAACGCCTTCTCACACTGGTTACATTTATAGGGCTTTTCTCCGGTGTGGATCCTCTGGTGTTGTGTGAGAGAGGAATGCTGTTTAAAGCTGTGCCCACACACATCACATCTATAAGGTCTCTCTTCCGTAGGAACTTTCTGGTAGGTTTCCGAGTTTGCACTTGGAATTAAGCTTCTCTGAGGCTCGTGGTGGTTTCTCCTCCCCGGAGATCTGTGTGTGATTCCTTGACTGAGACGGCCTCCTTGGGAAGGGGATCTTCCTGGTTTCTCCCCTGAAGCACCTCCTTGCTGCCATGCTAAGTTGCTTTTGTGCTCACTAACTCCTCCAAATGAAAGTTCCAGGGGAAGTCCTGCTTTTTCTCCCAAAATGTCCTTCTTTGTCGCTGATTCACTGTTTTCACAACCTGAAATAATAGCAAAAGACAGTTTTAATTTCTCCACACACTCCCAAGCAATGCTCACTTTCTATGTGAGAGGAAACAGATGCTTCTACCCACAAAAGATGTCTGTGTCCACAAATATCTTCTTTAACTGGTCAAAATAGGTTCCTTTTTCCCTTCTAATACTAGAGCCTACAGTTGTGCTTTGCAGTTTATCCTTTCCTGCCCCCTTGGAGAATTCAATGAATCAATTACCTACTATTCCTTTCCTAATATTTCCAACCTCTTTCTCCACTGTCTTCTTCCTGTTCATCAGCATTTAAACGAGCTCAAGCCTCTCTCATCTTTTAAAATCAAGCTCCTCGTCTACACATCTCCCTCATGAAACCTCATCCCCATTCAGAGTAAAGCTTCTTAAAAGGATTGTCTGTACTCATTTCCATTATATAATCTGGTTTCTGCCTCCCCCCACCCCAATTCCCACACACTCCCATCAAAACCACCAACTCCATAGCTATTTAATCTAATGGGGACTTTACAGGTCTTACTTAATTGGCCTCTCTGTAACACTGACACTTGTGACAACACCTTCCTTTAAGAAACAGCTATATTAGCCTGATTTCTGTGGCCGTTCCTTCTTCGATTCGAGGCCAATCACTCAAACATGAGTTCCTTCAAATTCTGTTCTGGGCTCTCATGTATCCCCACTTTATAAACTGTCTACCTCCTAGACTTCAATTACTATTGTACTTATGTTATAAGCTAACCAGATCCTCAATTCTAACTGTTTTCTCTGTTAAGCTCTGTACTATCATATCCAATGCTAATTGGTTACATTACTTGTGAATATTTCACAAGCACCAAAATGTCCAAAACACATCATCAGTATGTTTTTTCCCTTATGTTTTCCATTTATATAAACAGCACCACTATTAACCAAGCTGTTCAAGACTGAAACGTATCATCATCAACTCTTACCTACATGCTCCACTTTCAATGATGCCCAGCTACTGCAATGCAATTTAAATACTGATAAGCAGGAGTCAGTTTGATCTTCCCCACCTCTTACCATAATACATCTTGATTTATTCACTGTGGTCATTTGAGTTGTAACAGTCTCTAACAGGGCTCTACTCTTACCTTCAAATGCATTCTCCACTCTGCTACTAAATTTTTAAATACATATCCAAACATGTCATTCCCTTGTCCAAAACCTTTCAACTATACTCCACTACGCTGTACAAACTAATTAGAATGACATACAAGTTTTCACAATCTGGGTCCCATTTTCCTCCCTAGTTTCTCTTACTACTTCTCCCTTATGAATTCACTATTCCAGTTAAATTATCTTCAATTCCCAGAATGGGCTGAATTCCTTCACCAACAGGACTTTGTGGCCTTTGCTTATGTGATACTGTAGTATAGGAAATATATACTATCTGATTTTCATCACCACTTCCTGGCACAGAGTTTTAAAAACCCTTGAAACTTCCTAAGTGGTAGAGGTGAGAGGAGTATCTTGTTACTCAGAATAAACCCCTACCAACCATACCTAGGTTTATGCTAATGAGTCAACTCTTGGGAGGGTAGGCTGGTTGCCATAGGAACCAACCAAGTGAAGAGGGTTAGAACTTTCAGCCCCATCCTCTGACTTTGAGGGAGAGGTGCTAGGTAGGGATTGAGCTAGCTCATCACCAATGGCTAATGATTTAATCAACTGTGCCCATTTAATGAAACCTCCACAAAAACCTTAAACAAAGGGGTTCGTAGAGCTTCTGAGATAGTGAATTCATCCAAGTGCCAGGAGAAGGGCAGCCCAAATATCAATCCTGCACTCAGGATTCTCTGGACCTCACCCTGTGAACCTCTATTCACTTGTGTCCTTTATAATAAACCACCAACAGTAGTAAGGTGTTTCCTTGAGTTTTGTGAGCCATTATACCAAGTGATGAGACCCCAGGAGGGGGTTGTGAAACCGCCAATTTACAGCAGATCAGAAGTGTGGGTAACCTGGGACTCATTACATGCAACTGGCATCTGAAGGGGGGGGGGGCTGCTTGCCTTGTGGGACTGAGACATTATCTGTGGGGTCTGCACTAATTCTGGGGAGTTAAGTGTCAGAACAGTTTAATGTGAGGGAAAACCCTGTACACAGAGTCAGAAGTGTGGAGAAATAGTTTTTCCCTTTGGCTTGGGACACTTCTCCTCCCACCTACAGTGTGTCCATAAAGTCATGGTGCACTTTTGACCGGTCACAGGAAAGCAACAAAAGATGATAGAAATGTGAAATCTGCACCAAATAAAAGAAAAACCCTCCCAGTTTCTGTAGGATGATGTGGCAGCATGTGTGCATGTGCAGATGATGATGTAACACCGTGTATACAGCGGAGCAGCCCATGGCCATGCCAGTGGAGATGTGGACGGTACAGAGGAAAGTTCAGTGTGTTCTGTGGCTCGCTAAATTCAAATCTGTGACCAAAGTGCAACGTGAACATCGGCGCATTTATAACGAAGTGCCACCACATAGGAATAACATTATTTGGTGGGATAAGCAGTTGAAGGAAACTGGCAGTTTGGTGGAGAAACCCCGTTCTGGTAGGCCATCAGTCAGTGACGAGTCTGTAGAGGCTATACGGGATAGCTACCTAAGGAGCCCTAAAAAATCTGTGCGTGAGCCCACATCAAACTGCACTGAATAGGTATGAAACTGGGAGAGTTTTCCTTTTATTTCGTGCAGATTTCACATTTCTATCGTCTTTTGTTGCTTTCCTGTTACCGGTCAAAAGTGCACCATGACTTTACGGACACACTGTATTTATCTGGCTTTTTTCCTACTTACAGTTCAAGTCTAAGCTTAGCTGTCTTTTCCGTCAAGAAGTATTTCCTGAACCTGTAAGGCTGGGTTAGGGGCCTTTACATATGGCTTCGTAGTACCCAGGGCCTACTTTTAGTCTGTCATTTACTATTCTATACTGCAATTGCCTTTTTGCTTGTCCACCACCCCACTGAGACCTGAAAGTTCTTTGAAGATAGAGACCCAGTGCCTATCACCCTGCCTGACATGTATTAGTACCCAATTAAGATATAATGAAGGATTTAGTAAATGACAGGGAAATGGACACAGGAGGCCTGACTGCCATTCCTGAGGATTGCTGAATACAAAGCTGCTGAAGTGAGCGCCTCAGGGCTAGAATAATAAAGGGTTAAGGCTGAAGTGTGGCATGTTCGTAAATGCAATTAATTCTGTATACTCAAAGCCAGAGGCCTGATAGCAGATCCGGATGAGTTTCTATTTCTTACCACTTTGGGGGGGAAAGCAGCACTCCCAGGGTTTCAGCTGTGTCTTTAGAGGCTGGAGTTGGATGTTTAACTCTTGTGATGCTCCAAGACATGTCAAATTGGGGACCTGAAATCAGTAAAATACGGTTAACACTGTGAGAAATCCCTAAGGAAATGCTTAGTAAAAATCTCAGAGGTCAACAAAGACCTCTCCAGGGATGAGAAATAGGGAAAAAAGAACTATGAAAGGAGAAAGATGGGCATGGCCCTAGCAGTCACTTCAGGGTTAGGGTCAGTACGGATAAGCATATCTTTATCCTCCTGTTACGATGATGCCACACGCTCCAGTTTGTAAATCCCTTTTCCCACAACATACAGCATCTCCCCGTCCCCACCTGCTGCCCTGGGTCATCAAATTCCCTCTCCAAGTCCTCCAGGAGAGCCACAGCTTCCTCGCCACTCTTTGGACTATGTTGCTGAACCCAGACCTGCAGCTCCTCAGGCAGGATGCTCAGGAACTGCTCCAGCACCAGCAGCTCTAGGATCTGCTCCTTTGTGTGCAACTCTGGCATGAGCCACTGATAGCACAGCTCCTGGAGTCGGCCCAGGGCCTCCCGGGGCCCAGGCGTCTCCTGGTAGCAAAACTTCCGGAATTGCTGGCGAAACAATTCTTGGCAGGATCGGATACTCCCGTTTTGCTTTGATTTCTGACCCCAGGGAAGGCTTTCTTCTACTTTCACTAGTATCAGTTCTTGTTCCCGAGGGTTTTGAGGTATCAGTGTTGAAATTGCTCTGGATTCTACAGCCATTCTGGCCTGAAACACGTTGATCAAAAGCTCACTACAAGTGGATACTCTACTTCAGGAATCCTTTCAGTAATTTCTTCTTTCCTGAAGGATATAAAAGCACTGTTAACTTACAGCAATGTAAAACAATCTCTAAGAACTTATAATATAAACATCAGTCATCCCAGTAACATACATATTGATTGAAAGGGAAGAAGTTTGAGATTGTAAATAAATAATAATCAGGTGACAAACTAAAAATCCCTCATGTCATTCACTGTCTCCTATTTTGTAGAATTTCTACCACAAATGCGCTAAGGAATTATTTTAGAAGCAAAAGAATGCAATATTAACGTGCATCACACTGAGAAATTCCCTTTTTAATTCTCTTTCAGTTTTGACTCATCGAGAAAAATTCGTCTTTAAGGTGTATGTAGAACTTGCGGAACTCCCCCTTAATAAAGTTGTAAGCCTCAGACTTCCAAGGGTAACAGTATCTAACTAGGATTTAATAACGCTGATTTTTAAAGCAGTTAACTGCCTATTAAACATTAGTTGACTCAAATAAAAATACCATTGCATATGTAACCATTTAATCAATTTTGGTATTCACTGAATTTCTTCAGCGAACACTGAGGAACTTACTATGGGCTCTCATAAGGCGAGTAATTGGGTACAATAGTTTTTACTGTGTGTGTGTGTGTGTGTGTGTGTGTGTGTGTGTGTGTGAATCATGACACTAATTCTGATGAATAAATGAGTCTACCGGCAAATAACCAATAAGTGTATGTTAAATGCTTATCATGTCAGCATACAGGGACCATGTCAGATACAGAGAAGAAGCAAAAAGGTCAATCTTAGCTTTCAAAAAGCTTAGCCTATACAGGAGTAAACATTTTTAAAAAGTTAAATATGGCAACATGTGTTAAATTTTCTGATTTTAGGATGGGGGAATACCGATAGGAGGGGGTAGTCCTTAAATTAGTAGGACAGTAAAATTTAACCCTAACTCTACCAATAACTTTACAGATTTTAATACTGAGGCTACAGGGTGGAGGAATGAGTGCCTTTTCCGTTAGAAAGCTGGGGCTTCAGTGATGGCCTCAACTGCGTCCCCAGTACGCAATCAGACGCCGCCCGGGATCGACCGGCCGAGGAACGGGGTTCTTCACCCCGCGCCCGCGGTCCAGGCCGCACGCCTTCCCTGCCCTCCCTCCGCCACGGGGCCCGCGTCCCTCACCGCAAAGCCCAGGAGCGGCCAGGGAGCCAGCCGCCGACCAGAGCGGCGAGCCACAAAGACCGGAAGTGAACCCACGCGGCTTTCCGCTCGCGATTCCTCCCGAGCCTCCGTCCGTCCCGCCCCGTGCTCAGAGGCAGCCAATCAGCGCCTGGATCCTACGCTTCCCACCGCTTCCCTCTGCGGCCGCTGGCCCAGTGGAGCCTGAAGTCCCGGAGGAGGTGCGCAGAGAGGCGGGGTCGGTGGGCGTGCCGCCCACCTCACCTCCCTTTCCCACCACCAGCCACTATTCTTGGTGTCCGGTCGTTCCTGATTCATTCCACCTCCAATGTTTTAGAAAAGTTTCGATATTTCCCGATATTTTCAGTTCTTTTCCAGTATCTCTGACAAAAGTAAACACGTGGATAAACAGGCTGAACAAAAAGTAACAGCCATGTATATTGCTCTTCTGCTCAACAGCTCTGTGCAGTAGCTATGGTATCCCCATGTGACAGCCATAGACACAGCCAAGTCAAGCAGCTTGTGTTCAGACACCGAAGTCCCCGTAGTTCAAGGACATTGTGCATTCCCATACTCGGCCCCTCTAACGTGAGGTTTTCTCATTTTTCACTGGACCCTAAAAGTCGTAGTATTTAAATTTTTCTTTGGCCATTTAGTAGATGAAAAATGATGTCATGTTGCTTTAAACTAGTTAACTTGAAGATAAGGTTATTTCTCGCTGTTTATTGACCATTACGGTTCTTCAAAGAAATGGCTTTTCCCATTTTTAAAATTGAGATGTCACTATTTTCCTTTTATATTTGTGAGAGCTTTTTACTTGCTGAGGATATCAATTCATTTGTTGCAAACATTTCCCCTCTTATTTGTATTTATTTATTTTTAAATTGTTAGTACAAGGTGACACAAAAAAATTCTCCTTTGTGAAGACAATTAAAGCACACATATTTGGGGAGAAATTGATGGAGAGCCATTAGTGACCTACTAAGTCATAATTTTTTTTTTTTTTGTATTTTTCTGAAGCTGGAAATGGGGAGAGACAGTCAGACAGACTCCCGCATGCGCCCGACCGGGATCCACCCGGCACGCCCACCAGGGGGCGACGCTCTGCCCACCAGGGGGCGATGTTCTGCCCCTCCGGGGCATCGCTCTGTTGCGACCAGAGCCACTCTAGCGCCTGGGGCAGAGGCCAAGGAGCCATCCCCAGTGCCCAGGCCATCTTTGCTCCAATGGAGCTTTGGCTGCGGGAGGGGAAGAGAGAGACAGAGAGGAAGGAGGGGGGGGTGGAGAAGCAAATGGGCGCTTCTCCTATGTGCCCTGGTCGGGAATCGAACCCGGGTCCCCCGCACGCCAGGCCGATGCTCTACCGCTGAGCCAACTGGCCAGGGCCTACTAAGTCATTCTTAATCATTATGAAATGACTATGGCAATTTTACAAAGCAAGAGTGTAGTAAGGTATTTGAAGAACTTCCTTGCTCTTTCAATAGGAGATAGAATTTGTATATTGCTTTCTTTCTCCCCCTCTTTGAATCCTAGGAATAGCATGTCCCTGGGCAATGGAGGGAGGGGAGAGACATTGGAAGAATCTGTGAAATGTATGGTTTGTGAATCCCCATCTGTATGTAGTTGTAAGCTTGTGTCATGATGTTATGCCTCCCCGACCTGTATGTGGTCAAAGAGTATATAAGTAGTCTCTGAGAGGTAATCAGGGCTGCATGATTTAGGTAGGAGGATTGTCTCATGTATGCTGCCGGCTTTTCATAATAAAATTCCTCAAAATTCATATTGGACTTGGTGTCTCTACATGAACCCGCAGAAATGAGGTACAGTACTTTATAACATTTGGGGGCTCATCTGAGATGCAGTATTCCATGTTACCATGAGTAGAGACACTCGCATCAGCTGGCCTCTCCGGGGGGGCTGCCTAACCCCAAGGCTTACTAGGAGGGGCACCCCCTGAAACATTTCAGAGCTCCGATTCTCCAGTGGGTTCAGAAAGTCTCTCGGCAGACACCATTTCTGGTCCCTAAATTCAACAATTCAGCAAAGAAATCAAGGAGTGTGAAATTTTGGACTTTGGAGATTGTAGGCAGGGTTGATTATTTTACTTTGCTGATTTGGGACTCCGAGGGTTTTTCTTTTGGGACGTCAGCTTGGACCAGTGTGTAGAAGACTGGACAAAGTCATACTCTTACATTGGGCCCCTCGAAGACCGAGACATCGGTGGGGGGGTTTAGGTCTCGCCTTGGACTTTCCTGGGGAACGTCTGGTTATACTCTGGGGGAAAAAAAGGAGGGGAGACTTTGTCTTGCCCAGGATTGCCAGAGGCATCTAGATGCACTCTTAGAGGAAGGCATAGTGGAGACTTTGTTCATTTGTGGTCTAGGGAGGAAACTGAGTTAACCAGGTTAATTGATCTTGCTACAGACTCCCAGACACATCTTCTTTGTGTTCGTCAGGTGTTTGTTGAGATCTCAGTCTTTGTTAATTAGTGTGTGAGTGGAAAGCGGCCTGCAAACACCTGAGAGGCCCCTGAGTGATTGGTTTGGTGTGTGAATGGGAATCTCTGGTGTCTAAGTCTGAGCTCCAGGAACGTGGCTAGCAGAACACCTGAGAAACCCCTGGAAGTGGAACCCTTTCCCTTGTCTGTTGAACTGTGTATTTTTTTGTGTGATTTTTGGTTTTGTTTTTTTTAAAATATTTTTTTATTTTTATTCATTTTTTTAGAGAGGAGAGGGAGAGACAGAGAGACAGAGAGAGAGAGAGGAGAGACAGAGAGAGAGAAGAGGGGGGAGGAGCTGGAAGCATCAACTCCCATATGTGCCTTGACCAGGCAAGCCCAGGGTTTCGAACCGGCGACCTCAGCATTTCCAGGTCGACGCTTTATCCACTGTGCCACCACAGGTCAGGCTATTTTTTTGTGATTTTTGTATGTGAGGTCTTTGTTTAATGTATACTGGGTAAGGCCTGAATTTTTATGCATGCAAAATTGAAAATTCCCAAATTAAAATTAAATTGGAAGTTTCTGGGCAAAAGTAAAAGGAAATTTATAAGCTTCATATTAGATTAGTGGCTATCTGTCAGTGCACACATTGCAGGGAGGAGGGGCACTGGAAAAACAGATGTCCCCAACTACAAGCAGCTAAGACAAGTTCTAAGGTTCTGAACCTTGAGGACTGACCGGGCCAAGGCTCCTTTTCATTGAACCCCTGGGAGGCTATGGCAACAGCAGAAGTAAGGGGAAAACTGTGGACTTTTAAATAGACATTGGAGCAACACATTCAGTTTTATCCAAGCCTCTAGGGCCCATTACTACACATAAAACTTCAATACAAGGGGCCACTGGAAAAACTGCCTACTACCCATGGACCACGCAGCAGACAGTCAATCTAGGGCAAGGAATGGTCACCCATTCTTTCTTGGTCATACCGGAATGCCCCTATCCCCTGACAGGGCAGGACTTATTACAAAAACTCCAAGCCATAGTCTCCTTTAAGGGAGAAAATACCACCTTAACTATAGGATCCAATAAGAGAACTCCAGGCACTGGGTTACAGCTACTCCTAACCTGCCCCCTCTCCAAAGAATACCTTTTACAGGAATCAACTGGACTAGAAAAAGCCCGCAGCCCTTTGCTACTCCAACAGCTTCAGGAGAGTTTTCCAGAAGTGTGAGCTGAAGCCAACCCTCCCGGACTTGCAGCCCACCAGCCACCTGTGGTCATACAATTGCTATCCACTGTGACTCCAGTAGTGTTAAGACAATACCCAATGAGTCAGAAAGCTAGGGAGGGAATAGCTGTCCATATACAGCAGCTCCAGGGAGCAGGAATCTTGGTGCCCTGCCAATCCCCATGGAACACTCTCTTATTACTGGTCCTAAAGTCTGGAACAAAAGATTACTGGCCGGTACAGGACCTTCGGGAAGTTAAGAAATGGGTAGAGACCATACTCCCTACAGTCCCTAACCCGTACACATTGATAGAGACCATACACCCTACAGTCCCTAACCCGTACACATTGATAGAGACCATACACCCTACAGTCCCTAATCCACACACATTGCTTAGCCTCCTGCATCCTGAGCATCGGGTCTGTGCAGTCCTAGACCTTAAAGATGCCTTCTTCAGCATCCCACTAGCGCCTAAAAGCCAGCCTGTTTTTGCCTTTGAGTGGATAGATCCAGCAGGAGAATTCTCTGGCCAACTAACATGGACTAGATTGCCTCAAGGCTTCCAAAACTCTCCTACTATCTTTTTTTTTTTTTTTTTAATAATTTTATTTTTTTAATGGGGTGACATCAATAAATCAGGATACATATATTCAAAGATAACAAGTCCAGGTTATCTTGTCGTTCAATTATGTTGCATACCCACCACCCAAAGTCAGATTGTCCTCTGTCACCTTCTATCTTGTTTTCTTTGTGCCCCTCCCCACCCCCTTTCCCTCTCCTATTCCCCCCTCCCCCCCGTAACCACCACACTCTTATCAGTGTCTCTTAGTTTCACTTTTATGTCCCACCTACGTATGGAATAATGCAGTTCCTGGTTTTTTCTGATTTACTTATTTCGCTTCGTATCATGTTATCAAGATTCCACCATTTTGCTGTAAATGTTCCGATGTCATCATTTCTTATGGCTGAGTAGTATTCCATAGTGTATATGTGCCACATCTTCTTTATCCAGTCATCTATTGATGGGATTTTTGGTTGTTTCCATGTCCTGGACCTGGGTTTTAAAGAGCATTTTATGAATTTGACTCCACAGGCAAGAGAAGTGAAGGTAAAAATTAATGAATGGGACTACATCAGACTAAGAAGTTTTTGCTCAGCAAGAGAAACTGATAACAAAATAAACAGAAAGCCAACTAAATGGGAAATGATATTTTCAAACAACAGCTCAGATAAGGGCCTAATATCCAAAATATACAAAGAACTCATAAAACTCAACAACAAACAAACAAACAATCCAATAAAAAAATGGGAAGAGGATATGAATAGACACTTCTCCCAGGAAGAAATACAAATGGCCAACAGATATATGAAAAGATGCTCATCTTCATTAGCTATTAGAGAAATGCAAATCAAAATGGCAATGAGATACCACCTCACACCTGTTAGATTAGCTATTATTAGCAAGACAGGTAATAGCAAATGTTGGAGAGGCTGTGGAGAAAAAGGAACCCTCATACTATCTTTGATGAAGCCCTGAGTATAGACCTGGTAGCCTTGCGGCAGGAACACCAGAACTGTACCCTACTCTAGTACGTAGATGACATGACCTACTGCTGGCGGCATCTACGGAGGAGCGTTGTCTTGAGGCCACTCGAGACCCCCTAGCCTCACTACAAGTGTCAGCTAAAAAGGCTCAACTCTGCACTCCAGAGGTTACTTGTTTAGGCTACAAGGTCAAAGGACAAAGAACTCTGTCCTGTGAACTCATCGAAGCCATCCTCTGGGTCCCACTCCAACAACTAAACAGCAAGTAAGGGAATTCCTTGGGGCTGTAGGGTATTGTAGACTATGGGTTCTAGGTTTTGCCAAACTAGCAAAGCCTCTCTATGCCTGTGTGGGTGGGTCACAACCTCTACAGTCTACACTGGACTGAGACAGAGCAAACAGCCTTTGAAAACCTTAAGAGGGCTTTAGCATTGGCCCCTGCTCTTGGACTACCTGACGTCTCAAAGGCCTTCCAGCTCTTCATTCATGAGGCTCGGGGAATCGCAAAAGGGGTTCTGACGCAGCCTTTGGGACCCTGGAAGAGACCGGTTGCATACCTGGCTAAACGCCTGGACCCTGTGGCAGCTGGATGGCCTGCCTGCCTAAGGGCCGTAGCAGCAACCGCAATCCTAGTTACAGAGGCTGACAAGCTCACATTAGGTCAAGAGCTAACTCTATCAGCACCACATGCAGTGGAAACACTCCTAAGGGGAGCTCCAGAGAGATACATGTCTAACACCTGAGTAACCCAGGTCCAAGCTTTACTCCTAGATCAGCCCAGGATAAGGTTTCAGAAAACAACTGCCATCAACCCCACAAGCCTACTCCCAGATGACGACCTGAACACCCCGTTCCATGACTGCACGGAGGTCATCAACATCATACAGACTGCATGACCTGACTTAAAGGACTCTGAGCTGCCTGACGCTGATGAGGTACTGTACACAGACGGGAGCAGCTACATACAAGACGGCATCAGGTACACGGGGGCCACAGTATAACCTTAGATTGGGTTATCTGGTCGCAGGCGCTGAGCCAGGGAAGGTCAGCACAAAAGGCAGAACTGATAGCCCTTATCCAAGCCCTCAGATGGGGAAAAGGAAAAGCAGTTTTCATTTATACGGACAGTAAATATGCTTTTGCTACAGCACACGTACATAGTGCCGTTTATAAAGAAAGAGGGCTACTAACCTCGGCTGGGAAGGGTATCAAAAATAAAGAAGAAATCTTAGCCTTACTAGAAGCTATCAAACTCCCCTCAGCCGTAGCGATCATTCAGTGTAAAGGACACCAAAATGGAGACTCAAAGGTAGCCCGAGGGGACCGAGCAGCGGACCTAGAGGCCTGGACAGTAGCCACAAAACCAGTGGGGCCTCTCCAGGTTTTAGTGACTTTGCCTCTGCCTGAGTTGCCCAACACCCCTCACTACTCTCAGGAGGAAACTACCTTAGCTGAAGAGAAAACAGCTACCAAAAGTGCCGATAGTTGGTGGAGCCTACCAGATGAAAGAATCTTGATCGCAGAGACATTAGGGCGGACAACAGCCCTCCAAATACACCAAGCATCCCACCTCGGAACGTCCAAAATGACTGAATTGCTCCAATCCAGGTATCTTATACCACACCTGGACCAGATACTACATAGCATTATAGGACATTGCCAGGCCTGCGCACGAGTGAATGCGAAACAAGGTAGGACAACACCCTTAGGAGTTAGAGAAAAGGGAACTATGCCAGGGGAACATTGGGAAATTGATTTCACTGAAATAAAGCCACCCCATGCAGGGTACAGGTATCTCCTAGTCTGTGTAGACATTTTCTCTGGGTGGGTGGAAGCCTTCCCCACTAGGTCAGAGACTGCCACCACAGTACTTAGGAAATTACTCCATGAAATAATTCCACGATTTTGCTGTTCCTTTGCCTGAGAATCAATTTTCCCCTGCCTGTTTGCTCGTCCGCTATTGCAAGATTGTATTAAACAGGAATGGCCCAATGCTCTCTGGCTCCGCAGTTTTTCTACCGTCAGCCCGAATCCAACGTGGACCTGCCTGGCCTTGGCCACCGGCATCACACCCTAACAAACTTTAATCTGGAGCTGTCAGCTTCTTGCCTCAGTCTGTTGGCCCTTTAGAGATTGGTTTTAGTACACCTCAGGAAATTCCCCCAGCATAGGGTTATATTAAAAAGGCAGAAATGTTAAAAACAGAAAAAGAAGATAGGTTGGCTGTGTAGTTGTACCATTTGCCTCAACAGATAATCTCATGTCTTACCTAAAACAATGACACACTAGCAATAAACTCAAATTCCTATAGTTCCTTATAAGATGGTACATACATTACCATATTTAAAATATAAATCAATTACTTAGTTGCAAGAGATGTAGACTGAAGATTTAGAACTAATTTCAAGGACTTTGGCTTAAATTCCCAGTGGGACAGCAACTGATGACCTTTAGGATCCTTGACCAACAGTTTCTACTTACATGGTATTTGAATCCATCTGGGCTGCTAAACAAAAATACCATCAACCTGGTGGCTTATAAACAATGGGAATTTCTTTCTTTCCGTTCTGGGGGCTGGGAAGTCCTTGATTAGGGCACCAGCAGGTTCAGCGTCTGGTGAGGACCCACTTCCTGCTACATAAACTGGTGACTGGTGAGTGCACTATTCATTCCGTGAAGTTCAGCTGCTTGGATTGCTGTATCACTCGGCAGAGCTCTACTTCATGGTCTTCGTTAAGTGAGATTAAGCTTATTGCTAGTCCCTTCACTGTAAGCCACTATTCAATAATAAAGGGTGGAAAAAATGCTTAAGGGTAGTGAGTCAGTCCCTCATTCAGCAGATATTACTGAACAGTAGTATATGTGAAACACTGGCAGGAAAAGTGAGGAAGTCAGCTGAAGTAAAAGATGAGCTTCCTCACTTTATTTACCACCTAGAACTCCTAGAGTATAAATTTCACAAGAGCAGGGCTTTTGCTCTTTCTGTGTTAGCTCTCCAGTATGGCTTAGCCTAGTGGTTTTGAAAAATACTGCTTGCACGCACATATACAAAAGAGAGTACAGGTGCTGTTAAAGTAATTTAACAAGGCGGCTCTAATACCTTGCAGCACACATAAGCAAGCCAAACCTGAGCTTGAGTGGATCCGTGTGAATGCCTCAGGTTAAGAAAGTGCAACTTAACTACTAATCACAAATAGCCAACTAGGCTTTCTTTTTTTAAAAAATAATTAATTAATTAATTAATTAATTTTTTACAGGGACAGAGAGAGAGTCAGAAAGAGAGATAGACAGGGATAGACAGACAGGAACGAAGAGAGATGAGAAGCATCAATCATTAGTTTTTCGTTGCGCATTGCGACACCTTAGTTGTTCACTGATTGCTTTCTCATGTGTGCCTTGACCTTGGGCCTTCAGCAGATCAAGTAACCTCTTGCTTGAGCCAGCGACCTTGGGTCCAAGCTGGTGAGCTTTTTGCTCAAGCCACAAGCCCGCGCTCAAGCTGGCAACCTCGGGGTCTCGAACCTGGGTCCTCTGCTGATGACCTGGGGTCTCGAACCTGGATCCTCAACATCCCAGTTCAACGCTCTGTCCACTGCGCCGCCACCTGGTCAGGCTAGGCTTTCTTAAACAAGGCTTAATCTCACTTACGATACAGCCAAGCAAGGAATTTCCTTGCTCTGCTCGTCAAAGCCTTTCTTCCTCTTAGCTCCTGCTGGTGGAATGCCCACAGACATTTTCAGTTTGGTGCTGTTTGATTCCCATAGATGTTTGCTCAAATTAACTTCAGCATTTTCATGTACTGGAAATTTTGTAGGAAAACTGAAGTTTTCCTTTTAGCAGTGCTAAAATGAATGATTTCAAGTATTTCGAGGATTGAAAGAGTGTATTGCAAAAGGAAATTTTTGAATAACATGCTTAGAGCATTCATTTTAACCTGGGATTTATTTTCATTGGTATAGTAAGATAACAGAGACAACGGAAAGAAGTTCCCCAGAAGGTGGGAGGCACCGTCTGCCACACAGGGTCACATGAGGTCACTTAGAGAAGCAGAGAGAGAGAGAGAGAGAGAGAGAATGAACTGGGGCTAAACCTTTATTATCATAGTGCCAGGAAGTAGGTAGGTGGGGACATCCCCTACTGAGCAGGAAGCAAAAGACACACTTGAGGCTTGTGGTTGGAGGGTTTGTGGATAAGGTTTCTAAGTGCCTAATGGTGGAGGTGTCTGTAAAAAATACCTTGGGCTGTTAGCATGGCCCAGGGACTTCATGATGCAAATCAGCAGTTATACATTATCAAAAATAGTTATTGCAGGCCCTGGTCGGTTGGCTTAATGGTAGAGCATCAGTCCAGCATGTGGATGTCCCAGGTTTGATTCCCGGCTAGGGCACACAGGAGAAGTGCCCATCTGCTTCTCCACCCCTCCCCCATCTCTCTCTCTCTCTCTTTCTCTTCCCCTCCACAGCTATGGCTCAATTGGCGCAAGCTGGCCCCAGGTGCTGAGGATAGCTCCATGGCCTCTGCCTCAGTTGCTAAGAAGAACTTGGTTGCTAAGCAACAGAGCAATGCCTCAGTTGGTGGTAAGGGGCTTGCCAGGTGGATCCCAATCAGAGCTCACGGGGAGTCTGTCTCTCTGCCTCTCTTCCTCTCACTGAATTAAAAAAAAATAGTGATTGCATTATTATAATTCATACTATTACAATGATGTCACCAATTTAGCTTTGTATTTTTTAGAGACAGATAATAAATGTATTAACAGAATGAGAAAGGGCCCTGGCTGGTTAACTCAGTCAGAGTGTCATCCTGAAATGACAAGGTTGCGGGTCCCATCCACAGTCAGGGCACACATGGGAAGCAAACAATGTATGCATGACTGAGTGGAACAACAAGTGAATGCTTCCCTTTCCCCTTCCCTCTCTCTCCCTTCCTCTCTCTGTCTCTCTAAAAACCAATCAAGTAGGGAAAAAAAGGCAAAGTGCTGGCTGGATAGCTCAGTTGGTTGGAGCATCACCCTGAAGCACAGAGGTTGCTGGTTCGATCCCCAGTCAGGGCACACACAGGAACAGATTGATGTTCTTGTCTCTTTGTCTCTAGCTAAAAAGAGAGCGAGAATGAGACAGTGTTTATTTGTAGTATCCAGGGCAGTACACAAAGGCCTTGTTTACTAGGTTCTTTCTCTTTGCTTCAATGTCAAAGCCCTTGACATTGGCCCTGGCTGGTTGGCTCAGCGGTAGAGCGTTGGCCTGGCGTGCGGGGGACCCAGGTTCGATTCCCGGCCAGGGCACATAGGAGAAGCACCCATTTGCTTCTCCACCCCCCCCTTCCTCTCTGTCTCTCTCTTCCCCTCCCGCAGCGAGGCTCCATTGGAGCAAAGATGGCCCGGGCGCTGGGGATGGCTCCTTGGCCTCTGCCCCAGGCACTGGAGTGGCTCTGGTCGCAAAAGAGCGACGCCCCGGAGGGGCAGAGCATCGCCCCCTGGTGGGCAGAGCATTGCCCCCTGGTGGGCGTGCCGGGTGGATCCCGGTCGGGCGCATGTGGGAGTCTGTCTGTCTCTCCCCGTTTCCAGCTTCAGAAAAATACAAAAAAAAAAACCCCAAAACAAAACAAAACAAAAAAAAACCCTTGACATTGCTCAGGAGGTTCAGTCTTGCATTAGTAGGCCTGGAACAGAGTTAAAGCTATAGGAAGGCTCTTACTGTTCTTCCACATTTCCCCTCCCTTTTTAGGTTAACCATGATGACAGGTCTCATCCTAGCCTTTAATCTTGTCAGCCAGTTCAGAGGCCTCTTCCGTTAGGATTCTGTTCTGCTTGAGGGGTGATTCAACAATGATTCATTCTAAAATTAGGGAAAAGGCAATGCCTTTCTCAGGGCATGGAGTATGAATAGTGAAAAGAACAACTTAGCTAAGGAAGCTGAGTGAAACATATGCTACTTGTTTTGTGGGTAAGAAGCCTGAGAACCTGAGGAGAAAGCTTTATAAAAAAAGCAAGACTTGAGTGCAGTGCTAAAAGACACTCACTCCTTTCGGTATACCTACTATTTGTGGTACACTGGTATTGGCAAATGAGTTGTAAAATTTGTATTGTGTGAGTTGCTCACTTTTGTTAAAAATGGCCGCTGCCCACATGAAACTGCTAATTACCTTCCTGCTTGGAAAGGGCCACTGTTATGCTAATGTTGCCGGAGGAGGGGTCTTTGTGGGCCCAGGTAGTTTATTTAGAAAAGAAGAAGAAGGAAGAAGAAGGAGGCCATGTTTTTGCAGAGTTTGTGCAGAGTAGAAGGGAGAAGGTGTGTAGATGGGGAACAGAGGTGAGGGCTCTTGTGAGCTCTGCTGAGACTGGTAGAAGGCCTTTGATTCTAGGAAAAAACCAGAAAAGATTCTCCTGGTTGTGGAACTGGAGAACATGTCAATGGGTTTTGGAGCCCCCTGTGTGTTTGTGTTTACTCACCTGCCAGTTCGAAGCTAGAATAAAGGTATGGCCCTCCAGTTTTTGGCTCCGCAGTTTCATTACTGCCTGTTTGAATCCAGTGGGAACCTGCACCTGCATGTGCCTGGCCGTGATGGTGGTGGTTACTGGTCATACAACTGGACATGTTTAAAAATCTAATTTGATTGCTGTGAGCTCATTTTATTTGTCTATGTTCTTTTATTGTAGCAATCTAGGAGATTTAGGTTCCAATTGAATTTTTTACACTACAGTGAATTTATTGAACATTCATTGGATTTCTGTTTGCCAGAGTGTCTAATGAGGAATGAATTTCTGTTAGTCTTGTTAGGCAGCACAATGGTAAGTGATTAATTTATATTCTACCCAATATTATATTCAGGCTTCCTGAATATCAAATATACTTTAATTTTACGTATTTCTCAGGAGGTACAACCTAATTTGCTTACCTTTTTCTGGATTTGCCTTGCTTTTATAAATTCATTATTTTGTATTACATTCTTATGACTGGGATTATTCTGCAGGTAATAGCATGTTCCTTGTAAATGGTTATGTCTTTTTATTATATTAAATCAAAGTATCAGTTGAATACCTTTTGATGAAACTTTCTTTATTTACATCATCTACCAGTTTAGAATTTGTGATCACATGTACAGAGACGAGAAGTTGAATTTCATTACCGGGAGTGGAAGTGAGTACTGAAAGGGAACACCCAGTGCCTGCACTTTTGAGACAAGTGGGACAAGTAGGTACAGGCAAAATAGTGCATTGGTTATAAATTCAGATTCTGGAGGGAGACGAGCTTCAAATACCTGACCTCTCAGTTGTTAGTTCTGTACCCTGGTGCTTACTTCCTAAATTTTCTATGCCTCGGTCTTCTTTTCTGAAAAACAAGGATAGTTGTAGTGCCTGTCTCATAAGATTGTTGTGAGCATCAAGTGTATATTTTTGGTGTTTGGGGGGAAGGATTGAGTTGTTGAGAGCGTGGAAGCTGGAAGAAGGAACACAGATCTGAAATTGTCTGATAGTAAAAATTACTTAGGGTCTTTGTTAAAAACACATTTCTAGGTCTTTGATCTGAACACCTAGAAAGAGTTCTAGGAATTTACATTTTTGTCAAATACCTGAATTGATTTTTTTCTTTCCAAAATGATTCTTATCAGATCAGTTTGAGAAATTGTGATGTGGCACATAGAGTGTAGACTTCTGAATCTGGCAGTTACAGATTCTGATCTATTCTTTAAACAATTATGTCCAGATGTCCACATGTACCAGGGACTGTTTTAAGCATAGGGCATCCGAAAGCGTCTAAAACCAACAAAAATCGCTCTCATTTTTGTGCTCATAGACCTTATAGTCTACTAGGATTCCTACTTTAAGATACCAACTGGGGGCTTCCCTGAGTGATTTGAATGAACTGTTTAAACAAACAAAAAAGCTTCCCCCTCCCTTGTTATAAAAGCATTACGAGTTCATTGAAGAAAAAATAAATCAGAAACTATAAGCCATAACCCTCATGTTGAAGAGGGAAACCCTCGGTGGCCCAGAGGCCTGATGTTCGCATTAAGTGAAATAATTTAGAGTGGAAAAATCATTGGTGAAGTTGGTGGTTTGTGTTTGTGCTGATGTCGAAGTGTTTCACCTGTAAGTGGGAAATTGAGCCACTTGACCACAGAAAAGCAAATGTGACCAGGTTTAGTTTCCCTGGTGTTGGGTTTCTGTATTTATTCTGATTGGTTAGTTGCCAAGCCTAATAAGTTGTTTTGACAAATCCCATCAAAATTGCCTTTTGAAAGGGAAATGATGGCAGTTGAATTTTAACGTTCGCTTCCCCCTGAAAGATAGAAACAAACAGGAATATTTCATGTTGTTGATGGCTTCGCTGTGTTGACATATAAGGGGACATCTGTTCCTTGAAAATGGTTTTGTTGCTCTCTTGTCAGGGGAATACCAAGAAGTATGTCATTGTTTTGAATTAGAGTTCAATTTAATATAACCAGTGTCCTGTCTACTTCTAGGGTCAAAGCAGCAGAGATAACGTTATTTTATTTTGTTTTTAATAAATGAAAGAACACTAGGTTTAAGATTAATGTAGGAATGCCATTTAATTTAATTCTTAAAAAAACATAATAAATATAAAATGCTGTTTTCTTTGAGTCTTTTCAGTGTTCACCTTTTATCCTTTGAATTATAGGTTCTGGGTTTATTTCACACTGGGCGTGATAGTTTACTATTCTTTCTACTTTCTGTGCTTATGCTTTAAGTACAGTATAAACAAACATTGAAAACAAAACTATATTTTTTATTTTGTTGTTGAGGAAATGAGGTGTTCTTTATAGTGACATTTTAGTCAGCTGGTGCTTGCCTCTGTAAGAGCCAAAGTTACCACATTTTAGCACATTTTTTTTCAAGTGAGAGGCAGGGAGGCAGAGCTACAGACTACTACATGCGTCCAGACCAGGGTCCACCTGGCAAGACCACTAGGGGGTGATGCTCTGCCTATCTGGGGCCACTGCTTTGTTGCTCAGCAACTGAGCCATTTTAGCACCTGAGGCCATGGAGCCATCCTCAGCGTCCTGGGCCAACTTGCCATGGCTGAGGGAGGGGAAGAGAGAAAGAGAAGGAGGGGAAAGGATAGAAAAGCAGATGGGCACTTTTCCTGTGTGCCTTGACTGGGAATCAAACCCGGGACTTCCATATGCCGGGCCAACGTTCTACCACTGAGCCAATCAGCCAGGGTCATTTTTGCACATTCAAAATGTGTTGCACATTACCATCCCCATTGAATGAGACTATACTGAAAAAATTTTAAGCTATAATTTATTTTTATACTAAAGTATAATTTTTGAAAATTGTCAAACAATGGAGATAAGAATGCACAGTCACTTTTTTTTTTTTGTATTTTTCTGAAGCTAGAAACGGGGAGAGACAGTCAGACAGACTTCTGCATGCGCCCGACCGGGATCCACCCGGCACGCCCACCAGGGGGTGACGCTCTGCCCACCAGGGGGCGATGCTCTGCCCCTCCGGGGCGTCGCTCTGTCATGACCAGAGCCACTCTAGCGCCTAGGGCAGAGGCCAAGGAGCCATCCCCAGTGCCCGGGCCATCTTTGCTCCAATGGAACCTCGGCTGCGGGAGGGGAAGAGAGAGACAGAGAGGAAGGAGAGGGGGAGGGGTGGAGAAGCAGATGGGCGCTTCTCCTGTGTGCCCTGGCCGGGAATCGAACCCAGGACTTCTGCACACCAGGCCGACGCTCTACCACTGAGCCAGCCGGCCAGGGCCCATGGTCACTTCTTATTACTCAACCTGACACAATCCAGTTTTCTCTTACCATTCCACTGAAGCTTAACCTTTGAAGATAGCGACCTTATTGCCAAAGCCAATAGCCTCTTCTCAATCCTTATCTTCTGTGAACTCTAGCATTTGTCACTGTTGACAGCCTATTCAATTTTTAAATATTTAGTTTCTCGGGCATTATTTTTTCTTCTCTACTCAACTTTCACTTTGCCCAGCTAGTTCCTTTTGACTACGTACGTACTTCCTTATATAGGTTTTTGCCGAGCTCATCTTGAACACTCTTCTTCATATATGCACCATATATACCAACCAAGGAGTGATTTCACTCTGTTCCTCATGCATACATAATGCCCAGATTCGTATTTCCACACCTGACTTGTCTACTAGAGGAAAACTATTTCTTTGCTCATAATACTTCTGACACCAAATATGTGAGTTTTCCACAGCAAGCACTTCTCCAGTTCTCTGTAGGACACCAGGGTGTCCTACAATTTCATTCCACTCTGATATTAACTACCCTGAGTGAGCACAGACTCCACATCTAACTTGGATGGTCTGCCAATGCTTCACCATTTCCATAGCCGAATCCAATTCAACTGCCAGTCTCCATTTTTAATCTCATTATTAAGAATGAATTGTTATGGAATTATTATAATAGAATAATGGTTTTACTTTATTAACTTGGTTGGTTTTTGTTTGTTTGTTTTTGCCTTGTACTGTCATGATTAAGCAGAAATCTTAGAGCCAGTGTAAGGGACCAGGAATTGGTCATTTTAAAACTTTAATTCTTTGGAATCATCACCTGAAATAGGTCAAATTTGCCTTCTTTTCTATTTCAATTCAAGCCTTTTTGTTTCTCATGTAATAGCTTAACTGACTTCCTTGCCTCTTTTTCCTATGCATTTTTCATATTGCTGCTAGAGTCTTAATGTGAATCTGATTATGTAATCATTCATTTATAAATCTTTGCTGCTTTGCCATACCCTCAGAATGTAAGGCAAACACCTTTATCCATACAATTTAGCATCTTCTTCCTTCTGACCCACAGCTATTTCCCCCCATCTACTTAGGCACCAAAGCTGAGGCACCATCTCTCTCCAGTTCTGTTCAACTTCCTTGTCTTTGTTCTGACTATTGTCTTTAATGACCTTATTACTTTTGATTGGAATCCTTCAAGGCTGGTTTATATACGTTATTTTCCCTGTGAAACCTTCCTTAGCCCCCTAGGAAGAGCTGTGTTGTGATTTCCATCTCTTGAGTTATTCATGTTAGTATTCCTTGGACCTAGCAAAACATTTTGATCATATTATAAGTACTTATTTTTAGAAATTATCCTTAAAACAGTTAACAAAATTTAGTTCTTTATCTGGTAAATTTCCTTTGTTCAAGTTCTTAGCAAACCAAACCAATATCGTCATCATTATCATCATCGTCATCTTCATCTTCACTTTGACATTTAACAAACGCCTGACTGTTGCATGGCACTGGGGCCTGGAAAGATCTGACAATTGGCGCTGTGCTCACCAACGAGTGGATGATATAGCAGACCTGCAGCGATCTTGTGATGCTCCTTTCAGGGCTGTGCTGCATGAGTCCACGGCGAGTTCTAGCGAAGACTGTGCATTAGCAGATGCTGCGCTGCACAAGTCTCCAAGCTTCATTTGAGATTCAAGTTCATAATCTGACTCAGACTTGATCTATTTCCAAGCTTAGTGGCTGCTCCACTATATAATTTGAAGCAAGTCTGAAGTCAGTTCTTTGTTAAACATGTATAGTCAGTTTAATTTGGTGTTTAAGTTGTAACTGATTTCTCAGTCTCCTAGAAAACTGCAGGGGAACTAGAGATAATAACCTTTTAAATAGAGAGCATGTTCAGAACCTCATAAATTTTAGAAAATCAAAGATACTATTAAGTGGGTGTAGGTAAGTATGACAACATATCAGAATAAAATAAAATTAGGAAAATACACAAGTGAATGCATTCTGCTAATGACTGAATTTAACGAAACAAAATGAACTCAAACTCAAATTGTTCATTTTTAACTCTAACTTGCCCAACATTTTGCTGTATTTTTTTAATCTATGAAAGAATTACATGCTAGTACTGTGTTTTCCCGAAAATAAGACAGTGTCTTATATTAATTTTTGATCCTAAAGACACACTAGGTCTTATTTTCAGGGAATGTCTTATTTTTCCATGAACAAGAGTTCACATTTATTGTTGAACAAAAAATCAATATTTATTAATATCCTGTAGTCATGTCATCACAAACATCAGCATAACCATCCAAACTCTGAATTCTATCAAGAATTTCTTGTGACTCTATTTCCATGTACAACAATGTACCCTGTTACCCCGAAAATAAGACAGTGTCTCATACTATTACTTTTTGCTCCTAAAGATGCGCTAGGTCTTCTTTTCAGGGGAGGCCTTATATTTCTAAGCTTGAAAAAAATTGCACTAGGTCTTATTTTCGGGGGATGTCTTATTTTCAGGAAACAGGGTAACAACAGCCTATAGGTATAATTAAATGTATGAAGATGTTGAATGTCACTCTAAATAGAAGTATATATGCCATGGGATAAATTCTTCTATTTTTACTGAAGCATGTATTTGTACAAAGAATGAGAAAATTAATCAACTTTAAAATCACTAACTTTGTAGTTAGATTGTATTATTATTAGCATCTATGTTAATAATATAGTTACATATAAAGAGTTAGTATTATAAACAGTAAAGTAGACATATATCACATTATGTTTATCATACTGAAAGTTTATCAGCTGTGCATATGAGGGATTTTGCAGATAACTCAAGTATTTTCCAGTTTCTTATTTTCTCAAGTTTCTGTTGTTCCTTTACCTCTCTCCTCTCTGGCTTGGCAGGAACCTTGCTAGTTTGGGTTGTATTATACTTGTGAATTAACTAGCAGGTGATAATTAGCAACAGTGGTGACGCTTTAAGATTGTTGAAACCATACAATGACCTTCACTGCTTTGGAAATACAGTTTGGCTAGAAGCAATATAGTAAACAGATTTTTGTTTACCTGTATTCCACAGCCCAAGGGTTCATTGGCAGTTCTGAATGCCCTCATACAGGAAAAGTTACAGAATTTGTGAAACGTTTCCCTGGAATATGCTGCCACCTGTTGGCCAGATAAAGCAGGGCAACTGCAGAAGGGTTCCATTGGAGCATGCGGTGTAATTTTTCATTTCCACTAACATCTAACACTTTCTAAACACAAAATTTGGGTTTTCAACATCTAAAGGATTCATCAAATATTTTAATTATTAAAAACAATAGAACAGACTAAACAACTAAATAGTCTGGAATACTTTTCACAGAGTTACATGAAGATAAAGATGCTGTAAAACGATGCTATTCACTTGTGTAAATTGAAAACTAACCTTGGAGAGTTACAGTGAAAATCTCAGGGTTCAATTTTTCTTACGTTTATTCAGCCTTGTAAATTTGTCATTGCGTGTGTGTGTGTGTGTGTGTGTGTGTGTGTGTGTGTGTGTAGCAGAGACAGAGTCAGTGAGAGGGACAAACAGAAAGGGAGAGAGATGAGAAGCATCAATTCTTTGCGGTTCCTTAGTTGCTCATTGATTGCTTTCTCACATGTGCCTTGACCAGGGAATACAGCAGACCGAGTGACACTTGCTCAAGCCAGTGATCTTAGGCTCAAGCTGGTAAGCCTTGCTTAAACCAGATGAGCCTGCGCTCAAGCTGGCGACCTTGGGGTCTTGAACCAAGGTCCTCTGTGTCCCAGTCAGATGCTCTATTTGCTGTGCCACCGCCTGGTCAGGCTGTCATTGCTCTTTAAAAGTGATAGTATGAATGTAAATGAAATAACTTTGACCCAAATGAGAAAGTTGGATGTTTAAAATGTCATGAATTTATAAAATGTGTGCTATAACCCCTAATTATTTTGATAAAAACTTAAATAAACAATGTTTATTAATTGCCACTGAGCCAAGCAGTCCGCTAGGTTCTGTGACTACTACAATGAATAAAAACCCAGGGCCGGTTGGCTCAGTGGTAGAGCGTCGGCCTGGCGTGCGGAAGTCCCGGGTTCGATTCCAGGCCAGGGCACACAGGAGAAGCGCCCATCTGCTTCTCCACCCCTCCCCCTCTCCTTCCTCTCTGTCTCTCTCTTCCCCTCCCGCAGCCAAGGCTCCATTGGAGCAAAAATGGCCCGGGGCTGGGGATGGCTCCTTGGCCTCTGCCCCAGGCGCTAGAGTGGCTCTGGTCGTGACAGAGCGACCCCCCCCCCCCCCGAGGGGCAGAGCATCGCCCCCTGGTGGGCGTGCCGGGTGGATCCCCATCGGGCGCATGCGGGAGTCTGTCTGACTGTCTCTCCCCGTTTCCAGCTTCGGAAAAATACAAAAAAACCCCCAAAACCTGAAGTCTCCTGACCTCTGGAAATCCACATAGAAGGGGACACGGAGACATCAGTAGAATCCTGGAACAACAGAATAAGGCACAGTATGTGCAGAGTGCTTTGGGAACGTGGAGTAGAAACTACAAACCCCAACTCAGATTATGGAAAGTAAAAGACAAAGCATTTTAAATATTGTTTAATAGACAGACTAGTTTACAGCAGAAAAATAGACTTATATTTGTCTCTGATAGCAAATATGCCAACTCCAGTTTTATATTGTCAGATATAAAGTGTACATTATTCATTGTAAATTTTCCTTCTTTTTCTTTCTTCCAAGGAAAAATACTTAAACTTAGAAAAGTTGTATGCTATTTCCATAGGCAAGATGTAAATGAATAACTAAAGCGTAGACAGCAATGATGAGTCTATGAAAGTGTGTATATTTATCATTTCTCTGGGTTTAGTTTTCAATGCCTTAGGAATGATCACTTTTGCTTTTCACAGTCACTTAACCAGCACTGTAAACATGCTGCCCCCATCTTATAATTTAGGTTAATGTTCTATAAGGGACTGCTTTTTAAAACTGACTTTTGTTTCTTTAGGTCTGTAAATTTTGAGAATAACTCCCTTCTACTTTAAAATTTATTTGTTAAAATGAAAGAGAAAGTTTCCAGCCTTGAATGAATGAATGAATAAAATAAATAAATGAACAAAGAAGTAAGTTGAATAAGTAAACACAGCACGCACACACATGGTACCTGTTCACACACTGAGCTGTTGGACTATTTCTCTCAAGCTTTAGGTTACTGCTGTGGTAAACTAGATCTTTGTTATTTTCTACTAGTCATCTTCCTACTGCAAAAGCCGTTTTCCCTCCTCTGCCAGTTAGTTGCCCACATTCATCGTTGCCTTTTCCTTTTATTTTATGTCCTTTTAAAATAGCATGGCATTTCTAGATCTCAGAATCTCATAAGATTCTGTTAATGTCTTTAACATTTGCTAAATATTTGATCCTTGTTCCTATCTTAAAATAAAATTTAACTTCTTAGACTGCTGAATGGGAAGTCATCTTCTAGCATTCTGACTCGGACTCTTTGCAGCATCTTAAAGCTGCAAGCCTCTGATTAGAAAGTGTTTACTAGAATATTTTTAGTCTAAAAAATTGCTTGGGATGCCTTTTAATAGAGGTTAAAATGAATAAAATAGTATTTTATTAATCTGCTTAAAAGTTGTTTTTAATCCAGGTTTTTTAACAGATAAAAAAAACCTTTATTTATTTTGGTTTAAACAACAGAAATTTATTGTCTCGTGGTTCTGGAGGCTGAAAATCGAAAATTAAAGTGTCAGCAAGTTTGGTTCGTTTTGAGGATTCTCTTTTGGCTTGTAGATGGCTGGCTTCTTCCTGTGTTCTCACATGGTCTTCTTTCTTTTAACAGATTAATTTTGAAAGGTTCAAAAAATAGGTATAAAATAACAAATTTTTGTATTCATTCACTTCCACCTGCTGCCTGTCCTCTGTATAGCCAGTATAAGTGGTTTATTATGTATCCTTCCAGAACTTCCTTGTGCATATATAAGCAAATAAAATATTTTTTCTTATTTTACACCCTTTACTCAAAAGGTAGAATACTGTATACTTTGTTTTCATTTAAAACTAATAACATACCTAGAGATCTTTCCATATTATTAAAGAGCTTTCTCTGCATAATATTCTATCATGTAAAATTTATAAAATTATAATATTCAATAATCAGCTTCCTACAGATGTACATTAGGTTGTTTTCAATCTTTTGTTGCTATAAACTGTGCAACCAAGATAAATCATTTACATTTAAAATTAGGATATTGATTTTGTTTTCTGTGAGTGTCTTTTCCTCATTTCTTCTTCTCTTTTTTGGTGTGGGTTTTATTTTGGGGGCTCTATTTTTCATGCAGAAGTTTTTGATTTTTATGTGGTTGATTTTGTCAATTGTTTCTTCTATAGTTTCTTTATTTTGTATCATGATTAGAAAAGCCTTCCTTACTTCAAAGTTATAAAAGAAAATTTTATTTTCTTCTAGTACATTTATTGCTTTATTTTTACGTCTAAATCTTTGATCCATTTAGAATCTGTCCCGACGTAGAGTATGGGTCTAACATTCATTTATCCCAGGAGGCTATATAATTGTTACAACACAATTTATTAAATAGTTCATTTTTTTCCAACTAATTTTATGTAATATTGTTTTCATATACAAAATACCTTGTGTGTGTTTGATTTGTTTCTTGGCTTCCTGTTCTGTTGATCTGACTATCCATGTGTTAGTTTTCCTAATTGGCTTTTGATTTATTAAACATTAATATGATTGAGTAACATGAAGTTGAAAACATCCTGTGTTTTGGGAGGCATATTTTGATTATTTATTTATTTATTTTTTTATAGAGACAGAGAGTGAGTCAGAGAGAGTGATAGACAGACAGGAACGGAGAGAGATGAGAAGCATCAATCATTAGTTTTTCACTGCACATTGCAACACCTTAGTTGTTCATTGATTGCTCTCTCATATGTGCCTTGACTGCGGGCCTTCAGCAGACTGAGTGACCCCTTGCTGGAGCCAGCGATCTTGGGTTCAAGCTGGTGGGCTTTTTGCTCAAACCAGATGAGCCTGCGCTCAAGCTGGCAACCTCGGGGTCTCGAACCCAGGTCCTCTGCATCCCAGTCCGATGCTCTATCCACTGCGCCACCGCCTGGTCAGGCCATATTTTGATTCTTAAGGTAGCGTGAATCAAGTCAGAGGGTAGAACTGCCCATGTCGGCGCCTTGGTATGCTGTGTCTAGTCCTTCTGTGTTCATCCTGCAGGCCAATGTTTTCTTCGATGTGTTAGAGAGATGCTGAAAACATTCATCAGTCATGCAGGCTCCCAAAGGATAGCTGTACAGTTCAGATGTGAACTAGAGCATGTAAATAATCAAAGGTAAAAACAAGACTTGATCTTGCCCAGCTCTACAACACAGGAAAATCAGAAATATGAGAGTAATCATTTTGTCCATTGTGTCTTCTATAGTTTCTTCATTCTGTACCAAAGAACAGTTTTTAATGTGTTATTTTAGTATTTCTCATTATAACTTGGTAGATATTATTATTTCATTTGCAAAAGACGGAATCAAGGCACAGATTGATTAAATGGGCTCAAGTTCATATAGGGAGTGGTAAAGCCTGGATTTGAATTTACACAAAGTCTTTTGTTCGCTTTTTTGTTTTTGAGGTAAGTACAGATTCATAGGAAGCTGTAAAAATAGTACAGAGAGATCCTGTGTACTCTTTACCCAGTTTTTCAGTGTTTACATAAGCTGTAACATAACCTTTGGGGAAAGTGGGTCAAGGATTACATACTATGTAACCATAGTACACTATTAAAACTAGAAAACAGACATTGGTACAACTTGGGTGTGTCTCTCTATGCCATTCTATAAAGTGTAGATTTGTGTAACTGCCACTGCAATTAAGATACAGAACTATTTCTTCACTACAAAGACCTCCCTCATGCTATAGCTTTATAGTATTCCCTCCATTATTATTAAACCCTGGCAGCTACTAGTCTGTTGTCCATATTTATAATTTTGTCATTTTGAAAACGTTCTGTAAGTGGAATCACAGAGCATGTGACCTTTGGAGAAGGGCTCTTTTCACCCCCATCATGCCCTGGAGATAACATGCAGTTCAGTCATGATTTTTATCCACTCAGCCAATCAATCTCTTTGACTTGTGAATTTAGACTGTTTTCAGATAATACGATTATTGATATGTTAGGGCTTAAACATTCCATTTTATTTTTTGTTTTCTGTTTGTTCTGTTTCTCCATTTTGCCTTTCTCTGTGTTACTAAAACAGTTTTTAGAATTTCATTTTAACGTATCTGTGCTGTCCTGTAACTTATGAGCCTATGTCTCTATAGCCTTGTTGGCGGTTCCTTTAGGCATTACATTATTTATACAGAACTTACTACACAGGGTGCTGATTTGACATTTATCAGTTTGAACAAAGTATAGAAACGTTACCTCCTTTTAGGTCCCTTTACTCCCCCACCCCAACTTATAATGTAATTGTCTTAGATATTTCCTCTCCATACATTAAGAACTACACCAAATAATGTGATTTTTTTCTTCAACCATCAAGCACAATTTATTGTATTTACCTAAATTTCTATTTTTTTTTTCCTTTCTAATGTTTCAAGATTCCTTCTTTTATTGTTTCCTTTCTGATTCTAGAATTTTTTTTAGCCATTCTTTTAGGGCAGGTCTGTTGGCAACAAATTCTCTTACCTTTCTTTCATCTGAAAATGTCTGATTTCTCCTTCATTCTTGAATATCTTCAGTGGAGAGAGTGTGGTTGTTTTCCAGCACTTGAAAAACATCCAGAATCTTATGTGTTTCATGTATAAGGTTCAGTGATTTTATTTATTTATTTTGATTTTATTTTTTTAAGGTTCAATGATTTTAACTGTACTTAACTAGAGGAATAGGGAGAAGTACAATTATGCCATCTTGCCCTGGAGCAAAAAACTCATAGAACGTTTTTAATATTTAGTATTATTTTTATTCAAATTTGGTAAATGGAGACTACAGGATTTCGCCAACATATAGTTGATTTTTTTTCAAGTGTTCTAGAACCAATGGTATTAATATCATATGTTCTGACATCACCTAATTATGATGTCAAGAAGAAAGCTTAAGATATTGGATGTAAAATCTAGATGCACGTCTATGAAGTGTAAAATGATTTCTTTACCAAACGAAAAAGACTATAAATAAAAAATGCCAGCTGAACACGTCCAGGTTTGCCACCCATTTCCTTTTGGACTGAGTGCTCTCCCCTTTGTGAGAGGAAAGGATCTTCGAATCATTTAGGACTTCTTTCCAAAGTTACACCTGCAGGGCTTCAGTGAGAGCACACTCATTAGTGTTGATTGGAGTTATGTAACTCGTATTACCCAGGGTATTACAGCTTGCCTTGTTAGTGTCTAATCTAGTGCCAGACTCCCCAAAAGCCTTGAATCTGGCAAGGCTGTGGTAAGATAAAATGCATAGCTGTTCCTTAAAAAAATAATAATAATGCTGTCCAAGCTGTTCTCTGTAAGTTTTAAGCTTAGATTTAATCAAGTCCAGCCAAAATTATTCCACCCAGGAGCTATTATCACATTCCTCCTTTTGAAAGCAGCTAAAACCACGGAATTGTTGGCAGTCACAGCCCATCTTTTAGAATCAAAAAATTCTTATAGCCTCCAGTTCCTAACTCCAACTTCCTTTTCCTGTTTAACATGCTTGTGAAGTTATTTGGGGGGGGGGGGGGAGGGGAATGATTTAAGGTATAAATCTTCATTTTAAAGCAAGGCAACTTTCTGCTAATGACAAGGGTAACAACTTTGAATCTGGAGAAATAGTAATGGGAAAACTCTGGTTTGTAAAGGGATTAACACAGAAATAAATATTTCTTAGCTAGCAAAAGATAACACAAAACAAAAGCAAACCAGAGATAATGGCAGTCATTTCAGACAGACATTAAGAAATCACCTGTTTTTATTTATTTAAATATCTTTTGAGCTGCAGCTCCTTGCAAATCTCAAAGTGGGGCTGAACCCTAATCCTCTGTCCACATCTGTTTCTTCACCTCATTTTTAAAGATGTTCCTACAAAAAAGAAAATACTTAAAGGTGTGTATATTGTATTTAGACCTTGTCAGAAATAACTATGGTTTTGTTTGGGATCTCTTTCTGTTATGCAGGATAGTTACCTGCAATTTAATTTGCAGACAGACACTTTTTGGATGGACAGTTCAGACTAGGGAAGGCCCGTTAGAGCTGATCATGGGAGGTAAAGGATAAGCTCCTTCTAAACAAAATGAAGAAATACACAGAAGCATGAGCTTGGCTCCTTCCTGTTTCCCTTTACTGAGTTTACCATTTCCACCCTTGGGCCCTGTCCTGACGCCTGATTCTACTTTCACATAGCTGTCAACAAATTGTCACTAACATTCACTTAAGGTGTATATAAAAAATAATTTCAGTAAGGTTTGGTTCCTGCCAATGTTTTTTGCTTTTTAAACGGGATCTCTGGAGAATGAAAAAAACGCTTCTCTTCCAGTCTCCCTGTTGGAGGCTGGAAGTCGAGAGAGTTAACATGCGGTTTTGAAGGAGTGTGGACTCCTGGTCTGTGCTTGCCTGATATAAATATTAGGCGCTTTATGAATTATGGAAGCCACTTCTGGGAGGAGAGGGGCTATAACCTGAAAAAATCACTGGAGTCCAGCCATCCAGGGCTCTCAAGGGAAAAGCTTAAGCTAAAGACCTCCCCTAGTTGGGCCATCCATCCAGATCAAAAAGAGGCTGTTCATTAAATTGCAAATGGCCATCTGCTTGCTTAATCATGTGCTGCTTTTTCCCCTTTGGGTTGTTACCATCCTCTGGTCTGGTTTCGTTTACTAATTAGCCTAAGCTTGATCTTTAGGGGAACCACAGGTTCATGTTATCCTGATGAAATATGGGTTTATTTACTCCTCCGTTTGCATAAACTGTTGATATTTTATAGGATAAATAAATTATTGACACTTCCGTTTGAGGGAAAAATTGTTTTTCCAAAGTTTATAAAGACAGGCTATTTAGAATCTGGTTTGATGTTTGGCTTTTGCTGAGTATATTTGAATACTCTCTAATAAATTGTTCTGTTTTATTTCTTTACTCAGCTTGACAGTGAAATGTTAATGTTTACATTTACTGCCTTTTTTTTGAGCTGGGGAGAGTATCTTTTGTTATTTCTTTCTTTATAAAATAATGCATATATGTTACAAAGGATCTAGTCATATACTATAAAGGTGCTAGTTAACCAGCACTAGCAATTTGGTATGCATTCTTTTGCTGTGTTTGTTCAGATACATGAGTGTGGAGTGAACTAAAGCTCTAACTGTAGCAAATAAAGCTCTAGGAGAACATTTCTATAATGTAGTGGGTAGAAAGTGGGAGTGAGGGAGGAAGCTTCTTAACCCTTTGAGTAGTGAGTTTTCTTCATGTCGCTGACCCCCAGGAGTGAGTTTTTTTTTTTTTCCAAAAAATGAAATTAGTTCCAGTTCCAGTTTTATTACTTTAAAATCATGTCTGTTTGATAACCAATTTATGGAAACAAGAAGAATATACATTTGCCTTTTTTTAATGTTGCCTTACACATTTTTAAAATAAATCGATCATATTCTGGATGGTCAGGAGGCACGAGGACGTACATGAATGTTCATACTACTCAAAGAGTTAAGCAATATGAAAACCCAGAAGCCTAGAATTAGATTTGAACTACAATGAAAGTTTAAACTCGGCCCTGGCCGGTTGGCTCAGCGGTAGAGCATCGGCCTAGCGTGCGGAGGACCCGGGTTCGATTCCCGGCCAGGGCACACAGGAGAAGCGCCCATTTGCTTCTCCACCCCTCCGCTGCACTTTCCTCTCTGTCTCTCTCTTCCCCTCCCGCAGCCAAGGCTCCATTGGAGCAAAGATGGCCCGGGCGCTGGGGATGGCTCTGTGGCCTCTGCCTCAGGCGCTAGAATGGCTCTGGTCGCAACATGGCGACGCCCAGGATGGGCAGAGCATCGCCCCCTGGTGGGCAGAGCGTCGCCCCTGGTGGGCGTGCCGGGTGGATCCCGGTCGGGCGCATGCGGGAGTCTGTCTGACTGTCTCTCCCTGTTTCCAGCTTCAGAAAAATGAAAAAAAAAAAAAAAAAAAAAAAAAAGAAAGTTTAAACTTTCTGAAGATGATAACCAGATTGGGGAATGTAAAAATGACCTCCAAGCAATTGTTTATTTCACTAAGGTCCATCCTTGTTGTGGCACATATCATGCCATTTAGGCAAGGGATGCCAGGATCATGGGACCTGGCCTGTGTTCTACTGTGAGGTGCCTTTATGTGAAGAGGAGTGCAGTCAGGGGAGGACCATAGTGTGGGCCCAGGCAAGACACAGTGCGTGAGGACGGACCTTGCATTATTTTTTTTTAATTATTTTTTTTTATTTTTTTTATTTTTCTGAAGCTGGAAACGAGGAGAGATAGTCAGACAGACTCCCGCATGCGCCCGACCGGGATCCACCCGGCACGCCCACCAGGGGTGACGCTCTGCCCACCAGGGGGCGATGCTCTGCCCCTCCGGGGCGTCCCTCTGCCACGACCAGAGCCACTCTAGCGCCTGGGGCAGAGACCAAGGAGCCATCCCCAGTGCCCGGGCCATCCTTGCTCCAATGGAGCCTTGGCTGCGGGAGGGGAAGAGAGAGACAGAGAGGAAGGGGCGGGGGTGGAGAAGCAAATGGGTGCTTCTCCTATGTGCCCTGGCCGGGAATTGAACCCAGGTCCCCCGCACGGGCTCAGGGCCAACCTTGCATTATTTATTGAAGAAAATAATGAGGAGTGTTCAACTGCCTAATGTTAGAGGAAAGGTTGAGTACATCCCTTTATTAAGAAACAATAAATCACTAAAAACTTGAATCTTGGAGGTTATATAGCAACATGGAACATCTTTGCTGTGTGTAGCAGTCAATGTGAAGCATCCAGGCTGCAAAATTTAATAAATACTATGTCATTAACTATATAACACATTAATTAAAGATGATCTACTTCTAGGAATTTATCTTACCAATGTACTGGCATATCTGCAAAAAGAAGAGGACTAGAATGCTTATTGTAGTATTGTTTATAATAACCAAAAATTGCAAAGAAGATTTTTGATATTTTATAGGATAAATAAAGTAAAAATAATGACAGAGCTTTAAATACCATTATGAAAGCATCTCTAAGAAATATTTTAGGTGAAAAAAAAAACAAGGTGTATATAATACAGGGTGGGGTAAAAGTAGGTTTACAGTTGTTCATATGGAAAATAATGCCATAATTAGTAAATAATAATACAAGAATAAGCTATGTTTCATGTATTCGCAGCTGTAAACCTTTGCCTCACTCTGTATATTTCTACTGATGTAAAATAAAGGATTTTGTATACATGAAAAATTAAGACTAGGGGTAAATATTGCAAATGATAATAGTTTTAAGGTGGCAGGGATATGGCTAACGATTTTTCTTTATTTCCCAAACATTCTTTAGTACTTATGTAACTTTAAAAAAGATTAAGGAAAATTTGAATGCCTAAGCAGCCACGAGCAGAGGTTTCTTGAGATTTAATCACCTCTCCCTATGCTGTTGAATTCTGACGCTCTTAAAAACTTACCTATGTCACGCCTTCATTGCCCCTGTTATGCTTAGACATGGAGTGCTATGATTTGGTTTCTATTAATACACTCATTTTAACATTGAGCATGTCTGTGCATTATAAAATGATGAAAAATATGGTTCCTGAATGTCATTATTGGATTGTATGATATATAGCCACATTTAAGAGGGAAAGGTGACTTCCAGAGAAATCTTCAGTTTTGGCTGAAATTTCCTGTTTCTTTTCTGTTAATGATCTCTGGCTCAGTCTTATGAAAGATCAAGGCACCTGATGCTTTTGGGGGGTGCTTTTCTAAGTGAGCCTTAGCTTTCCATTATTTTATCTTCACATATTGTGCTTCCTTTTGTACTTAATACTTCAGATTCTTTTTTTTTGCAAGAGAGAGAGGGACATAGGGACAGACAGACAGAAAGGGAGAGAGATAAGAAGCATCAATTCTTCATTACAGCACCTTAGTTCACTGGGGAACAAAATTTTTGTTGCATTCACAAAAATACTTGTTCTTACCTAATTCGTGTGTGCTGATCTCAAATCTGACATTAGTTTTTCTCTGTAAGCTACAGTTTTTTTGCGATTCAAGATTTTAGGTTTGCATCTTATTGTAAAATTTTCAACATTTAGTTTAACATGAAGTAGAATGTCTTCTTGGGCATCATCTTTGTGAAAATATAATAATTTATATAATGCAGTAAATACACTAATACACTAAAAGATATGATTGCATCAAAATTTGTCTACAATTTTGAAATAGAACATATTAAAACACTTATTTTAATCATAAAACTTGTGCAAACTTATTTAAATTCTTCAGGAAAAAATTTGTGTTTGTACCTCTTGCATTTGTGTACTTGTAAGGACATTCTCTTTTGATGCTCCAGCAGTAGTCTGCTAATCACTAACAGCTCCAAGATTTTCGGAAAACTTATCAAGGTGGCTGTTCAGGAAATGAATCTTAACATTCATGTTCCATCCAATGTTGCGGAAAGCCAACAGCATCCTTTGAACCAGAAGTTCATAGTTTTCTGCTTTTTTGTTTCCAAGGAAGTTCTTTGTAACTGCCACAAAAGACTGCCATGCTGCTTTCTCCTCCTTATTCATCTTCCTGGCAAATTCTTCGTTACGTATGAGGGTTCGAATTTGAGGTCCATCGAGTACACCTGCTTTTATCTTCTTCTCGAAAGACAAGGCAGGAAAAGCAGAAAATTGTTGAAAGCATTCACTTTCTCTATTCAAAGCCTGAACAAACTGCTTCATTAAGCCAAGTTTGATGTGAAGTGGGGGAAAAATGATCCTGTCTTGATTAACTACAGGTTCATTCACAATATTTTGCATCCCTACTTCCAGAGCTTCACGTTTCGGCCACTCCTTCTGTGTCCAGTGTTTCTCCCGAGCTCGGCTGTCCCACAAACACAGAAAGCAAGGATGCTTCGTGAAACCTCTCTATTGTCCTAGCAGGAAATTTACCATTTTAAGATCCATACAAATGATCCAGTTATGCTCCTCATACTTCAGAAAGTAGAGGACAATTTTTATGTCATTATAATCTTCTTGCAGATGAGTTGAATAACCAATTGGAACCACTGCATAAACATTACCGTTGTGTAGAAGAACACATTTCAGACTCCATTTAGAGCTGTCAAGAAATAGCCGCCATTCTGTTGGACTGTAAGTGGTAACACCTAGCTGGCTGAGAAGACTACTGATACCATGACAGTAAACAAAGTGTTTGTCTTTGGAAAAAAAGTCCACAAAAATTTGTTCACGCTTCCTGAAATGGGATACTTTAGCTGACCAGTGAAGTACATTATTTTTTTGAAGCCCGGAGGCTAATAACTCAGCTGCTTTCTTTGATAGGCCCAAATCTCTTACTAAGTCATTTAATTCGGGTTGGCTAAACTACTGAGGGGTTAGTAACTGCTTGGCACCAGAAGAAGACCCTTCAGATTCTACAACCATTTCCTCATGCATCCTATCAAAATACACTTGATCACCATGTTCACTTTCTTCGTCCTTAGAAGAAATAAAACCATTGAAAACTGGAACTGGGAGTATCTCAGAGTGTGGGATAGGTCATATTGCTGAAGGAATATTAGGATATGCGATCATATGCCATTTTTTCTTGCCGATGCCCTTTGTATGGATCAGACAGAAATAACAGTCACTGCTGTGGTCCTTAGGTTCACGCCAAACCATGGGAATACCAAAAGGCATTCCTTTGCGTTTTCCTTTTGTCCAGTCATGAAGCATTTCCTCACAATTATGACACACAATATGAGGAGCCCAATTCTTGTCTTGATCACCAAGAGGAACTTGAAAATAGGCAATATATACACGTGTCGCAAATAATGAAATATTGCGCCTTTGATGTTGAAGTGTGTAACAGCCACATATATAACAGAAGGTGTCAGGACTATTCTTATATTTAAGCCTACTCAAAGAAGCCATTATTCAATCTTAAAACAAAATAAGAGGATGTTTTTATCAGATAATTTTTACATTTAAAAACAACTACAATTATGTAAAAGTGAAGTTTGTAAAACATTAATTGCCTTGTGGTTATGTTCAATCCGAGTCGTTGCCCTTTAACTCCAATTTAAAAAGCAATGCATGCCATTAAGTGTAACAAAAAGAAATTAAAATTGCATCAAAACTAGAGCATGCACCAAAAAACAGATTTCAGATTTGGAATCAGCAATGCAGAAATATATAGAAACAGTTCTAAAACCTTATGCAACAAGAAATGAAAAAAAATTTGTTCCCCAGTGTAATTGCTTTCTCATACGTGCCTTGACCCAGGGGTGGGGCTCCAGCAGAGCCAGTGACCCCTTGCTCAAGTCAGTGACCTTGGGCTCAAGCCACCGACCATGGGGTCATGACTATGATCCCATGCTCAAGTCAGTGACCCTGCACTCAAGTTGGTGAGTCTGCACTCAAGCTGGATGAGCCTCGCTCAAGCCGGCGACCTCAGGGTTTTGAACCTGTGTCCTTCGCGTCTCAGTCCGGCACTCTATTCACTGCGCCACCACCTGGCAAGGCTTACACTTCAGACTCTTAATAAGAGTTTGGTTTTAATAGAAAAAAAATTATTTTTTTTTACAGGGACAGAGAGAAAGTCAGAGAGAGGGATAGACAGGGACAGACAGACAGGAACGAAGAAAGATGAGAAGCATCAATCATCAGTTTTTTTGTTGCGACACCTTAGTTATTCATTGACTGCTTTCTCATATGTGTCTTGACCACGGGCCTTCAGCAGACCAAGTAACCCCTTGCCCAAGCCAGCGACCTTGGGTCCAAGCTGATGATCTTTTTTGCTCAAGCCAGATGAGCCCGCGCTCAAGCTGGCGACCTCGGGGTCTTGAACCTGGGTCCTCTGCATCCCAGTCCGATGCTCTATCCACTGTGCCACTGCCTGGTCAGGCTTAATAGAAAAATTAGGGTAGATTACTAACATAGCAAAGGACTTGGTACTATTCTGAGAAGTTGGGGTACTGAGGTGATAAAAACAATGAAACCTGTTTCTTCATTCTTTGTGCTTTGTGAGACTTAGCAAACTTGTATGTCTTTATCTTGCATTGGCCTGCATTTATCATTTGCAGGTAACATTTGAAAGGCTAAGCTAGTGTGTATTTTTTATTATTAATACCAGTGGAAGTGCCTAAATTATTAGTCCATGTTAGTTTGCCTGTCGACCCTGAATTTCTACCCTAGTCTTTTAATTCTAATACTAAAAAAAAAAAAAAAGATTCTAGAGAAAGCGAGAGGAAAGGAGAGAGAAACATCTATTGAAATCCCACTGATTTACACATTCATTGGTTGCTTCTTGTATGTGTACTGACCAGAGATTGAACCCACAACATTGGCATGTCTGGATGACACTCTAACCAACTGAGCTTCCTGACCAGGGCTGGTACCTTTTATTTTTAAAAATTCTTGATAATAATTACATAAATTGCACAGATGAAAAGAAAATGATCCTAGAGTGATTCCGTTTTATTATTCCAGGCACAGGCAAACTGTTTGTAATCATAGCTTCCTTAGTTGGCATAGAAACTAACTTTTAACTGTGGCTCATCTCCTAAAAGATATGATTCTTTAAAGTTGGAGAAATTATCTTGATTTATGCATACAGTTTCCATGTACCCTTTTGTGCCGCTTCATTCAAATTAGTAAGTAATCAAATCGCCAAGTTATGCTTGTAACCAGTGTACTAATTAGTATCAGACAGCAGCTCATTTATATGAACCAACATAATAAGCCTATTTTTTTTTGCATTTTTTACCTTCTATTTTTTTTAATAATTTTATTTTTTTAATGGGGCGACAGCAATAAATCAGGATACATTTTGAATTTGAAATATATTTATTCAAGAGACAGCACATTCTGTATATTTATTCTGTAAACATCCTCACCTTCCCCAGGTTATAAGATTGATAATGGAGAGAGTAAGACATTTATAAGTGAGTCCCCGACTGGTTTGAAAATTACATATTTTTCATTGTAAAACTTGGCAGTCAGCAGAGTATGGCTAAAAAACAAGATGGGTTTTGAAGTTAGGCCAAGGTTGGAATGCTGATGTACTAATTACTAGTTACTTTACACAAATTAATAAATGTGTACATTGGCAACTTAAGCTTTGTAACACACAGTTGCTTCAAACATAAAGTAGGCATATAATCTTGGTCCTGCTGGGGAGTTGTGAGACATAATCAGGGAGAATACAGAAAGGTCTGGCATCTGTGCTTTCCAAATTGGCCTTTAATTCAGTAAGCATTTATTCAGTACTCACTGTATTCTCAATATATTTCAAAAATAAGTCTTCCAGATGACTTCTTAATGAAAAGATACATCGGGGGTATTCTGTAGTAAAAGAATAATGGGTATTTTATTATCTGAAAACTTCTCTTTCTCTGTATTTTTGCAGACCTATTATATAATAAAGATGATTAATATTTATTAGTATAATCTGGAGCCCAGAGGAAACTTCCAAATGATTAAAGATAGGATAAGTCATATGATTTCATCTTGAAGCATTTTTATTATGTTCTAATTCCTTAAGAATCAGTATTCCAATTGATTGAGTTTCCTTTGGGTATAGGCAAAAAGTCTATAATCATGCCAGATAACCGATCCATTGATAATTCCTAAAAATAATATAATACCGCCCATTACCCAGTGTTTACTATGTGCCACACTGTGTGTTTCTCATCTAATATCAACATGCAGTCTTAACATTAACTTGAACCATGCAGAATGTATAGTATTATCCCCATTTCACAGATTAAGAAAGTCAGAGAGATTGAGTTAAGTAAGTGGCTCAAGGTCACACAGGAAGTAAGTGGAAAAACCCAGGCTTGGATGTATACCCATCTTACTTACCTGCCTTACTCCAAACCTTGGGTTCTTCACTGCCGTGCAATTTTAGATTGCCTTTTATATCTGCCTTCTCCTAAGTTTTTTTGTTTATTATTTTATGCTCTGTCATTAAATCCTTTCTCTCTGAATGGTTCCATGCTACCGGAGTGTGTTCTAAAATACAAGTGAAGGCTATTTTAAGTGAGGAATATGTACTAACAGTAGCAAAACATCATTAAGGTTGATGGGGTAGAAAGGTCACACAGTCTTTGACATCATTGTTGAAGACATGGGGATTTAGCCATGTGAAAAGTCCATTGTGAGGCATTGCCATATGCATGGCCAGAATGTAGTAATGGAAATGCTAAATTTCACTTCAATAGAAAATAAAGGCAAAGAATGGAGGTCTTGCTGCCAATACCTGCAGACAACCTGGTAACATTCGTCTGTGACTGAGTACGATTCTAATCTGTTAGGGGACATACCCTTGATGTCGGCAGCCATCTAGACTGTTGTATGTGTAGTGTGTGTTTTTCCTGGGCAGAGAGTCCACAGCATTGTCAAATTCTCTACACCATTCTGAACCAAAATAATGTTAAGAACCAGCTCGTCTAAATTTAGCCTGGTAGCATAGGTACTATAGTCAATAATATTCTAATAACTACGAATGGTGTCAGATGGGTACGAGACTTACCAGGATGATCACTTAGTAAGTTATATAATGTCTGATCACTGGGTTGCACACCTGAACTGAAACATATAATATTGTAGGTCAGCTGTAATTTAAAAATAAAACACAATTAAATTAAAAAACAAAGTGATATGAATAAGTAAAACAGTACGTTTAGCCTTACAAAAATGATTTTTAAAAAGATATAGTTAGCCTGACCTGTGGTAGCGCAGTGGATCAAGCATCGACCTGGAATGCTGAAGTTGCCGGTTCAAATCCCTAGGCTTGCCCGGTCAAGGCATATATGGGAGCTGATGCTTCCTGCTTCTCCCCCCTTCTCTCTCTCTCTCTCTCTCTCTTTCTTTCTCTCTCTTTCTCTTCTCTAAAATGAATAAATAAATAAAAATTAAAAAAAAAGATATAGTTAAAAGACGTAGTTAAAGATCATTTCTGAGGATGTAATTATGTGTGGTTTTATGTTAACCCCTCCAGTAAAAGAGAATTGTACAGGCAGGTTTGCTTGATGGTTGAGTGGTAGGTTTCAGAAATCAGTAAGTAGGTTTGAATCATATCACTGTCTTACCCATTTCTATCTTCTACGGCTTAACTTCCTCTTCTGTAAAATGGGGATAGAATATATTCCTCATTGGGTTGTTATGGAGATTAATGAGGAAATTTGAATTATCTCTGCAGAGAAAATATAAATTATCTCAATACAGCAAATAGTATGACACTGTTTTAGGGACTCAGTAAATGATTATAGTCAGAGCCCCATAGCCCATATTTTAGAATTAAAACAGTGAATCTAGCTAATATTCAGGACACATAGAAAATGTAACAAAAAGGCTAAATTATTTTAAGTCAAGGAAAGTGAGCTTTTGGCAAAATTGAGGCAGGAAGTATAAGATGGCAGCAAGTTTGTTGTGTTTGAAGCAGATCTCCAGGTTATGATGAGAAGGTTTGTAGAAGGATTTAGAAGTGACCTGATCAAGCAATCGCAGGAAGTATATGATGCAGCTTTGGAGTTATCCCAGACGCAGGAGTGAGTCACACACCGTACCAAGTTCAGATGCTCCAGTGTTTAATGATGTAAATTACTTCTCGAGGGGATATATTCCAGCTGCTGGCAAAGCCATGCCTCATTTATTACTCTTCTGAACACACAAGAGTCCTCATGTTGAAAAATATATTCATTTATACTGGGGGGTGGGAGGTGGCAAGGAAGGGCTTGGTGACTTCAAGTGCTGCAGAGCTTCCAGTGTTCTTGTGACAGTCATAAGGTGGACAAGCACAGTCCTTCACTTGAAGCAGGACAGACTTCTTCACAGGTAAGTCTTCCTCGACCTGCTTTAGATGGTGGTGTTTGTGCAAAAGAAGTGCTTTCATAATAAAATTAAAAATGTCCAAACAGCAATTGAAAAAGGAGAAAATATTTTTATTTATTTATTTTTGTATTGAGTTATAATTGCCATATAACATATTAGTTTCAGGTGTACAATGTAATGATTCAATATTTGTATATACAATAGTTGACCTTTGAACAATGTGGGGTTTAGGCATATCGATCCCCAAGCGGTTGAAAAATATGTATAACTTTTAACTCCCCCCAAACTTACTTTAGTTGTGCCTCAGTATCCACAGAGGGATTGATTCCAGGGCCTCCTTTACCCTCCAAGATACGAAAATTTGTAGATGCTTTTAAGTCCTTTATATAAAATGGTGTAGAACAGCAATTTTCAATTGCTATGCTGCAAGAAATTTTAAAACATACAATACCTGACTATTTAGTCAGGGGCACTGACTTCTTTTGTCTTAGATTGTCAAATAAAAACAATGACAACAGCCAACAGAACAATAGCTGTCTGGTGTAAATGAATCATAATTATACCTATTTTTTCTGTCAGATTGGCAAAATATATTTTGTGTGTGTGCTGCAGAATTTTAGCAGTTTATGTGGGTCATGAGATGAAAAAGGTTGAAAATCACTGATGTAGAACAATGCATATATTTCGTCCTTCCCATCCCTGACTTCTCAATCATGGATTGAAAACACTGTGTTTGACTTGCCATTGGTTGAATGGGCAGATGTGAAACCCAGAAATATGGAGGACCAACTGTATATTTATTGAAAAAAATCCGTGTATATGTGCACCTGTCCAATTCAAACCTGTGTTGTTCAAGGGTCAACAGTAAAATGATTACCACAATAAGTCCATTTAACATCCATCACCACACATAGTTACAAATAAGAGAAAATGCTTTAAATCAGGGGTCCCCAAACTTTTTACATAGGGGGCCAGTTCTCTGTCCCTCAGACCGTTGGAGGGCCGGAGTATAAAAAAAACTATGAACAAATCCCTATGCACACTGCACATATCTTATTTTTAAGTAAAAAAACAAAACGGGAACAAATACAATATTTAAAATAAAGAACAAGTAAATTTAAATCAACAAACTGACCAGTATTTCAATGGGAACTATGCTCCTCTCACTGACCACCAATGAAACAAGTGCCCCTTCCAGAAGTGGGGTGGGGGCCGGATAAATGGCCTCAGGGGGCCGCATGTGGCCCACGGGCCATAGTTTGGGGACCCCTGCTTTAAATTATAATCAACGATCTTCAACACTGGAAAACAAACTGTCTTTTTAACTTAGCTGGTTCTGTAATGCAACTACGTTCAACTCCCTCGCATGGAGCCTCGTGCATAGTAGGCTCACATGCTTCCCCCTCTGTCCTTTCATGTCCTTCTGGTTCAATGAAAACCTCTGAACTCATGAGGGACCCGAGTCACAACACCAATGTGGAGTTCCCTAATGAATGACAAAAACACATTTACAAGACAAAATATCTTTTTTTTTTTTAACTTATAAAAATATCCTTCCCCTTCAGAGTCAAACATTCTCTGTTCTACCAGGATATGAATGCTGAAGCCTTTTAACTCATAGAAACAGTGGGTTTTCTTTTCTCTGCAGTAAAGGCCTTAGAAAAGTTAGTGGTCTCGTCCTTGGCTTTTGTGAATGGGACATGAAAACACCCACTTCCCTTTCCCAGAGGCTGTTTCAGAGAATAACTGCTTTTCTCATTCTACTTATATCCTAAATCCTCTCACAAAGCTCTTAATTTATAAGCTGATTTGACTGACTGTATAATCTTAATCTTAAAGCATTTCAAGTTCTTTTTGGCAACCACAGGAAGTTTCCATGTTCCAAAAGGGAATGTTCAGTTTACTCTCTTCTTTAATTAGATGCGATGGTGGTTTTTACCCTATCAAAAGAGGCAAGATCAAAAGAAAAATCTAGATCATATGATGAGATAGGGAGAACAGATCAAATCATGAAGAATGTTAGATGAGCAGCAACTGTAATTTGAACTCCTGTCCTTAATACTGTCAGAACACCAACTGTCAGACGAGACTGGGCACGCTTAGGGTGGTATGGGTGAAGATTGAACACCAACAGTCAGGATTTGTTTACTTTGTTCAGACCTGCAAAGGAAAATCCAAAACCCTATGGTAGAATATCCCATTACTTGCAGTGACAATCATCATCTCTTTTCATCCAGGTGGCCCATAATTTTGTATTATAGGAGAAGTTTGAGCTAAATTTTTATTTCTGTTGTCACTAGTTTTACGGGAAATAATGGCAATTGTGTAATGTCTTCTCTTGTTACTTAAATAGCTTATTTTAGTAGCACAGTTTTGTCCCAAGTTATTCTTTAAAGGACACAGTAACTTCTAGGCTTTACTGTAAATTGGAGGAAAGTGCTGGATGAAACTCAAGGAGCTTTAAGAAGCATTTGAAAGCCCCCAAATGGCAGGGATGATTTGAGACCCTTGGGAGTCTCCCTGTGCTTCCCTTGCTAGAAGTCCAGTGTGAAGCTAGAATTCACCTGGGTATCCACTTGGAAGAGTAGCAGCAAGAATAATCTGCTCTGGATCTAAGCAGAGAGCTTCAGGAGTCCTTAGAAGGGTAGGTGTATTTCTGAGAGCTCTCAGCATGTTACAAACCTCACAGGAGCGGGTCATAAGCTGGGGTTTCTGTGGTCAGATTGCCTGGGTTCAAGTTTTAGTTCTGCCATTTACCAGTCGTATGATCTTGGGAAGTTACTCTGCCTTGCTTTTCTCATCTACAAAATGGGAAGATAAAATAGTACAGTTTTTATTTTTTTGTGACAGAGACAGAGAGAGAGGGACAGACAGACAGGAAGGGAAAGAGATGAGAAGTATCAATTTTTCGTTGCAGCACCTTAGTTGTTCATTGATTGCTTTCTCATATGTGCCTTGACAGGGGGCTACAGCAGACCAAATGACCCCTTGCTCAAGCCAGCGACCTTGGGTTCAAGCTGGTGAGCTGTGCTCAAACTAGATGAGCCCACACTCAAGCCGGTGACCTTGGAGTTTTGAACCTGGGTCCTCTGTGTCCCAGTCTGATGCTCTATCCACTGCGCCACTGCCTGGTCAGGCAGTACAGTTCTTTTAAGAATTCAATATGTTAATTAAAAAGAAAGCTTTAGGGTCTGACACATCGTAACTGTGTATGTTTGAAAAAGAAAATACCAGAGGGGGAAACTCAATATAGTTTAGAGCAGGGCTTGGTCATCTGCAGCCCATAGGCCAAGTCTGGCCTGCCACATGGTTTTTGTAAGTCAAGTTTTATGGGAACAGTGCTATATACCTATTTGTTTATGCATTGTCCATGGCTGTCTTTGTGACACAACAGCAGAGGTTAATAGTCGTGACAGAGACCCAATGGCCTACAAAACCTAAAATACTTATTACTGCTCACAAAAATTAGAGGATATTTTATTGCTTCATATTCATTTTGAAATGTCCCCTAAATTTTGTGAGCAGTATATTTGGCCCTCTATGGAGATAGTTTGCAGGCTCTGAGCTATGGTCTTCATTCTTTTGCATTCATCTATTTCCTTTATTCAATAGTAAATGCTTTTGCTGCAGATCCAGCAAAAGTGCTTCCAGCTACTCTTTCCCTCTCCAACTGCGTGAGAGTCTGTAGGTCATGAAACTCCCACGAAGCCGCACATTGTACCAAGCCGACGGGCCGCCCATGTCACGGAATGAATTGTGACTGGATCTTTTGTGGTGGTACTGTGGACCATTGAGACTAATATGAAAATTACCTTCTGAGTATTTATGTGAAATAATTTAATTTTAGAGCTCATAAACAAGATCAGAGTTATGTGGTTTAACAAAAGGTCTCCTTATGTGTAAACACTCTTGCCAAAAACATGATGAAATCCTGAAACATGGCAAACTTAATGTGCACTTTTAGACTTACATGTGGCAAACAGAATTGACTGGTGTATCTGCTCATAAATATTTCTGTTGCACTTAGGAAACCTAGATCGTTCTATTGAATATGAAAATAGAAATAAGAAAGCTCACTATGGAACCCTCTGCCAATTGATACACTCAATACCAAAGTCCTGCCAGCAATTTTTCTTTTCTTTTTTAAAAATTACATTTATTGTGGTGACATTGGTTAATAAGATTATATAGGTTTCGAGTGCACATTTCTATGATACATGGCCTGTAGATTGCGTTGTGTGCCCTCCACCCAAAGTCAACTCACCTTCTGTCACCATTTACACGTGGCGCCCTTTACACGTTACTATCCTCTCACTCCCTTCTCTCTGGTAACCACCATACTGTTGTCTGTGTCTGTGAGTTTCAATTTTATACCCCACATATGAGTGAAATCATATAGCTATTAGCTTTTTTCTGCCTTTCACTTAGCATAAGGATGTCTCAAAGACATCCCTGTTATCACAAATGGCAGCACCTCATCTTTTCTGATGGCTGAGTAGTATTCCATAGTACATATGTACCACATCTTCTTTGTCCAGTCATCTGTTGAAGGACACTGGTTATTTCCATGGCCAAGACAAATCTTGGCCACCATGAATAATGCTGCAATAAACGTAGGGTGCATATATCTTTGCAAATAAATGTTTTCAAATCTTTTGGGTAGATACCCATAAAAGGGATTGCTGAGTCATATGGTAATTATATTCTTAATTTTTTGAGGACCCTACTACACACTGCTTTCCATAGTGACTGGACCAGTTTATGTTCCCGCCAGCAGGTAATAAGGGTTCCTTTTTCTATACAACCTCTCCAGTCCTTGTTGTTACTTGTCTGGATGATACAGTCATTCTAACAGGTGTAAGGTAGGATTTCATTGTAGTTTGGATTTGTATTCCCCTGTTAGCTAGTGAAATTGAGCATCTTTTCATATCTTTTGACCATCTGTATGTCTTTTTGGGAGAAGTGTCTGTTTAGGTCTTTTGCCCATTTTTAAACTGGATTGTTTGTTTGGTGTTGAGTTGTATGAGTTCTTTATCTATTTTGGATATTGGCAATTCTTCTTTTTGAAATCTTATGTTTCATAGCTGTAGTACCCCAGCCCACTGGGAACTGCCAGTGTCACGTGGAAAAAACCTACTCAAGACACAAACTGATGTCAAGAGGAAGAGAAAGGAAGTCCAGCCAAGGGAAGCAAAGAGAGACCTCCTGATCTTCTTTCTCAGCTTTTATTGATCAGAAGCAGAACAGAGGTAACAGGATTACAAGGGAGGGAGGCCAGGTGACAAGGGGGAAGAATGACTAATGGACTTTTTGCTGACATGGAGAGAGGGCTAATTTGGTCAGAATATTCTTTTTCTTTTACTAATTAACAAGCACAAAGGAAGGGGCAATTCAGAACCTCTAGGCTAATTTTCTAAAGCCCTGTTCACATGCATTCCTTTGTATCTGCACAAAGGTCACCCACTCACACTTTCTTGGTGTTTGCATCCAAGAGACATTTACTCGGGGCTTTTAACCAATCCAAGTCATAGAGGGTTCAAGGTTAGATGGGTGATTCCCTACACATAGCAAGTAGATGGGTGATTCCCTACACATAGCAAGTAGATGGGTGATTCCCTACACATAGCAAGTAGATGGGTGATTCCCTACACATAGCAAGTAGATGGGTGATTCCCTACACATAGCAAGTAGATGGGTGATTCCCTACACATAGCAAGTAGATGGGTGATTCCCTACACATAGCAAGCATACTCATCTTTTCCCAGCGTCTCGCCTATTCATTTGAATCTGTTCTTGTTCACACTGCCTGCTCATTCTGGTAGGAACTCCTATCTGAAGGCTGCCCTGGTGCTATGGCTCCCAGAGGCTCCAGAAGCACAGTGGTGGGCAAAAAAAGTTAAGTCTGCCCGAGTCCCAGCTGAAGAGTTAGATTGGACATACTTCCCAAAAGTTTTTAGGTAATTTAAAAATTACTAAAAAGCCTTTTTCTTTCAATGTAATTTGAAAGCACCAAGCATACATATCAACTGGGAAAGAATTGATAGAAGGAAAATGCCTTCAAATTAATTCAAAGTTATTGAGAGATACACAACCACTCAGCAATGCATTGATAATTAGGGGCTGGTTTTATCACCGTTGAAGATAGATAGCAGATGCCATCAGTGATCAATTTCATTTAGCAAGCACTTATTTAGAATTGACTCTATGCAAACCATATGTGGCCATACTTTTTAAAACTGGATTAGATATACTGGAACTAATGTTACTATCACCTGACTATAGATTTGAATAAAGACATTTTAGCAATTTTGATACTCTAAAATAATATATATGTAGTACAAGCATTTAAGCACTATAAATACAATAGCATTACAAAAAATATAGTAGTCATCTTATAAAAAATGCATACTGTATAAAACTTCACTGATAATTAAAAAAAGCAGACCGAAATAAAGTCTCATTTTTTACTTACTGATTGGCAAAGATGAAAAAAAATTAATAACATGCCATGATTTCTGAGGGGAAGTGACTACTCTCACACAATGTTGGTGGAAGTTTAAATTTGACAAATGTTTTTGACATATATATTTTGACAATATATATGAAAATTCTTTTGACTTGGCAATTCTATTTCGAGGAGTTTATTCTATGGATATACTCACATGTACAAAGATATACACCTGATGATGTTCACTGCAGCATTGTTGTAATAGTAAAAAGCTGGAAACAGCAAAATCTGTAATATACTTGTTGTGGGTTAAACTGTGTCCCTTGCTCTGTACTCTAATCCACATGATGCTGTAATCCCCGGTATTTTAGAATATAACTGTATTTGGAGACTTTAAAGAGGTGATTGTGTTTAAATGAGGTCATAAGGGTGGGGCTCTGCAGTATGACTGCTGTTCATGGAAGAAGGGACGAGACACCAGGGACATGCGCTTAGAGGGAGGCCATGTGAGGACACGTTGAGACGATGGCTGTCTGCAAGACAAGGAGAGGGGCCTCAGGAGAAACCAAACCCAGTGACATCTTCATCTTGGACTTCTAGCCTTTAGAACTGTGAGAAAATAAATTTCCTGTTGTTTAAGCCACCCAGTCCTGTAGCATTTTGTTATGAGCCCTAGCAAACCAATACAGCATCCATCCAACCAACTTCTATGCAGCTGCAGCATAAGGTATAGTATTTTCTCATTTATTGAATAAAAACAATTTTCAAAGGTACACAATGGAATGCTTATGTATCCATAAACCTTTTTTGGTTGCTTTTGGGGAGAGGCCTGGTAGTAGGGCTTGGGAGTAGGTGAGGGAGAATTTGTTTTTTGTTATATCCTATTTTGTGTTGTTTGGATATTTTTATAAGAAATTATAAGTTTTATAATTGAGCATATAGTTAAAATAAAGGAAATAAAAAATTCTGCCTAGAATATAAGTATTGTTTGACAGGTATAGGATGGAATATAGCCCCCACCAATGTATCTACCTATAGATAGATTACTTTTTGTTTTTTTGTTGCTGTCTCCCATTTAAGTTCAGCACTGAGGAATTTTTTCCTAAGGAAATGACAAAATTTAGGTAAAATAATAGATGCTCTCTCTCTCTTTTTTTTTTTAACTTTTCCAAAGTTTCTTTTATAAAAACTTTAAAAACAACAACTGACCAATGCTTCCATGGAGAGTATAAACAAGGCCCTGGCTGATTGGCTCAGTGGTAGAGCATTGGCCCAGTGTGTAGATGTCCTGGGTTCGATTCCTAGTCAGGGCACACAGGAGAAGTGACCATCTGCTTTTCCACCCCTCCCCCTCGCCCCTCTTCTTCCCCTTCCTCTTTCCCTTCCTCTTTCCATTCCTCTTTCTCTTCCTCTACCTCTTCCCCCTTCTCTGTCTCTCTCTCCTCTTTTCACAACTATGGCCTGATTGGGTCAAGCACATCAGCCCCAGGTGCTAAAGATGGCTCTGTGGAGCCTCCACCTCAAGCACTAAAAATAGCTCAGTTGCAAGCATGGCCCCAGATGGGGGTTGCCAGGTGGATCCCGGTCAGGGTTCATGTGGGAATCTGTCTCTCTATCTCCTCTCCTTTCATTTGGAAAAGAAGAAAAAGAAAAAAAGAGTGTAAACAAAGTTAGATATTGATGTAAATTTTCTCTTTTCTTCCATTTTTCCTTCTTTTATTAGATTGAATTTATTGAAGTGACATTGGTTAATAAAATTATGTAGGTTTCATGTGCACAATTCTATACGACATCATCTGTATATTGTATTGTGTGTTCACCACCCCAAGTCAAGTTTCCTTCCATCACCATTTATCTCCCTTTTACCCTCTTCTACCTCCTCCCAGTCCCCTTCTCCTCTGGTGATCACCATGCCATTGTCTGTGTCTGTGAGTTTCTTTTTTTCTTTGCTTAATCCCTTCATCTTTTTCATCTGGTCCCCAACACCCTTTCCTGCTGTCAGCATGCAGTCTGTTCTCTGTATGAGTCTGTTTCTATTTTGTTTGTTAGTTTATTCTGTTTATTTGATTCATATGGTACTTGTCTTTCTCTGATGGGCTTATTTCACTTAGTATAATACTCTTCAGGTCTATCATACTATTACAAAAGGTAAGATTTCCTTTTTTATGGCCGAATAGTATTCCATTATATATATGTACCACTGCTTTTTTATCCATTCGTTCTACTTATGGGCACTTGGGCTGCTTCCAAATCTTGACTATTGTAAATAATGCTGCAATGAACATAAGGGTGCATATATTTTTTTGAATGAGTGTTTTGGATTTCTTTGGATATAGTCTCAGAAGTGGAATTGCTGGGTCATAAGACAGTTTCATTTTTAATTTTTTGACATACCTGCATACTGCCTTCCACAATGTCTGTACCAAACTGCGTTCCTATCAACAGTGCACAAGGGTTCCCTTTTCTCCACATCCTCACCAACACTTGTTGTTGATTTATTGAAGATAGCTATTCTGACAAGTGTGAGGTGATATCTCATTGTGGTTTTAATTTGCATTTCTGTGATGATTAGTGATATTGAACATGTTTTCATATGTCTGTTTGCCATCTGTATGTCCTTTTCAGAGAAGTGTCTGTTCAGGTCCTTTGCCTGTTTCTTTTTTTTTTTCTTTCTTTGCCTGTTTCTTAATTGAATGAAAGTTCAGAGGTGCTGTTGCAGCTTTGTTTATGAGAATGAAGTATTGGAATTTTTTTTTCTTCAGAGACAAAGAGAGTCAGAGAGAGGGATAGATAGGGACAGACAGACAGGAACGGAAAGAGATGAGAAGCTCAATCATCAGTTTTTCATTGCGACACCTTAGTTGTTCATTGATTGCTTTCTCATATGTGCCTTGACCACAGGCCTTCAGCAGACTGAGTGACCCCTTGCTCGAGCCAGCGACCTTGGGTCCAAGCTGGTGAGCTTTGCTCAAACCAGATGAGCCCACACTCAAGCTGGAGACCTCAGGGTCTCGAACCTGAGTCTTCTGCATCCCATTCTGACACACTATCCACTGCGCCACCGCCTGGTCAGGCAAGTATTGGAAATTTTAACAACAGTGTGATGTAAAGACCTAGAATTAAGGTTCCCTATTATGTGCTGCCTTGACATCTGAAACTCGAGGATTAGGGACTTGACTGGCCTAACTGCAGGTTCCCTTTCCCATTCTGCTCTGTGGATCAGATACCTGAGCCAGAAACTCTCCTCATCACAGGGCCCAGGCACAGTGCTGCTCATCCCTGAGGAGCAGGATTCAGTTTCCTGCCAGCCTGTGGAGTTATTCAAACAAGCCCAGTCACATCCTCTGATGGCACCAGAGGTCATCACACTCTCTTGTTACTATACTACCAAGCCTGTTGCCTGAGACCCTGCCTGTTCACTCTGTTCCCAGGTATACACCCCCTGTGGCCCTGTATGGCGTGCACTGTTCTGCCCAGACTGGGAGAGTGTTTGTGACTAATAAATTGCTGTCAGTCTAACCTGTCCAGTGTCGGATGTCATGTCTCCTGCCACCCCCATACCCCTAGGGCAGGTTTCATCCCTCACCAGCAGGGAGAAGAGGAAATGAAGAAAACACAAGGCATTGGTGAATTAAAGTACAGTATACCCAAAAGCCAAAAGGCTAGGCAATCATGAAAAATTTTATAAAATATTTAATACGTCAAACTGCTTACATTTTATTAGGCATAATAGGCATTTAGAGTCGTGCACTGCTCAATGACAGGGATATATCTTGAGAAATGCATCGTGAGGCATTTTGTCATGCAAACATCATAGAGTGCACTGACATGGACCTAGGGGTTATAGCCTACTACACACCTAGGCTACATGGTATAACTATTGCTCTTAGGTTACAAGCCTGTACAGCATGTTACTGCACAAAACAACCTGAAACTAAATCAGGCACAAGAGAAAATGATGTGATCAAAAGACGGTATAAATATGAGATGTATGAGGCTGCTGTCAGTGTGATATGGCATACTGTTTTATAGTAAACTTTTTTTCTTCAAGATTTTATTTATTGACTTTATAGAGGGGAGGGAGCAAGAAATATTGACTCATACTCACTTCACTTTATTTGTTCATTGCTTGCTTGTTGCTTGGCGTATGTGCCTTGACAGGGCAAGCCCAGGGTTTTGAACTGGCAACCTCAGTGTTGCAGGTCGACTGCACCACCCCAGGCCAGGCACAGTAAACTCTTTTAATAAGTAAAAGAGTACACTCTAAAATAATGATTAAAAAGCATAAAATAGTAAGTACATAAACCAGTGGCACAGCTGCTTGTTATCGTTGTGTGTAATGTACTGTAGATACTTGAGTGGTGCTGTGCTTTATACAGCTGGCAGGGCAGTAGGTCTGTCTACAGCAGCATCACCACAAGCTCAAGAGTAACAGGTTTTGCTATGGTGTTACAACAGCCAGCATATCACTAGGCAAGAGGACTTTTTAGCTCCACTATAATCTTACGGGAACATCTATGTGGTCTGTTGTTGACTGGAACAGTTATGTGGCACATGACTGTACTTTAAGCCATTGAGTAATCTGTCCATCTCTGGCTGGTTTTGAGGACTAAATGGAATGGTATGTTATGGACACAGAAGGTGGTACATGGAGAAGCAACAGAAAGCCCCCCAGGACTCTGAGAGTTCTTGTCCTGATGTTTTGACTCAATCTGAAACATGTTATCTCTGAGATCACTTCTGACTGTAACATTGCGATTCTGTAAGATTATTTTTTTAGGAGAAATTGCATTCCAAGCTGCAGTGTTGGAGTCACATTACAGTCCCTTGAGTGTTTAGTGACGGTACTTGCTGAGACACAGGGACCAGGGCCTCCGTCAGGACTGCTTGTATATGTAAACACACACACACACACACACAAACACACACACACACACACACACACACACACACACTGGCTTTGTCTAGTAGAAAATAATGAGCTGCACACTGATATTCCCAGTCAAAAACTGGCTGTTGGGTCTCATGAAGTCCCAGGACCATTGCATGATGTATCAGAGCATTCCACAATATTGGTTGGGAACTCATATTCTACATAGGGTGACTTCAGAAATAAAGGTGGTCTTTTTTTTTATTCTTCACCATTTTTGCCTTTCAATATTCTAAAGAACTTGAACAAATATTCATAGAAGTTTTTATTTTATTGGAAATGATGAATTTCATAAATATTTATTAATATATAAGCTTATGATTTCATACCATAATATAATATGTAATAAGATATAGAAGGGAATAAAATAGTAAAGGGAAATGTAAGAAAACTATGTAACAGATTTGGATTCCAGGAGCCCTCCCTGAGTTCAAAACTATTCTAAGATAACACTGGAATCCAGTTACATTTATCCTAAAGAGTGTCTGAGACTCTCCTTTGGTAGGTAGTTTAACATGGTGGTTGAGAACATGATTTTTGGAGTCAGACTGTAATAGTTGGGGTCACAATACAAATCAAATGATACATTCAAATTAAGTTAATTTATGGGGCATTTTTTTTGTGTGTGTGACAGACAGAGAGAGGGACATATAGGGGCAGACAGACAGGAAGGGAGAGAGATGAGAAGCATCAATTCTTCATTGGGGCACCTTAGTTGTTCATTTATTGCTTTCTCAAATGTGCCTTGACCAGGGGGCTATAGCAAAGTGAGTGATCCCTTGCTCAAGCCAGTGACCTTGGGCTTCAAGCCAGCAACTTTTGGGCTCAAACCAGCGACCATGGGGTCATGTTCATGATCCCACACTCAAGCCAGTGACCCCGTGCTCAAGCTGGTGAGTCCAGGCTCAAGCTGGATGAGCCCGTGTACAAGCCGGTGACCTTGGAATTTAGAACCTGGGTCCTCTGCATCCCAGTCCGATGCTCTATCCACTGCGCCACTGCTTGGTCAGGGTTATGTGTGACTTAATGGAGGGACAATTTATGAGGCTAGAGAGAGATCACATTGGATTGTGTGTACTTCAGAGTGAAGGAATGAAGGAGTGGCGGGGTGACTGGTTCCTAAACCCTGGAGGAGAGAGTTGTGTAGAGAGCACCATTTTGAGATCAGTGATCTTCACTGGAGGGGCACAGAAGCTTGAGGTGACTCCACAAGAAACACCTCTGGTGTTTTCTTCCTCCCTCTGACTTCCGCCTTGGCTTCCTTGGGCAAAAACAACTTCAATCTAGAAGTCACGGAAGCCCATTGAAACCATTCATAGAAATCAACCACCTGGTTATAAGACTGGCACGATTCATACACTTGGAGTAAAGATTAGGATGGAAAGTGGATTTGGAGGGGCTAGTGAGGAGAGCTAGCACACAGACCCATCTGAATTTGAGTCATAGCCTGGCTGTTTCTTAGCCATGTAACTCTGGACCAGTTATTTAGCAATCATGGGCTTATTTCCCTATAGGTAAAATGGAATTGATAATACTGTTTCAGAGAGTTGTAAGGATTAATTGAGCTAATTTAAAGAAATTCCTTGGTGTGATGTTTGACTTGTAGAAATGAACAATAAGTGCTAGCTATGCCATTGTTATTGCCACATCACCATCCTCTTCCTCCTCCTCCAAAAATCAGGTTTTTAAATTTTTTTGTTCTGTTTATTTGTTACTCTTGGAAAATCTCATTTTTGACTGGATTCCATCTTAGAGGTAGAAGCTGTCAGAGAGGATAGCCTACGTCTCTTGGCGATCCATTCCAGATGTTTTGCTTTGGCCTGCTTCATTCTCTTAGCCAAAAGTTTAGCACATTCTGCAGCCTCTTCCTTATTTTTCTCAGGACTTCTTTTCTTCAGAGCAATACACCGACATTTGTGTTGTAGGACACATGGAGTAACCAGCTGCTGGGTCTTACCTTCTTTGTCTAGGGGCTTTCTCATAACATATTGGTGGATGTCATCTTCTTTAGAGATATTGAAAATTTGAGGGTTCTGCTAGAATTTTGGGGCCCCAGGCAAAACAGTACTACAAGGCACAGTAGTATCAGTGACACCAGGAGTATCTTTCTCCCCCTTTTATTCAATGACCAAGTTGAGAATACTGAGATTGGCATCCACAATGCAACCCTGAACAGATTGCCCCAGCCCATCCTGGGCTTAATCTGATGAGATTCTATTGACTAAGACAAGGATCACTTAGGGGTCGTTTTGATCCCCTGTGAAGGCAGGGAGCATCTAGTGTTGACACTTGGCCCAACATTGTTCCATTCATCTAGAACCCTCAATTTGATTTCTATCAGAAGTCTGACAAGCATTATGATTCTATTGCAAAATACTTCTCACCATTTTCTTTAAATTTTTGTTTGTTTATTTGTTTATTATTTATTAATTTTTAGTGAGAGAGACAGAGAGGAACAGACAGGGAGAGACAGACAGAAAGGGAGAGAGATGAGAAACACCAACTTTTCATTGCGGCACTTTAGTTGTTAATTGACTGCTTTCTCATACATGCCTTGACCAGGGGGATCCAACTGAGCCAGTGACCATGAGGGTCATGTCTATGGTCCCATGCTCAAGCTGGCGACTCTGGCTCAAGCTAGTGAGTTCATGCTCAAGCCTGTTGAGTCCGCACTCAAGCCAGCAACCTTGGGGTTGTGAACCTGGGTCCTCTATGTCCCAGGTTGACACTCTATCCACTGCATCACTGCCCAGTCAGGCTATTTCTCACCTTTTTAAAAGTTAATGATTAGGAAGAGGAGAACTGGGCTTTCTAAGAATCTTGGCATTGTATCTAAAACTCTTATAGAAAAAAATATTTTTATTTCCTTTTTAAATGAAGGCAACAGATTTATTGTAGAAATGACCTAATACTTTAGTTACAATTTTTTTTCTTGTAATGAGAATTTTTATGATTTACTTGCTTAGCTAATTTCAAATATGTGATACAGTATTATTAACTATAGTCATCATGTATACATTACATCCTCGTGGCTAATGTCAATGTCTAATGTCTGTTAATGACTCTGGAAAGTTTATGAGACACAAAATGCCACCAGTGGAGAAAAGGACAATCACTTTACTGCCAGGATCCTTGGACTAGTTTCTGAAAAACTGTGAACTTTTCAGGAGAATACCTGTGGATGATTCATTTCATTTTTGATGTTTTAAAAATATATTTAGAAAAGACACCTGTGAGTGTCAAAAATAAATAGAGAGCAGAACATTAAATTTTACTGAATGGGGAAACATTACCTTCCTGACAATGTATACAGTTTAATTCACCATACAAGGAAGATGTGTGAGGGAATCTCCTAGAGTAACGTGTCTTTATAATTAAGATTTCTTGGATTGTGTTGTCTTTATTATCAAAACCATAGACCGAAACCTCAGTCTTGCAACATGTGGGATGAGCCAGTGAACATACTATGTCGGGTTTCAGTGTCAGGTTTCTGGGTCTGTTGGTTCTGTGTCCATCTGAGCTGTCCTCCATTCAGAGGCTGCCAGTAGAGTTCTTATTCTATAACCCAAACTTCCATGGCAAGAGTATCCCCTGGTCTCTTCATCATCAACACGTTACTAGAACATATGGCACTCAGGATTGATGGGTCTTCAACTTCTCTCCTTTGGGGAGGGTAATTAAGGGGGAAGTCCATTCATTTCATTTTATTCTATTTTTTAATTATGGAGAGAACTAGTTATCCAGTTGCCTTTATTAGAAACCATTTAAGGGACACACCACCTTTTCCTTTTTCACCCTAAACAGTTCGTGTCAGAATGATGTGAAGAAGAACATAAAGGTTAAACATGGAAGTGTCTGTCGCTATTGCAGATTTCTTTCCTAAGAATTAAAAACACTTCTTACAATGTATAACAATTTTATTATAATATCATATTTTAAGTAAAATCTATGTCAGTCCTGTTCCCTCACCCCTCAAACACACACACACACACACACACACACACACACACACACACACACACACACACACACACACCCCTATACTCACATCTCTACACTCCTACACACTACACCCATGTTCCAAAGGGGAATCAGCTGTGAACCTTAGAAATGGTGGTAATTTGGTTAACTAAGAACCCAAGTACAGCCCAGATCTCATCCGGCATCAAAGCACAAAAGTGGAATGTCAACTCTAGAAGAGCATGGAAGATATTTACCAAAGACATTTTTGTGATGGAAACTATACTAGTGATTAAAACAGTCTCCAAATTGTGAGTTGCTTTTGTTTCAAAAGTTAAGCTAGTTGTCATCTCTCAGAAGTTATTTTTCCATAAGCAATGTTAATAATGTTAGTTCTGTTCCCACACTGGCCCCCACAAGCTTATTTAACACGTGTGCAGTTGAACAATGCTGTTCTATTCATAGCTGAGGGTTGTGAGAGATCTTCACGTTCAGTAAAGCAGTACATTATACAAAGGATCAAATGGGTTAAGGGACTTGTTTAGGGTAATGCAGCAGAGCCAGGGATTGGATCCACATCTGAATTTCAGGCTGACTTTCCAACATACTGTAATTTATAAAACTGGACCACTGTTTACCACCTTGTACCTCTAAAAAGTTTACTTCTGCATAAGTATATATCACTATAGAACTTAGAAAATGCTTCCCCATTGAGGAGGCTCACAAAGTCCTCACAGGAATCCTATGCAGATGGTAGAGCAGATCTAACCCCATTTTAAGGATAAAAACATGGAAGCTGCAAGAGGTAAGTGTCCATGGTCACAGAATTAGTAATTGGAGGATCTGGGACTCAAACCCAGCACTTCTGAGTCTGAGACCAGTGCCTGCCCCTCCCTAGATATGGTAGCAGTAATGTAACCCTCAGGAAGCTCGACAGTTTCACCAGAAGACTGCTGACCTATGTGGTGAGTACCAGGACCTGGGAATGGTGTTAAGACTGAAGGACTAAGAGGGGGTTCCAGCATGGGCCTAAAGGCTAAAAAGTGGATTAACCGTTAGGACTAGTTAAGGGGTTGAGAAGCCTAGAACTAGGGGGCTGAGGGCTGGGGCTGCAGGAGGTGGGACAGCCAGACAGGGCAAAGTGTTGTGGGCCCAAAGTCTGAGGCCTAGAGCTGGGAACAAACAATGGGCAGAAAGAAGAGCTATTGATACATGCCTTGCCTGCCTCACAGGATTGTTGCTTGGCTCAGAATAGCCAGAGGGAGGCCCTGGCCAGTTGGCTCAGTGGTAGAGCGTCGGCCTGCAGAAGTCCCGGGTTCGATTCCCAGCCAGGGCACACAGGAGAAGCGCCCATCTGCTTCTCCACCCCTCCCCATCTCCTTCCTCTCTGTCTCTCTCTTCCCCTCCCGCAGCCGAGGCTCCACTGGAGCAAAGATGGCCCGGGCGCTGGGGATGGCTCCTCGGCCTCTGCCCCAGGCGCTGGAGTGGCTCTGGTCGCAACAGAGCGACGCCCCGGAGGGACAGAGCATCGCCCCCTGGTGGGCAGAGCGTTGCCCCCTGGTGGGCGTGCCGGGTGGATCCCGGTCGGGCGCATGCGGGAGTCTGTCTGACTGTCTCTCCCCATTTCCAGCTTCAGAAAAAAAAAGAAAAAAAAAAAAAAAAGAATAGCCAGAGGGAGGCATCAGAACTGCGGAGAGGCTGGGTATAGGTATGGGAAGTTTGGGTCTCTGTGGTACATCTGAAGTTGTGCTGTGCCTGAGCAATGTAAACTTTCCCTTGGTTGTTGGGTGGTAGGGTACTGATGCCCAGCAGCCAAGGTCCCCTCTTAGAATTGGGTGGCCTTTGTCATCAGGCTCTGTGGGGCAGAGTGGGAGCAGGGCTGGAGCTTTGGCAGCCTGGCATTTGCACTGAGCCACCTGGGGGACCACAAGGCTGCCAGAAACAACTACCTACATGCTCTGCAGGCTGCCCAGGACAGTGGTGAGGGTGAGGGGGTTAGTAGGTGGCCTGGGGTGGTGGATCAGAGGCTGAAAGTCCTTGGGGCTGGTAGGAAGCAGTAAGGGACTTGGGGGTGGGAAGTCCCTCTGAAAGAGAGGGTTCGTGGGATAGGAGCCATAAAAGGACCTCTCAGGCTCTCTTCCCAGGAGATATGAAGGACCAGAGAGCAGAGGCTGTGCAGGCAGGGTGCTGGGTCAGTCCTAGAGATGGGCGGGGCCTCCGAAGGAGACTGCAGTGCTGATAGGGCAGCAGAGATGAGGAAGAGATGGTTGGGGCTTAGGTTAGTTAGTTCCCAACTGTGGTGGGAGGCTGGCAGTTAGTGGTCCACAGTGATAGGAGGTTGAAGTAATGGCAGAGTGGATGAATTGCTTGCTGTTGATATGTTCAGGTCACCTTTCCTTAGGAACTACCTATACATAAAAGTGACCTTTAATAGATCATTCTAGCATATGGTTGACGTTCTAATTTTAATGTGTGGATTAGGAAATAGTGCCTTGATTTAAGTAAGCATTTGTTAAGAATTTAATCTAAGTCCTTGTTGAATTAGCCTAACAGGAATTAACCTACAACCCCTCTATAAGCAGATGAAATGGCTACAAAATACCTTTTCAAAGCAACTAATCTCCATTTGAAGAACAAGTGCTTAATTGGGTAATAGAAGCTAGTATTTTTACTAAATCTTCCTTTAGAGCTTTGTGCATTTTAACCTCTATTAGAAAGAAATGTTTACCTACAAAAAAAGGAACCTACTGAAGAAAAATTGATTACAGCTGTTGATTTAAAACAGCTCTGACATTACTTGCACATTATGAATTCTCTGGCATGGAGAAGGAAAGAAAACAGCATTCTGAAGTGTGTGTGACACTGCTTGCCACTCAGCCCATCCTTGCTCTGGTTACAGGTGTTGGCACACAGGGCTGTGGGTATAGGTAAGTGTTCATGAAGAATCCTCCTGCTTGTTTGGTAGGAAAGATGGAGTCAGATTCCAAACTGCAGCTTGGTGGATGGACTGAGAGGGGGAAGAAATAAAATCCTTCACAGCAGCCTGCGGTCTGGAGGCTCGCTGCAGAATTGGAAATGGTTCCAGAACAACATCATGTTTCTGTGCCACATGCCATATTTCTAAGTATTATGTCATGTCGGTATTTAATTTGCATTCCTCAGTGCTTAATTTTCATTGCGAGGGGTCTCTTTGCTCACTGATGCTTTCAATTTATTACCCTGCGATTGCAAAATGTATCACTCCAAGTCGCTGATCCTGTTAATGTCAGGAAAGGGAGGAGGAAGCCCACATGGCAGGACATGGAACTAATTTATGAAATCTCTGGAAGGCTACATCTGCCTTCTCCTTTATTTCATTCACTGTAACTACTATTTCTTTGTCCCTTATCTCTAATTTCTATTTTTTCCTTGTTCTGGGCTCCTTTTATTTTCTCTGACTCTGGTCTTTCCTCATCTCCAGTTCTCACCTCGTCTGGCTCTTTCGACGTCTCCTCTCTTCATATAATCATCTCTCTCCCACTCTTCTCATCCTTCGAGTCTCAGGGTGCTCTCCCATTCCCCTTCCAGAACTCGCTTGTGGTTACCTCTTACCCACCTACTCTCTTTAGTTTACTCATTTTTCTTTCTTCATCTATAATATTTCTTGCGTTTAATACTCCTTATTTTTAATTATGTCTTAGACTGTAAGAAAGAATGGCTGGTTCTGAGCTAGTGGGTTACATCCTAAGATGTTATTTGGGAGTCGAGGATAATTTTTGCAACTTTTGGTCTAGGGTTACTGAACCATTTCAAAGACATTTGGAAAAAAAAGAAGAAAAGGTAATATTGTATTATTATTCCTGATAATAACTATCATATTTAATGATGAGTTACACCTACCTTACAGGTCTTCCACTTAGTTACTGTATTTCTCCATGGATAAGATGCACATTTATTTGAAAAATTTAAGGTCTAAAAACTGGGTGTATCTTCTACAGTGGTGGTAGGTTTTCTTTACTTGCATTTCCTGCTTTTTTGCAGGTTTTTTGCGCTCATTATTGAAGACAGTGATCCATCATCAGACACAGATGAGGACAAGCTAATGGATGGAAGTTTTGACAGTGATGAGGAGTTGTACGAATTTTATGATGAATAAAACTTGAGTTCAATAACTTTATGTAATACTTTTTTTTTTCAAATTTTTGGCCCCAAAATTAAGATGCATCTTATACATGGGAATGTCTTATACATGGGGAAATATGGTATATATCAGTTCAAGCAAATGTAATTTCCATTTTGGAGAGGCAGCACAATAATACGAGGAAAAAACATGCACTTTTGTGTCAAACAGATGTGAATTTAAATCTGGGCTCTGCCCTTAATTAGCACTGTAAAATAATCAAATTATTGCTACCATATGATGATTTATTATTTCATTAAGTATCTCAAGTTCACTAAGAAGTATATACAATAACTGTTCACCCACTATTTTTATTTTGTCACATCTAATCATTTTGCCATATTAATTTCAGATCTCTTCCTTTTTGTCAAGAAAAAAAATGTTACAGCAAATACTTAATTGCTCTGAATTTGGGGTTTCTTTGACTATGAAATGGGTCTAATCAAATCTTTATCCTAGAGTCAGGAGAATTAAACAGCATGACATATCTAAAGTGTCTGCCATGAAGTAACAAACGAAATAGAAACAGACTCATAGATACAGAGGACAGACTGACAGCGATCAGAGGGGAGGGAGGCCGGAGGAGGCGGAAGTGGGTAAAGGGGGTACAAATAGTGATGGAAGGAGACAACTTGGGGTGAACACACAATACAATATACAGATAATATGTTTTAGAATTGTAGACCTGAAATCTATATAATTTTCTTAACCAATGTCACTTCAATAAATTCAATAAAAACATCATTTTTAAAGAAGCGTCAGCCATATGGTAAGTGCTTAAAATCATTAGCATTCTCATGCAGACAATCATGAATAAATTACTTTAGTCACCTTTCAAAAACTCCATCTGAGGCTTTTAAAAAGGTAACAAAATTTTTCTAACCTTGATTTTGTTATTATAAAAATAAAGATGATTTTCTCTATCACTGACTTAGAAAAGAACCCTAATTTAGTATTTCCTGAAATTAACTTTTAAATGTTTAATTTTCACAGGCATTTGAGTTTTTAAATACCAATGAGTTCCTCGTTAAATGCATTTTGAAAATAATGTTTGATAATCACGGCTACTTTGTAAAAGGCTCCCTTCCTTGGCACAGCAGGGTCGCAGCCTTGGTGAGTGAGTGTCCCCTTGGGGAGCCGGTTCAGCAGCAGCTGCTGCCCTATGATAAGCTGCTGTCTAGGCAAATGAGGAAAGGTGTCTAGTTCGAGAGAGGGTGACACTTCAGGGAGACTGGACTGCCAGGGAACCGAGGGGGATCACTGCCCAGGGAGCCAGGGCCCTCGGGACCCAGTGACACTGCAGAGGCTTGTCATGTGTTTGTATTCATTGAGTGCCTAGTGAGTGTTAAGCACTGTCTCACCCGCTTGAGAATTAGGGCTGAATCAACCATCAAAATTCGCTTTTATTTTTTTTTTTGCATTTTTCTGAAGCTGGAAACGGGGATAGACAGACAGACTCCAGCATGCGCCCGACCGGGATCCACCGGCATGCCCACCAGGGGGCAACGCTCTGCCCCTCTGGGGCATGCTCTGTCGCGACCAGAGCCACTCTAGCGCCTGGGGCAGAGGCCAAGGAGCCACCCCCAGCGCCTGGGTCATCCTTGCTCCAATGGAGCCTCAGCTGCGGGAGGGGAAGAGAGAGACAGAGAGGAAGGAGAGGGGGAGGGGTGGAGAAGCAGATGGGCGCTTCTCCTGTGTGCCCTGGCCGGGAATCGAACCCGGGACCTCCGCACGCCAGGCCGAGGCTCTACCACGGAGCCAACCGGCCAGGGCCAAAATTTGCTTTTTCATGGAGCTTACATTTGGTGGTGGTGGGGCTTGATGAGGACAAGAAGATAAATAAATTTATAGCATGTTAGAGGTAATAAGTGCTATGGAGTAAGAGAAACAGAGGGGCGGGGTTTGGGGAGTGCTGGAAGCAGGGCACGGTTTATGGTGACTGTGGGTGTATTCACTTTGTACATTCAGTTATCCCACAAACATGCACTGAACAGCCACACCCTCTGGGCAGCGCAGTAAGATGCAGTCCAGGATCTGAGGTTCCCTAAGGTCTAGGGGGGCAGCGTGAATCTGGCACGATCTGCGCGAGGTGTGCCATGGAAGGTGGGAGGGGGCGTTTCGACTCTTTAGTGTCCAGACGGTTTCTTGGAAGAGGAGAGTGTGTTGAATGACAATAAAGAGCTGGATCTGATAGGACATGACCGCAAGTAGGGAATGACTGCGGCAAGGCGTCTCGGATGAGGTGTGGTTGCTGCAGGTTCTGTTGCGTGGGATCAGGCAGTGCAGGAGGACCACGGGGGATGGGCAAGGCGAGGAGCTCTGTTCGATGCGTATGGGAACCTGGGACAGTTGGATAGAGGAGCTCACAGAGCAGTCAGCCTGGAGAAGCCACCTGGTACAGTGCGAGATTCCTGGGCATGTTGTCCAAAGTGCATCTTGTTCATGGGCAGCTCCCTCCTGTAAGCAGGATGACTTAGACACAGAAAACTCACTGACTGCCTGGTGCTCTCTTTCACATGGGACAGCCACAGAGCTCTCTGTCCCTGCCACTTGTATCCTTCCTATAAGCTTACACTCCAAGCTTTAAGCTAAATCTTTGGGGAAAACTAAGGAGTCCTTGTTTAAGAGCTCGGGCAGGTCAACTTTGCGGTCGGCCATACTCAAAAACTTAGCATGGATCATCTTCCGAGAACTTAGTCTACAATGCAATGTAATAAACTGGACCTTTACTTTTCTCGGTTCTAAATCCTATCCTGGCACCTTTCCCTAGACTCTTACTCCCTTAAGACTGGTTTCCTGCTTGACCTCAATAGTTCAGTTCCATTTATTCATGAGCACTTGCTGAGTCCCAGGCACAAAAGGCAGCGTGCAGGGTGCTGAGATTCAAAAATGAATTACACATGTCCCATGCCCTTATGGAGCATGTTACTTTAGTAGGAGAGCTGGTCAAATAAGCAAGCAATGCTGGGCTTGTATGATTTGATGCAATAATAGCAGAATATTTATCCAGAAAAAGCACAGTTCTGCCCAGGAACAGGGGTCCCAAAACCCAATCCTGACCTTAATGCCACCTGCTACCTGCTGCAGAATTTCCCTGTTGGTAGTTGCTGGCCTGCTCACCGCTATTCTCCACTTTGTTTTTACAGGATTGACCCATCAGTGGTTTTAAGCATTCTTTTTGGAGACTAAATACTATGTTCTGCCTTATGTCTCCACTGCCTTTCTCTGCTAAATACTCAAACTGTTCAGCCTACCTTCCTCCCCTCTTTGCCCTCTCCTGTCCTGCTTGGACCTCATCTGTTCCCTGTCTTAACATGGAAAATTAACACTCATACAATAGTTTTAAATCTGTATCAGAATTTGAATCCAGTGCCCCAGAGTCACAATGCCATGTTCCTTCCATGAAAGCTTCTGACCAGGTATTTGAAAGCAATGGTGAAGAATTTTTGATATGCATAGTATGGTAGTTTAAAATCACATCTGTAAGTTCTTTGACATTTCTTTATCAAAAATTGGACTCTAACATTGATAAGAGTGTGGTGGTTACAGGGGGAGGGGGGAGAGGGAGAGGGAAAGGGGGAGGAGGAGGGGCACAAAGAAAACTAGATAGAAGGTGACAGAGGACAATCTGACTTTGGGTGATGGGTATGCAACATAATTGAACGACAAGATAACCTGGATATGTTATCTTTGAATATATGTATCCTGATTTATTGATGTTGCCCCATTAAAAAAATAAAATTATTTTTAAAAAATTGGACTCTAATCCCCCCTCTTTGAATATGGACTTCCCTTTGTTATTTTAGAGAATAGAATGTGGCAGAATGACAGTGTGTGACTTAAAAGTCTAGGTTAGAGGACAGCTTCTGGCTGGCTCTCTCTTGGATATTAGTATGTGGGATCCAGCCACCATGTTATGAGGAAGCCTAATCATGTATAGAAGCTTTGTGTTGTGTCTTTGGCCCAGCTAAGGTCCCAGCATATGGCTGATTTCACCCACCAGACTTGTGAGTCATGAGCCTTCAGACGCTTGTACTTGTCAGCTTTTGCTCTATCCAAGGTGGCAGAGTGAAGCAGAAATGAGCTGTCCTGCTAAGTTCTGCCCAAACTACAGTTAAAGCACAAACTTTTGCAGTCATTTTTGATATAGCAATAGATTATCAGAACACAAATAAACAAAGTTACTGAACATGTCAAAGGTTGTAAGATATTTGAAACCTTGATTTTGCATGAGAAAGGCAAGGAAAGATCACAAAACTTTACCTTCTTGGACTAGAATTGGTTGATCATCTATGAATAAGACTCATTTAAAACATTCTTTTGAGGAACTAAATCTTTCTCTGCTTTTGTACAGGACTGGTTTGTTTATTTGCAGTTAGTTATACCTGTCTGAAAACTGATATAATATCAGTAGATTTGAGCAGAAGGAAGTCAGTCTCTAGTTTCTTATGTATTATTATTATTATTATTATTATTATTTATTTTTTTGTGACAGAGACAGAGAGAGAGACAGAGAGAGGGACAGACAGACAGGAAGGGAGAGAGATGAGAAGCATCAGTTCTTTGTTGCGGCACCTTAGTTGTTCATTGATTGCTTTCTCATATGTGCCTTGACTGAGGGGCTCCAGCAGAGCGAGTGACCCCTTGCTCAAGCCAGTGACCTTGGGCTCAAGCTGGTGAGCCTTGCTCAAATCAGATGAGCCTGTGCTTAAGCTGGTGACCTTGGGGTTTTGAACCAGGGTCCTCCACGTCCCAGTCTGATGATGCTCTATCCACCTCGCCACCACCTGGTCTGGCTGTATTATTATTTTTGTAAAAAAACTTTATTGAGGTATAATTGACATACAATAAACTACATACGTTTAAACAGTGGTGGGATTCAAATAATTTAACAACCAGTTCTCTGCCCTAACAACTGTTTTAAGTATAAAAAAACCAATATACCCAAAGGTAGTTTATTATTTCATGCATTTAATACTTAAATGAGAACAATAAAAGAGGTACACAAAACTAGGTTATGTTATAAAAAAGAGTTTTAAAATATTAATGAAAAAATATTAAATAATACCTGACAAAAACCAATAAAATGTTAAGATATTTCCATATTGCTTCTTTTTTTTTTTTTTTTTTTTTTTTTTTGCATTTTTCTAAAGCTGGAAACAGGGAGAGATAGTCAGACAGACTCCCGCATGCGCCCGACCGGGATCCACCCGGCATGCCCACCAGGGGCGAAGCTCTGCCCACCAGGGGGCGATGCTCTGCCCATCCTGGGCATCGCCATGTTGCGACCAGAGCCACTCTAGCGCCTGAGGCAGAGGCCACAGAGCCATCCCCAGCGCCCGGGCCATCTTTTGCTCCAATGGAGCCTTGGCTGCGGGAGGGGAAGAGAGAGACAGAGGAAGGCGCGGCGGAGGGGTGGAGAAGCAAATGGGCGCTTCTCCTGTGTGCCCTGGCCGGGAATCGAACCCGGGTCCTCCGCACGCTAGGCCGACGCTCTACCGCTGAGCCAACCGGCCAGGGCCTCCATATTGCTTCTTGATTGGCATCCTCACATGTAATTTTTCCACCTATGGATGGAATGAACATTACTACGGGCACTTAGAATATGCTGTTGTGTAGATGAATGTTAAAAAAGAGTAAGGAATGTAAATTTACGATTTCCACATTGGGCGGCTGCCCAGGCACCCACCTTAGAGAGAACCCTGATTACAAGTGCCATTTTTACAACTGGTTTGCTGAAGTCAACAAAAAATTGGGTATCGGTTCTGCCGAACCAGTGTAAACTGGCTGAATCCCACCACTGTGTTTAAAGTATGTGCAGATAGTACTGATATCTCTGACATATGTATACATTGGTGAAACTATCACCACAACTAAGATGATTAACATGCCCATCACCCCCCAACAGTTTCATTGTGCCTCTCTGTAATCTCTCTCTCCTGATTCACCCACTCCACCCATTCTACCTGAGGCAACCACATTGAGCTGCTTTGTCACTACAGGTTAGTCTGCATTTTCTAGGGTGTCATAGAAATGGAATCATAGAGTATACATTTTTTGTGTGTGTGACAGAGAGACAGAAAGAGGGACAGATAGGGACAGACAGACAGGAAGGGAGAGAGATGAGAAACATCAATTCTTCATTGCAGCACCTTAGTTGTTCATTGATTGCTTTCTCATATGTGCCTTGACCGGGAGGGTTGGGGTGGAGGGGGCTACAGCAGAGCAAGTAACCCCTTGCTCAAGCCAGCAACCCCGCGCTCAGGCTGGTGAGCCCGTGCTCAAGCCGTAATCTCGGGGTTTTGAACCTGGGTCCTCTGCATCTCGGTCAGATGTTCTATTCGTTGTGCCACCGCCTGGTCAGGCATATAGATTATACATTCTTTTTTGTCTTTTCCATTCAGTATAATCATTTTAAGATTCCTCCTTGTTGTTATGTGTATCATTACTTCATTCTACTGTGATTTTAGCCATTTTAATAGGTGTGTAGTGATATCTCATTATTTTAATTTGTATTTCCCTAATTACTAATGAGGTTGAGCATCCTTTCATGTACTTATTTATCACTTATATATCTTTAATGGTATATGTCCACATCTTTGCCCACATATCTATTAGATTATTGGTGTTCTGATTTTAGAATTTTTAGAATTATTTACATATTTTAAATACAAACCTTTTATAAGATATATGTTTATCAGATATTTTCTCCAAGTCTGGATCTTGTCTTTAATTTCTTAACAGTTTTTAGTTTTCACAAAGTCTAATTGATCAATTTGTGCTTTTATGAATCATAGTTTTGGTGTTGTAGCTAAGAAATCTTTGCCTAATGAAAGGTCATGAAGATTTTCATCTATGTTTTGTTCCAGAAATTTTATAGTTTTAGATTTTACATTTCAGGTCCGTGGTACATTTAAATTTTAAATTTAAGGTCCATGGTACATTTAAATTAATCTTTGTATTGTGTGAAGTGTTAATCTCAGTTCACTTTTATGCATATTCCAGCATTGTTTGTTGAAAAGATGAACTTTTCTCCACCGACTTGCCTTTGCATCTTTGTTGAAAATTAGTTGTCTATATATGTGTGGGTCTATTTATAAACTCTGTAGTCATTTTTATTGATGCACTTATCTATCTTTATGACAATACCACAATGTCTTGATTACCATAGCCTCATAACATATCTTGAAATCAGGTAATGTTAAAGCTTTAACTTTGTTCTTTTTAAAAATGTTCTTCACCTTGGCCAGGTAGCTCAGTTGGTTAGAGTGTTTTTCCAATTTGCCAAGGTTGTAGGTTCAATCCCTGGTCAGGGCACATACAGGAACAGATCAATGCTTCTGTTTCTCTTATTCTCTCTCTCTCTCTCTCTCCCTTTCTTTCTCTCTCTCTCTCTCTCTCTCAAATAAATGAATAAATAAATAAAATGAAAAAAAATTTTTTTGTTATTCTAGGTCCTTTGCAGTTCCATATGAATTTTAGAATCAGCTTGTTTTTGTCTCCAAGAATACAGCTGGGATTTTGATAAGAATTATGCTGAATTTATTGATCAGTTTGGGCAGAACTGTTACCTTAACGGTATTGAGCCTTTTTACTCATAAACAATCATCTCCAATTATTTAAGTGGTCTTTCATTTTTCAGCAATGTTTTTTAGGTTTATTGTACATTTCTGTACATATTTTATCAGATTTATCATATTTTTGATACTATTATAAATGATATTTTACTTCAAATTTTAATTATTCATCAGTAGTGCATAGGTATATAAAAATACGATTGATTTTGTATATTGCTTGTATCCTGCAAACTTGTTAAATTCACTTATCAGTTCCAGTAGCTTTTAAAACTATTGTGTAGGATTTTGCATAGACAATTTTGCCATATGCAGAAGAAGAGAGTTTTACGTGTTGCTTTTAAATTCAGGTGCCTTTTATTAATTTTTTTGCCTGAGAGGAGGGGAGATAGACATGTGCCCCAACCAGGATCCACGTGGCAACCGCAGTCTGGGGCTGGTACTTGAATTAACCTAGCTATCCCCCCAGGGTCCACACTTGAACCAATCTAGCCACTGGCTAAGAGAGGGGAAGAGAGAGAGAAGCGGGGAGAGGTAGGGACGAAAAGCAGATGGTCGCTTCCCATGTGTGCCCTGACCGGTGATCGAACCCCGGATGTCTGCACGCTGGGCTGATGCTCTATCCACTGAGGAACCAACCAGGGCCTTTTCTTGTCTTATTGAACTGGGCAGAATCTTCTGCATGATGTTGAATAGAAATGGTGAGAGTGGAAATCCTTGTCTTTTTCTTGATTTTCAGGGGAAGGTATTCAATCTTTAAGGATAAGGTTAACTATAGTTATTATAGGTGCTCTTTATTGGGATAAGAAAGTTTCCTTCTATTTTTAGCTTACTGAGAGGTTTTTTTGTAATGTTTATTTTATTTATTTGAGAGAGAGAGAGAGAAGGCAAGAGAGAAAGGAACATTGAACCATTTTTGTGTGTGCCTTGACTGGGGATTGAACCGGCAACCACTGCACTTCTGGACAGTGCTCTAAGTAACTGAGATATCTGGCCAGGGCAGGTTACTGAGAGTTTTTATCAGGACTCAATGTTAGATTTTGTCAAATGCTTTTTCTGTGTTTATTGAGATGATCATATGTTTTTTCTTTTTTAGTTGGCTAATATGGTGCATTACTTTAGTTAATTTTTTAATATTAAACCAACCTAGAAGTCTAGGATAATCCCCACTTAGTCATGATGTTATCCACTTAATATATTGTTGGATTTAAGTTGCTAACATTTTTTTTAAAAGAATTTTTGCATCTCTGTTCATGAGGGATATTTATTCTGTGTTTTTCTTTTCTTTTCTTGTCTCCATCTGGTTTCTTGTATCAGGATAATGGTGGTCTCATATAATGAGCTGGAAAATATTCCTTCCTTTTCAATTTTCTGAAAGAGTTTGCATAGAACTGCACATTATTTCTTCCTTCGATGGTTTTTCCCCTTTTTGTTGAATTTATTGGGGTGACACTACTAGACAAAATTATGCAGGTTTCAGGTGCACAACTCTACAACACATCATCTGTATACACTGTATTGTGTGTTCACCACCCTCTTCCTTAAATGTTGAGAGAATTCATTAGTGAAGCTTTCTGGCCTTGGAAGTTTGTTGTTGTTGGTTTCCTGTGGTTTTAAACTATAAATTAAATTTCTTTAGTAGTTATAGGGATATTCAGATAATCTAGTCATTTTTGTTGTTGAGTGAGCTTTGCTATTTTGTGTTTTTCAAGCAGTATGTCTGTTTCATCTAAGTTGTCAAATTTATTGGCGCAAAGTTGGTCAAAATATTTCTTTATTATCCTATAAATATGTAGCTTCTGTAGTGGTGTCCCTTCTCTCATTCCTGATATTGGTAATTTGATTCCTTTCTTCTTTCCCTGATCGATCTGGCTAGAGAACGATCAATTTTATTGATTTTTTTCAAAACCCAGGTTTTGGCTTCATTAAATTTTTTTTATTATTATTTCATTTCTTATTTTATTAATTTCAGCTCTGAACTTTAATGTTTTCTTTTTTTACTTTACTTTGGGGTTAATTTGCTTTTTGTTTTATGGTTTGTTTGTTTGTTTGTTTTAAGGTAGTGACTAAAGCCATTGGTTTGGGACTTCTTCCTTCTCTTAGAGGTAGTTAGAGCTATGAGTTCCCTTTAAGTATGAGTGTAGGTGCATCTCACAAAGAGGTTCTACTTCCGTCCCCTCCCTGCACCATGTCCTGGGTTTTCTCTCAAGCCAGTAGGTAGGTAAATAAGAGGGCTCACTGTCCTCCTTTGTCTGATATCCAGTATCTTGAAAACCAGTGTTTCATGTTTTGTCTGTTTGTGAAACTTTCAGGCGGAAGGTTTCAATATAATTCTTGTTATTCCATGATGCTTGGAACAAGGAGTTCTTATGTATTCTTTAAAAAAATTCATTTATAGGCATTGCTTTGATTATGGAGTTCACTGTTCAGTTTATTCACCCTAAACTTTCTCTTTCACTCTTCAGACACCAGACCTGGCATTGCTTTCACTAAGCGACAGTATAGTGTAGTAGTTCAAAGCTGAGACATTAATCCTCTTCAGAGGGCTTGTCAACCTTCTGATGTACTATTTATTTTGGTTATTTGTTTAGTTATCTTCTGTCCCTCCTCCTCCCCATGAGCACTGTGAAGAAAATAATTTTTGTCTCTGTGTTTTCTGCTGAGATTCAGCCCCTACATTTGTTACTTTACTAGCTAGACTTCTCTGTGCCTCAGTCATCATTTATAAAGTGGGAGCAGTAGTGCCTGTCGCAGTGTGTTGTTGTGAGATTTAAATCGGATGTGTATGTAAAGCACTTAGAGCAGTACCCAGTACATAGTGAGTCGTGTTCTTAGAGATGTTACTGAATCTCCCTCACTAGAGACGGGACAGAGTAACAAAAGATGATCAATGCAAGCTCAGCCCTCTCTGATAAGCCACAAACCAGTTGCACTTAAAATAGTTTGGATAAGGGTGTGCATTGAAATTATCCACTTAAATATGACTATTAGATTAAATACACACATAATCTAATAGCTATACTTTTCTGAATTAAAAAAAAAAGCAGACTATTGAATCAGTAAAAGAGCTCAGATGACCTAGAGAAAATATGTAATGAAATTGTATTCTTGTGAATCTTTTTTTCATCAGGATAGTGGAGATACCTGAACTTCTTATTGCTGGGTGTGTTTTGGAATTTAGGTATTTTTGAATTTTAGAAAGAAAAAGGTGCATATTATTACTTACTACGTTACATCCCAGCAGAGCCTGGGGCAGCACCCCAGAATCCAACACATGACCCCATTTTGCACCAAAATGTATGAATGTTTGCATTTAGGGGGATAAATAAAGACTATTAAAAAATCCAGTCTGACCTGTGGTGGTGTAGTGGATAAAGCCTCGACCTGTAATGCTGAGGTTGTCGGTTTGAAACCCTGGGCTTGCCTGGTCAAGGCACATGTGCGAAGCAGCTACTAAAAATTGATGCTTTCTGCTCCTCCCCACCCTTCTCCTGTTCTCTCTCACTCTTTCTGTCTCCTCTGAAATCAATAAATAAAATCTTAAAAAAATATATCCAGTGTTGGTTCAGATTAGGTTTCACCACCAAAAGAGTTTCCTGTATATTTAGGAAAAAATATTTGGGTTTTCAGAACTGTTGTGTTTTAGAATTGTGGACTGTTTAGCATAAGGTTTTGGAGAGGATTAAATATGTGAAGCACCTAAAAGGTAACAGAAACTCAGTAAGTTATTATTACTATTGTTATTCATTGCATCAATATCATTAGTAGAATGTTATAGTAGTATACATAGTAGGCATAATTATTGTGAGACTCTAAGAGTTAAAGGCCTGTTAGAAACGTTCCTCTATTTCCTTGATCACCTCGACCTGGTTGAAACTATGGATGATGTTGTGGGAGAGTTTAGACAGAAATAAAGAAACTGGGAGGCCCACCCTTTGAGGTCTTTCACCGTCCACTGAGGGCGGAGATGGAGAGGCTGGTGATAGGTGTGTGTGGGGGCGGAGGGTGGAGCCCCAGGTAGCGTTGGTGCCCCAAATACTGGGAATTGCCTTTGCCCTTCTCCTCCTCCTCTTTTGCCCTCTTCCCCTTCCTCCCTCTATCCCTCCTTCTGCCCCCTGTTCTCCCTCCCCTCCTCTCTCTCCCTCTGCTCTCCCTTCCTCTGTTCTCCCTTCTCCTCTTCTCCATCCCCTCTCTCCCTGCCCCCTCATCCTTTTTGGTATCAACTTTATGACTCTCATCTCATGAGAAAAAGGAAATTACTTCAACATGGGGCTAGAGGTTGAGGTTCATATGTGGGTGGTGGAAGCCAAGAAAGGTTTTTAATTCTATGAGATGTGAAGGGTATGTTATTGCCTGCACCTTGGGAATGAGGCTCAACAGCCTCCTCACGATGCTAACATGGCTTTTGAGTTGTGTTTCAGCCACTTACTTGTTCAGCAGCACCTTGGTTTTTGCCCTTATTTCCTGAGTTTAGGTAAGGGACAACTGACTGACTTGGGGTTGTAAAAGGCTGGGGTAGGTTTCCAAAGAAGTCAGTAGACCTGGGATTGTTCTAGGAGTTATCCTGCCATAACTGGAGATGGAAGTGGTTTCCAAAGTCTTTGCCCTGATGCCCAGTGCCTCAGAAATACCATAGACTTTGGAATATTTTGAAGCCTGGCTTTGCATGTGTAGGTGTGGGAAAGTCATTTAGCCTTTCGGAGCCCCAGTTTCATGAGATATAAAAATAACAGTTGTTTCCTTTGAACTGTGAGTTAAATGCCCCAAAATACAAACACCTGGTACATTCTCCAATGCATAGCGTGTACCCCCAAAGAGTTATACATTGTCTATAGATATCTCATTTTTTTGATTAAGAACATGCTAATAGAATTATCACTTGAAGATTATTTATAGTTTAAATTGCTGATGATGGCCCTGGTGGTTGGCTCAGTGGTAGAGCATTGGCCTGGTATACAAATGTCCTGGGTTCAATCCCTGGTCAGAGCACATAGGAGAAACAACCATTTGCTTCTTTCTTCCTCCCTCTCCCCCTTCTTGCACTTTCCCCCTCCCACAGTCAGTAGCTCGACTGGTTTAAGCACCAGCCCTGGGCACTAAGAATATCTCAGTTGGTCCAAGTGTATCAGCCTCAAGCACTGAGGATAGCTTGGTTGATTCAATCATCAGCCCCAGACAGGGGTTTCCAGGTGGATCCCTGTGGAGGCGCATGCAGGAGTCTGTCTCTCTATCTCCCCTCCTCTCACTTAAAAAAAAATGTTAATGAGCCTTGGCCAGGAGAATCAGTAGATAAAGTGTTGTCCCAGCACTGAGGTTGCAGGTTTGAGCCCCGGTCAGGGCTCATACAAGAAGCAATCAATGAATACACAACTAAATGGAACAACTACATGGAATGAGTTGTTCCCTTGCCCTTCTCCCTCCTCTCTCTTTCTCCCTTTCTCTCTCTCTTCCTTTCTCTCTTTTTCTTTCTCTCATCAATGGAAAAAAAAATTTTAAGTGCTGCAGAATTGTAACAATTGTATTATACTGGTGGGAGACGTTGGTAGTGGAGGAGGCTGCGCATGTGAAGACAGAAGGTATATGGGAACTCTGTACTTTCTGCTCAATTTTATTGTGAACCTAAAACTGTTCTAAAGATAAAGCCTATCAAAAATAATAACAATTTCCGACATGGTAACTGCAATAGCAGCTGTAGAGAAAGTCAGCATTGTACAAAAAAATAGATATTTCTCACGTACTCTAGATGTCTAGAACATGATGCTGTTGTGGAAAGAGCCTGAAACCTAGTAACAGGGAACCTGGCTTCTAGCCTGGGTTTCACTGGTGGTGTGATCTAGAATTAGTCACTTAACTGGGTTTGAGTTTCGTCAGTAAAGTGAGGATTATGATGTAGACTTTGCCCACCTCCGAGGGCTGATGTGAAGATCGAATGAGAGCCTGTTAAGTGAAAGCATTTTGTGACACTGTAATATGTCACAGAAATGGTTCTGATCCAAGAGCTAATCACAGGGGAAGAGCCTGAATTCCAAAGGAACATCCTCTTCATTTCCTGCCAAACCAATATTTTGGTTAGAGGCAGGGAAATACTATCACTGGAAGCAGTGAGGAAGAATGCAGGCAGGGATGGGTCTTTAAAAATGAAGCAAAATGAATAAAACATAGAAATTCCCTATTTTGGCCTCTTGCATTCGATACCTAGCTCATTCCTGGCATGGGTACTCCCCTCCTCTTGCTGGGGTTACCATGTGTGTAAATTTCTTTATTTCCATTTTGTAAATCAAATTGAGTGTAATTATTTAGAAAATGGAGAATGCTGGCTGCCCTGCACACTGACAAGGCAAACTTGGCTGTTGTGCCCCCAGATCATATATTTTCTTCCTATTACACTGTTGTCAGTTTGTTTCCATTGAATCTTTTATACTCCCCCACGCACTCTCCTTTGCTATAACAGGCCCTTGAATGGCAGGGGTCCCCAAAATTTTTACACAGGGGGCCAGTTCACTGTCCCTCAGACCATTGGAGGGCCACCACATACAGTGTTCCTCTCACTGACCACCAATGAAAGAGGTGCCCCTTCTGGAAGTGCTGTGAGGGGCTGAATACATGGCCTCAGGGGGCTGCATGTGGCCCGCGGGCCGTAGTTTGGGGATGCCTGATAGAGTTTCAGGGACACTGATTTGATGAGCGACATTTGGTCCTGTCTAAAACACCCATAGAGACATTTTTGGGACACACAGAATGCCCTTGATATTTAGTCCTGTCCTAAAATGTCCACAGAGACATTTGGTTCATGCTGAAAGGTCCCTGAAGTGTGAAAGACCAACAGTCAAGCCACAAACAACTCATCGCCAGGTTCTTGGTGGTACGCTCAAATACAGCTGCCCACCTCACGATGATACCAGGAGAATCAAGTCCACATCACTGAAATGCCTCACAGGCAGAACGGGTGGAAAGCCGATAATCAGGACGATGGGAACTTGAGAGCCGTCACTCACCAACATCAGGTAACCCTGCCGAGCTTCATGATGAGAAAGAACAAGAATCAACGTGAATTCCAAGATTTCTCATAAATTACAAGAAAAATAATGTTCCTATAATTTGAATGGGGTTCAACGTTTGTATTTTGTAATGAACCTTGAACCAGATGTGTCGGTGGATGTTTTGGACTAGACCAAATGTCCTGCAGCACAGAGGCTTAATTTTGAAAGGGCAGGGGAGAGTCAGCCTGACACCGTGGCAGGAACATGTACTTTGAATCCCATCTCTGCCACTGGATAGCTTTGTGACGTAACAAGTTGAGTCTCCTCTCTGAACCTCGCCTTCCTCACGTGGAAAGTGAAGTTAATACCCCTCTGCATTTAGGGTGGTTTGGAACGGTTATAAATAGCCTAGGGCAGTACGCAATACAGGGAAGTTAATTTTTATTAGGAGGAAAGGCTTTTGAAGTTAAATTCAGTTCTACTGCCCACTAGCTACTGGGGAGTGGACAAGTCAACCTTCCTGACCGCTCAGAGGTGACACCAACATTACAACAGTACCTGTTTATGGGGGTTGTTCTGAAAATTGAAGGTAACACAAGTGAAGGTCTGGAAAGTACTGGGAACGGTCTTTGTAATGCTTCTTGTTTAGTGATTGAGTTTACAGCCAGGAAGTCTGGGAGGAAACCCTAATTCTGCTACTGACTTCTTTGGAGCTGTGTCCCCCTTAGTAAAATGGAGGATAACATCTTCCCTGTATAGTTTTTTTGTGGCGATTAGAGAGATACTGTATACAAAACATCTGGCACTTTGGTAAAATTACTCAATAGATGTTAGGATTATTATTATAATTTTCAGTATTAGTAAATCTTTACTGTGTCCAATTTGCTAATTGTAGTTCTTTGTTTACTGAAAAATATCCAGTAATTGGCAGGAATGTTTAAACTTTAATTATTATATTTCTAGACCTGCAAGCATTACAGCAACGGAAAAAGTGAGTTCTTGACATTTAGCTAAAGGAAGAAGTGAGGTTGGGCAGATGTCATGTGATCTGAAGACACAGTGGGGGAAATAATTTAAAGTCCTTCCTGCTCACATGTGACGGCAGGCTCAGTTCTCACCCTCCTACCTAGGAATGGTCTAGAACCTGAGTCTGCCTGCAAGGGAACCTAGCTGAATTTATACCTGAAGTCTGAACTTTAAAAGAGTGGCTCTTATTATCTTCGCTTTTAGACATGGCGGCTTGGAACCTGCTGCCAAAGCTAAAAGGTTCATTGTATATGGAGCCAGAAAGCAAGGAACTGTATACAATTGGCCCAGGTAACTCAAACCAGACATTTTCCTAAAATTAAATGTAGTCATGTAATCTGAGCAGTTTTCCCAATTGTTCTCCCTGTGTTGATCCAATTCAAACATATAATTGCCAATTAATAGTGCAGAATGCTTTCTGACTTGCCAATAGAAATTACAAGCGCATTGATTGATCCTCACACTCACAAGAGACAATCTTTTTTATACCAGAGTAGAAGACAGTTCTCTTATCCCCAGTGAAGTATTTTATCAGTGAAATGATTGTGAAGTAATAATTGCAAAGTCGCTCTGGAATTGAGACAGTTTAAAAACTTCAGTTTCAAGGCATATGTTACAACCTGAATAATTGGAAAATGTGGATGTCTAACCATGTCTCAGCTCAATCTTCTGCACCCAGATAATGGGGTATTGGACTGCTGCAACAAGGTACTGCACCGTAGGTGGCTCTGAACAATAGAAATAAACGGTCTCACAGTTCCGGAGGACTGCAGTCTGAAATTAGAGTGTTGGCGGCCCATGCTCTTTCTGAAGGCGCGAGGGCAGGATTTGTTCTAGGCCTCTCCCCTAGCTTCTGGTTGCCCCTGGCATTCTTTGGCTCACAAATCCATCATTCCAATTCTCTGTTTCATATACTGTTTTCTCTGGGCATTTTCACAACATCTTCCTTCTGTGTATGTCCATTTCTGTCTCAAAATTTCTCCTTTTATAGGAACGCCATTTATGTTGGATTAGAGCCCACCCTAATCACTTTGTTTTAACTTGGTTACAGATGGAAAGACTGTGTTTCTAATAAAAGGTTACATTCTGAGGTACATTCTGAGGGCTAGGAATTCAATATGTCTTTCTTAGGAGACACAAATGCATTTGGGTTCTCACCAAAGAAAGCTTGTGAACTTCTCAGTGTTTACCCTGTATATGATCAAAGAAATCTCTGATAATCTTGTTCTCTTTGTCAATACATCTCTTAAAGCAGTGGTTCTCAAAATGTGCGCCAGGGTGCACTGGTGTGCCCTAGAAGATTTCCGGGTGCACCCTATGGTATTCCAGAGAAATATGTGCCTGTTGGAGACCAAAAAAAAAGCAGGGTTTTTGGGGTTTATATTTTTGGGGGACAGAGGTGTGGGGAATTGGCTATAAGCTGACAGTCTACCCAATCCCCCACCTCACTTGCCTGATTACATTGCAAAAGGCTGTTAAGCTGTGGTGCTGGATTGTTTACACTACCCCTCATGTTCCCAGAAAGACTGGAGGCAAGTTTCTTCTATCCTTTGTTTGGTGTAAAGTTAAGATGATATGTATGGTGGGGTTTTCTGCATTCAACACAATGAAGAGTAAAAAGAGAGGAATTCTTTTTTTTTTTTTAATAATTTTATTTTTTTAATGGAGTGACATCAATAAATCAGGATACATATATTCAAAGATAACAAGTCCAGGTTATCTTGTCGTTCAATTATGTTGCATACCCATCACCCAAAGTCAGATTGTCCTCTGTCACCTTCTATCTAGTTTTCTTTGTGCCCCTCCCCCTCCCCCTTTCCCTCTCCCTTCACCCCCTCTCCCCCGTAACCACCACACTCTTATCAATGTCTCTTAGTTTCACTTTTATGTCCCACCTACATATGGAATAATGCAGTTCCTGTTTTTTTCTGATTTACTTATTTCACTTCGTATAATGTTATCAAGATCCCACCATTTTGCTGTAAATGATCCGATGTCATCATTTCTTATGGCTAAGTAGTATTCCATAGTGTATATGTGCCACATCTTCTTTATCCAGTCATCTATTGACGGGCTTTTTGGTTGTTTTCCTGTCCTGGCCACTGTGAACAATGCTGCAATGAACATGGGGCTGCATGTGTCTTTACATATCAATGTTTCTGAGTTTTGGGGTATATACCCAGTAGAGGGATTGCTGGGTCATAAGGTAGTTCTATTTTCAGTTTTTTGAGGAACCACCATACTTTCTTCCATAATGGTTGTACTACTTTACATTCCCACCAACAGTGTATGAGGGTTCCTTTTTCTCCACAGCCTCTCCAATATTTGCTGTTACCTGTCTTGTTAATAATAGTTAATCTAACAGGTGTGAGGTGGTATCTCATTGCAGTTTTGATTTGCATTTCTCTAATAACTAAAGAAGATGAGCATCTTTTCATATATCTGTTGGCCATTTGTATTTCTTCCTGGGAGAAGTGTCTGTTCATGACCTCTTCCCATTTTTTTATTGGATTGTTTGTTTGTTGTTGAGTTTTATGAGTTCTTTGTATATTTTGGATATTAGGCCCTTATCTGAGCTGTTGTTTGAAAATATCATTTCCCATTTAGTTGGTTTTTTGTTTATTTTGTTATCAGTTTCTCTTGCTGAGCAAAAACTTCTTAGTCTGATGTAGTCCCATTCATTAATTTTTGCCTTCACTTCTCTTGCCTTTGGAGTCAAATTCATAAAATGCTCTTTAAAACCCAGGTCCATGAGTTTAGTACCTATGTCTTCTTCTATGTACTTAATTGTATCAGGTCTTATGTTTAGATCTTTGATCCATTTTGAGTTAATTTTAGTACAGGAGGACAAACTGTAGTCCAGTTTCATTCTTTTGCATGTGGCTTTCCAGTTTTCCCAGCACCATTTATTGAAGAGGCTTTCTTTTCTCCATTGTGTGTTGTTGGCCCCTTTATCAAAAATTATTTGATTATATATATGTGGTTTTATTTCTGGACTTTCTATTCTGTTCCATTGGTCTGAGTGTCTATTTTTCTGCCAATACTATGCTGTTTTGATTGTTATGGCCCTATAGTATAGTTTGAAGTCAGGTATTGTAATGCCCCCAGCTTCATTCTTTTTCTTTAGGATTGCTTTGGCTATTCAGGGTTTTTTATAGTTCCATATAAATCTGATGATTTTTTGCTCTATTTCTTTAAAAAATGTCATTGGAATTTTGATGGGAATTGCATTAAATTTGTATATTGCTTTGGGTAATATGGCCATCTTGATTATATTTATTCTTCCTAACCAAGAACAAGGTATATTCTTCCATCTCATTATATCTTTTTCGATTTCCCTTAACAATGGTTTATAGTTTTCATTATATAAGTCCTTTACATTCTTTGTTATGTTTATTCCTAAGTATTTTATTTTTTTTTGTTGCAATTGTGAAGGGGATTATTCTTTTGAGTTCGTTCTCAGTTGTTTCATTGTTGGCATATAGAAAGGCTATTGACTTCTGTATGTTAATTTTGTATCCTGCGACCTTACTGTATTGGCTTATTGTTTCTAGTAGTCTTTTTGTGGATTCTTTGGGGTTTTCGATGTATAGGATCATATCATCTGCAAAAAGTGATACCTTTACTTCTTCTTTTCCGATATGGATGCCTTTTATTTCTTTGTCTTGTCTGATTGCTCTGGCTAGAACCTCTAGTACCACATTAAATAAGAGTGGAGAGAGTGGACAACCCTGTCTTGTTCCTGATTTAAGGGGGAAAGCCTTCAATTTAGTGCCATTTAATATGATGTTAGCTGATGGTTTATCATATATGGCCTTTATCATGTTGAGATATTTTCCTTCTATACCCATTTTGTTGAGAGTCTTAAACATAAAATTGTGTTGTATTTTATCGAAAGCCTTTTCTGCGTCTATTGATAAGATCATGTGGTTTTTTTTCTTTGTTTTGTTGATATGGTGTATTACGTTAACTGTTTTACGTATGTTGAACCATCCTTGAGATTCTGGGATGAATCCCACTTGATCATGATGTATTATTTTTTTAATATGTTGTTGTATTTGATTTGCTAGTATTTTGTTTAGTATTTTAGCATCTGTATTCATTAGAGATATTGGTCTGTAGTTTTCTTTTTTTGTGCCATCCTTGCCTGGTTTTGGTATGAGGGTTATGTTGGCCTCATAAAATGTGTTTGGAAGTATTGCTTCTTCTTCAATTTTTTGGAAGACTTTGAGTAGAATAGGAACCAAGTCTTCTTTGAATGTTTGATAAAATTCGCTGGTATAGCCGTCAGGGCCTGGACTTTTATTTTTGGGGAGGTTTTTAATGTTTTTTTCTATTTCTTCTCTACTAATAGGTCTGTTTAGGCTTTCTGCTTCTTCTTGACTCAGTCTAGGAAGGTTGTATTGTTCTAGGAATTTATCCATTTCTTCTAGGTTGTTGAATTTAGTGGCATAAAGTTTTTCATAGTATTCTACAATAATTCTTTGTATATCTACGGTGTCCATGGTGATTTCTCCTCTTTCATTTTGGATTTTGTTTATATGAGTTCTTTTTCTTTTTTCCTTGGTAAGTCTTGCCAAGGGTTTGTCAATTTTGTTGATCTTTTCAAAGAACCAGCTCCTTGTTCTATTAATTTTTTCTATAGTTTTTCTGTTCTCTATTTTATTTATTTCTGCTCTGATTTTTATTATCTCCTTTCTTTGGCTGGTTTTGGGTTGTCTTTGTTCTTCTTTTTCTAGTTTCTTAAGGTGTGAAGTTAAGTGGTTCACTTGGGCTCTCTCTTGTTTGTTCATATATGCCTGAAGTGATATGAACTTCCCTCTTATCACTGCTTTTGCTGCATCCCATAGATTCTGATATGTTGTATTGTCATTTTCATTTGTCTGTATATATCTTTTGATCTCTGCACTTATTTCTTCTTTGACCCATTCATTTTTTAAAAGTATGTTGTTTAGTTTCCACATTTTTGTGGGATTTTTTTCCTCTTTTTTGCAGTTGAATTCTAGTTTCAAGGCTTTATGATCAGAAAATATGCTTGGTACAACTTTGATTTTTCTGAATTTGCTGATGTTGTTTTTGTGGCCCAACATATGGTCAATTCTTGAGAATGATCCATGTACACTGGAGAAAAATGTATACTCAGTCACTTTGGGATAAAATGTCCTGTAGATGTCTATCATATTCAGGTGCTCTAGTGTTCTGTTTAAGGCCACTATATCTTTGTTGATTCTCTGTTTGGATGACTGATCTAGAGCCGTCAGCAGTATATTGAAGTCTCCAAGTATGATTGTATTTTTGTCAGTTTTTGTTTTAAGGTCAATAAGTAGCTGTCTTATATATTTTGGTGCTCCTTGGTTTGGTGCATATATATTAAGAATTGTTATGTCTTCTTGATTCAGTGTCCCCTTAGCCATTATGAAATGGCCATTTTTGTCTCTGAGTACTTTTGCTGTCTTGTAGTCAGCATTATCAGATATGAGTATTGCTATGCTTGCTTTTTTTTGGATGTTATTTGCTTGGAGTATTGTTTTCCAGCCTTTCACTTTGAATTTGTTTTTATCCTTGTTACTTAGATGAGTTTCCTGTAGGCAGCATACAATTGGATTTTTTTTTAATCCATTCTGCTACTCTGTGCCTTTTTATTGGTGAGTTTAATCCGTTTACATTTAGTGTAATTATTGACACTTGTGAGTTCCCTATTGTCATTTTATAGATTGCTTTCTGTTAGTTTTGTGTCTTGTTTGATCCTTCTAAAAGAGAGAAATTCTTCAATGTATTGATGAGGAAATGAGAGTTTGCCTTTCAAATATATGTCCAAACATTGAAGAAATAGCTAGGACACATCAGGCTCATGTTACTCATAAACACAAGAATGAAAAAACTTAACACATTTGCATTGGGACCTGCCGAATTTACTAAATCTTACTAAGAATGTATCTATATATATAAAAAGATAACTTTTTTGTCATTTTTAAATTTTTAACTCCTCTTTTTTACGAATTCTAAAAAGCATAACTCAAAAAAAGTAACATAAAAATGTTTTTTAATGTCAGAATAAATTTGTCGTATTTATTTTATTTAATTACCATAAAAGCACACTTAGACTTTATATTTTTCTTTAATATTTGACTTAATTATTATAACATATTTCTCAGAAATTTGTATATAGTGCGCCTACAATTATTTGTAGGATTTTAAATGCATCCCAACTTAAAAAGTTTGAGAACCACTGTCTTAAGGGCATGAAACATTTACAGTTCTGGTGGCTATAGGTCTCCTAAGTCTGAGAATGTCCTTGGCTTTTTGTACTTATTTTGTTTTGTAACCTGCAGAGAGAAGTAACTGAACCTGGGCACTGTACCCATTACTTAGATGATATTGTCATGACTTAAAAAGGCACCAAATCTTCTGTTAAAAACACAAAATTCATTGTAAGCTAAAGAGCTGAGAGTTTAGTTGTATGCATGCATACCTTAAGACTCACAGAGTCTGCAAACAGAGATGCTAATGCAAACAGTCTCTGTTGGCTAAGTGCATAAAAAATCCATGGTCAGTAGAGCAAAGCTAATGCAGAAAAGATTTTTCTACATTAGCTTCTGAGGAGGAGTTCTAAATTTGGAGTTTGAAGGGAGGAAAAGTGGTACTTACATTACTAGATAGCTTGGGGGAAATTAGCCTGAAAAGGTAACCATGACAAAGCTTCAGAGTAGCATGGGCATTTCGGTGGTGGACTGTGGGCCCACATTCTAGGCACTTGGGATATCTCAGTGAATAAAACATGAAAATCACTGCCCCCATGGGACTTATATTTGTGTGTGTGTGTGTGTGTGTGTGTGTGTGTGTGTGTGTGTGTGGTGGGAGGAAACAAAATAAGTAAGTAAATATTATAAAGTGATAAGTACTGTAGAGAATGGAAAATGTGTGGTAGCGGAAAGACGGCTGGGAGCACCAGAGGGACGGTGGTTGCAATGTTAACCAGGTGTTCAGAGCAGGTCTCACTAAGAAGGAAACAGCTGAGCAAAGACTTGAAGAATGTGAGGAAACCGTGCAGCTATCTGGGGGAAGAGCATTCTAGAAAGAGAAGTGCCAGTGCCAAGGACCAAAGGGAAGAAAGTGCCTGAGATGTTTAAGAAACAGCCAAGTGGCCATTAAGGGTTGAAGCCAGTTAAAAAGAAGAGAAGCAGGAAATAAGTCCAGTGTTAGGACTTTTGCTTTAATAAGTGGAACGGTTGGTCTGTGAGGCACTGAAGCAGAGGAGTGGAACAATACGACTGATGTTTGAAGAGGGTCTCCTTGGCTCTTTAGGGGGCAGGGTTAGAGGGAGAAGACCATTTAGGAGGCCATTGGGTAAGCCAGGAAAAACGTCATGGAGCCTGGACCAGGGTAGTAGTTATGTAAGTGACAAGGGGATGGGTTGGATTCCATACAGTTTTCCTGATGGCTTGCTTGTAGCCAATAGGACAATCTGACAGATTGGTTGTGGAGTGTGGGAGTCAAGTGTGACACTACGACCTGTGTTGAGCAACTGGAAGGATGGAGTTGTCCTTCCTGAGAAACAGGAAGCTTTGTAGGGGCAAGATGGTTGTGGGATGGGGTAGGGAAAACCAGGAGTTCAATTTAGGACATATAAGTTTGAAAAGTTTGAAATGTTTTTTAGACATCTAAATGGAAATATAAATTAGATGGTGTGTATGGAAGTCTGGAGTGTAGCAGAACGGTTTGAGCTAAAAATATAAATTTGAGTGTCTCTGTAAGAGCTAGATTGGATGAACTCTTTAGGGTGTGACTGATACTGGAAAAGAGAACAAGAACTGAGCTCTGGGACCTTCCAACATTAAAGAGGAGAAACAAACAAACAAGAGACCGAGATGCAGTAAGCAGTGATGGAGAAGAAATAGCCATATGATTTGTTTGAGATGAGACAAGGGATAAATTGGGAAAAAGTCTTGAAGATCAAGCATCCAGTCTGTATTTCTTAGATGCTGAAACTGAGGTATAAATTGATGTAAGATTTGTCTAGAATGATTTGATGATAAATTTCTTCTAATTTGAGTTCCTTGATTCAATTAGAATCTTTGTGGTTGGAAAAATTTTGTAATGTGCAAGGTTTAGAGATATGTACTTAATTCTATCATAGATTTGGTAAGAGAGGCTGTTTCATTTGAGTTCAAAATAAAGTCATCATCTATGTGTGTGTACACTTCTGATAAATTGCATTTTAGAGAAGCATCCCCAGAGCCATTGGAACTAGTTGGCCAGCATTACTTCCTAACATGTAGTTTTACTCAAGTAGCTTGATAAAGGAGAGGTTGCTTGAAATGCAGACTTAGAGTCTTTAAAATCTAGTTCTGGCCTCATGCTTTTTTGGTTTTTGCTAAGATGATTTGTCCTGTTTTGTTGACCTTTGAATCAATCATTTGGGTTTTCTTCTTACAGTATGAAATTAAAAAGCAGTAGATTTCAAAAAAAAGACTGAAATAATATCTTTGGAAATTCAAGTGTGATATAAGAATATACAAGAGAGGAAGGTGTGGAAATTCAACAACATCCCACAAGAGAGATGAGGGGTCAGAGGTGGTGGTTTGGCACCTCCTGTGACACAGATCCCAGGTGTCTATCATGGGAAAAAGACTTGAGATGGCGCAGAACTTCCATTGATTTTTGTTTGTGGCTACTAGGCAATTGCCCACTACACTGGGGATTTGAAGAAATAAGTAAGTGTTGGCATTTAATAGCCTTTAAAATTTGCTTTAAGACATTTTTGGTCCTGTTTTCTTTTTTGACCTAAACTCTCAAACTCTTTCAGAACTACAGCAGAAAATTTAGATTTAACCTCAAGAGTCAATGTTTTGTCTTGTGTCTCCTCTAATATAATACAGATGTTAGGATGGCTATATTTTACTTGAACACTTATTGAATTTCTGCCTTACTCTTTTCTCTTCTTAATGGGAAACAGTCTAACTCTTGTCCTCATTAAACTCAGAGAATCCAAGTTGTAATCCTGAGAATGAACATGGAGAGGAGATATATACTATTTACTTGGATTACAAACCCTTGAACAGTTTCACTATTTGAGGGAAAAAACCTCTGTCCAAGAAAAAGACATCATAAAACAAACAAATAATATTAAAGATTCAAATACCGTTTAATAATTGAAGAAGTAGACATCTGAAATGCTCTTTTTTGACTAGAATGAGTGTCAGTTCACTACTTGGGCAGCCTGTAATGTGGGGGAGATGTCACTTCCTAACACTACATTCTAGGTTTACAATGTCTAGACTTTCGCTCTAGAAATCCTGTTCTAAATTGTGCTATTACAGAGAATTGCACAAACCATGTGAATATTTCAACAATTTGAGATGAACTGTTTCAGCTCCGTTCTGTGTATCCCTGCTCTAGGTCAGCTGGCCAGAGAACGCAGCGTTCGTGTCCAGTGACTGTGATGCAAACAGTGAAACTGGAGGCCTTTAGCCAAAGTGCTGCATTTACCGATCAGTACTGACAGAGGCGGATTAAGGTTGGTTGAGGCCCTGGGCACAGAAGAAATATCTTCCTTATATTAGGAAGAAGTATAAAGTTGGGTTTTGCGGGGCCTTTCAGAAGTCGGGGCCCAAGGAGCACGCCTAGTGCGCCCACCATTCAATCCACTTCTGAGTACTGAACCAACATCTGAAATTTTTTTTCAGTTTGGTGACAAGTTTATTTGAGTTAAAAAACACTCTATAACATGGTTGTGTAATGCGAGCTCATTTATATGGTTTAGGTACTACTTTCTTCACTAGCCCAATGACCTGACCTGCTTCTGCTAGTCTAAACATGTGTCATGATTGTTTGTTTCCTCTTCCGATTAACTCCATTAGAGACTTCTTTTTTGTCTTGCATTACAGAAGAAAATAAACATGCATCCATGTCCTGAGATGAATCACTGATTTGTTTACCCTGATAGCTACAGCTAATCATGAAACAGAACTGTCCAAAGATAGAATGATGGCCTCTCCTGGGATGTAGTGAGCCCTTGGTCTGCATAGCCAGGTATGACAGCAGCTTCTGGCATGCAGCCAGGTGATTACCAGGCAGGGATCTTATAAAGAGACTCACGCACTGAATGAGCAGTTGGTATAATAACTTCCAGGGCCCCGTCTCACTCCTAGAGGCTTTGATCCATGCATTTGATTCAGTGCTTTCAGGGATGACGGTGTCTGGAGAGCTTGGTTATTAAATGAGCAGCTTGGAGGCATGTTCACATCTGGTCCATTGTGTGCCGGTGAACCTGCTAATAATTACACGTGTACACTCAGCCATGGTATGGAGAATCAGCATTTATAATCATCTGTTGTTTGGGCATTGACATTTTCTTTGAAATTTAAATGTTCTATTTGTGTTAATTAGGAATGCTGGGCATCTGGTTTTAAAAAACCCAAACAACTTATGTTAGCTGGCACTTCTAAAATAATACATACATATAAGACTATAATAATAACACAATTATTATGTCAGTGATATTACTACTGTGGCAGGAGGCAATTTAGTGTACTTAGTCAAGAGCTGTATCATTTTTTTTTTTTTTTTACAGAGACAGAGAGTGGGATAGATAGGTTCAGACAGACAGGAATGGAGAGAGATGAGAAGCATCAATTATTAGTTTTTCATTGCAACACCTTAGTAGTTCATTGATTGCTTTCTCATATGTGCCTTGACCGTGGGGCTACAGCAGACCGAGTAACCCCTTGCTCAAGCCAGTGACCTGGGGTCCAAGCTGGTGAGCTTTGCTCAAACCAGATGAGCCCGTGCTCAAGCTGGCAACCTCAGGGTCTCGAACCTGGGTCCTTCCGCATCTCAGTCCGATGCTCTATCCACTGCGCCACTGCCTGGTCAGGCTGTATCATTTTTTAATAGGATACTAATGTATTTCTACTGTTATCACTATGGTACCTTATCACTGTGGAATTATAACAGACTTTCTTTTATAAATGTCTGTCCCCACCTCCCACCCTGCCATGGGTTTCTTGCTTTTCCACGTTGCCTAACAGTTACTATGTAAGCTTAAGCCTATAAAGGTAAACTTGAAAGGCATGTAGAGGGAGAGTTAGGAGCTGTAGGTCCAGATTGGCTTGGGTTTGAAACTTAGAGGTGAAACTCACTGTGTTGCATAGTTTCCAACTTCTTAGATTGTTTGGAAAAAGATCACGGGATTCATGAAATTCTGTTTGAAGTAGGTCCCGTGTCCGGAGAGAGAGAAGAGGCACCGCTGTCCGCAGCTGGGCCTGGGGCATTAGCAGGAACAAGAGCAGTGTGGAAGAGGACAGGCAGCATTAGAGCTTCTCACGTCCTTTTCTCATCTCCATTATTGGCTTGTATCTTGTTTGGTGGTTGATAGGAGACCCAAGGTGGAAGGGAAAGCTCAGTCAGGTGGTTAAACCAGTGCATGCTCAACAGTGAGGATCTTAATGTTCTTGAAACATAATCTGATGTTGCCTTCTCCAGTGTGCTGGAAGGATCTCGACACCTCGCTCGTGTTGTGTCCTTGGCGAAGGCTCTTCCAAAGTGGAGGTGTTGAGTCCTTAAATCAAGCTTGCTCAGATAAATCCAGCCAGTGTGTATATTGCACAATTAGTAACCCTCTATCTTTTGGAAAGAGAGCTTCATGTCTTCAGGTACTGGAGATGGCAAAGATTATTTCAGGATTCCCTTCCCATATTTGATGATCCTATAAAAAAACTTGGAGTTTATATAGGTTTGTCTATAGACAATTCCTGGATGCAAAGAACTTGAATTTAAATTGAGTGACTTATGTTTTGACACTTATACCTGCTAATGATTACAAATTGTTAGGTAAGTTTACTTATGGACCATGTAGCAAACGATATGCTGAATCTGGTAACATTAATGCTCTAATTCATAATAATTTACCATGGTATTACTAATATTTTAATTCGCTTCATTAATACAGAGGATGATAAGCCTCAACAGTTCAACAGCAACATCAGAAAGACTCCCACATATGTTACTGTTTATGTCAGGCACACAAATCATTGGCTATCTTTCCTTCTCTTTGGGAAGGTGTTGAACTTGGGTGATATGGGAGGAATCTCAAGTGCTATTGGAGAACACCTGTAGCTAGAACTCGTCATGTCCACACCATTCCACGTGACAGGCAAGTGCTCCGAGTTGTAATAGATTGAGGTTTCTGAAGCTGGAGAAGGGTTCAGGGGCAGAGCAGGGCGGGCTTAGCCATTGGGCCACAGAGCAAAGAGATTGAATGACCGCATCCAGGCTAGAGCTCGAGTGGGTGCCAGACTAGATGAAGGAACAAGCCAGAGCAAGAGAGAAAAACTGGGCATGAGTCTACGGCAAGGTATCTGAGGACACTAGACCGAGGAAGTGGAGGATACAGGGGCAAGATGCAAAGAATTTGAATTTAAATTGGGTGACTTATGTTTTGACACTTATACCTGCTAATGGTTACAAACAGTTATGTGAATTTACTTATGAACCATCCAGCAAACTATATGCTGAATCTGGTGGCAGGGCTCTGAGCAGGGTCAGACAGCCTAGCTAGTCAGGGAGCTATATATGAAACCAGCTTACTTATATCACATGGAAAGGCAAACACTGTGTAAGAGAGGTTTGCTGCACACCCTAACCTTGAATCCTTAGGGTCCTTGGGCTTATCTGATTGTCCTGGTTTCAAGAGAGTGGGTTCTGGAAAGTGATAGGTTATCCTCAGAAGCTGAGGATGTCTAACTTGGTCCTACTCTACCTTCCCTCACCAGTCAAATACTTGGCAAACCTTGTGACAGGTCTCAGGAACTGTCACAGTTAAAGAAAATGCTGGAGAAGTGGTAGGAAACTTTGGTTCTTTAAACTTGGTTTGAAGCTTTACAATCTGGCGGCTGAAGGTGCATTGATTCCACATTCCCTGTTACCTGCTTTTACCATTTGGCATGCAAGGCAATGTGTTTAATGCACGTCTATTCCTTATTTTTAGTGTGTTTCTTTAACTATAAAGGGACAGAGGTGTCTTAGTGGAGTTAGTCATTAGATGATCTAGATTTCCAGTTCCTTTCATTAGATGATGGTCTGTTCATTTTAATTTGTAATACAAAGAAGCTATTGAAATGGAGGCATATTTTCATGTTCTCATATGAGAGCCAAATGAACAAAACATTAAAGAATAGTAGTTGAAATAGTTTCCAAATCAGAAAATGTCACATTTCTCTATAATTATCTCATTCTGGTTCCCATTTCTATTTTCTGGGGAGGCTGAGTTGTGGTTGTCACAGCAATTCTTTTTTTAACTATGAAACTCTGATATTTTTACTATCTGTACCCCATAGCAAGTCAAGACCTATTCAAATCTAAATATTTTATTTAAGATAATATCTTAATAATATCTTAATATCTGGTCATCCAGAATAGGTCTTTTAACATTCACCTATTTACCCTAATTTTTTTGACCTCTGAATTATAGGATTTCTTAGGATTCTTTTTTTTTTTTTTCAATTTAGAAATTAAATTTAGCCCTGGCTGGTTGGCTTGGTGGTAGAGGGTCGGGCCTGGTGTGTGTAAGTCCTGGGTTCTATTTCTGGTCAGGGCACACAGGAGAAGTGACCATCTGCTTCTTCATCTTTCCCCCTTCCATTCTAACTTTCTCTCTTCCTCTCCCGCAGCCATGGCTCGATTGGTTCCAGCAAAGTTGGCCCCGGGCACTGAGGATGGCTCCATGGCCTTCCCTCAGGTGCTAACATAGTTTGGTTGTTGAGAAACAGAGCAATGGTCCCAGATAGGCAAAGCATTGCCTGGTAGGGGGCTTGCTAAGTGGATCCCGGTTGGGGAGAATGTGGGGGTCTGCCTCTGCCTCCCTGCCTCTCACTTACTAATAATAGTAATAATAATAATAATAACAATAAATTAAATTTAATAGGGTGACATTAATCAATGAGTACAGCGGTTTCAGATAAACATTTATTTCTATAACATATGACTGTTGATTGTATTGTGTGCCCATCACCCAAAGTCAAATCATTTTCCATCACTATATATTTGTCCCTCTTTACTCCCCTTAGACTTCATTCTTTTTTCTCAGGATTGTTTTGGCCATTTGGGGTTTTTTATGGTTCCATAAAAATCTGGTGACTTTTTGTTCTATTTCTTTAGAAAATAAAATTGGGATTTTAATGGGGATTGCATTAAATTTGTAATATGGCTATTTTAACTATGTTGATTCTTGCATCCATGAACATGGAATATTTTTCCATTTCATTGTGTCTTTTTCAATTTCTTTTAATAATACTTTGTAGTTTTCAGTATATAGGTCCTTCACATCCTTTGTTAAGTTTATTCCTAGGTATTTTATTATTACTTTTTGTTGCAATTGTAAAAGGAATTGTTTTTTCAGTTCATTTTTTGAAGTTTCATTGTGGCATGTAGGAAAAAAGTGGACTTTTGTGTATTGATTTTGTATCCTGCAACTTTACTGTATTGGTTTATTGTTTCTGATAGTTTTTGGTGGAGTTGTTGGGATTTTCTGTATACAGGATCATGCCATGTGCAAAAAAGTGATACTTTTTTTTTTTTTTTGTATTTTTCCGAAGCTGGAAACGGGGAGAGACAGTCAGACAGACTCCCGCATGTGCCCGACCGGGATCCACCTGGCACGCCCACCAGGGGCGACGCTCTGCCCACCAGGGGGCGATGCTCTGCCCCTCTGGGGTGTCGCTCTGCTGCAACCAGAGCCACTCTAGTGCCTGGGGCAGAGGCCAAGGAGCCATCCCCAGCGCCCGGGCCATCTTTGCTCCAATGGAGCCTTGGCTGCGGGAGGGGAAGAGAGAGACAGAGAGGAAGGAGAGGGGGTGGAGAAGCAAATGGGCGCTTCTCCTATGTGCCCTGGCCGGGAATCGAACCCGGGTCCCCCGCACGCCAGGCCGACGCTCTACCGCTGAGCCAACTGGCCAGGGCTAAAAAGTGATACTTCTACCACTCTTTCCTGATATAGATGCCTAAAATGTCCAGTACTATGTTGAATAAGAGTGAAGAGAGTGAGCAGCCTTGTCCTAATCCTGATTTTAGAGGAAAAGCCTTCAGTTTTTCACCATTTAGTAAGATATTAGCTGATGGTTTGTCATATATAGCCTTTATTGTGTTGAGGTACTCTCCTTCTATACCCATTTTATTGAGTGTTTTAAACATAAATGTATGTTGTATCTTACTGAATGCCTTTTCTGCATCTATTGATAGGATCATATGATTTTAAAAAATAATTTTGGCAAACTTCATCACTTTATCACATGTATAATATTGTAGGAATTTATTTTTTCTCTTTTTTTATTAATTTTTATGGGGTGACATTGATAAATCAGGGTACATATGTTCAGAGAAAACATCTCCAGATTATTTTGACATTTGATTAGGTTGCACACCCCTCACCCAAAGTCAAATTGTCTTCCGTCACCTTCTATCTGGTTTTCTTTGTGCCCACCCCTCCCCCCACTCCCAACCCCTCCTTCTCCTTCCTCCCACCCTCTCCTTCCCACCCCACCCCCCCAGTTACCATCACATTCTTGTCCATGTCTCTGAGTCTCATTTTTATGTCCCATCTATGTATGGATTCATATAGTTCTTAGTTTTTTCTGATTTACTTATTTCACTCAGTATAATGTTATCAACATCCACCCATATTATTGTAAATGATCCAATGTCATCATTTCTTATGGCTGAGCAGTATTTCATAGTATATATGTACCAAAGCTTTTTAATCCACTCGACCACTAATGGATACTTGGACTGTTTCCAGATCTTCACTATTGTGAACAATGCTGCCATAAACATGGGGGTGTATTTTTCCTTTTTGTAACAGTTCTATGGTGTTCTTAGGGTATATTCCTAACAGTGGGATAGCTGGGTCAAAAGGCAATTCAATTTTCAATTTTTTGAGGAATCTCCATACTGTTTTCCACAGTGGCTGCACCAGTCTGCATTCCTACCAGCAGTGCAGAAGGGTTCCCTTTTCTCCACATCCTCGCCAGCACTTATTCTGTGTTGTTTTGTTGATGAGCGCCATTCTGACTGGTGTGAGGCGATATCTCATTATGGTTTTAATTTGCATTTCTCTAATGATTAGTGATGTTGAGTATTTTTTCATATGCCTATTGGCCATCTGTATGTCCTCTTTGGAGAAATGTCTATTCATTTCTTTTGCCCATTTTTTGATTGGATTGTTTGTCTTCCTGGTGTTGAGTTTTACAAGTTCTTTATAAATTTTGGTTATTAAACCCCTTATCAGATGTACTGTCAAATATGTTCTCCCATTGTGTAGTTTGTCTTTTTATTCTGTTCTTATTGTCTTTAGCTGTGCAAAAGCTTTTTAGTTTGATATAGTCCCATTTGTTCATCTTGTCTTTTATTTCACTTGCCCGTGGAGATAAATTGGTAAATATTATATATTGCTGCGAGAGATGTCGGAGAGCTTACTGCCTATGTTTTCTTCTAAGATGCTTATGGTTTCACGGCTTACATTTAAGTCTTTATCCATTTTGAGTTTATTTTTGTGAATGGTGTAAGTTGGTGGTCTAGTTTCACTTTTTTGCAGGTAGATGTCCAATTTTCCCAACACCATTTATTAAAGAGGCTGTCTTTCTTCCATTGTATGCTCTTACCTCCTTTGCCAAATATCAGTTGTCCATAGAGCTGTGGGTTTATTTCTGGGTTCTCTGTTCTGTTCCATTGATTTATATGCCTGTTCTTATGCCAGTACCAGGCTGTTTTGAGTACAATGGCCTTGTAGTATAACTTGATATTGGGAAGTGTGATACCTCCCGCTTTAATCTTCCTTTTCAAGATTGCTGAGGCTATTCGTGTTCTTTTTTGGTTCTATATAAATTTTTGGAATATGTGTTCTATATCTTTGAAGTATGTTATTGGTATTTTAATTGGTATTTATAAATTGCTTTTGGTAATATAGACATTTTTTTTTAATAAATAAATTTTTATTTTAATGGGGTGACATCAATAAATCAGGGTACATACATTCAAAGAAAACATTTCCAGGTTATCTTGTCATTTAGTTCTGTTGCATACCCATCACCCGAAGAGAGATCATCCTCCGCCACCCTCCATCCAGTTCTCTCTGTACCCCTCCCCCTCCCCCTCTCCCTCCTTCCCTCCCCCCACCCCCCGTAACCACCAGACTCCTGTCCATGCCTCTTAGTCTCGCTTTTATGTCCCACCAATGTATGGAATCCTGCAGTTCCTGTTTTTTTCTGATTCGCTTATTTCACCCCGCACAATGCTACCAAGACTCCACCCTTCCACTGTAAGTGATCCGATGTAATCATTTCTCCTAGCTGAATAGTATACCATGGTGTATATGTGCCCCATCTTCTTCCTCCAGTCCTCTATTTTTTTTTACAGTGATTAAAAGCCTTTAAGCAAACTCTTGGCCAATACAGCAAGAATCCCTAAAAGAGTAGTGTCCTTAACATGTTCACCAAGTCCAAGTTGGTCCCATCACCATGCCAAATCCCTGAAAAATGTAACCCAACCACAGTTCAGTCTGTTAGGAGCTGTCACAGGGAGCAGGAGTCCAGGAAAGTTCCCCACAGGAAAAGTCCGCATGGCACTGGAATTGTTGTCACCATTCTCTACTTTGCAGCTCATGTCCAAGTCCCAATGATCGCTGCTTCTAGCTGGTAATGATTCAGGTAGACTGGAAAAAGCCATTTGCAGCATGCGTGGATATGGAGTTTCTGTTCTCCTCTGCCTGGAGAGTTGAGACCAGGTTGCTTTTCCCTGGAGCTCTGTGACTATGGCATGGTAAAGAGAACCTTGGGATACACTAAGCTGGGTGGCAAAGGTAAATTCATAATACAAGTTGGCAAAAGGAGGAAAGAGAGCTCTAAATTAGGAGTAGGTCCCAGCCTGAAATATGAGTGGGGCATTGAGGTAGGAGAGATAAAGGAAACACTATATATTAAGCAAAGCAGCAGAAAATAGGACTATCAACACCCACAACAGAGATCTTTGAGGGAAGAATAAAAAACCTGACTATTCAGGCAAAACATAGTTAAGTGGCCCTAATATAGACATTTTAATGATGTTTATTCTTCCTAACCATGAGCATGGTATGTGCTTCCAATTCTTTGTATCTTCCTTGATTTCTTTTATCAATGTTTTATAATTTTCTGAGTACAAGTCTTTAATCTCCTTGGTTAAATTTACTCCTAGGTACTTTATTTTTTTGGTTGCAATAGTGAAGAGGATTGTTTCCTTAATTTCTCTTTCTGACAGTTTATTATTGGAGTATAAAAATGACTCTAATTTCTGAGTATTAATTTCATATCCTGCCACCTTGCTGAATTCATTTATCAGGTCCAGTAGTTTTTTTCAATTTATTTTTATTTTTTTATTTATTCACTTTAGAGAGGAGAGGGAGAGACAGAGAGAGAGAGAGAGGAGAGACAGAGAGAGAGAAGTGGGGGAGGAGCTGGAAGCATCAACTCCCATATGTGCCTTGACCAGGCAAGCCCAGGGTTTCGAACTGGTGACCTCAGCATTTCCAGGTCGACGCTTTATCCTCTGTGCCACCACAGGTCAGGCCAGGTCCAGTAGTTTTTTGACAGAGACTTTAGGGTTTTCTATATACAATATCATATCATCTGCAAATAATGATAGTTTTACTTCTTCTTTTCCAATTTGGATGCCTTTTATTTCTTCTTGTCTGATTGCTGTGGCTAGGACCTCCAGGACTATTTGAATAAGAGTGGTGAAAGGGGGCACCCCTGCCCTGATCTTAAGGGGATTGCTTTTAATTTTTGCCCATTGAGTATGATGTTGGCTGTGGGTTTGTCATAGATGGCCTTTATCAATGTGAGGTATGTTCCCTGTATTCCCATTTTGCTGAGAGTTTTGATCATGAATGGGTGCTGGATTTTATCAAATGCTTTTTCTGCATCTATTGAAATTATCAGGTGGTTTTTCTCCTTCCTTTTGTTTATGTGATGAGTCACACTGATTGATTTGCTAATATTGTACCAGCCTTGCCTCCTCAGAATAAATCCCACTTGATCATGGTGTCTGATTTTTTTCATATGTTGCTGGATCCGGTTTGCTAATATTTTGTTGAGGATTTTAGCATCTAAATTTATCAGGGATATTGGCCTATAATTTTCTTTCTTTGTATTGTCTTTGCCTGGTTTTGGAATCAGAATTATGCTCGCCTCATAAAAGGAACTTGGAAGTCTTCCTTCCTCTTGAATTTTTTGAAATAGCTTGAGAAGGATAGGAGTTAGTTCTTCTTTGAATATTTGGTAGAATTCACTTGTGAAGCCATCAGGTTCAGGAATTCTTTGTTGGGAGTTTTTTGATAATTGTTTCAATCTCATTTGTTGTAATCAGTCTGTTTAGGTTTTCTGATTCTTCCAGATTGATTTTTAGAAGATTATATGTTTCAAGAAATTTGTCCATTTCATCTAGGTTGTCTAATTTTTTGGCATACAGTCTTCATAGTATTTTCTAATATTTTTTGTATTTCTGTTGTGTCAGTTGTTATTTCTCCTCTCTCATTTCTAATTTTATTTGAGTCTTCTCTCTTTTTTTCTTGGTGAGTCTAGTTAAAAGTTCATCAATCTTGTTTACCTTTTCAAAGAACCAGCTCCTGGGTTCATTGATCCTCTGTATTGTTTCTTTAGCCTTTATATCATTTATTTCCGCTCTGATCTTTATTATTCCCTTCCTTGTACTACATCTGGGCTTTACTTTTTTTAGTTCTTTTAGATGCAGGGTTAAGTTGTTTATTTGAGCTTTTTCTAGCTTCTTTTTTTTTTTTTTTTTTTTTTTACTTTTCTGAAGCTGGAAACGAGGAGACAGTCAGACAGACACCTGCACGCGCCCGACCGGGATCCACCCGGCACGCCCACCAGGGAGCGATGCTCTGCTTATCCGGGGCATCGCTCTATCGCAACCAGAGCCATTCTAGCACCTGAGGCAGAGGCCACGGAGCCACCCCCAGCGCCCGGGCCATCTTTGCTCCAATGGAGCCTTGGCTGCGGGAGGGGAAGAGAGAGACAGAGAGGAAGGAGAGGGGGATGGGTGGAGAAGCAGATGGGCGCTTCTCCTGTGTGCCCTGGCCAGGAATCGAACCCGGGACTCCTGCACACCAGGCCGATGCTCTACCACTGAGCCAACCGGCCAGGGCCTTTTCTAGCTTCTTAAAGTACGCCTGTAGTGCTATGAACTTCCCTCTCAGTACTGCTTTTGCTGTGTCCCATAAATTTTGAGTTGTTGTATGCTCATTATCATTTGTTTCTAGGAATTTTTTATTTCTTCTTTGATCTCATTCTTAATCCATTCATTATTTAACAACCTGCTATTTAGTTTCCATGTGTTTGAGAACTTTTTTTCTATTGTGGTTGATTTCTAGTTTCATGCCATTGTGATCAGAGAAAGTGCTTGATATGATTTCCATTTTCTTAAATTTGTTGAGATCACTTTTGTGCCCTAACATGTGGCCTATCCTAGAGAATGTACCATGAGCACTTGAAAAGAATGTATATTCTGCTGTTCATCCTAAAGGGTGAAAGGTTCTGAAGATATCTATTAAATCCAGTTAATCTAGTGTGTCCTTTTTTTTTTTTTTCTTTTTTTTTCAAGTTTTATTTTCTTTTATTTTTTTACAGAGACAGAGAGAGATTTAGAGAGAGGGATAGACAGGGACAGACAGACAGGAACGGAGAGATGAGAAGCATCAATCATTTAGTTTTTTGTTGCGCGTTGCAACACCTTAGTTGTTCATTGATTGCCCTCTCATATGTGCCTTGATTGCGAGCCTTCAGCAGACTGAGTAACCCCTTGCTCGAGCTGGTGACCTTGGGGTCTCGAACCCGGGTCCTCCGCATCCCAGTCCAACGCTCCATCCACTGCGCCACCGCCTGGTCAGGCTCTAGTGTGTCCTTTAAGTCCGCTGTTTCTTTGTTAATTTTCTTTCTTGAGGATCTATCTAGTGATGTTAGTGGGGTATTGAAATCCCCTACTATTATAGTATTGCTATTGATCTTACCCTTTATATCCATCAAAGTCTGCTTTATATATTTAGGTGCTCCTATATTAGGTGCATAGATATTTATAATGGTTATATCTTCCTGTTGGATTGCTCCCTTTATCATTATGTAGTGGCCTTCTTTATCTCTTACTATATAGCCTTTGTTTTAAAGTCCATTTTGTCTGATATAAGTATTGCTACCCCAGCTTTTTTTTCATTTCCATTTGCATGAAATATATTTTTCCATCCTTTTACCTTCAGTCTATGTGCATCTTTTGTTTTAAGGTGTGTCTCTTGTAGACAGCATATGTATGGGTCCTGTTTTCTTATCCATGCAGCTACCCTATGTCTTTTGATTGGATCATTTAATCCATTTACATTTAAGGTTATTATTGGTATGTATTTGTTTACTGTCATTTTATTCTATAAAGCTGTATTCCTCTTTTGCTATATTCTTTTCCCACTTTGATCTGTTTACAACAGGCCCCTTAGCATTTCTTGCAGCCTTGGTTTGGTTGTTAAAATTCCTTGAGATTTTTTTTTGTCTGGGATGCTTTTTATTTCTCCTTCAATTTTAAATGATAGCCTTGCTGGATAAAGTAATCTTGGTTGTAGGTTCTTGTTCTGCATTACTTTGAATATTTCTTGCCATTCCCTTCTGGCCTCAAGTGTTTCTGTTGAGAAGTTGGATGTCATCCTTATGGGGTCTCCTTTGTAGGTGATAGCCTTTTTTTCTCTAGCAGCTTTTAATATTTCCTCTCTATCATTTAGCTTTGGTATTTTAATTATGATGTGTCTTGGTGTCGATTTCTTTGGGTTTCTCTTTAATGGAGTTCTCTGTGCTTCTTCAACTTGTGAGAGTTTTTCCTGCATTAATTTAGGGAAGTTTTCAGCTATGATATGATTGAATAAAGTCTCTATCCCTTGTTCTTTCTTTTCTTCTTCAGGAACCCCTATGATGCGGATGTTATTTCTCTTCATGTTGTCAAAGTCTAAGAGTTTCCTCAGACTTTTTGAGTCTTTTTTCTTTTTTCTGCTCTGCTTCCATGCCTTCATTCAACTTGTTCTCCAACTCTCTGATTTGATCCTTAGCTTCATACATCCTGTTTTTAATTTCTTCCATTGTGGTCTTTATTTCTGATATTGTATTTTTCATCTCTGACTGATTCTTTTTAAATATTTCAATGTCCTTTTTTATACTTGCTATTTCTTTATTTAGGTTTTTATAATGACCATCCATTGTTGTTCTAAGATCCCTAAGCATCCTAACAATCATTATTTTAAACTCTGCATCTAGAAGTTTGGTTATGTCCATACTACTCAGTTCATTTCCTGGAGGTTTCTCTTGGGTTTCATTTGGATTGCACTTCTCTGTCTTCTCATTGTGTTTGGGTGTATTGTATGTAGAGCTGGTTGAGTCTAGGCTTGGTGTTGTCTGCTTCCAGTTTTCAGTTGTGTTATTTCTAGGTCTTCCTGGGTTGGCGTCAGCTGTTATTTGTAATACACTTTCGAATTTGGCTTTTCTAGTAGAGCTGATTTGAAATCTTGATTTGTTTGTTTTCTTCTCAGTTTTCTTAACACTGGGTAGTCTTGTTTACTGATCTCAGCAGGGGGTTTATTTGAAACTGTATCCAGGAATGCAGTGGGTGTAACTGGAGACTCTGAAGGCCTGATCTGCCAGTTACTCTCTCTGGGGGTGGGGTGCTTTCTCCGCTTCAGTAGGGGGAGGTGTATCTCAGATCTCCATGGAGATCTGAGTTACTGCCCCTCCTCCCCTTCTTGTTTTCAGCTGTGTCTTGTTGTGCTGATTGGAGCTGGAGAGATGTCTGGAGATGGGTGACCTGGAACCACTTTAATCTTGTGTTATGTGGAAGGATCAACTACTCCCCCAGCTATGGCTGCCTCCAGCACTGGATGAGTCAGCTTCTCAGGTCATCTTATGCATTCTTCTGCCCCTCACAGTCTGTCTCTCCCTCTCCCCTTTCCTTTTGGAAGACAGCCAGCCCTTTCAACACACCTCATTCCCAGGTCCCTAGGCAAGTGGCTGTGTGATATTTTCTTCTCTTTTCCTTGGAGTGAGAGCCCTTCTGGGCTCTCAGCCTTACCCCCTCTCTGTTCCTGTAAGCAGAGGAAACTTACTGCTCCTTCGCACTCCCTATCAGGCTTGGTGTGGCTTCTTCTCTGCTCCTTGGTTTTTTAGAGCTGTTCTTATAGTCCAGAGTTGGTTTTTCATGCTGGTTGTTCCTAAATTAATTTGTAATCCAGTTTGGCGGTGTGAGCTGGAAGTCAGTGCATCTGCCTACTCCACTGCCACCTTCAGGATCATATAATTTTTGTCCTTTGTTTTGTTGATGTGGTGTATTCATTGATTGATTTACATATGTTGAACTTCCTTGTACTACTGGAATGAATCTCATTCGATCATGATGTGTTATTTTTTAAATGTATTGTTGTATTCAATTTGCTAGTATTTTGTTTAGGGTTTTTGCATCTGTCTTCATTAGAGATATTGGTCTGTAGTTTTTCTTTTTTTGTGTTGTCCTTGCTAGATTTTGGTATCAGGGTTATGTTGGCCTCATAAAATGTTTAGGTAGTATTGCTGCTGCTTCTATTTTTTTTTTTTTTTTTGAAGACTTTGAGAAGTACAGGTACTAAATCTTCTTTGAATGTCTGGGAGAATTCACTAGTGTAACCCTTTGGTCCTGGACTTGTATTTGGGGGAAGTTTTTGATATTTCTATTTCCTCCCTGCTTATAGGTATATTTAGGGTTTCCACTTCTTCATGACTCAGTCTAGGAAGACTGCACAGTTCTAGGAACTTACCCACTTCTTCTAGATTGTTGAATTTGGTGGCATATAATTTTTCATTGTATTCTACTATGATCCTTTGTATAGCTATGATGTCTTTGGTAATTTCTCCTTTTTTTCAAATTTTGTTTATATGAGTTATTTCTCTTTTTTCCCTAGTGAGTCTAGCCAGGGGGTTGTTAATTTTATTGATCTTTTCAAAGAACCAGCTCTTTGTTGTATTAATTTTTTCTATAGTTTTTTTGTTCCTATTTCATTTATTCTGCTCTAATTTTTACTATTTTCTTTCTTCAGTGGTGGGATTCAAATAATTTAACAGCCGTTTCTCTGCCCTAATGACCGTTTTGAGTATAAAAAAATGATATACTGAAAGACAGTTTGTTATTTCACACATTTAGTACTTAAATAAGAACAATAAAAGAGGTACACAAAACTAGGTTAAAAGAGTTTTTAAATATTAATAAAAATATTTAATAGTACCCGACTAAAACAATAAAACTCTTATTTAAGATGTTTCCATATTGCTTCTTGATTGGCACTCTCACTTGCAATTTTTTCCACCTATGGACAGAATAAATAATACTATAGGCACTTAGAATATGCTGTTGCACAGATGAATGTTAAGAAAGAGTAAAGAATGTAAATTTGTGATTTCCACATTGGGCAGCTGCCTATGTGCCCACCTTACAGAACCCTGATTACAAATGCCATTTTAACAACCAGTTCACTGAACTCAGCAAAAAATTAGGTATCATTTCTGCCAAACTGGTACGAATTGGCTGAATCCCACCACTGCCTTTCTTCTACTGGCTTTGTGTTGCCTTTGTTCTTCTTTTTCTAGTTCTTTAAGATGTAATGTTAGGGTGTTTACCTGAGAACTCTCTTATTTCTTGATATAGGCCCATAATGATGTCAACTTCCCTCCTACTATTGCTTTCACTGCATCCCAAAACTTTTGATATGTCATGTTGTCATTTTCATTTGTCTGTATATATATTTTCTTTTTTTTGTATTTTTCTGAAGTGAGAAGCGGGGAGGCAGAGAGACAGACTCCTGCATGCACCCGACCAGGATCTATCCAGCAAGCCCACCAGGAGGCGACGCTCTGCCCATCTGGGGCTTTGCTCTGTTGCAACCGAAGCCATTCTAGTGCCTGAGGCGGAGGCCATGGAGCCATCCTCAGTGCCTGGGCCAACTTTGCTCCAATGGAGCCTTGTTTGTGGGAGGGGAAGAGAGAGAGAGATAAAGGAGAGGGGGAAGGGTGGAGAAGCAGATGGCCGCTTCTCCTGTGTGTCCTGGCTGGGAATCAAACCCAAGACTTGCACATGCTGGGCTGACACTCTACCACTGAGCAAGCCAGCCAGGGCCTGTATATATCTTTTGATCTCTACTTTTATTTATTCTTTGACCTAGTCATTTTTTTAGAAGTATATATGTTGTTTAATTTCCACACTTTTGTGGGTTTCTTTACTTCCTTTTTGCAATTGAAATATAATTCCAAAGCCTTATGGTTAATAAGCTTGGTATAATTTCAGTCTTCTTGAATTTGTTGAGGTTAATTTTGTGGCCCAACATATCCTTGAGAATGTTCCACGTACACTGGAAAAGAATGTACAGTCTGGTGTTCTGGGATGAAATATTCTGTAAATGTCTATTATATCTATTTGGTCTAGTGTTTTGTTTAAGGCTGATATTTCTTTATTGGTTTTCTGTTTGGATGATCTCTGTACAGCTGTCAATGGTGTGTTGAGTGAGGTCTCTAAGTACGATTGCATTTTTTTAATGTTTTTTTTTTTTGTTCTGTTAGAAGATGTCTTATATATTTTGGTGCTCCCTAATTTTGTGCATATATATTAAGAAGTGTTATGACTTCTTGATATAGTGTCCCTTTTATCATTATGAAATGTCCATCTTTGTCTCTTGTTACCTTTGCTATCTTGAAGTCAGCATTGTCAGATAGTATGGCTGTACCTGCTTTTCTTTGGAGATTATTTGCTTGGAAAAGGATTCTATTTTGATGGGCCAGGAAATAGCCCCATGAGCAGGATGGTTTGAAGATGGTGAAAGTCTAGGACTTCAAGAACCCACCATTTACTCTTTGCTTTTAGCACCTTCAGTGTCTTGGAGACCATGAGGTGTTCCCATCATAGCTGTACAAAGTGGTCTGGCTTAAATACCCAAAGTCTCTTCTGGAGTTTGTCCTTTTTTCTTTCCCTCATCCTTTTTCTTTTTTTCCTTCTGTGTTTAGTTTTTTTGCCCTTGCCATTTTCATACATTGTTTTGAGCTCACTACTTTACTGAAAAGTTCTGTTTGAAGTTGACATTTACCCACTTCTTGTCAATGCCACTAGCATCTCAGAATTTATTTACCATCTGTGTCTTCTCTGGCTTTGATATTGGTGACCAGTTAATCCTCCTTGAAGATGTCCCCCCTTCTTTTTCTTTTACTTTTTTTGTCCTTCCTTCCATTTTCCCACTCACCCACTGGCTTTGTCATGCCAAGATACCCTCCATTCAGGGATCTGCATTGTTCTAGTTACTGAGTGGACCTTTCCCAATATCTCCTAGGCTCTTCTTTAATTCCTCTTCCAAAAAGTAGCCCCTTGTTCCAGTTTCTGCCTTGAATGGCTCCATGTTGCACATTCACTTCCTTGGTGGGCTCATTTACTCTTGGGATACTACCTGTTACTATGGAGGGCTGACACTCAAATCCTATCACTGGTTCTGACTACTCACCTCCACTACAATTCTGTCTCCAAATAGATACTGAGACAGTGCAGGAGCTCTCAACTTACAGGACCTGCCATCTAATACTGGGTTCAGCACCTTCTTCTCCAGTGCCAATATGGCTATTCTCAATTGCCAGAGGCCCTACTACTTTTCTGCCAATTGTCTAGACAAAAAAAAATCTTTGAATCTTTGACTCTTTTTTTTTTTTTTATAGGGACAGAGAGAGAGTCAGATAGAGGGATAGACAGGGACAGACAGACAGGAATGGAGAGAGATGAGAAGCATCAATCATCAGTTTTTCGTTGCGACACCATAGTTGTTCATTGATTGCTTTCTCATATGTGCCATGACCGCGGGCCTTCAGCAGACTAAGTAACCCCCCGCTTGAGCCAGTGACCTTGGGTCCAAGCTGGTGAGCTTTTTGCTCAAACCAGATGAGCCCACGCTCAAGCTGGCAACCTCGAGGTCTCGAACCTGGGTCCTTTCGCATCCCAGTCCGATGCTGTATCCACTGCGCCACCGCCTGGTCAGGCATGAATCTTTGACTCTTACTTCTTTTTCATTTCCTATTTCTAGTTTCACAAGGATGCTTCACTTTTCATGTAGGAAAGATATGTCTAGCTCAGGGAACTATCTCTTTTGGGCCATCTTTTCTTTTTAATTGTGTTATATATGTTGGTAATCTGAGATTTTAAGAAACAGAACGGATCTCAAACATCATAGAATCTAATTTTCTCATTTTACATTTTCATTTTATAAGCTGAACAAAGTGAGGAGCCACATTATTTCACAGCTGTTTAAGCAGCAATGTGACTGAAGTTCCACTCTCTTTGCATGATGCCTGCACAAGGTAAAATTTGTCCTCCAGTAACCTGTTGCTGTGTAACAAGCTGACACTTAGTGACTTAAACTGATGTATTATTATTTTCTGGTTCCATGGGTTAGCTGGGCAGTTCTTGCTTGGGTTCTCTCCTGTGGTTGCTGTCAGATCTGTCAGATGCATGGATGCTCAGAGGCATGTGAAGGCTCAAGGGGTCTGGGTGTCCAGGAGAGCTTCTTCACACCTAGCTTCAGGTGATGCTGGCCTTCGGCTGGGAGCTGCGATGGAGTTGGGATAGGATTGTTTTGAAGGTCCCTTCTGTTCTATAAACTTATGCAAGTATTCCCTCTCAAGATCCTCACCTCATGAGAATGTCTTAGGTTACCAGAAAGAAATTCATTTATATGATCTCTGACTTCTTTTGAGATGATGTGTATGTGCAATGCCAATAAAACTGGTTGCTTGAATTTCAGAAGAAAAAAAACCAAACACTGGTGGATGGTTCTGGATTCAAGGAAGCAACAGATGCTCGTGGATCTTAGATAAAACATTCCCTGGCTCTTTCCCAAGGGTCTGCTTGCTGCTTCCATCTTTTCTTTCAGAGTAACTGCTTATGTGTAACATTAGTTCGCAGTGATCCTTCCTCATGGCTCCTTTCACTCTGTGTCCTTTCACACTCTAGCTCCCATTGCTAAGGACCTCGACCCTTAGTACAAAGGAAAGGGGAGGAAGGGAAGATCTGATTGGTTCGGCTCAGAGGCAGGCCACATAGTCAATGGCAGCCCTACACTGACTGCCCCAGGTTAGATGCCCAATCTAGACTCAGCTGTAATGGGGACGGGGCAGGATTCTGTGGTGGGACATGGCTGCTCCTTTTGCAGGGGCGGTGGGAGTGGCGGGCAGTGCTGAAATGTCTAGTACTAGGGTAATGTCATTATCATAACATTTGTTACCTCCCTCATAGGGCTATCAAAACTGAAATTAGTAGTAATGGCTACTATTTATTAAATATCTACTGTGTCCAGTGACTTTACAAATGTTATCACATTTAGTCTTCAGGACTTTTTGAGGAGGGCTTAGCTACACTCTGTTGAGGAAATGGAGGCTATGAAATGACGTGCAGTTTGTTTACAAACACCCAGCTAGCCTCCAGGGCAGAGCATTTTCAAAGTGTAGCCTCTTTTTCCTCTACATGGTTATTTGTGAAACCATTTTGTGACCCCTAAAGAATTTTATAGATGTAGTAAGATCTTTATTAAAACATCATCCCTTTGCTCCTACAAACTTATGTTTGGACTTGGGAAACATACTGTTTGTCAGTGGACTACCTCCAGGATAATTCTGAGGGTTATGGGATTGTGTACCAGCTAAGTTTCATATTAGTAATCTACACTGAAAATTGCCCAGTGAGTCAATTGCCAAGGATAATTGACAAAAACAAGTCAGACCCTTATAATGCTTCTGGGGAAGCTGTGACCCTGCACAAAGGTCTCCTCTCATCTGCCTAAGAAGGGGTGGGGTGGCCTTCTTCTGTGCCTGTGTCCCGGCCAGGCTCCACAGCCTTCAGTGTGAGAACATTCCACATCCGTGTCGGCTGTCAGGACAGGGACTAGGTCTTGGTCAGCGGCGTTCAGTACCTGCCCTCTAGGACCAATTGGGTTCGAGGATCGCGTTCCCTGCCCTTCCATGTTCGCCTAAAGCCATGCCGCAATGAGTAGGGCCTGTGTTGCCCCCCTGCCTCTACCAGGGGTCCCCAAACTTTTTACACAGGGGGCCAGTTCACTGTCCCTCAGACCGTTGGAGGGCCACCACATACAGTGCTCCTCTCACTGACCACCAATGAAAGAGGTCCCTCTTCCAGAAGTGCAGCAGGGGCTGGATAAATGGCCTCAGGGGGCCGCATGCAGCACGAGGGCCATAGTTTGGGGACGCCTGCTCTAGACACTCTGTCCAGGGACAAAGCTCAAAGCTCTTGGAGCTATTTTCATGCAGTTTTGGTCTCCGGTAGAGTGGTTTTTATTGACCTGTATCTAGGCATTGGGTCACCAGGGATAGTCCTGATGACTATTAGAGAGAGATCCGTTAGACTGACTGTACTTGCTGTGAGATACTATGAAGGTCAGGCTCCCTAGGCCATTTAATTTCTACCCAGGAGGGGCTGTGGAGAAATTTCTCTTAGGCCCAGATATCTGTGCTATTAAGCAACTGATTTGTTTTTAGCTGCAGATACTTTAAATTGAGTATTGATTACCTCCCTCTCTGTGCTGGCCACGAGGACACCTGAAGGCCCCTCTGCCCACCCAGGTGAAGCCTGGAGACCTTAGGGCAGAGGTCTCAAACTCGCGGCCCGCCGAACAATTTTTTGCAGCCCGCAGACTAATCCACGAACTACAGTTTCTGGTCGTTTTGTGACACTGAAAAGTGTTGCATAACAGTTGCCTTTTGTAGACCTAGTGCGGCCCGCCGAACGGCTGTGATCTTGCTCTGCGGCCCACATGCTGAGTTGAGTTTGAGACCCCTGCCTTAGGGCATGTGTGAGGCTCCTGACTGTACTGCCTTCATTTCCCCTCCACTCTGATATCCTTACTGACACGTGATACTGCTTTATAAACTATGTATGTAACCTGCTTCAGTTTACTTCTCTTCAGCGGGGCAGGTATGGATATTCAGAATGCCTCTTTCGAGTTCCCTCAGAGTAACTGAGGGATAGTGACATATTTTAGGAGTAAAAACTTACTATGGACTGTTATGTTTTGCCCATAGTTGGTGCTCAGCTTTTGAAAAACAAATCAGAGAAGGAAAAAAATCTCCTCCCCCTGCTTTTTTTTTTAAGCTTAAAATTTTCTTTTGGGTCCTTCCAAGTTAGTATCAGCAGCTTTTTTGGTTGTATGCTTTAAAAGTGGCTACATTTGGAAATTTTACCCTCTCCTGCTCCTTGGGGAGAGTCAACACTTGAACACATCCACCTGTTTGGTAGAGAAAGATGACCAGGAATGAACTACCTGTCCGTGTAGCTGTGGCCTCTGGTTGCCGGAGCATGGCTTCTCCAGAGGGGACAACGTTAATAGTCCGAGTGACCAAACACCCTCCAGGGGCAGGAGCCCCGGAGCTCGTCCTGGGCTGAAGCTGCAGCCTTGGCGCGGTTCTCTTGCCCTCTTGCCTCCCGCCAGCCTCTGCTGGCCTTCCTCCTGTCCGCCCCAGGGCCTGGCTTCTCACCTTCTCACACTGTCCTACGAAGTAAACACAGATCCTGCTGCAAGCTGATCTGTTCCTGCTGGGCTGCTTCTGGGCAGATGGCACGAGCAAGTCTCCTACCTTGCTACTTTCAAACCAGAAACAAGCGACTTGAAGGATACGGGATTATTTTTATGATACCCTTAGAAGACAAGAGGGGTCACATCACCTTATACCACTGTCCCCTTTTCCAGCCTTCCCTCTCTTTCCCTCAGTGCGAAAGGATATATTGGGGGTTCCCACTGAAGGGAATGAGAGGAGTTACAGGGAGCTGGAAGCAGTGTTGACGGGTATCCTCCGTCCAGGCTTTCAGACGCCTACAGTAAGGTAAGTTCAGTCCCAAAGCACACCCACACTGGCTGTGTGGGCACTTCTACTCACAAATTCACCACTTTTCTTTCCTATATGGAACTCAGCATAGTGCAAAAGAAAATGGGAGAGGCATTTCCCAGCAGCCTGGAAACCAGCTTGGGTGACAGAGCATCACAGTGAAGTATGCTAGATAATGAAAACCATTCACACCAGGTAGGATGTTAAGGAGTTAACTGAGGTTATTTTATGTTATATGTTGGATGTAGCAGTGTGGCCCATGGTACCATTTGTAAGTTGTATGAAAACTGGCAATTATGAATGTTTTCAAATTAAGTATATTTGGTGCCTCTTTAAAATGCTCAGCGGCTAACACAATTGTGTGTTCTAGCTAGGGATTACCTCCATTATAATAAAGTCTTTGCTTAGAAAAAAATGGTTGGAGATACAACCACATGTCTATTAATTTCCAACTTTATGTTCTCAGAAGAGAGAAATTATTACATTTAAGCCCTTTTAGATATACTATAGCTATGACAAACACAACCATTCCCTCTGTGCTTATTAAATCTTTAAAAGGAATGTTTTTCATCCCTAAGTAAATGGTATAAAAATTTTAAAAAAGGAAGGAAAACTGGAAACTGTAGATGTTGTGGTAATGTCTTAGCTATAACTAGTCAGCATCTTGTGATATTGATCTCAAAACCACTCTCTCAAGAAAAACAGAAGATGCATTTTCCTCCTCTGTCCCCCTTCTCCCTTTTTAATTTTAAGCTCAGGGACAGACAGTGTCTGTGTCTACAGGAAAGGAAGGTCTGTGAACTTACCTTTGAGATGTCTTATAAGAGACTAATATTTAAAGTGATTTTCTATGGTCTTTCTCTAAAAAAACCTTCTAAGCTGGTAAAAAGAATTGTTCCATTGGTAGGAGCTCACACTTCATCTGTATATCAATAAGTAAGATTGAAAGAACATCCTAGTAGAAAGCTGTGAATTTGGATTAAAACTATGAATACATTTATGGGAACTTTTCATTCTCTAACTTCTAAAGATTAGAAATTAAGGCATGAGAGCAACAAGATTTGGTAAAAACATTTTAGTGAATAAGATAAACATATCTTAGAACAATTTCTTAAAGACGTTATATAGATAACCTTCGAGATCTAAAGAAATACCATAGTGTAAAGATACAAATGGAAACCGCTACACAGAAGTGTACTTTCTTTCCCTGAATGAACATGCACAGGCAGTAGGCAGTTCCCTTTGGAAACACTTGATTCTTTTTTTTTTTTTTAAAGGTCCAGCATTAAAAAAATAAAAAATAAAAATAAAAAAGGTCCAGCGTTTTCTCTCAGTGGAGAGTGAAAAAGGTAGTCAACAATTGAGCTCTGGCCGGGCCTGCCCTTTGTGTTGTTACCGTCCTAACCCTACACCGAAAGGAGGCAAGGCTCTGCTGAGCTTTCGGTGTAAACCTTGCGTCTACTAGGTGTGGGGCCAGGTCGGAGCTCGGCGAAGGCTTTGGACCTGACATTCTGGTGCCACCTGAGGGTTCTCCAGGGCTCGGCGGATTCGAAGCTTTGCCTCCCACTAGGCAGTAAAGCCAGGGCTCTTCCATAACGGGAACGCCCGAGTTCCCAGCTCCGCAAAGCAGCTGTCAGACGCGCAGGAAGAGGCTCTGCTCTCCTATGGGTCCTGCTGGCAACACTGCACAGTGCTGAGGAGCTGGGTCAGGGGGCGTTTGCTAGGGGTAGTGGCCAAAACAATCGCCGTGCCTGTGTTCTAGCAGTTAGGAGGAAGAATAAAAAAGTTCTGAAATGAAGTCTTTGATTTTAGACAATTGTCATTTTATAACCCGACTTCGGTAAATTACATCCTCCCCTTCCCCCAGGCATGGCCTACCCAAAATACGAGTAGGAACATGTGCTGTTTTAAGAGATATCTCCTATTTAATAAGTAGACATGTTATTTTACCACTTTTGAACCATTAGTGATGTGTTTACTAGAGCACACCAGTGTACCTTTACAATTTTTAAAGTTTTACTTGATTTTATAAGGGAAGGGGGAGAGAGAGAAACACTGATTTGTTGTTTCACTTATTTATGCATTCATCTGCTGAATCTTCCATGTGCTGTGACTGGGGATTGAACCTGCAACCTTGACTTATCGGGACAACACGCTAACCAACTGATCTACCCAGCCAGGGCCAGTGTGCCTTCTAAGTGAGATGAATCTCCTGTATTCCTGATTGTGCACAAATATCTAAGTGGAAGATCCTGTGTTCAAAATCCCTCGGCTGGTGAATTAAATAGAAATGTGTGTTTTGAGCATCAGACTTCCTCAAGCGTACCCTTTGGAGAAATGAGTGTAGATGAAGAAGAGTGCTAATATCTTTGTCTTCATTTTCTCACTTCTCTGCTCTTAAAAAAAAGAGGGCCTAAAGCAGGGTTCCCCAAACTTTTTACACAGGGGGGCCAGTTCACTGTCCCTCAGACCGTTGGAGGGCCAGACTATAAAAAAAACTATGCACACTGCACATATCTTATTTTAAAGTAAAAAACCAAAACGGGAACAAATACAATATTTAAAATAAAGAACAAGTAAATTTAAATCAACAAACTGACCAGTATTTCAATGGGAACTATGGGCCTGCTTTTGGCTAATGAGATGGTCAATGTGCTCCTCTCACTGACCATCAATGAAAGAGGTGCCCCTCCTGGAAGTGCGGCGGGGGCCGGATAAATGGCCTCAGGGGGCCGCATGCGGCCCGCAGTTTGGGGACCCCTGGCCTAAAGGCAAGTAAATGGAAAACAGGTGCCCAAAGATAGGACAGAAACAAAACTGGCCTCTAGGTGGTGCTTGAAAGCAGTTCAGGAAGGCTGGCATCCTTCAGGGTGAAGCAGGTATCGGCTGAACCTCATAGCCTGCAGGCCCCTGAGCAAAGTCTCTGCAGGCCCCGTTCTCCAGTCTCTACAGGTGGCTCCCTGGGCCAGTTCTAATGCATTTGTTTTTCATGTATTCCTCTGCCTTGAAAAAACTTTCAAGCTGGTAAACACCATTGGTAGCAGGTCACATTTCATCTGTATAAGTAGTGTATCAGATTGGAAGAGAGTCCCAGGAATAAACTGTGAATTTGGATCAGATTAAAATTCTGAATACGTTTATGGGAACTTTTAAGTTTTATATTCCACTTAATGTCTATAAATCATTCCTGTTCAAGTCAACAAACCCGAGAGAAATACATTTCATCAAAGAGCTGCTGCCAGTCACAGGTCGTTCTGACACACAGCTTTACTTCGAAACATCTGCCTGCTTCCCCCACTGCGTCCTACCTGCCCAGTCCTGTCTCGTCCGGACGGAGCAGGCTGGACCGTGGGAGCTCGGCTGGGCTCTGCTCGGAGGTGGAATGTTTCCTCAGGGAACGGTTTATCTTTATTTTGGTAATTTTTAAAAAAAGTATTACAGCTACATTTGATATGAAATAGTAATCTATAATCCTACTTAAAACTTTTGCCATAAAAACCCCTTCTCCCTGTGTAATTATAATAAAATGAATCCATACAAGTAGCCTATTCATACACACATGCTCACTCAAAAGGAAACCTTTAAGCATAGAAATTTAAGAATCTACAGATCCAAGCCGATTTTAACATATACTTTTTTTTTTATTAAATATGTAAAAAGATAACCGCAAGTCAAGTTATTCACATATTCAGACAAAAAGCCTATTCTACCATGCGACAGTTGGTGGGTAATGTAAAACAAATGTGATACATCTGAGTAAGACCTTTTCATCTATTATGTCATTACTTAACTATATTTATAATTAACAATACATATGTTTACATTCCTTTCGGTTTACATTTAATATATAACAAAAGCTCTATGGTGTACTATTTAGTAAAAGTAATTTGAATGCATATGAAACCTGAACGGAATCATGGAGATACTCACCAGGGAAGGGAGCTCTTGGTTCCCTTCTGGAGTTTACTTCTCTCGGGTCAACGGGGTGTTTGTCTTTTTCTGCTTTTCTGCTCAGAAGACAGGCTCTCTTGGCCCCCTGCTTCGATCACTTCCTACCTGGCACGGGCAGTGGGAGTGCTAGGACCAGCTGCTGCGGGTGTGGGGGAGGCCGGGACGCAGCCCGGCTACTGGGGGGGGGGGGGCGGGCACACACCCAGGGGGAGCTGCCGCCGGTGGGACGACACGTGGTGGGGGCTGTGGAGGAAGGGGTGCCCGGGTGCTGAGATGGAAGAAGGAGGGGGTGGAAGGCCCGCACAGACGCTGGGTGCTGGCGAAGAGCTTTGCTGTCGGGGCTCCCCTAGGCCTCAGCGCGCTCCCCGGTGAGGCAGCGCGATGGAAGGGGTTTCAGACGGCACAGAAGGAGTGTATAGCTCTTGTCTAAATAAGTGAACAGTGTGCTCCAAGACTCTGGGCAGGAGAGTGCAGTCAGATGACCGGGGAAAGTTCTCTTTGCAAACTCCCTGGCCAGCGCATTTACAGCTGGGAAGGAGGGGGTCTGGGAGAAAGGCAGCGTTGTCAGTGGTGAGGCTTATGTGAGGTGCACAGTAATCGTGTGCCCTGTCGCTGGGCGTCACAGCGCTGTCCGGGGCCGTCAGAAAACAGAGTAGGGGCCACGGACACAGACTCAGGATGGAGTGGGTTATGGTGCCTCTTTGTAAAAGCTACTTTAAAACCAGGAAATTCAGTGAGTGCAACAGGCTAGGGGGGGACACACCCTGAGGCATGACGCTGCGAAGAGCACAACCAGTACCAGGTGTAACCAGGTGTGGGAGGATGTCACTGCTGAGAGCCAGGCATTCGGCCTGAGACGAGGGAGCTGCCCCTGGAGCGCAGAGCGAGCAGGAGAGAGAAGAAAGGGAAACTGAATACCACGGAACATCTGTCCTATTCCGCACAGTGTGTTGCAACCACCTCAAAAATACAAGCAATCTTTTCCACATGTAACTCAATATATACCACTTTGCTGCAAAAGATTTATTTTTGAGAAGACTCCTTTTGGTGGAAAGCTTCAATGCGAGAGTTTAGAATTAGTATTTCATCATTAATAAAGAAATGTCAAAGCTTTATGATAATAATTCAGAAATTTATTTGAAGCTTCTCATTTACGAGGAAAGTGGGGTGGGCACACTTGTTTGCTGATTTTGTTGCACCTGCTAAGTCAAGTAACAAGTGAAGTTAGAAATCAAGGGAAATGAATGATCCAGGAAGGGAGACCATCTGTCAAAGGGAGGGGGGGGGGAAGAGGCAATGATTTGGAAAGATTCTAAGAAAATGTGCAAATCTTAGTTAAAAAAATAAGGAATGCTTTTAATTCACCAATGTTTCCTTGGTTTATGAACTGCCACGGCTTAGCGAAGGTCAGTGATGGGGCCGCAGTGTTAAAGAGGGGAAGTTCCTTGTCCCAGAAGGTGCTGGGAGTCACAGGCTATTCTGTGCTGTCATGCCAGAGTCAACACTGGACTTCAAACCATGACGCTCCCTTGGAATTGTCCTCCTATTAATAAGGCCTTCCTTCCCTTCCCAAGCGTGCGGCATGATGCAGAACCTCCTGGGTGGCACTGAGGGTGGCACACCCCTAGTGCGGGTGGCAGGGTTGGCACTGAACCCCGCACCGGAGGCAGGAGGACCTGTGTACCTATGCGGACCCCTCTGGACTGCCGATAACGGACGATGGCATCCTGGGGAGAGTGGCTGCCCACCAAAGAGGACCCTGAGAAAGAAAATAGCATGAGAACCCGGGTGGGGGTGTGCGGGCGGGGACAAGCATTAGAGGGCCAAGTTGAGATAGTTCTGAGAGACATTCACTCAAGGAAAACACCAACAACACACCGTGTGGCTGTCTAATGTGCTCATGTACGAACACTGCTGGGCCCTGCAGTCCTAGTTCTGAATCCGGTCTCTTTTTCCCTTCAGTGTTGTGACGGAGGGAGAAACTGACTCCACATTTTCCCTATGAAACAAGTCACTGTCATTATGGCTTTCATATCAAGTATCTCTTTCCCTTTGTTCCAATTTATTATTTTTACCAAATTTATGTTCAGAGGTTAGACTTGCAAACATCAAAGCACCACAAATGTGTGTGACATCTAGTGACACTGGGTTGAGAAATGCCAATATAAATACCATATATCAAATTACCATTGTTTCACACCAGGATAAAAGGGGGTGTTGGTGGTGGTAGGGGGGTGGGGAAAGTTGTTCTGGAAAGAAATGAAAAGAGCAGAACCAATCTCACGCAGCCAAGTGGTGAAGTTGAAGGTATGTGACCCCATGATCTCTCAGGCCACCACACGGCCGGCTGCTCTGTGTCCTGGCAAAGGAAATGGGGACCGAGGGCAGTGGCTGGCGTATGTATGCGACAGTGCGTTGATGTTACCGGCAGACTGGGAACAACTGGTTTCTGTTGAGCTTGAGGCCACACGTGTTCCAATGCTCCAGAAGGAAAGTTCCCACGCAAACTGGAAGCGTCCAGAGCTGCCAGGACTGGTCAGTACTCTTCCTGCTGCTGGGGCTGCTGTTCGTGGACTTGCTCCTCGGCTTCGGGCTCCTCCGGGTGGCCCTCCTGCGGGGCGGGGAGAAGCGGCAGCTGAAACGAGGCCCCGCAGTGCCCAGCCCTCGCCATGCCGGCACAGCGTCCCCAGGTGGCAGGGACTTGGGCTCAGGGACAACACACCACGCAGGCACCCCTACTCCCAGGAGCAAATGCACACAGGGAGGAGGCCTTCGCTTCCTGCTCCATCAAAGGACAACTGTCCTAGGCACAGTCATCAGACTGTGTGCACCCAACTTTCCCTTCTGTACTGGAAGGAAATCGTCACAGAACCTACTTTGTATTTTCCTACGCTCTGTAAGAGTGAACCAAACACAGTGACTGACGAGCACCAGGAGACCACGGGGGAATCCGCTGCGAGAGCAGAGCCCCGGGGCCCACAGGTGGTCACCGGACACCAACTGTCGCAACCTGAGCTGCTGTCATTCTCACCTCGTGGCATGTCTGCTTGAAGCAGACCCCTACTGTCTGTTACTCATCTGGTACAGGCTTAGACGCCAGGGAAGCGGCCTGTTGGAGAAGGTAAGGAGAGGATACTGCATGTTTCAGGACAGGACCTACTAAACCCGTTACTCGGTCGTGATGACCGATGATGCTTCCCAGTAATCCTCCTGCTCGGGTGTCTGCACCCACTGCTTTCACACTGAGAGAATGGCTTGCCGAGTCCCGTGTGTGTGGGGGGCGATGTGAAGACTAGAACGGAGGCTGAGTGTAGTCATCTGGGCAGACCCCTTCACCTCAACCCAAGAGGCAAGAGCTCCTAAGGCAGTCCTGCCTGCTATTAACTTGGAGTTGACCTGACAGTGTTCCTACACAAGGACTCCTTGTTGGGATAAGACCTGGCTCAGAGTTAGAATCAGGTTTTTCCTCCCACTGGGAGTGCAGGGCTAGAGAGAGTCCTGCATGCGCCCTGCCTCTGGGTCACAGGCCTGTCACTCAGACCCGCAGTGATGGGCATACTGCGCTGGGCGTGGCGTCAGACAAGCTTGTGAAGAGAAGAACCAGTGTATCCTGTGCTTGAAGGCGACAAAGCCCTCTCTCCATACAGAACGTGGAGCCCGTTCCCTTCGGGGGGGTGCAGACGCCCTACAAGCAGCCTCTGGTGGCATCCTTCAGGTCTGAACACGGAGAACCATATTTTGTGAGGCCATCACTGTCTCTGGGACCTGACCAGGCAGATTCTCAAGCTTCAAGTGCCACAGTCTGAGCTAATGATAACCAAGGAAGAAGTCTAAAAAGAAGATGTGGGGAAATGAAAAAAAATAAAATAAAAAAAATGGAGAGGCCCCAGATAATTTCTCATAGTTTAGGAAAATCACGTAGCTGGGATTTTAATCTTACATGGAGTAAACATCTGCCTGGTGTCAGCTGGAAGATGACAAAGGAAACTCGCCAGTGGCTTGTTCCATTCCACAGAAACACTAACACGCACGCAGCTCAACCACAGAGCCCGCACAGCACTGTAGGCATCGGGGACAGATGGGACATGGGACCCTCTTCCAGCGTCAGGTGGTTAGGTGGTGGCACTCCAACCCACAGGCCCCCCTCCCGCCCCGTACAGCACGGCCCTGGGGGAGGAGGCCCCGCCAGGCCCCACTCCCGCCCCGGCGGCTGGGGCCCTTGGTCTCTGCCCTTCACCCCACCTGTCTCCTTGCTCCTCTTCCCTCCTGGGCCTCACGCCCGCACGTCCTTCTGCACGCTCACTCATGAGGAGCGATCCGGGGGGCAGGCCCTCTGCACAGAGGAGGCCCTCTAGAAGTACTTTTTGGGAAAAGATGGTCCCACAGAGCTGGTCTGTCCTGGCAGTGAGTAACCCAGACAACCAGCTCCAAGAGAAAATCAGACAGTTCTGGGCCTGTGGAGATGCACACAGCACCCAGACCCGATTCTTCTTGCACCTCTCTGATCTTTCACGAAGAATCCTTACACACATCCTTACTGTTATTTTTGCTCCGACTTCTGAAAATCACCTGAGATCTGGCTGCCCAGGCCTGTTTTTCTCAATCAAAACCCTCCTCCACTCCCCCACCCCACGTCCACCATCTCTTCCCAGATTAATAAATGGATGCATATGTCACAGGCATGTGGCCAGTGGCTCGTGATGACAATGCTGTTTATCCCTCTGGGAATATCAAATGCCCTGGCCGAGCTGTACTTCCTGCTGTGGTCCCCGGGCAGTACCCTGAGGCACATCGATCGCAGCGCTCTGATCACGAGCGTCACTCCAGAACACAGAGCCACGGCTCCCGACACTCACGGGCTCGTCTGAGGCGTAGAGGACTTCCATTAGTCGCTGCACCAGGTTGTCGTTCTCCTGCCCCTGTTCTTGGCAGAGCAGCTCAATCTCTCTCAACTTCCCAAAGTAGAAATCCCTTTCCTTTTCCACACCTTCAAGGGCGAGTTTTAACGAATGTACCTGCAAGGGAGGAAGGGCGGAGAAGAAAACCCCCCAAATACAGCGTAAGAAGCCAGCGACCCACTCTGCCTGTGCAGAAAGCCCCAAAACACGAAAACAGACATGCGAAAAGTAACCCATGTGCAAGTCTGAGGAGAAACAAGGGGCTGTTGTCTGGAGCTTGAGCCTGGGCCAAAACGTCCAACCTCAACAGCACACCAGTCATTCCCCTCCGTCACCCGATGTTTATGAACCAGGGTCAGAGAGCGTTCTGCTGGCTCGTTCCCCCGGGTGAGTAAGCTCTCCTCTCCTGCTAACTCGGCCGGACGCCTCTTCCTCCTAGCCCATCCATCCTCCACAGGGAGGAGGCAGAGGCAGGCGGGGACATGGGCCAGGACAAGGAGAGAGCCTGTCACTGTGCTTACAAGTCTAGCTGTATTTGGAGGACACTTCTGGCTCTACATCACCTGTACTGAGTCACCCTCAGTTTTGGACCCCTTCATAAACATTCCTGAGCCAAACTGGACAGACACCCTCTACTGTGAAACTGGGTGTCCTGACTACACAGGAAGAACTGGGTGAGATGAAAAGCCTGGCTGGGTAAAACTGTTCATTTCTCTAGTTCTGGGGGTGGGGGGAGGGGAGTCAAGAAGGACAAATATCCAGTGATGGAAATGGTTGAGCTTTGGCTGATGGGCACACAACACAGTCATAAGTTCAAATGCTGTAGAAATGTTCACCTGAAACCTATGTACTCTTATTCATCAATGTCACCCCATTAAATTTAATTTCTAAATAAACAATTTTCTCTAGTTCTGGCTTTTTTTTAGAGACAGAGAGAGCGTTAGGGACAGACAGAAATGAAGAGTTGAGAAGCATTAATCAGTAGTTTTTCGTTGCGACACCTTAGTTGTTCATTGATTGCTTTCTCAATGTGCCTTGACCATGGGTCTTCGGCCTTCAGCAAACCAAGAAACCCCTTGCTAGAGCCAGTGACCTTGGGTCCAAGCTGGTGAGCTTTTGCTCAAACCAGATGAGCCCACGCTCAAGCTGGTGACCTTGGGGTCTTGAACCTGGGTCCTGGGCATCCCAGTCTGAAGCTCTATCCACTGCACCACCGCCTGGTCAGGCTAGTTCTGGCTTTGTGGAAGATTTCCACCACTCGAAAGGTAGGAAGAGATGGAAGCCCCATTCCCTCCTCCCCCTTCCTGTCCCCTGATGCTGGGTCAAGGGCCTTCAGAGGGATGCAGCGTCTCCCTGTGGTCAGAGATAGTGCTGGGAAGGGAGAAGACAAAAGGGGCAGAGTGCAAAGGACCCGCCACTCAGGCAGAAGGAACACTCACGCCCAAATGACCACGCGTTCTGGCTGAGACTCCCTCACTTTTTTTTTAACCTTTTATGCTCCTTGTATTCATGCAGAGAATGTTCTTTAAAAGGTAAGTTAAGTCCTTCCTGGCCCTCTGCAGGTGAAATTCCTTTCAGTATTGAAAAACCACCCTTCACTGCCAAAAATCACGTCTGGGATGGAGAATTTTCTTCTCTTTCTAATAACCCTGGGCCTTTGCACATACTCCTTGTCTGTCTGGAGTCAGTGACTCATTCAAACACGTACTGACCAGACACAGGGTCTGTCTTCCTTGCACTCCTGGCAAATGTCTCCATCTGTACGACTCAGGGATGCGGTCCCTCAGAGCGCCCCGCACGGACGCCCTCACGCAGCTGCTCTCCAAGCAGCAGAGCGTCAGTCTGCGAATGCTGAACTCTGACTTCTCATAACTGCCTGGATATTGGTAAAAACTGAAGGCAATCAGCAGCCCCAGTTCCAGGAAAAAGAAAACTCCCTTTATCCTAGAAATCCATTTCTGACGCACCCAACCCGCTCCCGGGGCTGGCCACACAGCCATCGGACGCCCGGCGTGGTGCTGGTGCCTGCCAGTGCCCCTCGACGAGCCAAGAGCTCAGGCTTCTGCAGATACCCAGCCCGAGTCAGGCTTTGGTGGTATTCCAGACACGTTAGGCAATAGATGCGCAGCTATAAACATTCCCTAGTAAAAACCAACAGGAGCTAAATTATATGATGGAAGATCAAGTGGCAACCGAATTCCAAGCTCATGGTCCCACTCATAAAGACCGATGCCTCCCTGCTCTTCACACGTCACGGCAGAGGCCTCCCTGTGGAGGGGGGGCTGGGAATGGGCCGCGAGCAAGGTCGGGGGAAGGGACGAGAAGGGAGAGCTCTCTTGTCCCACTTCTCCCCATAGCTAGGGTAACCAGTGTCCCCTCAGCACAGCAGGGACTCCTCCCCACTGCCTGTTTGCTAGCTCATTCTCCAGAAACTGTCCCCTAATTGTTTCAGTGATGTCTTTGTCTCCCCTGTGCCTTCTGATTCACTTCCATCACTGGAACCGTCTAGCTCGGTGGGCCTTGAACAGTATGCCATGCGAGGCTGCCTGAATAAAGGCACGAGGCAAGTCAACGCGAATTCTTCAAGTTTATGGAGCTTGTCACTTTGTCCATTACTGCTGTAATTCACTCGTCAGCCTCGCCATTCCCGGTCCTGGTGTCCTTGGCTCTAACAGTGACACCAGTGTGGCTCCCTGCAGGCTGCAGGGACAGAACGTGGAGGGAGCAGTAGCCGGTCGCCACAGAAACGAAGCCGGAAGGAGAGCTCACTCGGCAGTTGTTGCACGAAGGCTCACAATTTCGGATGTGTATGACCTTCTGAGGGACAGGGGGTGTGGAGGGCGGGCACACTTCTCCTCCAAGTGAGTGAACAAGGGGGCAGGTGGGGAGTGAAGCCTTCTGGAAGTAATGGAGGGATTATAATGAGGGGGAGGAAGACCACTGGGGTGTGCCTTTCTTTTCTCCCTCTGTCTTCTCTAGAGCGGCAATTTGGATGGAAGGTCAAGGTCTGGGTCCCCTGGGGGTGTGGGGTTCTCTGTGTGACTGGAGAGGGGGTGGGGCCGGCTGGCTGAGGCTGTAAGGGAGAGGGGGGTAGGAAGGACCTGGAGATTTCCGTGTGGTCACACTCTGGGTGGAGGGGCCGGGACCCGAGGGTGTAGAGGATGACAGGGAGGGGAGAAATCACAAACAACAATAAAGATATAAAAACAATGGGATTCCTAAAGGTAAAAGAGTTATAACCTGTGTATTTCAGACCCAGGCCTGATGCTCTTTATGTCTGCCCCACTTGCTAGCAGCCGAGGCATATGGCCCAAGACTCCTTATGGCTTTCTCAACTGTCTTTTTTTTTTTTGCATTTTTATGAAGCTGGAAACAGGGAGAGACAGTCAGACAGACTCCCGCATGCGCCCGACCGGGATTCACCCGGCACGCCCACCAGGGGCGATGCTCTGCCCACCCGGGGGCGATGCTCTGCCCATCCTGGGCGTCGCCATGTTGCGACCAGAGCCACTCTAGTGCCTGAGGCAGAGGCCACAGAGCCATCCCCAGCGCCCGGGCCATCTTTGCTCCAATGGAGCCTTGGCTGCGGGAGGGGAAGAGAGAGACAGAGAGGAAGGCGCGGCGGAGGGGTGGAGAAGCAAATGGGCCTTCTCCTGTGTGCCCTGGCCGGGAATCAAACCCGGGTTCTCCGCACACTAGGCCGACGCTCTACCGCTGAGCCAACCGGCCAGGGCCACTCAACCGTCTTTCATCCGAGGAGAGTGAGGGTGTTCTACATGGGCTCAGACTGAGACGCTGCAGGTAGTGAGAACATTCCACAGTTTCTAAATCAAAGTCCTACCCACCAATGACTTAAGGCTTCACCTTTTTCATTCAAGTGATCAGAATTATAAGGAAGCACCCTAGTAAAGCAAATACCTGCTTTTAAACTAGCTTCTTGATTGCAAATATAATTACCTCAAAAACCATTTCCAGCCTCTTGATGGTTCATCAAGAGTCAGATTAATCATAGGAATGACCCAGTAGTGAGTGGCCAGAAATAGCTAGAGGACCTCAAATAAAGGCTCTTGTTCCTGTGGTGAGAGGAGACAGAATAAAAGTCCTTCTTCCTAACCTAGGTTGTGATTAGATGGCTTTTGCAGTGGGCCCCTCTCTAATAATGATTTTATTACTTTTAAAACTATTTATGAACACCTAAACTCAAGACATCTCAATTTCCTATCGTCAGCTCAGCCCTAGGTAAGCAACCATCTACATCAGGGGTCCCCAAACTTTTTACACAGGGGGCCAGTTCACTGTCCCCTCAGACCGTTGGAGGGCCGGACTATAAAAAAAACTATGAACAAATCCCTAGGCACACTGCACATATCTTATTTTAAAGTAAAAAAAAAAAAACGGAAACAAATACAATATTTAAAATAAAGAACAAGTAAATTTAAATCAACAAACTGACCAGTATTTCAATGGGAACTATGGGCCTGCTTTTGGCTAATGAGATGGTCAATGTCTGGTTCCATATTTGTCACTGCTAGCCGTAACAGGTGATATGACGTGCTTCCGGAGCCATGATGCAGGCATCCCACATCACCGGAAGTAGTACTGTACGTAGCCATGCTGCGCTTTGTGGCGCCACCACATACAGGACTCCAGGAGCACAGGATGAGGATGGATCCTGTGCTCCTCTCACTGACCACCAATGAAAGAGGTGCCCCTATCGGAGGTACAGCGGGGGCCGAATAAATGGCCTCAGGGGGCCGCATGTGGCCCGCGGGCCGTAGTTTGGGGACCCCTGATCTACATGCTGCTGTCTTAATATGGGCAAAGTACATATTTTGTTCGAAATGAAGTTCTAAACGCTAACTTAAAAAAAATGCAATGTATGCTATTGTTAGCTAGAAAGCATACCTAAACTTTTATACAGAAATTTCAAAGGCAATAGAGCTAGATTTATTGTAATCGTGAGGAATATGGGGTAGAAAGGAAAGTTCTACGTAAAAGACACTGGACTTTCTGATCACCCCATTATTGGTTTCAGTACCGCTGTGGTAACAAATTTTGGCTGTTTTGGGAAGTATTAGGGTTTCTGCTTTTGATTGCATAATGACCAACCCCGAACACTTGCTGTCTGTAAGTTCTACGAGGGGAAGGAAGGTTACCATTATGTGAGCATCGAGCACAGCGTCTGTCACACAGAACAAGCCTAACAACTCTCTGACAGCTCGAAGAAAAGGAAGGCGGAAGGGAGACAAACCCGAAAGCCTTTAACACGATCTAGACTGAGCAGAAGTGGGCAGACAGACCATGGTCTAGACCAGTGGGCCCCAACCTCTTTTGGGCCATGGACCGGTTTAATGTCAGAAAATATTTTCACGGACCAGCCTTTAGGGTGGGACGGATAAATGTATCACGTGACCAAGACAGGCATTAAGAGTGAGTCTTAGACGGATGTAACAGGGAATCTGGTCATTTTTAAAAAATAAAACATCGTTCAGACTTAAATATAAATAAAATGGAAATAATGTAAGTTATTTATCCTTTCTCTGTGGACCGGTACCAAATGGCCGGGGGTTGGGGACCACTGGTCTAGACTGGAGCTCATGACAGGCACTCAGGTTCACGGAGGGAGAGGTTGGCCTGCAAGCCTGCATTTACCTGGGGACTGAGTCATCTGTCCTCCTATCTTAACGTAGCTTTGAGACTTGTGACTAACATCTTTTATTCATAATGGGCCATGGGTTTTATCTGCCCTAACAATTTCTTTTATTCTTACGTGCGTGCAACCCCCGTGCTGCCTCACCTTCCTCTCCGTGGGCCTACAGGGGTTGGTGCCCAGTCCCCTCCCACTGCCGCTGCTCCCAGACACAGGCCCAGGGAGGAGAGTTACCTGCTCATTAAGCTGTATGACCTGTGTTTCCAGATCTTTATCAGATCTGGACGCTGAGCCGCTGGACGAAGCCCTTTTGGCTGAAGAGGGACGAGAAGATGTGGACCCTGGCTTAGATGCTGGACTTGATTTTGCTGCACCTGAAAATAACCAGAATAAAGGATCAACAATGGCAACATTACAAATGCTTTTTAGACAGACAGCAAATGCGTGACAAAGTTTGCTAAAACGTGTACAAGACAATGGCAGCGATTCCTCCCTACAGCAGGGGTAGCACAGATTCACGTAGGAACAGTGCCCGAGAAGATGCCAGTGTCATCTTGGGCAATTTATGTAACCTTTCAGAGCACTTCTTTCTCCCTCAAATAACATGAGATTAACGCAGTTGTCCCTTCTGTCTCAGAGGGATAAGAGTAACACATATAAAGGGATTTAAAGTTTTTTTTTTCCTAAGAGGAGAAGTTTTCAGATCAGCTTAAAGCAGTACCATAGTTGAGTTTCTAACGAACAAGAAAAAAGACCTTATTCTATATTAATACTTTAGAAGAGATATTAATGCAAGTGTTATGTTTTTTTCTTTTTTAATATATTTCCTGGCTTTAGTCACTGAAAGAGCCTGGGAACAATGGTATCTCTACGGCAATGAGCATTCCTGGTGTCCAAGTTCTGGTTTCTAAATTTTATTCTGCAATAAAAGAGTTACTTGAGAAATGGCTGATTCCGGGCCTGGTGCAGGGAAAGTGCAAGGTGAGCCTGGGATACTCTGTGTCAAAGGCAAGGATGTGCTTAAGGATTAGTGTCAAAGGATACGGGGACCAGGCTGAAGGGGCTCCCAACCAGCCACACTTGGGACAGTCTACACCCCAAAAATAAGTAAATACATAAAGGTTGTATTGTAATGCACTGATTAAACAAAAGTGTAGTCTATAATTATGGGGAGTGGGGAGGAAGAAGAAATGTTAGAACTAGAAAAATCACAATTTTGCAACACTGACTCAGGAAAGGCTCTAAAACATTAAGCAATGTTTTTGGGTAATAAGAAATTCGTATGTTTCAAGGTATTGCCCTATAAATTACTTATTATACAGGGAAAAAATACGCCTTTACAATGGGGAGATCTGGGAACTAGCACCCTGACCAAGTGCTTCAACAGCATCGCTAGTAATACTATAAATTGAAAAAAAAAAAAAAAAAAGCCGCTGATTCCAGGTAAGAGCTCCCCTACTTGGAGTTTAGCTTACGATAAGCTCTCTCACTAGCCAGAACATGGCACAGACATATGAAATGACCTCAGCAGCCAAAACAGAAAGTACAAGGTAAACGCACTTCACGGATTGGGAGGTTTGGGGTCATTTACTAGGGGCCTACCCCTCCCTTTCACTGAACACTGTTCTGACTAGGCGGCGTCTTAGCCTGGTGGAGGGAGGTGCTCCTCCAGTGTGCTCCCATTGGCTCAATTCTCCACCACAATCCCCAAACTCTGCTTCTTCTAGAAGGTTCTTGGAGTGTAAGGAACAGGTCATATTCAGCTTTGTAAGCCCAGTGATGAACACTTATTGGTTGAAGGAACAAATGTTGAAGTAACTACACGAACAAGTGAATTAAACATGGTTATATAGTTTACAATTTTATAGTTTATTCCCAACTTTATCAGTACCAACAGATTAGAAAGAGGTTATAAAGGCTAAGTGTGCTGATGGCAGTTAACAAATTTCAAACCCTCACTTAATTACAAAGTAGGAAACAAGAAGACTGAAATTTAGACTTGCATGTCTTCATGGGGCCTAGAGTCACTGGTTATAGATGCAGTCATATACACCCTCAGAAGCGTTGACAGCATCATACCCTAATATATTTTAAAATCAGAATGATTAAATTGCAAATGGTTTAAAACAATTTTGAGTATTAAAAGAGTAACTCTTCAGTGACCTGGAAATCTCATCTATGCAAGAGAACTTCCTGAGAATTATAGAGAGCTGCCATTCTGCTTTAGTTGTGATTCACACACAGTGGCGAGGATCTTCATCTCTGCAGAAGCCCATACAAGACACTCCCGGAGCACCACATCCATGCCCCTTGGCCAGGTTTGCTAAGTAGAGGTCAAGCCAACAGGGAGAGAAAACAGTGTTTTCTTTCAACAACCAACAGGAGGAGAGGCGGGGTGAGAACATGCTGACCTGACAAAGACCCTTTTCCGAGGGAAGCCACTCGCCAGCCTAGCTGGGGAGGCAGCTTTTGAAAAATCAAGTTATTTCAGATCTTTTTGTAAGTGCTGCACCATACTTTAATATAAAGACCGCCCAACAGAACGCAGATCAAAGGCTGTCTGTGATCAGCACATCTCATTTACTAAAGACATACTAATCAAGTGCCGACGTTGAGCCACGTAGTGGCGATCCCTGCTCTCCAGGAGCTCATGGTTTCGTAGGAGGGAAAGCCATCTAAGAGTCCCCAGGCATGGCCATGTCCAGTGTTCTAGACTACGTGACCGAAGACTGTGATGCAGGCGCTATTTCCTCTGCCTGAAACACTCCTTCTCCTCCCCTCCTTTCTGTGACCAAGTCTACCACCCTTTAGGTCTCAGCTTAGCTGTCCCTGCTCTGGGAGGCGGCAGCGTCTCCACAGCCTTCCTCACAGCACCTATCAGCTGCAATGAATGGTATATAGTACCGCCTCCTTATCCACGGGTCCACTTGCTGCAGGGACCTGTGGTCAACTGCTGTCTGAAATATTAAATGGAAAATTCCGGAAACAATTCAGAAGTTTTAAATTGCATGCTGATTGAGCAGCATGATGAAGTTGTGCACCATCCCACTCGGTCGCCTCTGGGATGTGAATCCTTCCTTTGTCCTGTGTCCCCACGCTGCATACACTATCCACCTGTTAGTCACTTAGTAGCCACGCTGGTTATGTGATCGACTGTCATGGTACCTATGTTCAATGACTGTTGTGGTATCTATGTTCAAGTAACCCTTATTTTAATACCACAGTCACATAACTTTTACTACAGTATATTGTTATAATTGTTCTACTTTATCATTTATCTTTCACTGTCCTTAATTGATAAATTAAACTTGGTAGTAGGTATGTATGTATAGGAAAAACATAGTATATACAGGGCTCAGTACTGCCCATGGTTTCAGGGGGTCTTGGGACATATCCCCCAGGTACGAGGGACTACTGCAGTTACTTACCGCCTACTTCTCCCGTTGGATCAACTCTACAGGGTGGGAGTTTCTGCTTGGTTCACCACTTTGTGTTCCCACGCCAATCGCAGTGCCTGACCCAGACAAGACGCTCAGAAAAGTTTTTATAATTCACGGGACAACTCCTAGGAGAGGCATCTACCCACAGTGGAGCTACCAGGGAAAGCTTGGGGAGCTGGTGCTGACGTCCAAGTCACTGACAGAGCCTGCACTACACAAAGGTGACCGAATAGAAGTCACCGCCTCTCAGAATGAGCTCTCTTACTTGGTGTCCTTTCAAGATCACCTTCTGTTATTACTTAGGCCCTTTATCTATGGAATCAGGACAACAGTTCAAGAGGATAGATTCAGTCAGGAAATGGTTAACTCTAAGTAGGGAGGAGCAAGGTGGTTTGGGCCAGGCTGTCCAAGTCTTGGCCATGTTCACTGGCCTCTTCTGAAGGAAACAGCCCTGCAGAAGGGACTTCCCCTGGGAGCACGTGACCCAAGCCCAACCAGGGGCAGTCCTCCCTAAGCAGGTCAGCAACTATGACACGACTGATTCTGACAAATGGGCTAGTTCACCGGACACACTCATGTTCTTATACTTTCTGCCTTATCCAGCCTCACGTAAACTATAAGACAAACACTGAAGGGATAGAAAACAGGGCTACCACCAATTATATTTTCAGGACATCTTCAGTGAAGCCTGGGAAAAAAGCGGAGCTGTCTGATACGAAGTGAAAGCAGAAAGGGTCCTGGCAAGCCAAAGCCCTGTGCACGGCCACGTGGGGCAGGGGGCTATAAGTCAGCAGAGGAAGCTGCCGCGGGCGGCACACCCGAGTGCCCCGTGGCGGGCCCACACTGCTGCAGCGTCTGCCGGCAGGGACTGCTCCCAGCTCCAAACACACGGGGTCTCACAGACCCAGTGTTTTCTTGAGGAAACATCTCTTGCTATTGACAGAGCCCAACTTCAAGATGCTTGTGGGGGTCTGTTTCACCAAACTGGTTCAGTCAGCCGTAACAATGGCATCCATTTCATGATCCTGTGGAAGACGAGGCTCAGGAGCCCAGGGGTTTCACCCTGGCCCCCCAAGGCCGCGGCAGAGCAATGTGAGATCAGAAAGAGGAAGGCCACGAGTGTCAGTGTGGCGTCCTCTGCTGCGGCAGCAGGGATGGCGGGAAGCAGGGCTAGTGGGAAGGCCACTTCTTGCCCCAAGAGGAATCAAAGGGTATCTTCTGCCCCACCCGACAAAGGGTATCTTCTGCCCCAGTCCCTAACTGGGGTACAGTGTAGGCTGAAGAAAGCAAGGAATGGAGGACGAATTTGGAAAATTTAATAATAGATCTATTAGTAATTAGGATTTGAAAATTAAAATTAGAGGGATTTTGAAATTCTGATTCAAGTTTGGAAAGAAACTGATAATAGAGGGAAGCAGACATCTGATGACTGTGGCTCAGAGCCTAGTGCTGGCTAGCTGGACATTTATACCTGTGAATGAATAAATGCGAGGACATCAAAGAACAGCAAAGACATGGGGTAGCTTCAGAAGTTTAGAGTTTTAAAAACCAGGCAATCAAGGGTTAAACCTAAAAAGCTCATTTTAAAAAAGATGTAATGTAAGCTCTTCACATCATCACAGATATATTTGATATGGAAGTGATTGACCCTTCCCAGCTATCACACGGTTAACATCCAGTAAGAAGTACTAAAATTTATGAATATAAAGATGAAATCATTTCTTCATTATGTTTAATGATTTCATGGTTTTTTTAAGAATAGAAAATATCCTGCAACATATTACCCTCATTATACAGTTAAGAATTATGTTTTTGTTTTGTTTTTTTTTTGCTTTAAAAATCTTACTGTCTTCTTTCACTTCTCTGAAGTGTAGTGTAGCCAGCTTCTGGGGGTGCCAAATACTCTTTTCTTACTTACCTGGGCTACTATAAGGATATTATCAGAAAATTGTAGTTATCAATGTCAGTATATTTAACAGTGATATAATATTTTCATGTAAGCTACCATTTGTAGTCCACCTTTGTAAAGTGACCCAATAATGTCACTGATTGCATTCAAGCCCAGTGTGAGATACCACGGCCCTCAAGAGCTGCCTTCCTGCCTTCTAGAGCGCCCCAGTCCGTCCTGATCTCACTGCGCTCCCCTGCCACTTGGCTCAATGAAGCACACGGGAAAACACTTACAAAGGCAGTGCAGCCGCTGTGGCTGTAACACAGCTTTAGATTTTTTTTTCTTGCAGCTATCAAACATTGCAATTTCTTTCAAGTTGCGTTTGATGATGTCCTGAGAACATAATTAGTGGTCACCCTGCTTTACAAGAAATCATTTTTCCCTGAAGCTTTTCTTTCCCTCCCTAATTTTCCCTTTCAAAATAAGGAGTTTCAGAAGCAGGAAAATAGACATAAATTCTGTACAAGTCCCTGTAATTCTGACTTTACTCACTGGATATGGACATGACTTACAATGCTAGGCTTTGAGCGTTGCGTCTTAATTAATGCCTTTAAGATTTGGGGTGTAAATATGACTCTAAGACGTTTTAACGATAGTAAAAAGCAACGAGTGGCCTGATTCATTGCCTCAGGGAAGCCAGAGCATCATTGTGTTTAATGTCAATAATTAGTAGCTTGTGTGGTGTCTATGGAAAACGCAACAACATTTTGGGCACACAAGGCGCAATGAATTCAAAATGATGAAGTAAATAAAAGCATTGTATTTGGCTTATCCTTCATGGCCAGTGCACTGACGGAATTCAGAAATTCTTCTCACATAATCTGCCGTATTCCGTCTGCCAAAATCATAAACAGAAAAGCTAAAAATATGACATTAATACTGTTGACAAGAACCACAGAGACATTAAAAACATGTGCACACACGCGCACACACACTCAGGAAGTAATCACTCTCCTTTTCACCCCCTACTTTGAGAGAATATTCCCTTTATCCCTGGGTCTCCACTCAATTCAAAACCCCTGAGAGGCAGGGCGTGGCAAAATGGGTGAAGGTAGTCAAAGGTACAAACTTCCAGTTATGAAATGAACGAGTCCTGGGGATGTAATACACAGCACAGTGACTGGAGTAATACTCTACTGCATATCTGAAAGTTACTAGCAGAGCAGATCTGAAAGTTCTCATCACAACAAAATACTGTAACTCTGTGTGGTGATGGGTGTTACCTAGACTTACTGTGATGATCAGTTTGCAACACATACAAATACTGAGTCACTGAGTAGTATACCTAAAGTATTACGTGTCAATTATAGCTCAATAAAAACAAAACCACACAGGAAATACATCGCATTTACTGTGCTGAGTTGTTTGTGGATAGTTCTGATGTTACTTCCTTGTCCCTTTTACCTTGGTAAACAGATTTTATTTTTCAACTGAGATAATGAGCTTTGTTGAATAACTTAGTAGATAAAGCCGTGCTGGGGGCCAGAGGATGGGGCTGGACTGATGAGAAAATTCCCGCAGAAGAGGGTCTTCTGAGTGACCCCACCCACACCAGAACCATCCCAACTGCAACATGACGCCAGTTCTGATCACTGTACATTCAAGATCCAAGTCTTTCCACCAGAAGTGGCTCCACCCTTACTTTGTAAATTCTGTAATTTGCTCTGAGGGCACCTGTAAGGCCAGGGGCCGCTGCTGTGGCCATGCAGGTTCTCACCAGATTCGGGCAGATGGTAAAGGAATTGTGGAGCCAGAAGATGGTGGGCCATTCTGTTTATTAAAGTCTCATAATGGTGGATGGGCAAACAGGCAGGGAAGACGCTTCCCTCTCTCTCAGGGCTCCCAAGGCCCTCAGCACTCCAGACTCAGCTGGACTCATAGGCCCCCCACCAGTCTCAGCAGGGCTCCCAATCAACTCCTATTCTCTCTGTGCTCTCCAGCAAAACAGGTGGGGTGGGGCCCTTCTCCAGCAAACACCAGCAAACAATCACCCCTCCCAAGCAGGAAGGCAACCTGCAATTTGCAATCTGCCACCCTGAGGGCAATCACCAGCAGCCTTCCATAGACTATGCACACATGGTGCTGCCCCAATACAAGCAAGCAAACTTAAATTGAGATTCATGGATATATAATAGATAAGAGTGCAGTAGTTACCAGGGGGAGAGGAAGGGAAGGGAGGAACGGAAGGGGTGGGGGTGGGGAGGGGCATAAAGAAAACCAAATAAAAGGTCAAGGAGGATAATCTGACTTTGGGTGATGGGTATACAATATAATCAAATGTCAAAATGATCTGGAGATGTTTTCTCTAAATCTATGTACTCTAGTTGATCGTCACACCATTAAAATTGTCTAAATAAAATTATAAAATTAAAAAAAAATTTTTTTCTTTTTTTTGTATTTTTATGAAGTGAGAAGCTGGGAGGCAGAGAGACAGACTCCTGCATGCACCTGGTGGGGATCCACCTGGCATGCCCACCAGGGGGCGATGCTCTCCCCATCTGGGGCATTGCTCCACTGCAATCAGATCCATTCTATTGCCTGAGGCAGAGGCCATGGAGCCATCCTCAGTGCCCGGGCCAACTTTGCTCCAATGAAGCCTTGGCTGCAGGAGGGGAAGAGAGAGATAGAGAGGAAGGAGAAGGGGAAGGGTGAAGCAGATGTACACTTCTCCTGTGTGCCCTGGCCAGGAATCAAACCCGGGACTTCCACACATTGGGCCAACACTTTACCACTGAGTCAACCAGTCAGGGTTTACCCAACAGCACCCTCCCCCCACAAACCCCCCCAAACATTCCCCCACCTTGGTGGCTAGATCAAATGAACTTGAATGGGATTCCACGATGCCCTGATTCATGGGATCATTAGAGGCTAGTTCTTTTACTCTGAGATTAGTTCACAGCCTTTAGGGCCTCTGTCCCACTAGTCTAACTAGTGACAGAGTTTGGATCTTGCTTTTTGATACTTCAGTGTCAGCTCATAAAGGTGGGCAGGATTCCCTTTGGAGCAGCTTGGGGAACTCTATACAGCTGAGCACAAAGCAGGTCATCCTCGTGGGCAGCCGTCCTCTTGCCCTGCAGCCAGTGGCCTTCATGGGAACCCTGGCTCTGCCGCCTGCTGGGTGTGGCGTTTGCTGCCACCTGGACTTACGTTTAGGAGGAACAGCAGTGCCCACTTCCCAGATCTGGGGCGAGTACACGAGTTAACAGATGGAAAGCTCTGCCATGAGAGCTTGGCATGCAGGAAGTGCTCAGTAAATGTTAGCGTACATTATTATTACTCAGCACATGAGACCTGACTCAACTAATGACGAAAAAGTACACAGATTTCCCATTCCTAGACACTAGCAAAATAAAAACTAATGCTGAAATAATAAGAAAATAAAACTCATTTCATTAAAAAAATCTTTACAAAAATTTATTAACTAATAACCTACCAGCGGGCTCCAGGGCATGGGCTCCCCGCATCCCACGCACTCTCTGTCGTGCAAGTGGGTGTGCTGCTGCCCAGGGCCCTGTGCTGCCGTTCCGGTTACCCAGATCCACCCAGCCAAATGGCAGATGTTCACTGGACCCCTCCTGCCTACCTGGCAAACTGCAGGCACTTGGCTAAAACAATGAACAAAACAAGAAGATGCCTGTCCTTGTGGAATTTCCATTCTAATGGGGGTTATTAAATAGTAACTGACCTAAATAAATAATAAATTAGTAACTGACCTAGTAAACTCGAAGGTTAATGCCACAGAAAAGAGGGGTGGACAGGTGCCAGTTTAAAATAGGAATGTCAGGGAAGGCCTGAATGTCCCCTACGGGTCATCTATAGTCTCAGCTCTTCCCTGAGACCCACAGGACTTCCAGGGATCACACTCAGCCCGAGCCCACTAGTGGGACAGGGGGTCAAGTCAGATTAGTGCAAAGACCTGAGCAAGGTGAGGAAGCTGGCCATCTGGGCACCAGAAGCAGTGTGTCCGGGCAGCGGGCAGGCCGACTGCCTGGCCTGGTCCAGAGCCCAGCGGGTGCTAGAGCAGAGCACACCCTAGGTACTGCGGGAGGACAGGTCTGAGAGGGCCGCGGGCAGGCAGCGTGGGGGCCAGAACCCAGAGCAGGCGACACCAGACGTGGGTCAGCAGGCAGGAGACCCTGCAGTCATTCCCCTGGGGATGAGCAGTGAGCGCTCAACACAGTTTTGTTTTTGGTAAAGCACCATTTAGAACACCCTCTTACGTATCCTAGTGAGCAGCACCAAATGTCCAGCCGTTTTACACAACCTACATTTTGTAACATCAACAGCCAGCAAAGACCTTCTGTGATCAATAGCACCAGCTATGGATTCCAAGGAGAGGCCTGAAGGAAAAGCTGGCAGTGACAAGAACTGAGTCAGCCAGTGTCCCTCCCAATCCACTGCTCAAGGGTCATTACACAAGTGTTGTAACTAGCTGTCCCGACAGCAAGCCAGTGAGCTACACTGGAAGTCAGGGGCCAGCGAGGGCGTGGCTGCCGCTGCACCGGGAGCTGGAGATGCCGGAGGGCTCCCCCTCCTGACCAGCGGTCCCAGAGCCTGCCCCTGTGATGCCCAAGAGGGCCCGACTCCAGTGCGCATGTCCGGCCAGTGTGAGCATCTGAGACTCAGTTACTTCCGCCCTGGTTACCGTCCCTGCTGAAGATGATGTGTGTATTTTTAGCCATCATGTGACCCGCCAGTATTTTCCAGGCTCCACTTGAGTCACTCTGGTTTCAGAGTATTTTTCATAGGGGGAAAAATGTAGGAAAGAACTCCTCATCTTAAAATGGTTCAAGTATTAAAAATTCTAACTTTTAAACAGCTATTTGAACATGGTGTATATTGTATTTCTTTTGATAAACTTCTGACTTTTCACACCTCTCATGTCTTGTTAGAAAATTAACTGTATTTTAAAACATGTGGGTGTCAACCAATCACCACCTTAGTTTGAAATTCCTTTTTTTTTTTTTGTATTTTTCTGAAGCTGGAAACAGGGAGAGACAGTCAGACAGACTCCCGCATGCGCCCGACCAGGATCCACCCAGCACGCCCACCAGGGGGCGACGCTCTGCCCACCAGGGGGCAATGCTCTGCCCCTCCGGGGTGTCGCTCTGTTGCGACCAGAGCCACTCTAGCGCCTGGGGCAGAGGCCAAGGAGCCATCCCCTGCGCCCGGGCCATCTTTGCTCCAATGGAGCCTCGGCTGCTGGAGGGGAAGAGAGAGACAGAGAGGAAGGAGAAGGGGAGGGGTGGAGAAGCAGATGGGCGCTTCTCCTGTGTGCCCTGGCTGGGAATCGAACCCGGGACTTCCGCATGCCAGGCTGATGCTCTACCACTGAACCAACCAGCCAGGGCCTGAAATTCCTGTTTTTAAGTTGTTCTCAGAATACTTTCTTTCTAGAAATGGTGAGGATCCCTCACCCCCATGAAAACCAGACACTGCAGAATTGCAACAATCATTTCGGGAAGCATGCCCCTTGCCTGTTTACTGCAGCACTGCAATGGACATTGCAGTGATTCAATTTAACAAATACTCAATAGGAACCTTCTACATGTCAGGCAATTGGGAAGCAATGATTGAACAAGACAGAACTGGTTGATAGTTTAATTCACTCAAATTCAAAGGGAGTCTAGAAAATTCTTCAAAATTGTTTTCTATTCCCACCCATCAAGTGACACAGAAAGGCACCAATAATAATAATAAAAAAATAGGTTCACTGGTGATCTGACATTCTGCTCATGGGAACAATAAGTGCTAAGTCACTGCCTTTTGAGGCCTGACAGGTTTTATTGTGAGGCTGAGAGGCTGACACCTATATTCCAAGTTATTACACCTGTAGAGAAAGCAGAGAGGACCCATCAAAGTAATGCCTGGGGTTAGCAGCACGGCCAGTTAGTATTCTGATATATAAAGGGAGCAGCTACATGACAATGACCCAGTGCTGTGTGAAAAGGGTCTGGCGGGTTTGCTTCCCGGGTGCAGGCAGGACAACAAAGGCCATCAGCTTTCTTCGGCTGAGTCCTGTGAGCAGACAGTGTGGCATGCTTGAATGCACGCCAGTTTTGTCCAAGGGGCTTATGCTTTACCAAGACTGTCTACTCAGAGAATTATTTGAATTGAAGGATTAAGAAAAATCAGAGATTAGTAGTCCTCCTAATCTAGGGCTCAGTACTCTGGGCTTTATACACATTTCTACTTTGGAGCTGTTAAAGAGGCCCTGGTACAAGTGGCTTTACCATTCCTGCCTTTATAAATGTGAATACAATACAGTAACTCCCACTAAGAGCCTGCTGCAAGAATGAATGGGAACGGTTTTGAACTTTTAAAAAATTATTACTATTGTTAAAATATGCTATCCAAAGAGAGCAGCATGTGTTCTAAGCCGTTCCAACACTGTGGAAACTTTTATGTCCTCCGTACACATGCAATTTGGATTTGGTCTGTGAAAATTTACCGTGGTTCGGTATAGCGTGGCGAGGAGATAAGAATGTAAAACAAGCCCAAATCACAGTCAAGCTTCAAATCTCGGGGCCCCGACTTCTAATGCAGAACACTGGCGAGTTACTGAACCTCTCCGTGCCTTAGTTTCCTTAACTCTAAACTAGGGGGAATGGTCTCATCTATCATTTAGGATTGTGATGAAGCTAAATTGAACTAATAAATACTAAGTGCTTAGAACAATAGCTGGCACTTAGTATGTCTTCAATAAATATTTGCTGATTCCCTCTATATATGATGACTCCTTCTACATATTAAATGTGTTCCTTTTCCTTAACTTTCATGAAAAAAATTCTATTCATATTAGGTTAAAAAAGACAGTAATAGATCCACAACATGTTGCAGGTTTTGATCTCTAAGTTTTAAAAAAATTCTAGTTTTAAAGAAAACTATGACCTATTTTCATCCCCCAAACCAAAAATCGTTAAAAATTGCAAATTGAATTAGTAAGTTATCTGTCAAGGATGCCGTCTCAGAAAGCAAATGAAGTGGGATAGAACTGAAAAGTTCATGGCTCTTCCCAGGAAGAAGCCCTTGGGCTCTTCCACAGACAGTGCCAGAAGATGCCTATCTGAAGCTTCTGAATTCTTCATGACTCCCTGGCTCCTCTCTGTGCCCAAATTCCAAACTCATCGATATTTACTATCCTGGCAAGGCAGAGCACTGCTCACATTTTGTGCTGTGGTTTTATCATTATTATAGATAGGAGAATGCAGTTTCAATTATTCTTTAAGGAGACAAGTATCCCAATACTAGCAATGTATCTTATCTTTCTTACATACAGTAGATGTATAACTAGAGGAACAAAACCACTAATAGCCTTCTTCTTCAAGGGAGTAGGGGATGCCCTCTAAGAATTTAATTAAGCTATTACAAGTGCTCCTTTCCATTTTTTCCAGGTCTAAACGTAGCTAAGAGAGCAGCCATCAATTGCTATGCAGCTTAGCAATGGGATGGTTTCTTAATAGGAACAGGCTGAGAGGTGCAATGCTGACCACACGGCAGGGACTGAGTGAAAGATACATTGTTCACACAGTAAGGAGAAGTGCTAACCTCTGTTTGAAAAGAGGTCTTGCTAATTACGTGACTGGTAAGAAAAACATATCTCTTCCTTGTTTTGAGTTGATACTACATTTTCTCTCTCTCTCCTGCTCTCTTTAATGTTTAATTTATTGATTTTAGAGAGAGGAAGGGAGAGCATGAGAGAGTCAGGAACACCAATCTGTTCCCATATGTGCCCTGACCAGGGATAGAACCAGCAGCCTCCATGCTTCAGGACGATGCTCTAACCAACTGAGCTATCTGGCCAGAGCAATATTACGTGATCTCTTAAAATTAACATTTGATCTTTGAAGAAGTAAGTAGTTATGTGGGTAGCAGAGTGTGTGTGGCTGGGGACTATGGGATAACAGTATCAATCAGGTATATACTGGGAAGTTGTAAGAATAAATAGGCATAACTCATTTTGATAGGAAGATCATAATGGGACAAAAAGGTGTCTGTGTCTACCCTACAGGGCTCTGGGAAGTCAAATACCATCATGGACTGTACTAGTCTAAACAGAAGACATGGAAAAATGCATTTCTTAGAGTAACTGATGGCCCTGGGGTGAGAACAATGTTTGTGTTTAAGGGGTGGAGATTCTCGAAAGTCAAAAGAAAACTTACATCTTGATGATAATAAGAAAAAGGAAGTCCTGCATAAAGGTACAGGCTTGAGTGGGATTTAACTTCTTGCATACTTTTTACTTGGACTCTGAGTTAAATGCCTGTTAGATCAAAAACATCAACACTTTTTGGAGCAATGTAACAAAATCCAGAGTCTCCACAATATGATATCACAATGTCTAGGATGCAATCCAAAATCACTCAACATGTGAAGAGCCAGGAAAATGTCACATATACTCAAAGGAAAAGATAATGAACAGACGACAACTGTGAGATGGACAGAATGGTGGAATTAGCAGGCAGGAACTTTAAAGCAGCTATCTTAACTATGCTCAGTGAAGTATGCTTGTAATAAATGAAAAGGTAGGCAATCTCAGCAGAGGAGGAAATGGAAAATTTACAATTGAAAAAATACAATAGTCAAAAATTTTAAACCTTGATAGTAAAATGAAGATGATTGAGGAAAAGAGGGTAAACTTGAAGACATAGTAATAAAAACCATGTAATCTAGAGGGAGAGAGAATTACCAATTTGTACTTAATTTCTTTACTATTTTTACTCAGTCCCTCAGCTGTCCTCCCTCTGGCGACTATCAGTCTGTTCTCTGTATCTGTGAGTCTGTTTCTATATTGTTTCTTATTCTGTTCTTTAGATTCCATATTTTTCGCTCCATAAGATGCACCTGACCATACGATACACCTAGGGTTTTAAGGAGGAAAATAAGAAAAAAAATATTCTGAACCAAATGGTGTGTTAAAATATTTAATAAAATACTGTAATTTTTGTTCCATAAGACGCACGGCATTTCCCCCTTTTGAGAGGAAAAAAGTGCATCTTTTGGAACAAAAAATATGGTAAGTGAAATCATATGGTATTTGTCTTTCCATTATTCCACCTAGCATTAAACCCTCTAGGTCCACCCATGCCTTTGCAAATGGTAAGATCTCATTCTTTATGACTGAGTAATATGCCATACTATGTATGTACCACAGCCTCTTTATCCACTTGTCTACTGATGGGCACGTGGGTTGCTTCCATATCTTGGCTATTATTGTACATAACCCTGCAATGAACATAGAGGTGCACATATCCTTTCAAATGAGTGTTGTTTTTTTCAGATATACACCCAAAAGTGGAATTGCTGGGTCAGAGGCAGTTTCATTTTTAACTTTTTTGAAGAAGCTCCACACTGTTCTCCATAGTGACTGCACCAGTCTGCATTCCTACCAATAGTGCGTGAGGGTTCCCTTTCCTCTACATCCCTTCCAACTCTTGCTTTTTGATTTATTGATGATAGCCATTCTGACAGGTATGATATCTCATTGTGGTTTTAATTCGCATTTCTCTGATTAGTGATGCTAAGCATCTTTCCGTATGTTTACTGGCCATCTGTATGACTCTTTGGAGAAGTGTCTATTCAAGTCCTCTGCTCACTTTTTAATTATTATTATTTTTTTTGGTGTTGAGTTGTATGATTACTTTATGTTGTATGCAAAGCACAACTGAATATACAGTCAATGATATTATTGTAACTATGTATGGTGCCAGGTGGGGACGGAAAATATCAGGGGAACACTTTGTAAAGTATGTATATGACTGTCTAACCACTATGCTGTACATCTGAAACTAATATAAAATAATACTGAATGTACACTGTAATTGAAAACTAAAATTAAAGAAAAATAAAGAAAATACTGGAAAAGTACCTCAGGGACTATGGGATAATTTCAAAAGCTCTAACATACAGATAAAAGGAGTCCCAGAAAAATAGAGAGTGGAACTAAAAAATATATTTGAAAAAATAATGGCTGAAAACCTTCCAAAAATGATAAGAGATATAAACTTACAGATTTAAGATGTTTAATAAATTCCAAAACAAGATAAATTTAAAGAAAACCATGATGAGACACATCACAGCCATACTACTGAAAACCAAAGGGAAAGAGAGAACCTTGACTTCAGAGAAATACAACGTATTATATATATAATGGGAAAGAATGACTAGAATGAGCATGCGCTGCTTGGGAGGCCACAGACAGTGGGGCAACAGCTTTAAAATGCTTAAAGAAAAAAAGAAAGAAAAAATAGCCTGAATTCTTTCTCTGGGAAACTAATCCTCAAGAATAAAGGTAAAATAAAGATATCTACAGAAAAAAGAAAAACTAAAAGAATTTGTTGCCACTGGACCTGCTCTATAAGAAATGTTAAAGAAAATTATTCAGTCTGAAGAGAAATAAAATCAGCAGGCAACTCAGATGTTCAGGAATTAACAGTGAAATAATAAAAATATAAAAAAATAAAACTATTTTTCTCTCAATTTCATTAAAATATATATGGCTGTATAGAGCCGCACTGCTTAATAGAAACATAATATAAACCATGTAAGTAATTTAAATTTTCTAGTGGCAACTTTAAAAATTTTTTATATTAACTTTATTATATGTAAAATATACACAAAGTATAATTTCTACATGTAATCAACATAAATATTATTATGTTTTATATTCTTTTTTACACACTAAATCTAAAGCCGGCATGTATTTTATACCTATAGAACATTTCAATGCAGAATCAGCACATTTAAAGTGGTCAAAAGCCACTATATTGAAAGTATTGATTTAAAACAAAGGTTTTAACATTTTCTTGCAGGGTTTATAATGTTTGTAGATGTAATACATATGCCAACCACAACAGAGGACAATGGGAGGGAGGGTTGCCAGGGTTCCACATATTACATAAAGCAGTATATTAATTTTAAGTACATTGCAAAATATATATATAGTAATCCTTAGAACAATCACTAAAAAAAGTAATGCAAAGAGGTATAGTTAAAAAGGCAATAGCCTGACCAGGTGGTGGCGCAGTGGATGGAGCGTCGGCCTGGGATGCGGAGGACTCGGGTTCGAGACCCCGAGGTCGCCAGCTTGAATGTGGGCTCATCTGGTTTGAGCAAAGGCTCACCAGCTTGAGCCCAAGGTCGCTGGCTCGAGCAAGGGGTTACTCGGCCTGCTGAAGGCCCATGGTCAGGGCACATGTGAGAGAGCAATCAATGAACAACTAAGGTGTTGCAACGTGCAACGAAAAACTGATGATTGATGCTTCTCGTCTCCCTCCGTTCCTGTCTGTCCCTGTCTATCCCTCTCTCTGACTCTCTCTCTGTCTCTATAAAAAAAAAAAGGCAATAAATTAAGATGGAATGCTAAAAATATTTTAAAAATCCAGAAGACAACAAGAAAGGAGAAACAGAAAAACAGAAAGGACAAGCAGAAACAAATGATAATATGGTAGATCTAAAACCAACCAAATCAATAATTACATTAGGTTGTAATGGACTGGATTCTCCACTGTTGAAAGATTACCAGAATGAATAAAGACACCAGACCTAGTTATATGCTGTTTACAAGAGACATACTTTAAATATTAAAGTCACAATTAACTTATCATGGAGAAAGAGACACCATGCAGAACAGTAAGCACAAGGAAGCCAGAGTGGCTCTGTTAAACCAAGTAAAATAAATTTCAGGACAAAGAGTATTACAAAAGATATAAAGTGACACCATAAAATGCAAAGGTCAATTCCATCAGGGTGATGACTTAATAATCATAAATACATAGGCAACTAATAATAGAGCCTTAAAAACAGGAAAAATTGATAGTATCCAAGGGCAAAACACAATTCCACAGTCAATGCTAACATCCTCTTCGCAGCAATTGTCAGAACCAGACAAAAACACAGAGGACCTGAAGAACACTATCCAACTACACCTTGAGATCAGCCATATTTCTAAAGTACATATAACCAACCACAGCAGAATACACATCTTCAAGAACATGCGGTAGGTTGACCAAGAAAGACCATATTTGGGCCATAAAATCAAGATCAAGACAAGGAGAAAAAACACCAGAAACTGCTGTTTCACTGCCTCTCCTAAAAAACAAAATACAAACTTTCTGGGGAGGAAAAGCATCTCTTTTTCCCCCCACAGAGGGTGATAGGGATGCTTACTTCGATTACACGTGCTTACACACGTGCAAACACTGCTGAACAAATACATCAACAGACTCGGCACCTTGTTCAGGTTGTATGAACAGCCGCAGGGAGGCTGAAAGGATGAGAATGAGAATGAAAGGACACAAATAGTCAATAACGTTTTTGAACAAACACTGGATTTATTTAAATCTACATTTATGGATTTAACCATTATTGTTCAAATATTTTATTCTATTATAGTTCTTAGGTTGCTTCCTTTTAAAAACCATTTTTCTAGTGCTGTATTTCTATTCATCTGATTTTAAGTCTGGAACTCTAAGGTCCCTAAGGCAAAGAGGAAGCTTAGACTCAATTTCCATGGCAACTCTAAACCTATCACACTGTATTTGGATATGGGAGTTTGATTTAAATACATTAATATATGTGAATCTGCAATGTGTCTAAGCTGTGGTTGCTATAGGAACTGCACCTTCAAATTTCCTTTTAGGTTTAGTAAGTGCTCACACATAAAAACCGATCCCCTAACAGCTATCTTGAGTTGCAGATATGCCTCATAGCAATAAATTTACAAATATGATGCATGATATATGCACTTAACAGATATCTCTCATTATAAAAATGTGCATTTTAATACATGATCCTAGTTGGCAGATCAAAAAAAAAATCAAGATGCAGTTCCTCCAAGTGTAGGTAGAAGGAGATTGCTATGCAGCCATCCACATTCACATGACAGCCTCTACTTATGCTGAAGCTTGTCACAGTCCAAGGAAGTCACCCATCTATACACAAACTCCAACTGGCTCTATGGCATCTCTGAATTCACAGAACATCTTGTGTCTGTACTGAAATGGCAGAAAAATCTAGTACAGTCTCACAAAAACAGAATGCACTAAATACGTGGAGTGCAACCATTTTACACACAAGCAGACAACCTAGGGGCATGGCTGTTAGTTTGTGTGACGTAAAAAATGCTTTCTTGCCAATGCAGACAGTCCTTTCTTAATGATCAACATGTGGATAATCCATTCCATGATCACCTCTCCGTTCCAATACAGGCCCTTTGCCACAAGACGCTCTGGAGCTTCCACTTTCTGCTCTTAGTGTATTATTGTCAGGACATGCAAGTTAATTTTGGTATTTAGCTAAGGAAATATTTGGGGAGAGATAAATCCACTGCAAAATCAACCAACTATTCCAAAGCAAAAATAAAAATGTAATCAAAGACCATCTCATCTCCCATTTTTGATTATACCAACCATTGCTTATTTCCACTAATGCAGATAATTAAGAAATAACCAAGGTTAGAGGTGGGAACAGAAATTACCGCCGAATGCTACCGACCCGGCATCACTGTGAGGTAACTGTGCTGTATAGATGGGAATTTCCCAGACAGCTGACCCTCACCCTCATCAGTCACTGTCATTTGTCATGGATGGTCAAAATCAGACCTGTGTATGAAGAGGATGGCCTTGAATGATTTCAGATCAGAGGCTGGGGGAGGCCAGGTTAGAGACTTACACAAGTAGTTCATGGGGGAGATGATTATAAACAGATAATTAAAGAGAATCTTAAGAACTGGAAGGGAACTGTGAAGGTATGAATGAGTACATGCTGGCATCATACAGACCCTGGGGATACTGAGATGCATGGACTATAGATTCTGTAATAAAGATCTCAGGCTGCTGAGTAAGGTTTTGGTAAATATTTCTGCCTCTTCTTTTATGAATGCTTGTACCTTCTATTGACATCACTGTTCTCCTTGCCCCAATAAGTTATGTGCTGAGAAAGCATACCCCCATGTTTATTATAATTATGTCTAAATTAAGAAAGAGCAAATAGACTCTGGAGAAATATCCTAGGAACTCTCTTGTGTGTAAGGAGTAAAGTACATAAATTTATAGCAGATTTTACAACACTTATTCTGACGCTTAGAAGACATTTGGCTTACATTTTTTTTACCATATTCCCAAGAGGTAGATATATGACCCTTAGAAAAATGAAGTCCTTACTGCACTTACAGGACCCTTTCTAATACAGCTTTTAAAACAATGTTCTGCGTGTGTGGTATACCTTGCTGTAATTTTTTCCATAGTTTTACTACCCCACAATGCCCAAGAGTTACAGCGCATTCTATCAAAAAGGGTATGACTAACTTGGCTTCTGGAAATATCCTTTCTCCCTGATTAAGACCAATGAGGTAAACATGGTCAAGGTATGAGGGACCCGTGTCTCAGGAATTACTGCCTTCTGGAACATTAAAAACCAAATTTATTATCTGTTGACGTTAATGAGTTTCCTGAGCTTTAAGCTCTGGAAAAAAATACACAGTATGTCTCTTTCAGGTTCATGGACATTCTTTCCATCAAAATGGCACAAGCTTCTCTGTGGCTTTTGTGAAAGACGTATGAGGGAATTCCTAGCAAACAAGGCCAAGGCAGCTAATGATGGCTCTGTTGGAGGGAGTAGGAGGGCTGGTGCCAATTTAAGGACCCATTATGTTTGTGGAAGACAAATCTTCTGAGGCCTGTCCAATTTCTCTAGTGAAAACTTGAAAAAGTGGCAGCGGAGCTTCAAGATGAACTGTGCCTCATAGAACGTGAGAAGAGCTCATGGTGAGCGCCCCGGCCACCTGCGGGTTCTCACCGCCCTGTTCTCCTGCTGCCCCTGCCTGCGGAGCCCCTAACTCTGAGAAGACACCCCGACGCTCTGCCCTAGCTCCGGGACTGTGAGGGTTGAAGGACAAAAGTTGAAGGCCAGTTTGAACTACCCTATATTTTTGTCCCTCCCAGTTGCCAGTGGCTTCATTTTTACCCAACCTCTCCCCAGGGCTTCTGTTCCGAAAACATAAATATTCCCTTTCCTCTCTAAACCTCCACTGATGCCCATGACCTCATCTTCTCCCTCCAGCTTCAGGGTCACGCTCCACCAATCTGCCCTCCTTCTTACTTCCAATGACTCCTTCTCCCCGGACCTTTCTCCCACCGTACAAACCGGCTCGACTGTGCGTTATCCTAAAAGCAAGCAGAAACAGATGGAGGACATTCTCCTGCTTCCTGAAGCCACTTCCTGAAGCCGGACATCAATAAAATGTTTTTATTGTCCTCAGTCTTCCTCCTGACAAATGTGGTGAAGGTGGAATGTCCCACCTCATCCTCTGCACCCCTGTCCTGTCCTTGTTAGGCCACTGCAATCTAGGCAGATGTGCTCAGCATTTTAACAGACCGACTCTCTAAAGGATTGTTAATCACCTTCTAGGAGCCCGATTTCTTTGGCTTATTTTCAGGCCTCAGGCTATCTGATGTCTCCACAGCTGAGATTCAGCACTGTTGGTGATCGCCCCCTAGAAATCTCCCACTGTTTGTTCTCTGATGCTGAGCTTAACTGCCCCCACCCCCATGTTCATCTTTTTCTCAGCTTCCTCTTTTCCTCTTGTCCTTTATATGCATGTATGTATTCCCAATGCTCTGTGCTTTGTTTTCTATAAGTCCATTCTCCCTGTGGCTTCCAAGTCGGGTTTTTACACCATCTGAATCTCCTTCCTCTAAATCAGGGGTAGTCAACCTTTTTATACCTACCGCCCACTTTTGTATCTCTGTTAGTAGTAAAATTTTCTAACCACCCACATCTAAATGGTGATTTATAAAGTAGGGAAGTAACTTTACTTTATAAAATTTATAAAGCAGAGTTACAGCAAGTTAAAGCATATAATAATAATTACTTACCAAGTACTTTATGTTGGATTTTCGTTCAATTTGGCAGAATAAATCTTTATGAAACAACTTACTATAGTTAAATCTATCTTTTTATTTATACTTTGGTTGCTCCGCTATCACCCACCATGAAAGCTGGAACGCCCACTAGTGGGCGGCAGGGACCAGGTTGACTACCACTGCTCTAAATCCTCACCCCTCCTGGTCCCATCATTCCACTGAGTGACGCCCAAACTGAGAAATCCAACAGAGGCAGCCAGCCCTCATTTTCCTTGACTCCTCCGCAGATTTAGATGCTGCTGACTTTCTGCTCCCTTCCTTCTGTGTCCCTGGCACGTCATTCCCTCATCTCCTTCCGTCTCCCAGGCACCTTCCCTGCTCCTATGCAAGCCCTTCCTTTTCTACCTAACATTAATGTTCGAGTGCTCCTGGCTCGCACCCCTCCTCCCTTAGTGGTCACTTCCAGCTCCAATTACACAGGGATATGTGTAATATGTGACCACAATGTTCACCTCGAGCCTGCACTTCTTTGCAGTCCAGACAGTGCATGCGGGAGTATTGTCACAACCACTTCTAATCCATGACTGGAGGTTCGGCATAAGTGAGGCATCTGTATTATTTACAACACAAAGGTTACTGAATTAACAAGTGTCAACACTGGTTTTGGAGATAGAAACAAATGGTTTCCGAAGATTTTGCTGTTTAACTGTCCAGTCTGACCACTTGTGTTCTTAATAATGACCCTAATTTTAAAAGAATGCTCTGCTTGGTAAAGTATGTTTCTTAGAGCTAGGATGTTTATATTTTAGAAAGATTTTTTTATCCACAAACGTTTTAAAAACCTCAAAGTTCTAGGTACTTATTCTCAATGACTTCACTTTTGGATGAAGCTGAATAAGAGTTTTGCTGAATATCATCATATAAAAATTGGCATTGCCCCTCATAGGAGATAGGATGTAGATTTCATAAATTTCCTTTGAAGGATAAATCAGTTCAGATTCTGGTATGTAATGCCAGCAATTAAGCAGTAAAATATTTCAGTCAAAATCTAAACAGACTAACTTGAAATTTCTCAGGAAAAAAAAAACAAGGAAAATATGATCTATTCCTGAAGTATTTGTTTTAACATATGGCTGCAGTGATTTAAAGTGAATAGCTCTGCCTTTTTAATATTCAAATCATGATTATTAGACTTATAACCGAGGGGTCACTCTGAAGAAGAGCAATGTGGTCAAACAGACAGCGGACAACATCAGAATCGCCCAGAGGCACTAAGATACGGACTGCTGGGAAGAACCGATCAGACACCGGGAAGCACGGGCCCGGCCGGCACGCTACCTGCGGTGGGGGAGTTGGCATGGTGAGACTTCTTTGGCAGGTTGAAGATCTGTTCGCCAGGGTCGGGGGGAGGGATTGCATCTTGCCCTTGTCGTGCTTCCACAGGATCATACTCCTTCCCGTCGTAGTTAGCATCGTAGAACTTCTTAAACCACTGAATAAAATCCAGGTTGTCCTGGAAACGCCCTTTCACTAGCTTCTCCACTGGAATTACCTGCAACACACAATCGTCGTGAGTCACTAGGGTTCGTTTGTATTTAATGCGTACAACTGAAGCGAGCTGGAAACATAGCTGTTTCCCTATGTTTCCCGTCTGCAGTTCACGGTGACCGGTCTCTCCCTGGGCTTCTGAGCCAGCTGTATTTTAGAACTCACAGAATTTTTCATTATGTTGAAAAAAACAAACTAAAATGTTATAAGTAGTTTTCTTAGAATATTTAATACTTCTTGAACAGCCTGAAAAAACAAGGAATACCCTTAGCCAGTGGTTCTCAAAGTGTGCGCCAGGGCACACTGGTGCACCCTAGAAGATTTCCAGGTGTGCCCCATGGTATTCCAGAGAAATACGTGCCTGTTGGGGACCAAAAAACTGACAGGGTTTTTGAAGTTTATATTTTTGGGGGACAGAGTTGGGAATTGGCTGTGAGCTGACAGTCTGCCCAACCCCCACCTCACTTGCCTGATTAGGTTGCAAAAGGCTGTTAAGCTGTGGTGCTGGATTGTTTACACTACCCCCCATGTTCCCCAGAAAGACTGGAGGCAAGTTTCTTCTATCCTTTGTTTGGTGTAAAGTTAACATGATGTGTATGAATGAAAAAACTTAACACATTTGCGCTGGGACCTGCCGAATTTACTAAATCTTACTAAGAATTTATCTGTATATATAAAAAGATAACTTTTTTGTCGTTTTTTATTTTTATTTTTTAACACTTCTTTTTTATGAATTCTAAAAAGCATAACTCAAAAAATGTAACATAAAAATGTTTTTTAATGTCAGAATAAATTTATTTTTGTCAAATTTATTTCATTTAATTACCATAAAAGCATGCTTGGACTTTATATTCTTTTTCTTTAATATCTGACTTAATTATTATAACACATTTCTCAGAAATTTGTATATGGTGTGCCTACAATTACTTGTAGGATTTTATTTATTTTTTTACTTTTTTAGATTTTATTTATTCATTTTTAGAGAGAGAGAGGGAGAGATAGAGAGAGAACAGGAGGAGGAACAGGAAGCATCAACTCCCATATGTGCCTTAACCAGGTAAGCCCAGGGTTTTGAACTAGCGACTTCAGCATTCCAGGTTGACGCTTTATCCACTATGCCACCACAGGTCAGGCCACTTGTAGGATTTTAAATGCCCCCCGACTTCAGAAGTTTGAGAACCACTGCCCTTACCTGTCAGGAGGAGCTGAGCTTCTTTATGGCATGTTTATGGCCAAAGCAACAGCCTCCAAAACATGGGCCTGGGGTGTTGTGCCATTTAAAGATTAATGGGTTTCTCCCTATTTCGTTGCAGCACTTGGTCCAGTTGTGTTGGAAGAAACTCTTAAAAGGATTATAGCTCTCAGAGAGTGTGAATAAATAAGACTCAAATCAATGCACATACGTACCAATCTAATGGTTCCAAATGAGCTTTCCTAGAGCTTATTAACAATGTGGAGAGAGAAGCGCCAGAACAACTCACCACACAGTACAGGGCCTGGGAGTGCCTCGGTACACAGGAGCACGGCTAACGTGCGGGGAACGTGCCAGGAGCACGGCTAACGTGCGGGGAACGTGCCAGGGGCACGGCTAACGTGCGGGGAACGTGCCAGGGCGGAGGAAAAGAAATGGAGGCTGATTAGGGGAGTCAGGGAAGGCGCTCTGGAGGAGGAGTGCCCAGCATTCACCTCAGCTCCTGGGGCAGATCTCAGCTTTTCCCTTCCCACGGGCAACCTAAAGAGCCAATCAGTATTCCCTTCAGGGCTTTTACAGGAACCTTCATTTTATGTCGGAAAGATATGTGGTGTGACTGCTTCGTTTTAATTCAGTGGACAGCTATTTTGGAAGGAAAGTGGGAAGGTGCCTAGGTCTCCAAGCTGCACCACTACCAGATTCTTACTTGCTCATCTTTGGGTTGGAATAGTAGTTGAACATGAGCCATGCGAGTTATAAAGCTAGGGAGTGAGTCAGATTGTAGGTCTGCAAGTGTGTGTGAGTGTGAGATTCAGAAAAAGATGCAAGGCTCATACAATGCAGCCTCACTGTGTAGTGATATGAATGGGAACTGTATAAATTAAAATTTTCACAAGACTTTGCCACCTCGGGAGAGAGAGACCATTGGCATCCTAAAATGGATCACTAGGACCACTTCTAAAGAGTAGAAAGGTCTGAAAATATCAATGGCAACTTGAAAGAAAAAAAGTAACCGAAACCTTTTAGGGCATCCATTAACCAAAATATTAGCAATAATAATGATTTTTATGTAGCTAAAATTGATACTGGGTATAGAACAAAATAAAGAGAAGCAAACTTTTGGAGGAGCCCACAGTTTTCTTGAAGACTCTTTCAGTAATGGAGACTCAGGTACTGGGACCTTTGCCCCGCTCACTCCTCCTGAACTTCAGGGAAGTCTGCTCAACAGAAGACTCCTTCCACACATGCACCTAACTGACTTTTCACTGCACCACTTAAATATGTTCATGTCTTCTGAGTTATAGGTTTTGTTTATGCTAATATCAAATGTTTAAGAAAGTGCCTTCTTAGTGCATAAGGCCATTTCATTAACATGTGATATATTTTGCTTTCTGCCAAACATGAAAATTTATAAACAGATTTAGACAATGGGGCTACTACGTTAACCATTCAAAGTAGGCACTTACTTCTGTTGACGTAATTTTGCATTCTCTATCAAAATGAAAGTCGTGGGCATAAATTTAAATCTGAGGTGGCAAGTAAATCTTTGCACAGAAGCTTCCTATGTGCTGTCAGGCTATGGGAAACATAAGTGGAGGTCTCTATCCGAGGACTTTTGGGTAGAATTATAGTGTACTAAGCTAGAGATTCCAACAAAGGCCACCTTCCTCCACTATAAGAATTTTACCTTCCATATTCTTAGCAACGGCTCACCCACTCTGTATGTGTATACTTCTGAAGAGATAAGGAGCCCCTAACTTATTCTATCGCACATTCCATCAATAAACCCATCCAAGGGTGTTTCTTTTCAGACTAGGAGCATGTACTGAAAAATAAATGAAGAAGACATGAGTGATGCTGCTAATAAGTAAAGAGAACTGTGCAGCTCTGGTTCTGAAGGAGCTACTTGGAAATCAACCACAGCAAAGGACATAAATATAACGTTGAAAAGAACTCAAAAGGTTAGGGTGTTAAAGAGACTATTTTTGAAATTAAAATTCTGAGAAAATGAGAAACCAAGAATCTAGTAATAGTTTCATTAAGAATGTTTTGATTAAGAAAGGTATTAATTGCGTTAAAAATATATACACTTTACCAAACTTTTTCTTTTCCTTTATTTAGTATCTATTCTTTTTTTTTTTTTTTTTTTTACTTTTTTTTCTTTCTGAAGCTGGAAACGGGGAGAGACAGTCAGACAGACTCCCGCATGTGCCCGACTGGGATCCACCCGGCACGCCCACCAGGGGCACAGATCTGCCCACCAGGGGGCGATGCTCTGCCCCTCCGGGGCGTCGCTCTGCCGCGACCAGAGCCACTCTAGCGCCTGGGGCAGAGGCTAAGGAGCCATCCCCAGCGCCCGGGCCATCCTTGCTCCAATGGAGCCTCGGCTGCGGGAGGGGAAGAGAGAGACAGAGAGGAAGGAGGGGGTGGGGGTGGAGAAGCAAATGGGCGCCTCTCCTATGTGCCCTGGCCGGGAATCGAACCCGGGTCCCCCATACACCAGGCCCACGCTCTACCGCTGAGCCAACCGGCCAGGGCCAAGTATGTATTTTTAAATGTTTATTTTATTGATTTTGGAGAGAAATAAAAAGGGAGAGAGAGAGAAAGGGAGAAGGAGAGAGAAAGAGAGGGGGAGAGAGAGGAAGGGAGACAGAGCGCTGACTGGGGATTGAACTGGCAACCCCTGTGCTAACCCCTGTGCTGACCCCTGTGCTTCGGGACGATGCTCTAACCCAGTGGTCCCCAACCTTTTTTGGGCCATGGACCGGTTTAATGTCAGAATATATTTTCATGGACCGGCCTTTAGGGTGGGATGGATAAATGTATCACGTGACCAAGACAAGCATCAAGAGTGAGTCTTAGCCAGACCAGGCAGTGGCGCAGTGGATAGAGCGTCAGACTGGGATGCAGAGGACCCAGGTTTGAGACTCCGAGGTCTCCAGCTTGAGCACGGGCTCATCTGGTTTGAGCAAAAATTCCACCAGCTTGAGCCCAATGTCGCTGGCTCCAGCAAGGGGTTACTCAGTCTGCTGAAGGCCCGCGGTCAAGGCACATATGAGAAAGCAATCAATGAACAACTAAGGTGTTGCAACGCGCAATGAAAAACTAATGATTGATGCTTCTCATCTCTCTGTTCCTGTCTGTTTGTCCCTATCTCTCTGACTCACTCTCTGTCTCTGTAAAAAAAAAAGAGTGAGTCTTAGACGGATGTAACAGAGGGAATCTGGTCATTTTTAAAAAATAAAACATCGTTCAGACTTAAATATAAATAAAATGGAAATAATGTAAGTTATTTATTCTTTCTCTGTGGACCGGTAACAAATGGCCCACGGACCAGTACCTGTCTGCGGTCTGGGGGTTGGGGACCACTGCTCTAACCAACAGAGCTATCCAGCTAGGGCAACATCTATTTCTCAATAAACCAGAACTTTATTTTTTTTATTTCTACAGCCTATCTATTGCTATTATCTATGCAAAGAAAAGTTTTTCATTTCTCCCCTGCTAGTTTATTTCTTTTCCCTTATTTAAAATTTAGTTTTTTCCAAGACTATTCCCTTGAAGAGATATATCCTAAAGAAATGATATGAATTAAATAAAAATAGCAGGAAACATGCAGATTGCGTGGGCTTTAGCAACAGTCTTTTATTGGGGCTGGATGTAAGAAGGGACTCCTGTCTAACTCCATTTGTATCACTCAAGGACAAAATTACAAAATTCAAAAGAGAAATGGACAATGACCAAGACCCCGAGTGTATACACTATGCTGGAGATGTTCACCTATATTCCGTCACTTTAGCTTCATATAACCCCAGGGAAGGGGGCATTAGTCTTATTTTGTAGATGGGTAAACCGCTCAAAGAATTTAAATAACTTGCTCAACTCATGTTGCTGGGATTCAGACCCATGTTGCTTCCACTGTAACCTGCTCCTTCTCCAAAGGAGCAAAATGTACAGAGAACCGCAGTGGCATTTGGTGAACACAGACACGTTTATATATATACAATGTTTTAATGTGTAATTCCTGTTAGGGTTTTCAGTCTAATGGTCACAAGTTTAGGAATCTCCTTAAATAAAAGCCACATACAAATATGGGAAGTTAGGGTTGATGCCTTATGCCAGTGGTCGGCAAACTCATTAGTCAACAGAGCCAAATATCAACAGTACAACGATTGAAATTTCTTTTGAGAGCCAAAAATTTTAAACTTAAACTATGTAGGTAGGTACATTGTTATTAACTTAATTAGGGTACTCCTAAGCTGGCCTTTGTGCCCGCACTCAAGGGCCCAAAGAGCCGCATGTGGCTCGCGAGCCGTGGATTGCCGACTAAGGCTTTATGCTATGCATAGACCCCAACCTACTGCTGAGATATCAAGATATATCCCATTGACATATATATATATATTTGCATTTCTACACAAGAAAATTTTTAAGAAAGATAATACATTTAATGGAGGTACAAATTAGTCCCCTACCTTATCAACATTCATTCGCTTAAATGATGCTTGTAGAAGTTTAAAATTGTGAATATACTCATGCTCCAGCTTTGCTTGAAATTTTACTTTCTTCAGACTAATGCAGCCGGGGAAGAGCATGTCCATGAACTGGCAGTAGGCCGCTCCTGGAAAGAGACAAGAAAAGTACCGGTGTGAGTCTGAGCGTCCGCAGGTGTGAGGGAGACTGCCGGGCAGGACGGAGCTGTCCTCCCACAGGGCCCTCCTGGCCACATGTGCCCCTCTCTCAGCACACTTACACCTCCCGGGGCTGGGTGGCAGAGCGTAGGGACAGCACGCAGTGCAGCTCCTGGCACTGCCCCATTCCTCAGCACTGTGGTACCGACGTGGCCTTCACCACGGCATCGCCCGATGCCACGGACAGTGAACACAACCTCCTACTTCAATGTCAAGCAAACGGGTCAAATCACTCTTCTTACCGTCTACAAAAAAAGGAACCCATTTTTTCTTTCATTTACCTCTACATCATCAAACTCTATGAATGTAAGATATAAATAGCAGAAATTTAAACATGAGGAAACTACTAAAGTTCTCATGAAATGAGCAGCTCAAAAAAATACACATATATGGCCCTGGCCGGTTGGCTCAGCGGTAGAGTGTCGGCCTAGCGTGCAGAGGACCCGGGTTCGATTCCCGGCCAGGGCACACAGGAGAAGCACCCATTTGCTTCTCCACCCCTCCGCCGCGCTTTCCTCTCTGTCTCTCTCTTCCCCTCCCGCAGCCGAGGCTCCATTGGAGCAAAGAAGGCCCGGGCACTGGGGATGGCTCCTTGGCCGCTGCCCCAGGTGCTAGAGTGGCTCTGGTCGCAACATGGCGACGCCCAGGATGGGCAGAGCATCGCCCCCTGGTGGGCAGAGCATCGCCCCCTGGTGGGCGTGCCGGGTGGATCCCGGTCGGGCGCATGCGGGAGTCTGTCTGACTGTCTCTCCCTGTTTCCAGCTTCAGAAAAATGAAAAAAAAAAAAAAAAATACACATATGCTCTAGCTGTTTTACATCCATTTTATAAAACGGCTTAGGTGAAACTGTAATAACTAAGCCATCTAATACCAGAATCAGTTGTATACCAATTTAATTCCAGTCCACAGCAATGGGGTTCCCATGTTACCATGAAGGATGGAGACTCAGAAACTACAGAAGTTCAGAGTCATGCTGTTTATGACTGACGAATAAAAATAACAGAAACGTTCAATGAGACCCCTGAGGAAATGGTCACAGGAATAAGGGTTTATTAGGAAGTCTGATTTTTTTTTGTAACAACTCTTAGATCTTCACAATTCTAACTAGAAAATCATCCCCAGATTATGTTTACTGATTCATATCTTTTTAAATATAAAGTCTGAAGGCATTTATAAAAGAAATTCAAAGCCAGAATGACAATTTCACGATTTTTCTTTTACAAGGAGAAGCAACTCAAGGTGGCATTTCTGTATTCTCTTTCCTTCTTTGCTTCTCCAGATCCTTGGTGTGTTTCTACAATGTGCTTCTGGAACATGAAAGGCTCCTTCCACCCTTTGGTATCAAGGTGTCTGTGAGAAGCCTTTCATTCCACTCGGATGACTCACCTTTGCAGAGGGTAAACCCACGGTCTCTTATGTCAAATAGATGTCCAGCACCCTTTATTGAGATAGGAATCCAAGATAAGAGCGAACAAGATATCAAGGCTCAATCTAAAAGCTGCTAGACCAGGAAATGGTGGGGCAACTCATTTGCAGATAAGAGCACAAAGTGATGAAATACAGGCCACTTAAGTATGTCTGGCAGAATCTTTACATCTGTGATGCTTCCCCTTAGATGCCAGTAACCGAAATACTAACTAGTCCATCCCCAGTTAAGCAGATGGGTTCTCTTAAAATCAAGACAAAATAAAACAAACCAAAAAACAAAAACCATCAGAGGAGGTAAGAGAAACATCATGATCTTGGGGTGTGTTCTTACAGTCATCATCCAGCTATTCAGTTTTTCCTTTTGAAGTGCCACCAGATGGAGCAAATCCCAATGGCCACTTGAACATTATTTTTATAGAAATAGGGATGTCTAAACACAACAATTATCTGCTCTTTCAAGGGTTGTTTTCACTTTTGCAGAGTTTAGCATAAAGTCTACCTATGAAGACTAAGAATAACTTTGTATTCTTACAAAGAACCACCCAAGTCACTCACTTTAAAAATTTTTAAATAGCTCTCTCAAAAAAACAAACAATAAACTTCAATAAAGGCAGGCAGGGAAGGAGAAAGGGAGAGAGGGAGGGAGAGAGAAAGGGAAGAAGAGAAAAAGGCAGGCTCATCTCAAGTCTATTATTCAGAGAAAACCACGGCTTATGTTCTGGTATGTGCTTTATTTTTCTTTTCTTTTTTTAATTTAACAGACCATGATTCCCTTTCTGAGTCATATAATATTCTCTATTGACATTTTTAATGGCTTTCTGATTTTTATATCATACTCAGCAATGTTCCCAAACCAAGATTACTTAAATATTCACGTGTATTTCCTTCAAATACTTTTATGGTCTCAAGTTTTACATTTACATTCTGAATCCATGTGGAATTTATTTTGGTCTATGATACACACAGGATGCTTCTAATTTTAGTTATTCCAAATGTTAGTGGGAATCTGTCATTTTTGGCTCTGCAGCATTTGGGCACCTTCCTACCTGAGTTGAGACTACAGTGCCCTGCCTCCCACCACAGTAGCCAGTGGGACATTCCTTTCCCATCTTCCAGCAGTAAGGATACAAGCCCACCACCCAGGCTTTGTATCTGGATACTCGCCTGGGTCTCAGGGTCTTGAGGGAGTGACAAGAACATGCAGGGACCATAGTGGCAGGGCTGGGGTCTGGAGTCCTGAAACAGCCACAGCAGCACCAGCACTGCAGCGTCCTAACGACCCTCATCCAGTGGCACGAGGCAGGCTCTGTTCCCAGCTCCTCAGTATTTTTCATTTGCTGTCATTTTCTGAGCTTGGTTTCAAGCTCAGAATTGACGCCAAGTTACCCAATATCTTTCCTTTAAATGCATCTTTTGCTCAAGCTTGCCAGGATTATTTTTTGTTATTTTCAACCCAAAATTTCAACTGATAATATTAGCTGAGTGTTGAACACCATCATTTCACAAATAAAATATATTTCTTCCCATTGAGGAGAAGCAGCATCTTTACTATACATTACTTTCCTGATACATGCATTTAGGTCCCTTTCCAGACTTAACACTTTTGTTGTCTGTCCTTGTGATAGTTGTAAATCTCTTCATTATTTAAACACTAAAATATGTACTACTCTCTGTAGACTAATTTCCCCTTTCCTCTTAAAATTTTCTAGTTTTTTATGTTGATCATTCATGCATTATATAGAAAATAACATAAATTTTAAAATATTAGCCAATTATTACTTTAAAAACAGAACTTTATTAAGATATAACACATATACCATAAAGTTCAGCCTTGTAAAGTATATTTAGTGGTTTTTAATATAGTCACAGAACTGTGCATCCATCACTTCCATCTAATTCCAGAAGATTTTAATTACCCTCCAAAAGAAACGCCTTACCTACTAGTAGCTATTCCCTACTCTCTCCTCCCCGCGGGCCCTTGTAACCACTAATCTATTTCCCGTCTCTATGAATTTGCCTAATTTTTACATTTAATATGAATGAAATCATAAAACATGTGACCTTTGTGTCTGGTTTCTTTCACTTAGCAAAATATTTCAAGGTTCATCCATGTTGTGGGATGTATCAGAACTTCATTTTCCTTTTTATGGTTGAATAACATTCCGTTGTATGACTATAACACATTTCATTGATCCTTTATGGTGATGAACATTTGGGCTGTTTTCATTTGGGGGCTATTATGAACAATGCCGCTGTGAACATTTGTGTACAAGGTTTTGGATGGACATAAGTTTTCAATTCTCTTGGGACATACCTAAGAGTGGAACATGGTAACTCTAGGTTTAATATTTTGAGGAACTGCCAAACTGTTCTGCAAAACAGGTGTACTATTTTATATGCACACCAGCAATGCATGAGGTTTCTAAGTTCTCTGCATCTTCACCAACACTTACATCTTTTCGATTCTAGGCATCCCAGCGGGAATTAAAGTGGTATTTCACTGTGGTTTTGGTTTGATTTCCCTAATGACTAATAATATTGAACATCTTCTTCATAAGCTTCTTGGCATTTGTAAAAACTTCTTTGGAGAAATGCTTATACGAACCCTTATGCATTTTTAAACTGGGTTATGTCTTTTTTAATGGTAAGTTTTAAGAGTTCCTTCCATAATCTAGGTATGTCTCTTATTGGGTGTCTGATTTGCAAATATTTTATCCTGTTCTGTGGATTGCTTTTTCACTCTTTATGGGATCCTGTGACGCACTAAAGTTGTTAATTTTGATGAAGTACAATTTGTCAAAAAAATTTTTTGGCTCACATCTAAGAAATCATTGCCTAATACAAGGTCACAATGCTTTCTACCTATATTTTCTTCTAAAAGTTGTAGAGTTTTACTTCTTACATTTAGGTCATGATCCATTTTGAATTAATTCTTGTATACAGTATGAGGTTTGGGTCCAATGTCATTATTTTGCATTTGACTATTCAGTTGTCCCAGCACCATTTGTTAAAATGACTATTCTTTCCATCTTTTAACTATCTTGGCACTCTTGTTAAAAATTAACTACAAATTTATAGGTTTATTTCTGGACTCTCAATTCTGTTCCGTTTATATGTCTATCCTTACAACAATAACTTACAGCTTTGGTTACTGTAGCTTTGTCAGTTTTGCAACCCAAAGTAGAAGTCTTCCAACTTTGTTTTTCCTTTTCACGACTGCTTCAGCTATTCTGGGTCCCTTGCATTTCGATATTAACCTTATAATTAGTTTACCAATTTTTGTAAAATGGAAGCTGATATTTTGATAGAATCCAAATTGAATCTAGAAGTCATTTGGAGAGTACTGTGATTTTAACAATATTAATTCTTCCAGTCCACGAACATGGAATATCTTTCCACTTATTTCTTTTAATGATGTTTTAAAGTTTCAAGAATATAAGTTTTGTACTTCTTTTATTAATTTTATTACTATTTTATTCTATTTAATATTATAGTAAGTGGAACTGTATTCTTAATTTTCAGATTGTTCCTCGTTAATGTATAGAAATAGGATTGATTTTGACACTTACTTTATATCTTGCAATCTTCCTGATCTCACTAATTAGTTATAAGTTTTCTGATTTCTTAAGATTTTCTACATACAAGATCATGACAAATGTATGCTACTTCTTCCTTTCCAGTGGACTGCCTCTATGTCTTTCTGTTGTCCACCTCTAGCACAATGTGGAACAGAAGTGCTAAGAGTGTATACTCTTATCTTATTCCTGGTCTTAGGGGGACATTATCTAGTTTCTCACTGCCTAGAATGATGTGAGCTGTGGATTTTTCACAGAAAGTATTAGATTGAAGAAATTCCCTTCTATTCCTAGTTTGTTTAGTGTTATCATGAAAGGATGCTGAATGTTGTCAAATCCTTTTTCTATATCTACTGAGATTATCATGTGGCTCTTGCCCTTCATTCTATTATTATGGTATATTATACTGGTTGCTTTTAATATGTTAAACTAACCTTGCATTAATTCCATTGGATCATGGTGTCTAATCCTCTTTGTTTCTAGATTTCTTCTGCTAGTATCTTGTTGAGGATTTTTGTGTCTATATTAATTAAAGATATAGGTCTGTAGTTTTCATATATCTTTGTTTGGTTTTGTTATCACGGTACTACTGGCCTCTACAATGAGCTGGAAAGTGTTCCCTCCTCTTACATCTTTTGGAAAAGTTTGTGAAGGATTGGTAATAATTTTTCTTTATACATTTCATAGAATTCATCATTATAGTCATTTGGTCTTGGTCTTTGTGGGAATTTGAAATAAAATTACTAGTTCAATTCCTTGTTATATAGATCTATTTGGAATTGCTACTTTTCTTTAAGTTTCAGTATTTTATGTCTTCTAGGTGGTTATCCATTTCATCCAGGTTATTAAAAATGATTTATTTTAAAACATTTATTTCATAACTCATGAGTTATGACACATTTTCAGTTGTTTCTTTTTTGTTTCCTATGGAGAAAACATAATGCACAAATGCATTTGTTGTACTATATAGATGTATGTGTATACACACTTTTTTTTCTTTAATGAGAATATCTCATGTTTGTCCTCCAAGTCTGTTACTGGCCACTGGTTAATGATACTAAGAAAATCCTCTTCTATTTTAAGTTTTACCAAGAGCTTTTATCAGGAAGGAATACTGACCTTTATTAACTACCTTTTCAACCACCAAGAAGGTAATAAAAATGGTTTCCTCTTTTGAACTATAATTATAATCAGTCATATTTATTGATTTCCTAATGCTGAATCACTTCTGCATTCCTGGCGTAGGTCCTACTGGCAATGTTTACTAAGTTTTCATTTTAGTGCTGGTTTAGATTCACAAATACTTTATAATTTTTATACCTACACTTGGTGAGATTTGTGCGCTTTTGTCTTATTTTCTTTTTTTTTTAAATTCACTCTTAGAGAGAGAAGAGAAAAGAAGAGAAGAGAGGAGGAGCAAGAAGCATCAACTCCCACATGTTCCTTGACCAGGAAAGCCCAGGGGTTACAACCGGTGACCTCAGCGTTCCAGGTCGACGCTTTATCCACTGCACCACCACAGGTCAGGCAGTATTATTTTCTTTTCATGGTTAAGTTTAAAAAATAAGTTGGGAAACTGTCCATATTTTTGGGGGCCTAAAAGCTTGAACACTAAAGTAAAGAAAAAAACGTTTGGTTAGCATCCTGACTGCACAATTTACTATCTGTAAGCTCTGGGCTTTGCACATCTTCCCTACGCACTGCAGAAGCAAATGAGCAACAGGTAAGAGGAATAACTTTCTTAATGAGCAATGTAGAAAAGGAGATCATATTAATATTTCCAGTAAATGGTATATTACATGCTTTTTTAGATATAACATCATATGCCACATTTTCTAGAATCAAAGGAACTCCTAGAATTTTTAAGAAATATGTTACTGACTTTGGGAATTATACTGAAGATTTACTACTATTGTCCCTGGGTATGTCCATTTGAGCAGTTTCAACTGCTCCCCAAATCGCTAGTGTTTAAGAGACATCGTAACAAGGATATCTTGAAATTAATTTCTGCCACTAAGAACAGCATCAAGGATTCTTGTTGGGGCAGGCAACCATACCCAGGCATCACCTGAACAAGGCTGCTGCATTCTGATTCCTATCAAATGTCAGCCCTGTTGTACTCTGGGTCACAATTCCTCTCATCTCCTCATTGATGTCACTTTTGCAACCATTCTCACTCTCTCTTGCAATGTCATTTTTATTTTCTCTGTATGGATTACTTTTAAAGCAAGCAACCATGCTGGTATCATGTGACTTTGTTGAAATAAAATAAAAAACCTTCCTTAATTCCACACCATCCTTTAGATACTGGACCATTTACCTCCTTCTATGTGCAGCAAAACTTGACAAAATTGCCCCTATTTCCATTGTTTCATCTACCATTCAAACCAATTCAGCTTTCAATCTTACCATGTTCTGGTCAAGGCCCACAATAGCTTCTCTGTTCCCAAATCTAACACTCACTTTTTTTTTCTTCATCCAACTTGACCTCTGAAAAGTATTTGGCCTTGTTACCTACTCCATCCTTTTTGAAATTCTCTGTTGTCTTCCTTCATCAGATAAACTGGGTACCAACTAACTGGAAAGTTCAGGAATCACTGCCATTGTCCTGGAAGTCTAGCCATCCACAAATCAGGATGGTCTTCAATGACAGGTGTACAGACTTTTGGGTCATTTCATTAATCTTGCAAAAAAACGACTTACATTTTGCACTGATCCCACTCTCATCAAATTTATGCCAAGGTCACCATTATTCAGATCATATAGCATCACTTGCTAAGTATAACTAAAGTGGCTTTCTATACAACCACTGTAAAATCCAAACTCCATCCCTGGCCCACAGCCCTCTGTCCACCTCTCCCTTGCCTGATTTCCCTTCAGGAAACTCCTTCTGCATGGGCTTCCTTTTTTTTCCTAGAACACCCCAGGTCCATTTCTGCCTTTGGCTGTTTCCTCTGGAACTTCACATTCTTCTTGTCATACAGATCAAGGCTTAGATGTCACCTCTGAGACCCTCCCTTACCATATCATCTGAAGTGACACTCTAGTCACATTTTATAACCTAATCTTGATTTATATCTGGTATTTTAACATTAATTCATATATTAACTTGTGGTTTGGCCTCCTTCACTAGAACGCAGGTTTCAAGAGAGCTTGTACCTTATCTGTCTTGGTCTCTGGACCCAAGCTTTTTCTATAGTAGTTGGTATAGCCTGGGCTTCAATAAACATCTAGTTAATGAATGAACGCCTACAGGGTACAGCAGCTGAACCACAAAGATTGGTAAATAAAATTCTAATGTTACCAAAGTCCCAAATAAGAAGTATTAGTTGAGGAGTTGCAATTCTTTTAAGAACTGATGGGATATAAATAAAGAATTTAAGACCACCAAAAAATGCAACTCAACCAAAACAAGAGCCACTCTGGAAACCAAGTCTGCAGAAAAGTGAAAGATAAACTTCAAAAGGCTAAATATAACACACTTAGGTAAAAGCAATAGAAAAGTGTACAATGTTGTGCTCATCAAGAGATTTATTATGATGAGCTATGTCCTGAGTCCATCAACTCAAGGTGCTACTATACTTACGGAGCTCAACAAAATTCTGGAAATGATCAGGAAATGAATATGAAAAAGGAAAATATTCTTTCTTTCTACTGTGCCTGCTATGCCTGTAGCTAAAGCCCTAACAAATGGTTGTGGCTCTTATACACCCAATGTGGCAGAATGGAACTGAAATGTTCGGGGAAGGGAACCCAAAATATATATAAATAGATAGGGCCACTCTATGAAGGCAGAACTCCACAGTGAGTGTCTATACTCAAATGATTCAGGGGTTTATGATTTCAGTCTATGAAATCATGAGAGGGAGAAGACAATCTCATTTTTACCAGCTCTCAGGTCTTCAACAGAAATACTAAGAGGATAAATGAACATTTAAAAAAAAAATTTTCAGGCCCTGGCCGGTTGGCTCAGCGGTAGAGCGTCGGCCTAGCGTGCGGGGGACCCGGGTTCAATTCCTGGCCAGGGCACACAGGAGAAGCGCCCATTTGCTTCTCCCCCCTCCCCCCCCCTTCCTCTCTGTCTCTCTCTTCCCCTCCCGCAGCCGAGGCTCCATTGGAGCAAAGATGGCCCGGGCGTTGGGGATGGCTCCTTGGCCTCTGCCCCAGGCGCTAGAGTGGCTCTGGTCGCGGCAGAGCGACACCCCGGAGGGGCAGAGCATCGCCCCCTGGTGGGCAGAGCGTTGCCCCTGGTGGGCGTGCCGGGTGGATCCCGGTTGGGCGCATGCGGGAGTCTGTCTGACTGTCTCTCCCCGTTTCCAGCTTCAGAAAAATACAAAAAAAAAAAAAATTTTTTTTCATGTAACAAAAAGGGAATATTAGTAATAAGAAATTTATGGAATGTTATGCCAGGAGATATAAGAAATGAAAATAGCTATATTATATTATAAAATCTGTGAAAGCTTTCATATCTATTTTTAACATTCTGAATCCTACAGACGTAAGTATTATTACCACCATCCTAGTTTACAGATTTGGGAACAAGGCTCAGCTAAATACTTAACAGAGGTGTAATTTAAACTCTGACCTGAACTTCAATTTTGAAAAAAATTTCCTCTTATCTATGCTGCTTCTAAGAACTAAAAAGCTTGAAAAGTCAAAGATTCAAAGACAGTTTAGAAAATTTTCTAGATTATAAGGAGTTACAAAGGAAACTGCAAAAGTATGTATGAACCTTTCCAATTGGTATCAGGGGTGTCAGCTTCATTTTTCCCATTCAAATGAAATGTTCATCAGCTCCAATGTGATCTTATATTTTAGTATATATACTTTGAAGAATTTCATTTTACATATATATAGTGTAGATGTATAAAAAATATAATAAACATTTCATCTCTTCCGCTCTTCCTACCTCCCTCTCCCTGGTATATATTTATATATATACATATATACACACACATATACATATAATTGCTATCAAACCTTCATAGCACTTTCCCAGAAATGTGACATAATCTTTGGAGAAGGCATCAAGGCATCTAGTTATATCAGGTTCTGCCACGGCTACTCAAATTGCCTGTCTAAATTTTTCACAGGTCGAGGAACTAGTATACAGTAAAGCCTATATCATTGAAGGATTTAGTTACAACTTCCCATAATCTTATTTGGTATTGATGAAGGATCAGAAAACCAGAATGACAACCTTAATATACTGGACACATCTATGCAATTATGTGTTTCATTACAGGAAAATGATTTGCAAAAAAGCTATTCTCTTACTCTAACATCAATGAGGGCCAGGGAGGAGGCAGGGAAAGATAGAGAACTAGTTTGTTGCTTCTTGGCTCTAAGCCTTAATCATCAAGAATGAACTGTGACATGTCATCATACTCTTCTAAGCCAACAGTATTCCCATCTGCAAAATGTCAGGTTTGGATAGATCTCTCAGCTCTAAAATTAGACGATTCTCTAATTCTCAGTCTGTTACCAAGATTTCTTTCAAAAGATACCTGATATTTCTGCTAATTAAAAGATAATGCTTCATCGTCATAGGACTAAGACTTCTGCCAGTGCTCTTGCTCCTAGCCATGACCATCTTTTCTCTTAGCTGCTATAAAAGCCATGAGTACACAGCTGCATGGTTGGAAAGAGACTCCCAGGACACCACCCCCTCACGCCCTTTCAAGATTACAGGTCTGGTGGTCTTATCTTTCCTGTATTCCTCTTTGAGCTCTTGATATTTATATACGCTGCAATATAACCATATTTTCTGTCATCTTCAGTAGTTGACTACTGAGTGACTTTCATTTTAGAAATATCTTTCATATTAGAATTTAATTGAATATGAAATACTTTTCATATTAATCATAAAATCATTTCAGCTCTATTTTGGTATTTTCTTCTTCCACCTTGTCTTTCCTTGAACTGATCTTACTACAGAAATGCATCTGTCACCATGGCCCAGACCTCACGTTCAAGGCAGTGTTCCCCTCTGGGAAATCAGAGCTTCCTAACAAGGAAAGTGAGTCTGCAACACACAGGGTTACCTATTTCCAGCACATCAGCAGAGATCTCTCTACCTACACAATCACAAAGCTGGAAGAGTTTAATGGCAATTGTGAAATAAAGCTTTGAGACATTAATGTTTTAAAGAAATTTAAAATCCCAAAGTCCAACTGCATTTTTCTAATCCAACGAAAATATGATGCAGTGAGTAGTAGCTCTGTGTTGTTTGTGGGCACCTTCCCCATTCCTGGTATGAACAGCAGCTTGACAGCTTCAGTCACCACAGTATTATTTAACTCTGGAAAAGTGAACTTAGGAGACTGTCCCCGTCACCTGCCCTGAGTCACGAAAGCAAAAAGAAAGATCTAGACTTCAGAAATCTGGTTTCAACTGAGCTTAGTCCCTGCAATTCCCACGGTCCTCTACTGAGCTTCATGCTTCTTCCACACTGCTTGGAGTTATGTCAGAAACTTTTTATTCATATTTTAAGTAAGTCTCAAAGACAAGTGGATTTCAAACTGATCCCATGAAGGGGAAAAGGAGTAATAACCAGCAGGAAGACTTCAACTCCTGCAGACACAGACAGAGAAGGCTTGTGTGAACTGTGCAGAGTGCGGAAAAGCACCCCATCTCCATACACACAGTAAGCTGTCAAAGCACATTTTCCTCTCCTTTCTTTTACAGAAAAAGAAGTAAGCCAGCAATCATTCTTCAGGCAGATGAATTTTTAAGAGTATTAGCGGATATATTAAAAAGCCTTGTCACACCACATGGTTGGGTGTTCATTTGATATGTGCCCTCAGGTTCTTACTAATTCATATGATATAAAACCTTTTTAAGAATCTTATAAAGCTGTTGCAAACTGCAGTTAAAGGTACCAACATTCTCTGTTTACAATCTGACTTCAAGAACCAAGAAAACTTTTTAGAAAGTAATGTTGCCGTTCAATGAGATGTTTATTAAGAGCCTTGCAGAACAATGTTAAAAGTGAGACCTGTTGCAGGGAAAACCATTGGATATCAAGATCAATGTGCTGAGTTAATTTAAAACTGCTTCTTCATCAAAAATCACAGAAGAATGAAGAATATTTCCCTTTATCTTCCACAAGAAAATTTCAAGATAGTATAGATGTGCATACCAATAGTCTTGATTAGGTATCAACATTTTTATTAAAACGTTGTAGAGAAATAGCTAGATTATAATATAAATGCACAGTACCCAGAAGAGAGCTGATATACTGAGTGGTATTTGTAAAATAATTCTTGTAGAAATGAACTATAACTTTCTGAGTTGAGAATACCATAATGTAAAGAACACTGAAATACCATAATGTTATAAACACTGGGATATTTATAATTGTTCTATCCAATGAAATCATGATTACCTTGTAACTTGTCACCCTGCATTTTAATACTTTAGGAAAGAAGTACAAAACTTCACATCTACCTGTTGATACAAAACATGATTCAGCCAATTGAAAGAATAAGGAAATGGCAAGTTATGAAGTATCTTGTTGGTTTGGAAGATTTCTTTTCTCTACTAACTGGTGGCAGAGTGTGAGGTGATCAGTTTCACTTCTAGCTTCTCACACCAGCGCTCTCCTCTAGGGGAATGTGCTCATCACGCTGGGCCCCTACATGGGAATGGAGAAGGAAGGAAGCGGGAGAGCACTTGGAGCACAGGCAAGAGCGATGTGCAGGACAAAAGGTCACTGGCTCCCGGGGAGTCTGATACCCACACTGGCAGCAAGAGGTCCCAAAGGCTGAAGTCTGAGAACAGGGCTAAAGTTAGAATTTGGCATTCTAGAGAGAGAAGTAAAGGAGGCACAAAAAGCCTTTATTACAAATAAAAACAAGTTAGAAAGGTACAAATGGAACCCGCTCTGAAAGGGTCAGTTTTCTTACTAGGTTCATCAAAATAAAAAGTTCTAGAAAGCTGTAATATCAAGGGGCATAGTTTTTCTGGGGGCACTGATGCATTTTCATAGAGTTGTTTGTTACCTACTCTACTGGAATGGACACAGATATTTTTGGAAGTGTTAAAATTACATCATTGATTATGTAAAAAAAAAGGTTTAAATTCAGAAAAGCTTTAGTTGTAGGCAAGAATCTGAAAAGACGGGAGATTTCCTTATAATTTTTGTGGTTATAGGTCATTGCTAAAGAAATGCCAATCTGTAGGTGTTTTAGAAAGATATCACTTTATTAATCAATGAAGTATCATTACTATCATTGTATTAATCAATGAAAAACCAATAAACCAAAAAATACTTATTGAAGAATAGGATTCCAATCTTAAAGAAACACATATGGTAAAACCAACAAAAGTACAACTGTAAGTGCTAAATTATGGCAAGGACACACAAATACTAAAGGAGTTCAAAAATTCTGCCCCCCAAAAAACCCAAGAAAGAGTAATCAACGGTATCGAACAGATAACATCAAGTCAAACTTGCACAGTCATTTCCAGTCTTCTAAGGAGCTTAACCTCTAATGTCAACGTTACAGGTATTCAATGACCATCAGCCTGCAGAGCTCTGAAAATGGAAGCGGGAGAGCTAACACTTTGCGGAAGGTGATCAGGAAGAACAGGGTGGAAGGTGGCATTGGAGTTGGCCCGCAGTCCAGGCATTCCAAGCAAAGAAAGAGCACTGGGACATTCGGTGAAAGGGGAGTGGGAAAGTGCACACTTGGGTAGGGAAGTTATGGAGGCAGATATTAAAAACATGGGCTGCAGGCAGACTACTCATGACCTTAAAAACCAGGGAAAAGAAGTTTAATTTGGTAGGCAGTAGTGAAACAGTACTTATTTCTGGGCATAAATGTCTATAGAGAGAGTGCCTGAACTATATGACACCTTAAAAGCTCCAATTTTAAGAACATATCTATTTCACGGGCAAATGAGATTAAGGGTAAGAAACCTATAGCTTATATACTTGTTTCAATTTCTCAAAGAATTTCTACTGCATCATTACCCATAACATTTTACTACCAGTTTTATATGCCAGGCTACTATGTAAACTCCAGGTATTATAGCTGATGAAGAAACTGCTGGTCCAGTGTAAGATGTACAAACCGCAGTCCATTTCTACACCATGGGCCCCTCTCTCAGGTTGCTCTTTTTGTGGCAGAGGTCACTGTCCCTGGGACTGGGAGCTCCAGGGTTCTTCCCAGATATAAGCCACTTCCCCTGCTCTCCAAAGCCTGCAGGTGAGGGCTCCTTACTTACTGCCATTCTCTGCTGAAATTCATCCCCTACCAGCTCTGACCAATGCCAATAACATCCTCTCCTTTCCAGGGAGGAACATTCTGTCCCCACAGCTCCCATATAAGGAGCCCAGTGGCCAGAGAAAGCCCAGAAGGCCCGGGGTGGTACCAAAGGTAGCCTCCAGCAGTTACAGAGGAACTACCACATAACATTCACGAAGACGGTGATATGTAAGAGTACATTTTTCTATAATGAATTACTTTCTTTATATTTTACAGATCAATCACAGAACACATTGTTTTTCTAAGTACAATTCTAGTATTAGGAAGAAGCCAAATTAGTATGAGGAATGTATAAATATTTACTCAGGGATTCAATCATATGACCACAGGAAAAATAAAAGCAGAATGGAATTTAATTTTAGTTAAAAAGAAAAGGCAGGACACAAGGTTTTGTAATTTTTTTAACAGTGGATTTAAACACAATTATGTGTAATTTTAAAATTGACATACATGTTTTCATTAAAATTTGGCTCTTCAGTTTTCTCAAGTTCTTCCATGAATTGTCATACAAATGTAATCTACAAGAAATGAAAGTGGAAAATGATCCTCCTTAAGGAGAATGCTGAGAAATTGCAGGAAATTGTGTTGGCATGAGTTTCACACTTACACGCTTCTTAATGGCAAATAATTTGGACAGAAAAGCTCATGAGTGTTAATACTTGGGTAAGAACAAACCCTTGGAACAGAGAGGACAAAGAGAGAGGTAATTTGTAATCTGCCAGGATTACGTAATGCTGACAGGGTAGAAAAACCCAATCTGCACAGTGATGGTTATTTTAAGATCTGCAGATTTTAAGATTGCCAAGCAAGTCAATCACTCCGTTTCCAGGTATGGAATTCTAACATGCCTAAGCGTTTGACAGTGACTTCTGACATTTCATTTTTTTCTTTTTACAGTGTCTATAGCTGATAAACTGTAAATATAAAAACACAATTCAGAAGAAATGTTTTCCTTTGAAGAACAGCAGAACTAGAAGATCCCTGGCTTGATCATCTGAATTCTGTAGACACTAGATGGGCTACTAATGTTTCAGATACTCCATGCACAGACGCCCGTTAGTGTTATATGCTGTCTAATAGTGGAACAGGCTGGATGTCTACTTTTGTCCAATGACCTTGGTTCTACCTTTGCTTTGTACTTGGGTAAGCTGAGGGAAAAAACCAAACAAACAAAAAAAAAAACTGGAATGCTCTGGATACAAACGAGTCAAGGAGAACTCTGGTAGTAAAAGAATGAGTTCTAACTGGGTATAATTTGTATTATTTTTTCTATATAAGCTGTATCCAAAAATCCTAGACCATCATCTGACATCCTATAGGCACTCACTAAATATCTGCTGACTTCAGGAATACATAAAGCAATATGCTAGAACATCAAATCAATACCTACATGGTATTTACTCAAGATTTCCATCTTCTTCTTGGCCCGAATCCTATCTTAGTTTGAACACCATTTCAATTAAATTCCATTTCAGCCTGACCAGGCAGTGATGCAGTGGACAGAGTGTCGGACTGGGATACAGAGGACCCAGGTTCGAGACCCCGAGGTCACCAGCTTGAGCACGGGCTCATCTGGTTTGAGCAAAAGCCCATCAGCTTGAGCCCAAGGTCACTGGCTCCAGCAAGGTGCTACACAGTCTGCTGAAGGCCCGCGGTCAAGGTACATATGAGAAAGCAATCAATGAACAACTAAGGTGTTGCAACGCGCAATGAAAAACTAATGATTGATCTAATGATTGATGCTTCTCATCTCTCTCTCCGTTCCTGTCTGTCTGTCCCTGTCTATCCCTCTCTCTGACTCACTCTCTGTCTCTGTAAAAAAAAAAAAAAAAAAATTCCATTTCATAAGTATTTACTGACCATCCACTAAATTTGCATGGCTGTTTGGCCAAAGACCCAAACAAGGCTAAGACAAGCTTCTCTAGACTGAAATAATCTGTCCTTTCTTTGAATTCTACAGCAAGTATTACTAAACATCCCTGTCCCTCTTCTGTGGCTTTGTATCCTCTTACATGTTTCAGAGTTTCAGGGATGCATGTACATGCCAAAAAACCCTTTTCTCTACCTTGCTAAAACATCTTCTGCCTAAAATGGCCCTTTGCCACCCTTTAATCCTTGAAATTTCTCATTCCCTTAAGTTTAGCCTAACCGTCACTTCCTCTATGATGTCTTTCTATTCCCAGCACAAAACTAACTTTCACTATAATGGCTATGGAAACCAAACAGCAGCGTGACTAGCATTTTAGTTAGCTATCTCTCTTAGTTCACTGGTGAGTAACTAATTAGTGTCTCACTACTATTGGTAAAAAAAAAAGTTCTTGATGATTCTTCTTGGGTGAAACCCTTGTCATTAGTAAAATTAGCAGACGTCCCATTTCTTCAAATAGAATGCAATAGAAAGGGTGGTGGTATGGACTTCTTTTCTAACTCCTCTGTTTCTAGAGATCTCCAATGGGTTCTTGATAGAAAAGAAAAGAAATAAGAAGCACACACAGTGCGCCCTCTATCACATCCACATCTACCGGACACACAGCAAGGACAGCACAAGGATGTGATCCAAGGAGATTCTTGTTCTAGTGTCAGCTGTGACACTTGGCTTCTCTGAGCTTTTATCCTCTTATACAAAATCGGAATAAAAAACTCATATACTTCTGCACACAATTGTTATGAGAATTAAAATGACTACTATATATAAAAGCCACTGAAAATGGTAAAGAGAGACATGTAAAAGTTGCAACATTATGACATCATTAAGCCCCTAATGTGTAAAACTATGTATTTTATGTCCAGTTAAAATAATCAGAAGTTTAGGCCCTTGCTGGTTAGCTCAGCAGTAGAATGTCAGCCTGGCGTGTGGAAGTCCCAGGTTCAATTCTCAGTCAGGGAACACAGGGGAAGCGCCCATCTGCTTCTCCACCCTTCCCCCTCTCCTTTTTCTGTCTCTTTCTTCCCCTCCCGTAACCAAGGCACCATTGGAGCAAAGTTGGCCCGGGTGCTGAGGATGGCTCTATGGCCTCCACCTCAGGCGCTAGAATGGCTCTGGCCACAACAGAACAAGGCCCCTGATGGGCACAGCATCGCCCCCTAGTGGGCATGCCGGGTGGATCCCGGTTGGCGCATGCGGGAGTCTGTCTGACTGCCTCCCGCTTCTAATTTCAGAAAAATAAAAAAAAAAAAAAAAAAAAAAAGAAAGAAAAATCAGAGCTTTAAAAATAAATATGATACTATGATAGGATTGTTTCAGATGTGAAATGTGAATTTCCACAAAATACATGTTTCAGATTCAAAGGGCAAAGAACCAAAAAGCAAAACAAGGTCCTTGGCCTTCTACTAACAAAGAATGGGTATGAACACATTCCTAAGATCCTCCAGTTTATCTACTGGAAAATATTTGAGGGTTTCTCTAGTTCTTAAGTCTTCCCCAGATAAACATATGAGGTCCTTATGTAATCACAAATTCATTTATAAAAGGAAATGACTATTTCTCCCCACTTTTATACTCCTCCTGTTAAAGTCTTTATGATGATCAAAACTGAAAAGGAGAAAAGAAAAAGAAAAAAATAGTATTATGAATGCAAAATAATGTTTTATTGGGAACATATCCATCATGTAACGTAACTGACATCTTTAGAAAAAATCAAAATTGTGAACAGTATGTTGGAATGTACATTTTTTTCTTTTTAAGATACTGGTGTTTATAGAGCTTGGTGAATGACTTCAAAATAAACATAGCATATGCTTTGCCTGACCAGTGGTGGTGCAGTGGATAGAGCGTCGGACTGGGATGCTGAGGACCCAGGTTCGAGATCCCGAGGTCGCCAGCTTGAGCGCGGGCTCATCTGGTTTGAGCAAGGCTCACCAGCTTGGACCCAAGGTCTCTGGCTCAAGCAAGGGGTTACTCAGTCTGCTGAAGGCCCACGGTCAAGGCACATATGAGAAAGCAATCAATGAACAACTAAGATGACGCAACGCGCAACGAAAAACTGATGATTGATGCTTCTCATCTCTCTCCATTCCTGTCTGTCTGTCCCTGTCTATCCCTCTCTCTGACTCTCTCTCTGTCTCTGTAAAAAATAAAATAAAAAATAAACATAGCATATGTTTTAAAAGTAAGCATCATAAAACAAAGACAAAATCAGAAAAGAAGGGGCTCTAAAGGTTTCTGACATTAGAATGATGAATTACAAATGAGTCTTCTATATACATATCCTTGGGCTCCAGCCCTGTTTCCCACACCTTTGCCCAGGATCCTGGGGCCAAGAAGTCAGCGCTCCAGGCAGTAAAGCTGATGGACCTGATTCAGAGGTACACTCATTGTTCTCAACCCTGTATTCTCATCAGCATCACCCTCATCACCTACCTACCCCTGGTCAGCAAACTGCGGCTCTTGAGCCACATGCAGCTCTTGGGCCCCTTGAGTGTGGCTCTTCCACAAAATACCATGTGCAGGCGCTACCTCGATAAGGAATGTACCTACCTATATAGTTTAAGTTTAAAAAATTTGGCTCTCAAAAGAAATTTCAGTCGTTGTACTGTTGATATTTGGCTCTGTTGACTAATGAATGTGCCAACCACTGAACCCACTCTGTACTTGTTCTGATGACCTGCCCATGGGACAGCACAGTTCTCATCCCTAGACTCACAACCATGAATGACTCAGTTTCTGAGCAGGTAAAAACTCAGCCAAGTCTCACTACAGATCAGAAGAAACCCAAACTCAAGGAAATGCATGATAGTTTGTAAATTAGCAATATACTAAGAACTCTGAAGATGGAAAATTTTCCCAGTTAAGGGAAAATAAAAGATGAAAATCTAGGATTTAACTAAGGGTATTGCTTTGTGCAAATTCCTACACTTATTAAATATTTGTGATCTTACTGAGAATTCCCAAAGACAATCATTAGTTTAAGTTTCTACAAATATGTCATCATCTGTTGCACTGCCCCCAAAGAAATGAAAAATTCTATAGTTTCCTGAGACTATCCCACATGTATTGTATGCATAGTTGCTTCAAATAGAGTAAAACGATTTTCATTCTCATACAATGAGATCACCAGGAAAATCTTTTTACATTTCTCTTAGAGAAGACAACACGCTTCATGCATTTAAGGGCTGTACCTAATAAAATACACTGTGTCCTAAGTACTGTCAGCCCAGCTGACTCAGGAGGGGGGATTTTGGAGGCATTTCCCAAACTGGGGCCATTCCAAGTCAACCTGGCAGCACCCAGACACTCCCCAAATAATCTGAATGCAGGTCTATGTCCCCCCAACCCCACCTCCATTGTATGCTCAAAGTTCTTGCAAAACAGCACTTACCATGGTATGGTCTCTAGTCTTTTGTAAGACGGCATTTGCTGTATGTATGGCCAGTAGCCACGGCCACCATCACAGCCGCCTGGCCCATGCAGGTTCGCATTGGATTCAGACAGTCAGTAATGAAACAACGGAGCCAAGAACTGGTGGGCCATTAGCTTTAATCCTAGCTTGCACCTGGCGGGCAAGACATACACACAGTGGGAAGACACTTCCCTTTCCATTCAGGGCTTCCAAAGCCACTGACTTACCTGAGTTTCTTAAAATCAAAGATTTGTACCACATCCATCTCATTCACCTCTGTTCCCCATATTCTCTCTGCACAAACTCGACACAAACTGGCTTCTCCTTCAGCACTCCACCATCTTGGTTGCCTCTCTTCTCCTCTCCTCCCCGTGGCTTTTCTCTGCCCTCTCCTCCAGCATGGGTTCCTTCTAGAACCTAGTCACTCTTCTCCCCTCTAATGATAATCTCAGTAACCAAGAGAAAGCAAGCTCCCGGTCTGCCCCATTTTATAGTGTAGAAATCAAAACCTTTAATCCAATATACAAACAAGGAAGTCTCTGATATCAAGTCACTTAGGGTGGGAAGGGCCTAGTCTTAAAACTAAGCCTTAGGGTATAACAACCCTGCCTGCTTACAGCCTGTCCCCACACCCAATGCAAACTATAAGAGAGCAAACATATGTAAAGCCAGCGGCCAAGGCCAGGCCCACTATCACAGCAGCCCGGCCAGTGCAGGTTCGCATTGGATTCGGACAGTCGGTAAAGAAACAACAGAGACACAAACTGGTGGGCCATAGTCTTTAATTCTAGCTTGCACCCGGCGGGCAAGTAAAAACATACACTGGGCTCCAAAACCCACTCACATTCAGTGCTCACAAAGCTACTGATTTATCCGAGTTTCCTAGAATCAAAGGTTTCTAGCTCACCAGCCTTATTCTCCTCAGTTTCCCATCTCCTTCCTTATCCAGCGTCAAACTGCACAAACTGGCATCTCACTCAGCACTCCACCATCTTGGCTGCTTTTCCTGGCCTCCTCCACGTGGCCTCCTTCTGCTCTGCTCTCTCCTCTAATCATCCCAGGAACCAAGAGAGCAAGCTCCCGCTCCGTCCCCATTTTATAGTGTAGCTTCCAAACCTTTAATCCAATATACAAAATAGGGAAGTCTCTAATACAAAGACACTTCTGAGGCATGACTGGATTGTACCGCCCCACATCAAAAAGGGTAGGAAAGGCTTAATCCCAAAACCAAGCCCCAGGCTACAAGGATTCTGCCTGCCTTTAGCCCACCCCAACACACATTAATATCACCTGGGCGACGGCCTCCTCGTCGTGGGCAGCGTAATCTTTAACAAAGTGAGCATAATACATTTTATCTGCCCAACAACATATATCATATTTAAAAACTTATTTGACCAACACTGTATTAAGCTCTTAGAGGACAATGACCAGTACTATTTATCTGGATCCCTAAGGCCTAGCTCAAAGAAGGCCTCAAAATATGTGCAATAAATAAAACTAAACTAATGATCACAACTGAATAGTACAGTGTTGATCAAATAAGTTTTTAAATATGATATATGTTTGCTCGCTTACAGTTTGCATTGGGTGTGGGGGACAGGCTGTAAGCAGGCAGGGTGGTTATAGCCTAAGGCTTAGTTTTAAGATGAAGCTTTTCCCCACACCCTTAACTGATTGCATGATATGGGGTGGTGCACTCTCATGAGGAATCCCATTATGCCTCAGATAAGTGACTTTGTATCAGAAACTTCCTTGTTTGTATATTGCATTAAAGGTTTTGATTCCTACACTATAAAATGGGCAGACCGGGAGCTTGCTCTCTCTCGGTTCCTGAGATTAGCATTAGAGAGGAGCAGAGAAAGGCCACGTGGAGGAGGCCAGGAGAAGCAGTCAAGATGGTGGAGTGCTGAAAGAGAAGTCAGTTAGTGCAGAGTCTGTGTAGAGAGAAGGAGATGGGGAACGTAAGGCCAATATCCAGGGCCACCATCACAGCCACCTGGCCCATGCAGGTTCGCATTGGATTTGGACAGTTGGTAAAGAAACAACAGAGCCAAAAACTGATGGGCCATCATCTTTAAGCCTAGCCTGCACCCAGCAGGCAAGTAAAAACACACACTGGGTTCCAAAACCCACTCATTCAGTGCTCACAAAGCTACTGACTTATCTGAGTTTCCTAGAATCAAAGGTTTCTAGCTCACCAGACTTATTCACCTCTGTTCCCCATCTCCTTCTCCCTGCACAAACTCTGCACAAACTGGCTTCTCACTCAACACTCTGCCATCTTGGCTGCTTCTCCTGGCCTCTTCCACATGGCCTTTCTCTGCTCTCTGCTCTCTAATGCTAATCTCAGGAACCAAGAGGGAGCAATCTCCTGGTCTGCCCTGCTTTATATTATACAAATCAAAACCTTTAATCCAATATACAAAATAGGGAAGTCTCTAATACAGTCACTTATCTGAGGCATAATGGGATTGCACCACCCCACATCAAAAAGGGTGGGTGTAAAGCCAGGAGCCACGGCCAGGGCCACTATCACAGCAGCCGCCTGGCCCTTGCAGGTTCGCATTGGATTCGGACAGTCGGTAAAGAAACCATGGAGCCAAAAACTGGTGGGCCATAGCCTTTAATCCTAGCTTGCACCCGGCGGGCAAGTAAAAATACACACTGGGCTCCAAAACCCAGTCACATTCAGTGCTCACAAAGCCACTGACTTATCCGAGTTTCCTAGAATCAAAGGTTTCTAGCTCACCAGCCTTATTCTCCTCAGTTCCCCATCTCCTTCCTTATCCCAGATACAAACTCTACACAAACTGGCATCTCACTCAGCACTCCGCCATCTTGGCTGCTTCTCCTGGCCTACTCCACGTGGCCTCCTTCTGCTGCTGGCTCTACTCTCTCCTCTAATCATCCCAGGAACCAAAAGGGCAAACTCCCGTTTTGCCCCCACTTTATACTGTAGCTTCACAACCTCTAATCCAATATACAAAGTAGGGAAGTCTCTAATACAAAGTCACCTCTGAGGCATGATTGGATTGTACCACCCTACATCAAAAAAGGGTGGGAAAGGCTTAATCCCAAAACCAAGCCCCAGGCTACAATTCTCAACACACATTAATATCACCTGGGCAACAGCCTCTTTAACAAAGTGAGCATAATACATTGTATCTGCTCAACAGTGGGAAAGGCTAGTCCTAAAACCAAGCCCCAGGCTACAAGGATCCTGCCTGCCCACAGCCTGCCCCCAACACATATTAATATCACCTGGTGATGAGCCTCCACGTGGGCAGCACCATCTTTAATAAAATGAGCATAATATATTTTATCTGCCCAACAGGGAACAAAGGAGAATGAGGCTGGTGAGGCAGACACCTTTGATTCTAGGAAACTCGGATAGGTCAGTAGCTTTTTGAGCATTCAGTGAATGGGTTTTGGAGCCCAGTGTGTGTTTTTACTTGCCCGCAGGGTGCAAGCTAGAATTAAAGATGATGGCCCACCAGTTTGTGGCTCTGTTGTTTCATTACCGTCTGTCCGAATCCAATGCGAACCTGCATGGGCCAGGCGGCTGTGATGGTGGCCGCGGCTACTGGCTTTACATACAGTAAAATAGATGACAATATGACTGATTGCTTTCAAAGATGCATCATCCATATATATCCATATATATATATATGTAAAAAAACTTATAGTGGCAGTTTGATAAATGAGGGTGAGTGCATACACACTTTCCCCAATGATATTTAGCATTACAAAATATAGTAAAAAACAAACAAAAAAAACCCCAACTTGTTTATTTTTACCAATAAAGTATCCAGATATATGTAAATTTATAAATTTAGAAGGAAAAGTTACTCTAGTCCATATTCTGCTTAAAAAATAAACTCCTTTTTAACGAGCATAGTAGTACACTGAAGTGCACTGCGGACTACAACTGAGCCTGAGGCTGGACCTCTCCCACATTGTCCAACTCACTTATTGCCCTTTGCTCTGCAATTAGTTGGCATGCTGAGACCAAGTAAACTTATTTTAGAAGTAGAAAAAAACTATTAGCAAAACCTAAAAACAAAACAAAACAAAATAAACCTTTCTACCTAGTACATCACGAATGTGGATGAAAAAGGGGCCGCATGCTGAACCTGACAGCTCAGGGAAAGCCTGCCTGGTGTCCTTACAGACTCTGGGACCTAAAGGAACACACAGGATGGCCCGAAATGGAAACTTTTTAAGTAAAAGCAGTTTATAGTGGATAGTCATGTCCTAGGGAGTTATTCTCTATCTGAACAAGGTCAATGTTTGCTTTGAAGCCTGCCTGTTGCCTTCTGCTTCTACAATAATGTATCTGATAACACGCCTTTGAAATGTAGGGGTAATGTTTTCTCTGCACCCTCAGGGCAGGCTTCGCACCAGAGCAAGAACCATTGTTATTATTATCATGTTAATTAACTTGTCTCGTGCCTCCCTATGTAAGAGAGGTTTTAGTGTATTCATTTTCACTTTTATTCAATTCCAGAGATTTCCCCACTTCGCTTTCTCCCACCTCCCTAATCTATCACCAATCAATTTCATGTAACCTGTTTAAGTCTTTCCCTTTGATTCTAAGGTATAAAATAAAGGATGAAACCACCATTTTCCGGACCACTTTCTCAATCCATTGAGACTTTGCTTCCTGGCAATTGTTGACAGTTTGGCTCAAATAAACTCACAAAAAATTCTTACAGGTTTGGAAGTGTTTTTTTTGTTGTTGTTGACACAAATAATATTCCATTCTAATACAATTACATCTCTAACAATAGTAACACAATCCAAGATGACTTAACTTTCTTGCAGCAAGTAATACTCCATAATTTCATAAAGCTAAGTGCGTAAGCTCCTGAGCTTACAGATACTGATGAAATATCCTTACTTGGTTTCAGTTCAAGAGAGCCAAGGAGAGAAGGTCTACTAAATTTAGACTCGGAGCTGATTTCATCACCAACCTGTCCTTCGGACAGAGGTCTCTGCAGGCAGAGAAGAGAGAAGGCATAGGGGACAGACAGCACAGGAGGATGGATCAGCCCAGCTAAGAAGCCCAGACTGCAGTCAGAAACGGCCACAGAGAGCTCTCTGCCGCACCTGAGCACGTGTACAAGCCCTGGGCATGGCTGACAGCCACAGCTTTGTGACTCACAGCCTCACTGCGAAGCCTAGACCCTCCTGGGGAGCCATTCAGGATCCTGGATCATCAATATTACTACAGTGACTATAATACAATCAGTGGGATTCAGAAATTTTTCTGGAAGAAGAGAATACCAGAAATTTGATCCAAGACAAAGCCTGAAACAAGTAGTAACACAAGTTGAAACTGAATCAAATCCTGATCCTTTTCCTTTTTTCTTTTAAGACAGTCAAGATAATACCTAGCTTTCCATCTAAAAAATGGTTTAATTCAAATTACCTTTTATTAAAATACCAAAATGCTCAGGAAAATAACTGGGCTGTTAACCAGCACAGTGACAGTCCAGACAGTGCTCACGGACATGTACACTGTGTCACATGTAAGAAGTCCGTGTTTTCTGGGCCTGTTGGGGGGCGGGTTGGAGGGGAGTCTGCACAGTGGGAAAGGGTGCTGTGGAGGAACAGTATATACACACTGCTCACAAAAGTTAGAGGATCAGGGAACGTGCAGACACTCCAGTACTTTCAGCCTTTTGTACAGTGCATTTTCATCAATGAAATAAAAGTTGGGTTTGTATCTCAGTTGCATAATCGAACAACTTTGACTTGTCATTTGCTTTTTTTTTTTTCTTCATTTTTCTGAAGCTGGAAACAGGGAGAGACAGTCAGACAGACTCCCGCATGCGCCCGACCGGCACCCGGCACGCCCACCAGGGGCGACGCTCTGCCCACCAGGGGGCGATGCTCTGCCCATCCTGGGCATCGCCATGTTGCGACCAGAGCCACTCTAGCGCCTGAGGCAGAGGCCACAGAGCCATCCCCAGCGCCCGGGCCATCTTTGCTCCAATGGAGCCTTGGCTGCGGGAGGGGAAGAGAGAGACAGAGAGGAACGCGCGGCGGAGGGGTGGAGAAGCAAATGGGCGCTTCTCCTATGTGCCCTGGCCGGGATTCGAACCCGGGTCCTCCGCACGCTAGGCCAACGCTCTACCGCTGAGCCAACCGGCCAGGGCATCATTTGCTTTTCTGATGTTCTTGTTTAATAAAAATAATACCAAATGCTTCTTTTTTTATTGCTTCATATTCATTTTGAAATATCCTCTAGTTTTTGTGAGCGGTATATATAAATTTGAACTCAACTGAACATGAACAATAAGGGTCACAAAAAATGGCTGCAGGAACGACTAAGTCATTTACTCAGGGTGGGATAAAACGTTCTGCTGCAATTTCCTGGGAAGCCAGGGAGGATGGTCTTAAGACATCCTGCTTTTCCTGAGGCTGCTCAGGTGTGCAGTTTCCCCTGAAACTAGGGAGGATGTTGTTGCCACTTGATTTGGGGCCTAATTATTTCAGAATGTGGTGACCTTTCTTTGTTCCTAGAAGTTATGCACCAAGGGCCCAAAATTTTCCTATAAATGTCGGTCTGGCCCCTAAAGCTCTAGAGAACCCTTCCTAGTTGATGCGCACAGCAGGTGGCTGACTCTGTGGCCCAGGCCGATGCTTGCTGGTCTGGTGATATGTTACTCCACGGTTTGGTGAGATTTGTACATAATCATAATTCTCCTTTTCTTAGTCTATTGCTTTGACTAGTGTTGGTCAAATAAATTTGTAAATATGATATATATGTTTGCTTGCTTATAGTTTGCATTGGGTGTGGGAGACAGGCTGTAAGCAGGCAGGATCCTTATAGCCTAAGGCTTAGTTTTAAGACTAAGCTTTACCCCACACCCTTGACTGTGCATGATAGGGGGTGGTGCAGTCTCATGAGGAATCCCATTATGCCTCAGATAGTGACTTTGTATCACAGACTTACTTGTTTTGTATATTGGATTAAAGGTTTTGATTGCTACACTATAAAATGGGGCAAGGAGCCCATGCTGAAGGAGAGCAGAGAAAGGCCACATGGAGGAAAGGAGAAGCAGCCAAGATGGCGGAGTGCTGAAGGAGAAGCTAGTTTGTGCAGAGGTTGTGCAGAGAGAAGGAGATGGGAAACAGAGGTGAATAAGGCTGGTGAGGTACAAACCTTTAATTCTATGAAACTCGGATAAGTCAGTGGCTTTGGGAGCCCTGAATGGAAAGGGAAGTGTTTTCCCACTGTGTGTATTTCTTGCCCACCGGGTATAAGCTAGGATTAAAAGGTAATAGCCCACCAGTTCTTGGCTCCGTTGTTTCATTACTGTCTGTCCGAATCTAATGCGAACCTGCACGGGCCAGGTGGCTGTGATGGTGGCCGTGGCTACTGCCTTTACATTAAGGATATTTGGTTTTGTTCTTATTCTAACAGCACTGTCCTTGCTGACTTAAATGTCTTCTAGAACAATGAAAGGTATAAATAAATTCATAAATAAATAAATAGAAAGATAGCATTCTCCTGCTAAATGCCATTGCTGAATACAAGAGAAAAGTCACCAACTAAATTATGAATAAGGAAACTGTGCCAGATAAGATTTTGGATAATTTAACTACAGTTTTAGTGGTTTGGGTTTTCTCAAAAATGCACTGCAAGCTTCTGGCTGCAGCACAAGGCACTCAAGGTGCTTGTTATGATGCAGAGTTTGGACTTCACACCCAGAGATATTGATTTAGAAGGTCAAGGATCTTAAGTGTGAGTCTACATTTTCAAGCAGCTCCCCGGGAGGTTATAAATGCATACTGTCCACAGTTTATACTTTAAAGCAGTGATCCCCAACCCCCAGGCCGCGGACCGGTACCGGTCTGTGGGCCATTTGGTACTGGTCTGCAGAGAAAGAATAAATAACTTACATTATTTCCGTTTTATTTATATTTAAGTCTGAATGATGTTTTACTTTTAAAAAATGACCAGATTCCCTCTGTTACATCTGTCTAAGACTCACTCTTGACGCTTGTCTCGGTCATGTGATACATTTATCCGTCCCACCCTAAAGGCCAGTCCGTGAAAACATTTTCTGACATTAAACCAGTCCATGGCCCAAAAAAGGTTGGGGACCATTGCTTTAAAGCAACTATTGTCTAAAATAGAGTAACATGTTTTTTTCCAGCTAAAACACATGTTTCAGAGCAGAAAGATACTTTTAAGTTTTTCTGAACCATTTACCTTGTAACCTTTGGTAGCCAGTGAGTTATCCTAATGGAAATGATCTGTGTGGATGAAAAGGAGGCCACACAGTATTCAAGCTCAGGGGAGACCTATATTATGGCCTTACAAACTCAGAGATCTAAAGTAACCACATAAGATGGTCTGAAATAAAAATTTTCTAACAGATCATGGCAGGAAATCATGTCCTAGGTCAGGGCATTATTTTTCCCTAACAAAGATCAACGTTTACCTTAGCCTGTCTCATCAACAATAACATACCTGATAACATGCTTTTGAAATGCAAGAGAAATCTTCCAGACCCTTCAGGGCACACACACTGCATTGCATTAGCGGGGGAACCACAAATCCCCACTGTTGTTATCATCACGGCCATTGTTAGCTGCTAACTACCCTAGACCTGCCTGTGTCAAAGAGGTCTGAGTACACGCATTTTCCTTTTTATCCAAGATTCCCCCACTTTGCTTTCCCCGCCTCCCTAACCAATCACCAGTGCTGATTTCATGTAACCCCTCCTGTCTTCCCCTTTGGTTCTGATGTATCAAGTAAGTGGTAAAACTGCCCTTTTCCAGAGCATTGTCTCAATTAGCTGAGATTTTGTTTCCTGGCAATTGTCATCCCTTTGGCTCAAATAAACTCATAAAAACTCTTATAGGTTTGGATGTTTCTTACATTGACATCTGTTTAATGGAGATAAAAATTGTTTCTACAGATTTCATCAAGCCACACCTGATAGCAGTATAGCTACGAATGGTTGTAAAATGCATGCCAATGCTTACTTTAAGATAACTGCACAAATGTTCAAGAATCCTTCAACAAATGCTGCTTAAAATTTTTGTGAATTTGGCTTAAGAAATTAGAAGGATTGGTAAAAAAAATTATGTATATTACTAATAAAATTTTATTTATCTAGAAAAAAACCTTTGATTTGCCTTTATTTGCTAGCAAACACTCTCCATGCATATTGTATAGGAAGCTCCTTATGAACTCAACATTTTAGAACCATGATTGTGAATTTTCTCTGACTCTTCCTTGTCCTCTTCCATCCTGTGTCTTTTTTTCTTGATAAACAACCCTATTCCCCATATTCACACGTACATATACCCACTTTGTGGCTAAGATATATATTAATTATAATACAAAGTGGCATGTGCTAATAACAAAAAAACTTGTTTTCAGAGTTTTTTGGGGGGTGGTGGTGAGAGCAAATTAATAAAATATGAGAGCACTTCTGCATGCACACCAAGAACAGCACAGTAAAAATTTGATTGAGTGGAGATTTAAAGCTGAGTGAGATGCCACAGGGGTTGATCTGACAGTAACTGTTAAGAGCCATTTCCTTAGGCTAACAATATATACCTGCGACATCAATGAAGTTTAAGCTTTCCTCTAGTTTGTAACAAAGGACAGGAACTGGTTAGTTAGCACCTACTACTGACCTCACAAACCACAGGACTTCATGTTTGTGGCTGGGCACAGAGAGTTGAGTGAGGCAACGCCTAGGTTCTGGCCAACCTCACTATATTCTGCCTCATGAGAAAAATGATCATGAGAGAAGAGGTGTCAACAGTATTCAAAGTTAGTCATTTAGTCTGTTCCCGTCAGATCCGGAGCTGGCACAGGGAGATTGTGTTCACTGGTGGGCACTACACTTAGACATATCTGAGACTGGCTATTGGGGGCTTTCCAAATTATGAATGCACTCCTGAAATCTTTTTACACACAGCTCACTGAGAAAGACAGTGGAACACCCAAAACCACTGCACCACATAAACCTGAGGGCTCCTTTGTATCTGTTGTGTCTCATGGAATTCCACAGGAATACGTTTCAGTAATATAGTCTATTTTCTAATACCATTTTCATGTCAGAGCCAAGGACAAATCTCTTACCTGTTAGTTCACAAGAAGAAAAGACTCCCTGTTTCTAAAGGAAGACTATTTCTTTCTTTGATGAATACACAAATCTATGCATGAATTACTTCACTAGTGGCACGTTTTTATAACAGGTTCCTACTTTATCACTGAAGTTGAATCTTTTTAGTTTTTAAACAAACTTAACTCAATATACTTTCCCTACAGACCTCCTTTATCCCAGACATAGTGCCCTCGCAGACATACAACAGAGTAAAAATCAAATACAATTCTGTCCTCGAGGATGCTCAATGCCGCTGTCAGGGGCGGAGTTAGACCTTCTGACAATGTGGCAAGTGTTATTCTGGAAGGGGAGGCACCGTGTTTCAAGAAAACTGCGGACCCTGGGAGCCTGGGGAACCCTTCACAGAGGGAGTGACAACTGAGTCAGATTTTAAAGTGTGACTGGGATTTTACCACAAATGAAAGGAAGAGGGAAGACATTCTCAGCAAAGGGAGCATGTAAAAAGGGATGCGAAGGGGAAGGTATCCACAGGGAACCGAGTATTTTGTGGGGCTGAGACACAGGGGAGAGAGATGCAGACAATGAAAACGGAGGAGACAGGTTGCAACTAGAACTAGCCTTGTAAAAGAGTTTGAATTTTATCCTATGGGAAGGACAACATGGAGCTCTGAACGTTTTTAAGGATGAGAGTTGCAAGACTCAATCTGTGTTTCAGTGAGAAAAGTGTGGTGGCTAACAGGGGACAACAGAGAAGAGGCTGGAAGACCAGTTAGAAGGCATCACAGGGCTCAAGGGAGACTGTTCCAATTATGCACAGGATGGTTCTATGCTCTTAGATGCTGGTGAACGTTTCCCCCCATACATTCTTAAGTTATACCTGAGTTCCCCCCTGTTAGTTATCTCAATACTGATAGATACTTTTCCTATACCAAATATATCATCTGTGATTCATAAAATCACATTCCACATGCTAGTCAGTAAACAGGTAAATACTTAAAAGATAATCTCTTACCTGAACAGAGCTGTTCCACTTTTGTGTAGTTTAAAGATACTATGTCATTAACCCATGCAATGATGTCATGTCTGCTCATAGTCTCTTGGGTTATCGAGGTAGAATACACATTGACCGCCATTCCCCAGCTAGAAAACAAACAAACAAGTTTATTTGCCAAAAGGAAGTCTATTTGCCATAATTCTAAATTTCATATATTGTTCCTACAGAATCATTTTACATGGCCCTCAATTGGACTCAAGAAATAGTCCGCTGTTTCTGAGATTCCTCATACATCCTTATTAAAGTGCATGTGTGGAATTAAAAAGTTATCAGGTCAGACCAGGCAGGGGCACAGCGGATAGAGCGTTGGACTGGGACGCAGAGGACCCAGGTTTGAAACCCCAAGCCCGCCGGCTTGAGCCCGGGCTCACCAGCTTGAGCGCAGGGTTGCTGGCTTGAGCCCAAAGGTTGCTCGCTTGAAGCCCAAGGTCGCTGGGTTGAACAAAGAGTCACTTGCTCTTGCTCTGCTGTAGCCCCCTCCCCCCAAGGCACATATGAGAAAGCAATCAATGAACAACTAAGGAGCTACAACAAAGAATTGATGCTTCTCATATCTCTCCCTTCCTGTTTGTCTGTCCCCATCTGTCCCTCTCTGTCTTTGTCACACAGACACCAAAAGTTATCAGGCTGTAACAGTGCACATTAGACTCATCTTTTAGCTTCATACATTATTTTATAGTACTTTCACTATTTGCTAACAGCCCGCTGCTCATCTAAAAACACCGCCATTCTTGCCTCCTCTTTCCCTCCCCATTACACCCAGTCCATCAGCAAATCCTCCTGGCTCTACTTTTCTCGTATTTTCAGAGGCTGATACCCCATCCAAACTTCCGTCAACTCTCACCTGGCGTTCTGCAGGAGTCTCTTCATGCTTCCCCTGCTCACCCCCTTGGCCCCACCGCCTAGTCTCATCACAAACGGCACAGTGATCCTATTGGCACAAATCAGATCTTCTTTCCTTAGTTCAAAACCCTCCAATAGCGGTTCATCCCACTTAGAGTAAAATCCAAAGTTCTCAACATGCTTTATAAGGGCTTATATATTCTACACCTGATATCTTCTCCTACTACCTTTTTCCCAACTCCACTCTATGGTATATATATCATACTATATATCAGGGGTCCCCAAACTTTTTACACAGGGGGCCAGTTCACTGTCCCTCAGACCGTTGGAGGGCCAGACTATAAAAAAAAAAACACTATGAAGAAATCCCTATGCACACTGCACATATCTTATTTTAAAGTAAAAAACAAAACGGGAACAAATACAATATTTAAAATAAAGAACAAGTAAATTTAAATCAACAAACTGACCAGTATTTCAATGGGAACTATGCTCCTCTCACTGACCACCAATGAAAGAGGTGCCCCTTCCGGAAGTGCTGCGAGGGCCGGATAAATGGCCTCAGGGGGCCGCATGTGGCCCACAGGCCGTAGTTTGGGGACCCCTGCTATATCATGCATATGGTATATACATCAGTGTGTATGTGTATGTGTATCTTTTTATTTTGGAAATTTTCTGACACATACAAAAGGAGAGCAAACAGAACAAGTAAGTTGTGTTTACTTCTTGGCTTCAACAATTAACAGTACTTGACCTATCTTGTTTCACTTATACTTCTGTCAACACTCCCTGCCCTAGTACTCTGTCTCCTACAGCAGGTTATTTTGAAGAAAATGCTAACTAAGCATCACATCAGTTTCCCTATAAATATCTCACTATGTTGCTAAAAGGACATAAGAAAAACCAAACCATAATAGTATTATCACACCTAAAAATAAAAACTTTCTTATATCATCAAATATGTGGTATTAATGTCTTACAATTTGTTTGTTTAGATCTGGATTCAAATAAAGTTCATATACTGTGATTCTTTGATATATACTTTGCATTTTTTTTACTTATAGGTTTCTTCTCCATTTCTAATATTTCCCTTGCAATTTTTTTTTTATTATTGTTGAAGGAACAGGGTTGGCTGTCTTATAGAATGTCCACACGTGGGTTTTGCTCACTGCATCCCATTGGTGTGATTTAACATCTCCCCTGTCCCTTGTATTTCTTTTCCTCTTTTTAAAAAATTTAAGTATAGTTGGTATATTACATTATATTAGTTATATTAGTTTTGGTATCAATACAGTGATTCAGCATTTTTATACCTTACAATGTGATCATGTCCCTTGTATTTCATACACTGGTAACTTGATCTATAGGTTGATCTGATTCAAGTTATAACAGGAGTGGGGTGGCGAGACGACCTCTTGCAGAGCTTGGACTTTCATCAGGAGGCACATCACACCTGACTCCTTTTGTGATTGACTAGCCATTGATGGCATCTGTCTAGACCCACCAATTCTTTAAAGACTTCAAAGTGATAGTCTATTATATGTTCTTGACTTATTAGCTTAATGAATTCTATAAAGACAAATTTCTCCCTGAGGTACCAATCATACAAAACAGGCAGAAAAGGTGCCTGATTCTTTCCCTTTATTTACCAGTTTTCCAAATAAAGATGTAGTTCCCTAATATTTTCCAAACATGACAAGTGGGGTTTTAGTTTTGAAATGTAATTATGAACTCATGGAGTTAAACTATTTGATATGCTTCAATTCACTGCCGTTTATAGCTTTATTGCTATAAGCTTGCAGAATGCTTATTCAAGATGGTGTCTGAGTTCTTCTGACAAAGTCCTAGAAGTCTTCAGTAACTTCCTTGCTTTCTGGTATGACAAAGTGTCCTAGGCTTAAACTGCACACTCCCTGTGTTAGACCTAAGACCAGTCATTTCTCTAGGTTCCTTATCCCTTTCAGTGGCAAATGTTATTCAGAGATAATATTTTTAAGCATGACTATATATTACAGAAAAATCTATATAGTTTTTACACAAAAATCTACATAGTTATGAAACAGCTATTTGGAGTCCTTATGAACTCCAAAGAAGGAAATAAAAATCTGCTTTTTTACTTAAAGGGCAAATGAAGATTTAATTTATAAATGAATATCCATCCATTCATCCTTAAAAGCACTCTCATCTCTAAATTCTCTTCCTCTGAATATCTGAAAAAAACTCATGGCACTGGCATCTCAGATAACTAACCATAATGACTGCTTTTCTACAATATTACCAAAGGATATTTATTTTTGGATAGTAACTCCCATTGTTTTCTTTAGTCTATCATTTATTTAAACAAAACTATTGACTTTTAATACCCATTCCAATTTTTAATTCACCATGTAAATTATATAAAACCTTAAAAGATAAATAATTTAAAATTTAAAACATTTCAGACGTTTGATATAATTTCCAGATACTGGCATAACTTTTGGCAGTTGATGTATTTTTCTAATGGTTCTCCAGGCAGTGCGGAAAAGCTTTTGAATTACTAAGCAATGTATCAATGGAGGATGAGGCATCCAGGCCCAGAATCGTGCTGGATGGGAATAAACCAAATGGGGATGAAAGTTTACTCTGGATGATTTAAAAACAAACTAGACACAATGTAGTGAGAGACAATCCAGTCTGTGTTTTGGAAAGTGAAGCCACTTACAAGTGAGGAAGCATGTTCTGTGGTTACCTAACAAAAAGAAATGTACACAATACAAGCAGGTAGAGGAGTTATTCTAGCTTTTAAAAAATCTCTGAGAACAAGGAAGCAAGTCATCTGCTGCAGATTCTGTCAATCAATCACACTCTTCTCCAGGTCTTTACTGATAGTGTTCACCTAAGGACAACAATCCTTCCATATCTAAAGACTTTCAGCTCACAAAAATAAGTAAAGCACTACTTGCCTTCAAGGACCTCATTAAGGTGACCACGTGAACAAATGATACAGCATCTGAATTTTGCTTTAGAAAAGTGCCAGTTAGTTTTTAGTGAATAACAGTTAATAGGCTCACCACTCTAACCTCCACCATGCCCCCTAACCCCCTCTAACCTTCTCTAATCAGCACACTACAGACTCCAGAACCCCTGTAGTAAGAGCAATCCTGAGTTAAGGGACCAGTGGGAAAACTAGGATAGAGGACAGACCAAGAATAAGGGTGAATAGGAAGATTTTCTAAAATAAGACAATGGCATTAATTAGATTTCCATACCTACTTCCAATTAATAGGTATAGAAATATATACCTATTAATGGAATCAATATAGTTAATTTCTAATTACCATCCATGCTGAGTAGAATATTCTTATAATCTATCTTCCTCCTCCAAACTTCACCAAAATACTTCTAAATTCACTTTGTGGCTGTCTCTCGCACCCTTTGTTAGCTCCCCGCCCAGACGGGCAATGCCTTCCAGTTTGGGTGAGAGAGCTCGGGGTCCAGATTCCCCGTCCCCAGGTGGGGAAGAGCTCTTCCTCACCTCCAGTACGGCAGGTGGCAGCCAAGGCGGAAAAAGAATTCTGCTACTGCTCTGCCATCCAATCTCTTCTCAACTCCTTCAGCTCCCACTTTTTCTATAACTGTGACTCCAATATATTCAGACGTAAGTTACCCAGGCCACTAAACAGTTCACATAAGAAAAATTATATTTGTCCAAATATTAAACTCAGGGCTGATGAGAGAGTACTTCATAGTGTTAGTGCTTCTGTAAACACACCCTAAAATCCCAAGATGTCATTATAATTTCCTGGGTGTCAATCTGTCTTACAGTATAGAGGTAAAAGGGCCAGCCCCTGCTTATTCTTCAGAAATGTGCAGCTAACAAGGAGTTTCTCTCTCGTTTTAGAATTCAAGTGGTTCCACGCTCCCACTTTGATCCTTGGGAGAATCCTACCAGGGAAGCAGGGCAGAAACATTTGTCTTTCCTGACAAATGTGGATTCCAAGTCCTGTTGAAGCGGGAATTAAAATTATTCAGATGTTAATTTTTTAATTTACTGAGTAATTTCCAAAAATTCAGTTCAGAAAAAGAAATGGCTAATATATAATAAAGTAATATCAAGTGTCACAGAATGAGGAGCCAGTGCATCGAGCAGGGTTTCTCTTCCCGTCTGGCTCTTCAATGACACAACAGTTTATTCTTAGGTGAAGTGCCATCTGGTCTCTGGGAAATAGCATTTCTCTCTGTGCCATCCTTGCAAAAAAAAAAAAAAAAAAAAAAAAAAAAAAGGAAGTTGAAGCACTGTCCTACAATTTGTGGCTTTCAGCTATATTGTTAACCAGGACGCCCGTGTTTAAACCGTGGTAAGTACAGCAGCACCCACAGTGGTGGATAAGGGACTTCCTAACAGGAGAGTCAGTCTGTGGGTCACTGTGTTTTGACATGGTATTTAAATCTTATTCTTAAAAAGTAAAATCTAGGCACAGTGGATAAAGCGTCGACCTGGAAATCCTAAGGTCGCCGGTTCGAAACCCTGGGCTTGCCTGGTCAAGGCACATATGGGAGTTGATGCTTCCAGCTCCTCCCCCCTTCTCTCTCTCTGTCTCTCCTCTCTCTCTCTGTCCTCTCTAAAATGAATAAATAAATAAAAAATCATCAGAAAAAGTAAAATCTACCGGTCCTACTTAAAAAATAAACCAATAATGATAATATATTTATACACCACTTTTGTGAATGTCTAAATGCCTTTCTGAAAAGCTGTCAATCTATTTATTTTTTGCAAACAGGAGAAAAAAAAACACAGAGAGAAACAATCCCTTCATATCTCCCGCAGGCAAAGTCAAGTCAGTGTTCGGGCTTGCCTGTGGCTGGTGACCACTGACCCACGTGACTTCACAGAAAGAACAGCCCCAGCCTGAGGGCCTGCTGACCCTGCCCCGTCCTCTACATGAGGTGCTGGTGGTGAGGTGGAGGCAGGGCCAGCGGATGCTAGGCCGCAGCTCCTCAGACGTACAGAGACTGCATGTCAGCCGACCAAAACACAAGGAATTTTCTGTGACTAAGTGAGACCTGAGTTAACCTGCTGAGCAAAACCTAGTTAAAGGCTTGGCAAGTCCTGAACTACAGAAACTAAAGTATGAATTCTACCACCTTACCAGTCACGGGCCCCCAAACCAATTACAAAACATTCTACCATTTTGTCTAAGGACAGATTTGGCAATGCTTGTAAATTACTCCAGAAGAGTGTCTTCAAAATTTGACCGATACTGTATATAGAATACCGTAACCAGCATCAACTGCAGCCTTTAAATTAAATTATTTTTTATGTAGTTCATTTTGTCTCTCTGTTCCACCCTAGCCCTTAGCAAATAGATCATAGCCATACTTCTGCATGTGTGTATTTGAGGTGGCAAGGAGGCCACTTTTCCTTATCTCTTCCCTTCACTTTTGAACTGCTCATTCCTTCTGGAGGAAAATGGAGTGATTTTCCGGCAAGCCCCACCATAGGCCAGGTGTCCCAGAATCCTGGGTCTGGTCTTGTTTTGGGTGTGTGGATGTAAGGAGAAGCATTCAAGAAATTAATTTTGGGAATGAGGCATGTGGAACCTATTTTGATATTTTTTTCACAACTAACATCTGAGTTTGCCAAACTTCCCAAGTTTAGACACGACCATCTGCAGAAGAACAGCCCACCATACGTGGTTGACTGCCGTCTGTAAAGAAGTTCCATTTGGCTCAGATTTACCCCAAACCCATTTTGAAGCTGAACTTCTAAAAACCTTTCCTGACTTGAGTTACCTTCCTTATGTCACTCCCGAAAGGAATCTATGTGCAACGGCAAATTTCACCTTCAATATAAAATATTGTGAAAATGCTCCCTATTCCATGCCAATGTACCCCATTCACACGTCTTACACTGACAACTGACAACTGTACCTACAGGGATGACCGTCTTTCTTTCTCTTGTAACAATTTCTGTTTTCAGTATGTTCCCCCATCTCTGAGAGAAGTAATCCACTTCTCACCTGGTGTCACATAAATGAAAACAAGGAACAGACTGAAAAGACATACAAAGAATAATGGTATTTTTCTTTCACCTGAAGAACTTACTTATTGAGTGTGGGCACATAAGGATCTCTGAAACCCTTATAAAAATCTAGAACCTAAATGGTTTCTTAAGTAATATTTAAAGATATCAGTGCTTCATAGGAAGTCACGTCCTGCAGACAACTGTTGGAGGACCTTGTAAAGTGCCTTGGAAGCCACCTTTCTTTACCAGTCACTGAATTTACACTTGGTCCAGGTTAAGACCTCATCTTAAATTCTCATCTCACAGGGAGATCTTTGGTTCAAGTTTTAGGATTAGGTTCAAGCTTGGCCTGTTCCAATATACGAGGGAGATGCATTATTTCCAACACACTCATAAACACAGATTTTAGTCAGAACTTTGTCATTCTAATAGAAATAGCCATTTTGCAAACACTTCTAAGTATTCTCCTGTTTGCCCACGTCCATAAGTACAATGCTAACAGCGTAAGCCAAAATACTCCAGTCTCAATTTTTAAAAGTTTTTATGGGAGTGTCATAAACTCAAAACATCTTATATCAAGACTGTCATAACCCGAGGACCCCCCTGTATTATGATGAAGAGTTTAAAAAGAGATTTAGCCAATCACTGATATAAAATATTTCCTTCTCCTACAGGTGACATCTTTTTAAAATAGCTGCAAATATTTTGAAGAAAAAAAAAATTTACACTGACACCCACAGATCAAATCCTGAGCCAAAGGGAAAAAAATCCCCAAAGTTGTTCTCAAAAACCACTTCTGCACTAGAATGTATGTACTCAACCTGCGTTGGGGGGTATGTGTGGAGAGATTCAGTCCCACAGCAGACATTCACTTCAATGTGTGAGTTTCCCTTTGAAAAGCCTTGAAGGGACACAAATAGATTCTGCCTGACTGCCTCCTTCCTGACTCCCTCCTCACAAAAGCCTGATGTGCACTCTCCTGTGGCTGTCCCTGATAATGACCTCTGTCCCCAATAATGAACGGGGCATCAGCAGGGAGTGATGGGTCAATGTGCCCCCTGAACCAGAAATTTCCCTGCTTTTCAGCTGTGCACAATCCAGTCTCCAGATTCAGTACGGCGAGGGGTAGCATTTAAACACTTCGCCAAAGAAAGGGCATCTCCAGATAATTCTCTATTCATCACTTTCTCTTTATTGGTGACCTGAAGTGTGGGGGCAGGGCGACAGTATTTGAGGAGGGAGATCAGGATGGAGTGAAGGTGGAGTAGAAGAGGATATATTTGAAAGACAAACCTTGACAAGATGAAATCTCCCTGGAGAGACATTACATAAACTGTATTGAATTTCACTTAGAACTGGGTATTAAGGCTCCCACTGAACTTGTGGGAAAACTGATGCATGCATGGACTCTACAGCTGAGTGGGAATTTAGGAGGTCCTCTGTGGTCTTCAGGTAGATGACAACACACTTGAGCTTCCCTGGGCAGATGTGCATCTGTTTTACTTTTACAGGGCCCTATACTCTGGTATAGGATTAGACAGACACACAAGACTAACTCCTCCAGGCACGCCCTTCTGCAGAGAGCAGCCACAGCGAGGGGGAGGGCTCCCGGGGCAGCAGAGGTCTTAGTGCAGTACTGACCAGACAAGGAGAGCGGAGAAACACAGGACATGCCCAGTTAGCAAATACATATATTTTATTAAAACACAGATGTTGAAGTACTACTTTTTTTTTTAACTCAAAATTAGGCTTTATACAATTTAGATCTAGTGAAGAAAACCAAGGTAAAGAACTTCAGTATTAAGCTGCTTAGAGAAACACTAGATCAGGGGTCCCCAAACTTTTTACACAGGGGGCCAGTTCACTGTCCCTCAGACCGTTGGAGGGCTGCCACATACAGTGCTCTTCTCACTGACCACCAATGAAAGAGATGCCCCTTCTGGAAGTGCGGCAGGGGCCGGATAAATGGCCTCAGGGGGCCGCAGTTTGGGGATGCCTGCACTAGATAAAACATGAGCTTATCCAAAGGCAGAGTTGCCTGCCCCTTAGTTTAGGTTTTTCTACGTGGCACACCATTGCAATTATTAGAATGCCCTTCCTTATCATTCACTGCTTAATGACAATGCTTTTCATACAGTACAAAGTTCTATTATATTTAAGTCTGACAGTCACAAGTCCTAGCTCCAGCAGATAACTGCCACCTCCCTGAGGAAATGAACAGAAAATAATCCTTTCTCAGGGCACTCGTCTCTTTTGCCATTGACAGTTACTCCTTAAAATTGAGAGATGAAGCTCTTCCCTGCCCTATTGCCAAGTATTCCAAGTACTATTTTAAAAAATAAAGGATGATTAAAACACACAGATTTCTCCAACTGCCTGTAAAAGAGATTGCATAACTAGCCTTGAACATCTACCTCCATTTTTAATAGGTTTGACGTTAACTGCGTTAATCCATCAAATACTCTTCAGTAAGTGGCTCCTTAACTTCACTATCTACAGTGTTGTAAGGAAATGCCACCGAAATGCATCTTTCAAAACAGCCCATAAAGGTTTGGGTTTTTTAACTTCAGAATTAACAAGTCAATTGTTATATGGGCCTGAAATGACTTGGAAATCTGGCTCTTATCCAAGGAATGAAGAAATTTTAGAATTCTAAAAAAAATTCTTTGTGGGATTCATAATGTTCATTGATATGAATGAAACTGAGCTGCAAATAACAAAAGAATAAAAAGGCTAAGGCGGTAAACACATTAACACATACAAAACGGGGATACACGGTTTTCATATGGTCAGAAATGCAGCAGATTAGAACTGATTGTATTTGCTTAAATGTCCATCTGTTTCAAACAGTGGGAGGCTTGGTATCTGTGGTCTGAAAATAATTTCACTGACCCAGAGCTCATTCCCATGCCACAGGGCTTGGCTGGTCTCCTCGGGTACCAACTCTGCTCAGTGCTCCCCCCACAACTTGGCTCCTTCTTGACCATATGCCTTCTGTTTACTTTCCCAGCCCTACTTGGCCCTGTTCCCTCCCACCCTGAACTTAGCTCTCTCCCATGACCCCAAGGCATTTCCAGTCAGGTCCTGAGCCTCCCCCCATGACCCCGGGTCAACTTTTCAGGGCATGAGTGCTGCTGCCACCATGACGAGAGCTCATACTCCACTGTCAGTCCATCGGGCATAAAACCGGGTGCATAAAATATAGCAGAAGTGTGGCAGTGGAATGAACATGCCACCACACTAGGCCAGGCTGTGCGGCGGGCAGATTATGTGGCGAGTGCTCCCACTTCCTGGTTCTGGGCTATTTTGTACTCCTGGTACTGCTGGCTCCTCCTCAGGTACTGAGCATCCACCGCTGTCTACCTTTCCACTTTCTCATTATAAAAAACACATGAAGGATGACAGCGTCAAGGTTAATCCTTAGGGGTCATCGGGGCTCGAGGCCTCCTGCAGAGAGAGATGTCATTCCCAGCTCTTGGCACCCCTGACTGCATCTCATGCTTCAGGCTGGGCTCAAATGTCAACTCCTCAGCAAGCGCTCCCTGCCCACCCTCTGCAGTGGTCTCTCCTCCAGTTACTGCCAGGTCCCACTGCAGGTGATACTAACACAATCTGTAATTACTCTGTTTGCTTACTGTCTGTCTACTACTCCTGCCCCCATCAGGTAAGCTCTATGAAGACACACACTTTATAGAACATATTTTGTTTACTGCTGTATCTTCTGTGTCTAGGGCAGTGCCTGGCACATTAGTGGGCACAATAAATAAATGCTGAATGAATGCCTGTGGGGAGGAGTTTGTGGGGAGGGGAAACACACAGGTTCCTGAAACCACACGATGTAAGCAATTGCCAATATATGTCTCTACTGCCATGTGAGAGGGTTAGGAGGAGATTAAATTAGGGTTGCATGGATTAAAAACTTTGTCTCCTATGACTAAAACAGGAGAGAAATGTGACATTCTTCATGTTTCCAATGCTGATATGCAAACTCAACAGCTGTACTTCAGCTTCATGAGAGCACTGATCGAGAAGTCAGGGGCACTGACTTCTAGTTCCGGAGCTACCATCCAATCGGGTGGGTAAACTTGGGTCTCATCTCTTTTTCAAAAGTGTAAGTAGTTAACATGTATTTTCTCATTTAGTCTTCACAACCATGCTGTGTGGTATTTACTGCTCTTATGCCATGAGGTTGGATAAGATACAGACACTTGCCCAGTCACAATTGTTAAGTGGCAGGGCTGGCATTGGAACCTGCGGCTGTTTCCAGGATTCTGGCTTTCAACCACGCCCCTTTCTGCCCTTAGTCTTCATTATATCAGGAAAGTAAAAGGGAAGGAAAAATAAACTTCAAATGAGGATAACACTGTGGTCTTCAAAAATCATTTTCTTTTTTCGTTCTACTAAGCCCTCATTTTGCATTTCACTTTAACCAATATGATTTTTTTTAAAATATTAAACCTGGCCCTGGCCGGCTGGCTCAGTGGTAGAGCGTTGGCCTGGCGTGCGGGAGTCCCGGGTTCGATTCCTGGCCAGGGCACACAGAAGAAGCGCCCATCTGCTTCTCCACCCCTCCCCCTCTCCTTTCTCTCTGTCTCTCTCTTTCCCTCCCGCAGCCAAGGCTCCATTGGAGCAAAGTTGGCGCGGGCGCTGGGGATGGCTCCATGGCCTCTGCCTCAGGCGCTACAGTGGCTCTGGTCGAGGCAGAGCGACGCCCCCTGGGGGCATGCCGGGTGGATCCTGGTCGGGCGCATGCGGGAGTCTGTCTGACTGCCTCCCCGTTTCCAACTTAAGCAAAAAAAAAAAAAAAAAAAAAAAAAAAAAAAAAGCCTGATACATAGACATCTGGATGACTGAGTTATTCAGTTTATTGCTGGGAATAATTTTTGGCTCAAAACCCTGCCAGCTGTAACATATATGCCATGCTAATATTTTAGGAATTACCACATTTTACATTTCTGGTTACTATGTATTTTGGACTAAAGTCTCTCAATTTGCTTATTATGGTACTTTAGTCAAAATAAGACAAAGATCATGTTTATTACTACTTATAATTTTTTCAACAGTAATAAGAGACTTCCAATTGGTATCCTGACTAGGTGTTTAGAAAAATCTATTTCTTTTTTAAAAAAATCTCCTGATATCTCACTCATAAAGATTGGTGCCTATTCAAAGGTCTGTATTTACATTTTGGTAAAATTCATTTTTAAACTCAGAACATTTTGCAATGGAAATGGAAAGTGAAGTACCAATAAAATTAAGCCAAAAAGGACGAGGAAAGTGCAGGCCAGTGTTAAATTTATTCCAGTGAATTGGGGTAACGCACATCCATAGACCCCCGAGCCCTGAGGGTGCCCTCTACTCTTAATTCTTTCCATAGCAGACTCTGACACAAAACCCAAAATGGCCAATTTCACATTATAACAATGTAACATTCAACTTCTTAAATATTAGCTTTAGTTGACAAGGGACTGATCAGCTTCTACATCAAAGGACACCCCAATGCCGAGAGAATCCTAAAGATTACATACAAGATGGCTGCACTTCATGAGAACAGGAAACAGAAAGTTTGGTTGTAGCTAATGTTCAACCAAGCTGGTGCAGCAGTGGGGAAAGGGTATTCAAACTAGGGGCACTACTTCATCACCAGCTCCCCAGGCTACTCCTTTCCCAGCTGAAAGGAGTCATTTCAGTCAGAGAAGGGATGTCCCCCTATGTTCCTAGACTTCCACCCTACAGTGGAGGTCATCCTTCTTTCCCCTCCCTTAGTTTCCTGCTACTCTTGTTTGGGCAACTCGATACCAGTCTTGTCTTTTTTGTATATTCAATTAAAAAAAAAAAGTTTTTGGGCCCTGGCCAGTTGGCTCAGCAGTAGAGCGTCGGCCTGGCGTGTGGGGGACCCGGGTTCGATTCCCGGCCAGGGCACATAGGAGAAGCGCCCATTTGCTTCTCCACCGCCCCCCCTTTCCTCTCTGTCTCTCTCTTCCCCTCCCGCAGCCAAGGCTCCATTGGAGCAAAGATGGCCCAGGTGCTGGGGATGGCTCCTTGGCCTCTGCCCCAGGCGCTAGAGTGGCTCTGGTCGCGGCAGAGCACCGCCCCCTGGTGGGCAGAGCGTCGCCCCTGGTGGGCGTGCCGGGTGGATCCCCGTCTCTCCCTGTTTCCAGCTTCAGAAAAAGAAAAAAAGAAAAGAAAAAAAAGAAAAAAAGCTTTTGTTTTTTGTTTTAAACCAATAGGCTCACCTGCCAATTATTTACTAGAATGAAAAATAAAAGGAACTGATAGACTTTGCATCAGAAGTACTCAACAGCCCCTGACAAAAATTAATTTACACACACACACACACACACAAAACCTCTCTGCTCTCTTATCTACTGCCTTGTTTTAGGTCAAAAGTGAAAACATTTCCATCATCAGGGTAGTAACACTGCAACTCTCAAAGGGAAATGCAAAAACTGAGCATTTGAGTAAAAAGTGGGTTAGAATTGAGCCATGTGCAAACTGAATTAGGTACGCAGATAACAGAGGAGCAGAACATGGGAAAGCCTTCGGGCTGGGAAAGAGTGGAAGCAAAGAAGTGTCTTAAAGCGAAGCCTCCTTTGATTCTTCCATTCTACAGCATGAGGATTTACAGGAAGGAGCAAAGGACAATGTAATATATCCTTGTAGTTTAACAACTGTCAGGGATTGTGGTCTGTACTGAATTGATAGCGTTTTGTTAAACTTGGGAAACTTAATGGCAGGAAAATAACAACTGATCAATGAGCACACATAATAATAGGAAAGGAAATTACTTATTAGAAGACCTTATACATTATTTAACTAAATAACTAGAGATGTTACTATTGACAAAACAGTTTTCAGAAGGTTGAGTGGATGAAGCTAGCTCTAGAGTAGATATATGTGTTAAAAATTACCCAGTATTTGAGCTAATGTGATAAAATTTGGTAAAAACTCACCCTGCACCTACAGTGTGTCCGTAAAGTCATGGTGCACTTTTGACCAGTCACAGGAAAGCAAGAAAAGACGACAGAAATATGAAATCTGCAAATAAAAGGAAAACCCTCCCAGTTTCTATAGAATGATGTGGCAGCATGTGCGCATGCACAGATGATGACGTAACACCGTGTATACAGTGGAGCAGCCCACGGCCATGCCAGTCGAGATGTGGACGGTACAGAGGAAAGTTCAGTGTGTTCTGTGGCTCACTAAATTCAAATCCGTGACCAAAGTGCAATGTGAATATCAGCGCATTTATAACAAAGCACCACCACATAGGAATAACATTACTCAGTGGGATAAGCAGTTGAAGGAAACCGGCAGTTTGGTGGATAAACCCCGTTCTGGTAGGCCATCAGTCAGTGATGAGTCTGTAGAAGCTATTACGGGATAGCTACCTAAGGAACCCTAAAAAATCTGTGCGTGAGCCCACATCGAACTGCACTGAATAGGTATGAAACTGGGAGAGTTTTCCTTTTATTTGGTGCAGATTTCACATTTCTACTGTCTTTTTGTTGCTTTCCTGTGACCAGTCAAAAGTGCACCATGACTTGATGGACACACTGTACTTTCTAGGTTCCTAAAATTAGACTTAGATTTTCAAAACATTTAAGAATTAATTTTAATTCAGCAATCGAGTATAATTGTAACCTTTTTTTTTTTTTTCTCTCTAGACTTAAAGCAAAGATTTGATATTACACGGGTTGACCCAATATCTCAAGATCTACTTTATTTCAAATTTAGCTATTGTTAAAATATAATAAGAACAATAAACAATACCATAAAAGTAACTTATTACATATATTTTTATGTGTGTATACCTATGCTATTAAAAAATTTTGTTTTAAATTAAGGATAAAATATCTCAGAATAGTTTGATGAGGCAAAAAAAACACACTCAAGGTAGGATGTTTGTAAAAAAAAATTTACTATTTTTAAAAGAAATTTAAAAATGCAATTTCTTATTTTTCAAAATATTTTTATATAAAAAGCTGTACATTTTCACTATAGAAAAAGTAGAAAATAAAGATAAAAATAAAATGAAAGACTTTTTTTATGTGTGTGTGTGTGTGTGTGTGTGTGTGTGTGTGTGAGTGGTACATGGGTATAAATTTTGTATGCACATACCTATATATAAAAATGGATTTATATACACAGGGTTCAATAATGTCCCCCCAGAATTCATGTCTAGCTGAAACCTCAGATGTGCTTTTATTAGGAAGTAGGGTTCTTTGGGGATGTAATTATTTAAGATGGGGTCAGACTGATTTAGGGCCCTAAATCTAATGAGTGTTCATATAAAAAGGCCATGTGGAGCCCTGGCTGGTTGGCTCAGTGGTAGAGCGTCAGCCTGGCATGCAGGAGTCCTGGGTTCGATTCCCGGCCAGGGCACACAGGAGAAGCGCCCATCTCCTTCTCCACCCTTCCCCCTCTCCTTCCTCTCTGTCTCTCTTCCCCTCCCACAGCCAAGGCTCCATTGGAGCAAAGTTGGCCCGGGTGCTGAGGATGGCTCTGTGGCCTCTGCCTCAGGCACTAGAATGGCTCTGGTTGCAACAGAGTGTTGCCCCAGATGGGCGGAGCATCGCCCCCTGGTGGGCATGGCGGGTGGATCCCGGTCAGGCGCATGTGGGAGTCTGTCTGACTGCCTCCCCACTTCCAACTTCAGAAAAAAAAAAAAAAATTAAAAAAAAAATATATAAAAGGCCATGTGGCGATGGAGAGAGACATAGACACAGGACAAAGGTCATGAAATAATAGAGGCAGAGATTGGAGTGACATAGCTACAGTCAAGGAACAAGCGGGGCCAACAGAAGTAGAAAGGAAAAGCTAAGAATGACCACCCCCCCAACACACACAGAGCTCTCGGAGGGAGCACACCCGTCAACACCTTCATTTCAGACGTCTACACTCCACAACTGTAAGAATAAATTTCAAGCCACCTGGTTTGTGGTAATTGGTGATGGCAGCCCTAGGAAATCAATACAATACATATACACTTTTGTACTAAGCTTGTTTCTCTTAACATATTGTGAATATCTTTCATATCTTCTCCACGTGTAATATTTTCACTACATTTCATTATATAGATATACCATGATATACCTGATTCTAGAACTTTGTTAACATGTTCGCTTCTAAGAACTACTGGTTTAATCATTTCTCCTGTTTTTCAGTCAAATATTATTTCAAGACAACAGAACCAGTGGTCACTTAAATGCTAAAATGACCAAATCACTGTTGGCTCACATAAAAAGACATGGACATTTTTCCAGGTCCTGTAATTCTACAGGTGATATGGGGAGGAGATTTGGTTGTTTGCTGGTTAGAGTCCTTAAAGCCAAATGGAATCATCAGTTCTAGGCTCCCTTAACAGGAAAGGAAGCAAGCAATCTTGTTTTTTTAAAAAATAGTCATGTCCTTGGCCATCATAAACTAAGGGAATCACAGGATGTCCTGTCTAATAGTATTTGGCTTCCTTTCATGGAACAACCTCAATTAAAGTAAAAACAACACTCTCAACTGCTGCTTGAGTGTCTGTGACCGGCTAGGTCCCAAACTGAGTGAAGAAAAAAAATTATCATCTCAAACTGAGATTAGCAAGAGATTACTGCCATCATGGAAGCAGTGACTCATCTGAAATTGGCCGGAAGGTTTTGCAATAAAATAAATGATAGATGAAATAAGTCACACTCACAAAATCCCTAGGGCATTGGTGAAATCAGAAGTGATCTTATATTTTATAATATCTTGGATTTTGAAAAAAATGTGGCTAAGAAATCTGGCTTTTAGTTGGACAGACTCTAGAAGCCCAGCGTTCCTACCCTCTTGAAATCCCACAGTGTTCAGTATCTCCTCTCAGGTAATCCCCAAACTGTACTAGGCCTTTGCTTCCCAGTTTCTGATTTCTATTTAAGGCGATTTCTCCTCAGGGGTTTAGAGAAGTCAGGAGTCAAATTGGCAACAACAAAACGGCCAAATCAGACCCAATGAGCATGGAGCAAGGAGGAGTTGGGGATGTTTGCCTCAGTATTAAAAAAAGAGAAGGAGCATCTAATGCTTTAATAATCTAGGGCAGGATTTAGAAGCATAAAAATGGTTCCTTACTGCTTTAAAGAAAAAAGCTTTTCTACATACATTTCCCTCAAAATTTAATACTGGAAAATCTTATCTAGTGTTAAGGGGGCACTCAATACAAAGAAAGCGCTATCTAGGCCCTAGCCCGTTGGCTCAGTGGTAGAGCGTTGGCCCGGCGTGTAGAAGTACTGGATTCAATTCCTGGCTAGGGCACACAGGAGAAGTGCCCATCTACTTCTCCATCCTTTCCCCCTCTCATTTCTCTCTGTCTCTCTCTTCCCCTCTCGCAGCCAAGGCTCCACTGCAGCAAAGTTGGCCCGGGCGCTGAGGATGGCTCCATGGCCTCAGCTTCAGGCATTAGGATGGCTCTAGCCTCAATGGAGCAACACCCCAGATGGGCCAAGCATCGCCCCCTGGTGGGCATGCTGGGTGGATCCCAGTTGGGCACATGGGGAGTCTCTCTGCCTCCCCACTTCTCACTTCAGAAAAACAAACAAACAAACAAACAAAACTATATCTACATAATGACAGGGCTCTTCTCCACAGAATTTAAAAAGCTTCATCTATCAAGACCCCATAGAAAAACTAGCTCCTAAATTTACCTCTTGCAAATCAGACTACTTTTAAAGTGCATTTAGTGGTTTTTTTCTGAGCTCAAATAATGGTCCTGTTGTTACTTTGCAGTCTATTTCAACATAATCAATTTATATGTACTTGTTGAGGGCTGGACCTAATTGCTAGAAAAGACCTGTGGACAAAGACCAGGGAGAAACAACTCCTTTTCCTTGAGGCATTTATATTCCAGTTAAAAACAATGGACCTGCCTTACCAGGCGGAGGCACAGTGGATAGAGCATCAGACTGGGATGCGGAGGACCCAGGTTTGAAACCCTGAGGTCGCCAGCTTGAGCACGGGCTCATCTGGTTTGAGAACAGCTCACCAGCTTGAGTACAAGGTCGCTGGCTCGAGGAAGGGGTCACTCAGTCTGCTGTAGCCCCCCCCCCCCCCCCCCCCCCCCCGGTCAAGGCACATAGGAGAAACCAATCAATGAACAACTAAGGAACCACAACAAAGAATTGATGTTTCTCATCTCTCTCCCTTCCTGTCTGTCTGTTCCTCTCTCTGACTCTCTCTGTCTGTGCCACAAAAAATACAAAACAAAACACAAAAACAAAACAAAACAAAAAACAATGGACCCATATCCATTAAAATCTAAGTCAAGACTATATTATGTTTCCTGACTATATTTTCTAACAATAAGATAAAACCACGTAATTTTTTAAAGTGAGTAAAAGATTTGAATAGACACTTCACTAAAGAAGATACTCAAAAGGTCAGTAAGCACATGAAAAAAAGATACCCAATATTAGCAACCATCAGAAAATATGAATTAATGTTCTCAATGCAATATCACTACATATCCATAGGATGGCCAAAATTTAAGACTGACAATACCAAGGTTGTCAACAATATAAAACAACTGGAACTCTCCCACTTTGTAGAAATGTAAAATGGTACAATTATCTGCAGTACCTTTCTTTTTAAATTCAAAAATTTTATGTATTTATTTAAGTATAGTTGGTATACAATATTATATGCTAAACACCACTTATATGACCCAGTCATTATACTTCTAGGTATTCACCGAGGAAATGAAAACAGATGTTCCCACAAAGACATGCATATGAATATTCATGGAATTTATAATTGCTGAGAACTGGGAACAACCCAAATGTTCATCAACTACTGAGGTGATGAATAAAATAAGGTATAGCCATATAATGGAATACTACTCACCAATAAAGAGTACTGAACTGCTGATAAACCCTATCTGGATGTATTTAAAAATCATTATGCTGAGTTAATAGAAGTGAGAAACTACAGAGGACAATCTATATGATTCCATTTATATAAAATATAATCTAGACTATGGTGACAGAAAGCAGAGCAGTAGTTGCCTAGGGTTGTGGACAGAGGAGATATGAATTCCAAAGGGTATCAGGAATCTTGGGAGCGATGGTTTCAGAGGCATATACTATATCAGGGGTCCCCAAACTTTTTACACAGGGGGCCAGTTCACTGTCCCTCAGACCGTTGGAGGGCCAGACTATAAAAAAAACTATGAACAAATCTCTATGCACACTGCACATATCTTATTTTAAAGTAAAAAAACCAACGGGAACAAATACAATATTTAAAATAAAGAACAAGTAAATTTAAATCAACAAACTGACCAGTATTTCAATGGGAACTATGCTCCTCTCACTGACCACCAATGAAAGAGGTGCCCCTTCAGGAAGTGCGGCGGGGGCCGGATAAATGGCCTCAGGGGGCCGCAGTTTGGGGACCCCTGTACTATATAGTGCCAAAAGTCATGGACTCATATATAGTACTTTAAATGTATACAATTTACCATATGTAAGTTAACTGTTAATAGAGTTGATAAGAGTGGAAATGCTAAAGGATACTTTAAATTTTTTCCACATTCAATTTGGACTCTCAATGAACATCTGTTATGTGCCAGGTATTGTACCAGGTACTGAGGACACAAAGGCCATAGATTAATGGAAAGACCTGGTAAAAGAGCAGATTAAAACTACAAACAACACTAGCTAACACTTTGAAAAGCATTTACTTCTACCAGTCACTGCTTGGTACACTTTATATTCCATTATCTCATTTAAATCCTCATTAAGAACTCCGTGATGTTGAGATTATTTCCACTTGCACATGAAGAAAATGAGGCTTGGAGAGGATAAAAATTTTGCTCTAGATCATATAGTTAGAAAAGGGTGCAGCTAGGATAGAAAGGTCTTGAGCCAGAGCCCAGCTTTGCCACTAGACTGCACCGCCTCCCCAAGCAGCAGTTTGGAACCGTGAGAGCCCCAGTCGGTCATAAGGTGGGGCTGGAATGGAGGGGTGCTGGACGGTCCAGGCTGTTTAAACTGGAGTTGAGGCAGCAGCGACACATTCATCACACAGGCTGGAAACACGTTCACTGCTGTTCATCCTGGTATCTTAAAGTCAGTGGTATGACAATGCTATCTGCCTGTCAGAAATTCCAGGGAGAGAAAAACCGGCTTCCCAAACATCAAACCTACTTTTTCATTTACTGTGTGTTGCTAGCCTCACTAAGGGATTTTGGGAAGAATTACAGGTCTTCATTCCCTCCTGTCGTCAGCGCCCTGCCTAAGTGGCTGACGATTCATCTCTTTCTCCTTCCCTCTGGAGAACAAGTGTTGCAGGGACAGATTTACTCTGTCCTCAGAAAGGACTGAGGAAGGGAGGAGCCAGGATCTAGCACCTTCACCTCAAGACGACCCCAACCTGCCCTGGGCCCATCCCCCTCCAGGCTGCACCCACAATCAGCCCCTCTCAGCTTCCTCCTTTTCTAGCAGAAACAGCTTACAAGTTCCACAAGCTTTCTATTTCACGGTTATCGGTTATCAATGGTGGTTACTGATGGTGAGCAGGTCCCTACAGCTGGGATAATGTATTCAAAGCTCTCCTTTTGGTGACTCTTAACTGGTCAGTCTCCATGGGGATTCACTCACACTGGTGGGTGAGAGGGTGGAGCAGGGGAGTATGGTGTATGCAGATGGCTTGTTTCCTGGCCAGTGTCACACCAGCACTATTGCAGGGGTCACAGGAAGGCCAGATATTGCTCAACAATGTCCATAAGGTGGGAGGTTAGACTAAGGGTTGGGGGAGGCCAGAGGACTGCAGCAGAGTGGCTAAAATATGGCAGCAACCTTTCATCTCACTGTTTTAGGGACCCACACAGTCCCTGACACACAGCAGGTGCTCAAAAAATGAGAAGGAAACAAAAATTCAAAGAGGATATGGAAAAAGAATCTTCACAGAGGATTATTTTACAGTTAGTGTGAGATTCATGGAGCAAACTAAGCAGGCTGGACACATCACCAAAAAACACAGGAGGCAGATCCAATGTACTCTGGGGAAAGTGAAACAAAATATGGACTATGGATTACAACGTGTGACACCTCAAAGGGCAGGTGCTATCGGACATCTCGTTTGTGACTGGTGATATTGTTTTAATTAAGAGTGGTGCCTGGATTAGGCAAATTTTTAGTATCATTTGTGCGACTTCAGTAAGTCCATGAATATTTTGAGGTGCTTCCTAATATATTTCAGCAGCTAAATCTGTTAAAATAAGACTCTTTGAAAAGATACACAGGGAGTTATCTGTTCAGTTCCCACCATTATTAGTTTATATCCTTGTAGTTTCTCCAGGCATATCATAAAAGTTAGCAATTATTGTTAACTTAGTGACGGTCCACACAAATATCATAAAAACTGGAGGACCAAAAGAGATAAAGCCTTTTTACTTGTCAAGTGACTCTTTGCAAGGGAGAAGTCAACTTCCCAACACATAGGTCACTCAATGATGCTCAAAACTATGCCTTAAGGCCAAATTAACACTTACACACAGCAGTCCTGGCAGGGGACATACACATTCAAACACAGTTTTTATTTTCAGGCTCCATTTTTGAAAGCTTTTGAGAATTATAGGAGTGATCATTTTGCCTCTGCCAGATATCAGCACAACAATCACAAATTGGTGTATTGGGGTCAGATTCTTCCCGCCTTGCCTGTTGTCCTAGATTCTAGAGGCTTTTCAAGGAGGGGCTCTGCATTATTTATCTTTGTATTCTAAGTGCCCAGCATAGAGTTTAGCTATAGAAAGAATTCAAGTTTGCTGAAAGAACAGATAAAGAGTCTGCCAGGATTCTGGCTTAAATTTTAATATAACAGTAATTGTGTAATTATTTAAAGAATGGAAATAAAAAAAATGTATTGTTCATAATCTGAAAACATGTTTTGGCATTCTCAAATGATAAAAAGGAAGTAGACGTGTGTCAAGGCCCCTTGGCACTTTTGACAAATTACCTCTCAGAGGGTTTTGCCAAGGTAGGCTGGCTCTAAAGAACAACAACAAAAAAAAGTATTTAAAACAACAGAACAAAAAGTATCACTGCTTCTTCAGTAATACAGGATCATAGAAATAGGAGGTGTGCTTTGTCATTTTAGGATTATGCAACGCCAAGCACTAGTCATAAACTCCAGGACCTATCCTGGGTGCAGGATCACAGGTTTTAGAGACTCCCACCGATGCACACTACATTATTTATAACACGTCCTCTCCTCTCAGATCTCTTGCCCTATTCCTCTTCTGTTCCAAGTCATGGCCCAGATCTGGCTCTGTTGGCCCATTTTTACCTGCCCAAAGCAAATGAGGTTTAGAACTAACAGGAAGACTGAATTCTAGATAAATTACACAAAAGGATACCATCACTAAAAGCAGCCATCAACTTGACCAACCTATGTATATATGATATTATCACCATTGGTAAAAACAAAATACTGCTGTAAGTAAGCAAGTCTGTTCTGGTTCAAGAAAGTAAAATCCTAATTAGCCCTGAGAGCTGACACTGAAACTACACAAGTATTCTTTTTTCTTTTTTTTTTTTAGCAATTTGCTAAAAGAATTATTTCTCAGTGGCCTATAAAACTAACCGTTACCTCAACTAATGATTATTTTCATTAAAATAAATGAGCCCTTTGGGAATGCATTTAACAAAAAACATATTTAGGAGAAATTTCTTTGATTCACCCTATGAGGTGAAGGTTGTATAATTTCAGTTTTTGACTATGTGAACTGTAGGCTTCCATTTTGAAGGAATTCTCTCAATATAATATAAATACCAAGGGCCAAAACACCAAGATAAACAATCAGACTTTTAAAATGAACTAAGAAACAGGGTTCATATGACAGCAAGGGGATGTGTGCGTAGTGTTATAAGAAGACACAGGCCGCTGGAATAGTGCTTAAGCTACTAGGTGAACACAACACATCCAATTTAATACTGCAGCGGCTGAGAGCTGAGGGACAGCCTAAAGCAGGGGTCCCCAAACTACAGCCCACGGGCCACATGCGGCCCCCTGAGGCCATTTATCCAGCCCCCGCTGCACTTCTGGAAGGGGCACCTCTTTCATTGGTGGTCAATGAAAGGAGCACATTGACCATCTCATTAGCCAAAAGCAGGCCCATAGTTCCCATTGAAATACTGATCAGTTTCTTGATTTAAATTTACTTGTTTTTTATTTTAAATATTGTATTTGTTCCCATTTTGTTTTTTTACTTTAAAATAAGATATGTGCAGTGTGCATAGGGATTTGTTCATAGTTTTTTTAATAGTCCGGCCCTCCAACGGTCTGAGGGACAGTGAACTGGCCCCCTGTGTAAAAAGTTTGGGGACCCCTGGCCTAAAGTCGGGAAAATGAAACTTCTAACATATATGCATATCCTGACATATTTCATTGTGGAAAAAGAAACTTTTCACAGGAGAGGAACAAATCAATTTCTCCTTAAAAAAAGTGAAATTGACAAAATCCTAAAGGAAACAAACTCATACATTCCAAGTTAAATTCTCAGTCAACTCCAGAGCCTGGCATCAAAGGGATCACCTGTCAGCTGTCAGAGGAACTGGCACCAGAGCCACATCAGGGTCACATTTGCACATGTTATAGTATTAAATGAATCAGGAGGATCCTTTACAATGAAGTAGCAGACACCTTGCTTTTGAATTTGGGACGATTAGTGTAGTTTAAGCACATAGACTAGCTTACCCCTTGAAGCTAGGCTAACTATGAGGCGGGCTTCTGCAAATATAGCCCATCTCATAGTTACAGGGTGAAGCTGTCACTGCTTCTATTCGGGGAAAAATGCCTTCAGTCAGGGATCATCTGTCTACCTTGTCCTGTCCCTACACTGGGCTCCAGAAAGCTCTTCTCATGGTGAACCAAGGATTCTCTAGTACTTCTGGAGCCAGTGGGGCAGGGCACTGTTAGAACATAATTTTCCTTTTAAATCATTTCAAAACAGGACACAATTCTAGCAATGCACGCTTCTGTTTATACTATGCTGTTTTTTTTATTAATGAGCTTTCAATGGCTTTCCATTTTCAAGTTCTGACCACCCTGCCCGCCTTTCAATGTTCCTGCCTCATTTCCACAACTGCCCAACATGGACCTCGCAAATTCTGATTCAAAAGCCTACACTCTTGCCTGGCCTGTGGTGGCACAGTGGATAAAGCATCGACCTGGAATGCTGAGGTCGCTGGTTTGAAACCCTGGGCTTGCCCAGTCAAGGCACATACAAGAAGCAACTATCTATGAGTTAATTAATGCTTCCTGCTCCTCTCCCTACCATCTAGCTTTCTCTCTCTCTCTCTCTCTCTCTCTCTCTCTCTCTCTTTCTCTCTCTCTCTCTCTCAATAAATTTAAAATTTTTTTTTAAAAAAAGCCTACACTCTTTGCATCAAAATGTCTGGTCTCCCACAGTGTCATTTAGCTTCTTACAGTGTACTGGCCTGAGGCCTTTTTCTCCTTGGAATCACTGTGGGCTCAGGAAATGCAAACCACTTTTGCTATCAGACAAAGCCAAATAGTCAAAAGGTATATCTGTTACAAAATGAGCTGTGTACACATCTGACTTTCCTAGAACTGAAGGTCCTTGAAGGGGCATCCAGCAGAGAGCTTGCTTAGAGCAGATTCAAGTACAGTATTTGTCAAATTAATTCCCCAAACCAAAAAGAACATTGAGATCAGTCCCAATATTGCCCCCTCCATTAATCTCAGAGATTATTCATTGCACTTTTAAGAGGTCCCTGTAAACATAGAAAAGATACCACATATGGACAACCACCACCAATATTCTGAAAACCATCTCAAACCACTGTTCCACTGATAGTGCTCTGTAAACAGATACGACCAGTGAAGGCCGCTGGGGAGGAGAGGTGAGCCTCTCACTAATGGTACCCAGAAGACCATCCCCTTAACAGAAGCTCTGACAAGAAAAGAAGTTCAAAGATTGGGCACCTACGAATCAAAGCATCAAGCCCTGGCCAGGTAGCTCAGCCGGTTAGAGAATTATCCCGATATGTCAAGGATGAGGGTTCGATCCCTGGTCAGGGCACATATAAGAATCAACCAATGAATGTATAAATAAGTGGAACAACATATTGTTGTTTCTCTCTCTCTCTCTCGCCTCTCTTCCTTTCTCTCTCTGTCTTTCTAAAATCAATAAATACAAACTTCAAAAAATCAAAGTTTCAAGTAATCTTTTGATTTATTTTTTTACAAATACTAAAAAAACTTTAAGGTTAACAATCACCATTTTTAAAAAAACCTCTTAGGATAGTAGTAAACCCAGATGATAAATACATACATAGTAGAGACACATATCTGCAGGGCTGTTTGGGGCATGTGAGCTGAAATCTACATTTTGATTCGAGTGAGCCACGTCTCAATAGCTTCTATTAACTGGAACATGCTTTCACTCTATCTTCTATGCACACACATGCATGATTTTTTTTTTTTCCTTAACAAGAGCTCATTTTTCAAAGTTGCCAAAGTTGGATGTCAGAGCCAATGTTTTAGGCTTAAGTTTTCATTGGCTTTTTATTTATTTATTTAGTTTTTACAGTTCATTTCCTGGGGCCAAGTAATTTTTTAAAAAGTATTCAGGGACATATGCTACTATAGTTGCATGTTCAAACACCCATGTGGAAATAGTCCTCTGGACTTATACATTCATTCTTAAAAGCCTGGAGTATGCAAACAAAGATGCGGTGGGCAGAGGGCCAGTTAATAAATCTTATTTCCTACCAGCATCTGCATGAAACAGCTACAGGGAGTAGCCTCTCCAGGGAGAGCCAGCGCAGGGCTCACTCACTCTGTGAATTAAACAGTGTCACCTCAAATGGCCCACACTGCATTTATATTTTAAGTGGCTCTAAACATGTAAGGATTTCCAGTGCTCAGAAACCCAGTGAGGAAGCTGGGCTGAGGCGGCCATCACTCAGGAGTGGACAGGAGCTGTTGGAAACACATCCACATGGCTCTGCTGAGCATTATATGCACTGGCTCTTCTCAACTGAAAATGCCTAATGGAGGGGTAATTTTCTAAAGAAAACTTGCTCTTCTAACCAAAGTGCACACTGGTTTCAATAATGATTTACTACCCACTCTAGTCCAGGCCAGAAAAATGGGCTCTATTTGCACTAAGAGATACCTGGGTTAAGATATCTGGGTCATGCACCGTATTTGACCCTTATTTATAAATAATTGGTGCAAATGTCATGGCAATCATGTCTCCTGCCAGGAAGACCGACGGCTGGCTCACTGACAGTGCTGGGAAGAACCGTCATGGTGTCCAACCGTCTTCTCCTCCTCTCAGCTGCACTACCTGCCAGGTGAGAGGTGTCCATCCTGGAGCTTCTAAAGCAGTCCCTCTTTCAGTAATTCCATCATTCTTCTTATATTTACATAGCTCTTTTCTTTTAAGAAAGTCTTTGTTTTCAATGTTTTAAAGTTAACCTCACACCGCCTGACCAGGCAGTGGCGCAGTGGATAAAGCATCGGACTGGGACCCACGTTTGAGACCCCGAGGTCGCCAGCTTGAGCGAGGGCTCATCCGGTTTGAGCAAAAGCTCACCAGCTTGGACCCAAGTTCGCTGACTTGAGCAAGGGGTTACTCGGTCTGCTGAAGGCCCGCGGTCAAGGCACATATGAGAAGGCAATCAATGAACAACTAAGGTATCACAACACGCAACAAAAAACTAATGATTAATGCTTCTCATCTCTCCATTCCTGTCTGTCTGTCCCTGTCTATCCCTCTCTCTCACTCTCTCTGTCTCTGTAAAAAATAAAATAAAATAAAATAATTAAAAAAATAAAGTTAACCTCACAAAAACTTTCTAAAAATGCAATGAGTTATCCTATAGGTAATGAACAAGTAAATGTAGGTATCTCTCAAAAGATAAAGGCCCTGCTGGGGGTCCTACTTAGTAGTCAGTAAAGAAACCAGAAGGAGAATTTTCTGTGCCAGCCCAGGCTTCCGGGCTTACCCAGGCCTTCCATAGAGCTCAAGCATTACTTTCAAGCACTTCTTATTGATGGGGGCTATACTGAACCTATAGCCAAAAAATTTATTTGGTTATACCTCTATTCTGGCTTTCAAATTGCCTTCCAAGTTTTCCCAGTAATTAAATGGCAATATTATTCCAGCCCCAGGATGCCAAAATAATTACGGAACGGTTTTTGGATAGAAAAGTGTGTCACATTTTTCCTTCCCCTCTGCCCCTACAGAAAAATAAGTGGTAGTTGTGAGACACTGGACATCCACTTTGGAAGAAACACAGACCGAGGGTAATACCAAGCATGTCTGTCTGTGTGTGTTCCCTTTGTACAATACAGTACATATGCAATTTGGGAGGCTTCCTTCCTCATTTAACCTATGACATCTCTCATTCTAGTGTCCAATAATCCTATTACATAAAATACAAAAGCAATGATGCTCACAGTGACTTAAGGATTTGTTTAGTCAGATCTTTATTCCAATTTACTTTTTGTTTTTCACATAATTTCAGGTGCCATTATAGAGACTCGGAATGCAAACTGGTAATACCTCTGGAAATGGAAATAAGTTGGGCAGGATTAAAAAGGTAAATAAGATTTTATTTTAAAATAATGACTTATCACCAGAATTAGTATTTAACCTTTCTGCCAAGTGATTTTCCACTGCCATTTCAAGTTACTAGTTCACATGACTAATAAAACCCAACTAGGCCACATCCTTTGGCCCACATGGTAAAATTCGAACTCTGTCTTAAAAGCAACCTACATGGCAGAGATCAAACCATTTAAGAAATGAGGGCTGCATTGAACAGAGAGAGGGACAGACGAATAGATTAATAAGTAAAGTTTAAAAACAACTCAGGGTTTTTGCTTTTGCTTTTAATTCTATTTTAAGCCTTGGCATGTTCATAGAAAAAGGTAGAGAGAGGAGTGAGGGACAGAGGGACCCCAAACTTCCAATCACAAGCTTGGGTCTCCAAAAGGAGAATCCCGGAAGTTGTGAGCCAATTTTTGTTTACATTAAGAAAATGACAAGCACTTGGAATCTGTAAGGATGCCATGTCAACATATTAGCTGGAACCATAATGCATGAGATTTTGGTGACTTCACGGGCACTGCCAAAATTAACTCTAAGTATTTATATAACTATAGGGCAAAGGTTGCTTATCACCTTTTCTTTCTTTCTTTTTTTTTTTTTTTTTTTTTTGAGTTGGCAAATAGTGTTTCTTTGGTCAAAGACAGAGGAAGTGGGATACTTTGGGTCCTATTTTATAAACATTTAAACACAGAGAATATTCTACCTATAATACTATCTGAATGTTTAGATGAAGGCATAAAAAGAGTTATTTCCTGTTGCTCACTAGCTGAGAGGATGCACTTTAGAGGTATGTGCGCTCGGCTTCAAAGCAAAAGCATTGTTAGTGGTTATCAAGGTAACGTTTAAAAATAACTACCCCAGTACAAAAGAACTTCAGAGGAAATATGAGTGAAGCTATCAGTCTCCCTTCAAGTCTGGCCTTGAGCTGCATTAGACTCTAGCTGCATTCTCCATTACATTGTTATGCTTATCAAACAATGCAAACAATTTTAATGAGCTTATCTACTAGAACATATTGCCAGATATGCTAATATAAAAAAAATGATGCCAGCCACGCAGGATGACTCATTAATCAAAAGGCTCACAATACAATGACCAAGATCAGCCCCATCCTCAAATCAGACCTCAGCAAAATACCAACCAGGAATTACCTTCCTACTGTAAATAAAAAGGGCGGGCTCTCCCACCCATGCGGAGGCCATAAACTCCTAAGAAAATGCATCGCAGCACCCATTTTTTTTTTTCCAGGTCTGTTGCAGTCCAGTCTCTTTCTAATAAACCTTGGGTTCTATGAAGAAAATTTTGGTGAATGCCTGACTCCGTGACCTCTGCTGTCAATCCTTGCACCAATCAGCGAGCAGAATTCTTACAAAGCTCCATCAATCTGGCGGTTTTAACATCACAGACTGCAGCTTAATCTAGAGGATTCCATCTTTCCTGCACACACACACACACCAGGGCAAGCGCAAACATTTCCCTCGCCATCCTCCTGTCGTCCGCCTTTAGACACAGCCTACCTCATGGTTCCTTTAATATCTAAAAGGGAAGGAGAAAAGGAAGTGCTACAGCCTGTCTCCCTTTGGAGAAGGGGGAAAATTGCTTGCATTTTTATCAATGTGGAAGGAAAGAGATGGAGGGAGACCCCTTGCAGGCAGCAACCCTATTCACAAAATGCTTTCCATCTGCAATCGTGAAGCCTCAATGCATGTCCAACATGACACATGGAAACGGGTAGCAAAGGACCAGAACTGCCCTTACAAACGCACGCCTGCAGCCCGGTCCGGCAGGGTCTGCTTCATTATATAACGGGCGGATTTCCGCGCGCCCCCGCCCAGCGGCGCTCCGGGTGCCAGACCCATTACCTGTAGGAACGCTCGCCGCGCACGGTGTGCTTCCGGAAAGGAATGATGGTCCCGTTATCCTGGATGATGTCGTTGTTGTTCTCGCCATTTGGGGACAGGGTTTGGGTCGGCCCAGGCATTGGCGCACTCCCGAGGAAGGGCACGAACCGCTGTGGGCTGGCTGGGGAGCAAGGTGGCTGGCTCTCGCCTTCCCGCTCGCCTGCTCCTCACGCAGACCTCGCCTGCCGCCTGCGCCCGAGCTCCCTTCTCTCAGCTCAGGCTCCCGCCCCGCCCTCCTGCGTCCCGCCCTCCCGGCTGCTGACGTCAAAGCGCCGGCAGCAGCACCCTGGTCACGTGGCCCGTCCCGTCACCATAGCAACTCGCTAACTCATCACCTCGCTTCAATTCGCACAGGGCCGCGGCATGACCACGCCAGCAGCCGGCAGCTCCGGGCAGGCACCCGGGCGGGCCTGCATCTGGCATGTAAAATCCCAGGCCGCCCCCAGCCCCCCTCGCAGATTTGCCTGGTCTCAAAACCAGCTCTTCCTCTAACCATTTCCTTTCCGACCCGTGCTCCAACTGCAGCTGTGTACACAAAAGAGCGATTCAGGCAGAGGGGTGTGGGAGACCCTTTAACTCCTTCAATACCAAGTTCTCATGCCATTAAAATTAAACTCGGTCTGGTTTCAGAAAAAAATGGACGACCTGGTGGCCTGCTTCTAGGAACTGTATCAGACTAAGGGTTTAGAATTTCCAGATTCATCCCTCATTCTCTAAACAGAAGCAACCTCCTCCCCAAAATAAGCCCCAAACCTGAAAACCTAAGAGGAAGCTATTATTTCCTTCTAATCAATATACCCTTTACTTTAATAAAGTGAAGATTAAAGTATGCAAATTAAGAGATTTTCTGCACAAAAGAATTCCCCAAGAAGGGTTTGTAAAAAAGATAAACACCATTTTAAAACATCATATTTACCTAAGATCCCCTATTTCAAATTCTTATACTGCCTTCTAATAGATAATTAACACTTTGTCATTTATTTTATTTCTATTTGAATTAAGTGCACACCCAATTTAGGATTTGGAAGCTCTCATCATTCAAGCTGTTCTATATCATTGTAATGCAGTTTTCAAATACACTGGCTATGAGACAGGTACTATTATTATCCCTATTTTAGAAACCAGTAAACTAGTGAGGTTAAGTATCTTGCTCAATCAAGGTCACACAGCTAGAAAGGAGTGAACTGGAACTTCAAAATAACATGCTTTTATCAATGTGATTAGACAGGAGTGATCTATATTTAATGTGAGCTCATAAATATTGTAGATTAAGGTGAGAATCAAGTACTTTATGTACATTCTCAACATGACCAGCTGTGACTAGATGTGCTATTACTGTGCAAGTTCTATGGATTAGGTTATAAACTCTGAACAGACCCCAGATAGGTCCACTGTTCTCCTCCAGGAAGGAGAAGAGGTTATCTGAAGGATTCTCTGGCTATCAAAAGTAGTCTCTGACCTTTTGTCCGGTGGGCAGGGAAGAAAAATTGGGGTGTAAAAGACAGTATAAATATATGTAGCAGAAAGTGCTATATATGGCTCACCTGTTCACATCATTGTATGGTCATCAGTTTTATTTTGTGACACAGATATAATAAAAACAAGTAAAAACTTAGTTATTTCTGACAGTTCTCCAGTATATTTTCCTGGTAATAAGTTATTTCTGGCATCAAGCTACTAAAATTAGAATCAAATGGTTTACAACCCAGATGGTAATGATATTTCCAAACAAGGGGCATTACCTGCCCCCTATATATTCTTTTCTTGGGCTACATTTTAATAATTTTATTTTATGCTTCTGTAGTTAATTCACATTATACAGGTTGATTTTTTGATATCTTAGCTTACATGAGAATTTTTTATTATGTAATAAAGATCCAATTCTGACCTAAACTTAATATCTAAGTAAGAGAGATGCACACAAGCCTCACATCACATGATGAGCTATAAGGGGCTTGAGATGTAGTCATTGGTATAAAGTTCTACTTCCTCTTACTATTTCTGTCATTGGACCCACGGTTGTCAATTTCCTTACTACTTTATTCCCTTTCCCCAAAGCTTCCCCTTTCTTTGGAAACAGCCTGAAGCTGAAAGGTATGGTTTACAAATCAAGTACTTAATATTTACAGAAAATGCCCTCTCATGTTGTGTTCTTTATTATAGCTTACTTTTCCATAATCCCATATGTTAGTAATAGGTTGGACATTATTGGTGTTATCATAGAGACTAAATTTGTCAGAATTTGAATGGCATGGCTTATTGATTATACCAAATAATTTATGGAGCGAATACTGCCATTATTTCTAGGCTGCTTGTTAAGGAGAAGACTATGGCCAAGAAGTTGGAGTGATGGACTAAAAGGGAAAGGGTAGTGAGTCAGCTGAAGGAGGTACCTAAGAACCCTTGTCAATCTTCCTCTAGAACTGCTCCAAGCTATGTTGCTATAAAGGGACCCAGAGAGCTCGAGATCTATGATTATCCTCCAAGATGCAGGGGTAACAGGAGTAATAATTTGAAAATATTAAATAGATGTATTTTCATTTCTCTTCTTTTTTTTTTTTTTTTTTTTTTTTGTATTTTTCTGCAGCTAGAAACGGGGAGAGACAGTCAGACAGACTCCCGCATGCGCCCGACCGGGATCCACCCGGCATGACGCTCTGCCCACCAGGGGGCGATGCTCTGCCCCTCCGGGGCGTCACTCTGCCGCGACCAGAGCCACTCTAGCGCCTGGGGCAGAGGCCAAGGAGCCATCCCCAGCGCCCGGGCCTTCTTTGCTCCAATGGAGCCTTGGCTGCGGGAGGGGAAGAGAGAGACAGGGAGGAAGGAGGGGGGGGTGGAGAGGCAAATGGGCGCCTCTCCCATGTGCCCTGGCCGGGAATCGAACCCGGGTGCCCCACACTCCAGGCCGACGCTCTACCGCTGAGCCAACCAGCCAGGGCCCATTTCTCTTCTTAAAAATCAGGTGATCTGGAAGCCATTCCCCAGTTTAGTCTTAGGGAGAAGGGGGGGGGGGCAAATTCCACTTTGGGAAGGAGGATGCTAGGATATAGGGAATTTTATGAACTTGGGCATGGACATATTTCAGTGAGAGCATTCAAAAAGGCATGTCTGTAGCTGGATGGTTGAATTATAACAGTCTTGGTATAGTGAAAATGAAAGTTGATAAATACTAGTCAAAGGCATTCACAGCTTTCACACCACCTTAGATGGGGGCTTCATTAGATTGTTATTACCTCCAAATGCAGACAGCAGATTCCACTTAGCTGTCACCATTGCTGTCCAGGGAAAACTAATTTCTGTCATGTGTATGTCCTAGGATATTTTCCAGTAGGAATGGCAGGAACAGTTTATCAATCAATGACTTAAAATACTCTTCACACTCAAAATGATAGCAGTGAATAAATATGGGACTGGTCAGCCAGGGGCACTGGCCCTGAAGTCACATTGGTAGTAGAGAAATGTATTTGAGCATGGTCCTCGCTCACTACCTTAACCCTGAGGCATAGAAGATTTGACTAGTTCTCTCTTCAGATTGAGTGAAAATTGTATAATATATATATGTCCCCTGGCTTTTAGTAATAGCATCTTATTTAAGAAAAACGAGTAAATGATGTTTTCTCCCTGATGTCGAAACCCTCTTCAAAGCCAACCTAAACAGGTGTGCTCCTCTAGGATTGACTTTTTTAAAAAAAAATTTTTTAATTAATTTTAGAGAGGAGAGGGAGAGACAGAGGGAGATAGAGAGAGAGAGGAGAGACAGAGAGAGAGAAGGGGGAGGAGCTGGAAGCATCAACTCCCATATGTGCCTTGACCAGGCAAACCCAGGGTTTTGAACCAGCGACCTCAGCATTCCCAGGTCTACGCTTTATCCACTGCGCCACCACAGGTCAGGCTAGGATTGACTTTTTTTTTTTTTTTTTCTGAAGCTGGAAACAGGGAGAGACAGTCAGACAGACTCCCGCATGCGCCCGACCGGGATCCACCCAGCTCGCCCACCATGGGGCGATGTTCTGCCCATCCTGGGCATCGCCATGTTGTGACCAGAGCCACTCTAGCGCCTGAGGCAGAGGCCACAGAGCCATCCCCAGCGCCCGGGCCATCTTTGCTCCAATGGAGCCTTGGCTGCGGGAGGGGAAGAGAGAGACAGAGAGGAAGGAGGGGAGGAAGGGTGGAGAAGCAAATGGGCGCTTCTCCTGTGTGCCCTGGCTGGAAATCGAACCCGGGTCCTCCACACGCTAGGCCGACGCTCTACCGCTGAGCCAACCGGCCAGGGCCTAGGATTGACTTTTGAGAGTACTTGTCTTTGCAGATTTATCAGCTGCATTTGTAGCTATGCCGACATCCACACAAGGCAGCATACTGCGAGCCTCCTCCCCATGTGCTAGTAAAACAGCAAGGTTTCCATCATATCAAAACACAGAACATACTATTGCATGAGATCTCTCTGTGTTGGGGTTTATTTTTGAATTTTCTTTTTCTTGGATTTTCTCAAGCTTGGGCTTAATTTTGTGGAATAAGTCACAGAACATGATGGAAATGCAATCTAAAAACACAGAGCATTATGATTTCTGTAATCGTTCAATAAAACCCGTGCAATGTCAAGTTTCAGTCTATTAAATAGAAATGTGCTTTTGAATTATACCATCTGGTTAAATTTAAGAGCTTTAAATATGTTTTCCATAAAAATACAATGTGATAAATGTTATAATTGAAGAATGTATTAAGTAGCGCAGGCATACAGAAAAGAAAGTGATCGTGTCTAGGGAAATAGAAAAAGCTTCACTAAGGCAGTTATATTCATTTGTATTAGGGCTTGAATTCATGAATGAATTGAATGAATTGAATGAAATATTTCATTCAACAAATATTTATTGAGCACTTACTATGTGCTAGGAAAAATTCTAGGCATTGAAAGTATAGAAATTAACAAAATATAAATTCCCTGCCTTCATGGAACTTACACTTGAGTGCATGAGTATGCGTGTTGTGAAATAGAGGGGTAACTTGGGAGGTGAGGTGAGAAAGGTCACATAGGGCTTTGAACAGCCATTGTAAAGACTTTGGCTTATAACTAGTTAGAAACCATTAATCTGTAGTAGTGTTAGCCGTATTGGCATAGGTGTGGAATTCTAGTAATAATGACAACAATAATAGAAATAGCAATACCTAATATTTATTGTGTATTTTTTAATGGGCCAGATACTATGCTTTAATTGAGTAGGTATTTTAATCCTCACAGAAACGTATGAGGAAGGGCTGATTTTAAATCCCATTTGTCAGAGCCTGACCAGGTGGTGGCGCAGTGGATAGAGCATCAGACTGGGATGCAGAGGACCCAGGTTCGAGGCCCCAAGGTTGCCAGCTTGAGCGTGGGCTCACCTGGTTTGAGCAAAGCTCACCAGCTTGAATCCAAGGTTGCTGGCTTGAGCAAGGGATCACTCGGTCTGCTGAAGGCCCGTGGTCAAGGCACATATGAGAAAGCAATCAATGAACTATTTACTTAGGTGTCACAACGAAATACTGATGATTGATGCTTCTCATCTCTCTTCGTTCCTGTCTGTCTGTCCTTATCTATCCCTCTCTCTGACACTCTCTCTGTCTCTGTAAAAATATAAATAAATAAATAAATAAATAAATAAATAAAATCCCATTTGTCAGAGGAGGTAACGAGTGAAATAACTTCGCATGATCACTGGGCATGAACATACCTGCCAAGCTCAAAGCTGTCATTCTCATTCATTAACAACCTACCTGCCTCCCACTAGGGTCTGGCTAAACCTGGATGAAAGAATGCAGAATCTGGGGTTGGGGAGGGAGTAGCAGGGATGAGATAGCAGAAGGACGCAGAGGCAAGAGAACGGAGATTGCTGCCCTGAAGGCAATTCCGTCTAGGGAGCAAGGACAGAAAGCCAGGGAAGGGCTGGAAAACCAGGGAAAGGCTGCAGGCAGAGGCAACGAAGAGGGGATGGGAGACTACAGGGAGCAGTATTCATGGAAGCGACTAGCAGGGGGAGGATAGCAGTTGTGCATTACAGTCAAGAAAGAGGAAGTTAGAGGGAGGCAGAGATACCTGGATTTGGGCTTAGCAGTATATGTTATTATTAGAGAAAAATAGTTCTCTTACCCTTATTTATAGTGATTAACTATTTTCTTTTTCTGAGTAAGCCTTAACTATCAATGTCCCTTTCCTCTGATATCTCTTGGAGGGGGAAGAGACCACAGGCATTTTTCTTGGTATTTGTTTTCAAAGCTAAAATCTGCTTTCATTTTCACTATACCAAGACCGTTATAATTCAACCATCCAGCTACAGACATGCCTTTTTGAATGCTTGCACTGAAATGTGTCCATGCCCAAGGTCATAAAATTCCTTTATTTCCTTCCCTTATCTCATTCCCATGTTTAAATACAACACAGCTTGTTTAACTGATGAGGCAGGACAACTAAAAGAGGTAAAAAGGCATCGTGGGCTCAATAGGGTGGCAAGGAAATGAAAAAACTCTAGGTCCTATTGACAAATAATCTTCTAGAAGGCTCAGGAGCTTTTGAGCAATGATTTCTTTAGGGCTCTCAAAAATCAGCCAACCCACTGGACTTCATTTCTGACATTGATAGTAAGAAGTCCTAATTGAGAGAAGAGACGCCTAGATAGAAATACAAAGCCAATGGAGGAGCAGTGGGGACAACTCGGGTACCTGTGGCCTCCAGAGTTTCAGAGTCACTGAGAGGCCAGGCCACCAGTGGCAACTAGGGACACCGGGAGGGAGGGAGGGTCTTCCTGAGCCTGGGGCTTCTCTGTTGAGTCTGTTGTGCATGGCAGCGGAGCTATGGCTCACCGATGGCTCCTCAACAGCATGTCACGGGAACATGAGGCCGGCAGCTGGGAAGCAGTGTGAGTAATGGAAGAGAAATTCACCAATTTCTGACCTCATCCAAATAAAATTTCAAAAAAAAAAAAAAAAATTAAAGAAGCTTACTTCATTAAAAAGAATGCAAACGGAAATTATGAAGTAAGACAAAGTTTCCATTAGAAATGTTTTAATTAGTGCTTATATTTTGTTTACTCAGAGCTTACAAAAAAAGAGCTTATAATGTCAAGTATCTTCATGATCTCAATTCACACTCACTGAATATCTATAGACATGAACCCAAGGGATCCAACTATGGGGTATAACCCATGAAAACAAAGTGTCACCTTTAAGTGGCTTCTATTTAATTTCTATATGAAGGAATAAGACCTCCAGGAAATCCAAAGGGATGTTAGTCTTAAAATACTGTATAGGAGCCACAATGAGTTAATAGCTAACACAGCAAGATTAATCCTTGGGATTAACTCCACTGCACAACCTGCCTTTCATACTCTCCCCCAAACTCCCAATTTCAGTCTCTGCAGGGTGAATGCTATCAGCATTCAATGATGCAATGGAATCATTATAAATGAGAAGTAATGACATGTAGTACAATGTGTATAAATTTTTATTATTTTGTCTTCCCCTCCTTCTTCTGGGAAATATTCATTCAAACCTGTGATTCAAGCAGAGCTTGACAATGATAATATTCTACCCTCCTGGCATTAAGGGGTGGTTCAGAGTTAGGCTTGTGCCCCAAGCCAGGCTGTTTAGAATATTTCTCTAAATTTAAAAAAATTAGAGCTTCAATGTATGAGAGAGAGAGAGAGAGAGAGAGAGAGAGAGAGAGAGTGTGTGTGTGTGTGTATGAATGTGTATATGTTTGTGGAGTGGGGAGATGGTATCTTCCTTATTAAAGACAACAGTTTAAGATTAAGAAAGTACAGTATAAATTGCTAGACAAGAAAAAGGCATCTAATCCAGAAAGGAAGAAATAAAACTGTCAGTATTTGCATATAATACGATATTTTATATAAAACCCCCCAAATACTCCACCAAAAAGCTGTTAGAACTAATAAATTCAGTAAAGTTGAAGGAGACAAAATCAATATAAAAAATCTGTTGCACTTCTATGCACTAATGATGAACTATCAAAAATAAATCAAGAAATAAATCCAACTATAGTTGCATCAAAAAGAATAAAATATCTAGAAATAAATGTAACCGAGGAGATGAAAGACATATATATTGAAAGCTATAGGGATTGGTAAAATATATTGAAGAAGACATAAATAAATAGATAGATAATCCATGCTCATGGATTGGAAGAATTAATATTGTTAAAATGTCCATACTGCCCAAAGCAATCTACAGATGCAATGCAATCTCTATCAAAATGCCAATGGTATTTTTCACAGAAATAACCCTAGGCCCTGGCCGGTTGGCTCAGCGGTAGAGTGTCGGCCTGGTGTGCGGGGGACCCGGGTTCGATTCCCGGCCAGGGCACATAGGAGAAGCGCCCATTTGCTTCTCCACCCCCCCTCCTTCCTCTCTGTCTCTCTCTTCCCCTCCCGCAGCCAAGGCTCCATTGGAGCAAAGATAGCCCGGGCGTTGGGGATGGCTCCTTGGCCTCTGCCCCAGGCGCTAGAGTGGCTCTGGTTGCGGCAGAGCGACCCCCCCCCCCCCGAGGGGCAGAGCATCGCCCCCTGGTGGGCAGAGCATCGCCCCTGGTGGGCGTGCCAGGTGGATCCCGGTTGGGCGCATGCGGGAGTCTGTCTGACTGTCTCTCCCCGTTTCCAGCTTCAAGAAAAAGAAAAAAAAAGAAAAAAAAAAAGAAATAACCCTAAAATTTGTCTTAAACCACAAAAGACCCCAAATAACCAAAGCAACCTTGAGAAAGAACAAAGTGGAGGCATCAATATTCCTAATTTCAAACTATATTACAAAACTATACTAATCAAGACAGTATGGCATTGACATAAAAGCAGACTATAGAGCCTGGCCTGTTGTGGTACAGTGGATAGAGCATCGACCTGGAAAGCTGCAGTTGCTGGTTTGAAACCCTGGGCTTGCCTGGTCAAGGCACATATGACAAGCAAACAATGGACAACTATGAATTTATACTTCTCATTTTGCCCCCTTTTTCTGTAAAAGCAATAAAATCTTTTTAAAAACCTCAGAGACCAATAGAATGCCCAGAAATAAGCCTACACATATATGCTTAATTAATTTATAACAAAGGAGCCAAGAATACACAATGAGGAAAGGACAGTGTCTTCAATAAATGGTGTTAGGAAAACTGAACAGCCACATGCAAAAGAATGAAGCTGGATCACTATCTTATACCACACATAAAATTAACGCAAAATGGGTTGAAGAATTGAGTGTAAGACTCAAACCATAAAACTCCTAGAAGAAAACATAGGCAGTAAGCTTCTTGACATTGGTTTTGGCAATGATTTTTTGGGTCACACAAAAAGCAAAGGCAATAAAAGTGTAAATAAACAAGTGGGACTGCATTAAACTACAAAGCTTCTGAACAGCAAAGGAAATCAACAAAATGAAAGGCAATATACCAAGTGGAAAAATATTTGCAATTGTATCTAACAAAAGTGAAATATCTAAAGTATATAAAGAACTCATACAACTCAATAACAAAAGAGCAAACAGCTTGATTAAGAAATAGGCAGAGCATCTGAATAGACATTTTTCCAAAGAAGACATACAGATGGCCAACACGTACTTGAAAAGGTGTTCAACATCACTAATCTTCAGGAAAATGCAACTTAAAGCCACAATGAGATACTACTTTTACCAACTAGAATAGCTGTTATAAAAAAGACAAGAAATAAGTGTTGGCCAGGATGTAGAGAAAGGGAACACTTGTGCATTACTAATGAGAATGTAAATTGGTGCAGGCACTATGGTAAACAGTATGGAGATTTCTCAAAAATTAAAAATAGATCTACCATATTATCTATTGATTCCACTTCCAGAAATTTATCCAAGGGAAACAAAACCACTAACATATATGAATGAAAAGTTATATAAATCCTTATGTCCACTGCAGCATTATTTACAATAGCCAAGACACAGAAACAATCTGAATGTCCATCAATAGATGAATGGATAAAAAAATGTGGTATACATACACAAGGGAATATTCAACTATTAAAAAGAAGGAAAGGTCGCCATTTACAACAACATGGATTAACCTTGAGGACATTATGCTAAGTGAAATAAATCAGTCAGAGAAAGAAAAATGACATATCTCATGTTGAATGTAAAAGCAAACGCATAAATACGGAGAATAGATTGTTGGTTGACAGAGGTGAGGATGAGAGGTGAGTGAAATGAGTGAAGGGGTGGAGTCAAAAGGTACAAACTTCCAATTATAAAATAAATAAGATATGGGGGTGTAATATATGCAGTGGTTTTTCAACTTCCGGTCCGCAATTTAATTGTCATACATCAGTGTGGTTAGCTCTTTCACGGACCAGAATGACATTTTTGGCAGACCAGTGGTTGAAAACCACTGATACACAGTATGGTGACTATAATCAATAAGACTGTATTGTATTTTGAAAGTTGCTAAAAGATCTTAATTCTCATTACAAGAAAAAAATTATAACTGTGTAGTGATGAATGTTAATTAGATTCATTGTGATCATGTTGCATATACAAATATTTAATCATTATGTCATACACATAAAACTAATACAATGTTATGTCAATTATATCTCAGTTTAAAAATATAATATAAATTGTATATTTACTATAATTTGAACAGAAGAGTAGAAGTGGAAAGAGGTCATGGTCTAGGTTAATATAGGCTAGAATTTGAAGCCAGATCCTGATACTCATGAGTTGAGTGACCTTGGCCAATTGCTGCTCCTTGCCTCAGCTTCTTCTTCCAGAAATTGGGCATAGAAAGACTTACAAGGTAACATTTTAAGATGTAAAACAATATTCCCCTTTTATCCACTGGGCCCATCATTTTCCATACTCTTCCTTCTAAAAGTTGGATCTATTTCTCCTCCCCTTGAATCTGGACAGGCCCTGTGAGCAATAGATTTTGGTAAAAAATTATATCATCCAGTTCCTAGCCTTGACCTGACAATGACTGGCAGCTTCTGCCTTGGTCTCTTGGAAGCCAGCTGCCTTGTAAGAGGCATCAGCCACCCTGGGGAAGGACCACCATGCTGTAGGGAGGACAAGCCATGTGGAGAGGCCACAGATGATGTGACCACACGGAGGAAATGATGAGAGAGGGTGAGAGAGACAGTGAACACATAGAATGCCAATGCTCCAAACATGACTGCAGAAGCATCCTCTAGACCCAGTTGCCACTGCTGACAATGACCACGATGTGGATCAGAGACAGACTGCCTAGCCAAGACCTTTCTAAATTTCTGATCCACAAAACCATGAGTTATAACAAAATGGAGTTTTTTTAAGCTAATGATTTTTGGGGTAAGTCTGTTATGCAGTAACTGATAACAGTAACACCTTGTTGGTTCACTATAATGTGTCATTCCAAAACTCAGTAGGTTAAAACAATAGTAATCACTTTACTATCACTATTCTGGAGGCTGACTGGGCTCAACTGATGTGACTGTCACTTACCTCTTATGAAGCTCTAATTAGAAGGTGCCTGATTGCCTGACCTGTGGTGGCGCAGTGGATAAAGCATCGACCTGGAACACTGAGGTTGCCAGTTCGAAACCCTGGGCTTGCCTGGTCAAGGCACATATGGGAGTTGATGCTTCCTGCTCCTCCCCTCTTCTCTCTCTCTTTCTCTCTCTCTCTCTCTCTCCTCTCTAAAATGAACAAATAAAAGAAAAAGTTTAAAAAAAAAAAAAGAAGGTGCCTGATTACTGAGGTCATCTTAATGGCTTCCTCAGTCTCACAACTGGGGGGGGGGTGATGTTGCCTTGGTTGGGACCTCAGCGGGGGCTCTGTCCACACATATCCAGACCCATCCAAAGGGCTGGGTTTCCAGCACAACCATCCCTAAGGGCAGGCAGAGGAGCATGGCAGTTTTAAAATCTAGTCTTAGAAGTAATAGACCATAACTTCGGTCATTCTTTGCAGGTCAAGGCAACCACAAAAGTCCCCCCAGATTCTAGAGGAAGGGATACCAACTTCATCAGCAGGCTAAATGGGAAGACTGTCGATCTCACTAGTGAGGTAGCCATCATTGGAAAATACATTCTTCCTCACACATACCCTGCTTCACCTTCTGACTCCTCATTTCCTCAGCACAGGGTTATTATAGCAGGAATTCAAGAGAAGAAAGGGAATTGATACTCGTGTTATTTCACAACAGACTTTTAAGCCCATGCCAGAGAGAATAACCTGAAAAAGGGCTGTGTACCTCAAAATTCTGATTTTCAAGTATCAAAAGTTAATAATCCTTGAATGACTCAGAACCTAAAGTGCCTGCTATGAGCCAGAAGGTAATGACAAGTTGGAGACTGTTGGGGTAGACACTGGCGAGGGTCCCCAAGAGGGGATCCTGCCTTTCCTTTTAACTTCGGCCTCATCCCAAACTGGTTTGGGAATTTGACAGTAGAGGGAACCTTTTCATTTGATATCTGGAACCTTGAGGGTAGCAAAGCCACACAGAGGTGGACTCACTGCACAGAGCACAGGAATAGGAGGGGCCAGACGCAGATGAAGGGTTTAGTGTGACACCTATTTTTCTGCAGAAGTGGCCAAGTCTTTCTGGGAGGTTGGTGGGACATACCTGACCCTATGTGGTAGTTGCCGGCACAGCAGCAGAAAATCGGCCTCTTCTGCTCACCCAGTGGATCTTTCTGAGGCAGAGTGGCCATGAGAGCAACTCAAAAAACATTGACATTGTTTCAGCCCTGGCCGGTTAGCTCAGTGGTAGAGCGTCGGCCTGGCATACAGGAGTCCCGGGTTCGATTCCAGGCCAGGACACACAGGAGAAGCACCCATCTGCTTCTCCACCCCTCCCCCTCTCCTTCCTCTCTGTCTCTCTCTTCCCCTCCCGCAGCCAAGGCTCCACTGGAGCACAGTTTGCCCGGGAGCTGAGGATGGCTCTGTGGCCTCTGCCTCAGGCACTAGAATGGCTCTGATTGCGGCAGAGCGACGCCCCAGATGGGCAGAGCATTGCCCCCTGGTGGGCATGCCGGGTGGATCCCGGTCGGGCGCATGCGGGAGTCTGTCTGCCTCCCCGTTTCCAACTTCAGAAAAATACAAAAAAGAAACAAAAACAAAAACACCCCCCAAAACAAACAAAAAAACAGTTTCCAGAATAACCTTGTAAAAATGTCGTGCGGTGTCTGCAGTCCCCACTGCATTCTCTCACTTACTGAATAAGAGCAGACCAGAGGCAGAAGCAGAAACGAGGTGGGTGCCGTTGGTTGGGACAATACACAGTGCGTTTAATGAGGAAGGTTCTTCCCTATGGCTCCCTCACTTTCCACAGCCTCTGTTTGGCCTGGACCCAAAGTCAGCACTCAGCTTTGAATCCTCAGAATCGTTGCCCTCCCTCCCCTGTGTCTCTGACTTGGTCACCATACCAGTTCATTTCTCAATACGCCATGTAGCCTTCCTTTCCTCTCCCAGTCCCGGCACACTACGGCAGACACACCCCTCGTGCCTAGTTTACGAGATTCTCCTGCGCATTCTCCTTGCTTCCTGACTCTCTTACTTCCCAATGCTTCGGACATGTCACCATGAGATTGATCTTGCCTCCCTTCTTTTTCAGAAATCTCCAGTAGTTCTCTATCAGGTTCAGTATAAGAATTCCGTGTTTTCCGCCTGACCTGTGGTGGCGCAGTGGGATAAAGCGTCGACCTGGAACACTGAGGTTGCCGGTTCGAAACCCTGGGCTTGCCTGGTCAAGGCACATATGGGAGTTGATGCTTCCTGCTCCTCCCCCTTCTCTCTCTCTCTCTCTGTCTCTCTCTCTCACTCCTCTCTCTCTAAAAAAAAATCAATAAATAAAATATTAAAAAAAAAAAGAAGAAGAAGAAGAAAAAAAAAAGAATTCCGTGTTTTCCATTTGGCATTTAAAGTCTTTTGCAGTCTAATTACCCTTAGAAACCTATCTCCCACCACATGAAGTAAGGGTGGGATTTAACTTGGTTACCTCTTAACCTGCAATGCTAGTTCTGTCTCCTGGTGTCAGCATAAGACGAGACCTCTCTGCATGTAATCAGCAGAGAAAAGAGCCTAAGTGGTCCTATTTTGAATCATTCACATATGTCCTTATAGAAAGAGATTCTTCCATCCAGTTATTGCACTGGGTGTGTTTAGTGAGCCTGCTAGAGCTCTAAGCTACCACTTGAAAATAACTTCAGCTGGCTTTATTATAAAGCTAGGAAGAGGACAGCAACTTAGTCGAATGAATTATGATGTAACTGTAACAGTATCCGAATTGTTCTCTCCATACTGTCCCTGTCCATCCAGGACGAGGAGAGGGAGCCAGGAACATCCAGCCACTGCCATCTCATCTTCACAACTGCTCTGCCTAATCAGATTACATCATTAAAGTCGGGTTCCCTAGGTTTCAGCAAGTTAAATGATCAACTTAAAAAATTCATAGGAGATTACTGCCCAAAAGAAAATAAAGAATCATAGCATCGCTGTGGTTTCCCTTGTCTGGTTAGATTAGAACATTCAAAGTTCCACACTGGGTAAGTGGTGAGGCTGGATGACAAGCTCCCCAAAAGTTTCTCTGGCTGGTCACTTAATTTGAACACAACCTGCTGAACAGCAGCCCTCGCATTCTGCACACAAAACACTCGACTCTGGGTAAAGTAAATCATTCCGTAAGTGGTCTCCTCCCACACTCACCATACTTGAGAAGAGTTCCTGAAGTTTGGACACAGTGCCGTGGAGCAGAGCCAATAAACTTCATAGTGGTTATGAAACAGCTGCAAATCCATGCTTATGACATGCATTATACAAATACAATAAAAAGGCCACATTCAGATCAAGAGAAGAAATATGACTTTGCTGGTGCTAAATCAAGGTGTGAAGCTTAATTTCACTGAAGAAACTTAAGAATAACCCCATAATGTCGTCTAATGATGCTATTCTAAAATGTATAATCAACCTGTATCGCCTTTCCTACTTTATTTCCTTACATCCTCTCCTCCAAGCAAAAGAATCATTTACCTCTGTCCTTTCAATTCATCACTCTAGCCACTCACAGCAAGGAGGGAAAAACCCCAACCACAAACCAACACAGAAAGTCAGTTCTACCTCTCAGTTCCTCTGCACACTATTTTACGATGTCTCTGCAAGAGACAGTGCCCAGAGCGATGAGAGATGTTGCTGTCCCTAATACTGTCTGTAGCAGAAAGAAAGATAATTTACTGAAAAGCTCTTTTTCTGATTCCCCTTGAATATCAATCAGGCAAATGCGAGAGCCAAATTTTCTGCATGATTTTATGCTCAATTATAATTCTCCCCTAAGTGGGAAGTGGAGGTTAAGTGAACTTTTGGATCCTGTTCCACAGATCTTGATAAATTTTATTAAATTTGGCATTCTTGTTTCCATTCGCTAAGGAAAAGCACATTTTATAGTTATCAGTAGATTTGAAATATGTTTATTTGTATAAAATGCTTTGTTCTACTACAATCTGAAAAAGTAGTATTCGTAGTCTAAAGGCTTTCAGCAAATAACTGCAACGGATACTCCATGAGTGAGGGGTGGTGTCAGGGTGTGAATGAAAAGAAGAGGGACCTAGAGAATTCATAATTCGAAAACATTTCTCTAATTCTTCCAGCTTCAAGTTAGAAGTTTAAAAACTTTTGGTAAATAGGATCAAGATGGGAAAATTGCTAAAAGCCCAGCTCATGGGAGCAGAGCAGGATGAGAAGTTCACTGAAAACACAACAAATATTCACAGCCCTGGAACTGAGTGCTTCTAATGCAACAAAAACTGGGCACTCACCTCCTGCCATTAATCATATCACTGAAAGCTATCTGAAGAGCCAGCATACACGGTTAGCTGGAAACATCAACTCTTTGTCTTTATGTAAAAACAAATGTTTTTATATATAAAGGTGTTGGCCAAGACAACTTAATTTCTTCTTTTTTAAAAAAAATTGAGTTTATTGGAATGACACTGATTAATAAAATTATACAGGCTTCAGGTGCACAATTATCTAACACATCTCTGTATACTGTATTGTGTGTTCACCCCCTCACCCCAAGTCTTTGCCCATTACCATTTATCCCCCTATACTCTCTTCTATGTCCACCCAGCAATCACCACACTATCATTCATGTCCATGAGTTTTTCTCCTTTTTTGTCCTTTTTTATTCAGTCCCTCTATCCCCCACATCCCGCTCCTCACCCCTACCCCAACAGCTATCAGCCTGCTCCCTATCTATGAGTCTCTTTATTTTCCTTGTTAGTTTATTTTGTTCATGAGATTCTTTGTATGAGTGAAATCATAAGGAACTTGTCTTTCTCTGACTGGCTTATTTCAGTTAGCATAATGCTCTCCAAGTCCATCCACGCTGTCGCAAAAGGTAACTTCTTTTTACTGTGTCCTACACTGGTTCTTTACTATAATATACATATTTTACCTTTGTGATTAAATAAAAATATTTAGGTTATCACATTCTTATGATGACACATATTTAATCACATTATAAATATCACCTAATAAAATGGCTATATTTTCACTTTTCAACCAGATTGAAGAAATACTACTGGGTAAGAAATATCAAGGTATCAATAAATTTAAAAATAAGTATATTATCTTGGGTATCATTTTGTTAGTAGCTTCAGTTCAGATGTATATGATTTTCATATTATACATCTTTATTCCCCATTTCCCCATCTTAAAATCCATCCTGCTCAAATATCTACTCAACACAAAATCTTATGAATCCTTTTCCAGTTGCCTCTCTCAGCATTCCAGGTCAATGCTTTATCCACTGCGCCACCACAGGTCAGGCCCACAGTTGCCTCTCTCAATTTCTTTTTGTTTCCACCAAATTCACATCACCAGAAATGTAGACAAATGCAGTAACTTCTAAGACTCTGTCTTTTCTGCTCTCCCTTCCTTCCAACCTGTTCTATTTACATGAATAATATATTGTTTGTAATTTATAGAATATGCACATTAAGAATTTGAGGACTATACAATGTATAATATTAAGAGAGTAAACATCTCTCTTACTATTTTCCTTTAAACTAGTCTCGTTTTTCAATGGTTAATGATTTTTTTTAAACTATTTTTTTTTTAATTTTTTTTTTTTTTTTAATTTTTCTGAAGCTGGAAACAGGGAGAGACAGTCAGACAGACTCTTGCATGCGCCCGACCGGGATCCACCCGGCACGCCCACCAGGGGCGACGCTCTGCCCACCAGGGGGCGATGCTCTGCCCATCCTGGGCGTCGCCATGTTGCGACCAGAGCCACTCTAGCGCCTGAGGCAGAGGCCACAGAGCCATCCCCAGCGCCCGGGCCATCTTTGCTCCGATGGAGCCTTGGCTGCGGGAGGGGAAGAGAGAGACAGAGAGGAAAGCGCGGCGGAGGGGTGGAGAAGCAAATGGGCGCTTCTCCTGTGTGCCCTGGCCGGGAATCGAACCCGGGTTAAACTATTTGTTTTTAGTTCTTCTGAGGATACAATTGTATCTCTAAAGATTCAGATATGTTCTATTGATCTATTAACAAAATATAAAAATATAGATCAAAGTAGTATCTATTTTCTACTAAGAAATTCAACATACTTCTATTACCTCTTACCTCTCCTCTCAGTTATTGGTAGTATTTTAAAATTATTCTAGTGGTTATCATTACAACTTTAACATTCTTAAAATTCTATTTATTGACTCATTCCAAGGAATATTACTTATTGACTGTCTATTATATGTTTTTTCTCAAACTTCTCTGCTTTTCATAGCATGGTTTAACCATTATGTCTTCTTTATTCTTTATACGTGTATTTATATATATCATGTTCTATGAGTGTAGTTGAGTCTTCTGTTTTGACTAGATTGCTTCTAAACCTAAAGTCTAGTAAACAGCATTTATGATTATGTAATTTCTTATTCTTTTCAAAATCAAGTGGTATCACCAGCAAAGATCTGGAAACAGCCCAAGTGTCCATCAGTGGACGAGTGGATTAGAAAGCTTTGGTACATATATACTATGGAATACTACTCAGCCATAAGAAATTATGACATTGGATCATTAGCATTGGACATACTAAAGTAATATAATATTCTCATTAAATCCTGCAATCAGAATAATATTCTAATGAAAGCATCAAGGCCAAATGGATTCTCGATGTTCACATGCCATTATTTGTTCAGAAGTATGCTTAATTTTAAGATTAAACTTGAATCTTATATCTAATAGCTGACATCTGTATCTGTATCTCGATATATCAATATAGTTTTTTTCTAGAGCTTTTAACTACTTTTTAGACAGAAGAAACATACTATGGTAGTATAAAAATACTCAGACTTTAGGTCTAAATTTATATAACAGAATATGACTTTTTTCAAGATATTCTTCATGGAACCCACTACCTAATTTGAACCAATATCTTTGATATTATTCCTGACATTCTGGTGTTTCTTATATTTCTTTTTTTTTTCTTATATTTCTTATAATAGGACTCTTCCATTAGTTTCATAGATTTTTAGATGCTATGTTACCTTTATTGTTTTCTCTTTTACATTATCCTAGAGCACCTCTTTAAATTATTTTTTGAGAGGCAAGAGGTATAAAAATTTTAAAGCCTTTTCACGTATATTTTTTTTGATTAATTTTAATGGGGTGACATTGATAAATCAGGGTACATATGTTCAGAGAAAACATCTCTAGGTTATTTTGACATTTGATTATGCTGCATTCCCATCACTCAAAGTCAAATTGTCTTCTGTCACCTTCTAACTGGTTTTCTTTGTGCCTCTCCCCTCCCTCCCCTCCCCCCCACCCTGTAACTCCCAGACTCTTGTCCATGTCTCTGAGTCTCATTTTTATGTCCCATCTATGTATGGATTCATATAGTTCTTAGTGTTTTTTTCTGATTTACTTATTTCACTCCGTATAATGTTATCAAGGTCCATCCATGTTATTGTAAATGATCCAATGTCATCATTTCTTATGGCTGAGTAGTATTCCATAGTATATATGTACCAAAGCTTTCTAATCCACTCATCCACTGACGGACACTTGGGATGTTTCCAGATCTTTGCTATTGTGAACAATGCTGCCATAAACATGGGGGTGCATTTCTCCATTTGAAACAGTTCTATGGTGTTCTTAGGGTATATTCCTAAAAGTGGGATAGCTGGGTCAAAAGGCAGTTCAATTTTTAATTTTTTGAGGAATCTCCATACTGTTTTCCACAGTGGCTGCACCAGTCTGCATCCCCATCAGCAGTGCAGGAGGGTTCCCTTTTCGGCACATCCTCGCCAGCACTTAATCTGTGTTGTTTTGTTGATGTTGCTCTCATACTTTGATAGTTGGGCTGAGTATAGAACTATAACTCCAAAATCACTTCCCTCAGAACTCTGAAAGCATGGTTACACTGTGTCCTAGCCTCCAGCCTTGTTCAAAGCTTATACCATTCAGGTGATCCCTTCCATGGGCAAACTCCTTACTATCTGACTTTCTGTCCCTGTATCTCAAATATCTTTCTTAATCCCAAACCTAGATAAATTTAATTTATCCTACTCAACATTGTGGCCTCTTAATCTGAATCTTCATACTTTTATTTCTTTGTCTGCAATGTCTTTGATTTTTTTTTCCCTTAAAGATACTTCTTACTGTTAGACCATCTAGATCATCTTGCCCTATCTCTAATACTTTCTCATGTTTTTTCCATCTCTTTATCTTTTACTTTATGTTCTAGAATACTCTTTAGCCACATTCAGTAAGTCCTTCTTTTCATTTTTAATTTCATAATTGAAATTTTAATTAATTAATTTATTTTTTTTGCAGAGACAGAGAGAGTCAGAAAGAGGGACAGGCAGACAGGAAGGGAGAGAGATGAGAAACATCAATTCTTCATTGCGGCTCCTTACTTGTTCATTGATTGATTTCTCACGTGTGCCCTGTCGGGGAGGAGGGGCTACAGCAGACCGAGTGACCCCTTGCTTGAGCCAGTGATCTTGAGCTCAAGTTGGTGAGCTCAAGCTGGCAAACTCGGGGTCTCAAACCTGGGTCCTCCACAACCCAGTCCAATGCTCTATCCACTGCACCACCACCTGGCCAGGCTGAAATTTTAATTTTTAAGAACTGTGTTTTCTAACTGCTTCTTAACCACAGCATTTTGGGGGATGGGGGAGGGGATAGTGGAGATTAATGGATGTAATAATATTCGTACTAGGAATATTAGAATTTTTTGTGTTTTCTTCAGTTCTCTGAATTATTTCATCTGTATTATGATAATTCCCTGAATTGTCTGTTTTTTAAAAATATTTTTTCTCTTGTGCTTTTAAAAGTTTAGCTAGCAATATAATCTGATCAACTCTTTCTTTCTAGAAGTCTGTCCATTTCTGGTCCCCATTTATGCCGCCAGAATTGCCATAGATTTGCTCTTTTTACATGCTGTTATTATTTCAATTGAAGATCTGGAGAGAAGGAAAGCAAAGCTGTGTGTTTAGATTACCCTCTTAAAACATTGATTTTTCTAGAGAATATTTGCATCATGTTCAATACTTCCTACTATCTAAAATACAAAGTTGAAGTAACTTAGTGTGGTATGTGGGACTCTGCACAGGTTGACTCCAGCTTATCTTTCTTCATCTTCCAGTATCCACATTAATGAATGTCATCCCTGACCTCTCGAGATGGTTTCTGCTCTGTTCTTTTTTTTTTTTTTTTTTTTTTTGTATTTTTTTTTTTTTCTGAAGCTGGAAACAGGGAGAGACAGTCAGACAGACTCCCGCATGCGCCCGACCAGGATCCACCCGGCACGCCCACCAGGGGCTGACGCTCTGCCCACCAGGGGGCGATGCTCTGCCCCTCCGGGGTGTCGCTCTGTTGCGACCAGAGCCACTCCAGCGCCTGGGGCAGAGGCCAAGGAGCCGTCCCCAGCGCCTGGGCCATCTTTGCTCCAACGGAGCCTCGCTGCAGGAGGGGAAGAGAGAGACAGAGAGGAAGGAGAGGAGGAGGGGTGGAGAAGCAGATGGGCGCCTCTCCTGTGTGCCCTGGCCGGGAATTGAACCCGGGACTTCCGCACGCCAGGCCGACGCTCTACCACTGAGCAAACCGGCCAGGGCCTCTGCTCTGTTCTTTATACCTTTTGACTGGTGCTTGGATGTCCTTTCTTTTCCTTTTCACCCACCCATATTTATAGAGGTAGGTGCAGCTCCACGGCCACCACCTCTCCTGAAGCCTTTATGACCAGCTTAAAATAACTAAAATTCTATATTATTTAAAAACATTTCAATTTCATCCAGGCGAACAATTCTGTTCTTTGTGCCAGCAATGTCAGATTTTCCAACCAATACGTTCTCTTCTGCCATTTTCACCCTGAAATCCAAAATATTTTTACTTCTGTGGAATAAAATCTAAAAAGCAACTGCTTCCTGTTTTGATATCTTACAATAAAATATCAAAGTTTTTGATGAGATGAAGCTTTTAAAAAATAAAGCAGTCTGACCTGTGGTGGCGCAGGGGATAAAGCATTGGCCTGAAATGCTGAGGTTGCTGGTTTGAAACCCAAGGCTTGCCTAGTCAAGGCACATACAAGAAGCAACTACTATGGGGTGAGGCTTCCTGCTTTCCTGCTTCTCCCCCCTTTCTCTCTCTCTCTTCTCTCTGAAATCAATAAATAAAATCTAAAAAAAAAAAAAAAAAGACAGTGTGCCTGAGTTAGGTGATTATGATGATGTGATGTTTTCTAGAGCAAGGAGTCAAGAATGGTTGGATATTCTTATTTCAAGACATCTACATAGAATTGTGATTCCTGGTTGGAGACAATATTGTCAGTACACAATGTTCCAAGCACTCAATTCATATTTTTTTAATAAACCTAGCCTGGTTTTTCTCTAAGCCCAGTACCAGAAAAGGATACCAATGGTTCAGTCCAGCTTATAAAGCCAAGGTAGCACTGCATGAGTTGCATTACCTCACACAGGTCTGAAATATATCACTCCCTAAGAGCAAAAATAAAGTTAGAGACAAGGCTTCCACGAGAGAAACTCTACCAAGCAGATATTATACAGCCTCGTCATTGCCTTGAAAAATCACGGCAGAGTAACATATCAGCATTTTGAAATGCCATGGTGCAGTGAAGGCTTGGTGCCACACTCCAAAGCAGGAGCATGAAGTATTGGAAAATACAAAACCCTCATAGCTCTGCATTTAGTCCCATAGGGAGGCACTCTGAAGTTTATCTTGACCTTTACTGTTCATGCTTCTTAATGTCGTTGGCTATTAACCTAATAATCTGTGATTCATTTGAACTGCTTTCTTGAAGACTGAAACATGACTAACTTTAGAACAGAGACAAACACGTCAGTGCATGCATTTTAGGCAGAATGATATTTGAGGAAAGGGATGCTAAAAATCTGTGTCATACACAGTACCAGTTACTGGGCAACCTGATGCCAAGCCAGTTTTAAATACTCATACAGAACTTAACAGAAGCATAGATTGAGTGTCTAAAGGGTAGGGAGGGTGATAATTAAAATAGAGTGTATCATCAAAAATGGCTCTTGAGAATATTGTTTTGCAAGTAAAAAATTATCTATGTGAAAAATTTAACTCCAAGGTAATATCCAATCAGGAATTTCATAGTATAACAACTATATTCAGAGGGGATGTGGGAATACAGGTGGGAGACTGCCAGTCAGGGGTATTGTTTAGCCAGTTATGAACTACTAGTGTAAAGTCTACCAAAGTTAGCTCTGGAAAAGACTTCACACATCAGACAATGATAAGTTGGAATAATAATAACATGTCTACAGACTTTAACACCACAATCGTGAATAACCTGGCAGCATGGAAAACTGCTTGACAAGGGAAGAAAGCAGTTCCCTGAAGCAGGCACAGCTATGGTTACAACTATGAAAACAGTATGAAGGAAATAAAGGAATGATTTGTTAGGGCAGGAATACAGGTGATTTGCTTTTTATGATTTTCATTATTACTTCCAATAATGGAGATTTTGGAAATGCTGCAGCAATAGAAGAAAATATATACATTAGAGATATTGAGAAGGCAGGCAGGCAGGCAGCAGCTATAGTCTGGGTGATGTTACTTAAATGATTGTAGAGAATCTAATATGCTTCTCATAAAACATAAGTATAGATAAATACCAAGTGGCTTAAGACTTTCACCTCCATGGTGGTAACTAAGATGCTGAAATATGTCTTTGTTTCTTGAGTAATTTTAATCCAAATGAGCAACTGTATGTATATCTACTATGACACTAACAGTTGTATTTTCATGATGGAGTAACCTACAATCAACATTACTCAAGTGGTTTAAGGGTAGGGAAGGCAGGAGGGAGAGGGAGAGGGGAGAAGAGGAGGAATACAGGTACAATCTACAATCTCTGAGATAAACAGGATTAAACACACACACACACACACACACACACACACACACACACACACACACACACACAGTCATTTGCCTCCCATAACCTACACTCTACCTCCAATCCTGCCCTAAAGGTTTTCTGCTTCATGGGTAGTTCCAAACATGCGTACCTAGGTGTGAGTACTGATTTTAGAAATAACTTTGCATTCACACCTGCTTGGGGTCTAATCTTGCCTCTACCACATAACTAGCTATGTGCCTTGAACAAGTTAGTGATCTCTCTGGAACTCAATGTCCTCACCTATAAAAAGCATAAGCAGGTTTCACAGAGGACATATAAAGATTGAGATAATGTATGTGAAGTCGCTAGCTGAGTACTTGTACATAGGTAGGCATCAAATTAAGTTAGTGCTCTTTCACATGTTTTCCCCTTTGAACCCAGGACTCTGGTGTTCAGGTACTGGAGAGACAGTTTATGGAGAAATGAACATGACTCCACCTTGGCTGTAGGTTGTTTTCGGATCTTGCTCCTTCCCCCATTATTACCTTCACAGGGACCAGAATCCTTAGGCTATAATCACCATGATGGCAGGATGAGGCCAGCCCAGACTTGTCTGCACATCCAAGACCAGAGTGAGTTCCCTGGGGTGGCTCTATTTGGAAGATGTACTTAAAACTTCAGCTCTATCTAATCTGGTGTCAGAGTTGGCTGTCCAATACAGTAGCTGCTGGCCACATATGGCTATTTACATTGAGTAAATAATGGAATCATTTTTTTACTCAATTTTGTTACTACAATCATTTAAGTAACATCACCCAGAGTCTAGCTGCTGCCTGCCTGCCTGCCTTCTCAAATATCTCTAATGTATATATTTTCTTCATTTCTGCAGCATTTCTAAAATCTCCATTATTGGAAGTAATAATGAAAATCATAAAAAGCAAATCACCTGTATTCCTGCCCTAACAAATCATTCCTTTATTTCCTTCATACTGTTTTACATAGTTGTAACCATACCTGTGCCTGCTTCAGGGAACTGCTTTCTTCCCTTGTCAAGCAGTTTTCCATGCTGCCAGGTTATTCATGATTGTGGTGTTAAAGTCTGTAGACATGTCATTATTATTCCATTTTAAAATGAAATAAAATTTAAATGCATATAAAGTGTTCCTCAATCACATAGCCACGTTTCAAATACTCAGCAGGCACAAGTGGCTAGTGGCTGCCAGATAGGATGGCACAGACACAGAACATTTTCATCCATCCGAAACATTTAGGAGTCTGTTCTCAAGTTCCAGAGCTATCAGTGGGAATAAGACATGTCAGAGGGTTAGCACCAATCATCTTTGTTCAAACTAAACTCAGAGAGTGAAGGGGGGTGTGTAGAAGGAAAACATTTTTTGATGAGGGAGCTTCAATATGTACGAGCCTTCCAGGCACCAGCCTATGAGACATCAATAGCATTCCTTCCACATACCACAGCCCACTTGTAAAGAACACTTTGATAAGATATATCAATCCAGTGACATTGTTGCTAGCCAGAATGAAAATACTTAACCTGATTCTAGTCCTCTATGTAAAAGACAGAAATCTCTCTGAGGAAGGTACAACGTATTAAAGGTTTGTTTGCTAAGCAGTTGGCAGTTTTAATTCTGAATGCAACAAACCAGCTGACTCAAGTAGAAGCCATAAGTACCCATGAAAAGCAATACAAGTTTCTGAATGGGGGATGTGATACCAAAGTACTCAAACTGTTCTAAGTGTCATCATTAATTGAATCAATTGTTAATTGAGGTTGGTCTAACAATCTATTCTGTTATGTCAACAGGGGGGCGCTAGTGAGTTAATTACAACCCTGTACAAATACCAAACTCATAAACCCAGTAAATTTGGCTCCTACAACATTTAAAAATTTTTAAAAAGAAAGCATCCGCCAACTTGAAAATAACTGTATTGCCCTTATGATCAATTTTCATGTTTCTACCAAAAAAGAGCTCTTGTAAGTTCTCATCTGTTAAGGTACAGGTGCTATTTGGAAAAAAAGGCATACTGCTTAGAAGACCAGCACAACTATAAATTCACGGCCTCCAAAGCAGAGTGGGTGTCTGTGCTTCCAGACCATCTGGCTGCTTCCCTAGTCAGTACTCTGTCCTTAACTCATCAGCCAGGCATTTCAATATTTGTCTTTTTTTTTTTTTTTTTTTGTATTTTTCTGAAGCTGGAAACGGGGAGAGACAGACAGACTCCCGCATGCACCCGACCGGGATCCACCCGGCACGCCCACCAGGGGCGACGCTCTGCCCACCAGGGGGCGATGCTCTGCCCCTCCCGGGCGTCGCTCTGCCGCGACCAGAGCCACTCTAGCGCCTGGGGCAGAGGCCAAGGAGCCATCCCCAGCGCCCGGGCCATCTTTGCTCCAATGGAGCCTCGGCTGCGGGAGGGGAAGAGAGAGACAGAGAGGAAGGAGGGGGGTGGTGGAGAAGCAAATGGGCGCTTCTCCTGTGTGCCCTGGCCGGGAATCGAACCCGGGTCCCCTGCACGCCAGGCCGACGCTCTACCGCTGAGCCAGCCGGCCAGGGCCGCATTTAATATTTGTTCAGTTTCTTTACATCTCTGACCCTTTCACCCACTTCTCCCTCAGCAGACGACCTTGCCTCTGACTTCGCGGAGAGAACCGAAGCCATTAGACAAAAATTTGAGCTTCCTGCCCTCCAACCTTCACATTTACCTGAAAGGTGGCCATCTTATTCTGTTTCTAGCTTGCTGTGATGAAGAGGTGTATCTGGGCCAGTTGCCTCCTGCCTTCTCAAAGACCTGCTGTGGAACTTTGCACTGGACCCTTACACACCCCTTCTATTGGTTCCTTCCCAGCAGCAGTTGAACGAGTTAGGTCTCTTCCACCTTAAATGGATTCTTCTTCACCACGGGTCCCCTTTTCTCTTTTCATCTTTACAGCACATACATTAAGGCTTATCTAAGCCTACCCTCTCTACTTCTCCCTCACTCTTCAACTTCCTGCATGCTGAGTTCCACCGTGACCATCCACTCCATTGAAATTATCCTCATCAAGATTATCAACTACTCTTGCCACCCTGGTAAAATACACACAACACAAAAATGTACCATTTTAACCACTGAAGTGTACAATTCAGTGTTATGAAGTACATTCACATGGTTGTGCAACCATTATTAGCATCTAAGTCCAGAACACTTTTCATCTTATAAAACACAGTAACTTTCCATAACCCCCCCCCCCCCCCCCCCACTCAGAGTGCCTGGCAAACATTATTCTACAATTCTTCCTTCCCTGCAGCCCCTCTCTCCCAACACCTGCTAGCTTCTCCTTTCCCTTTGGGTCTCAGAATAGATATCACCATTCCTTGGAAACACTGATTTCTCGGCACTAGCTCTGGCTTTGCTCTTGCTGTTGCATCTCACAGTATCCTGTGCTTTCCCATAGTGCTTAGCGCCCTCTATCAGAACTGCCTGTTTCATTAACGTCCCTACAGTGGCTCATAGCTCCCCATGGGCTGATTCCCTGACTTTCTTACTCAAAAGGTATCTTCTGCACCTTTGATGGTGATGGTAGAAGCTTAATATTTGATACATAATTCTTCAAAAAAAGAGTTTGTCCTGGGACATTTCAAACAGCCAGAAAAAGAGGAAAAAAAATTGTATAATAGTATCATGTGCTCTCATTCCCACCAGCTGTACTTAGTAATTGTTAACTTTTAGCCATATCTCCTTTATCATCTATGTTTGACAGACCGTTTTAAAGTAAATCACGGAGAAAGTAAATGAATCTTTAAGTCTTACCAACATGTCCACAAATCGTCTAAAATGAGCTACTGAAGAAAATAAGAACCATGATTACAAACCTCTAAATTTCTACTTAAGAAGAGTGAAGTGAAATTCAGATATGAGAACATTAAGCTCTGCACTAGATGCTTTTCAAAATGTCCTCTCAGTTCATCATTTAATTCTCATGAGTCTTAGAAGGTAACCTAATTAATAAACAAAAGGCAATCTGTGAAGAACCAGTAGCTCCAGGAGGGAAGGAGAAACAAACATTTGCTGAGTGCCCAGGATGTACCTGACACGTCCATTTCCTCCAAGTCTTCCCACAGCTAACTCAAGATTAAAAACTCAGTGAGGCTAAGTGATGTGCCCAGATCCTAAAGGAGGTAGGATCTCCTTTAGGATTCCCTCTCTTTCCACTCATCTATTCATTACTATAAAAAAAAAATCATGGGCACAGACAACCGTATAGTAATTATAAGTGGGAAAGGGGGTGGGAGAGGTAAAAAGGGTAAAGGGGAAAATGGAGATGGAAGAAGACTTGACTTGGGGTGAACATATGCTACAATATACAGATCATATATAATAGAAATATATGCCTGAAACCTATATAATTTTATTAACCAATGTCACCCTAGTAAGTCCAATTAAAAAAAAGAAGTTAAATTAAAAGTTTTTTGTTTAGGTCTGAGACAGGTAAATGACATATTGTTTATATGTGCACAAAGAATGTCTATGTTAATTCTCCTTTTAGTTCTTATTACCACTGTAGTAAAGATGAGGAAGGGACAATGACAGCAGGAAGTAGAGAACAAGCATGTGAGAGAAAGCCAGGGTTCTGGTGCCACGGCGTTTTCCCCAGATGTCTGACAGTAGGCTAGTCACTCAACTCTCGTCACCCAAGAATGTTCATCTAGAAAGTGAGTTGGATTATTATTCAGGTTCCGTTCAGCTGTTTAAAAAACAAAACACAAATGAAACCCTGCCATTCTTGGTGCTTTGCTTCTGTCACCAGCTGGTGAGGGCCGGGATGGAGGTCTTGTTGATCCCGACTCCCGGCTCTGCTGTGCGTTCTCAGTAAATGCACTTTCGGGGGACGAACTGTAAATGTAGACCCATTCTAGTTGAAATGTTGGTCAGTACAATTAGAATAACGTTCTAATTTCCAGAAGCAGATCTCCCACAGATTCTGAGAGAAACTGCTGAGGACTGTGCTCAGAGAGGAGCCACAAAGTTCTCACCAAAGGAAACCTCATGTCATCCCCACGCCCCCGTGCTTGTTCTCTGCCAGACAAGCTACCCTACTTATCACACTTAGGACTTTTTTAAAGGCTCTCTACTTTACTAGATAGTAAGTTCTATGAATTTCTGTCCTTGTTCACCTTCGTATCCCCAGTGTTTAGTATTTGGCAGTGAATAAATGTTTATAGAATGAGTGGCAAATCTTCCAACCTCCGAGTATGACCAACCCAACTTAATTTCAAGGCTTGGCTCACATGCCACCTCACCTCCTTCACCTCTTCCGAACTCCCATAATATTTTACCTGTATTTCTCCTATGGTGCATCTGATCATCTATATCTGATTATAGTTATTTATGCACATATCCACTGAAACCCCACTATTAAACCCTACAATATAAGTTCTCAATAAATGTTTGTGGAATGAGCACATTATTCATCTTGATATATATACCAAAGCAATTAGCACAGTTCACTACATAGAGACATTCATTTTTTTTTTTTGCTTTGTTTTTGTATTTTTCTAAGTTGGAAACAGGGAGGCAGTCAGACTCCTGCATGCGCCCAACCAGGATCCACCCGGCATGCCCACCAGGGGGCGATGTTCTGCCCATCTGGGGCATAGCTCTGTTGCAACCAGAGCCATTCTAGCTCCTGAGGCAGAGGTCATAGAGCCACCTCCAGCACCCGGGGCCAACTTTTGCTCCAGTGGAGCCCTGGCTGCGGGAGGGGAAGAAAGAGACAGAGAGGAAGGAGAGGGGGAGGGGTGGAGAAGCAGATAGGCGCCTCTCCTGTGTGCCTTGGCTGGGAATCGAACCTGGGACTCACGCCAGGCCGATGCTCTATCACTGAGACATTCAATAAATATCATTGAAATAAATGCTGCTTCAAAAACTTTGTCTACATAAGAAATGGAAACATATTTACTATAAAAAATATCAAAATATTAAAAGATGATAAGCTGAACTAAATGCTGTTACTGATAAAGTTGTGGTGGGTCCATGACCCTCAAGCTGCAAATGTTTGTAAAGTATTCCAAACCTTGTGTGGGAAAAATATGGTAAACTAGATTAAAAGTCATAAAAATGATTATATCTTTTAATAATAATCCCATATCTGTGATTTTGTCCTAAGGAAAGAGATGGACAACCAAACCAAAACAAAACAAATAAACCCAAGGTAAACTGAACAAAACCAATCTAACCAAATCAACAAAATATTAGCTTAGCATTTTTAAGTAAAAAATTGGAAGTATGGCACATTCATATGACATAATGCTATTCTACATTCTAGTGACAGTTCTGAGAACGCATGGAAGATGCTGTGAGGATTGCTACATAAAATAAAAGTCCACACGCACTACGACCACCACTGTAGAAAAATAGGAATACTCATAGAAAAAGCAAATAAGCAAAAATAGAAAAATAGTTATTTGGGATGATGTTACAAATGACTTTCTCTTTCCCCCGAAAGTTTCCTTTAAATGTATTGTTTTTTATATAAAAGTTTCGGTATAGTCAACATGAACATTTCTTTAATGTGGCTATATTTCCTATAAATGGTTATTGACTGAGGACCAAAGCATAAAATTAAATTGTCTACCGAATAGTTTTTGCTCCAGTACTTAATTCTAGCATTCAGGTGGCACCTGAACAGGGATGCTAGTTTATGTTATGAGGCATAAAGCAGAGGAATGTTATACACGGTGCCAAAATAGATTTAAATGAGAAGCAAGCAGCTAGACCTGGCAAAGGAATCCCAGGAAACCTTACAACTGATGATGAGATTACTCCCTCAAAGAAACTATTACTACTAGTTCCTGAGAGGGTTAAAATAAAGGGGCTGCCACCCAGAAGGCTTATGAAGAGGAAAGGAATTAAGAATGGCTGTCTTCTTGGTTCTCTACTGTTTCCTAGTCCTTTCTCATCTATTATCTCACAGGGGTCTGTAAATTGTGGCCTATTTTTTTGCAAACAGTTTTATCGGAACATAGCCAAGCCTATTCACTGATGTATTGCCTATGGCTGTTTTCACACTACAAGGATTTGTTAGTTGTGACAGAAGTTGCATGGCTTACAAAGCAGAAAATATTTACTGTGGCTCTTTACAGAAAAAGAAGTATTTGTCCTCTAGCTCCAGATATAGAAAGACATTGATAAACAGGTATCCAATTTAAGTACTGGGCTACCCTTTTCTATTACTTTTTCTTTTTTTTCTTCTATTACTTTTTCTTTAAACATGTCAACCTGGAAGATAGTTTGGACAATAAATGATATGATCACTCTAAGATACTTTTGAGGGTGAAGGGGTTGCTAAATAGACAATACTCCAAGACAACAAGTAAACCGGGACTCTCCCAGACACCAGACATATGGGTCCTCCCACTAGAAAGGCGAGTAGCCAGAGCAGGTTTCATAGGCCAGCCCGCATCTGTTCAGGAACTGCTTTTATTGTACAAAGAAAGCTTAGGTGACTGCTCGTCTTGCTTCTGTTTCAATTGCCTCTGATGCCTTCCCACTTTCCTCTGTCCCAACTCTGCCCTAGAGCCAGCTCTGGTCCTTGAAGAGTCCAGCTGTGTGGACACCACTCAGGGGACAGTATTTCCACTTTCATTGGAGCAAAAGGGGAAAAGTTTACTCATCCTATTTAAATAATTATTTCAATTCAATACAAGTAAATTTTATTTTATTTAATTATTTTTAACAGAGACAGAGAGAGAGTCAGAGAGAGGGATAGACAGGGACAGACAGACAGGAACGGAGAGATGAGAAGCATCAATCATTAGTTTTTCGTTGCGCATTGCAACACCTTAGTTGTTCATTGATTGCTTTCTCATATGTGCCTTGACCAGGGGGCTAACAGCAGACCGAGTAACCCCTTGCTCGAGCCAGCAACCTTGGGTGCAAGTTGGTGAGCTTTTGCTCAAACCAGATGAGCCCACAGTCAAGCTGGCAACCTTGGGGTCTCGAACTTGGGTCCTCGGCATCCCAGTCTAATGCTCTATCCACTGCGCCACCACCTGGTCAGGCAATACAAGTAAATTTGTACCTGTATATTTCAGTGAGTTTACTATCAAGGCAACTCCTTCAAATTCTATTCTTCTTTAGAATTTAGAAGAATAGAATTTTAGGTTTCTCTTCTAAACTGATTTAAAAATGTTTATCAACCATAGCATTTATCACAAAGAAACCCCACAAAAAATATGGCATATCATCCATTGATCTGAGCTTTTAATACTCACCAATACAGTTTGAAGAATTATTTGAGAGTGGAGTTCTGGTTTTATCATTCCAGAATGAAAACCAAAAGAAAACTACACATCCACCCCACACTCTTTTTTTCTCCTCATAATAAAAAAAAAAAAGCGATGCCATGGGGGGAAAAAGAAGTCAAACAAAAGATGTTTGGAGCAACTTTATATAATCTAGGATGTTACACTTTGTGAGACTATTCTCTGAACAGTAATAGTTTATAGCCTTGAAACCTCTCTACATGGCTTTCCAAATACTGCCATCTGGTGGAATTTTAGTTAATTGTTCCTTTGTTCTAGGGAGCTCCTAAAGGGAACCTTGAAGGCATTATTACACAGAGACTCAGTACTGGTGGGGAAATAACTGAAGGTCAAATGTTGTTTCTAAAACAACATCCCAGACTGAAAAAAAATGGAGGCATCTCAGGTCTTTATCTCCTTTGCAAGATACCCATCTCTCTCTATTATAAAGTCAATAGAGCAGTTGCCTTTATTTTGAAGAAGATCAAATAATCACATAACAATTAGTAATGTCATGGAGGTCATTTGACTATATCTTGATATTTCCTTTCTCCATTTACTATATATCTAAAATTAAGCTTTAATTGGCTTGACAATATTTTAGAGAAATCACTGATAGCAGTTAATTATCCCTTAGTGCACATGGGAAATGGAATATAGTTTGAAAAATGTTTGCACAAAACGTGTTTACTCAAATATTTGCTTTAGTTGTACAATACAATTTTGAGAATAACTTTGTTACAAAGCATCAATAACACTCCAATTTAGTCTGTAAGCAATTATTCTATAAGTCAAACAACATAATTTATATTTAAACCTTACCTTGAGCATCCACGCTCTCTTGCTGGCTGTCGAGATGAACTGTTCCTCTGAGAAATGGGATGCTGGGATAGTAAAAATGAAAAGAAAAAAAAATTAAGAGCAAGCATTTAATGTGATGAAAACACAGGAGCAAAGAGTTATAATTTAGTTCATTGGGTGTGGCCGACAATGCAAAAGGAATTTAAAGAAAACACACATACTAAATATCCAAATTCAGTTGATTTTTTTTCCATGAGCAAGATCAGCCAAACAATAGGTTCTCAATCTATACTATTAGATCTACTCTTAGGTTGATTTATTATAGTTTGTAAATATTTAGTACAATATCAGTCCTATGAAGAGAATTTTCTTTAGCCTCATCCACTCCCCAGTCACGTGTTTACAGATAACCCCAAGAAGCCGTGCCTCTTGTGGGGTATCAAATGCCAACATCAATTAAAATATCAACTTCCTCAGACTTAGGTTAATTTGCAGGTTTTATATATAGTATCAACACAGGCTTAGTCTTTTAGTCAAAAGATTTGTTTCACAGGATAAGCATTCAAAACAATTCCAGGATCAAATTTCAAAATATACACACCCAGAAGTAATAATTTACTTTCTTTATATGAAGTGACTATTTCCCTTTACAACACGCTGTGGCTAAACGGATAAGACAGTAAACCAATGAAGGGCAGATCCAAGTGTAGAAGCTCAGAAATGTGCCCAGACTCCAGGCTTTGAGGGTCCAGTGTTGGGGGCAGTATGGATGAAAACTGGGGAGACTTGAGCAGATGCTGCTGCTAAAAACAATCCAAGCTGCATCCACGCATGATCCTGAACGGTCGGTCTTCCCACCCGCCCAAGACACAGACTAGAAATGAGCCTGCCCCACCTTCCCCTGCACATTGCTCTTTGGGTTCTCTGTATGTGGCCATTTCAGAGAGGCCTTCGGTGCTTAGTTTAAAATCAATTGTGTAAAAATAAAGTATCGGCCCTGGCCGGTTGGCTCAGTGGTAGAGCGTTGGCCTGGCGTGCGGGGGACCCGGGTTCGATTCCCGGCCAGGGCACACAGGAGAAGCACCCATTTGCTTCTCCACCCCCCCTCCTTCCTTTCTGTCTCTCTCTTCCCCTCCTGCAGCCAAGGCTCCATTGGAGCAAAGATGGCCCGGGCGCTGGGGATGGCTCCTTGGCCTCTGCCCCAGGCGCTAGAGTGGCTCTGGTCGCGGCAGAGCGAGGCCCCAGAGGGGCAGAGCATCGCCCCCTGGTGGGCAGAGCGTCGCCCCTGGTGGGCATGCCGGGTGGATCCCAGTCGGGCGCATGCGGGAGTCTGTCTGACTGTCTCTCCCCGTTTCCAGCTTCAGAAAAATACAAAAATAAATAAATAAATAAATAAATAAATAAATAAATAAATAAGTATCTGTGGCAGATCCAACACAATGTGATTAATCCCAGATATCGTTCTAGAGGGGCTGCTGGGAGAAGGACTTCAAGAAAGGGAGGAAGAAGGCATTTTATACTTTCTTTGATAGGGCAGAGAAGAGATGGTAAAACAAGAAAATGCAAATAAAATGGTAAGTGCCGAGAGAGTAAAAGAAAAGCTGAATTTTCAGTGCTACACTATTCAACAAGGGAGCTCAAAAGTAATTTGTAAAATTTGGCTTCTTTACAAATTAGAAAAAAATTGAACATGAATGGTTTCGAGAACTGCATGCTGGTAACTTGACATTTTTTTTCCTTCCAGTAGAACAGGTAGAAATTTTTATGTCTTATAGCAGAATTTAATTTTATGGGAATTTCACATTTTTTTTCATAACTTAATGAAAGTCGATAAAACTAAAAAATCAAGTTTAATGAAAAAATGTTCCCATCCATGTCCAATTTATTTTCCTAATTCTTCCAATCTTCTGGAAATATTAAGTGGATCAGAATACAGTTTTCATTTGCCCTCCTTGCCTAGTAGCATAGCTGCTGGATCCTAGTTAAAGCGCTGGCCACGGAGCTGGGAAGCAAGAGCACAGGGTTCCTAGTTTATCTATAAGCCAGATAATTAGCCCTTAGAAAGATTCAGCACTGGCCGCACACAATTGGCCTTTTTCCTGTTCTCCAACAAGAGCACACTGCTAATTTTCCAATAGCTGTAATGGATCTGTTTGGAGAAGAATGGGATCATGGACTGAACAGACCTGTACAAGTCACTTCACATACTTTATCCAGCTCAATCCTCAAAGCCATCTTATTACAAAGGAAAAAACTGAGGCTCAGAGCGGTGTCTCTGTTTGCCTGGTATCCTGCAGCTAGACTCTAACTGAGTCTGCCGGACTCGAGTACCAGCTCTCTCTCAACCACACCATGCTACCTTGAAAGCCAGGACCTTGTCATTGATCTGAAACACCTGGGGAGCTATGGCTCCAGGATATAATAGGTGCTCAAGAAGACAAAGTTGGTGACGGTGGAGATCTAGGGTCTTCCCTAGTGGGGGGAAAGAGGATGAAACTTTTTTTTTTCTGTGGTGTTTCCCAGATGTAGAGCAGTAATTGTCTATGAGTTTCACAGTTTACATAAAAGATTAACTCAAGATGGATCACTACGTAAATATAAAATGTAAGAATGATGAAATGTTTAGAAATAAACAGGAGAAAATCTTTGGAATCCAGGGCCTGGCAAAGAGTTCTTCACCTTGACCCCAGAATACAATCTATAAAAGGGAAAACTGAGAAATTGGAATTCATCAAAATTTAGAATTATTGCCTATGTGAAGTATATGTAAATATAAGGTATAAATTCAGAGAAAATATTTGCAAACCACATCTGACAAAGGACTAGTATCTAGAATTAAGAACTCTCAAAACTTAACAGTAGAAAAAAAACACCCCAAAACACAAACAATTGGAAAATGGGCAAAACACATGAACAGACGTTTAACTGAGGAGAATACACAGATAGCAAATAAACACATGAATTGATATTCAACATCATTAGCCATTAGGTAAGAGAAAAGTAAAAACCATAATGAGATATCACTATATATTTATCAGAATGGTTAAAATAAACAGTGACAATAGGACATGCTGATGAGGATGAGAAGAAACTAGATCATTCATATATTTCTTATGAGAATGTACAATATAGTGGTTCAGCAACTCTGGAAAACATTTGAATTAAAAAAAACAAAACCCAAAACAAAACCTAAACATGAAACTACCTTACAACCCACCAACTGTACTCCTAGAAAAATTTCCAGAGAAGTTAAAACAGGCCCTGGCCGGTTGGCTCAGCGGTGGAGCGTCAGCCTGGCGTGCGGGGGACCCGGGTTCGATTCCCGGCCAGGGCACACAGGAGAGGCGCCCATTTGCTTCTCCACCCCTCCCCCTCCTTCCTCTCTGTCTCTCTCTTCCCCTCCCGCAGCCAAGGCTCCATTGGAGCGGGGATGGCCCGGGAGCTGGGGATGGCTCCTTGGCCTCTGCCCCAGGCGCTGGAGTGGCTCTGGTCGCAGCAGAGCGACGCCCCTGAGGGGCAGAGCGTCGCCCCCTGGTGGGCAGAGCCTCGCCCCTGGAGGGTGTGCCGGGTGGATCCCGGTCGGGCATGCAGGAGTCTGTCTGGCTGTCTCTCCCCGTTTCCGGCTTCAGAAAAGTACAGAGAAAAAAGAAAAAAAAAAAAAAAAGAAGTTAAAACGTATGTTTATAGCAGATTTATCATAGTGGTAAAACACTAGAGACAACCCAGATATCCTTTGACAGGTTAATGGTTAAACAAGCGATGGTACATCCATACCATGAAATATTACTTGGCAACAAAAAAGAAACCGACTGTTGATAGTTACAAAAGCCTGGGTGAATTTTTAGAGAATTATGCCGAATGAAAAAAGCCAATCCCATAGGTTATAAACTGTGTGATTTCTTTTATCTAACATTCTTGAAATAAGAAAACTATAGAAACGGCACACAGATTAGTGGTTGCCAGGGGTTAAGGAGGGAGTGACGGCTGGAGGGAAGAGGGGATGGTCATAAACGGGTAACAAGAGGAATCGTTATGGTGGTGATGAAAATGTTCTGTATCTTAAACAGGTATTGATGTCAATATCCTGGTTGTGACACTGTAGTCTAGATTTTCAAAATGTTACCATTAAGGGAAAAATTGAGTGAAGGGTACATGGAAATATCTCTCTATTGCTTCTGACAATTAAATGTTAACATAAAATTGTCTCAAAATAAAAGTTTCATTTGAAAAATCAGGAGATGGGACAGCAACTAGAATTGAATAAGATAATTCCCTTATTTTCTTACTTTTTTCAGAGAAGAACAAAAAGCCCAAAGCAATGGGCAAGATTGGGTCAGGAATTTGCTCTACTTTGCACAGATCCACGGGAAAAAAAACCTCACCTAGTATTATAGCATTCAGATGCCAGTGCAAACATTCTGATGGCCAAGTTAGACTCTCTCTTTTTTTTTTTGTATTTTTCTGAAGCTGGAAACGGGGAGAGACAGACAGACTCCCGCATGTGCCCGACAGACCGGGATCCACCCGACACGCCCACCAGGGGCGAAGCTCTGCACACCAGGGGGCGACGCTCTGCCCACCAGGGGGCGATGCTCTGCCCCTCCGGGGCGTCGCTCTGCTGCGACTAGAGCCACTCTAGCGCTTGGAGCAGAGGCCAAGGAGCCATCCCCAGCGCCCGGGCCATCTTTGCTCCAATGGAGCCTTGGCTGCGGGAGGGGAAGAGAGAGACAGAGAGGAAGGAGGGGGGGGTGGAGAAGCAAATGGGCGCCTCTCCTATGTGCCCTGGCCAGGAACCGAACCCGGGTCCCCCGCATGCCAGGCCGACACTCTACCGCTGAGCCAACCAGCCAGGGCCCAAGTTAGACTCTCTTGAAGTTCACTCTGCTTTTAAACCTTCTGCTACATTTACTTTTCCAATCTTTCATTGAAATTCAAAATATTGATATAAATACACACACACTCAAAACCAGGAGTGACTTGTAAATAGTAGTATGATGACCTTGCATTTGGGAAATGACCTTTCATACCTTCCAGCTTATGCTCTCCAAGAATTTCCAAAAGTCCCACATATTATTTGCACAGAAATAGAATTTTATCCTTGGTGGTTTCTGTGGGTGACAGGCAGGTGCTCTGTATTCTAACCTGGACCACACACTAAGTCAGGGCATACCAAGACTCACCCCCCCCCCCCCCCATAACGAGGAGCTCCTGGAACTCCCTCCGCACTAGATGAGACCATGTTGCCTTGCAGCCTCCTCACCTGGAGCACTAGCCAGCTGCTCAGAACCAAGCAGTCCAGAGCCAAATGCTTTCTCCTTGCTTGCTGGCATTGTTTTTATTGAAGAGACCGAATATCTTTGTCAGGATAGGAGTCATGATATGGCCAAACTCTTTAACAAAGCACATTATTTCTACAAAAGCCCACTTTCCCTCATCCTGTAGAAATTGCAAATTCTCTTTTTTTAAACAAACAGAATTCTAGCCTCCCCCTTCCCAAAAGACTGCTTTCTTTTTTTTTTAAATTTTATTTATTTATTTATTTTTTACAGAGACAGTGAGTCAGAGAGAGGGATAGACAGGGACAGACAGACAGGAACGGAGAGAGATGAGACGCATCAATCATTAGTTTTTCATTGCGATACCTTAGTTGTTCATTGATTGCTTTCTCATATGTGCCTTGACTGCGGGCCTTCAGCAGACCGAGTAATCCCTTGCTGGAGCCAGTGACCTTGGGTTCACTGGTGGGCTTTTGCTCAAACCAGATGAGCCTGCGCTCAAGCTGGCAACCTCGGGGTCTCGAACCTGGGTCCTCTGCATCCCAGTCCAACGCTCTATCCACTGCGCCACCACCTGGTCAGGCAAGACTGCTTTCTTGCATGACCATACAGCCACAGGCACATAAGAGATATATCAGAATGAAAAAAAAAGGTTGTAAAAATATTTTCAGTCATGCCATGCCCCTGAAAAGTTGAGCTCTCTCTTTCTTTAGTGCTGTGTATCTAGCCAATGAGGCCTCAGACCAACACAAGGTTCAAACATGCTCCTCACAGAGACAGGAGTTCCTGTCTCCCAGCTTTCCCAAGAGAATGTGTCCAGGACCTGAATTTAGTCTTTCCTCAGGGGTTGACTAGGCTATCTTTGGATTTTCAGAATGAACTGTATCCTAAATTCCAAACGCCCTCTGGCTACTTAGAGATATGGAATCACTCCAATTGTATATCACATTCTTTAGTGTGGGAGGGCCCACAGCTTTCTAGGAATAAAGCAGTTTGTAAGCATTAACAGAAGGTCACAGGCTATTAATCCTTAGATGAATCCCACCTAATAACAGCCTTCCAGAGACCCCACCTCCACCAGCTCCTCCTCAATTAGTGGTCTCAGGGCCTTCCCAGGAGCATCAGAGGGGTACAGCAAGGGTGGGGGTGTAGTGCCAAGAGCCTGCCCAGTTCAACTCCCCCGAAAGGCGGTGGTGGTGGGGGGGCGGCAACTAGAGGCACGAGTGTTGGGAAGCCCAGAGCTGAGCACACACCAAGAAAACCAAAACTAAAACCAAACAAAGAGTATCTGGCAGGTTAAAGGGGGTGAAGTAACACTGAATCTTGGGTATTGAGTATGATATAAAACATTCTTCTCTTTAAGAAAGGCAAACTACCAAATGACCCATATTGTGTATTTAAGGGCTTTTGAAAATTTTTCAAAAAGCAGATAATGGGATTATGGGGAATGAATTTATGGTTTTGTGATTTGGGCTTCTCCTCAAGGGGGAAAAAAATTCCCAGAAACTAATGTGATAGCTGTAATAAAATATAAACCCAGTACTTTTCATACAATCTGAGCCTAACCTCCCCCACCCACTCCTTCTTAGCATCCTCCTTATCCATCTGCTACTTCCCATGGTAGGCATAGCCTGCCCTTTCTATTCTAGAGTAGACTATTCATAGTGCTAAATATACAAAAGTAAATTTCTAAAGAAAAAAATTACATGAGATAAACTACATACACGAGAACTACCATGTGCATTATAACTCTGAGACATTTTTGGTAATTATTTTCACTTATGCTTTTATCCATTTTTAATCAGAGACCCTTGACAATAAAGTGGTTGGGATAGAAAACTGGCTCCTGGCCTCATAAGCATGCTTGATGAGGAAACATGGCAAGCGTTCATCAATCACAGAGATTTACTTTCCGAGACCAGGGTTCAAATTCAGTGTTTGGGTCACAGAGGACACAGTGCTTTACATTTGTCCTGTGTTTATAGTCTTGTTATTCTTTTGACCATCCAAAGAAATGACACAGTAATGTGAGATCTAAGTAAGACTGACAGTGGCAGAGTGCTGCTGTGACCTCCCTCAAAAGATAGATAACCTCTATCTAACCCTGTGTTTTAAATTTATTTTTCTCCTAGTCCTTGCATGCTCTGGTGCCTTAGGTGGGTGGGTGCCATATTGGTGTTCAGTAACTGTTCAGTTACATGAAACCCCAGGATGCAGACCTTCTTGTCTTTGTCTGTATTTGGGGAAGCACAATGTAACTCATGCCAGACTGGGTTCGTAGTTCTGCCTCCTCCATGTCTTTCCTTATTCAACAGGATACTATAACCTCTTTATATCTCAGCCCAGGCCCACTGATGGAGAGAAGGCCCAACACTAACCACCTCACCAGGAAAAGTGAGCTCAGGAGGGTTTCTGAGTGAATGCTTTTTAAAAATGTGTCTGCTCTGCTAGAAACTATACTGCTTTCATGTTTTGAGGAGATACAATGGCATGCTCCATGTGTTAAGTGGAATTTTATCACTACTCTGTCTATTCCAATTTAACTGTATAATTCTAATGGACTATCAAAACTCTATTTTCATCAGGTGTTGAAAAATCATGGATTCTCTAATAATATAGTTCCCATGGCATTTTCTATTATATGTTATTCTAAGAAAGATGGATTAACAACCACCTTTCAGAGAGCTGGGATAACCTATGAGGAAAGGATAGATAAAAATAAGATTTCCTCCTTATTAAGGAGGTTAGAAGCCTCAGGTGAATTGAGGTGTGTTGCATTGCACTTTAAGCAGAGCTGGGATGAGAACCAGGTCCCTGGATGATCAGTTTAAACTGACTTATTATTAGTGTAATAAGAACAAGAAGAATAAACGTTGTGCCTCACTTCCAGAGTTACTAAGAGAAGATCGTTGTTTGAATAAGGGGAGTAGTTGGAGACAACCATTCTGTGTCTAAACTCATGCTTATTTTTCTTTTGAATTTTTTGGTAGATGTTGCTTCTTCTTTGACTATCATTTCTCTAACTCTTTGTATTTGGAATCATTTTAACTTGCTCCTTTAATTATTTTATCTCTAGAGCTTCCACTCATGATCATTGGTAACAAACTTTCGCATAGTTTTTCAGAGAAATCAACAGATGTAAAAGTTTCTTGAGTTAAGTCATACAAAATGTGCAGAGTGGTAACAAAGCCCAAGGTTAGTATTTAATGTTTTAAAACAAACCCCCCAAATGTGAAAAACAAACCAAAAATGCACATTGCTTTCAGATTCCAAGAACAACCCTTAAAACACCACTATGTCTCATAAGAGAGTATGTTAAAAATCTCTTTCCATTGGGATGAGTGGGCCACAGGCCCCACAGGAAAATATGACTCAATAGATTTGAGTTTGCTGCTACAGTGTATAGAACACAGCATTTTTTCCCTACCCATCCCGCAAGGCTCACCTGCGTCAGATTGCTCAAGAAGCTACACTTTGAAGGTGTCAAGTGATTCATATGAAACTGCACCCAAGTCCCCAGGTCTGGGCAAATTACCATGAATAGCATCATCACAGACACTCGGATTAGTAGTTTGGGACAGAGAGACAACCTAATACATGCTTCCACCGGAGATAAACCTGACTAACTCAGTCCTGATTCCACCTGGTGTCCTTGGTGATGAGTAAGCACAATGGAAGACTGGAAAGTGGGGGAAGCCACACATTCTTGACTATAATTATGCTCCTTGTGGTCTGTGTGGCCAATTGTGAGCGCTGCTGGTAAGCAGTACCAGGAGCCTCTAGCTCCTTTGGAATTAAGACAAACAACAGCCCTGTAGGACAGAAGTGTCTTGTTTCCGGGTACAATTTGATTCCAAAGCCCTCGTCAATCTCCTGCTGCTTCAACCCAGCAGCTCTGGCCAGGCCTCCCTCCACCAGTTGTCCAGAGTTCACAAAATCTTCCTTCCACAATGAAAAGACCAAGTGGTTCCCGAACACACTGAAAGCTGTTGTTCAGTTTTGATGTGAGTTTAGAAAGAGCAGTATAGAAGTATAAACATCAGTGCAAACATCACTGTCTACAATTTAAAAATATCTGGGGGTAGGTGAAATGACTGAGTGTCAGTGGTTGGCTTTGAATGCAGGGCTGGATAAAAGGCAGAATGGAAGGGAGAAGAGTCCCATCCTGAGAATCATTTTACAGGTAAGAAATGCAATTGTTTTTTAAATGTAAAAGTGACTTATGGAATGATTCAAGATAAAAAAACATGGAAAGACCTGTAAGAATTCAAAGTTCTTTTGCAGCATTCCACCATTTATTTTTTTTCTAGCACCTACTAGTATTCTCTATCTTCTGTCAGATAACAGTTATCTCAATGCATCTCCCAGACACTCACCAAAACCTGCCAGCAGTTCAACCTTTACACCAAATGTAACATGCGGGTCTTCTTAGGGATACTGGTGTTTAACAGATATTAACATTTTACGCAAAAGGGACAGAGTTCCGGCAATGGACTTTCAGAAATATTTGTAGAGAGAGAAGCATTCTGCCCTCCCCCATGTTTGCTGTAGTAAAATCTGCAACAAAAGGGAACTGCAGACCAATGACCAAGAGAGCCATACCTGAGGACACCATTTCCCAGGACGGAAGAAAACTGCCATCTCTATTTCTTCACCTATAAAGCCGTGCTATGGGAAAATGATGAAACTATTCTAAAAGTGAACTCCTAACAGGTCAAGCATGGAGCTAGGACCAAGGGATGTGGAAATGACTGAGTCAATTCCCCTCTCCAACCAATTTATGTGTTAGAGAAGCCCACGTGTGGGGAATTAAAGGAAAACCATCCTGAGCCTCCTGACCTATCCTGGATGGGTAGGCCAGTGGGAGGTGGGGAGAAGCAATGATTAGGGAGGCAATGAAGGTTTTCCAGAACAGTGTTTCTCAAATGTTAACCCATAACAATGGGCACCTGCGGATCTTATTAAAGTGCAGATGTTGATCGAGAGTGTCTGGGGTGGAGCCAGAGTTCAGCATTTGTAAGGTGCTCCCGGGTAATGCTGATGCTACTGGTCCATGGACCCCACTTTGAGCAGAAAGAACCTGGAGGAATCAACACCTGAGACAAGACAAAGGCTGAGCTTCAATCTACCAGGGAAAGACATCCCGGTCAGAATGTGCCAAGACACTGAAGCTAGAAGTATTATGTTGAATATCGGAAACAACAGTTAGCATACTAAGAAAAAGTTTTATGTGAAAAATTATTGATCGGACAATAAGAGCTTTACACAGAAATGAGAACTGTTTTTGCAATCATTGTGTGAAGGCGGTAAGATTAGGAATGTGCCCCCTCATGCCCCACCCTCACCTTGTTCAGACTCCCACTAATGAATTTATGTTGTAATTATTAACACAACAAAAACATGAATGTTTCTTTGCCATGTTCTGGTGGGGTTAATAGTCTGCAATGAGATGTCTCTTAACAAAATAATGATGCAGCCAGACCAGGCGCAGTGGATAGAGCATCAGACTGGGATGCTGAGGACCCAGGTTCGAGACTCTGAGGTCACCAGCTTGAGTACAAGCTCACCTGGTTTGAGCAAAGCTCACCAGCTTGGACCCAAGGTCGCTGGCTCAAGCAAGGGGTTGCTCAGTCTGCTGAAGCCCCACGGTCAAGGCACATATGAGAAAGCAATCAATGAACAACTAAGGTGTCGCAACAAAAAACTAATGATTGATGCTTCTCGTCTCTCTCCGTTCCTGTCTGTCCCTATCTATCCCTCTCTCTGATTCTCTCTCTGTCCTGTAAAAAAAAAAAAACCAAACAAACAAACAAAAAAACAAAATAATGATGCAGATTCTTCCAATTTGAGATTATGTGATTGGATAAGACACAATGCTACTTAATAACTTATTATGACAATTATATAACAACATGGTTATGATGGCTACATGAAAATATGTGTTGCAAATGGAATAACAGAAGGAGTAACATTTTATATCCAAGGTATCATTGGAGCAATTTTATAAAAAGAGCTGAGTAATTTAAAAAATATTTAGCAGCATGTAATCCATTAATAATTTTTTCCTTGGGAAACAATGCAGGAGGAATTCTATAGAATTCTGGCAGACAAAAACAAAAAAACAAACCCTTGTGTCTTTTGACTTTGCAGAGCAATGAGGGGTACCCTCATGAGGAATTCATTGCCTGGTGTTCTGGAGAAGTCTCTGTTCCCAGCCAGGAGAACTTTACATTTCGCAGGAGCAGAAGGGAAAACTGTGGTTGGCCACTAGCTACATGTTGATAAGACAAGGGCTTTATGGTTGGTTCCCTTCCCAGTGCATAGATAGAACTGTTAAAATTAACATCACCTTTCTTCCAAATTAGGCATGTTACAAGAAACCACCTCAGACAATATTTAGTCAACTGCCAGCCCTATCTGTAGCAGCTCACTAAACGAATCATCACTGTGCATTAACAGTGAAGACCCCCACACATGCTACCTAATTTGATTCCTACAAGAATCTGGTGAGACAATGCCAGACTCTACCGTCTCCGCCTGCCACGTTAGAAAACTCAGTTGGAGGATGTTGATGAAGGATGCTAAGCAACATCTCCAAAGTCCCCCAGCCAGTCAGCAGCAGAACTAGTTTTAAACATCAGGCCTTCTGACGTTCTCACTCCCACTCCAGAGTTCTTTCTATGATACAACTATATCATTACATATAACTTCCACAACAACAGGCAGACTGGCATAATGAAGATATTTTGAACTCAAAAGTAACTTAAATCTATGGAACTTTTTTTTATTTTATTTATTTATTTTTTTCATTTTTCTGAAGCTGGAAACAGGGAGAGACAGTCAGACAGACTCCCGCATGCGCCCGACCGGGATCCACCCGGCACGCCCACCATGGGGCGACGCTCTGCCCACCAGGGGGCGATAATATGCCCATCCTGGGCGTTGCCATGTTGCGACCAGAGCCACTCTAGCGCCTGAGGCAGAGGCCACAGAGCCATCCCCAGCGCCCGGGCCATCTTTGCTCCAATGGAGCCTTGGCTGTGGGAGGGGAAGAGAGAGACAGAGAGGAAAGCACGGCGGAGGGGTGGAGAAGCAAATGGGCGCTTCTCCTGTGTGCCCTGGCCGGGAATCGAACCCGGGTCCTCCGCACGCTAGGCCGACGCTCTACCGCTGAGCCAACCGGCCAGGGCTCTATGGAACTTTTAAAAAAATTACTTTTTAAAACTTAGAATTTCACAAGAGTAGGTTGAAATTTACCAGAGGATCAAATTGCATTTTGATTCAGTTTTAGAGGAACCTAGGGATACAAATATATGAATGTGTGGTGTTGGCATATGAATATTCTGAATATACCTGACCAGCAGGGCATCACTGGAGTCACTTGGGATTGAACTTCAGTGGCTTTACCCAAGATTGAACTATGATGAGCAATATCCATATAGCTAATGGGTTTCTCAGGTTGCTCCACTTGAGCTAACAATTTACCTATTGATGTATCTATTAAAAATTCTGTGAAAGAATAGAAAGTACCTGAAGACATCTTACAAAATAAAAAGATTGCTAGTTTTCTAGTTCTGGTTTATTTTTTATTTTTTATTTTTTTCCCTTTTTGTATTTTTCCGAAGTTGGAAACAGGAGGCAGTCAGACAGACTCTCGCATGCACCCGACTGGAATCCACCCGGCATGCCCACCAGGGGCGGTGCTCTGCCCATCTGGGCCATTTGCTCTGTTGCAACCAGAGCCATTCCAGTGCCTGAGGCAGAGGCCACAGAGCCATCCCCAGCACCCGTGCCAACTTTGCTCCAATGGAGCCTTAGCTGCAGGAGGGGAAGAGAGAGACAGAGAGGAAGGAGAGGTGGAGGGATGGAGAAGCAGATGGGCGCTTCTCCTGTGTGCCCCGGCCGGGAATCGAACCTGGGACTCCTGCACGTCAGGCCGACGCTCTACCACTGAGCCAACCGGCCAGGGCCTGGTTTTATTTTTTATTTACCCTCTTAATTAAGCCAATTGTGCAGACAACTTCAAATAATGACTTTTTTTTTCTTTAATAGGTGAAGGAAGCTCATACTTTTATTTATTTATTTATTTATTTATTTATTTATTTATTTTTGTATTTTTCTGAAGCTGGAAACGGGGAGAGACAGTCAGACAGACTCCCACATGCGCCCCACCGGGATCCACCCAGCTCGCCCACCAGGGGGCGATGCTCTGCCCCTCCGGGGCGTCGCTCTGCCATGACCAGAGCCACTCTAGCGCCTGGGGCAGAGGCCAAGGAGCCATCCCCAGCACCCGGGCCATCTTTGCTCCAATGGAGCCTTGGCTGCGGGAGGGGAAGAGAGAGACAGAGAGGAAGGAGGGGGTGGGGGTGGAGAAGCAAATGGGCACTTCTCCTATGTGCCCTGGCCAGGAATCGAACCCGGGTCCCCCGCACGCCAGGCCGACGCTCTACCGCTGAGCCAACCGGCCAGGGCAAGCTCATACTTTTATTATCCCAGCAATGTAGTCTCAGATAAGATAGTTTACAGACCAGGAAAGCTAGTCATTTTGAGATTTACTATGGGATAAGAGTAGGGTTACAAAATTTAGCAAAAACAAAAAGAGAAAACAAAAATAAAACTGCAAACCAACAACCACCACTCAAAATAATGCTCATTTAAAACAAAGATTGGGGTGTTTTTGAGTATGAGTCTATCCCATGCAATATATGGGACATACTATTTATAATAAAACAAAACATAAAACAACCCCTCCCAAACACTCCATTTTTTTTAAGAATTCAGATTTAGTTGATGTCCTGTATTTCATCTGGTACCCTAAATCCCAAATTCTAACTGACTTTTTTTTTTTTTTTGTATTTTTCTGAAGCTGGAAATGGGGAGAGACAGTCAGACAGACTCCTGCATGCGCCCCACCGGGATCCACCCGGCACGCCCACCAGGGGGCGACGCTCTGCCCACCAGGGGGCGATGCTCTGCCCCTCCAGGGCATCGCTCTGTCGCGACCAGAGCCACTCTAGCGCCTGGGGCAGAGGCCAAGGAGCCATCCCCAGCGCCTGGGCCATCTTTGCTCCAATGGAGCCTTGGCTGCGGGAGGGGAAGAGGGAGACAGAGAGAAAGGAGGGGGGTGGGGAGTGGAGAAGCAAATGGGCGCTTCTCCTATGTGCCCTGGCCGAGAATCGAACCCGGGTTCCCCGCATGCCAGGCCGACGCTCTACCGCTGAGCCAACTGGCCAGGGCCCCAAATTCTAACTGATTTTGAAGTGCTAAAAGAGCAAGTTCTGGGGTAGAGATGAACAGACCCACTGAGAGTGCTGTTGAGCCATTCCAACTGCACAGAGAATTGCTCCCTGGATTTGCCATACCACAAAGAACACTTGGTTATTACTGCTTTTGATCTGTGGAAAATTCTGTTGGGAGATTTGTGCCCAGAAGACCACACTTTAAAAAAAAATAAAGTCATGATAGAGGCCAAGCCGGAAGTTAAGCTAACAAGTCTTCTATCAACAGCTTCCTTTCCAGAGAAGGACCAGGTGGGGCAAAACAGAAAGGTTTTCTTCTAGCTTCCTCTCTTTTGGAGAGTTGAAGAAGCTTAGTGGGGTAATGGAGACTGTGGTTTCTTGGTTAGACTCATGAAAGGTTCTTCATAATGGATCAAATTTTGGCCAGCTGGTAAGATATCTTTGAAAGAAGGAAAGTGTAAGGTGTAGGCACTCTCTCACCTCCTGCTTACCAGTTGTTAAAAGCAGCCTTGAGGCCCTGGCTGGCTGGCTCAGCGGCAGAGCATTGGTCTGACGAATGATTCAATTCTCAGCCAGAGCACATAGAAGAAGCGACGATCTGCTCCTCCACCCTTCCCCCTCTCCTTTCTCTTTATCTCTCTCTTCCCTTCCTGCAGCCAAGGTTCCAAGTTAGCTTGGGCGCTGAGGATGGTTCCATGGCCTCTGCCTCAAGTGCTAAAAAATGGCTTTGGTTGCAACGGAGCAACACCCCAAATAGGCAGAGTATTGCCCCCTGGTGGGCATGCCTAGTGGATCCCGGTCAGGTGCATGCAGGAGTCTGTCTCTCTGCCTCCCTGCTTCTCATTTCAGAAAAATAAAAAAAACAACAAGAAAACAGCCTTGACCAGCCTTTAAAGAGGGTATATGTAACTTAGTGCTCTGATTTCACTTGGATGTTTACATCCAATAGAAAGTTTCAGATACTTTAGTAAAGTTAAAAAAAGATCATGTCATTTTCCAGCGGCTTTTTCATGTTTATTTCCTCTTCTCCCAACTTCAAATATCAACAGTCATTTCTGTCATGGTGCTTATAACTAATTCTCTGTTAGAACCAAGGTTTGCCCCTGTTTAAGCATTGACAATTCTGAATTCCCTACTGTGGTGAAAATGTAAGTCCAATTAGCTCCTAATTTAGGAACTGCTGTGGAGAGAACTACAAATGATATTCAATGTATGCATCACATAAGCTGTATTAAAATATATGTAGTAAAAATGTGAAATCTAAATTAGGTTGAGGGAGGAAAGGTAATTTCTCTTGAAATGGCTCCTGACCCAGTCAGCGCAGGAGTTATACAATCTAACTCCCTCCTCCCCTTTCAGGAATGTGACTGGTTAAGTTACCTTGAGAGTTAGTTATTCACATGTCCTTACCAATAGTCCTAGAATGGGATTAAATACACTTTATTTCTGTTTGTCTCTAGAAATGACAGAAATGATTTAGCTGATCTCAAGTACCTCCGATGTTACATTATTTATAGTATAGTGTTTGATTAGTGAAAAAGGAGCTCCTCTTTTGATATTTTTTGGTCTTTAAATTGCAGGTATACTGATTCTGAAAGGGATGAAGTGGACACCCATTATATATAACCTTTACAGTTGCTCCATTAATCTAAGTGAAACTCATTTGCAAATCTGTGGCATTAACAAGTCATCAAAAAGAGGAAGTTCTCCTAACTGAAGGAAATTTTATGAGGCAACCCTTATAAGAAAAAATTAAGACAAGTTTCTATCAGGGCAGTTATTGTACTTTCAAATATTCTTTGTATATTAAAGGAAAATGTATTGGTAGAATTTTATTAGTAATTTGCCCAGCGTTGGGCAGAAGGCAAATAATTTAAAGACCAGAATCTGATCTCTTTTTAAATTTGGATATTTCAAACTAAATTGTCCATGGCATAATGTCAGCTTTTAGTGATATGACTATATATATATATATATACACACACACATATATGCTTATTATTTAATGATCACTGGTTTTATATGTAACAAGTGACTTAGGTTAAGGTATGTTTCGACTTACACCAAAATTTGGGTTACGTCCCTGTCATAGGAATGGAACTGTGTACCCCATAGGAACCTGAGGACCCCTGTTCTTTAAAAGAGTAGTGCTATTTCCAAAGGCAGCAGTGTGAAGTGGCAGTCAATGAAACTTTTCTAAATCTGAATAAATCCTTAAATTATACCTGCATTTACTTAAAGAAATAAGCATACAAATGCCCTCACAGGTTGTAGAAAAAGGAAGCTGCTACTGTAAAGAGCTAAGGCAAGTGTCTCCCTGGGCTTGCTGGCAAGGGTATGTTACCCCACTTTCTAAAGCTCAGTGTAAATTAGTACTGCATTCCTTGGGCTTGTTTAAGTACAGAAGTTTTATGATTAACTGTATCACTAAAATTCATATATTATTTAGAAATGTACTGATTTGGCAAAGTAAATATACACAAAAAGGGGATATGAAACTAAACTACCTTTAGTGATTAGTTTGAAAACACCCCCTCCCTCTTTTTCTATGGTGGAAAAAAACTAAAAGAAGTCTAAGGCTTTCAATGAGCAAATTCTCATTTAAAATTTAAGTATGTTGAAATGGACTATATCAAGGGTCTACTAACCTTGTCTGTAAATAATCAGTCGATATTTTAGGCTCTGTGGCCCATACAAAGCTGTGTGACAGTCCACTTGGCTGACGCAGTACAAACCAGCCCTGGACAAGTGGAAGCACACAAGCATGGCTGCATCCAGTCGGGTTTACCTCGTCCACTGAAATTTGGATTTCATGTGATTTTCAAGTGTCTCAAATACTTTTTTTCTTCGGATATGTTTTCAACTACTAAAACTATATAAAACCAATCCCAGCTTGTGGCCCATACAAAAACAGACAGGAGGCCGTAGTTTGCTGAATCCCAAAGCAGTTGGAGCCACAAGTTTCAACTCAACCTGAGCTTAATATCATTGTCCAAAATGTGCCGGCAGTCAATTCTGAAGAGTGTAGTTATTAGATTAGGTTTGTTGGAACCAAATTTCCCAACGCTTCTATTCTACAAAACTCTGATATAACAAACCACAATTTTGACTACTTCTCTGGGAAATTTATGGGTGCAAATTTGGAGCTTAAATTTTGTACGGTGAAGAGATTGAAAATGTTATAGCCAGATTTTTCTGATTGAGGAGAAGAAATTCAGTGTAAGTGTTTAGGAGGGTTGCAGGTGAATCTGGAAGAGAGTTGGATTTAATTTTTGCGCTCTTCCATAGGTGGATGCTGCACAGCCCTGCATGGATGGGTCTGCTGTGAAGGAGACATGGAGACGCAGGCCAGGGGATCATTTAGCAAAGGCGCTGGACAGGACACTTACACTTTTGTTGGCTGCTGGAACTAATTAAGGACCCTTAAGAGGCCTTGCTTCTATGACTTGAGCAGAGATTTTCAAACTTACTTTGGTTATCTAAATAAGAAGCTAACCATGGCTCAGAATGTTTGGGGTTAGCTTTGTCCAAAGGTTATGTAAGAATAAAGTCAGTGGGAGCATGACACACGTGAATAGTATCTCCTATTTTAAGGAAGGAGGAGTTAATTAGCACTGAGCTGGTCTCACTAAAGCCACCCTTGCAAGATTACATCAAAACCTATTCAAGAAACAAGCAGTATGATGTAACAGAAACTGGGAAAGGAATCATCAGTACCCTAGGTTTCTCACGTTGGCATTGCCTCTTTGGAAGCTCACTTAATTTTGGGGCTTTCTTGTGCTATTTCACATGTGGAAATATTATTTACCAAATTATGTTTAGGCCCTGATATGTTAATAAGGCTGAATGAAGGATGGTATAAATTTAAGGTAATAAAACTGGGCAGTTCTCAAAAATGTCAGAGCTTCTAAAGTTGAGATGACACCCCCCTTTTTTTAAGTGAGAGGAGGGGAGATAGAGAGACAGACCACCGCATGTGCCCCAACAGGGATCCACCCAGCAACAGCCCTCTGGGGATGATCCTCTCAATCAAGCTATCCTCAGCACCCCGGGCCACAGGCCACACTTGAACCAATTGAGCCACTGGCTGCGAGAGGAGAAGAGAAGGAGAGGGGGGAGAGAGATGGGGAGAGAAGTAGATGGTTGCTTCTCAAGTGTGCCCTGACCAGGAATTGAACCCGAAATTTCCAATGATGGCCAACACTCTATGCACTGAGCCACTGGCCAGGGTCAACACCCTTTTGTCCTACGTGTAAACATTAAAGACATAGGTATATACTATTCTCTGAGGAACTGTTTCTGATCTGCATGGATTAGTCCTATTTTCTCCAGTCTACTTTTAAGCCTTTCAGTACCTTATTCCCTCTCAAAAAGTGGTGGGAATTTCAGAAGTGCATCCCGAGTCCTTTTCCTAAGCTACACAGAAGTGAGGATGGAAGCACTTACATCATTTTAGCCTTGGAAAATTTTTCTTAACATTTATTTTTGGTGGTAGTGTATAGGTCAAAGAATATATCCAACTGCCCACTTTTAAATATGCTGATTACTTAAATGCATTTGTGCTATCTTAATAAAAGCAGTAGACAGATGACAATAAAAGCTGCTTATTCACTTGCTATTTGTCCTACTCTGAAACTACTCGCCTTGCTTAATGAATTCCTTTAGGCATCCACATAGTTGGACAGGTGTGTTCCTTCCACAACAATGGGTGCAAAGGGAACTTTTGTGACGTAAGTATTCTAACTATTGTTGGTTATACTCAGGATGCTAAATTGTTTTGTGTAAAAATGTAAGTGAACAAATGAGCTGCCATTTTATAGCCCTTAAGAACTGTGACAGGTTTCCCCAGCCGTCGCTAAGGTGCTCTGTCCTTCTTAAGAAGCCAAGGCCGAGTTGGGGTGAGGCCCTCACTTCACCTGCCCACTAGCCCTGCTCCCTGCAGGGCTCGCCCACACCGTGGCCTCCATCTGGGAGTTTGCCCGCATCTACCTGGTTCTTATGATCAATGCCCTCATTAAAGCAGCTGGTATAAATGCTGAACATTTCTGGCCAGCCTTGTTTGCAAGGGCTCTGGCCAATGTCGACATTGAGAGCCTCACCTGCAATGTAGGGGCTGCTGGACCTGCCCCAGCAGCCAGTTCTGTACCAGCAGGAGGTCCCGCCCCCATCCCCCACACCACTGCTGCCCCAGCTTAAATTTTTTTTTTAATTTAATTTTTTTTAATTTTTTTTATAGGGACAGAGAGAGAGAGTCAGATAGAGGGATAGATAGGGACAGACAGACAGGAATGGAGAGAGATGAGAAGCATCAATCATCAGTTTTTCATTGTGCCACCTTAGTTGTTCATTGATTGCTTTCTCATATGTGCCATGACCGCGGACCTTCAGCAGACTGAGTAACCCCCCGCTCGAGTCAGTGACCTTGGGTCCATGCTAGTGAGCTTTTTGCTCAAGCCAGATGAGCCTGCACTCAAGCTGGCAACCCTGGGGTCTTGAACCTGGGTCCTTCCACATCCCAGTCTGATGCTCTATTCACTGCGCCACCGCCTGGTCAGGCTGCTGCCCCAGCTTAGAAGAGAGTAGAAGCAGAAGAAGAAGAATCGGGGAGTCTGACGATGGCATGGGCTTTGGTCTTTTTGACTAAACCTATTTTGTAACACATTCAATAGAAAGCTGAACTCTTGGGGAAGGAAAAGGTAACAGAACTTTGTCTCCTACAGATTTAGAATCTCTGTCTTGGAAAATAAAACTGAATGTACTCAGGATGCTTTGCTTACAAATGTTCATCCCACCTTCTGATAACGTTCAATGCAAACAAGCAGCCTTGATTACATAAAAGGCCTTGTGCTCTGTGCCATGGGGGCTGCCGGCATAAAGGCCCTTGAGAGACAGAACACCAAGCTAGGCAAATAAGTACCAGGAGAGGCTCCAAGTTCAATAGCTGACAATATTCAAAATTGGCCACGTGCCACACACTGTTGTTCCTTAAGGAACTGAGCATGAGAAGAAAGCATTTAGGCAACGGTAGACTGAGTCGTGGTGATATAAAAAATAATGGAGAAACGAGAGGTATGAAAACGAAAGCAATAGTAATAAAAATAAGGATAAAAAAAGCATATAATAAACTTTGTGTACATCTTTAAACAGGAAATTTTATTTAGGCTGATCTCTTGGGGATGATTTTGTGTGTATGTGTGTGAGAGGGACAGAGCCAGAGAGACACACACAGTCAGGAAGGAACAGAAATGAGAAGAATCAATTCTTTGTTTCATTGTATGTGCCTTGACGGGAGGCTGGGGGGGAGGGGTGCAGAACAGCCAGCGACCCCCTGCTCAAGCCAGCGACCTCGACCTTGAATTTCAAGCCAGCGACCCTGCACTCAAGCTGGATGAACCTGTGCTCAAGCCAGCGATCTTGGGGTTTCAAACCTGGGTCCTCAGCATCCCAGGCTGATGCTCTATCCACTGTGCCACTGCCTGGTCAGGCAAGGACAATTTTTTTAAAAGCAGGACACCTTCGATTATTAGCAAACAAGAAGAGAAAAATTAATTAAAATGTTGGGTATAACCATTTCCACTTAAATTGACCCTTTAACACACCCTTGAATATGTAATCAGACTGTATTTGACCTTTTTGTATCCAAAATTTATGTATTGCAAATTCATCCTCTCTACTTCACACAATTGAAATAACTAGTTCACATTTTTCCAACAGTTTTTTTTTTTTTAATATGCCTCAGACCCAAAGAATGACAAGATGTCTAGTTGGCTTTGTGTTTTCTCTTCTAACAGGAGAGAACATTATTTGAAGCATGTAGAATGTGAGCTGGAAAAGGGAGGGGCTCTCTTGCAAGCCAACAGACCCTGATTCAATATTTAAATAGGTTTTCAAAGGAGTGGCATTAGTGCACGTCAATAAACTACTCCATGTAATTACTTCCTATTCCCGGGCTCCGCCTTGGAGTGCAGCCTACTGCTGACTCACCAGACTAACTGCTTCCAGTTAGTTTCTGCCGGGTTTCCCCACTGCCTGCTGCTACACGTGAGTCATCACAGGAAGGAAAGTATCTACCCCTCTCCTTAACGACCGCGCAGCAACCAGGCACTGACAGTGAACTTTAATCTTTCCACTAAGAGCCAGTCCCTAGGCAGAGAGGGTGAAAAACGATGTCGCAGGTGTCACTGCCAGCCAAGATGATGGATGACAGTCCCCCGCCCTAGGGCGTTCTTCAGCGGCACCCCAGTTTCAGCGTCTTTACTCCCACCCACCCAAGTAGTTAAACTGGCATCTTGTCCTGCAACACCTACAAATGTGGGCCACCGAACTCCTTTGCACCAGTGACTCTCAAACTCTGCTGCACGATGGAATCACCGGAGATTACAGTAAAATACTGACGCCTGGCTCTATCTCCAAACAGTCTGATTTAAATGAATTGGGATGAGAGATGGACATAGGTTTTTTTCAAAGCTCCCAGGTAATTCTAATAGGCAGCAAAGTTTAGGAACCTTTGCTTTGGAGAAGCATGCAAGTAGTCTTCCCATGCAAGAGAAACCTACCAGTTAAGCTTACCTAAGGACTGCTCAGGGGGCTCCCCAACCTTCTATCTTGGGGATCTATTGACCCATAGCCCCTGATATTCTAATTAGTCTGGCAGAAAAGAATGCTAGCAAAGCAACGGGGTCATTTCCAGCAGGCACCCTGGCCAGACAGGGACCAATGTGTCCCTCTGAGAAAAACACAGCTAGATTTAGCGTCCAAGAGAAGCAATGCGAACGTTGCTGTTCTTTTGGTTACCTTTTGATCTCTGTTCTGTTTCATTCTACAGTCTTGTTCAGCAAAGTTGTAAGCCGTGGGTCCTCGCAGGTTAGAAGCAGGAGCTGCGTCCAAACCTCAGTCAAGACTGGACTGCACGCTGCACTTGGGCTGGGACCGAACTGCCGCCTTGCAGCGTGGCCCCAGGGCAGAGACTATGCTAATCAAAGTTCTCCCGTCTCCTCCTAGGCCGGCGGGAGGGCGGGTGCAGGTTTGAATACTTAACCCTTGATTTTACGTGACTGCACTGTAGCGAGGTTAGTGACCTCCGGCCTAGTGGGTCTGGATCACGCTCTTTTTTCTTCTTTTTTTTTTTGATAAAGAAGAGAACGTGAGCAAGTGATGGAGAAAACACGCAGGGAGAAGACAGCAGTGATGGCTGGTGCCAAGATGAAGGGACGGCTAATGTCCGTAATATTAATTGCTCCATGCACTACTGACCCAGCGAGGACTAGCATAAGGGGACTGGGGGTTAAGACAAAGGCTCCTCCTGATCAAATGGCTGCAGCGTCCCTTCCTCCGAGGTTACATACAGCTTTGCCCTCTGCGCTGGCCGGCCCTTGGCACAGGACTGGCAGAGTGACTCAAGGGGTGACCAAATCTACAGGCTCTTTCGGGGTTTGAAAGTCTGCATTTCTGGTCACTCCAGGCTTAGAGGGGACAGTCTTTCTGTGCCCACTCCTTCCTCTGGCCCTTTGCGGGGTTTCTGGCCGCGGCACAGCCCTTCTAAGGGTGGAGTGCAGAATTTCGTATGGAAACAGAGTGGGGAATCGCTGTGTGGCCCTCGCCCTGCGCGCAAGGAGCTCCCTGCAGAAGAACCACTTGGGGTTATAACAACTCCCTCTCGTTCCCACCGACCCAGCTCCTAGTCCCAGGCGCCGGGGTGACAGCCGTAGCCAGTGTAGGACTGGGGAGTGGTAGGGGCCGGTCTCCGTCGGAGGGAAGACGCGGCGGGAGGCAGCAGGTTGGGAGGCCAGGGGTTGCTCCCCCGCCGGAGCGCGCCAGCGCGCTGCACTTTCCGGTCTGCCCCGCAGCGCGCAGCCCCGGCCAGGCCCCCGGCTCTCAGCCCTGCGCCCCAACTCTGGCGCCTCGCGCTTGGTGCGCTGCTCGTGCGCACCCGCAAGATTCACTTCTTCACGGGCGCCAAGTGTCCCCGTCCTGGGCAGCCTCGGCCCTCACCCGCGAGCCAGTCCACTTTGCTCTGCCAGCGTGGCAGCCCCGACTCCCTCCCTTTTCCCGGGGTGTGCAGCGCCGGGGCACCAAGGCAAGGCGCCCCCGCGGGACTGCGACGGGGGCACACCCGGGCTTCGGCGCCGACCCCTGCACAACTTCTTGCTGGGCTTGGAGACCCCGGGTCGCGCTGGCTCAGCCACCAGCGCACTGCAGTCTCCTGGCGGCGAGGGGAGGAGAGGCCAGCGCTTGGCCTGGGAGGGACCGCGCCAGGCCAGTGGGTGTCGGGGTGCGTCAGGGCGGTACCGCTTTAAATGCACTTGACTCACCTGCTCCGGCGCTTTCGCCTCCTTCTTCTACTGACAGCTGGGGGCTTTGTTTTCTCCACCCACCCGGCGGGTCACGCTCCGCCCCCATTGCCGCACGTGACTCGCCGTCTGCCACAGCCGCGGTTCTGCTAGTCCACCCGAGAGAGCCCGGCCAGAGTCACCACCCCTTTCCGGGGGTGCGAGGCGGAGACCCCAGCCAAGGAGAGGTCAAGGGAGGTCCGAGGTGACCTGCTGGCAGTCAGTTAAAAGGTGGCACGCTGGTTAGAAGCCGGGTGAGTTGGTGAGATAAAATGAAAGTGCCAGCTGGGGAAATGAGCCGGGCTTCTGGAACACACCCGAGAGGGAGGGGCAGGCGCGGCTTGGAGAAGGGGGTTGAAAAGGCGGTACTACACGCTACGTTAAGGACCGCACACCCAGCCACCTGCATCTGCTTTTTACACCAACTGTTTATACTCATACTCATAACTAGGGAACAGTTGATGAGAGGCAAACTATATAGTTTTGTCATGAACATTATTAATGACACTAGGCAATTCTAAATGGAAAGACACGATTAACAAGGTAATAATAAATAGCAAGTTTTATTGAGGTTTCAAATCTGGGTTTTTTTTTGCTGCTGTTGATATTTGGATTCTATTTGGAAGATGAAATCCAGGCTGGATAAGCTAACTCTAGATTATTGATGTGGGCATGTGTCCATTTGGAACAGCACCTATTTTGAATGAAATGAATTAAGAAAATGTCAAGACTCAGCCCAATATCTGCTGCTTTTGGAAGTGGTCCCAAACTTGGCTATCGCCAGTGTTTGAAACTGCAAGAACCTGTTTTCTGAGTCCTTTCTTTTGCCCTTGGAGAACACTTACATAGTACCTCCACACACACCCCAAACTGCAACTCAGGACAAAGATCGTCTCTATCTCCCCAGCATTCATTACAGTGAAGTCTGCATACTTTAATGCTTCCCAAACTCTAATGTGCAGAGGGATCATCAGGGGGCCTTGTAAAACCGACATCTGATTTAGTGGGTCTGGGGTTGAACTTGAGATTCTGCATAACACTCCGTGGTAATGTCAGTGTTACCAGTTTGAGGGCCACGGTCTGAGTAACAAGGCTTAGAACACTCAATTTGGCATTAGCCAAACTATTTTGAGTCCTGACTACACCACTTAATAGCTCTGTACTTTAGGCAAGTTTTTTTTTGTTTTTTTTTTTTTAATATTTAAGCCTCCCAAGCTGTAAAATAAGGCTGTTGCTAATATCTACCTCAATCTTGAAAATTAAATGAGAAAACGCATCTGAAGTACCTAGTGTAGTGCCTGGCACACATACGTTGGATTTAGAACATATTAATCGGTGGGGTCATCCTTGTAGGAGGAAAGCTGGCACAAATCCCAACATACCCACAGGGGGAGTAGTCGGTGAAATGGGCACTGGAGTTAAGGCAGCCAGAATAATGACAACTGCATCCCAATGGTGCTTAGCATGGGCCAGATGTGTAGAATAAGTTTGTTGAATAATTGAATGAGTATAATGCAGAGCAAATCATACATATTTAAAAGTTCTGTTTTGAGCAAGAACCTTGCTCTCGGTCACAGATATAGAGATAGAGTCAGGGGGCTTCTCTGACTGCTCTCAGCACTGGGAGGACCTGATCTCTGGGTCAATGGAGACAAGTTTATAAAAATAGATGAAAGCACCAAAAGGTGTTTGTGAGAACATGGTTTCCAGTGAACTAGAGAGTTTGTACCAGGAGGGAATTTCCAGTAGTGAAAGTGGCTTGGAAAAGCAATATGCGATCCAGATGTGAAAATCTCCTGGAGCAGAAGTGTCTACGTTTTCTTTCTCAGTACCATGTGACAGCTATTTTCATTTGAACATTTTGAAAGAGTTATTATCTGTTCTTTTTGTCATACAGTTCTTCTGTCAACATATAGCACTGGATCTGTAAAACAACTAATGCTAATTTTCAGGTTTAACCAGGGAAATCCCACAAAACAAACTGCAAAGAAAATTAATCCCAAAATGTGTTTATTAAAGATTTTTGAAATATTTTTAAAAAGTTCTGTTTCATCTGCAAAACTTTAAATCTTGATAAATTAGTTCTCGGACATTGAATTAAAAAATCATTTTGCTTTTTATTACAGATAATGTCCAGCTGCCTGTCAGAAGGGTAATCTATTTTAATATCTGAGAGAGTAAATGGATTGTTAGGGAGTGGTACATTTTTTACCCTCATTAAAAACCTTGAAATTTAAATTTAAATGAATTTATTAATGAAGATATATTCTTAGCTCTCAAAATGAATGGGTATTGTCACCACAGTTCTCAGAGCTCCCTTCCTTTATTCTCCTCTCTCTGTCCCCCACTCCCAAGTCTGAATGTTTCCTAAGACTCATTTCTTGGCTTTTTATTTTTCTCAGTTTCTGCCATTTTCCTTGGAAATTTATATCTTATATTTAATGTTCAAGTGTGTGACTACTTCTGAATCTATATATACCTACATTTTTAACCTGTTTCCAAGTCCCATTTCTGCATTACCAATTACTTGTAAGGCATTTCCACTGAATTTCCCACTTGTCTAGAAGTGTCAGTGTGCTCTAAATTAAGCTCCTCCTTCCTCCCATAAAACTGATACCTCCTTGGTAATAAATCAAGATGGTTATTTGCATTGGGCAGTCTCAATGCTATTTCAGGCACTTGGAAAGGATGCAGGACACCCAGTATGATTATCCCTGCTATTTTCCTGTTCTATCAGGTATTTCTGTGAGACTTTGCCTTCAACAGTGACTGGGGCCAACTTGTATATAAAAACAACTTACTGGTATATCATCCACATATGCAGCTGTGGGCTGCTGTATAAATGGTGATCAGTGTGAATTGAGCTAGTGAGAGACTGTATCAGTCAGGGTAGGCTAGATTATGCTGCTGTAATGCACACCATCAAAATTTCAGTGGCTTAATACAACAAAAGTTAATTCCTTGCTCGTGCAAAGTCTGCTGGGAAGCTCTTATAGTGACTCATCATTCTAGTCTGCTTGATTCCTGTGGCCTCTCCAGGAGCGCCATGACAATGGGAGAGTATGGAAAACTGCACCTGAATCCTTGAATGCTTTCACCTAGAAATGACACAGATCACTTCTCATATTTCACTTGTCAAAGAAAGTCACATGGTCATCACCTAACTTTAAGAAGTATGTACTCAGAAGGAATGGGAAAGTAGAAATCTTGGGGAGCATAAGTAATGCCTACCACAGGGATTCATTTGACATAAGAGGAAAAAATAAAATTGGAAACAGTCTACTTATAGTAGGGGGTGGATTTAAAAGAATACCAGTTGGAGGAAGATAGTTATATGTGGAGTTTGGGAGAAGCATTGCCATTGCTGTTATACAAAATATTATGTAGAAAGACATGAAAAATTCTGTCTCTCTGCTTGTCAGTGTTATCTTATGATTTAGCCAAGGTCAGGGGACTCCAAGGGTTGATCATCTAAACTCTCCTGTGACACAAGAGCCAGGAAATATCCTCCATTTTGATTATATCCTGGGGACACACCAACCACTAAGTAAGCTTTCATTAACACAAGAAAACTTGCTAATTTTGCTGACATTGATGGTCATTCTCCACTTGAGGAATGAATATGTCTATGAAGAATGAAATATTCAGTAAGATCAAACTGTCCCATGTTTTCTCCCACAATTGTCTGAATTGTGCTTTTGACTGAGAATTTTCTTGTCTTCAAGGGAATGTTGAAATGAAACAACACTGTGGAGTGGAAGAGGAGAGGCCAGAGTCCAGAAGATCAGCCTGGCAGCTACTACCTGGATTCAGAGGACAGCTGATGAGGACCTGGTGATGGAGAGATCACCAAAGCACGTGGTTAGGTTTTCAGTAGGAGTGTGTGTGTGTGTGTGTGTGTGTGTGTGTGTGTGTGTGTGTGAGAGAGAGAGAGAGAGAGAGAGAGAGAGAGAGAGAGAGATAAATTCCCAGGTTTGTAGCTTGCCAGTGTGAGTGGATGGTGGTACTTTTACCTGAGATGAGGACACAGGATATTGAACAAGATACTACCGAGTTCAGTTTAGGACACATTAAGTCAAAGGTGCCCAAGGGATTTCCAGGAGATGACTAGTGGGTGTTTTAAATATAAATCTGAGGCTCAGGAGAGCTGGGAGATAGATTTTTTAGTAGCTTTAATTTCTTTTTACAATTGCTAGTCTTAAAAAAATATCCCTTCAAGACAAATGAACACAACAGCTTAACATTTGTAATTATTCATAATGTAATAAAAATGATTAAGAATCACCTTACCATTGCAGGATGGTATGACAGACATCATCACCAGACAATCTTAGAATTTTTTATCTTTTGTTATTTTTCAAGTGTTATGGTTTATTGCAGTGGTAGTCAACCTGGTCCCTACCGCCCACTAGTGGGCATTCCAGCTTTCATGGTGAGCGGTAGCGGAGCAACCAAAGTATAAATAAAAAGATAGCTTTAACTATAGTAAGTTGTTTTATAAAGATTTTTTCTGCTAACCTTAGTGAAAATCTGACATAAAATACTTGGTAAGTAATTATTATTACATGCCTTAACTTGCTGTAACTCTGCTTTATAAATTTTATAAAGTAAAGTTACTTCCCTACTTTATAAATCACCGTTACTGTGGAACTGGTGGGCAGTTAGAAAATTTTACTACTAACAGAGATACATAAGTGGTTGGTAGGTATAAAAAGGTTGACTACCTCTGGTTTATTGTATGATGGTCACTTTCTCTTGTACTATGTTCTGTCTTTTCACAACTAAAACCTTGTTGTCCAAGCCAGTCATTTTCTTATCACTATACTGTAGAAGTTTTCACTATACTGTAGAATGTTTTCTCATTCTGCTATACATGTGTCTCTTCTTCAGGAATTATGAGCATTGTATCAACCTGGTACAAACCATGCCATTTCCTCAATTCCTTACCTTTTACTTACTGAGCATCTGAAGATAACTTACCACTTTAATTTTCAGGTTTCAGACAATGTTATTTCTAACCATTTATCTCATAAATAAGATACTGTAATTGAATAATGCTTAATATTTATTTAAATTTGTAATTTCTTATATCGGAGTTTTGTGGCATTATTTATCATCTCAAGCAGTTACACAGTTTTCTTTATTAAAATGTAATTAATTTTAGTGTAGTTTATCTCTCTCCGTTAGAATGGAAGCCCCATGAAGGCAGGAATTTTTGCCCATTTTGTTTATGGTTCTATCTCCAGTGTGTAGAACTGTGTCTGGGACATGATAAGTATCTCTGAATGACTGAAAGAATACATAAATGAAGAAACAAACTCATGTCTTGATTTGAATCACTCTATTTTAAAAAATTTAAATCTTAGCATGTAGTATTATTTCTCTGTAATTTGGCCACTGCATATATATATATATATATATATATATATATATATATATATATATATATATATATATTCATTTATTTTTTTTCCATTGATTTGAGAGAGAGAGGAAAGGGAGGAGGGAGGCAGATGGAGGGCGGGAGAGAGTGAGAGACAGAGAGAAAGAAGCATCAACTTGTTGATCCATTTAGTTGTGTACTCATTGCTTGTTTCTCATACATGTCCTGACAAGGGATCAAACCCACGACCTCTGCACACAGGGACAATGCTCTATCCACTGAGCTATCAGACAAGGCCTCCATTTATTCTTTTAAACTCAGTTTAATATGTTTATTGTGAGATAGTTTGATACATATATAAAGTTTTAATCTTTTAGCATCTAGGAGAAAAAGTCCTTTCAATCTTCTTTTAGCTCACATGTACTAAAGATACCTTAAGTATTAAAGATATATTTATATCTTATGTTAAGTCTCCCAGAAATATTTAGGTAGAAAGGTTTAGTCTTAAAAATAAAATGCAGCATTCATGAGCAAAGGTTATCTCTAGAATATGGCAAATAAATAAATAAATAATATAAAATATATTAAAACAGGAGATCTAAAAGTCAATTTTTGAAGAGCATGACTGTCTGTATCAGTGAAGCACTAATCATATGCTGCATTTCAAGGCACTGCTGAAAAAGCATTTAACCAAATCCACAAATTAATTCTTGCCATTATTATCACCATTTCACATTGTTTTTCCTCCATCTAAAATCTGAGAAGAGTAACTGGGGAAAATGCCACTTAACCATCTCAGGGAAATCCAGCTGCTGGGAGTATACTCTGGCCCTGGGGAATTGGGTCAGACCTCCTTACATGAGGATAATGGATGGAGAGTGAAATCAGTAGTGGTGGGAAAGTCAGGCCCTGAAACTCCCCAGTCAATTATGCTCGAGAGAAATGCTAACATGGTTTGCCATGCTACCATGTGTTTCTTTGTTCTCCAAGAACATCCATTCTGTGTACCACTCATGAGTGCACATTTAGTTTTCATTCATAATTAGTATAAATGAATAAATATAGAATGCAGACTATGCTCCTATTGAATCCACATAGGCTGCTTCATAATTCTTCTCCCTCCTTTTATTTTCTTGGTTTTTTCCTCCCTACTCTTATGAGGATCTTGTAAGATTAAACAAATTTTGGACAAGTCACAAACATTTCATGTTACCTGCAAAGATGTGTGCTCTTTATGTGATAATGACATAGACGAAGGGGTCAGGAGTCCATATCACTGCCACAGAGACCTTTATGGTGGGTTCAGATCTTTGTGGTAATCTCCAGAATAGTGGTATTTATTTATGCCAGGTCAGATTCACTGTGACTAAAGACTGAATTAGCAACATGATGTTTATTCATAATGAGCTCTAGCCTGCACCTAGTGGAACCAAATGCAAGATATAAAAAAACTGTGTGTTTAATGTACACAACTTGATAAGTTTAGAGGTAAGACTTTTGATCCTGGCTGGTAGAGACCTCCGATTCCAGAGGCAGAGCCCTGCTGGCTTCTCATATCAGAAGAGAGAGCTGTGGATTTAAAGAATAAAATAGAACCATCAAAAAGCCCAGAAATAGTCAAATAGTTAAACATATTATGGGTTGGTTGTGATGGATTTTTGGTAACTGTTAAAAAAATCACATTTAAATATTTTTAGACTATAGGAAAATGATGATTTTAACATATTAAGGGACAAAGACAAGTTTCAAAGGTTTTGAAATCTTATATATCCAGGATGATATCATTTGAATAAAATGTTTCCATATGTTTTTATGCATAGAAAAGTAAATAAATAAAAAATAATGTTGGAGAAAATATTTTAAAATGGTGGCATTCCTGGATTACAGGGAATTTCTGTTCTTTTTTGTATGTATCTCTGTCTCTATATTTAGAGAGAGGGAGGAAAAGGGAAGGAGGGAGGGAGCAACGGAGGGAGAAAGGGAGGGGGAGAGAGAGACAGAAACTGATTGATTTTAAGGAATTGGCTTTCACTAATGTAGGATGATTGCGGGGGTTGAGAAGTTTGAAATCCAGAGGCTGAAGGCTGAAGAGTTGTTGTAGTTTTGAGGAGAATTCTTTCTTTCTTTTTTTTTTAAATTTTTATTTATTTATTTATTTTTGACAGATACAGAGAGAGGGACAGATAGGGACAGACAGACAGGGAGGGAGAGAGATGAGAAGCATCAATTCTTCGTTGCAGCTCCTTAGTTGTTCAGTGATTGCTTTCTCATATGTGCCTTGACCAGGGGGCTACAGCAGAGCGAGTGACCCCTTGCTCAAGTCAGCGACCTTTGGGCTCAAGCCAGCGACCCCTCGCTCAGGCTGGCGAGTCAGTGCTCAAGCCAGATGCTCAAGCTGGCAACCTCGAGGCTTCGAACCTGGGTCCTCTGTGTCCCAGTCTGACACTCTATCCACTGTGCCACTGCCTAGTCAGGCGAGAATCCTTTCTTTTGGAAACCTCAGTCATTTCCCTTAAAGGCTTCAACTCATTGGACGAGGCCCACTCTCTTTCTGGAGGACAATCTACTTTAATCACATCTAAAAAATACCCTCACAGTAGCATCTAGACTTGTTCTTGACCAAACAGCTGGGAACCATAGCCTACAAGTTGACACGTACAATTACATCACAGCTTTTAAGCAATTCCCTCTCCTTCCTTTCATTTTTAGTAACAGGCAGATTTTCCATTTAGGTATTTCTCCCTTCCCTGCTCAGTCCATGTACTTTTCAGGTTTATTTTCTTTTCCCCAGTAACAGTAACAGTGCAGGTGAGGTAAGATGAGATGACCTAGATGATCTTAGCAGTGCAGATGAATTTTAGAATTCTTGCCTGGAGTGCTAGGATAGAAGCCCTATCTCCAGTGTAGAGTAGGGTACCAATGGAACTGAAAGCACTGAAGTAGCTTGTCTCAGGAGGCTGACACCACGGAAGGCGGAACAGAGAGACGTAAAGAAACTGCGCTCGAGATAGCCTTCAATCTTTCAGTTAAACCAACCCTGAACTCTGTCTTTCTGCTGGATTTTCAGTTACACAGACACTTATTTGCAACTTATGTTTCTGCTAGTACACAGTTTTTTTTTTTCAGTTTTCCAGCATTTTTTTGAGGGATACAGAAACATTCATCTGTTTCTGTATGTGCCCTAAGTAGGATCATACCGGCCACCTCTGCATATCAGGACAGTGCTCCAACCAATGAAGCTATCCAACAAGGGCTTACTTTTTTTTTCTTATTTCACAACTGTCATTTTATTGCAAGATTGTAGAATTAGTTAAAAACTTAAACTATAACCTGGTAGTCTTTAGTCAGGTACCAAATTTCATTAAAAGCAAGTTGCTTATTCAAAAGTGATTATGGACTAACTCAAAATGTAGAGCAAGGACAAGAAGCATCTCACTGACCAATAGATTGTTTTAATTCTTCCACTAGATGAAACTCAAGCTTTTCATTTTTAGGTGGGGGTAAACTGTAACTCCAGTAGACAGTGATACACAGAGTTTGTCACACAGCCTAGTTTCCTTTAGTCAACTGTTTCTGGCTGACTCATCTGGGATAGATGCATATGGATATGCTTGGGTTTTCTTTGCAGCTTTAGATCTGCAGTGCACGTGGCATCTGTCTCCTTTTCCTGACGCGCAGTGATATTTTGCAACACGTGCATCTCTATCCATGTTATCATGTGTTCTTGCTTCTTTCGATGCATTATATCCTGCACAGAGATATGGTAGTGCAGGCAATTCTTTACCTCCTGTACCACCGTTCCTGTTAAGTAACTTCCAGGCCATAGCAATGCTATTCCTCTGGACACCAAAAAGGTAATGGTATTTGCTGAGACTTCTTCAGATCAGTTGCATCCTGGATGTTTTTGATGGGAGCTTGTTTCACCTCTTCTAGTGGGCAATTTTTAGCTCATTGAATTTATCAGTACCATAACTTCAATTACATAGACAATCATCCCTATTGTTGATATGGTAGAGATAATCTCTGGAGTAATTACATATATTTCATTGGATAGAAAATATAAGATAAGCCCAGTTCCGAGCACAAAAGGTCCAGTTTTAGGATAAAGGAACCGAAAGTATTGCCCAGGGATCAGCCCATGATGAACTTGTCCTCAGTATTTAGAATAAAGTAGTACAGGGGCCTCATTGCCTGCAATACCCCTGGACCAAGGAGGGCTCTGTTCTTCAGAGAAGGGACTGCTGCAGCAGTAGAAAGTACCATCTGAGACAGCATGGTCAGTGAGGGTCTGCTTAGCGATCTTGGTGTCCCAGTGATCTGGATGGGAGTATGTCAGGGGCAGGAACAAGACTGTCACTCGCAAATCTTTAGGGATTACTTTTTATAATAAGAAAGCAATTGCTATATTTATTGATTCTAAGAAAGACTTTCCTTTTGCATTTTAAAATCTCTAAAATTGGATGTGTTGTAGCATGTTGCAGTTTAATAGAAATTTCTTTTGTAGTGTATTTAAAATGATGGTGTATCATCAATAATATTTTAGTTTTGATGAAAACATGATGTTTTAAACTTGATAAAAGTTATTTTTAAGGAAGATGAAATGTAAATGCTTAGGACCTTTAGAAGAATATGGCATATACTCCTGGGACCGTACAGTGACCTGGATGCCCTGACATCTTTAGAATGGTCCAGGAAGAAATCGATAATCTAGAATTTGGCTTTGCTGTACTATTTAGGACTGATTTAACTAGGCTAATGTAGAACATTTAATTTCTCATACTGGAAATGGGAATAAATATTTTCCTTTTAAAGAATCTGTATATCATTGCTTGAAATGGCCTAGCAATGGATGAATTTTCAATGTCTGTTTTCTTTTTCTTGGACTCTGCTTTTGTATTACTTTTAATTTCAAAACCAACTTCCCTGATTATGCTATTAGAGGCTCTTGCACATGAGTATTACATAAATAATAACATACATTGTATAGATCTTTAAATATTTTTCAAATATTTTTAGATCTACTATGTGATTTGATTCCCATAATTATGTGGGTAGGCAGATTATGAACCTTTTAGTATTTTAAAGACTTGCTTACAGGGGAAGATAAGATGGCACTGGAGTAGGCGGATGTACCTACATCCAACTCCCAGAACCAAAGTGGATTACAAAATAATTTTAAGAACTATCATCTGGAAAAACCAACTTTGGACTAAACTAAGAGGACTCTTCAACCAAAGAACACTGAAGAAGCCACACCAAGACTGGTAGGAAAAGCAGTAACACGGAGAGGGCTGCCCAGCTCCCTGGAGTGAACGGCAGCCGGAAGAGACTCACGTGGTGGGAAGTGAGTTTAGCAGAGAGGGGCAGGTCCTGAGTCCCAGGAACAAAGCCCCAGCCTGCAGCCCCAGAGCCTAGAAGAGGCGTATGGACAGTATTTAGCTGGAAACAAGTCAGGATACTGTTTGTGAGAAACAGACTGATTTCTCAGACACAGGATTCTTCTTAAAGGGACTGTGCAGAAAACCTCTCTCACAACCACTCACCCGGGACTCTGGGGGACGGGGAGAGAGGAGAGTACCGGAGTAGCAGGAAGAGAGTGTAATCTAGCAGGCACAGGGAGAAACATTTTGGTAGACAGCCACCCTAACTCCTGAGACGAGTCACTCCCCAAATCTGAAGTGAATATTTCCCCTGGAAACAGCAATACCAGCAAAGGGAAGCAGGACACCAGCCAAACAAGCTCTCCCATGGCACACAGAGCAGAGTCACTTAGAAGGAGGGAGCTTTTGGGACTACAGTAGTGAGTGTTAGGGTCTGAGCTGCAGTGCCCTCACCCACACGGCTGAGGGCGTGACGGAAGGAGGGCCGCGGCGGGCTGCGGAAGTGCAGTTCTGTCAGCAAGGGCAGAAGCTGGCTGGCCACCACTGGGCCTGGGTGTGGGCTCAGTTTTGCCCGGCTGGGGAAGAAGGGGCGTGCAAAAGCAGTCAAGCCCAGCTGCGGACAGCCTGTAATCCAGCCTGTGGGAGAAGGGCAGGAACCCTGGAAGGGGTGGAGACCAGCCCTTGAGCAAGGGCGCAAGAGCACAGCCTTGCTCCACCCACTGAACCAAGGCTTGTGGCCTGACTTGGGAGCCAGCTCCTCCCGTGGGGGTGGAGTGAAAAACCCAGAACAAGCAGAGTCCCACTACTGAACGTGGGCATGCAGTCCCGCCTGGCCTGTGGAGCCAAGGCTTGCAGCCATCCTATGAGCGGGCTCCTCCAGCAAAGACAGGGCGAAAGACTGGAAACAGGCGGAGACCCACAGCTGAGCAAAGGTGCTCATCACTGCCCTCAGGGCCAAGCATAATGCCACCCACGGGGGCAGAGCAAAGGCCAAGGCCACCAAGGCTTGTACACCCGAGCATGTGATCACAGCCACTCATGTGAAGGAGAGGTGGAAACTACAGCAACAACCCCAGTGGGCAGGCACCGGAAACGCCCATACCCAAACGCCCTAGGCAGCAACAGCAGAGGTGGTGGTGAGACTGCAGACAGACCATACCTAGGGAACAGAGGCCACACCCAGTGGACTCCAGTGGCCAAAACCTTCCTTTACACAGACAAAATGAGAAGGCAGAGAAATGTAACACAAATGAATCAAGAGAAATCCCCAGTAAAGGACCTGAATGAATCAGATATAACCAAATTAACAGAGGCAGAGTTTAAAATAATGATTTTTAGGATGCTCAAAGATATTAGAACAACAATAGATGGTCATTACAAACACCTAAATAAAGAGATAGCAAATATAAAAAAGGGACATTGACATAATAAAAAAGAATTAGTCAAAAATGACAAAATCAATCTCAGAAATGAAGAACACAATGGAAGGAATTAAAAGCAGGATGGATGAAGCTGAGAATTGAATCAGTGAGTTAGAGGACAAGATAAATAAAGGCATGGAAGCAGAGCAGAAAAAAGAAAAGAGACTCAAAAAGTCTGAGGAAACTCTAAGAGAGCTCTGTGACAACATGAAGAGAAATAACATTCGCATCATAGGGGTTCCTGAAGAAGAAGAGAAAGAAAAAGGGATAGAGACTTTGTTCAAGCATATCATAGCTGAAAAATTCACTCAATTAAGGGAGGAAAACATCTCACATGTTCAAGAAGCACAGAGAACTCCAATAAAGAGAAACCCAAAGAAATCAGCATCAAGACACATCATAATTAAAATACCAAAGCTAAGTGATAAAGAGAAAATATTAAAAGCTGCTAGAGAAAAAAAGACTATCACCTACAAAGGAGCCCCCATAAGGATGACTTCTGACTTCTCAACAGAAACACTTGAGGCCAGAAGGGAATGGCAAGAAATATTCAAAGTAATGCAGAACAAGAGCCTACAACCAAGACTACTTTATCCAGCAAGGCTATCATTTAAAATTGAAGGAGAAACAAAAAGCTTTCCAGAAAAAAAAAAAAAACTCAAGGAATTCACTACAAGCAAACCAAGGCTGCAAGAAATGCTAAGGGGCCTGTTGTAAACAGATCAAAGGAGAAAAAGAATATAGCAAAAGAGGAATAAAGTTTCTTTTTTTTTTTAAGAGGAATACAGTTTTAAAGAATAAAATGTCAGCCCTGGCTGGTTGGCTCAGCGGTAGAGCGTCGGCCTAGCATGTGGAGGACCCGGGTTCGATTCCCAGCCAGGGCACACAGGAGAAGTGCCCATTTGCTTCTCCACCCCTCCACCGCGCTTTCCTCTCTGTCTCTCTCTTCCCCTCCCGCAGCCAAGGCTCCATTGGAGCAAAGATGGCCCGGGCGCTGGGGATGGCTCTGTGGCCTCTGCCTCAGGTGCTAGAGTGGCTCTGGTCGCAACATGGCGACGCCCAGGATGGGCAGAGCATCGCCCCCTGGTGGGCAGAGCGTCGCCCCATGGTGGGCATGCCGGGTGGATCCCGGTTGGGCGCATGCGGGAGTCTGTCTGACTGTCTCTCCCTGTTTCCAGCTTCAGAAAAATGAAAAAAAAAAAAAAAAAAAAAAAAAAAAAAGAATAAAATGGCAATAAGCAATTACATTCAATAATAACCTTAAATGTAAATGGATTAAATGATCCGATCAAAAGACATAGGGTAGCTGCGTGGATAAGAAAACAGGACCCATACATATGCTGTCTACAAGAGAAACACCTTAAAACAAAAGATGCACATAGACTGAAGATAAAAGGATGAAAAAAAATATTTCATGCAAATGAAAATGAAAAAAAAGCTGGGGTAGCAATACTTATATCAGAAAAAATGGACTTTAAAATAAAGACTATAGTTAGAGATAAAGAAGGTCACTACATAATGATAAAGGGAGCAATCCAACAGGAAGATAGAACCTTTATAAATATCTACGCACCTAATATAGGAGCACCTAAATATATAAAGCAGACTTTGATGGATTTAAAGGGTGAGATCAACAGCAATACTATAATAGTAGGGGATTTCAATACCCCACTAACATCACTAGAAAGATCCTCAAGAAAGAAAATTAACAAAGAAACAGCAGACTTAAAGGACATACTAGATCAACTCGATTTAATAGATATCTTCAGAACATTTCACCCTAAAACAGTAGAATTTACATTCTTTTCAAGTGCTCATGCTACATTCTCTAGAATAGACCACATGTTAGGGCACAAAAGTGGTCTCAACAAACTTAAGAAGATTTAAATCATATTGAGCACTTTCTCTCATCACAATGGCATGAAACTAGAAATCAACCACGACAGAAAAACTGAAAAATACCCAAACACTTGGAAACTAAATAGCATGTTATTAAATAATGAATGGGTAAACAATGAGATCAAAGAATAAATTAAAAAATTCCTAGAAACGAACGATTATGAGCATACATCAACTCAAAATTTATGGGACACAGCAAAAGCAGTGTTGAGAGGGAAGTTCATAGCACTACAGGGATACCTCAAAAAGCTAGAAAAAGCTCAGATAAACAAGTTGACCCTACATCAAAAAGAACTAGAAAAATAATAGCAAGTAAAGCCCAGAGCTAGTAGAAGGAAGGAAATAATAAAGATCAGAGCAGAAATAAATGACATAGAGGCTAAAGAAACAATACAGAGGATCAATGAAACCAGGAGTTGGTTCTTTGAAAAGGTAAACAAGATTGATGAACCTTTAACCAGACTCACCAAGAAAAAGAGGGAGGACTCAAATAAATAAAATTAGAAATGAGAGTGGAGAAATAACAACTGACACAACAGAAATACAAAATATTGTAAGAAAATACTATGAATAACTGTATGCCAAAAAACTAGACAACCTAGATGAAATGGACAAATTCCTTGAAACATAATCTTCCAAAAATTATTCTGGAAGAATCAAAAAACCTAAACAGACCGATTACAACAAATGAGATTGAAACAGTTATCAAAAAACTCCCAAAAAAGAAAAGTCCTGGGCCTGATGGCTTCACAAGTGAATTCTACCAAATATTCAAAGAAGAACTAACTCCTATCCTTCTCAAGCTTTTTCAAAAATTCAAGAGGAAGGAAGACTTCCAAGCTCCTTTTATGAGGCGAGCATAATTCTGATTCCAAAACCAGGCAAAGACAACACAAAGAAAGAAAATTATAGGCCAATATCCCTGATGAATTTAGATGCTAAAATCCTCAACAAAATATTAGCAAACAAGATCCAGCAATATATGAAAAAAATTATACACCATGATCAAGTGGGATTTATTCTTGGGAGGCAAGGCTTGTAAAATATTCACAAATCAATCAATGTGATTTATCACATAAACAAAAGGAAGGAGAAAACCACATGATAATTTCAATAGATGCAGAAAAAGCATTTGATAAAATCCAGCACCCATTCATGATCAAAACTCTCAGCAAAGTGGGAATACCGGGAACAAACCTTAACATGATAAAGGCCATCTATGACAAACCCACAGCCAACATCATACTCAATGGGCAAAAATTAAAAGCAATTCCCTTAAGATCAGGAACAAGGCAGGGGTGCCCCCTTTCACCACTCTTATTCAACATAGTTCTGGAAGTCCTAGCCACATCAATCAGATAAGAAAAAGAAATAAAAGGCATCCAAATTGGAAAAGAAGAAGTAAAACTATCATTATTTGCAGATGATATGATATTGTATACAGAAAACCCTAAAGTCTCAGTCAAAAAAACTACTGGACCTGATAAATGAATTCAGCAAGGTGGCAGGATATAAAATTAATACTCAGAAATCAGAGGCATTTTTATACACTAACAATGAACTGTCAGAAAGAGAAATTAAAAAATCAATCCCCTTCACTATTGCAACCAAAAAAATAAAGTACCTAGGAATAAATTTAACTAGGTACTTTAGTTAAATTTAAAACATTGATAAGAGAAATCAGGGAAGATACAAACAAGTGGAAGCATATACCGTGCTCATGGTTAGGAAGAATTAACATCATTAAAATGTCTATATTACCCAAAGCAATTTATAAATTCAATGCAATTCTGATTAAAATACCAATGACTTACTTCAAAGATATAGAACACATATTTCACAAATTTATATGGAACCAAAAGAGAACCAAAAAGAACACGAATAGCCTCAGCAATCTTGAAAAGAAAGAATAAAGTGGGAGGTATCACACTTCCAGATACCAAGTTATACTACAAGGCCATTGTACTCAGAACAGCCTGTTACTGACATAAGAACAGGCATATAGATCAATGGAACAGAACTGAGAACCCAGAAATAAACCCACACTTTTATGGACAACTGATATTTGAGAAAGGAGGTAAGAGCATACATTGGAGTCAAGACAGCCTCTTCAACAAATGGTGTTGGGAAAATTAGACAGCTATCTGCAAAAAAATGAAACTAGACCACCAACTTACACCATTCACAAAAATAAACAAAATGGATAAAAGTCTTAAATGTAAGCTGTAAAACCATAAGCATCTTAGAAGAAAACATAAGCAGTAAGCTCTTTGAAATCTGTCACAGCAATATATTTGCTGATTTGTCTCCACAGGCAAGTGAAATAAAAGACAGGATAAACAAATGGGACTTTATCAAACTAAAAAGATTCTGCACAGCTAAAGACAATAAGAACAGAATAAAAAGACAAACTACACAATGGGAGAATATATTTGACAATGCGTCTGATAAGGGGTTAATAACCAAAACTTATAAAGAACTTGTAAAACTTAATACCAGGAAGACAAACAATCCAATCCAAAAATGGGCAAAAGAAATGAATAGACACTTCTCCAAAGAGGACATACAGATAGCCAATAGGCATATGAAAAAATGCTCAACATCACTAATCATTAGAGAAATGCAAATTAAAACCACAATGAGATATCACCTCACACCAGTCAGAATGGCACTCATCAACAAAACAACACAGAATAAGTGCTGGCGAGGATGTGGAGAAAAGGGAACCCTCCTACACTGCTGGTGGGAATGCAGACTGATGCAGCCACTGTGGAAAACAGTATGGAGATTCCTCAAGAAATTAAAAATCGAACTGCCTTTTGACCCAGCTATACCACTGTTAGGAATATACCTTAAGAACACCATAGCACTGTTTGAAAAGAAGAAATGCACCCCCATGTTTATGGCAGCATTTTTCACAATAGCGAAGATCTGGAAACAGCCCAAGTGTCTGTCAGTGGACGAGTGGATTAAAAAGCTTTGGTGCATATATACTATGGAATACTACTCAGCCATAAGAAATGATGACATCAGATCATTTACAACATGGATGGACCTTGATAACATTATACTGAGCGAAATAAATAAATCAGAAAAAAAGTAAGAACTATATGATTCCATACATAGGTGGGATATGAGACTCAGAGACATGGACAAGAGTGTGGGGGTTACAGGGTGGGGGGGAGGAGAAGGAGGGGGTTGGGGGAGTGGAGGGGCACAAAGAAAACCAGTTAGAAGGTGATGGAAGCCAATTGGACTTTGGGTGATGAGAATGCAGCATAATCAAATGTCAAAATAACCTAGAAACGTTTTCTCTGAACATATGTACCCTGATTTACCAATGTCACCCCATTAAAATGAATTTTAAAAAAAGGAATGTGTCTCACGGCTAATTCAGGCAGTTAGAAGAATAGTATAAGGATGCTAATTCTGCTTCTCAGGCCACATCCTGCAAAAGGGGCCCCAAGAAAATTGCTGATTTGGCTCCTCTGATTTTGCCAATTGGGTTTAAAAAAATAGGTCAGGAACACCCTGAAATGGAACTAACAATACATGGAAATAAATTTAAAGGACTTTTAGATACTGGAGCTGATGTATCTGTTATTGCTAAGCTACATTGGCCTCCTTCCTGGCCCCCTCATGCAGCAGCCACAGAATTACAAGGTATAGGGCAGAGTAAATCCCCTCAACAAAGTTCTAGTTGTTTACATTGGGAAGATTAAGAAGGTCATTCTGGATTTTTTAAGCCTCATGTGCTCCCTGGATGGCCAGTTAATTTGTGGGGTAGAGATGTTTTGAAAAATACGGGAGCATTGCTTGTCAGTCCTAATGGTTTAGTCAGTTAGATGCTTGATCAGGGAATTTTGCCCAGTAAGGTACTACGGAAAGAACAGCGAGGAATTCTCACCCCCATAGAAGTGGCACCCAATACCAGAAGGCATGGATTAGGATATCAAAATTTAGCATAGGGGCCTTGGTAGCTCCTGCTACCCCAATAATGCATTGTGCAGACCCAATTTCCAATTACTTAGAAATCAGATAATCCTGTATGGGTAGACTAATGGCCCCTTTCTCAGGAGAAACTAAGGCAGCTGCTCAATTGGTACAAGAGCAGCTATAGTGTGGGCACATTGAGCCATCTAATAGCCCATGGAATACACTTCCATATTTTGATCTTGTCGCCTCCTTGATTATCAAGGGGCATAGGCGACCCTTACAGCTTATAGGTTATGAGCCTCAAAATTACTGTTGTTCCTTTTTTCAAAGGATCAACAACAATGGCTCTGGGAAACTTCCACTAAATGGCAAATCGCTTTTGCAAATCAATGGACAACTTTATACTGAAACAATCAACTTAAAATCAGCTCAAAGACTAGAATTATATGCCATTATCATGGCTTTTCAGCACTTGCCATATTCCTCCTTTAATCTATATACAGCAAATATTTACTTATGGTTGTTTCCACTATAAAGACTGCTGTCTTAGGGACAACTGCTGATGAACTATTTCAGCAGTTCCTCCTTCAAAGACTTGTATGTCAACATAGAGCTCCATGTTTTATAGGACATACTTGAGCTCACTCCATGATCCCTGGAGTTTTAGCACAAGGGAATGCCCTTGTTGATCAAGCTTCCCAAAAGAAAATTACTTGAAGCAACCATGACAGATCGAGCAATTCAGTCTCATACTGTTCATCACCAGAACGCTGCAGCCCTGTGTAAACAGTTTCAACTTTCTTGGGAAGCAGCATGGCAAATTGGGAAATCCTGCCCAAGGGGTCCTATACTACAATCTGTTCCTTCATTTGGAGTTAACCCTCAAGGACTCCTACCAGGACAACTTTGGCAAATGGATGTTACTCATATACCTTCATTTGGCAAACAGTCCTATGTCCACGTTACAGTGGATACCTAATTCTGGATTTATAGTAACCTCTGTCAGAACAGGAGAGGCTGCTAAGCATGTTATAGCTCATTGTCTGTATGCATTTTTCTATTATTGGATTTCCTAAACTGGTTAAACTGACAATGCTCCTGCATATGTAGCAAAAGCATTTACTGTATTTTGTCAAACCTTTCGAATTATGGGTATTTCTTACAATCTTTAAAGTCAAGGTATTATTAAAGTGTACCCAGCAAATATTTTAAGGTCAATTTAAAAAAATTTAAAAGGGGGAGTCATATCCTGGAACTCCTACGGGTCTACCATATCATGCTTTTTACTTAAAAAATTTTAAATTTCTTTTGAATGCTGATGAACAGGAGACACCAAATCTTTTTCTCCTGCAAACTTCTACCTTCTTTTATTTGATCCAGCTAATAACACTGTTTTGTCTTTTTCCAAATAGCTCCAGATATACGGAAAAGGTTTATATAGGCGGATGGGGATTCTCAAACCCCTCAGCGAGATCTTCTGAGCATGGCTTTTAAGGTACCAAGAGGCAGAAAAAGCCCAATAGAGATCAGGTGAACTACCAGCTTTTAGGATACACCCTTAAAGGCTCCAACACCCCAAAGGGGTCTCATAGGATGCCATCTGGATCCTGCTTCAATAGTGAATGGGAAGGTCATTGAGCTAAAGCCTGCCAGGCTTACATGCCTTTGCTGTGAGGAAAAAGGGACACTGGAAGGTAGGCTTCCCCCTCGCTCCTCTAAGGGAGGGTTCAGTCTCTTCCAGCCCTGCTCCAGCCACCTATGACCTAACCTTGCCCAGAATGCTGGGGTTTGCCACTGAAGGCTGAAGGTGCCCAGGGCCATCGGCCCCATCTACGACACTGTGGACGAACCTAGGGTATTTCTTCCAAGAAGCAGGTAAACTGATCTCATTTGCATAAGGGCATTTAACTATGTCTTGCCTGAATAGTCAGGTTTTTTATTCTTCCCTCGAAGATCTCTGTTGTGGGTGTTGATAGTCCTATTTTCTGCTGCTTTGTTTAATATATAGTGTTTCCTTTATTCCTCCTACCTCAATGCCCCACTCATATTTCAGGCTGGGACCTACTCCTAATTTAGAGCTCTCTTTCCCCTTTTTGCCAACTTCTATTATGAATCTACCTTTGCCACCCAGCTTAGTGTATCCCAAGGTTCTCTTTACCAAGCCACAGTCACAGAGCTCCAGGCAGAGGAGAACAGAAGCTCCATCTCCACACATGCTGCAGATGGCTTTTCCAGTCTACCTGAATCATTACCAGCTAGAAGCAGCGGTCATTGGGACTTGGACGTGAGCTGCAAAGTATAGAATTGTGACAACAATTCCAGTGCCATGCGGACTTTTCCTGGATGTGGACTTTTCTGGACTCCTGTTCCTTGTAACAGCCCCTAACGGACTGAACTGGGGTTGGGTTGCATTTGCAGGGATTTGGAATGGTGTTGGTGCCAACTTGGACTTGGTGAACATGTTAAGGACACTACTCTTTTATGGATTCTTGCTGTATTGGCCAAGAGTTTGCTTAAAGGCTTTAATCACTGTAAAAAAAATATAGAAGACTGGATAAAGAAGATGTGGCACATATACACTATGGTATACTACTCAGCCATAAGAAATGATGACATCAGATCATTTACAACAAAATGGTGGGATCTTGATAACATTACATGGAGTGAAATAAGTAAACCAGAAAAAACCAAGAACTGCATGATTCCATACATTGGTGGGACATAAAAACGAGACTAAGAGACATGGACAAGAGTGTGGTGGTTATGGGGTGGGGGAGGAGGAAGATAGGAAGGGGAGGGGCACAAAGAAAACTAGATAGAAGGTGACAGAGGACAATCTGACTTTGGGTGATGGGTATGCAACATAATTGAATGACAAGATAACCTGGACATGTTTTCTTTGAATATATGTACCCTGATTTATTGATGTCACCCCATTAAAATTAATAAAAAATATATTTTTAAAAAGATTTGCTTATTATTATGGAGTGAATAGTGGTAGAGGTGGGACTTCCAGTGAACTAGAAAGAAAGGGCTGATTAAGAAAAGTATTATTGCATAAAGTTATGATCTGTGTCATTTGCAAAGATAGAATACAATTGTAGATTTTTTGAAATCTAGGTTATTGTCATCAATTCATCACCATCTTTCTCTTCATATGCATATTCCTGTCATTAAAAATGGTCACTGGTGAACTGAGGCCCTTGTGATTAAAAAATCTTATTTATTCTGTGCTAACTCACATCGTGCTGTAAATAATGCAACAATGAAATATCCCAGGAACTAAGGGCTAAAACATGATTATATTTTATTATCTTGATCTGAATTTTAAAATGGTTTGGGATGTATCTCACATTTAAATTTTCCTGAATTACAATAGGTAAAGACAATAGATAGGAAAATAATTATAAATTAGAAGATAGAAAGTAGTTAGACTGAATTCAGTGTAAAACCCCAGGTAACTACCGTATTTCTCCGTGTATAAGACGCTCCCATGTATAAGATGCACCTTAATTTTGGGGGCCCGAAATTTGAAAAAAAATGTATTAAATAAAGTTATTGAATTAAACTTTTGTTTATCATAAAATTTATACAACTCCTCTTCACTGTCAAAACTCCCATTCATTAGCTTGTCCTCATCTGTGTCTGATGATGAATCACTGTCTTCATATATTGCCTCGTCCTCGGTTCCATCTATGGCATTTGAAATGCTGCAGCCACTGTATAAGATGCACCCAGTTTTTACTCCCCAAATTTTTTGAGAAAGGTTGTGTCTTGTACATGGGGAAATATGGTACATCTTTTCCTTTCACTTGCTTTATAAAGGCTTGCCTTGGGAACTACAGTCTCATCTCATTCAACATTTACTATGTTTTGTTTTAATTACTTTTCCCTTCACCTTCTTCTTCACTAGGCTATGCATTTCTGGTATTTATATAAAATAAGAACATTTAAAGATTTTTTAAAACTGAATTTTAAATAAATTAAAATTTCCAAAATTGCCAAAGCCTTTTAATTATCTACAAGGCATTTTCAGAGTGATGGATCATAAGTGTGAATTTGCCAGATAAGACAGATTTGCTAAACTGAGCTATTTAAGCTAAATTATTTATTTTTACTTCTGCTAATAAGATTCCAAGATGTAGATGTGAAGAAACAGAATACATACCTTTCCGAGGAAGGAAGGAATGTGAGTCATGTGCACATAGGCACAGAGGGATTTATTTAGAGAGGAATTAGCACTGTGGGGCATTAATATACCTGTGATTAGCATTGAGGGTTGGGGCCCTTCTGGTACCATGAAAAAGTAACAATGAAAATAGAAAAGTTTTATTTTAATAGTTGGCATGAATTAAGGTATTTTTTAAAGAATGCATTTGGTAGATATTTAAGGAAATTATTACTGATAATACATGATCAGGGCTAGTCCTGTATTAATATGATGAACATATTGAAACTTCTATCTAAAATGTTGTAAATAACAAAATCTAAAGGAGCATGACATCAATTGTCAATAAATTTAAAACAAAATTTTATGTCTGAGCCATTTTCTTATTACATATACAGTCTGAAGTTATGGTAAGAAAGCACAATTAATTGCAATAAGGTATTTTAACTAAATAGCAGTAATAAAACAAATACATTCTTTGTGTGCTTAAAACAGCAGAATCAGGTCTTCTGATTTCCAAAATCATTTGGCAATTTTCACAATTATCAGATTTTCCATGTACTGAAATTTATGCTCTCATTTGTCATCTATTATGTGCAGCATTCCTCTGGGTACTACAGATAACACAAGCCAAATTCCTCAGTTGCTGCCTACTGGTTGCTTATGGAAAAGTAAGAGAGAAGACTTCAAATCAGTGAGTAAAAGCACAATGGAGACTGCAGACCTTTATAAAGAAGAGGTATTGCCTATCTATCTTCAAAAGTGGGGCTAATGACTCCATTATAAACTTAGGTGCTGAACAAAACTTCACTGGCTGCTGAAAGAATGATTGGCCATGAATGGTTAGAGAAGTGAATGGGAACCCCTGAGAAGAGCTTCCGAGTGGTCCTCTAAAATAGGAAGGCGGCAAGCTAGGTAACATCCCAAGTGGAATGTTCTTAGGTAGGTGATGCTTCCCATTTGGAAAGAAGCTAATCTCCCCTTCACAGCATATCTAAGTGGCTGCAGATATGGGATGGTGATCCCTAAGAATACTCAGTAATCCTGAGTATATTTTGGCCAGTAGAAACTCTCTGAATCTCTCCTAGATCTTTGGTCTGCATAAAGCCAGTTTCTATGAGTGAGAGTTGTGATTACAATTGATTGTCGGCCCAGTTGCATGGTCAGTGAACAGACCTGCTTTACTATCTACTTTCTTAGATCAGTCAAGTCACTGGGGAGTCAGTAGTTCTGTCCAGCTCTGTGTGTCATGATATTAAGCAGATGAGCTGCAAGCCTGGAGGAGTTTGTCTGTATGGTCACCACAGCCTCGCTAAAACCCTCTCCGGAACACAATACAGGTCTGAAGCTTATGCTTCCGGTTATTCCTCATAGAACCTCAGAAAGCAGAGAGCAAATGAGTCTTGCTTAACAGGCTTTCAAAAGAGCAGTATACAAACCTCAACCTGATTCTAAGGAAAAGCTAACATTTCTTTCAGTTACCTTTCTGAGTGTAAAAAAAATTTTTTTAAAGGCAAAAACAAAACTCACACCATAATCAGTATTTGTGCCTTAACTAACTGTTAGATGAAAGTGGGCCAGTCAGCACATTCAGAGCACAAGGAGAGTCAAACTATTAAAGTGATGAGTCTGTTATTCAGACTAGAATAAACTGGAGTAAAAAACAGTTCAAATGGATTTTAATCTTCACTTGGAATCAAATCCTGGGGCCTGTTTACATCTTCAGATCAACCGATGTGGGTCCACAAGTTTGAGATGGGTGGTCTCCAAATACTCTTCTGCTTCACGTGCACTGACATTACTGATGTGCACTGGCCTCAAGCTGTATACACTGGGTGAAACAGAGGCCTGGTGGTCTGCCACCTCTGGCAGCCTCTGGACCATGCCAGACTTCTCACTCAGTGTCCATGTTCCTATGGCTGCACTGCCACATTGCTTTAACTAACTGTTCACGTGCCTCTTAGGACACTGTGCTGGCAGCACCTACCAAGTATGAGGAAGAATAAAACACGACAAGGCACTGCTGCCTTTCGATATTCTGTGCAGATTTCAGTGCATCTACCATTTGGAATGTGGTCTTCTTAGGTCAAAGATCAACAGTTTAAATACATCTGACCTAGCACATTATGGACTTAGGCTTTTAATGTTGATTCAATAAACATTTACTGCAGGTTATACAACATCAGGCATAAGTACAGACTTTCCTGTGTGTAAAGCAGTATAGTAAAGGTCACAGCCACATCATTCTGTACTTCAAGAGTTTTGATAATGATTCTCCTCATTTCTTTTTTCTACCAATTTTAATGTAGCCCACTGATAAATGTTTAAGAACATGTGCTTTCAGCACTCTGATGAAAATGACTGCCAAAATGTGAACACATTCCACACTTCCTACATATGCTATTAGTCATTACAGCAGAAAAAATGTGAATAATTTATTGGTGAAAGTTTGAATTAATCCACTGATAACTTTAATTATGCTTAATGGTTCCTAAGGGTCTGAAGCATTAAGGAAAAAAGTCATGCTCTTTGTTAATAAGAGGAGTGACTCCTTGCAGGACCAAGAAGATTTCACCTCCTACGGAAAAAATCAGCACACAATCACCTAACCTATTTCCTTATAGTGTAATCATCTTGGATAAGCATTTCTTTTTCCATTATATTTATAACTGATATTTTTAATTATACCAATTTTATGTGGATTCACTCACACATATGTGACAAAGTAACATGATTTGTTTAAATTATGTTTTAAAATGCACTTATTATTATTATTTTGAGAGAGAGAAGCACCAACTTGCTGCTCTACTTAGTTGTGCATTCACTGATTACTTCTCATGTGTCTTGACCAGGGCTTGAACCAATGACTCTGGCACCCCAGGATGATGCTCTATCCACTGTACCACTGGCCAGGGAAAAATGCACTTATTTTTTTTTTCTTTTCTTTCTCTTTATTCTCTGGTTAGCATTTACTGCCAGGCATCTCTCCAAAAATGCACTTATTTTTAAAGATCAGTTTTAGATAATTACATTTGAAAAAATAAAAAATACTTAGAAAAATAAACATGAAAAAATACAAGGCATATAGAATAGTGGTCTATATAGAAAAGGCAGATAGGAACAGGAATCAAAATGGAATGAGAGAGGGTTTTGAAAATGGGTAGAAGGAGAAGAGAAAGATAAGTTAAGATACTTCGATATCTTAAATTCTAGGCAAAATCTAGGTGAAGTATTAAAAAGTTAAAATGGATTGAAAATAGCCCTGGCTGGATGGTGCGGTTGGTTAGAGCATCATGCCAAAGCTCAGAGGTTGCCAGTTCGATCCCTGGTCAGGGTATATATAGGAATAGCTTGATGTTCCTGTCTCTCTCTCTCTCCCCCTAACTTTCTCTTTTGCTGAAATCAATAAATAACACATTTAAAAAATGGGCCTAGCCTGTGGTGGTGCAGCGGATAAAGTCGCCAGTTTGAAACCCTGGGCTTACCTTGTCAAGGTACATATGGGAGTTGATGCTTCCTGCTCCTCCCCTTTCTCTCTCTCTCCTAAAATGAAGAAAATATTTTAAAAAAATGGACTGAATATTTATAATGTCAGATGAACAATGTTTTTCATTTAATCCTCAAAATGATCCCTCAAAATGGATGCTATGGTTTTTCCTCTTTTCAGAGGAGAAAACTGAGGCACACATTTCTTTCTTAAGGTTATACAAGGTATAAGTGTTTTAGTGTGTCAATCCTAAGAAGTTGTTCTTTAGCAGTATGCTGGCACAGGCTGCTGCTCCCCAGCTCAGGATTGCCTGCCCAGGTCCACTGCTGAGGGGCCATGTTCTATGAAGATAACTAGTCAGATAATTTTCCAGTTATCTTTACTCATTGACTCTGCTTTCTCATCTCCCTGCCCCTGACCAATCCCGAAACCAGACTTCTGCTCTCACCACTTTTTATAAAGTAACTTTTACTTTTGAAATAGTTTAAGACTCATGAGAAGTAGTAACAAAAGGGTCGATTTGCTCTGTATCTATTCCAGCACTTGATATTACCAGTACTTTTTTTTTTTTAGAGAGGAGAGGGAGAGACAGAGAGAGAGAGAGAGAGAGAAACAGAGAGAGAGAGAGAGGAGAGACAGAGAGAGAGAAGGGGGGGAGGAGCTGGAAGCATCAACTCCCATATGTGCCTTGACCAGACAAGCCCAAGATTTCGAACCGGCGACCTCAGCATTTCCAGGTCGATGCTTTATCCACTGCGCCACCACAGGTCAGGCAAACCAGTACTTTTTTCCGTTAGCCACCCTAGTAGGTCTATAATGGGATCTATCTCCTTGTCACTTTCATTTGCATTTCCTGTATGGCTAAAGATATTGAGGCTCTCTTCAGGTGCTTCCTTGTCATTCATATACTGTCTAGTAAAACATCCGTTTAAGTCTGCTGTCTAACTTCTAACTGGATTGTATGTTGAGTTTAGAGATGTATTTATATGTTTTGGATACAAATCTTTTGTCAATTATATGACTTCTAAGTATTTTTTCCAGTCTGTGGTTTTTATTTCCATCCTCCTTTTCTCCTTTTTTTTTTTTTTGTGATAGACCAACAGACAGACAGACAGACAGGAAGGGAAAGAGATGAGAAGTATCAACTCGTAGTTGCGGCACTTTGGTTGTTCATTGATTGCTTCTCAGATGTGCCTTGATTGGGGGGCTCCAGCCACATTAGTGGCCCCTTTCTAAAGCCAGCAACCTTGGGCCTAAGCTAATGACCTTGGGCTCAAGCCAGTGACCCCACACTTAAGCTTGCGACCCAGTGCTCAAGCAGGTGAGCCTGCTCTCAAGCTGGCAACCTTGGGGTTTTGAACCTGGGTCCTCAGCATCCCAGGGTGACGCCCTATCTGCTGCACCACCACCAGGTCAGGCTATCTTTTCATCCTCTTAACAGAGTCTTTCTCAGCACAAACGTTTTTAGTTTTGATAAAGTCCAATTTATTGATTTTTTTTCCTCTTAGAAATAGTGTCTTTGGTGTCATGTCTAAGAACGGTTTGCCTAACTCCAGGTTATGAAGTTTCTCATGTTTTTATCTAAAAGTTTTATGGTTTTGAATTTTATATTTAGATCTATGAGCTATTTTGAGTTAAATTTATATTAAGGTGTGAAGTTTAGGTCAAGGTTCCTTTTATTTATTTTTTGCCTATTTCAAACAACCTTTCAAAAATATTTTCCGCCTGATCAGGCAGTGGCACAGTGGATAGAGCATTGGACTGGGATGCGGAGAACCCAGGTTTGAGACTCCGAGGTTGCCAGCTTGAGCGTGGGCTCATCTGGTTTGAGTAAAGCTCACCAGTTTGAACCCAAGGTTGCTAGCTCGAGCAAGGGGTTACTCTCTGTGCTGTAGCCCCACCGTCAAGGCACATATGAGAAAGCAATCAATGAATAATTGAGGTGTCACAACGAAAAACTAATGATTGATGCTTCTCATCTCTCTCTGTTCCTGTCTGTCTGTCCTTAACTATCCCTCTCTCTGACTCTCTCTCTCTGTCTCTGAAAAAAAAAAAAGTTTCCATTTATTAAAAAAAAAATATTTTTCATTTGCACGCCGTTGAAATTGAAGATAATATTATAGTTTCAATTTTATTTTTAAACGATTTTTTCTTATTACAAAAGTAATATATGTTCTTTGCAATAAATTTGGAAAATACTATAATACCTTTTCCCCTACTTTTTTCTCCTCCTCATCTTGCATCATCTCCTCTTTTTTCTTTCTGTCCCTCCTCTTCCTCCACCTTCTTCGCCTCGTTCATGGGTATGATACACAGACTTTACAGCAGGGGTCCCCAAACTTTTTACACAGGGGGCCAGTTCACTGTCCCTCAGACCATTGGAGGGCCGGACTATAAAAAAAACTGAACAAATCCCTATGCACACTGTACATATCTTATTTTAAAGTAAAAAAACAAAATGGGAACAGATACAATATTTAAAATAAAGAACAAGTAAAGTTAAATCAACAAACTGACCAGTATTTCAATGGGAATTATGCTCTTCTCACTGACCACCAATGAAAGAGGTGCCCCTTCCGGAAATATGGCGGGGGCCGGATAAATGGCCTCAGGGGGCCGCATGCAGCCTGCAGGCCGTAGTTTGGGGACCCCTGCTTTACAGGGTGATCTACTTTTACAGAAGATGGGGAAGATGAGAGAGAGATTTAGGTAGATAGATGAATAGAAGGTTAAAGCACATAAGGTAAAAAGTTAACATTTTTAATTTTGGTGGTGAGGATAGAGGAGTCTATAAATTTTTTTTTGTATTTTTCTGAAGTTGGAAATGGGGAGGCAGTCAGACAGACTCCCGCATGCGCCTGACCGGGATCCACCCAGCATGCCCACCAGGGGGCGATGCTCTGCTCATCTGGGGCGCTGCTCTGTTGCAACCAGAGCCATTCTAGCGCCTGAGGCAGAGGCCACAGAGCCATCCTCAGCGCCCAGGCCAACTTTGCTCCAATGGAGCCTTGGCTGCGGGAGGGGAAGAGAGAGACAGAGAGGAAGGAGAGGGGGAGGGGTGGAGAAGCAGATGGGCGCTTCTCCTGTGTGCCCTGGCCGGGAATCGAACCCGGGACTCCTGCACGCCAGGCCGACGCTCTACCACTGAGCCAACTGGCCAGGGCCGAGGAGTCTATAATTTTTTATGTTCTGGTCTGTAGGCTAGAAATGTTTCAAAAATAAAATAAAAATAAATAAAAAGCCTCAAGTTGTTTAGTTTCAGATGAAGAGAACACTAAACATTTAAAATATACTGAACTGGGCAGCCAAAGAAGAGTGCCCTAGCATCCTAGAGACAGTTGAGTGGTGCTCTTTACTGTTTAAAATGCACCAATGCTTTTATTAATGACATAAAAAAAATAAGAGAGAGTATAATCTATCCTGAATGTTCGGGTAGGTGGTAGATGAAAGATGAATGGAATTTTCCTTAGGTCTCTTTATAGGCATGTTGTTTCTTGGTAAATGTGACAGAATGAATAAATGATCTGTATGGCAATTTTGGAAAATTTCTCAATGAGTTTAAGATAATGAAAGCAGGCAAATGAACTGACTGGAAGCTATTAGCTCAGCAGGTCAGACTTGCCGTTCGGAGTCAAGTCACAAATTTTGTAGGTTTTCTGGGTTTAGTTTGCTGATGAATCAGCTACATTTAAAAAGTTCCTTTTTCAGAATCCTTGGTCCCTCTCTGCCACCTGATTAGGCTCTGGAAACTTAATATTGAAGTATAAATATTAATAAGCTCTTAAAATAGAGGTAGCTGTCAAAAAGGTATACTATTTAAAATTTTTACTTTATATTGGTGTCCTTGCTTAAAGTGAAGTAGAGAATTAGGGCAATCATTTAGATAATTCAAGAAAAATTTTTTACACAGCTCCAATTGCCTAGACAGTTCAGGGTAAATCTACCTTTGGTGTAAAATAGTCTTATAGTTACTTCATTTTGCATAAATATGAACAGATTATATCAAATTAGACTTGTTTGCCTGTACCCTAACCACACTTTTACACATATACTTTATGCTTTATTCCCTTTTGTAAAAATAGGAGCAATAGTTTTGCTTGGGAAATTTTCCTAATGTTGGAGTCTTATCTCACTTGAGAGAAGGCTCTTACTCTCTCTCTGTGAACTTCCCTTTCCTTGGCTCTGAAATGTAGGGTTTGGATTTTATGAATTTTAAGCTAGCTTTTTCTTCATGCTTTTAAATAAAAAATCTTAGGAGTCCTCCATCCCTTTTTAAAAGAAATAAGTTGTCTTAAAGCAGTTAGGCTCACAGCAAAATTGAGGGGAGCTGTACAGGGATTTTTTATAAAACCCTTGCCTCCACGCATGCATAGTATCCCCCATTATCAATATCCTTCACCAGAGTGAAACATCTGTTACAACTGATGAACCTAAATTGACAAGTCATAATCACCATAGCCCATAATTTACATTAGGGCTCGCTCCTGGTGTCATATAGTCTGTGGCTATTTGATATATAATGACATACATATCCAATAGCATCAAACAGTGCTACTGCTCTAAAACTCCTCTGTGCAGCGGCTATCTCTCTCCCTCCTTTACCCCTCACCACACCCAACCTCTGGAACCACTGATCTTATTACTGTTTCCCGAGGATTGTCTTTTTCAGAATGTCACATACTTGGAATCATAAAACATATAGCCTTTTCATATTGGCCTATTTCACTTAAGTAATATGCATTTAAGTTTCCTTCATGTCTTCTCATGGCTTGATAGCTCATTTCCTTTTAGCACTGTCTGGATGTACCAGTTTATTTATCCATTCACCTATTGAAGAATATCTTAGTTGCTTCCAAGTTTTGGCAATTATGAATAAACATCTGTATGCAGGTTTTTGTGTGGACATAAGTTTTCAACTTCTTTGAGTAAATACCAATGTGTGCAATTGCTAGATTATATGATAGAAGTATATTTAGTTTTGTAAAAAACCATCAAACTGTCCTCCAAAGTGGCTACACTATTTTGTATTCCCACCAGTGATAAAATGAGAGTTCCCATTGCTCCACATCCTCTACAGCAGTGGTACCCAACCCCCGGGCCGCAGACCGGTACCGGTCCATGGGCCATTTGGTACCGGTCCACAGAGAAAGAATAAATAACTTACATTATTTCCGTTTTATTTATATTTAAGTCTGCACGATGTTTTATTTTTTAAAAATGACCAGATTCCCTCTGTTACATCTGTCTAAGATTCACTCTTGACGCTTGTCTCGGTCATGTGATACATTTATCCATCCCACCCTAAAGGCCGGTCCGTGAAAATATTTTCTGACATTAAACTGGTCCGTGGCCCAGAAAAGGTTGGGGACCACTGCAGTACAGCATGCCTCATGCTTGACTGTTATACTCTACTCTGTTCTGGTAACACATTTGATGACTGCTATCCTAGAGAACCTTGGCTATGGGAATACCCAAGCATTATGAGTTAATAAAATTTTACTATTACTGTTGGGAAGTGGAATTCAAGACCTGAATTAATTGCAGCATACTGATTTTATTGGAGTAAGCTGTTGACCAATAGCACTATTGATTATGTTTCTAAGAGAAATGCTATAATGGAATTTTGAAATCAACACATTTATTTCCATTAAAACTTTAAATCATTAGTAATTTTTATGGATGGTGATCCATCTGGGCATATATATTTATAAACTATGGATATGAATGATGTAAATGGATTTCATTTACACCAATTACAATTTTGCAGAAACTATGATTGGCTATCATTTTGGAGAGTCTGGCAATTCAGAAATCAGACCTATTTGAATAAATACTATATGCCAGGAATTGTGCTTGAGTGGGTTATATATGTCTTTGCTAGAAAAAAGAGAAAGGAGGATTGTGTTTCTTTGGCAACTAAGATGGTGTTTAAAGGTTATAAAGGTGTACATGCAATGTCATCAATGACAGGACCTGCAAAATGGAGAAAGACATGGAGAAGAGTGGTTCTCAAGATTTTCTCCTGTTAATAAATAAGAAATTAAACAATCACAAAAATATTTAAAGTGGATATGAATGTTATTTATTTCCTTAAGATCAGCTGAATTAATTATTTTACTTTAATATGAATTAAAATTGTATAGACTCCTGGGAACAATAAACCAAGATCATAATATATGGAGAAAATAATGTGAGCTTTATTTTTTTCTTATAAAACATCTCTAGGGCAAAAAGAAGACTTTTTAGTGAGACACTGAGAATGATAAAAGAAAAACTCTTGTGTAAATAAAATGGTAAGTGACATGTCAAGTAGTTTAATGTACATTATAAATAGATAGTACTGTCTCATTTTTGTAAACAATAAAAGAATTGAGTCAATATGATTACCGTTCCCTCATGTAATACCTTAAATAATAAAATAAATTTATATTTTTAATAAAATCAATTTAATTACTAGAATGAAGCTCTGGTAGCAACAAGGTAGATAATCTGTATTGGCTCTATCTAAAGAGTCCATCCACCCATCCATTCATTTATTTATTTATTTGTGAGAAAGGGAGGATGAGAGAGACAGGAATATCAGGCTGTTCCTGTATGTGCCCTGACTGGGGCTTGAACCAGCAACTCCTGCACTTTGATATGATGTTCCAACTAACCAATGAAGCCCTATCTGACCAGGGCTTTATTTTTTTATTTATTTATTGATTTTTAGAGAAACAGAGAGAGGAAGGGAGAAAGAGAGGGGATGGGAAAGGGGAACATTCATTTGTTATCCCACTCAATCATATATCGATATTTATTGGTTGCTTCCCGTGTGTGCCCTGACCAAGGATTGAACCTGAAACCTGTGGTTTCCAGACAATATTTTAACCAACTGAGCTAACCAGCCAGGGCCTATTTATTTATTTAATACTATTATTGTCAGCAGTGGTACCAAGTCATAGGGAACACAATTTAAAAAAAAAAAAACAATAACTTTTCAGTCTATACTAAGAAGAGTGAATCTAACTAGTAGAAATTATTCAAAATGAAAAAAATAATGCAATAGCATTTTCCCCATTTTCCACTTTGGCAAAAAGAATCCTTTTTAATAAAAAAACAATTATAATATAGCTGAACCGTTGTGACTCATTGTGCAAAGACAATGCTCTCCAAATACACATATATGCCCACAGATTCCCAAATAGCCATATAGTTAAATAAGGTCATATGTCTAATTGTGGTCAATGAGTTTTAAGGAGAAATAGAACTGATGTGCGTCACTTCTAGGTCAAAGCATTTATTAAAAGGTGTTTGACTTTCCAGTTCTCTCTTTCCTATATTTGTTCAGCATAGCTGTAAGGGGGAATTAGACTATGTCCCCAAATCACCATTTTAAAAGGAGCTGCCTGAACTCATAGCAGACTTGCTATGTGTCAATCCACTGAGAGAGGATCGTTGTTGGTTTTACAGCATAACTTATCCTATGGTAATTAATAAACAGCCCATATCTGACATTTCATTTCTATTGCCTTCAGATATCCTGGCATGAAACTCCTAAGCACATTGACTTTGTTCTATAAAAAGTTACTGCTGCCTGACCGGATGGTGGTGCAGTGGATAGAGCGTCAAACTGGGACGTGGAGGACACAAGTTCAAAACCCCGAGGTCACCAGCTTGAGCGTGGGCTCATCTGGTTTGAGCAAGGCTCGCCAGCTTGAGTACAAGGTCGCTGGCTTGAGCAAGGGGTCACTTGGCCTGCTGTAGACCGCCGGTCAAGGCACATATGAGAAAGCAATCAATGAGAAACTAAGGGGCCGCAATGAAGAATTGATGCTTCTCATCTTTTCTCCCTTCCCGTCTGTCTGTCCCTGTTTGTCCCTCTCTCTGGCTCTCCCTGTCTCTGTCACAAAAAAAAAAGATTAAAAAAATGTTACTGCCTATAACGAAGAATTGATGCTTCTCATATCTCCCTTCCTGTCTGTCTGTCCCTATCTGTCCCTCTCTCTGTCTTTGTTACCAAAAAAAAAGTTACTGCCAACTTTCCCCCTCCATTCTTTAATTCCTTAATTTATAAATTAAAGAAAGAGTTTCCCTGGCCTGATTCACTAAGGGCTAAAGAGAAAGGACTCATATAAACAAAACCCGAAATGAAAGGGGAGAAATTACCACAGACATCATAGATTTAAAAGGATCATACTAGAATATTATGAAAGATTATATGCCACCAAATTTAACAATCTAGAAAAAAATGGCTAAATCCCTAGAACTATACATTTTTCCTAGACTGAGTAACAAAGTAGAAACTTAAATAGATCCATAAGCAGGGAGGAAATAGAAACAACTATCAAAAACCTCCCGAAAACAAAAGTCCAGGACCAGATGGCTACACTAGTGAATTCTACCAAATATTCAAAGATTTGGTAGCTATTTTTCTCAAAGTCTTCCAAAAAATAGAAGAAGAAGCAATAGTCCCTAACACATTTTATGAGGCCAACATAACCCTGATACTAAAGCCCTGCAAGGACAGCACACAAAAAAAGAACACTACAGACCAATATCTCTAATGAATACAGATGCAAAAATCCTAAACAAAATACTAGCAAATCAAATATAACAATACATTAAAAAAATAACATATCATGATCAAGTGGGATTCATTCCAGGCGTACAAGGATGGTTCAACATTTGTAAATCAATTGACATAATACACCGCATCAAAAAAACAGAAGATAAAAATCATATGATCCTATCAATAGATGCAGAAAGGCATTGATAAGCTACAACATCCATTTATGTTTAAAACACTTAATAAAATGGGTATAGAAGGAAAGTATGTCAACATAATAAAGGTCATGTATGAGAAATCATCAGCCAATATCATACTAAATGGTGAAAAACTAAAGGCTTTTCCTCTAAAATCAGAAACAAGACAAGGCTGCCCATTTTCTTCACTTTTTATCTATTTATTTTTTTTGTATTTTTCTGAAGCTGGAAACAGGGAGGCAGTCAGACAGACTCCTGCATGCATCTGACTGGGATCTACCTGGCACGCCCACCAAGGGGCGATGCTCTGCCCATCTGGGGCATTGTTCTGTTGCAACCAGAGCCACTCTAGCACCTGAAGCAGAGGCCATGAAGCCATCCGCAGCACCTGGGCCATCTTTGCTCCAGTGGAGCCTTGGCTGCGGGAGGGGAAGAGAGAGACAGAGGAAGGAGAGGGGGAGGGTTGGAGAAGCAGACGGGCGCCTCTCCTGTGTGCCCTGGCCGGGAATCGAACCTGGGACTTCTGCACGCCAGGCTGACACTCAACCACTGAGCCAACCGGCCGGGGCCCATTTTCTCCACTTTTATGCAACATAATACTGTAAGTTTTTTAGCTAGAACAATCAGGCAAGAGAAAAAAATAAAAGGCATCCATATCAGGAAAGAGGTAAAGGTATCACTTTTTGCAGATGACATGATCCTATATATAGGAAACCCCAAAGACTTCACCAAAAAACTATTAGAAACAATAAACTAATACAGCAAAGTTTCACGATACAAAATCAATATACAAAAGTCTATTGCTTTCCTATATGTTAATAATGAAACTTCAGAAAATGAACTAAAAAAAAACACAAAAAAACAAAACCAATACTTTTTACAATTGCAACAACAAAAAAATAATACAATACCTAGGAATAAAACTTAAAGGATGTGAAGGACCTATATACTAAAAACTACAAAGTATTATTAAAAGAAATTATAAAAGATACAATAAAATGGAAAAATATTCCATGTTCATAGATCAGAGGAATCAACATAGTTAAAATGGCCATACTACTCAAAGCAGTATACAAATTTAATGCAATCCTCAATAAAATCCCAATGTCATTTTTTAAAGAAATAGAACAGAAAGTCACCAGGTTTGTATGGAACCATTCAAAACCCCAAATAGCCAAAGCAATCCTGAGGAAAAAGAATGAAGCTGGAGGTATCACACTACCTGACTTTAAATTACAGTACAAAACCACGATAATCAAAACAGCATAATATTGGCTGAAAAACAAACATACAGACCAATGGAACAGAATCGAGAGCTCAGAATAAAACCACACACACACACACACACACACGGACAATCTTTGACAAATTAGCCAAAATACACAATGGAGACAAGAAAGCCACTTCATAAATGGTGCTGGGAAAATTGGAAAGCCACATGCAAAAGAACGAAACTTGATTACAGTTTATCCCCATGCACAAATATTAACTCAAAATGAATCAAAGACCTAAATAAAAAATCTGAAACAATAAATTACATTTTGGCCCTAGAGAACATTTTATGAATTTGACCCCAAAGGCAAGGGAAGTAAAGGCAAAAATAAAGGAATGGGACTATATTAATTAAAAAGCTTCTGCACAGCAAAAGAAACATACAACAAAACAAACAGGCAGCCAACCAAATATGAGATGTTTAGAAACAGGTCTGTTAATGGGTTAATATCCAAAATATGTAAAGAAATCACAAAACTCAGCAACAAACAAGCAAACAATCCAATTAAAAAATGAGAAGGACCTGAACAGATACTTCTCCCAAGAAGACATACAAATGGCCAACAGATATATAAAAAGATGTTCATCTTCACTAGCTATCAGAAAAATGCAGATCAAACTACAATGAGATACCACCTCACATCTGTCAGATTAGCTATCATCATCAAGACATCAAGGTAATAACAAGTGTTGGAGAGGCTGTGGAGAAAAATTCCCAACTCATTCACTGTTAGTGGGAATGTAAACTGGTACAACCATTATGGAAGAAAGTATAGTGGTTCCTAAAAAAATTAAGAATAGAACTACCATATGATCCAGCAAAATCCCTCCACTGGGTATCTACCCAGAAAACTCAAAAACATTGGTACATAAAGACACATGCCCATCCCCACATTCATCGCAGCATTATTCACAGTGATCACGAAATGAAAACAGCCAAAGTGTCCTTCGATAGAGGATTGGATAAAGAAGATGTAGCACATATATACAAAGGAATAATACTCAGCCATAAGAAATGATGACATATTGCCATTTATGACAACATGGATGGACCTTGAGAACATTATACTGACATAAGTAAATCAGAAAAAGCTAAGAACTATATGATTTCACACATAGGTGGGATATAAAACTGAGACTCATGGACATACATAAAAGTGAAGTAGTTATTGGGGGAAAGGGGCTAGGGAAAAGGGAGCACAGGAGGACAAAGTATATGATGATGGAAAATGATTTGACTTTGGGTGATGGGCACACAACACAACAGTTCAAATGCTATAGAAATGTTTACCTGAAACCGATGTACTCTTTTTTTTTTTTTACATTGACAGAGAGAGAGTCAGAGAGAGGGACAGATAGGGACAGACAGGCAGGAACAAAGAGAGATGAGACGCATCAATCATCAATATTTCGTTGCAACACCTTAGTTGTTCATTGATTACTTTCTCATATGTGTCTTGACCATGGGCCTTCAGCAGACGGAGTAAGCTCTTGCTCAAGCCAGCAACCTTGGGTCCAAGCTGGTGAGCTTTGCTCAAATCAGATGAACCTGCGCTGAAACTGGCGACCTCAGGGTCTCGAACCTGGGTCCTCTGCATCCCAGTTCAATACTTTATCAACTGCGCCACCGCCTGGTCAGGCAGTATGTACTCTTATTGATCAATGTCACCCCACTAAATTTAATTTTCTAAATAAGTAAATAAAAAAAGAAAGGGCTTTATCTATCTCATCCATCTACCACCCTCTCTTATTACAAAGTTTTAACTTATGGCCCAATATTTTAGCTGGATAAAGAAAGTGTGCTAGACTGAGTAAGTTAGGTAATCATTCATGTTTTATCTTGATGTTCCTGGGTTTTTACTAAATAGGACCTTTGAAACTCAAATTTGTTGAAGCTATCAGTAACATCAGCCTGTGCAATCACCACCTACAAGAGACAGGAGGTGGTTAGTATTATGATGACTCCAATTATCTAGATCAGTGGTCCCCAACCCCCAGGCCGTGGACCAGTACCGGTCCGCAGAGAAAGAATAAATAACTTCCATTATTTCTGTTTTATTTATATTTAAGTCTGAACAATGTTTTATTTTTTAAAAATGACCAGATTCCCTCTGTTACACCCATCTAAGACTCACTCTTGATGCTTGTCTCGGTCACGTGATATATTTATCCGTCCCACCCTAAAGGCTGGTCCGTGAAAATATTTTCTGACATTAAACCGGTCCGTGGCCCAAAAAAGGTTGGGGACCACTGATCTAGATGATGATGATGACAATGATGATTGTACTACTGTTAGCTAACATTTCTATAACATTTACTGTTTATCAATCAGTGGTATTAATCTTTTCTCTATATTTACTTAATTGTTTAATTCATAATTAATGATTTTATCCCTAGTTTCTACCTATTTTACTTCTACTGGTTTAAATACCCACCTCATTTCACAACTTTCTGAAACCTTTCCCAACTCCTCTTTCTATTTAATCAGAAAGAAAAAAATAATGCAACTGAAGGTTTTCTTTGAAAGTTAAAGACTTCCCATAAGTTAGTCCATTGGAACTTTAATATAATATTTATTGGAACAGGTTAAATTCAGGGTCATTGATGGGTACTTAGCTTTCCAGGCAAAAGGAGTATCTCATGAAACAACAATTAAACATTCCTTTCTGTATTGTCAATTTGAGCATCCTGAAAACTCTGTGACCCTAAGGCAGTGATTCTCAAACTTTTTGAAGTCGGGGCACATTTAAAATCCTACAAATAGGCCCTGGCCGGTTGGCTCAGTGGTGGAGCATCGGCCTGGCGTGCGGAAGTCCCGGGTTCGATTCCCGGCCAGGGCACACAGGAGGGGCGCCCATCTGCTTCTCCACCCCTCCCCCTTTCCTTCCTCTCTGTCTCTCTCTTCCCCTCCCACAGCCAAGGCTCCATTGGAGCAAAGATGGCCCCAGGCGCTGGGGATGGCTCCATGGCCTCTGCCTCAGGCGCTAGACTGGCTCTGGTCGCAACAGAGCAATGCCCCAGATGGGCAGAGCGTCGCCCCCTGGTGGGCATGCCGGGTGGATCCCGGTTGGGTGCATGTGGGAGTCTGTCTGACTGCCTCCCCGTTTCCAGCTTCAGAAAAATACAAAAAGAAAAAAAAAATCCTACAAATAATTGTAGGCACACTATATACAAATTTCTGAGAAATATGTTATAATAAGTCAAATATTAAAGAAAAAAATAGAAAGTCTAAGCATGCTTTTATGGTAATTAAACAAAATAAATACGACAAAATTAATTTTATTCTGACATTAAAAAACATTTTTATGTTACATTTTTTTGAGTTATGCTTTTTAGAATTTGTAAAAAAGAGGGGTTAAAAAATTAAAAAAACGACAAAAAAGTTATTGTTCTTAGTAAGATTTAGTAAATTCTGCAGATCCTGACATGAATATATTAAGGTTTTTCATTCTTGTGTTTATGAGAAACATGAGCCTGATGTGTCCTAGTGATTTCTTCTATGTTTGGGCATATACTTGAAAGGCAAACTCTCATTTCCTCATCAATACATTGAAGAACTCCTCTCTTTTTACTCTTAATTGTGTTGAGTGCAGAAAACCCCCACCATACATATCATCTTAACTTGACACCAAAGGATAGAAGAAACTTTCCTCCAGTCTTTCTGGGGAACATGGGGGGTAGTGTAAACAATCCAGCACCACAGCTTAACAGCCTTTTGCAACCTAATCAGGCAAGTGAGGTGGGGGGTTGGTTGAGCAGACTGTCAGCTTACAGCCAATTCCCCACACCTCTGTCCCCCCAAAATCTAAACTCCAAAAACCCTAAAAACCCTGTTGGTTTTTTGGTCCCTAACAGGCACATATATCTCTGGAATACCATAGGGTGCACCTGGAAATCTTCTAGGGTGCACCAGTGCACCCTGGCACACACTTTGAGAATCACTGCCCTAAGGTCTAAAAGGGAAATAAAAAGACACATTTTTATTGCTATGTTTAGTAATAGTAGTAAGAGACATTTGTTGAGCCCCTGCCATGTGCCAGGAAAGCTGCTAACTCAGTACACATACCTTTTAACTCCTTCCAGCATCCTTTTGAGTTGTTCTATTATCTCCATTATAAAGATGAGAAATCAGAGGCACAGAGAGGTAAGTCCATTGCCCATAAACATACACAGTTATTAAGTGATCCTAAAGCCCAGGAGTTAACCTGTAAACAGCACAGGCTCCTCTAGAGAGGGAATGTGGTCCCCCTAATTTTTCCATTATTTTTGAGGTTAGGGGACAGGCTGGATTGCTGCAGAGCTCATTCCTTTTAGCACTTTTCCACCAAAGAGTTTTTCCTCCTCAGTCTACTATGATTGGTCAGGATGCTGGAAAAGCACACCTTTTCCTGAGAATGCTTCATAATCCACAACTCCAATTTGTGTTATGCCCTAAAGTTTGGAAGTGGGGAATTTAGCTACCCAGTTTTCCCTAGTCAAAGAAGACAGGTGAGACGCAGTGCTAACGTGTCTCATACATCAAATTTTCATGATTCTGTATTATATTTTAAAGAAATCACATTTTTTTACATTATTTATTACAGTAAATTGTTTATTATTAATCTCTTACTGTGCCTAATTTATATATTAAACTTCATCATAGGTATGTACATAAAGAAAAAAAACCAGTATACAGAGAGTTCAGTATCATTCGCATCCACTGGGGTCATGAAATCTATCCGCCACAGGTAAGGGGGAGATGACAGTATACTGAAAATTATGCTAATGAGTTTAGGTATTCAAAAGAAGTTTTTAAACCCAAATACTAGTGGTATCCTTCACAGTAACTTTTCTACAAATTATCAATCATTGGAGTAATAAGTTCATCATATTTAAAAACTATTTACAAAATATTCTTTCTTGGCAATAGCCTCCAAATTTGCGGGCCCATCCCAAAGTGTTCTTAAAAGATCTCTTTCTGTCTGTAATGCCTCCTGGAAACAAAGCTCTTTGCCTGAAGTAACAGATTTTTTCAAGGCTCTAATTACTTCCGGTGGCCCTTTGATAAACTGCTTTAGCCACTCTCATGCCTGTTCTAGACACTCAGTCTCATCCGAAGACTGCAAGACCTCATCAACCATTCCTAGGTTTAAAGCTTGTTTTGAATCCAGTTTGAGGGCCCCACTTAATACTTTGAGAGCTTGCCTACCGCCGATAATATCAGCCAGCCATGTAGCACCACCCCAGCTTGGTATTATATCCATCTCCTTGTGAACAAATCTGATCTCGCTCTCTCTAGTCATTAATCTGAAATCACATGCTGTAATAAATTCTACTCCTCCACCCAATGCCCAACCTTGAACCAGTGCAACACTTAATAAAGGAAGTCTCATTAATCTTGTTAAGGTGTTTTGCATGAACATACATAATTCCTCTCCATCCTCTGGAGTTGCTAGTGCTTTCACAGCCCTCAGATCAGATCCTGAGCAGAAAGTATTTTCTGCCCCGTGAACGATGAGACCTTTCCCCTCTGTCCAATTTTCCAATTCAGTCACTTTTTCCAAAAGTTGTAGCATCATAACACCAGAAAAGGCATTCCTTTTACTTGGATTGTTCAGAGTAAGAACGCCAATGCCACTGTCTTCCTTCTGAAGGTCAATGGATTCACCAGGAAACTGTTGAAGTTTTTTTTTTAACTTCTTCCTCATGGAAGCCATGAGAAGTATTATAAAGTGACAATCCCGTTTGATGTAGAAGGTTTTTCCTTATAGACATAGATGATGTCTTCAAAAGACTTCTTGCCATTTCCTGTTCGGACTCCATTCCTCTTTGCAAGCTAGTTTCTCTTACTGGAGCAAGATCAGAAATCACATTTTGAAACAAACATAGGGAGGGAGGGAAGGAAGGAAGGAAGGAAGGAAGGAAGGAAGGAAGGAAGGAAGGAAGGAAGGAAGGAAGGAAGGAAGGAAGGAAAGAAGGAAGGAAGGAAGGGAGGGAAGGGAAGGGAAAGGGAGGGAGGGAGGGAGGGAAGGAGGAAAAGAGGGAGGGAGGAAAGAAGGGAGGAAAGAAGGAAGGAAAGGAAAAGAAAAAGAAAAGAAAAGAAAGAAAAGTAAGCCAGACAGCCCATTTGGATTTCTATTTAGGCTTAGTGACTATCTGGAACTCTTTCCCAAAAGTGTTTTCATTGCATGTGGTTAGATGATATATAGCTATATTTTTTCAACAGTTCTTATGTGCTTATGAAGAACTATATACTAATTATATAAACTTCATCTTTGTGGTAAATATAAGTAGGGAGCTCTATAATTATCTGAGTACAGATTTGAATCAATAATGAAAATAACAAAATTGTTTTATTACTGAGTTTTTATAATATTTATATAATTTACAAAATACTTTTATTAGTATACTAGCTGTACCCGGCCACACATTGCTGTGGTTCAGACTGGGTAAGTGGAAAAGAAAGAAAAAGAGAAAGTGCACGTTTCTAATATGTTTAATTTCACAATGCTTATGGGTATACAATATTTTCTGTTGTTCCATTGTCTGTGCAGATATAGAGATTATCTGGTTTGCTGAGTCTAGAACACGCAACATATAATTGTCTGTGTGAGAAGCAATCTGTGTCTAGATCTAAAGCGCACAATTCTAAAGATTGGCCCTGAGCTTTGTTGATGGTGATTGCAAACGCCAACCGAATTAAGAACTGCAATCTCTTAGATTAAAATGGCATATCCGTTGGAATCATAGGAATGTGAGAAATGAGGACATCTTCACCTTTGAAAGGTCCTGTCAAGATTGTTGCTTCTACGAGGTTGCTCATTAATTTTCTTACTGCAAGCCGTGTGCCGTTGCAAAGCTTTGGCTGGTTGATATTTAGCCACATGATAATTGGCATGCGGATTATCAATTGCAGTATATGCAGTGGCATCCTTGGCAGATCGAGTGAATTCAAAAATTCTGTTGGATAATTAACTGCTTCATCTGTTTCCACAATAGTGTCAACGGACTTGTATGTGACTGCCTCAATTTGAATGTTAAACTGAATAATATTGTTAAGTTCATAGACGTCTTTGTTCTTGGCTGCAAGAATAGCTCATTCACTCAGCCAATTGTGATTCTTATAATTGGTTTGAATATTGGGAAATATTTCTTCAATCAATTCTTCTTTTGACGTCATTAAATTGCAGAAGTTATGAGGCAATGAAATTCGTCCTGAGGTCAGATCAACAAGCACCTTTCCGTTCCCAATTTCCAGCAATTGATGTGAGAATATCTCAGCTGATCGATTGTTTTGCAGCTGGACATGCATATCTGTAGTTAATTTTAATGTCTTTACGTGTCGCCACAAAGTAGAGTATTTCAGGTAAGCATTTATTTCATCCGCTGGTGTCGATCGAGGAATTACAGATAATGTTTGCCTGAAATCTCCTGCAAGCAATATTAATGTGTTCCCAAATGGTCTGATGTTTCCACGCAAATCTTGCAATGATTGATCAAGAGCCTAGAGCGATTTTTTTGTGTGCCATTGTGCATTCATTCCAAACAATAAGTTTGCATTTCTGCAATACTTTTCCCATGCCAGATGCTTTGGAAATGTTGCATGTGGGAATTTCAATGAATTGCAGGTTCAATGGCAATTTCAAAGTGAAATGAGCAGTTTTTCCACCTGGTAGCAATACCGCAGCTACTCAGAAGATGCCAGAGCTAAGGCTATGTTATTTTGGGATTGAATTGATGTCAGAATCAATCTAATTAGGAACGTTTTACCAGTTCCTCCTGGTGCATCTAAGAAGAAGATTTCTCCAACCCCGTTATTGACAGTTTGCATTATTTGATTGTAAATGCCTTTTTGCTCAAGCGTTAGCTTAGGAATATTTGATTGCACATACGACAAAAGATCAACCCGTGTTGTAATTTTGTTCACGATGCAATCCTACATCAAATGAAGCAGCAGCAGATCGATTCAGTGATGGCATTCCCAATTGATTGAGAACTTTGTTCGCAATTTCTAAGCACAAATCTTCAATCATCATCAACGCTTCATTGTAGATTTCTGCTGTGAAATCCATGTTCATATTTGAATTTTCCTTGTGTATTCGATGGAAAATACCTTCAGCCATGTGCAATTTATATTTCTCCCATAACATTAAAATGGAATCGTAAAATATTTAGTATAACGTGTGTTGCTTTTAAGTCCAACATATGGCGCTGTTTTTCAAAAAAAGCATGTTTTTACCTGTCACAGGTGTGACATCTATATAATAGTAGGTATTTAAAAACATAAAAACATATGCATATTCGAATGCAACGTTGTGTCAAAATTTCAAGGCAATCGGTGAAGAACTTTCGGAGATTTAAGATTTTGAACAAACGAACATTTACATTTTTATTTATATAGATTAGATTTGTAGGAACAGTTTGTGAGGTACATAAAATGGGTGTTCCTATTAATTCTTACTTTATAGACAAGGAAATGGACTCTTGCTAGATTACATGACTTGACCAAGACAGCTGGGGACTCACATTTTATACTCTGAATTAAATCTCACAGTTGCAGCATTTTAGCTCTTGACCTTAACCCTATGTGATCCAGCTCTGTGGCCAGCCTCTTTAGAAGATGGAGGAAAATGGGAAGAAGAGAAGAGGGCTAAGTAACATTTTTATAAATAATTGAAAGTTAACTCATGGGACGTGGAAATGTCAAGTGTTTGAAAAAGAACTGACATCACAGCCTAACATTTCATAAATAATTGAAAGTTAACTCATGGGACCTGGAAACTTTAAGTGTCCAAAACAGAACTGACATCACAATTTATGCTGTGGTTGTTGACTAGTCTACTTATTTGGCTCAATGATTGAGGGTTTTATATTTTCTCTCTCTTTCTCCTCCTTTCTGGAATTTGTTTAGCTATGATAATTTATGATTCATTCAACATTTAAAGTACTCTAATCCATTTGCCTGAAAAATCTTCTTCCCTTAATGCCAACCTGAACCCATCTGGATTCTCACAGTAAATCTGAAAGAAGGAATTACAGATGTGGGCATATTGTTAGTGCAGTGCTTCCTGGCTCATTTACTGACCTAATTGGCATAAATGGGAGCAAAATTCACATTATTGTACACATGCTATGGATAAAGCATTATGCAAGCTATCTTAGGTGAGCAGAAAATGAAAATGCAATTAAATATTTTTAAAGGAGCTTTTAATCTAGTAAAATAGTTTTTAAGCCTAAAAATCATGTGCCAACTCATAGTTTTTCCTCTCACGCAATATAAATTATTTAGTATTCAAGACAGTGTAACTAGGAAAAAAGATGTATTCATTTATTTAATAGTCAGTGGTTACTAAGTGATAGGGCAACATCTCAGGCCCTTTGGATGCAATGTAGCCTGAGACCACCTTATCCCCTGCCTTTACTCAAATGGGAAAATAATTTAAAAACTAAACACAAACAAAATGGTACAAGCTGCGTTAAGTGCGATGAAGCAAAAACAAACAAACAAACAAACAAACAAACAACCAAGGGGCTAAGAAATGAAAAAACAGGTTTGAAGAGGAGACCTTAAACTAGATGTTCATCACAGGCAAGGTGACATTTAATCTGAGATCTAGTGGAGAAAGCAGCAAGTCTTATGAAGAGTAAGGGGAGGGGCATTCTAGGCAGAGAGAACAACACATTTGAGAATGCTAATTCAGACTAAAAATAATTGGAAATGTCTAATAAAACTACATATACATTTAACCATTTATTCAATAATTCCATATGTAAGAATTGACTCTAAAGATAGCTCTTCAACAATATGGAAATATATATGCAGAAAAGTTTATTTATTGCAGCATTATGTGTAATTACAAAATTTTGGAAATTATTTTTCTCTTTTTAAATTTTCACTTGAATCTAATCTCAATTACCTTGTGATTTAATCTTTATTTCTGATATAATTTTTTTCCTTCTATTTTTTTTCTGAGTTCAATCAACTCTCATTTCATATCTTTCTTGCCCCCTCCATTTTATTCTTAGTTTCTGTTTTTTGTTTTGTTTTGTTTTGTTTTGTTTTTGTATTTTTCTGAAGCTGGAAACGGGGAGAGACAGTCAGACAGACTCCCGCATGCGCCCGACCGGGATCCACCCGGCACGCCCACCAGGGGCGATGCTCTGCCCACCAGGGGGCGATGCTCTGCCCCTCCAGGGCGTCGCTCTGCGGCGACCAGAGCCACTCTAGCGCCTGGGGCAGAGGCCAAGGAGCCATCCCCAGCACCCGGGCCATCTTTGCTCCAATGGAGCCTCCGCTGTGGGAGGGGAAGAGAGAGACAGAGAGGAAGGAGAGGGGGTGGTGGAGAAGCAAATGGGCGCTTCTCCTATGTGCCCTGGCCGGGAATTGAACCCGGGTCCCCCGTGTGCCAGGCTGACGCTCTACCACTGAGCCAACCGGCCAGGGCAGTTTCTGTATTTTTGATTCAAGATTTTTTGTCCTATTTACAAATGGTTGTATGAAAATATTTAATTTGGTTTGGAGGGTTGTATTACAATTTCTTCAGCTCTGGTTGATTTGGGGGTAGAATATTTTATCAAACTTAAATGTGCTAATTTTCTGAAAAATATTTTTAAGTGAGAAGAGGGGATATAGACAGCAGACTCCCACATGCGCCCCATCTGGTATCCACTGAGCAACCCCCGTCTGGGGCCGATGCTGAATTAACCAAGCTATCCTCAGCACCTGGGGCCGATGCTCAAACCAATCTAGCCACTGGCTGCAAGAGAGGAAGAGAGAGAAGGGGGAGAGGGAGAGGGAGAAGAAGAGAAGCAGATGGTCACTTCTCAAGTGTGTCCTGACCGATGGAACCTGGGACATCCACATGCTTGGCTGACACTCTATCCACTGAGCAAACCGGCCATGACCCTTAATTTTCAGAATTTTTATAATAGTTTTTCAGGAATGTGGTCTGCTATTTCTCTCCCAATTCATTTTGTAGTCATTGCTTCTGGTTTGCTAATTCTGTTCTGACAGTTCTGCTTTTTTTGGAGGGTGCTTTTATGAATGATGGTGTTGATAATGTTGATAAGGTGAGGGGTGGATGTGGTTTGTTTCTCTAATTATGTTTACTTCTTTTTTTACTTCATTCTTTTCCTTCACTGCTAGGTTTCCAAGGGTTGCATCTCTTTCTCTGTACAACTTACTTTTCCAGAGCAATGCTTCTCAGACTGCTGACTCTTACCTGACTGTCCCCAAGCCTCTTCCCTGTAGCTCAGGGGTAGTCAACCTTTTTATACCTCCTGTCCACTTTTGTATATCTGTTAGTAGTAAAATTTTCTAACCGCCCACCAGTTCCACAGTAATGGTGATTTATAAAGTAGAGAAGTAACTTTACTTTATAAAATGTATAAAGCAGAGTTACAGCAAGTTAAAGCATATAATAATAATTACTTACCAAGTACTTGATGTCAGATTTTTGCTAAGTTTGGCAGAATAAATCTTTATAAAACAACTTACTATAGTTAAATCTATCCTTTTATTTATACTTTGGTTGCTCCACTACCACCCACCATGAAAGCTGGAATGCCCACTAGTGGGTGGTAGGGACCAGGTTGACTACCATTGCTGTAGCTAGTACAGAGGTCCTCAGGTTACAGTACAGTTCTGTTCCTAAGACAGTGACGTAACGTGAATTTTTTGTGTAAGTCGAAACACACCCTAGCCTAAGTCACTTACCTATCCTAACATAGTTGTAAAATCATAACTTAGAACATAAAAACACAACTAAGCCACAGAAAAAGGAAAAAGATATAAATATACTGTACTGTATACTGTACTGCAATAACAGAAAACATGACCAAAAATGAGTGTAAAAAAATTCCTTACCTTTATTCCTGTGCTTGGATTGCACACTGGAAGGGGCATTGCAAGGTGGTAGAGAGTGACCTATTGGGAGGAAGAAGCTGGAGAGGCAGGAGAACCTGCAGAAGGTGCTGGGTCAGGTGAATCAGGATTGCCTAAGGAACATGCAGGAGACACTGGAGATGATTCTACATGTACTACAGGTGTTTCATCTCAAGAAGCAGCTGATGTAGAGGGTACAGGATCTGTTACAGGCTGCTCTACCTTCTTAAAGAATTGTTCCAGGCTAGTTTGGAAGCTTGATGACTTCTTCTCTTCCAAAACCTGCCTACACAGTGGCACAGTGGATGGAGCATCGGCCTGGGATGTCAGGACCCAGGTTCAAGACCCCGAGGTCGCCAGCTTGAGCGCAGGCTCATCTGGTTTGAGCAAGGCTCACCAGCTTGAGCCCAAGGTCGCTGGCTTGAGCAAGGGGTCACTTGGTATGCTGTAGCCCCCCCCTAGTTAAGGCAGATATGAGAAATCAATCAATGAACAACTAAGGAGCAGCAATGAAGAATTGATATTTCTCATCTCTCTTTGTTTCTGCCTGTCTGTCCCTCTCTCCATCTCTCTCTGTCTCTACTACAAAACAACAACAAATAAACAAACAAAAAACAAAACCTGCCTACAGCATTGCAAGGCATCCAATAACAACTCTGTAGACCTTATTGGATCTGTCATCGTTGGGGTCCTCAGCTGAAATTTTGCCAACCTATCCTCTACCATAGAAAACACTTCTGCCAAATCTCTGGTAGGAAATCTCTTGGGTTTTAGGGTTTTTACTCTTCTTCAATCAGTGGCTTCTCCAGCTAAATGAGGTCCTAGGTAGACAACTCCTCTCCATGTGATGCCAGTAGCTCTGTGACACCCATTGTGATGGCTTTCCTCTTCTTCAAAGCACTACTATCTGAAGACTCAGATTTTCATTTAGGAGCCACGATAAGAGCCAAAAGTTGCTAATGCAACACAAATGGAACACTTGCTTTTTACCAGTCCAAAATGGTGTGGGTAAGCATACCAGGGGACGCCAACACCCTCACTCATACGTGGCGTTACTGCATATTCTTCTGCTATGCACAACCAAACTAGTTTGCCCACATAGTCCATACGTAGATGTTAATGGCATAAACTGAAACACTTATGTCTCAATTTTGTTAAATTTTTATGGGAGCATTGTAAACTCAAAACATTGTATGTTGAGACTGTAGTAATCTGAGGACCTCCATACTAGTAACAACCAAGTTCCAACCTGTGGTCAGTGCTGTCAGATTTTTTCTTTCTGGGGATGATTTTTATCAAAACCTATATAAGTCCTCTGTACCCCTTCAATATTTCCATGGAGTCTCTTAAGACCCCCTCCACCACTCTCTGCACCTATAGGCTTGCAGTATTGAGTGGGAAGCAGGAGTTCAGCCAGAATTTTGTTTATTTCTCAACTTATAGGTAAGTTAGGTGCCATGATATTTTCTGTCTCCTAGTACTATTAAAGGAGTGGACTGTGTATACTTTTATTTTCTCTCTTTGTTGGTTTCATTTTTACCAGGGGTGGAGGGCGAGTGTAGATTCAAAATCAGCCACTTACCATTAGCTATTTTTTCAAATTTTAACATTTCAAAAATCAAGATATATCTTAAAATTAATGTAATGAGAAAGCGTTGTCATAGTCCAAATGGTATGCACTTTTTCTTTTGTATATCAGTTGTGTTTACAAATTGAGGGTTTCAGCCCTGGTTGTCTGGCTCAGTGGTAGAGCATTGGCCTGGCTTATAGATGTCCCAGGTTTGATTCCCAGTCAGGGCACTCAGGACAAGCAACCATCTGCTTTTCCACCCTTCCCCCTCCTCTTTCTTCTCCTCCCACAGCCATAGCTTGGTTGGAGCAAGTTGGCCTTGAGTGCTGAGGATGGCACCATGGCCTCACCTCAGGCACTGAAATAGCTTGGTTGCTGAGCAATGGAGCAATGGCCCCAGATGTGCAGAGCATTGCCCCATAGGGAGCATGCTGGGTGGATCCTGGTCAGGGCACATGCAGGAGTCCGTATCTCTGCCTCCCCACTTCTCACTTAAGAAAAAGAAATTGAGGGTTTCAGAGATCTGATAAAATACAATATATCTTAGAAAGATAATTCTTGGTGCTCCAGGGAGATGAATGTAAGGGGCAGGTGTGGAATTAGTTTAACTGGTTAAGAAGCTTCAGTAAGCAATTTGTGTGAGATAGATAGTGGTTAGTATTAGGGAGACAGCAAACAGAAGTGAACAGACAGACTTTTGGGAGGAAGGGTTAGTAAAGCCAATAGAATTTACCAATAGAAAGTGAGAGGAAGTAAGATGTAAAAAATGATTTCTGAGTTTTTGGATTTAAGAAATTGATGCCATTTGCTGAGATGGGGAAGATTATATCTGGGAAGATTAGCAAAAGAACAAGTTTGGGGAGGGAAAGTCAGGGGTTCTATTTGGCCATGAGAAATTTGAGTCTGTTAAATTTTCAGATGAAGTTGTCAAGGAGGCTGTAATATGTGAGAGTCTGGAGCTCAGAAGAGCAGCTTGGATTTAAGATACAATTTTAAGAATCTCAGCATACAGCCATTGGAAAGGATAAAGTTGTCTAGAAAATGAGTGTGGTGAGAGATAAGGTTCAGAACAGTAATAAGATGTACTGAAAACCATTTGGGTAGATGTTAAGAACTCAGCAAAGTGGACTGAGAAGGGGAAGTGAGAAGGTGGGAAGACCAGGAGAATGCCATGGTGTGGAAACTAATACACTGTTTCATTGATTCAAGGGTAGACTTTGTCAAAACATGCTGGAGGGTAAGGATGATGGAGCCAAAGACACAGATGCGTGCTCTTACAACTCTCAGTTGTAAGGGATTTTAGTCTTGAAATACTGGAAGGCACAAATAAGTTGGTAGATAATAGAGATCTTGTGGGGCTAGGCTTCTCTGGAACCATTTTCAAAGCACATTAACCTTTATTTATTGCTTTCTCTACAAATATCCCTGTAAAGTGGCAGGTCAGGTATTGTGATTACCATTTCACTGATAAATAAGTAGAGGTTTGGTGTGGCAGATTTATAGTTGTGTGCCCAAAATTCATGGTCTCCTGGCTGTACCACTTTTCTCAGTCCCTAGCTCCTGTCCTTACAATCAGGCATGGGCACATGACTAGTTCTTGACATTGAAGTATGGGGTAGACATGGGATGTGTCACCTGCAGGCCAGATAATTATAAAGTGGCTTGGACTTTTCTATATTCTTTCCCTTTCCACTAACAAGAAGCAGAGAACTTTAATATCATCATGGATAGAGGGGTTTTTAAACAGGAAGAGCCTCGATCTCTGAGTCACCAGGAAAGGTGCCTGATGACCAGGAATATCTGCATTGAACTGTCCTATGAGCAAGAAACAATCTTTATTACCAATAGAATGTTAGTGTTTGTTACACAGCTAGTGTCAGCTTAGATATGTATCTGGGGATATTAAATGTCTTGCATAGTATCTCACAGTACGTTAACAGTGTGATGACTAGAACCCAGGCCTCTTAACTCCTTGTTGAGTGTTCCTGATGGTCTCCATTGTATATAAGGTACTATGGGATCTGGGAACAGAGGATGCATTTTAGAGAAAACTCTTAAAGTAAGTAAGTAGATAGTACACCAAATGCTCATTTAAAAATAATGTTTCAGATTTTGAAATTGGTAAAATTAATATACCTGTCTTGGGTTTCTTATATATTCTGATTTGTTGAGAAATAGTCTGATCAGCTGCATAATATCATATTTTGTAGTACAAAACTGAAATGCTCTTCTAAGAGTGAGATACCAACAATGTGCACATTTTATCCCAGATGGCGCTCTACTTTGCCAATTTTGTGTGGAAATCAACAGCTTGTCTGAAAGAATGCCTAAATGCTCTTCCCAAGTCAAAGTTCTCCTCCTATAACAAAACACTCGTGTTTTTCTCTAAGAGGAGAGCTGTATCGTAAGGCTAGAATCATTCTAGATGAAAGTATAATTAGCCTTTTCTAAAAGAAAAAAAGTAAAGACCATTCTAACAAAAGCATTAGATTTCATTATTCAGGGGCTGATAATTTTTATTCATGGATAACGATCAAGAATTTATTGTTACCAGGCTTTTGGTTAGTACTATTATGCTTAGTACAATTTCTAATATTTTCTTTTTAAAAAATTGCCAGTCATTGCAGGAAATGATGCTAAAACTTCCACAGTAGTTTGTCATTTTAAAAATACTTTCCCTGTTAGCTACTCTCTGTCCCTATCAACAGTTTGCAGCTCTCCCTTGTCCACAGCAGAAAACTGTTGCTATTTTGAACCTGATCCCAGGAAATGAAGTTGGAGATTTCCCTTTTAACTTGAATGAGCTGTCAGGTTTTCACCATGGTAAATATGGTGACTTGGGGAGCTCTCCACGGCACAGAGACTGGGTGAGTTCACAGGGTGCAGCAGAAAAGCAAATGCAGTGTCCTGTGACTTTAAGAAATGCTCCTGTCCATTCTCCCAGATACACGCTGGTGATTCCCCCTCACTCCACAGTCTTCTGTGGGTTTAATTTCTTTTAAGTGCAAAACTACATCCTCTCTTTGTGGTACGAGACAAAGTCTTCCTTTGCATCCAGAGGGTGATGAACAGTATATCTTTTTTTTAATCTTATTTTTATTAATTTTAATGCAGTGACATTGATAAATCAGGGTACATATGTTCCAAGGAAACATCTCCAGATTATTTTGACATTTGAATATGCTGCATACCCCTCACCCAAAGTCAACTTGTCTTCTGTTACCTTCTATCTGGTTCTCTTTGTGCCCTTCCCCTCCCCCTCCCCCTTCCCTCTCTTTCCTCACCCCCTCCCCACCCCTCCACCCCACCCTCTGTTACCATCACATTCTTGTCCATGTCCCTGAGTCTCATTTTTATGTCTCATCTATGTATGGGTTCATATAGTTCTTAGTTTTTTCTGATTTACTTATTTCACTCCATATAATGTTATCAAGGTCCATCCATGTTATTGTAAATGATCCGATGCCATCATTTCTTATGGCTGAGTAGTATTCCATAGTATATATGTACCAAAGCTTTTTAATCCACTCGTCCTCTGACGGCCACTTGGGCTGTTTCCAGATCTTCGCTATTGTGAAAAATGCTGCTATAAACATGGGGGTGCATTTCTCCTTCTGGAACTGTTCTATGGTGTCCTTGGGGTATATTCCTAAAAGTGGGATAGCTGGGTCAAAAGGCAGTTCGATTTTCAATTTTTTGAGGAATCTCCATACTGTTTCCACAGTGGCTGCACCAGTCTGCATTCCCACCAGCAGTGCAGGAGGGTTCCCTTTTCTCCACATCCTCGCCAGCACTTATTCTGTGTTGATTTGTTGATGAGCGCCATTCTGACTGGTGTGAGGTGATATCTCATTGTGAACAGTATATCTTTACCACCCCACGCCCTGTGGGGTTGGGAGACTGAGGAAGGCAGAGCCTAGTGGGCCCTGATATGTGTGGCTGTCTGTGAGTTTAGAAAGGAAAGCATGAAGCGCAGGGGAGTTTGTTGAGACCGAAGCGACAGGCCAAGTCAGAAAGGGTCCAGGAAAGTTTAAGTCCAAAACCTAGAAAAAAAGTCAGAATGAAGCTAAGATCAAAGATGGGCATTGAAGTTAACTATGTGAAATCAAATGCTCAGAAGGAGCAGTATAAGTAAAGCAGGACTGAGACCTAATCAGTAAGCCATTACTTAATTACCAAAGTTAACTGCTGCCTATTTTTTTTAAATGACATTTTCTTAAAAATTTTTTTAGATAATTAAAAATTAAAAATAAATAATTTTAAAAAGAATTACTAATTCTCTTTAAACTGTTATATCTTACTTTAGTGAGTATGTATATAAATATATTTTCCTATAGGGAGTGAGGAAGGTGGCATTTGCCATCCCAAAATATGCCTTGTTTGATTATTGATTATTTTAAATGGGTTATTTTTGAGAAATAGACTCAGGAAAAAAACCCTTAACCCCTCCATTTACTGCTTAAAAGAATTTAGTAAATGTGCTGCCAAAGCGAACACTGTTTAAAAGACTTGAGATAGAGGGCCTGCTCCGGGAGGGGAGCTGTTACCCCAGATTAACTCTAGTCTAATATGACCTAGTGTGTGGCAGACAGAGAACACTGCAAGGCCCTTTTGATCAAAGTACTTCTGTGTGCCATTGTTAAAGATGATACCGTAAACATTTATCTACCAAACATTTGCTTCTCCATCTCCAAGTGAGTGGTTTTACTGCCCTTTGCAGTCCCAAACTACTATCTCTCTCAACCCCCTGACCTTTCTCCTTACCTCAAGATGACATATAAACCCTAACTGCATGATTTGTCTTCAGGTTCCATATTCCTATGGAACTCCACTATGTATTAATACAAATGTAATATATTTGATTAACCTCATGTCAATTTGATTATTAGAGTATTCAGAAGAATTTAGAAAAATAGAAAATTATTTTTTCCTCTCCTATAGGAGACTCTTTCAGGGTTCCAGAGTGACAACAGTAAGCACTCTCTTGTCACAAACAGGGTCAGGATCCGTTCTAACGTACCTGGTTCCTTCTCATGGCAGTGGGATCAGCTTGGGCAGCTATAAAGCAAAGCACGGGGGATTTGGGAATATGGATCCAGCTGGTAGCTGAACCTAAAATCTCATCAAAAGACTGATTTCTGCAGTTGAAGAAGCTCTACGAATCTGAGGTAGAAGACGCTCTCTACAAAAGAAGTCTATAAAGCACTAGATCACATAGCACATAAAATTTTGAGATGAAGATTTGAGATTGCTTTGCTGGGGGTGGTGTCTAGAAAAGGAAATGCAATTAAAGGATCATGATCTTAATTAGTTTTACTCTCCTATCCCTATATGGTTACCAGCTGTCAATGTAAGAAACATCCAAACCTGTAGATAATTTTTATGAGTGTATTTAAGCCACAAAGACAGCAATTTCCCAGAAGCAAAATCTCAACTGATGAAGAAAATACTCTGGAGAATAGCAGTTTTGCAGTTATTTTATACATAAGAATCAAAAGAGAAAGCATAAGACTGGCTACATGAAATTGACTGGTAGTAGATTAAGGGGGCAGGAGAAAGCAAAGTAGGAAAATCTCTGGGACTAGGTAACAAGTAAAATGGAGATACGTGCTTCTTTTACATTGGTGTGCACAAGACCGTTATTAAACATTTACAGCAGACAGATGTTATTCAGGGAACAAGGTAACAATAAGGGCTTCTGTGGCCTGACCTGTGGTGGCGCAGTGGTTAAAGCGTCGACCTGGAAATGCTGAGGTCGCCGGTTCGAAACCTTGGGCTTGCCTGGTCAAGGCACATATGGGAGTTGATGCTTCCAGCTCCTCCCCCCCTTCTCTCTCTCTGTCTCTCCTCTCCTCTCTCTCTCTCTGTCTTTCCCTTTCCTCTCTAAATAAATAAATAAATAAATAAAACATTAAAAAAAAACAATAAGGGCTTCTGTGGTCTTTCATTCTGGTGTGTGAGGTGCTATGAGGGGTGTGAAAAAGATTACTCTGATATTTCAAAGGTATGTTATCCTAGATGTAAAAAGATAATAGAGAGGCTCACTTAAGGTAAAGATTGACCTTTGTTAAGGAAGTTACAGGCCTAGGACATGTCTATCCACCATGACTTGCTTTTAGTTAGGAATTTTTATGTCCAGACCATCCTATATGTTTACTTTTGATCTAAGTTTGGAGGGTCCACCATGCAGCATCCCTCTCCAAGCTCGTCAGGTTTAGTATGTGGCTTCTTTTTCTTCTACACAAAATAGAAAAATGTTGATTTAACTAAAAGGAAAATACCCCATAAAGTCTCTATCAGTTTCTCACATTTTTTTTTGCCTAAAAAGTTCATTAACCAATATTACTTGACAGAGCAGCTCAGGGCATAAACAGAGGCTGACTTCAAAGATAATGATACTTGACAGGTTGGGCTCATAGGCAAAGAGGGCGTGGAGGAGAGTGAGACATGTGAGGATTTCTCAAGAAAATTTCTAAGAAAAGAAAGATAATGGGAAACTGCTGGAGGTGAAATGTAGCTGCAGAGAATTGGGAAATATGTGTTCCTATCCAACCACTTCCACTTCCTTGGCTTTTGAAACAATTTACAGTTAAGTTTAATTCAATTTTACTAGGATTATTGTGGGAAAAAATGGTTAGTTGTATAGAGCTCCAATTTTACTTTTTTTTTTTTTTTTTTTTTTTTTAATTTTTATTTATTTATTTATTTTTTACAGAGACAGAGAGTGAGTCAGAGAGCGGGATAGACAGGGACAGACAGACAGGAACGAAGAGAGATGAGAAGCATCAATCATTAGTTTTTCATTGCGCGTTGCAACACCTTAGTTGTTCATTGATTGCTTTCTCATATGTGCCTTGACCACGGGCCTTCAGCAGACCGAGTAACCCGTTGCTGGAGCCAGCGACCTTGGGTTCAAGCTGGTGGGCTTTTCCTCAAACCAGATGAGCCCGCACTCAAGCTGGCGACCTTGAGGTCTCGAACCCAGGTCCTCTGCATCCCAGTCTGACGCTCTATCCACTGCGCCACTGCCTGGTCAGGCCAATTTTACTTTTGTGAGTGAACATTATTAATACAGACAACACAACTTGGATTTACACATTATATCTATGAGAATAATTTTGGAAGAAACATGCTGACTTTCTAGGGTTTTTAACCTCAAAATGATACTTAAGTGATATTGTTAGCATTTCCTAGTCAACGATGTTTTCAAAATTGATCCTTTATTCTTTGCTGACACTAATATTTTCCTTAGTAAGGGCAAAACTCACACTCCCGTTAGAGGTGAAATGATAAGACCTTGATTCTTGTGTTCTTGAGAAAGAATTCAATCAAGAGACCAAATGTAGAAAGTAAAGGAAGAATTTATTGGCCGTGCAGGAAGACAGAGAAAAGGGGTCTCAAAGACAGGTTCAGGGGGCTACCCCAGGAGAGCTGCTGCTGCTACTGCTCCCCTGGCTGCAAGTCTTGTGGGGTCTCTTAGAGCCTAGGAGAGAGAGAGAGACAAGGAAAATGTGCCGGGGCGGGGGGAGAAGAAGAGAGAAGAAGGAAGAGGAGTGAAGAGAAAGGAAGAGGAGAGAAGAGAAAGGAAGAGGAGGGAGGAGGGAGGAAGGAAAGAGGAGAAAGAGGAGGGAAGAAAAGAGAGGAAGAGGGGGGAGGAAGATGGGAGAGGAAGAGGAGGAAGATGGGAGAGGAAGGAGGAAGAAGAGGGAGGAAGACAAGGGAAGGGTGAAAGGCTTGGGTGTCCTCCCAGGAGGGAGAGCATGCTGGGTCCTCTAGCATAAGGGCCTTTAAGAGTGGAGAGCTTAGGGGAGGTCCCAGGGGAGGATCTCAATAGCATATATATATCAGTTCCCCAGGTGTGTTCTTTTAGGATCATTGTCTTCACTGATTGGAGCTCATCAGTCAAGGCAGCTGGTCCTAATGTCAGCCATGGCTTCCCTTTGTCTGCTTTTACTGGTTTTCTGGGCCTGGAGCTGGACTACAACTGAGGCCTAAATATTATCTCTAGGGTTTAATGTTTAAGGGAATGGTTGTGCAAGGACTTGTGTGGGAATCATAAGAGGCTATTCTCCTGCCCGCTGTTCCTCCTCTGAGGGGATCTAAAACCACATGACTAGCGATATGCCAGGGAAGACTCCAAACTGCAAGACTAGTGATATAAAATCAGGGGGTCGAAATTGCATGACCAGCTAAGGGAGAAAAGGTTATCCCGGGAGTGAGGTCCTTATTTTCCAGTTTTGCCCACTGCTAGGCACCTGGGTCTTTCTGTCCCGGTGACCTTCTGTGCCTGGCCTGTAGTCCTTGCTCTGCTCATGTCTGTATAACTACCTATCACAGTCCCAGGAGCGAATACAATGAGGCTGAGCCTAAAAGAAAGTGTTTAGGAGAAGAATTGTAATAAAAAGGAGAGGGGTGGTCTCATCAGTTTCTTTCTTCTTCAGACTATTGATGTCATTGCTTGAATTGTGAGTTGCTACCCTACCCTGTTAATTATATGCCACACCTAAGGAAAATTCTGTTGACTTATTAAAGTGCTAGGTCCAAGGATGTATTAAACTTACTTCACCAATGATGATAAACCTAGCAAACACTCAGATTTTATTTTTCTTACATCCTCTCCTAATTCTTTGTTTTAAAAATTGAAGTTCTATCCAATGTGAAGTTTAACTACAAGTGATTAGGTCTTTGAATACAATAAATTCTGAAAAATCTTAGCTAATGGTTGTGGTTTGGGGCCTGTTTTCTTTTGGACAAAAAATACTGTCTGGGGAACAATAAATGGAGAACTTTTAAGATGCACACAGAAAAATTTGGCTGTCAATGAAGCTTCTGCTCTACAGTTCATTGGATTTATGTAGAAACTTCAGCTTTCCTCTAATTCTACCAGATCCAGAGTTCAGTTTGGGTTGGCACAGCAATAATAGAGAATATACAGGCAAAGAATTTGTACCTTTTAATACCATCAGCTTTTATTTTCTCTCTTTGCTTTCACTAACTTTAAGTATGGACATTAAAATTTCTGAAAGTAAATGATCTCCATAATGCAATCCTTCATTTAAGGATGCGAACCAAGTTTTCATCATGCAGATGTTTTAGAAAAAAAACACATGAAATCTTCAGTGCCATTTTGATGCACAGAATTGTTTGCATTTGTAAAATGAGCTCTATGATTCTACCACAAATACTGAATGATTCAAATAATACTCACAGTAACCCAACTCTCATATTGTGAGTGGGTAAGGAGCTATAGTTTGGAAAAAAATAGCTGTTTGAACTTGAAGATAAATATATGTGTTCTCTTTTAAGCCAACATTATATCCATCCCCACCAGGTGGTTTATAACATTGCATTATTTCTTCTTCCTGTTACTCATATAGCATACTTTACCTAAATGAATATTAGATTCATAAGAAGGAGACTTGGGCTCGAATCACAATTTTGCTACATTTTTAGCATTGTAGTTAGTAAATAACCTCATTTTTCTAAAACTCAGCGTTAATAAATCCCCTCATAAAGATGGTTCTGGTGCTCAAGATTAATAATGGTTTCTAAGGTGTACTGTGAACTTCAAAGAAGTTCAGAAATAGGAGAACTGACCATCAGTTTTTTCACAAAAACAAAATGTGAAGGTGCCACTGAGTGACATTAAGTGTATTTGGTTACCATCACTAATTTGGAAGTGACAGAAACCTGGTAATGAATGCCACTATATTTACACTTAATTCATTTTTCTTAACTTATTATACTTAACTAAGCAAAAATTAGAAGTTCATTATATCATAGAAATAATAATTAAAAAGTAGTGTACGATTTTGAATCCAATTCTTATTGAGGTTAAAAAAGCAAAAACAACCTTTGTGAGATTATAGGGAAGAGTTAAGAAGTAAGTGTCCCTAGTATTTAAATACTTCCAGAACAAAACCTCACAACCCTGTTGTACAAAAAGGCGATGGCTGGGGAGGTGATATCCAAGACCAGAAAGCTTTTTATTTTGGTGGCTCATATGTTTGCAGAGACACTAACCTGTGGAAATACCTGAGATGCTTACTCACCTGTGTAAGAGAATTTGGAAGCTTTTTTAACTGCCAGACAGGAAGGAGAGTAAAAAGTCCACTGGTTTCATCCAGTTAAGTCAATTATTGCTACCCCTAAGTCTCCAAAAGCCAAAACGATAAACACCAATTACAAAAAATTAAACCTACAATGAATTAATGAAGTGTGTAAATCCTCACTCCTTCCAACTGAGTCCAATATCGAGTGCATGATTAAGCTACTGTTACCCAACCAAGTATATATAACTGAGCACATCCCTCATCCAACTACCCTGGGGCTCAGTCTGCACACTGCGAGTTTCATATACCACGCCTCTAGTTCCAACAAACAGATGCTTCTGCAGTAGAGGGCCAGGAGGGAAGGGATGGCGTGCTCTTAAATCAAAGGGGACACTAGTCTTGCTTGCAGAGTAAACTGGCTTGGGGTGCGGCAAAGAAGGCTCTGCTCTGAGTCCTGAGTATCTGGCTCAGAAACACTGAGACCATTGTCTTTAGAGCCAACAAAAGGGGTTGTTGAAAAACCAAGCTTTAACAGAAAGCCAAAAATCTGTGCTTGTTATTTTGTGTTTATTTGACATTCAAGTATGGCAGTCATTCTCAGCTCTTGCCGCTGTTTATATTTAAAGAAAGGCCCGTAGCCATGGAATGGGAGCTGGCTCTCAGTATCTCACTCTTAAAACAACAAAAACAAAAACAAAAAACCCTCTATCATTTCTATTCATAGATCCCTTGAATTCCTGTTTGAACCTTTGGGGCTGGTGAATGGCAGGTCAGCAGGCTCCTTACCACAGGAGCCTGCTAACCCTTCCAAACAGTTCTTTCATAATGAGATACACATTTGCGTTTACTTGGAGAAGGGGGACAACATTCCTTTGCCATTGGGTCATATTTTCCTGTACTATCATATTGTGTGTGAGTGTGTGGTTTTAGTAAGGCAGTTACTGTCTAATTGCAGTAGGGGAAGTATAATCATTGTGCAGTTTGTTTCAGCTTCTTGGTTAACAGTTACATTGGGCCTCTACTTTATGGGAAACAAAGCTAACCTAATCTTGAACGTTAGAGAAAACTGCTGCAATTATGTAACCTTTACCCTGTTTAATTGAATGAAAACCGAAAAGGATTGTGATGGAGTGGTGCTGGTCACTTGGCAATAGGCAAGAGTCACTACATGTTAACTGGTGTCTACAGAGCAGATCCATTTTTCTATTGTGACCAATTTAAAATTATTGTTATTCATTGAAATGAACCAATATCCTTGACTTCTTAAAAGACATGAAGGGAACTGATCATAGTAAGCTGTCTGAACATTAACTAAGATGAACCACTAGAACTGATATGTGTGATTTCAATACCTTATATTTGAATGGTAAATTGTATTTTTTCATATGCTTTCATTCATATTACTATAAATTACCTTATGGCTATAGTAATTTATATTTCATTATATCACTTTATTTGATTATCACAATAAATCTGTAAAGAACTAGTCTAACCTGTGGTGGCACAGTGGATAAGTGTCAACCTAGAATGCTGTGGTCGCCAGCTCACAACTCCAGGTTTGCCCAAAGCAACTACAAGTTGAAGCTTCCGGCTCCTCTGTTTCCCCTTTTTCTCTCTCTCTCTCTCTCAAATCAATAAATAAAAATCTTTAAATCTGTAAAGAAATTAAAATAGGCATTCGCATTCTCAATGAGCAATTTGTTGAGAATGAGAAGTTAAGTGCTCTGCCTAGGGTCAAATAAACCTGCTTGCCACCAGACCTCAATTCATAGAGCCATGTTATTTTCCATTATATCATCTGACTTTATAAAATGTTGATAGTTAAAATATAATGATTTAACAATTGAAATACAATAAAATGATTACATGTCATCCCATAAAAAAAATCCCTAAGGTACATCTTGGTTTTTCGACTCACCCAGTTCTGACCTGGGAAGAAGAACCAGCGCTGGGGAGAGTGACTCCTGCTTTCTGTGTGCCAGGCAGACACATGTGTGTTCCTCTTTATCCTGCAGCCCTCCCCCGAGTGCAGCCCCCCTTCTTTTTTTGGCCATTAAAATTGATTTTACTTGACTTCCACTTAATTCTGTTTTGAATTAATTTAGGACAAAGTTTCTCTTATCCATTAACTCTTAACTTCAAAGGAACTGCCTTTCCTTAAACCATTGTTTTATAGGTTATAACTAAAGCCAAATGCCACCTCCTTCTATTCATATTAAAAATATTCATAATACTGAATTATCATAGAATCAAAAGTGGTTAGAGCAGCTGCTGGCCACGGTAACCCACTCAAAATCTTTTCGTAATTGAATTTCTCAAGACCCAATGAAAGCTGATGAACAGAAAGTAAATATACTGACTGACCAGGAAGTGGCGCAGTGGGTAGAGCATCGGACTGGGATGCATAGGACTCAGGTTCGAAACCCCAAGGTCACCAGCTTGAGTGTGGGCTCATCTGGTTTGAGTATAGCTCACCAGCTTGAACCCAAGGTCGCTGGCTCAAGCAAGGGGTCACTTGGTCTGCTGCAGCCCCCTGGTCAAGGCACATATGAGAAAGCAATCAATGAACAACTAAGGTGCCGCAATGAAGAACTGATGCTTCTTATCTCTCTTCCTTCCTGTCTCTGTCTCTATCTGTCCCTCTCTCTGTCTCTCTCACACAAAATAAGTAATTATAGGATCCTATATCATTCAAATTACAACTAGATATCTGAAGTATAACTATTCTGTAAATAATGTGGACCTGCCTTGGTCAATAAAGAAAGAGACTGGTGGCTCTCTATACCTTGAAAAGTTAGTTATTCAATAAATACTATTTGTTGATGGTGAACATGACTGGAAATGTTTGTATCTGGAATTTTATTTTATTTTCCCAAACATCTTTACAAATGGTACATTTTGTGGAATGTTGAATATAAATATTTGACTCAGCAAAACTCTGTTCTGAGCACTTCCTGCTTCCAACCTTTTGTTTCTTTTCCAGTGAGAATGTACAGTAATCCATTTTGAACTCTGGTTTGTGTGGATTTAGACAAGGCTCCCCTGGAGGTAGGAATGCCAGGGCAAGAATTAACCAGATTGTAATCTTTGTGCCTGGCAGTCTGACATCACTTGTAAACTCTGCCAAAATTCCTTTGGAAGCAGATGTTCTTAGAGGGGGAATGGTAATCATTTATCTTCTTACATTTGTTCAGTAAATGCTGACTTGTAGGAAATACAAGGATTTAGGTTAGGGTTACAAACAATTCACTAGGGAGGTACCCTTTTCAGAGAGAATAAACGTGATTACTCCAAAATATTTTTTCCCTCTTCCAGCATTTCTAATGTTTTTTTCTTTTTTTAATTGATTTTAATTTATTGTGTTTATATAGATTCTAGTGTCGCCCCGAATGCATCCCCCCTCCCCTGTGTGCCCCTCAACATCCCCTTTACCCCCTACCTATTTCACCCTCCCTCCTTCCCTTCAGGTTTATCCCATCCTATCATCATCTTTCCCTCTGTCCTCTTTTCCTCTGGTCCCTTTGATCTCTCCTGTCTCAATTCCATTCCTCAGTTCACATCGTTCATTGGATTCCTCAAATAAGTGAAGTCATATGATATTTTTCGTTTTCTGCCTGACTTATTTCACTTAACATAATAGTTTCCAGGTCCATCCATGTTGTCGCAAAAGATAAGATTTCCTTCCTTTTCATAGCCCCATAGTATTCCATAGTATATATGTACCATAGCTTTTTAATCCACTCGTCCAGTGACAGACACTTGGGCTGTTTCCAGATCTTCGCTATTGTGAACAATGCTGCCATAAACATGGGGGTGCATTTCTTCTTTTGAATCAGTGATATGGTGTTCTTGGGATATATTCCTAAAAGTGGGATGGCTGGGTCAAAAGGCAGTTCTATTTTTTTTTTAAATAAATTTTTATTAATGATAATGGGATGACATTAATAAATCAGGGTACATATATTCAAAGAAAACATGTCTAGGTTATTTTGTCATTAAATTATGTTGCATACCCCTCGCCCAAAGTCAGATTGTCCTCCGCCTCCCTCTATCTAGTTCTCTGTGCCCCTCCCCCTCCCCCTAACTCTCTCCCTCCCTCCCTCCCATGTCCTCCCTCCCCCCACCCCTGGTAACCACCACACTCTTGTCCATGTCTCTTAGTCTCGTTTTTATGTTCCACCAATGTATGGAATCATGTAGTTCTTGGTTTTTTCTGATTTACTTATTTCACTCCTTATAATGTTATCAAGATCCCACCATTTTGCTGTAAATGATCTGATGTCATCATTTCTTATGGCTGAGTAGTATTCCATAGTGTATATGTGCCACATCTTCTTTATCCAGTCTTCTATTGAAGGGCTTTTTGATTGTTTCCATGTCTTGGCCACTGTGAACAGTGCTGCAATGAACATGGGGCTACATGTGTCTTTACGTATCAATGTTTCTGAGTTTTTGGGGTATATACCCAGTAGAGGGATTGCTGGGTCATAAGGTAGTTCTATTTGCAGTTTTTTGAGGAACCACCATACTTTCCTCCATAATGGTTGTACTACTTTACAGTCCCACCAACAGTGGATGAGAGTTCCCTTTTCTCCACAGCCTCTCCAACATTTGCTATTACCCGTCTTGTAGATAATAGCTAATCTAACAGGGGTGAGGTGGTATCTCATTGTAGTTTTGATTTGCATTTCTCTAATAACTAATGAAGCTGAGCATCTTTTCATATATCTGTTGGCCATTTGTATTTCTTCCTGGGAGAAGTGTCTGTTCATGTCCTCTTCCCATTTTTTTATTGGATTGTTTGTTTGTTTGTTGTTGAGTTTTATGAGTTCTTTGTAAATTTTGGATATTAGGCCCTTATCTGAGCTGTTGTTTGAAAATATCATTTCCCATTTAGTTGGCTGTCTGTTTATTTTGATATCAGTTTCTCTTGCTGAGCAAAAACTTTTTATTCTGATGTAGTCCCATTCATTTATCTTTGCCTTCACTTCTCTTGCCATTGGAGTCAAGTTCATAAAATGTTCTTTAAAACCCAGGTCCATGATTTTAGTACCTATGTCTTCTTCTTTTTTTTTTTTTTTTTTAAATAAATTTTTATTAATGGTAATGGGATGACATTAATAAATCAGGGTACATATATTCAAAGAAAACATGTCTAGGTTATTTTGTCATTAAATTATGTTGCATACCCCTTGCCCAAAGTCAGATTGTCCTTCGCCACCCTCTATCTAGTTCTCTGTGCCCCTCCCCCTCCCCCTAACTCTCCCCCTGTCCTCCCTCCCCCCACCCCTGGTAACCACCACACTCTTGTCCATGTCTCTTAGTCTCATTTTTATGTTCCACCAATGTATGGAATCATGTAGTTCTTGTTTTTTTCTGATTTACTTATTTCACTCCTTATAATGTTATCAAGATCCCACCATTTTGCTGTAAATGATCTGATGTCATCATTTCTTATGGCTGAGTAGTATTCCATAGTGTATATGTGCCACATCTTCTTTATCCAGTCTTCTACTGAAGGGCTTTTTGGTTGTTTCCATGTCTTGGCCACTGTGAACAGTGCTGCAATGAACATGGGGCTACATGTGTCTTCACGTATCAATGTTTCTGAGTTTTTGGGGTATATACCCAGTAGAGGGATTGCTGGGTCATAAGGTAGTTCTATTTGCAGTTTTTTGAGGAACCACCATACTTTCCTCCATAATGGTTGTACTACTTTACAGTCCCACCAACAGTGAATGAGGGTTCCTTTTTCTCCACAGCCTCTCCAACATTTGCTATTACCCGTCTTGTTGATAATAGCTAATCTAACAGGGGTGAGGTGGTATCTCATTGTAGTTTTGATTTGCATTTCCCTAATAACTAATGAAGCTGAGCATCTTTTCATATATCTGTTGGCCATTTGTATCTCTTCCTGGGAGAAGTGTCTATTCATGTCCTCTTCCCATTTTTTTATTGGATTGTTTGTTTGTTTGTTGTTGAGTTTTATGAGTTCTTTGTAAATTTTGGAAATTAGGCCCTTATCTGAGCTGTTGTTTGAAAATATCATTTCCCATTTAGTTGGCTGTCTGTTTATTTTGATATCAGTTTCTCTTGCTGAGCAAAAACTTTTTATTCTGATGTAGTCCCATTCATTTATCTTTGCCTTCACTTCTCTTGCCATTGGAGTCAAGTTCATAAAATGTTCTTTAAAACCCAGGTCCATCAGTTTAGTACCTATGTCTTCTTCTATGTACTTTATTGTTTCAGGTCTTATATTTAGGTCTTTGATCCATTTTGAATTAATTTTAGTACACGGGGACAGGCTGTAGTCGAGTTTCATTCTTTTGCATGTGGCTTTCCAGTTTTCCCAACACCATTTGTTGAAGAGGCTTTCTTTTCTCCATTGTGTGTTGTTGGCCCCTTTATCAAAGATTATTTGACCATATATATATGTGGTTTTATTTCTGGGCTTTCTATTCTGTTCCATTGGTCTGAGTGTCTATTTTTCTGCCAATACCATGCTGTTTTGATTATCGTGGCCCTATAATATAGTTTAAAGCCAGGTATTGTAATGCCCCCAGCTTCATTCTTTTTCCTTAGGATTGTTTTGGCTATTCGGGGTTTTTTATAGTTCCATATAAATCTGATGATTTTTTGTTCCATTTCTTTAAAAAATCTCATAGGAATTTTGATGGGAATTGCAGTAAATTTGTATAATATGGGTAATATGCCATTTGGGTAATATGGCCATTTTAATTATATTTATTCTTCCTATCCAAGAACAAGGAATATTTTTCCATCTCATTGTGTCTTTTTCTATTTCTCTTAATAATGCCTTGTAGTTTTCGTTATATAGGTCCTTTACATTCTTTGTTATGTTTATTCCTAGGTATTTTATTTTTTTTGTTGCAATCGTGAAGGGGATTATTTTTTGGAGTTCGTTTTCTAATATTTCATTGTTGGCATATAGAAAGGCTATGGACTTTTGTATGTTAATTTTGTATCCTGCGACCTTACTGTATTGGCTTATTGTTTCTAATAATCTTTTTGTGGAGTCCTTCGGGTTTTCGATGTATAGGATCATATCATCAGCAAAAAGTGATACCTTTACTTCTTCTTTTCCGATATGGATGCCTTTTATTTGTTTGTCTTGTCTGATTGCTCTGGCCAGAACTTCTAGCACCACGTTAAATAAGAGTGGAGAGAGTGGACAACCCTCTCTTGTTCCTGATTTAAGGTAGAAAGTCCTCAGTTTTATGCTGTTTAATATGATGTTGGCTGATGGTTTTTCATATATGGCCTTTATCATGTTGAGATATTTTCCTTCTATACCCATTTTGTTGAGAGTCTTAAACATAAAATTGTGATGTATTTTATCAAAAGCCTTTTCTGCATCTATTGATAAGATCATGTGGTTTTTGTTCTTTGTTTTGTTGATATGGTGTATTACGTTAACCGTTTTGCGTATGTTGAACCATCCTTGAGATTCTGGGATGAATCCCACTTGATCATGATGTATTATTTTTTTAATATGTTGTTGTATTCGGTTTGCCAGTATTTTGTTTAGTATTTTAGCATCTGTATTCATTAGAGATATTGGTCTGTAGTTTTCTTTCTTTGTTCCATCCTTGCCAGGTTTTGGTATGAGGGTTATGTTGGCCTCATAAAATGTGTTTGGAAGTATTGCTGCTTCTTCAATTTTTTGGAAGACTTTGAGTAGAATAGGAACCAAGTCTTCTTTGAATGTTTGATAGAATTCACTAGTATAACCGTCTGGGCCTGGACTTTTATTTTTGGGGAGGTTTTTAATAGTTTTTTCTATTTCCTCCCTGCTGATTGGTCTGTTTAGGCTTTCTGCTTCTTCATGACTCAGTCTAGGAAGGTTGTATTGTTCTAGGAATTTATCCATTTCTTCTAGATTGTTGTATTAGGTGGCATATAATTTTTCATAGTATTCTACAATAATTCTTTTTATATCTATGATGTCTGTGGTGATCTCTCCTCTTTCATTTTGGATTTTATTTATTTGAGTCCTGTGTCTTTTTTCCTTGGTGAGTCTTGCCAAGGGTTTGTCAATTTTGTTGATCTTTTCACAGAACCAGCTCCTTGTTTTATTGATTTTTTTCTATAGTTTTTCTGTTCTCTATTTCATTTATTTCTGCTCTGATTTTTATTATCTCCTTTCTTTGGCTGGTTTTGGGTTGTCTTTGTTCTTCTTTTTCTAGTTCCTTAAGGTGTGAAGTTAAGTGGTTTACTTCGGCTCTCTCTTGTTTGTTCATATAGGCCTGAAGTGATATGAACTTTCCTCTTATTACTGCTTTTGCTGCATCCCAGAGATTCTGATATGTCGTATTTTCATTTTCATTTGTCTGTATATATCTTTTGATCTCTGCGCTTATTTCTTCTTTGACCCATTCATTTTTTAGAAGTATGTTGTTTAGTTTCCACATTTTTGTGGGTTTTCTCCCCTCTTTTTTGCAGTTGAATTCTAGTTTCAAGGCTTTATGATCAGAAAATATGCTTGGTACAATTTCAATTTTTCTAAATTTGCTGATATTGTCTTTGTGGCCCAACATATGGTCAATTCTTGAGAATGTTCCATGTACACTAGAGAAAAATGTATACTCTGTCGCTTTGGGATGAAGTGTCCTGTAGATGTCTATCATATCCAGGTGTTCTAGTATTTCGTTTAAGGCCACTATATCTTTATTGATTCTCTGTTTGGATGACCGATCTAGAGCCGTCAGCGGTGTATTGAGGTCTCCAAGTATGATTGTATTTTTGTTAGTTTTTGTTTTAAGGTCAATAAGTAGCTGTCTTATATATTTTGGTGCTCCTTGGTTTGGTGCATATATATTAAGGATTGTTATGTCTTCTTGATTCAACTTCCCCTTAATCATTATGAAATGACCATTTTTGTCTCTGAGTACTTTTTCTGTCTTGTAGTCAGCATTATTAGATATGAGTATTGCTACACCTGCTTTTTTTTTTGGTGTTGTTTGCTTGGAGTATTGTTTTCCAGCCTTTCACTTTGAATTTGTTTTATCCTTGTTGCTTAGATGTGTTTCTTGTAGGCAGCATATAGTTGGATTTTCTTTTTTAATCCATTCTGCTACTCTGTGTCTTTTTATTGGTAAGTTTAATCCATTTACATTTAGTGTAATTATTGACACTTGTGGGTTCCCTACTGCCATTTTATAAATTGCTTTCTATTAATTTTGTATCTTGTTTGATTCTTCTTTTTTGTTTTTCTATCATTTGTTTTTGTTTGTTTGTGTTCCATACTTCTTTCCTCAGTTGCTACCTTTTTTAAGTCAAGTGTTTTTGTGGTGGTTTTTTCAAGGGTGGTTACCATTAAGTAATGAAAAGGGTACCTACCATATTCATTGTAGTACCCTATCTTATGAGTATTTCTGCACTTCATTGTCCTTTGCTACTGTTAATCTCCATCCTCTCCCCCCTTTTTTTCCTTTGTTGTCACAGTTTAAGTTTGGCTTTATTGTGTTCTTGGTGGAGCTGTTACTTGTGGTGTTGTTTTCTTTTGTTCTTTGAATCTGGTTGGAAAACCCCCTTTAGTATTTCCTGGAGTGGGGGCTTTCTGCTGATAAATTCTCTCATCTTTTCTGTATTTGTGAATGTTTTTATATCTCCTTCGTACTTGAAGGATAGCTTTGATGGGTATAGTATTCTTGGCTGAAAGTTCCTCTCTTTCAGGGCTTTAAATATTGGGGTCCACTCTCTTCTAGCTTGTAGAGTTTCTGCTGAGAAATCTGATGATAATCTAATAGGCCTTCCTTTATATGTTGTACTTTTCTTTTCCCTGGCTGCCTTGAGAAATTTTTCTTTGTCATTGGTTTGTGTCATCTTTATTATGATGTGCCTTGGAGTGGGTTTGTTGGGGTTAAGAAAACTTGGTGTTCTGTTTGCTTCTTGAATTTGAGGCTTTAGTTCTTTCCACAGGCTTGGGAAGTTCTCGTCTATTATTTGTTTGAGTATATTCTCCATTCCATTTTCTTTTTCTTCTCCCTCTGATATACCTATTATTCTTATGTTATTCTTTCTGATGGAGTCAGACAATTCCTGTAGGGCTTTCTCGTTTTTTATTATTTTTGAGTCTCTTTCTTCTTCTCTCTGTTGTGCCTCAAGTTGTTTGTCTTCTATTTCACTAATCCTATCTTCTATCTGGACTGTTCTGTTAGCTAAGCTTGTTACCTCGTTTTTCAGCTCGTGAATTGAGTTTTTCATTTCTGTTTGATTTGTTTTTATAGTTTCAATTTCCTTGGTAATATATTCTTTGTGTTCATTGAGTTGTTTTCTGATCTCCCTAAATTGCCTTTCTGTGTTTTCTTGTATATCTCTATTTTTAAGATTTCTATTTTAAATTCTCTGTCATTTAGCTCCAAGGCTTCCAATATGTTAAGTCTTTTCTCCATAGATTTTTCCACATCTATTTGTGTTACCTCTCTTTCTTTTGTATCCATAATATTCGATTTCCTCTTTCTTATTGGCATCTGAGGGTGGTCTTGTTGATAGCACACAGGCGCACTCCCTCCGCGGCTTGAATGAACGTTCCTGCGGTAGTTAGCTTCCTCCACACCCTCATCTCTCAGATTCAAGTGATAACAGTCCTTTCGCTTTCAGTTTGTATGGAACTCCGGAATGCTCCGAGGATAAATTTTTCTGTTTCTAGTTGATAAATTTGTTGTGATTTTGGGGAGATCTGTTGGACGCGCTGCTCACGGTGCCATTTCCGTGACGTCACTCCTTGCAAATGATCGGCAGTTCTATTTTTAATTGCATTTCTAATGTTTTAATTCAAGCTTTCTCATACTTACACTCAGGAAGGACTTGTTGTATATTTGCTTCCCTTTCTGCAATAGCTCTCATGCTAATCTGTGGGTAATTTACAGACCCTAGTAATATTTTCTAATCGCTGGTCCAGCATCCAAACCTAAGCTTTAAGCCCTCCTCCTTGTATTTGTTAATTATCTCTTTCAGTCAGAAAAAGTAGAATTAAAACATAAATCCCCAAAGGGCCAAGTTTGTTGATAACTTATAAACAAGGAAAACTGTGGGTCCCATGTCAGTACTGTGACTACAATGGTCTTTGGTTACTATAATGAATGGATGTGTATTGATATGTGTATCAGGAGATTACAGCCTCTGATATAAAAATATCAAGGTTTCTCATTTTTGCATTCAAGAAATGCATGCTTTGCGGCATAAAGCTGAGTAAAACTGATACAAGACTGATTTATACTTGTCTAAATCTCCAGTCAAAAATTCCTTTATTGGCAGTAACTATTGAACAGAATGTAATAAGCCACTGGTAAGTATAAAAGTTTATTCACTGGCAAACTCTATAAGTGACTGTACCAAGGAACTTTGGGGACCTTTTATAAAATTGGTAGTGTGTACTATCATTTCACTGGGTCTTCAGAATTTGCTTAATATGGATTTCAAACTTCAAATTATTTAGACAATTAAAAAGAAAATATGAAAAAAAATGTGTTAGAAAAAGTTTCCGCCCTGGCTGGTTGGCTCAGCGGTAGAGCGTCGGCCTGGCGTGCGGGGGACCCGGGTTCGATTCCCGGCCAGGGCACATAGGAGAAGCGCCCATTTGCTTCTCCACCCCCTGCCCTCCTTCCTCTCTGTCTCTCTCTTCCCCTCCCGCAGCTGAGGCTCCATTGGAGCAAGGATGGCCCGGGCGCTGGGGATGGCTCCTTGGCCTCTGCCCCAGGCACTAGAGTGGCTCTGGTTGCGACAGAGCGACACCCCGGAGGGGCAGAGCATCGCCCCCTGGTGGGCAGAGCGTTGCCCCTGGTGGGCGTGCCGGGTGGATCCTGGTCGGGCGCATGCGGGAGTCTGTCTGACTGTCTCTCCCCGTTTCCAGCTTCGGAAAAATACAAAAAAAAAAAAAGAAAAAAAAGAAAAAGAAAAAGTTTCCTCCAGAAAATGTAGGACAGAGACATCTGATAATATAGCCTATTCTAGAAATATGAAGGTACTATTCTTTTTTGCTTGAGAACACAAACCTTTATAGTGTGTATCTGACTCAATAAATGAAAATATTGCTAAGGGCCAGCTTACATGTTTCTTTTCAGAGTCTGTTCCAACACCCCATGGAGAACACAGTGTAGGAGAATGGGCACTGGACAGAATAATGAAAAGGTAAAAACAGTGCTGAGTCTTAGCCCTCTTTCTGAACCCATGTCTAAAGAATTTGATTCTGCTCTTAGATCAACTGAATATTGTCCTCCCTTAAAAGAAATGGGAAGGCAAGTTAATGACCTAGTCAAAATTTCTAAGCTGCCTCAGGAATAAATTCTCAGTTAATCACAATCTTAAAAAAACCCAATAAATTCAATATCAGTTATGCCAAAACTCAACTTGATTTTTGCAGGCTCTCTTTAGAATCTAAATGTTTAAACAGTTCTTTTCCACAGGCGATCTCATTTTAGATACCCCAAAGTGAATTCTGCAGCTAATATCATCCTGGCAGGGTATCAGAATGTACTCTTGCTAAATGTTAAACTTTTGACTTAAATGGTACTTTCTTGGTAGAATAAGCATTTTCTGTTCTCCAAATGTCCCTCTCTAGAGTAATATCTTATTTGCATTATGATGCAGAATTCACCTGAGATTTGTTACCTGCCTGAGTGCTTGACAGACTCTGCTTGCTTTTTTTGGGCAACCAATCACTGATTTGATGGCAAGTGAGGTATTTCTTAGGACTCGGGGGCTTTCAGTGCTAAAAATGGGTCTCAGGCAAACTGCTAAATCACTTTCTGAGAAAAGTCACAGCTCTGTTATCAGGTATTTTTGTAATCGGGAGCTCAGAACACATATCAGTGTCTCCACTTGTCAGAACAAGCCTTATTTCCTCCTAGCTTTGGCACTCATGATGGTCTCAACCTCCCACTTCTGGTGCTTACCAGAGTCTATTCCAAATAGACTTTCATCTATTCCAAAGATTCCATTAAGAATCCTGGTTGTGACTACTCACATTTAGAAGAGTAGCCTAAGAAATGGTGTGTCCTCCTTATTTTCTTCATGTCTTCTATATTTACTGCTCAACTACTTTGCACCAGGTACTGATTGGATTAGGTGATATTCTCAATGAAGGCAGACCCCTGCTCACCACAGGCTTAGAGTCGGATATGGCAAATAAGTAAACACACAATTCTTTATAAAGCTTCGCTCCTTCATCAGGCCAGGCCCAGACAAAGCTATAGCATTGGAATAAACGCTATTAGCTTTATATTAATCATGATCACAGACTTGCAATTTGGCATTATGCTAAGTGGCCATATGAAGAATCACTTGATGTTTTTCTAGAAAAAAAACCCCAAAAACTGTCCCTTATACTATTCAATGATCACAGAAAGCCTCACAATGGGAAAACATATTTCTGCCATTAAACAAATATACTTATTTGTAGTGAACAGAGAGAGACAGAAAGCTAAGTTTTACATGAATTTTTCAGTATCTTTTCTTAGCCTTGATTTAAGTTTTCTGGTAAAATCATATTCTCCTTATTATCCTGTTAAAATATTTATATCTTTCTTCATCAAGGAGACTTCTTGGGATTAAAAAAAGGAGACTTCTTGGATCTCTTTGCAACAGAGGGGAAATATTTCTCTTTTCTCATATACTAACCTTCCCAAAGGCAGTATTTTTTAGAAAACTATAAAGAATTTTGTTTTTCAGAGGACCACTGTTCTCAAATAGGCTATGAACTAGAAAAGAGGTTCTTGCACTCAGCTTCTCCCTCCCATGTTCTACAACCAGACCTCCCCCATTACTCCTGACTTATGCTGAAGTCTCAGGGAAATATTTGGGGCAGGGGTTGGTACTTGGAGTACATCACATCCTTGCTTCAGGGTCTGACATCGCAGAAAAAAAGTGGTATCGAAAATCTCTTTTTACCTTTCCATAGCCTCCCACTTTTCCTTTACTAGCTCAAATATGTTTAAAAAAATACATTTTTAAGTTTTTATTATTTTTTTTATTCATTTTAGAGAGGAGAGGGAGAGACAGAGAGAGAGAGAGAGAGAGAGAGAGAGAGGAGAGACAGAGAGAGAGAAGGGGGGAGGAGCTGGAAGCATCAACTCCCATATGTGCCTTGACCAGGCAAGCCCAGGGTTTTGAACCGGCGACCTCAGCATTTCCAGGTCGACGCTTTATCCACTGCGCCACCACAGGTCAGGCCAAAAAATACATTTTTAATTAATTAATTTTTTTTAGAGCGAGGCAGGGAGAAAGAGAGAGAGACAGTAACATCGAGATGTTCCTGGATGTGCCCTAATCCATGATGGAACTGGCAACCTCTGTGCTAGGGATGACGCTCCAACCGACTGAAATGTCCGGCCAAGGTTTAATTTATTTTTAATTTGTTGATTGACTTTTCAGAGAGAGAAAGGAGAGAGAGGGGGGAAGGTAAAGAGGAGGGAAGCATTCATTCATTGTTCCACTTAGTTATGTATTCATTGGTTGCTTCCTGTATGTGCCCAGACTGGGGATCGAATCCACTTCCTTAACATTTCAGGATGATGCTCTAACCAACTGAGCTAACCAGACAGGGCCAAACAAAAAATTCTCAAGTCTGATGTGTGTTGCTAGGGCAACCAGAAGACAGCAGCAGGAATTAAACCAAAGTAAAGGAACTGAGCACAACTCCCTGAATGACTTTTAGTGCTGGCTCATGCCAGATCTAGAGGTGTGCATTGAAGTCCTCTTATCCCTGGACAGAGGGAAGAGCCTGCTTCCTGAAACTTCTCCCAGAAGCACACCATCTTCTTGTAAGTTGAAAATTTCTTGTGTTTTCCCTTCCGTTTCTTGTTTGATAGCATGCCCTATCTTCTCCATTTCAGCCCTGTCTGTAGATTTTTTCACAATAAAAAGGCAACTGCCTAGGTTATACTTCTGAGTGATTAAGCACTCCTAAAATGGGTATTGTGAGGATTAAATGTAAATAAAACAATGTTTGAAAGTTGTAGAAGATTTCACAAATGGTATTTCCCCCCACTATCTGGGATTTGGGAGGAAAGAAAAGAAAGCGGGGAGGTGAAGAGGAAGAGAAGGGAGGACAGGGTTACGAATTTTTGACCTTGAGTTGCATGGAAAGGCTGCACAAATGACCTGAAACAGTACTGAAAAGGGGAAACGTCACACATAGAGTTAAGGTCCCACTGAGCATTTTAATTATGTCAAGTTTGCCTGTAAGTGGCCCTAAAAATTACAATCCTCTCTAGAGAGATGCTTATTTTGTAGTTATTAAGAAAAAAAGTAAGAAAATGAGTGGAGGAAGGCCTTATCTAGTATGGGTTTTAAAGTGATCCAAATACATGCAAGTTTTCTATCAGTTAGAAGAGTAATTTAACCTCTCAGATGAACCTATTAACCAATGTCACCCCACTAAACTTATTAAAAAATTTTAAGAAATAGCTAAAAATTAAAAAATTCTTCATTACTTAAAAATGTCGGTTTAAAAGTATTTCACATTTGCCTGACCAGGTGGTGGCACAATGGATGGAGCGTCAGACTGGGATGTGGAGAACCCAGGTTCGAGACCCCGAGGTCGCCAGCTTGAGCGTGGGCTCATCTGGTTTGAGCAAAAAGCTAACCAGCTTGAGCCCAAGGTTTAGCTTTAGCCCCCCCCCCCCCAAGGCACATGTGAGAAAGCAATCAACGAACAACTAAGGTACCACAACGAAGAATTGATGCTTTCTCTCTCCCTTCCTGTTTGTCCCTCTCTGTCATAAAATAAATAAATTAAAAAAATGAAAAGTATTTCACATTTAATTCTTACAAATTTTTGAGATAGAAAAACATATAACTCTAAAACTATATCTAACATTTCAATCATAAAAGTCACCCACATTTATTTTAGATTATGCAGAAATACAGAGTGAAGAAAGAATATTTTTAAAAATTTGTCTAAAAAGCCATACCCAAGGACAATTACTGTTAACACTTCAAAGTACTAATTTTTTTTTACATTTTTCTTTTTAAAAATCAAAATTACGCTTATACAATCTAAAAGAAATTCCCTTTCTCAGAAACAACTAATTTTTAACCTCCCTCCCTTCTCTCTCTCTCTCTCTCTCTAGCTTCTTTGGTATTTTATTACCTCTAAATAAAATCCTCTTGGGTTGACTGGTCAGTTGATTGACTGAAGCGCAGCGCCCGCCCCACCGCAGGCCGGGACCCCTGCACCGGCAGAGCGTCTCTGCCACACGCAATGGCCGTCGCCTCAGGGACCACAGCCGCGGAGGATGGGCGCGGCTGGGGGTCCGCTACCCCTAGGCCTCATCTAGGACACTAGAGAAGGCTTTCCTACCGAGGGCAAGTCGTCCCCACCGTCCGTCCCCATTGCGGGCAAAGGCCTTGCAGAAGGCAAGGCCGGGGCAGGCCCGCGGCCACCCGGGCGGGCCTGTGGGCCGCAGAGGCCTGTGCCGCCTCCCGCTCGGCCGTGGCCTCACCGGGCTCGGCCCTAGTGCGACCAGGAGCCCACGGTGCTCCGTCAAGAAAAAGCAGAGGCCGCACAACACCCCCACTACCCCCCGGCCCGGAGTCCATGCGGCGTGCGCCCCGCCAGTCGGTCACTGCGCGGTCCCCTCCCTTCGCCCGCAGTGCGCCCACGAGGCACCCACCCCGTACCCTGCACTGCTCGCCTTCCTTACTGCCTCGACGCCGCTCCTCTGACACACCACCGCCAGGTGACCCGAGGGGTCGCTGGGAACCGGGAACGAGTCTTCCGCTTAGCCACGGGCACTTGAGGACGACCTGGAGCGCTCCCGGGGCACCGAGAAAGTCAGTGAAGACAAGCTCACCGCGCGCTAAGGGGGGCTGTGTGGCGCGGCAGGCAGGCGGCTCTCCCAGCGGCAGGGAGGGTCCCTCGCCAGACTCAAGAGCCAGTGAGACTGTCCACCGTCAGAAGTACCCGCCAGGCGGACACATAAGGCAGAAGGCTGGAGAGAGAGGTCAGTCAGTTTCGCGCCCCTGCTTTCCACGCACTGCCATCACCCCAAGAGGAGAGGCGAGGGGACTCCAGGCACAGTGAGAGGAATGGTCCCCTTGTTTGGTATGGCTTAGGCCTGTCTGGGAGAGCGCAGTACTACCCCGATGATGTCTTCTTATTTTTACATTTTAGGCATCATCTAGGGCCGTCATTGTGAACCTTTTTATAAAAGCCGCCCACTTTTGTAGTGCTGGTCAACCTGGTCCATCCCGCCCACTAGTGGGCGGTCCGGCTTTCATGGTGGGCCAATCGCGGCGCCGTTTGGTTGCTCTGCTACAGGCCCACCATGAAAGCTGGAACGCCCACTAGTGGGCGGGAGGGACCAGGTTGACCAGCACTGCAAAAGCGGGCAGTTTTAATAAAAAGGTTCTCCATCAAGGATCGAGGGACTCCTCCTTATGGAAGATAAGAGGTTAGCTACCCCTTCTCCCATGTACATGTTCATATCCCATCTCCTGTATTCGCGGTATACTTACGTGTGCTCTGGGTGATCAGTATGCCGTGCTTACAGTATTTTAATATGTATGCTGCTTGAAGGTGAGAGTCAAAGGTGAGCTATATGGCCTACTATGATTCCTTTCCATTTCTTAAACAGCTTGGTAATTAATATTTATCTTGTTTTTCTTTTTTATTTCTTTTCTAGGTGTCAACTGGATTAGGTTCAGGTTTTGTTGGCATTAACATTATACCGTTTTGGGAACTCACTATGAAATAGAATAAAAATTACAAGTTTTCAGAACAACTGATAAATAATGTCAAACACACTTTGCCATAAGATGAGAGAGACATTTCTAAATTTTTATTTTTACATCCAGAGGACTGGGGAGAGTTTTATAATTTAGTTTTTCTTCCTCTGAAAAGTGACATTACAAAATCAATAAAAGAAAGGCTTCACCTGACCAAGCAGTGGTGCAGCGGATAGACTGCAGGGGTCCCCAAACTATGGCCCACAGGCTGCATGTCGCCCCCTGAGGCCATTTATCCGCCCCCGCTGCACTTCGGGAAGGGGCACCTCCTTCATTGGTGGTCATTGAGAGGAGCACAGGATGCGTGCTCCTGGAGTAGTGTATGTGGCGGCGCTGCAAAGCACGGAGTCGCTCACGTACAGTACTACTTCTGGTGACGCGGGACACACGCGTCATGGCTGTGGAAGTGCGTCATATCACTTGTTACGGCTAGCAGTGACAAATATGGAACCGGACATTGACCATCTCATTAGCCAAAAGCAGGCCCATAGTTCCCATTGAAATACTGGTCAGTTTCTTGATTAAATTTACTTGTTCTTTATTTTAAATATTGTATTTGTTCCCGTTTTGTTTTTTTACTTTAAAATAAGATATGTGCAGTGTGCATAGGGATTTGTTCATAGTTTTTTTTTATCGTCCGGCCCTCCAACGGTCTGAGGGATGGTGAACTGGCTCCCTGTGTAAAAAGTTTGGGGACCCCTGGGATAGAGCATTGGACTGGGATGTGGAGGACCCAGGTCTGAAACCGAGGTCCTACGCTTGAGCGTGGGCTCATCTGGTTTGCACAAGGCTCACCAGCTTGAGCACAAGTCACTGGCTTGAGCAAGGGGTCACTTGGTCTGCTGTAGCCCCCACCCCCATCAAGGCACATATGAAAAAGCAATCAATGAACAACTGAGGTGCTGCAATGAAGAACTGATGCTTCTCATCTCTCTTCATTCCTGTCTATCTGTCCCTATCTGTCCCTCTCTCTGTCTCTGTCACAAAAAAGAAAGAAAGGGTTCTTTTCCAAAAATAACAATTAGTATATGATTTTCATTTAAAAAGTGACATCTTGCAGAGGCAATAATCGGGGGATGTTAACTTGATTGTTATCAAGTTATTGTGCCTGTCTCAATAGGTAAGTCGTCAGTGTCATCTTAGTGCTGCTGATTCCCCAAATGGGAATGAAGGAAGGGAGCTGGCCTGTGAGGGAGTATGGAGATGGAATTCAGAAGCAACCCTGTGGATTTATTATGCTGCAAAACTACTCCCCCAAGGCCCTCAGAGGGAAAGCAAACATGAATTGTTCACTCAGTGTTCCTTAAGATTTCATTAAGAACATAAAACTTGGGAGTAGCAGAGAGATTCTTCAAATGGGATTAATTAAATCAATTCAACGCACATATCGATATAATGTGTTAGTTTCCTTTTCTTATCTTACCTGACCTATTAGTGGGATTCAGTATAGTTAATACTGCCTTCCACCTTGAAGCACTTCATTATTTTGCATCTAGGACACCAGAGCTCCTGATATTCTTCCTAACTTTCTAACCACTCCTTCTCAGTCTCCTATATCATCTCCATGTTGATTACTCCAAGATTTACAGCTCTTTTTATACTTCCTTCCTGAATTCCAGGCCTAGATTTCTAACACACTACTCCCTCTTTCCACTTGGATGTCTTACAGGCATCTCAAATGTATTATGTCCAGGTGTGAGCTCCTGATACTCTTCCCATCCAAAACTTGCTCTTCCCATGTTCTCTATCTCAGCAATGCAACACTTTTTCCCGTTATTTGGGCTTCCAAATTGTGGTATCTTCTTTATATCCTCTCTCTCTCACATATATTCAATCCATAAAACAAAACTGTTGGTCCTACCCTGTTGGGCGGATAAAATGTATTATGCTCACTTTGTTAAAGATGCCGTTGCCCAGGTGATATTAATGTGTGTTGGGGATTGTTGTAACCTGAGGCTTGGTTTTGGGATTAAGCCTTTCCCACCCTTTTTGATGTGGGGCGGTACAATCCAATCATGCCTCAGAGAAGTGACTTTGTATTAGAGACTTCCCTGTTTTGTATATTGGATTAAGAGTTTGGATTTCTACACTACAAAATGGGGATGAAGTGGGAGCTTGGGCTCTTGGTTCCTGAGGTTAGCATGAGAGAGCGGAGAGAGTAGAGCCAGCAGCTAAAGGAGGCCACGTGGAGGAGGCCAGGAGAAGCAGCCAAGATTGCAGTGACATTCTAACTGATCTCTTTGTAAAATTATCTGTGGAGTTTGTTTCTATACATCCAAGAAGCTCAACAAACTTCAAGTAGGATAAACTCAATAAGATCTACATTAAGACACATTATAATCTAACTGTTGAAAGAAAAAGAATAAGGGAAATCTTGAAAGCAGTGACTGTCATGTACAAGGAGTCTTCAGTAAGCTTAACAACTTTTTTCATGAGACATCATGGAAGCCAGAGGCAGTGGGATGTCATATTTAAAGAGCTGAAAGAAAAAGAAAACCTATCAACCAAGAATTCCACATCTGATAAAACTGTTCAAAAATGAGAATGAGAATAAGATTAAGACATTCCCAGTTAAAAATAAAAGCTAAGGCAGTTCATTACCAGTAAGATTTTCCTTTTAAGAAATGTTAAATGTTAAAGGAAGTTTTTAAGTTGAGGTGAGAGGACTAGACAGTAACTCAAAACTATATGAAGAAATGAAGGTCTCCAGAAAAGTAACTACATGGACAAATATAAACTTGAGATTTACTGTGTGATATAACAGAGAATATACCTGGTCTTTGTCCCTTGCTCCTGAAATGGAGCTTCAAAACCCCTTGGAATTTTCTGATAAGAATGTTTTGTTATGCTGAGGCAACTCATTGTGTGTCCTTAGACTACTTTAGGATGGGGTCAGGGGGAGGGGCTGGTCACCAGAAAGATGGACCTTGTGATTAGATGGTTGGAAATTTGGACCAACCCAACCTCCAGGAAGGGGAGGAGGACTGGAGATTGAGTTCACTTGGTTTAATGAATTATGCCTACATAATGCAATCCCAGTATAATCTTTGGACACAGAGCCTTTCTGGCATGTGAACACATTGGTGGGATGGGAATTCTACAAAGAAAGGGCATAGTAGTTCTGTTCCTTCCCTCTACATCCCCAGATATTTCCCTATATATCTTCATTTAGCTGCTCCTGGTCTGCATTCTTTCTTTTTTTTTTTTTTATTCAGTGAGAGGAGGTGAGACAGAGACACACTCCTGCATGCACTCTGACTAGGATCCACCTGGCAAGCCCGCTGGGGGCAATGCTCTGTCCATCTGGAGCATTGCTCTGTTGCTCAGCAACCAATCTCTTCTTAGTGCCTGAGGCAGAGGCCATAGAGCCATCCTCAGTACCCTGAGCCAACTTGCTTTAATTGAGCCATGGTTGCATGAGGGGAAGAGAGAGAGAAGTGAGATGTGGGAGGAATGGGTACTTCTCCTGTGTTTCCTGACCAGGAGTTGAACCCGGGATATCCACACACTGGGCCAACACTATATCACTGAGCCAACTAGTCAGGGCCTTGCAGTGTTTATTTTAACACTGTAATAGAAAGTATAGTGCTTTCAGTGAATTCTGTGAGTTGTTCTAACAACTTAACAAACCTGAAGGGATAGTGGGAATTCCTGAATTTATAGCCAGTCTGTCACAAATGTATGTAGCCTCTGAGACTTGTGACAAGCATCTTAAGTGGGGGCATTCTTTAGGAGGAATTGTACCTTAACCTATGGGGCCTGTGTTAACTTTGAGTAATGTCAGAATTCAATTGCAATACACCCACTTGGGGTGGAGATGGAACATAACTGTATTTTTGCTTCTAACACCACTTTTTATTTCCTACATGATGTAAAAGATACATTCATAAACTTAATTATAAATTTGTTATTTGGCACAGAGTGGATAAAAATGAGGACAGATCCAGGCAAATAAACACTCTTCATTACCATCAGGTTTTGTCCCAGACACGAGATGAGTGAGACTAGAGTGTGTGTGAGGAGCCACTGAGCCACCTCACCTGCAGGTGTTGTAAAGTTCCAAAAGCTACAGAATCAATATTCATTTTTTAAGAGGCTTGAAGAACATTTTATTAATGTGGGTTAAAGTGTGCAGAGAAATTGTGAGAAATAGTCTCTGTACCGTGTGATTGGCATAAAACCAGGATGGCCCTTGGCATTGTATTGTAAATGCAAAGGGGAGGAAAACATGGATTCCCAGACATTCCACCAACCCTGTGGGGAAAGGGGTGAATGGCTAGCCAGGTACAGGGAGAGAAAAGCCAAAATAAACCTTTTCTTTTAGCAATGAGCCATTTGTGGGCATTTGTCCCCACCAAAACTACCTCTCCTATGTAAATGCGTGTGGTTAACACGTGTGACTCTGGACAGAGAGATGGCAGATAATCACTAGATAATATAGGAATGCCTTTTAATATATAAAGAGACATCTTTCTACCGTTGTGTTGGCTTGTAAATTTTGTTTTCTTCAAAATGATGTATGGCTTGCAAATTGAACATGGTCCTATCATGTTAAAGGACATATGACTATAACCAATAGTGGTAAAGGGCTCCTAATTGCAATTTCTTTTTTGTATTTTTCTGAAGCTGGAAACGGGGAGGCAGTCAGACAGACTCCTGCATGCACCCAACCGGGATCCACTCGGCACGCCCACCAGGGGGCGATGCCCTGCCCATTTGGGGTGTTGCTCTGTCGTGACCAGAGCCACTCTAGTGCCTGGGGCAGAGGCCATGGAGCCATCCCCAGCTCCCGGGCCATCTTTTGCTCTAATGGAGCCTTGGCTGCAAGAGGGGAAAAGAGAGAGAGGAAGGGAAGAGGGAGGGGTGGAGAGGCAGATGGGCACCCCTCCTGTGTGCCCTAGCCGGGAATCGAACCTGGAACTCCTGCACACCAGGCCGATGCTCTACTACTGAGCCAACCGGCCAGGGCCCTAATTGCAATTTTTACTTCTGTACTTCCCACTTACAAAACTATAAAAACTAGGTAGAACAAAGGGCCGGCGTGCTCTCCCTCAGATTTCTGTCGGAGTTGCTGCCGCTTGGCCACGCTAAGACAATAAAGCTTTGATGTGTAATCGATGGACTTTGTTCGTGTCTTCCATGTTTCGAGTCCCTCTGGATTAGGCTTAACATTTGGGGGCCCATCCGGGATTGAGGGACCACCATCGGTCTGCACACCGGAGCTTTCTTGTTCAACCCCGGGTAAGTAGAACAAGGTCGTGACCATTTGGTTGCCATGCGAGCCCTGACTGACGAGCCAGGAAGGGGCCGGTGGCCGTCTCTCCTCGGACGTGAGGTTGGGAGATTTGGGAGGGCAGCCCGCTTTTAGGGAACCCCGTTTGAGTTTAGATATTCTGAGCTCGAGGGAAGAGTGGTGCCTGTTTGTCTATCTGTTTTTGCTGTTTGTCTGGGTTTTTTTGCTGTTTGTCTATCTGTTTTTGTCACTGCATTCGTCTTGGCCCTATTCTCCCCACAGCCAGACATGGGTGGCAGAATGGAAAGCGAAGAGGTAATGAAACTCCCCCAGAAGTGAGCACACGAAGTGAGTTAAAGCTTTTAGAGAGTGAAGCTTTTAAGTACAGTGTGGGGGGAGAGTATAGTAGTAATTTGGGAGTAAATAACTATGGGAGTAATAGGTTCAAAAGTGAGGAACCTTTTTCTTTTTGTACAAATGTTTTTATTTGAGAATAAAATCAGAATGAGGTAGAAACAGAGGAATGTAAATATAAGAGCTTGGAGTCTGAGAATAACTTGGAAGATGGGTTTGTGGCTCTACAGCCCTCTGCTCCCAAAGCCTTTGTCTCAGATCCTTGGAAATCACGGCTCCAAAGAGCAGAAGGCTGGCCTCCCCAGGCAGGGGCGATGAGCCCAGAGCTGGTAAAGCGGCAGGGACAAGGCCGCCTGAGGACTAGGGTTTGCGCTGGCCTTGCAACTTGCCCTGCCCTGTGCCTCTGAGGTGAAGTGAGCAGGCGACAGTGGAGGCAGAAGCGGAGGCTTCCTAGGTCAGCGGGGCGAAAAAGACACAAATAGGGTGGGAGAGAGCTCTGGCCAGTGCTCGAAATCCGCATACAAAAGGTGGGCAGCGGGGAAGGCATGCCCCAAATACAAGGCTCCGGACACCACCAAGTTTCCGGTAGCGCAAGCGCGAGAAGCCGTGGCAGCCACCGCCTTGAGTCCATGCGGCCGCCAGTGTGGCCCAGCCATGGTCCCCTCTTGGACGTGCAGGCGGCCACTCGCGTGGGCAGTGCAGAAAGCATGTCCCGCTGGGGGCACTCAGGCAACAGACCGGACGTGTCTCATGGGTGGCACAGGCCAGGTGCACAGCGCAGCCTCCTTTGCTGGAATGTGCAGCTCCTACAAGCTCCAGACGCAGCAGCAGAGGAAGCGCCTCCAAGCCCCCGGGCCCCAAATCCCTGTGACCGAGGGGGTGGCGGCTCTACAGAAGGCTGACCTTTGTGCGAGAGAGGTTGGGTTCTGCCTAGGAGCCCCAGCCCCAGGAGAGGAGCGGGAAAAGATTCCCCTCCCAGATAAGCTAAACCTGCCCTTCAGCGGGGGTTGAAATTGGAGGGATTTCGAGCTGCTGGTTGTAGCAGCTATTAGAATTTATGAATGATTAGAACACTAAAATGCTTTTTAAAGTTATTCTCTTTAGTAAAAAGAAATACTTAAGAGTTTGGGAAAATTAGATTTTTCCAGTTATTCTCTTTCTCTAAACTCATTTTAGTTCTTTACTGTTCTATGCCTGAAATGAGAGTGAAGGGAACACCTGTTTGGATGTGGCTAAACAGAATCTCATAAACGGCTGTTCTGGAACCTTTTCAAGAGAGTTCTGTTTAGCTTCTATCCTTTTGTTCCTATCATAGTAGCCCTGCATAATGATCAAGCAGGCCAAGTTCTAATCTCTAAAATCCCGGGTTTCTCTCTGATTTGTCTACCTTGTCTGATCCTTGTTTGTGTTTGGTCTTTGTTTAATGTTATCTAAATATAATGTCTTAAGTTCTTGCATACAAAAATTGGAAATGCCGGCTTTAATATTGAAAAAAATAAGATGATATCATCCCTACAAAATTTTAATTTTAATTGGAATAAATATAGTGCACTCATTTAAATTTAAATAGAATAGAATGTGAATCCTAAAAACTTGCTAATTTTGGCTAAACTGCTTCAAACTTCAGGCTGCTGCTGCAAGCTACAAAGCTTGAAGCAGAGTAGATTTACCTAACAAAGGTGTAGATTTTCATTAATAATATAGGAAAATAATGAAAGCCACACTGGAATTTTCCAGCCTTATTGTGCTCTTTAATTTGCCTGTTAATTAACGAGATAGAAATGTTTTAATAAGTATGGGAATGTTACTTGAAAATGCATTTACTATGTTTTGTTAAGTTAACAAAAAGACAAGTATTTCTTATAATTTTGAAGTCAAGGTATTATAAAGTATGCTCAACAAATGCTTAAAGTTCAATTATAAACAATCTTAAAAGGGGGGGAAGGAGTCATATCCTGGAACTCCTGCAAATCTATTTTATCATGCTGTTTACTTAAAAAATTTTTCTTTTGATTACTGATGTACAGGTTTATTCAGCAGTTGAGAGACTCTGGAATCCTACAAGAGATGCCAAACTTCTTTTCTCTTCCTGCAAACTTCTACCCTCTTTTATTTGATCCAGCTGATAATGCTGTTTTGTCTTTTTCCAATCAGCTCTAGGTAAATGGAAAAAGTTTATATAGGCAGATGGGGACCCTCAAACCCCTCAACGAGATCTTCTGAGCATGGCATTTTAGGTCTATAATGACCAAGAGAGGAACAGAAAAGGCAGACAGAGCCCAAAAATAGATCAGGCAAAACACCAGCTCTTGGCATATGCCCATAAAGGCTCCAACGCCCCAAAGAGACTTCATAGGACTCCATCAGGGCCCTGCTTCAAGAGTGGAAAGGAAGGTCATTGAGCTTCTCAGCCCCCACCAGGGACATGCCTTTACTATGGGAAAAAGGGTCACTGGAAGGTAAGCTGCTCCCTCACTCCTCCAAGGGAGGGTTCAGTCTCTTCTAGCCTTGCTCTGGCTACCTGTGACCTGACCTTGCCAGCCTACTGAGGCTTGCCACTGAAGACTAAAGGTGCCCAGGGCCATCGGCCCCATCTCACGTCGCTGTGGACGAGCCTAGGGTATTTCTTCCAAGTAGCAGGTAAACTGATCTCCTTTCTTATGGACACAAGGGCCACTTATTATGCCTTGCCTGAATATTCAGTTTTTTTTATTCATCCCTCGAAGATCTCTGTTGTGGGTATTGATAGCTTTATTTTCTGCTGCTTTGTTTAATATATAGTGTTTTCTTTATTTCTCTTGCCTCAATGCCCCATGCCTATTTTAGGCTGGAACTTACTCCTATTTTAGACAAATTTACTTCTGCTATCCAGGATAGTGTATCCACAGGTTCTCTTCACAACGCCATGATTGCAGAACTCCAGAGAAAGGCACCCTGGGTTCACCTCTCCAGTTTAAAGAAAACAGAAGCTCCGTCTCCATACGTGCTGCAGACAGCTTTTCCAGTCTACCTGAATTGTTACCAGCTAAAAGCAGTGGTCATTGGGACTTGGACTCTAGCTGCAAAGCATGGAAATGTGACCACAACTCCAGTGCCTTGTGAACTTTTCCTGAATGTGTGTGACTCCTGCTCCTTGGGACACTTCTCAAACTGAAGTGGGGTTGGGTTACATTTACAAATAATATGAAGCGGTGATGGTGTCAGCATAGACTTGGTGAAATTACATTAACATGTTAAGGACATTTAAGACTAAAATTTTTATTTTAAATCCTGTTGTATTAGTTAAGACTTTGCTTAATAATCTAATAGGTTTTAATCACTTCATTGTATTAGGACACTTGTTATAATATCTGTTAGTATTGGCTGTTTTAATATTGTTGTTTATTTTATACTTTTCCAGTCTGCCTCCAAATCCAAACATGGGAATTCAGATGAATATGAATCACAACACACAAATTTGAAATTTTAATAAATACAAAAGGGGAATCTGTTGGGGACCGAAATATAAACAGGGTGTTTTTTTTATATCCAGGGGAAAAGTGCTGGGCCTAACCACCCATCTTACCTGCCCAGTTAACAAAGAGCAATACCTGATTATTGCTTATCCCATCCTGATCAAACGCCAGCTAGGGGCCGCCAACCTCCTGGTCCGTCGACCTACGTTTCAGCCTACCTACCAGCCTCTCCCCTCGGTAGATATCGCGTCTTATCCTCCCATTCAGAGGGGAATGGGGAGCCACTGCGCCACCTCACCCACAGGTGTTGTAAAGTACCAAAAGCTACAGAATCGATATTAATATTTTAAGAGCTTAAAGAACATTTTATTAATTTGAGTTAAGGTGTGCAGAGAAATTTTGTGAATAATCTCTGTACTGTGTGATTGGCATAAAACCAGGATGGCCCTTGGCATTGTATTGTAAATGCAAAGGGGAGGAAAACATGGATTCCCTGACATTCCACCACACCTGTGGGGAAAGGGGTGAATGGCTAGCCAGGTACAGGAAGAGAAAAGCCAAAATAAGCCTTTTCTTATAACTATGAGCCATTTGCGGGCATTTGTCCCCACGGAAACTACCCCTCCCATATGAATGCATATAGTTAATGTGTGTGACTCTGGACAAAGAGATGATGGATAAACATTAGAAAATATAGGAATGTCTCTTAATATGTAAAGAGACATCTTTCTATCATTATGTTGTCTTGTAAATTTTGTTTTCTCCAAAATGATGTATGGCTTGCAAATTGAACATGGTCCTATTATGTTAAAGGGCATATGACTATAACCAATAGTGATAAAGGGCACCTAATTGCAATTTTTGCTTCTATACTTACAGCTTGCAAAACTATAAAAACTAAGTAGAACAAAGGGCCGGCGTGCTCTCCCTCAGATTTCTGTTGGAGTTGCCACCTCTTGGCCAAGCTAGATAATAAAGCTTTGGTGTGTAATCGATGGATTTTGTTCATGTCTTCAATGTTTCGAGTCCCTCAGATTAGGCTTAACATAAAGTACCAAAAGCTACAGAATCAATAATTCATATTTTAAGAGGCTTGAAGAACATTTTATTAATTTGGGTTAAGGTGTGCAGAGGAATTGTGAGAAATAGTCTCTGTACTGTGTGATTGGTATAAAACCAGGATGGCCCTTGGCATTGTATTGTAAATGCAAAGGGGAGGAAAACATGGATTCCCAGACATTCCACCAACCCTGTGGGGAAAGGGGTGAATGGCTAGCCAGGTACAGGAAGAGAAAAGCCAAAATAAACCTTTTCTTATAGCAATGAGCCATTTGCGGGCATTTGTCCCCACTGAAACTACCTCTCCTATGTAAATGCGTGTGGTTAACACGTGTGACTCTGGACAGAGAGATAGCAGATAAACACTAGATAATATAGGAATGCCTTTTAATATATAAAGAGACATCTTTCTACCATTGTGTTGGCTTGTAAATTTTGTTTTCTCCAAAATGATGTATGGCTTGCAAATTGAACATGGTCCTATCATGTTAAAGGACATATGACTATAACCAATAGTGGTAAAGGGCTCCTAATTGCAATTTTTTACTTCTGTACTTCTGTTTTTACTTCTCACAAAACTATAAAAACTAAGTAGAACAAAGGGCCGGCGTGCTCTCTCTCAGATTTCTGTTGGAGTTGCCGCCGCTTGGCCAAGCTAGACAATAAAGCTTTGATGTGTAATCGATGGACTTTGTTCGTGTCTTCCATGTTTTGGGTCCCTCTGGATTAGGCTTAACATGTGGAGAACTCTCTCTGCCTAGAGGTCCAGAGCAGGCACACCTGAACTCTTGGCCTACTTTTGCTCACCTCACTGATGGCAAGGAACAATGTTTGCCAAGGAAAAGAATTCCAAGGAAAGCAAAAGTAAGTTTCTCTTTGAAGTCTAGAACTGGTTTAACTGGTCCTTCCAGGTATTCTCAGGGTGTAGCTGTTTTCAAGAAAGAGAGGCCATAAAGAGACCTCCAAAAATATGGAATGCCAGATAAACCATTTATCTAGTGCCTTTTGTGTTCCAACAATTGTTCTTTTTTGAGATTTAGTAGCCCTCTTCCTGCATGTCACAATCAGGAGACTAGAAAGTGAAGAATCCAGGAAAGGTTGGGTTAGCCCCACTTGACACGTGAGACAGCAAGCAGAACTAGAGCTGGAGAATAAGCGGGGCCTGCGTTACTGGTTTGCTTCTTTATTTCTACCCACTTTAGTTTTGCTTTTATTTTGTCCATTAGGGTTGGGGGGAGGACCAAATATTCTCATTATTTAACTTGACTTATAAGCCTCCAATATTTTATTAGGTTTTCTTTAAAAGCAAGCAAGCAGCCTGACCAGGTGGTGGCGCAGTGGATAGAGCGTCGGACTGGGATGCGGAAGGACCCAGGTTCGAGACCCCGAGGTTGCCAGCTTGAGCGCGGGCTCATCTGGCTTGAGCAAAGAGCTCACCAGCTTGGACCCAAGGTCGCTGGTTCCAGCAGGGGGTTACTCAGTCTGCTGAAGGCCCACGGTCAAGGCACATGCGAGAAAGCAATCAATGAACAACTAAGAAGTCGCAACACGCAACGAGAAACTGATGATTGATGCTTCTCATCTCTCTCCGTTCCTGTCTGTCTGTCCCTGTCTATCTCTGCCTCTGTAAAAAAAATAAATAAATAAAATAAGTAAAATAAATGTTTAAAAAAAAAAAGCAAGCAAGCAAATGTAGTTCCCAATGTTCTGTGGAATAATAATGCTATTGAGTATCTCTATAGGCAAAAAGAGAATCTTTTGCTTACTAAAGGCATAAACATTCTCATTGTTAGACATGTACTTCCAAGATGTTGGCCAATTCAAGAGACCTTGTTACCAAATCAGAGAAACTGTCCAACCCAAGTACGCTTTTTCTTAACCATCCACCCATCCACTCATCTATTCTAAACATTTATGATAGTGAACCTGGAAATGAATAACATGATAAAGAAAATAAAAATGTCGCCCTGGCCAGTTTGCTCAGTGGTAGAACATCAGCCTGGCGTGCAGGAGTCCCGGGTTCGATTCCCAGCCAGGGCACACAGGAGAAGCACCCATCTGCTTCTCCACTCCTCCTCCTCTCCTTCCTCTCTGTCTCTCTCTTCCCCTCCCACAGCCAAGGCTCCATTGGAGCAAAGTTGGCCCGGCCGCTGAGGATGGCTCCATGGCCTCTGCCTCAGGCGCTAGAGTGGCTCTGGTTGCAGCAGAACAACGCCTCAGATGGGCAGAACATCGCCCCCTGGTGGGCATGCCGGGTGGATCCGGTCAGGAGCATGCGGGAGTCTGTCTGACTGCCTCCCCATTTTCAATTTCAGAAAAATACAAAAAAAAAAGTCATCCATTATCCCATGGTTTAGATCAGGGGTCCCCAAACTGCAACCCCCTGAGGCCATTTATTTGGCCCCCACTGCACTTCCGGAAGGGGCACCTTTTTCATTGGTGGTCATCCTGTGCTCCAGGAGTACTGTATGTGGCGGTGCCGCAAAGCGTGGCGTCACTCACATACAGTACTACTTCTGGTGATGCGGGATGCACGCGTCACAGCTCTGGAAGCACGTCATATCACTGGTTACGGCTAGCAGTGACAAATATGGAACTGGACATTGGCCATCTCATTAGCTAAAAGCAGGCCCATAGTTCCCATTGAAATACTGGTCAGTTTGTTGATTTAAATTTACTTGTTCTTTATTTTAAATATTGTATTTGTTCCCGTTTTGTTTTTTTACTTTAAAATAAGATATGTGCAGTGTGCATAGGGATTTGTTCATAGTTTTTTTTATCGTCTGGCCCTCCAGTGGTCTGAGGGACAGTGAACTGGCCCCTTGTGTAAAAAGTTTGGAGACCCCTGGTTTAGATCGTTAACATTTTGGTATATATATTTTCTGGGTATTTTTCTATGCCTAGGCACTCAAATATTCATTAACACTTGGGCCATTCTTACTGTCTTTTATAATCTGATTTTTGGATTGATTTATGTAAATATCTTCCATGTTGATAAATGTATCTCTGTATCATCATTTTTATGGCTTCTTAGTATTCCAGCCTACCATATCATGCCATAAGTTGTCTAAGCACTACTACATTATTTTTGACTTATACCAATTCTAATTGTATATATATCTTTGGGGTTTTAAGTGTGTGTTTGGGGTGTGCCTCATCATAGCATAGTAGTCCCAGCATAACCTGTGGCATCATAGACCCAGAGAGGGCAGGATCCCAGGTTCCCAAGGTGCCCAGAGAACCTCTTCCTGGGGATCTTAGTAGCTTATGTGCTCTCCTGGAATGATGAATCCGAAATGTCCTGAGCTTCTTCTCACCCAAACTGACCCTATCCCAACTTTGCCAATCTATTCTTGTGGGTCCACTTAGGCTAATAGAATTTTATTCTGGGTGAGTCCTGGTACCATGGAAACAGAGGCCTCAACTTTTGGAGCAAAAGCTTCTGCTTTTGCAGTATTTTTAAATCCAGCTGCTTCCAGTGCTCCTGGTATAGTTTAACTGCTATAATATTACCTGAGTGGCCCAAGACAACAGAACTTCCATCATGTTCATGTCTTTGGACTTGAGTATTTTTAGTTGTTATGTACAGGAATTTCTAAAACTCAGGGATGGATTATTATACCTGTTTACCAGTAACAAACTCCCCAGAATTTGTCTTATTTTAAAAGAGTTCTATGCCCTTGCCCCTCAAGTGTTGTCCTCAAAGATCAGCTTCCCTGAAAACTTGTTTGAAATGCAGATCTTGGGCCCCAGAGTCACTAAATCAAAACTATCAGTTCAAGAAGCATGGCACTATCCTAGCTGAAATAGCACCCCCTGAGGACCTAACTGAACTTAATATTGGAGGCTAGGATTAAAGCTGAGCTCCAGGTCAGAACTTCTAATGAGGTTCACACAAATCCCCTGGGGACCTTGATAAAATGCAGATTCTGATTTAATAGGTTTGGTTTGGAGCCCGGGACTCTGCATTTGTCACTTGCTCCCACGTGGTGCTAATGCTTTTGGTCCCTGGGACACATTCAAGTAACAAGGTAATGACTTTTCCTAAAACTTGTCAAACTGTACGTTTCACCTGAAGCATATATTAAAAATATAAATTCTTGGCCCTACCCTAGATCTCCTATATCATAATCCACTGACTCCTCAGGTGACTTTTCAACTAGATTAAGTTGAGAAATATTGAGAGAGGGAAATCAGAACTAAATGTGGCTTCTAAGAGATGCAGGGATGAGGCACTGAGATAGAGCTGGAAAGAAACTTGGATGAACACATCCTTGTCTCTCCCCTCCAAAGGGCAGGGGGATGTGTGTTTCCTCTAGAGGTCCCATTGGGTCAGGATTCTCCCCTGTGATCGATGCAGAGTCTCTTAGTTTCATTCTCTGGTGCCTCTTGAGGGTTTACATCATTTTTATGGACTCCAAATCAACCCCAGAGACCTGAAGTACCACTCAAAGACAGAGTTCCCTAAAATGCCATTCATGAAATGTTGGGAGTCAGACTCAGATTCTGCGCATGGTTGTAAAGGAATTGGCTTCTTGAGCAAAGAAAAAGCACAACACTCCATTTCATGGGAATCAGAGGCTATGAGGAAAAATTAGAATGTAGGAAGTAGCAACATTCTTAGTTTTTGTCCCTTCCTTGGAACTCTTGTGTCTTTGTGCTATCATCACAGTGACCTCAAGGGTGTGCTGATTCTCCTTTCTTACCAGCTGTAGCACAAACAAAACAAAAGCCACTAATGCATTTATTCATTCATTCAGCAAATAATGGTTGAGCATGTAATATTTGCCAAGTACCTGTTTAGATGTTCTGGAATCAAAAGATCAAGTGAGGTAACAAAGTATAGTGCTCACAAACACTAGGGGATATTGTATAGCTTCATACTCATTTTGAATATCCCTTAATTTTTGTGAGCAGTTATACTTATTTTCTAGCAGTGTCTGATATAAAGTAAGCACAAAATATGTTGACTATAACAAGGCTTTCTAGTAGAAGAAAACTGTGTGCACAAAGGTGAGATATTTTGCCTCAGATTCCTAATACTCAAATTAACAGTTCCTGCTTTACACCGCAAATACTGACTGACTGTCTTTCTCCTTTGAACAGACTGGCTTCATATTACTTTAGGAAAGATTCATTAAAACTACAAAAAATAAAATACACAAGGTATAGTATTTTTAAAAACATTTTTAATGAAGAAATAATTCCATTCCAAAATATAGACACACAATTAAATAGTTTAATCACTTCAAAATATAACATGTCCCCAGGAGGTTCCAACATACACACACACATACACACACATACACACAAAATAATACTTAACAGCAATACAAAAATCCATACAATAATAGTTTTGTTACAATACCAATGAAGATTGTGAAATCTTTAGGGTCTTTGAATTGGTTACTTCAAATGGTGTCAAATTACAGTAGTCATAATTTAAAAACTCTTACAGTTAATTAGGCTTAAGACGTCACATTTCTGATTGTTTTTTCTCTCTTTTTGGCTCAAAAGTAAAAATGCCCTTTCTTCTGAGGACACAGTGGAGTTCTTATTTGTGGCTCCTTGCATGGAATCGAACCAAGGGGATTGCAGCAACCAAAAGTTGCTGTATTTACAATGTTTATCTACAGTTAACAGCCAAAAATTAATAAGGGTGAACAAAGATGATCAAAATAAAAGCAGACATCAGTGCTAAATTATGATGCAGCAGTTTGGCTCATGCATATAAGAAAATACATAGTATATCACAACAAAGGCCACACTCTTATGCAATTAAGTTCACATTACTACTTACAAATGAACCTTCCCTGCCTTATCATTCGAGAATCCATTTTTCACAATCTCCAGCACATCTCCCTCTGACCAACCAAACTTACCCCAACTTCCGTCCTGACCAACCACAACTGATTCCTGAATACCATACAGTAGATTTCACCCTCCTCCCTCCCTCCATTAACATGGCGCTGTGGAAGAGGGTTGGCTGTGTTAGACCAGTGCTCATTAACAGGTCATCATCTCTGGTGGAGATGGATGTGCAATTTATCGTGGAAAAAGAAAGAAACGCCCCCACACGAGATATAATTGTGTCTAATGGACAGGACAGGTAAAACCTGCTGGGTTTGCTCTTAGAATAGGCCCCAATAGTAAATTTGGAGAGCCAAGGAAAGAAACCCACCAAAAACCACAAAAACCCAAAACAACACACGCCATTTTGTCTCGATTACAGGACAGGGGTGCTTGAGTCTGGTCTCAGTGCTGACGTGGAGCTAAGAGAAAGAAAAGGTGGCCGGTTAGTCAGGAATTGGTCATTGGCAGCAGTTTCCAGAGTCCTTGCAATGACTTTTTATGATGGTATCAACAACCATGTGATGGAGTTGGCAATGAAGGCTACGACAAGGGGGAAGATTATCAGCAAAACAGCTCAAACCTTAGACAAACATTCTAGTGTAGAAACACAAAGCAACAACAGATGTCAGCTCAGTCCAGTCAGTGGTTGCATGCCACTTGCAAGATCAGAGTTCCGAGTTTAAGAACTATCTGGCTATGATTTAGAGCTGACTGCAATGTAGGTAGCTGGGATGTAGTGGTTTTAAGTTATGTGTGAGGCACCAGGGACCACCTGCTCCATCTAGAGAGGTATGGTTTCACAGAAGATGGGCAGTGGAAAGGAGATGAACATTAATATATTAACAAAACCCGCAATAAAATCCATCTGTGCAAAGAAATCTGAGAACTGTGCAGTTGTGCCACTTTGGTGTCAGCCTGTTCTCAGGGACATTTGTCAGACTGGTTCTCTGGAAGGAAGCATGATTAAGTACATCAATGGACAGAATGGGCTCCTTACTAATATCAACCAAGAGCTTTACTATCCCCAAAGCAAGTGATCTTGTTCTAAAGGGCAGCCAAGGAGATGGTACCATGCTGACAAATGCAGAGACAGGAACATCTTCGAGTCCTCCGAGAGGGAGCTGGAAGATGTCAGGATGTCTGTTCTCAGCTGGGCACCCACCAAACCGACTCTGTGGGGTGGGAGAAGGTCTCTGACAGCCCTGGATGCAAAATCAAGCTGTTGAAGCTTTAACATCGACACGGAACCTTTTCTGTTTATTCTGAATAAGGCCTTTTCAGAGATTGTATTATACAACTTTATTCTAAAGCAGTGGTTCTCAGCTTTTAGCATGCATCAGAATTACCTGGAGGGTTTATTAAAACACAGATTGCTGGGCCCCACCCCCAGAGTTTCTGATTCAGTAGGACTGGGTTGGGGCCCAAGAATCTGCATTTCTAAATAAATTCCCAGGTGATGATGCCTATGCTTTCTGGTCCAGGGAACATACTTTGAGAACCACTGTTCAGAAATGATGTTCTCTTCTTTCTTTCAAAGGAGAAGCAAGAGTACCAGAGAAGGTGCCAATTTAAGTATAATGTATATAATATGTTGCAGGATTCTAACTTCATCAAGTCTTGAAAAAATTTTTTTTTCATATCCCAGGAATCCCTAAGGGAGGTCTTTAGTGCCCCCCAAAAAGGGTCCTCATAAAGGACCAGACTTTCATTCTCCCTTCTTTGACAGTTCTTTTGCACACCAGTTTCTCCCTGAGTGCAAAGTCCCAACTCAATTCAGAAGAGCCTGTTTCCTTTCACATGACCACAGAAGGCTGCATGCAGAGAACACCAGATAGCCAGCTAAGGCAATACACATTCAGAAATAAAAGGAGAGCAAATGTTTTTGCAAGCGCACTTGAAGCCTGTACAATTAAAGCTGAAGGCCTCCAAACAACCTGATCGGGGAACTTGTGGGTGAGCGGTGCTGTTAGAGACATGCTCCCTAAAGCTAAAACGAGAGGAACAAGACCGTGGAAGAGCAAAGATCACTTTAGTCCGTTTGGGGATCTTATGGCACCTGTGGTTTATAAACAGCTTTAGTAACGAGTATTTCAAAACATAGTTCACAGTTTTTAAGAAGATCTGTGCTGATTTTAAAAACTAGATTCTATATAATTTGAATGTTGTCTTTTTTTTTTAATACGTTCTCTATTTGGAAAAAATATTTACACTAAGTTCTATGGCTGATTTGTTAGAGTATCTTGAAAGAAAACAACCCCAAGTTGGGAAGAAGCCCCCAAAACTGCATTTTCCTGGTTTGTTTGGTTCAAGTCACTGCTCACAGAGACTTGAAGACAACACAGACAGTGCGGGCCAATGACCTTTCTTGGCTTCTGGCCTCTGAGTCTGTACACTCAGGAACCAGATCCTTCCGGGTCAAAGAATAATTGCAAGTGGATGCTTTTTTCCCAAATGCTGTGGAAAAAAAAATGTACACTGTATAATAAATTGTTTTGTTAAAATCTCAAAGAATTCAGAAATTAAACTTCTAGCTACAAAGAGTATTAGTGTTGTCATTGTAAACTGAACAGGTTCAAGATCATGTGCAAAGGTTTAAAATGCTTGTTAATACTGCCATCATGAGTGACAGCAGCATGGGTGTCAGCCTGTGGTTTTTTTGTTTGTTTTTAACCGGGATGAGCCATGTTACAGAAGATGGAGCTGATAAGTTAGCTTTGAACAGAAGTCTTTTTTTTTTTTTTCCTTCTTAAAACACACACCTATGAACTACAAATCTTAGAACAAAACATTAGCTGCACTACAGTCAGCAGAATACGTCTTTAGGGGCAGGGGTGTGGCAGGAGCTGCTGCGGGTGGCGGTTCCTCTCCGGTGAGGCTGCTGCCAGGCTGCTGTCTTCTCCTCTGTGTGGCTGGGTGCAGCGCTCCCTTCATCACCAGCTCTCATGTTACTTTCATCATCTGTCTGACTATAGTTTGCCTGGGGATAAGGAATGTGGAATTTTTTTTAAAGATGAGAACTGTTCTCTAAATTAAAATCAGGAAGCTTAGAATCCCCCCTTTTCTCTCTCTCTCTCTCTCTCTCTCTCTCTCACACACACACACACACACACACACACACACACACACACATATTCTCTTTCTCTCTCTCTTTCTCTATTCCTTTCCTCTGACAATCAGGAGTGAATGTCCTGGGGACACTATGTGCTATTTATTATATCTTCTGAAAGAAAGGACAAAAAAAAAATCACATTGAGTCTCTTGCTTAATGGGGACCCAAGGCATCTGGAGGGTTAAAGCAATGCCATGCTGTCCTTCGGACCAGGAGATAAGAGCACTGACTCACCATCAGAATGTCATGCTAATTTTTAAAAATTAAAAAAATAAATCCACTATTGATCTTCAAATTTCCCAACGTCTGAAGTTAGGTTGTGGCTGGTCCAAGAGAGTGAAATATGCAGCCAGAGGGATGGAAAAGGGACAAATCTGAGAAATGACTGGACCAGAATGGACTCTAAATTGAGTGCTAAGCCTTATGTATACTGTTTCTTCCAAAGTGGCTAGCTGAGAAGCAGTAAGCTAGGTTTTACTGGTTTCTGCGTTGATAAGTGCACATTTATCTTCCAATAGGCCTCAGGCTCTTTCTGAGCAGAGGGTGGGTCTTCCAGTATCTTGTGTCATGACCTTTGTCCATGTAGGGCTCTGTTGGTGGAAACCTAATTGACTTCGAGCTGATGAAGTCGATGTTAGCATCCTTGGATAAAAGATGCCTACACTCTGAGATAATTTCTGGTTTTGTAGTCAAGCAAACAGATTTGAATATCATATACTGCTCTAAAATTTCAGCTGTATTTCTTGGCTACTACAAAAAAATTACAGTAAGATGGAACCGGCTGGAAAGAAGAAACACCACTAGGTTCTGCAGGTTTCTACCATGTTTTAAATGATTTTTGCCTAAGTGACTGATTTAGTGACAGGCTGGTTCATATTTAGAGTCCTCTGAATGCCAGCTAGGTAGGTACAGGATGTTCTAAATGACAAAGGCCACAGCTGTTTTTTTTTTCCCCTTAAGTGAGAAGTGGGTAGGCAGAGAGAGACAGACTCCTGCATGCACACCAACTGGGATCTACCCAGCAAGCACCCTATGGGGCAATGCTCTGCCCATCTGGAACTGTTGTTCCGTTGCTCAGCAACCAAGCTATTTCAGCACCTGAGGTGAGGCCATGGAGCCATCTTCAGTGCCTGGGGGCCCACTTGCTCCAACTGAGCCATGGCTGTGGCAAGGGAAGAGAGAGAGAGAGAGAGAGAGCGAGAGAGAGAGAGAGAGAGAGAGAAAGAGAGAGAGAGAAAGAGAAGGGAGAGGGGGAGAGGTGGAGAAGCAGATAGTTGCTTCTCCTATGTACTCTGACCAGGGATCAAACCTGGGACATCCAAACACTGGGCCGATGCTCTACTATTAAGCAAACCAGCCAATGCCTATATGTATTTTTTTTACTGCTAAATTTGTACCAAAGATAAAATATTGCCTGAGAATTTTCAAAGTACTGAAATATTTGGCTTTTAGATACAAGAAACAAATGCTACTTTTTATCTGGCTTTATGTCAAGGACAATTCATAAACTTTAAAAATATATATATTTTTCTAAACAGTAACTACTGAGGTTTAAATAATGTGCAGAACAAAAATAATCAAATTGCTGGAGCTAAGAGAAGGAAAATGCTATTAAGGGAAAAAGCTTGCTCCTTGGGGACTAGATTTGTTATAACTAGAGTGAATATTTTCAGAAACAGCTCCTGAGAATTTTTTTACTGTAGTTGTAATGGATCAGGAGAGTATGTGCTGTCACATTCTTCAACCCAAGGGAGGCAGAATGGAATGGGGTCAATACGTCCCTTTCTTTTACACCAAAAGGGTCTCATAGCTCTAAACGTATATATATTTCATAATAGCAATCACGCCATGGTTTTTACTTGCTTAATCTTAACCTGAGGACTGAGACAGGAGGAGGTGTGTAGTGTTTGATCTAGAATGTGTTCTTTACTAATTGATGCCATTTAGGAGATCTCTATCCCCTTTTCAGTGTGGCAGCCACAGTTGAGTTTATTATCTCCTGTATTAGACTTAAACGGGATTCCATGGTTGGAAAAGACTACATAATAACAGCAGATATAAGCACTTGGGCCAGTGCAGCAGATAACTGTGAGAGAGGTATTAGCTTAGAACTGTAATGAGGGACATCTAAGTGGCCATTAGCGGGAGCCAGAGAAACCATCTAGACTTAAGGGACAGTGTAGCTGAAAGTGTATTGAATCATTGCACGTAGATGATTCCTAGCCTTGTTTATAAAAAATAGGGGGAGCAAGCTAGTTCTGACTCTCAGGAGTACCCATGCAACTACATCATAACTGCTGCAGCTCCCAGGGACTGAACTGCTTATAGAGCACTGAACATAGTGCCAGGCATGTACGAGTGGGTTCATTAAAATTCTAGTGTGCCTGCCACTAGGTTAAGATCTTTAAAACCTGTATCTCAGAAAGGACAACTCCTCTGTGATGCAGGTATTATCATGCATGTTGTACAGAGGGAATGGAAGCTCACAGAGGTTTAATAGTTTGTTCAAGGGTATGCTCCTAGGATTTGATGAAACTCACATTTGATATTGGGTCTATTAGAATTTGGAGCCTAAGCTTCAGATCACCACACTCAAGTGATCCTGCCAGTCAAGTGCTGATCTCGCTCCATTAAACAATTACTGAGGATTTTCCATTTATGTAGGTGGGGAGAGGGGCAAGTATCACATGTCATGTAAATAATACTTTAAATTGATATATATTCTTCAATTCCAGAAAGGATTTGAATTAGCTGTTCCAAAAATAAAAGGCTGCAGAAGTTTTCCTTTATGTTTTGCTTCTTTTGTTTTTGCTTTTGTTTCAGTTCAGCTTTCACTTGTGAAGGACATACCTTTGACCTTTTAGGCCCCAAGGACAGCATGACTAAGGAGCTGGCCCATCTCTAGAAGTCCTGAACAAGCCCGGACTATTCCTTCTCAAGTGATAGACTCAAACTTGGGTGCTATTATGGATTGGATGTGGTTTCATAGCCACAGAATATTTCTGGGGCATATCTGGTGTTGTAGAAGTTTCTGTGCCATTTTTCCTAATTAATCGAGTTAAAAAGTCAACTCCCAAGGTTGTTTACCAAATCTCTACTGGATTGTAACAAAATGCTCCATAGACTGGGATGATTCTTTGACAAAAGCAGGGAAGAAGGATATTTATCACATACAAACACCTAAGAGAGGGTGACTGTGAATTTAGGTTACAGGTTATGAGAGTTCAGTGTACAGTGGCCACATCCTAAACAAGAGGGTACTTACTTGAGAGGAGAGTGATAAAAGGATATTGTATTCAACCTTGCAAGCTGACCTGTGGGTGACAAAGGACACAAACAAGAAAGGTGACATGTCAAGTCTGTGATGCAGTCAAGCTGGTGAATTATTTGGTTGGAAGCCATGCACAAAGACAGAGAAAGAAAAAGAGGGAGAGTCCAGTGAACGATAATACATTCCGATCCAACAAACAACCACATGCTCACAGAACAGTCAAGGAAAACCACTCCAAAGTTCTCCGAGGCACATGTCTTCAGTGGGGACACACAGGCCTGTTATATTATCCTAGCCCTTTTCTTGGCCTTTCCCTTGTAGTCACTGGGCATGGAAAGGTAAGGAGAGAGAGAAGCAGCTTAAGATTTACCAGAGATGGCAAAAACTCCAACTGGATCTGAAGCTATTAATAGAATTTCCCTTCATTTTACTCATATACGGTTAAATTCTTAATTCATTAAAACAAGTAAAAGTCTAATATTTTATATGGAATGGCTGCCTCCCCTTAAAATAAACCCTAGAAGGCCCTGGCCGGTTGGCTCAGTGGTAGAGCGTCGGCCTGGCGTGCAGAAGTCCCGGGTTCGATTCCCGGCCAGGGCACATAGGAGAAGCGCCCATCTGCTTCTCCACCCCTCCCCCTCTCCTTCCTCTCTGTCTCTCTCTTCCTCTCCCGCAGCCAAGGCTCCATTGGAGCAAAGATGGCCCGGGCACTGGGGATGGCTCCTTGGCCTCTGCCCCAGGCGCTAGAGTGGCTCTGGTCGCGACGCCCCGGAGGGGCAGAGCATCGCCTCCTGGTGGGCAGAGCGTCGCCCCCTGGTGGGCGTGCCAGGTGGATCCCGGTCGGGCGCATGCGGGAGTCTGTCTGTCTATCCCCGTTTCCAGCTTCAGAAAAATACAATAAATAAATAAATAAATAAACCCTAGAATTTCAGTAACTGTTACCACTCAAATCTGGAAACTGATATGAGCTCTAAAAGGGAGGTCTAACAGGTGTCTCTAACAGCATGAACCAGAATATTGATTACTTAACCACCTCTCTCTCCCTCTATGTAGGAGAGGCAAATGAGATATGTGTAGAATATCCCTCAGGGTTCCCAGAGACATCCTGGCAGCTTCATCCAAGCTAATTTCCTCTGTGGATGGGCCATAGAAATTGAAAAGAGGAGCCTTCTCCATGGGTCTGTACGTTAGGTGACTTTGTTTCTGCAGCACTGAAGCATGGCATTACCGATATAGTCACTGTTTTGGCTATTTTTTTTGTATGCCTAGACCAGGGGTCTCAAACTCAACTCAGCATGTGGGCCGCAGAGCAAGATCACAGCTGTTCGGCGGGCCGCACTAGGTCTACAAAAGGCAACTGTTACGCAACACTTTTCTCACTGCAGTTGAAAACAAAAAAAAAATCAGTACAACAAGCACAATCGTACATGCAGTTTACTCAGTGTCACAAAACGACCAGAAACTGTAGTTCGCATCACAACTGCTGTTAACTAAGCTAATATCTAGCTAGGATGCTAGAGAAATGAAAAATACAAGTAGGCCCCTAATTTTATACAAGTAGGCTTACTTAATTTTATCCAAAATATTTTGAACTTCGTGGGTTAGTCTGCGGGCCGCACAAAATTGTTCGACGGGCCGCAAGTTTGAGACCCCTGGCCTAGACCAACTTGTTTCTGAAATGTGTTTGTGAAACCAAAAGGGTGAATCGCACAATCCAAAGGGGCCAAACTTTTGTCTCATATTGTTGGGGTGGGGTTGGTGGGCTCCAGTTTTCATCTTGTTACATTCTTCTTGGGAAAATATTTTAAAACTTAATCTATGAGAAATAGAAGATTATTTATTCTCTCTTTCACTAACAGAGTAAGAGAGAGAGAGAGAGAGCGCCGTTGTTGACCTAGGAATGTGGAGTAAATTCTCTGGCCATTGAACAGAAAGCCTTACAATATAATGACCCGCTGAGACTTGGGGAGCAGCAGGTCTTGAATAGGCAAACATCCCTGAACTCCCAGAACCCCAAGAAAACAGGGTGGATTAAGGGGAAAGGAAATAATATACAAGAAAGACAAACACTGCAGTAGAACAGTTTCCACGGGAAAACTGCATCTCCTTTAGAATGAGCTACCAATTACATTTATTCCCATTGCATGTGTTACGTTCAGTGAATTCTCAGATGGAGTAATACAGTCCAGTATGTATGACAATCTGTCCACCCACACTCTGCTGAACATGGGACCCATGGTCCCCCCGACCTTTCTTAGTGAGGTTTGTCACTTGCCTGCTATTTCCATTGGACGTGAGGTAGGTATTGAGGGGGGCTGAGAACCAATCATTCAAGGCAGGAGACATATTTATGCTTTATTCAATTTCCTTGGGCCTTATTCTCCGTATATTATTTTCATCTATGCGAAAAAGTATTTAAATTTTTTAGTGTCTAGAATACATGGACTAAGGAGTGTAGTCAGAGTATTCCCGAAAGGGAGGGTGGAAGGAGAAAGGCAGCTCTGATGTTTTGGAGTCGTAGGGAAGCCCCAGCTCTCGGGGGCTGGAGCACGTGTGAGTGGTGTGGGCCCGACCCCCGTACCTGATAGGCTTCATCCTGCAGCTTCTGCTTCAGGTATTCCTCCATCTGGAGCTCGTTCTCCAGCTGCCGCACCGAGTCGTTCTCATAGTTCTCCTCCTCAGGCTGCACGTAGGGGTCGCCATCTTCTGTAACCCTGGGAATAAACCACAGATGGAGTTTTGGAGCAAATCTTAGAAGGAAAGTTTCAGTGCAAATTCGTGCGTTAGCTGCAGTTTGGAAGGCACATTCACTTAGTCCTCCAGTTCACTTCTTCGCTTCAATTCACTGTTTTCTGTTACCTAACAGAACATTAAAAAACCCCCAAACTTTGCAAGTTTAGGAAAATACATGACCACTGTATTCTCATATGCAATTTTCCTATTGTTCTCTGATCATTATTAGTCATCTGGTTTTCTAGGGTTTGCAGGAACAAGTCAGCATTTAAATATCAATCTTAAAAAAAAAAGGAGACTTATCTTCCAGGTGGATATAATTTTCCCCAATTTTTTTTTTTTTTAATGGAATCCAAAAACACTTTCTATAAGGAAAGTGAGCCCTCTAGTGAAATAAAGATTAAGGACATTTGTTCATAATTTAACCCTCTCCATATTATGCACGTGTGTAGACATGTGCACACATGTGCTTTATTTTTATAGTAGAGTTAAGCTTCCAAATATCAGCTAATCAATGTCAGGAAGGTTAACTCTAACTTATAGCTCTTGATCTTAAAAATTTATATTAGCTTTAAATCTAAGAAATTCTTTTAAATTGTCCAACTTTAGATAAAAATGACCTTTTTTGTGACAGACAGAGAGACAGAGAGAGGGACAGATGGGGACAGACAGAAGGGAGAGAGAAAAGAAGCATCAATTCTTTGCTGTGGCACCTTAGTTGTTCATTGATTGCTTTCTCATATGTGCCTTGACTGGGGGGCTACAGCAGAGCGAGTGACCCCTTGCTCAAGCCAGAGATGTTAGGCTCAAGCCAGAGACCTTGGGTTTCAAGCCAGTGACCATGGGGTCATGTCTATGATCCCACAGTCAAGCCAGCCACCCCACGCTCAAACTGGTGAGCCCATGCTTAAGTCGCATGAACCTGCACTCAAGCCGGTGACCTCGGGGGTTTCAAACTTGGGTCCTCTGTGTCCCAGTCTGACATTCTATCCACTGTGCCACTGCCTGGTCAGGCCAGATTAAAATGACCTTATTCACTAATGTGTGACTCTTTCCATCTATTCCTCTTAATATATACAAAGCTTTTAGAACACAAATTCACTACCTAAATCACATGACTAAAATTTTCTCAAGGTAAAAGCACAATACACGTTTAGATAGTACAGATATGAAATTATTCCCTAAAATGAAAAGAGTAGTCAAGGAGAAGTTTTTGGATAGGAACTTAAATGCCATTGCTCAAGTTTATTTATATCTGTACAACATGTTCTCGTTATTTTTAGAGGTTTGGGGCCAGCATAAATAGGTCTATGAGGCTTCCATGAACTTTTTCTCCCAAATTCCTGCTGCAGTGTTGGTAGCTGGAACTGCCACCAGCATATGGGGGACAGTAGACTGGGTGGCTTTAGCCACAGTCTTGGATTTTAGGATTGGAACGAAAAAATTTTAAGTAACCACCAAATAAATGCTTAATCATAGAAAGTCAAATAGATATGTATTTACTAGACTAAACTGATGACAATTACTTCACCATTTTGAATAACAAACAAATCAAGTCATTCTAAATTATAGAGGAAAGGACAAGAGAGCAAACTAAAATTAAAAGCAGCAGCCCACTGCCACAGTAAATTACGTTACAAGTGTTTTGTTCTGATCTTATGCTCTGCCTTTCACAGTTGGCTTTCAAAGCATATCTATTTATAATTTCCCATTATGACTGGTCTTTTACTCACTGCTTGGATTGGGAGCCAAAACACCAGAAAGGTCTCTGTTTAGTTTCTTCATTGGGTCTTTAAAACAGCCAATTTATTTTTTGTAGACTAGTCTGTAGTCCTTTTCACATTAAGCGCTATCACCCATCTATAGTTTTTTTTTTTTCTTAACACTTAGCAATTCCGTTTTCCAGCCTTTTGGTGAACTCTGCCCACATCACTGACCACTCCGGGAGCCTTGTCGTCCTGAAGGCCCATGCTCTTCCCTTCTTTTCTTTCGCTCTCTTCCCTCCCAAACTGGGCTCTTCAGCTCTGTCCTAGCTTCCCTTCGTTTCTAGCTTTAGTTTCCTCTGCCTGACTGCTTTGAGCTGACCCAGTGTTACAGAAAGTAGTGGGGGACCTGATTCTGCTGGCTTCCATCAAGGTACAGAAGCTTAAAGGGGTGAAAACCTCTGCAAAATGTCTTTTAAGGGTCCGATTTAGACATAGTCAACAAGTCAACCAAGCTGGATTTCTTTCTTTTTTTAAAAAAACATGGAATGCTTCACGAGTTTGCGTGTCATCCTTGCATAGGGGCCATGCTACTCTTCTCTGTATCATCAAATTGGATTTCTCTGTAATGAGATTTTATGCATTTACAGTCATGTGGTGCATAATGACATTTTTGGTCAAGGCCTGACCGCATATATGATGGTTGTCCCCTAAGATTATAATGGAGCTGAAAAATTCTTATCACCTAGTGACAGCATAGCTGTCATACACTATAGCGCAACACATTACTCATGTGTCTGTGGTGATGCTGGTGTAAACAGACCTACTGCTATGCGGGTTGTATAAAAGTTATGTGTAGCACATAATACTTGATAATGCTAATACATGATTATATTACTGGTTTGTATATTTACTGCATGTTTTAGCATTATTTTCCACTTATAAATAAGTTTGCTGTTAAACAGTATGCTGTGTTATGGTGGCAGCAGCTCCAAGTATCTCAGATTTACTTTTTCTCTTGATTTCATCAATTTCCCTTGTGCTTATTTTATCTCGTGTTGTTTTCTACAGCGACACGCTGTATAGGCTTGTAGCCTAGGAGCAATAGGTTACTAGACCATATAGTCTAGGTGTGCAGTAGGCTGAACCATCTAGCTTTGTGTAAGCTGTAAGTGCACTCTGTGATGTGTGTACATGACAAAATTGCCTAATGATGCATCTCTCAGAACACATCTCTGTTATTAAGCATTGCATGACTATACTCATTTCAATTCTTATTGCTTATACAATATTGTTCATCACATTATGCACAGAGAAGCCTCTCTGGCATCATGGGGCCCTCCAAGTACAAATATAAAAAGTGCAAAAGATAGAACGACTCATCTCCTGAACTAGTCTGTGAGTCCTGGAAGGATGGAAGTGATTTTTTTTTTTTTTTGTATAAAACTAGCACAGTGCCTTGGGTGAGCCAGACTCTCAATAAGCACCGGTCGGCTTTGGTTATTGACACTCTCTGGAAATTGTGAGGGGGGAAAGTCACAATGTCAAATGTAAATGTAGCACCCTCCTACCTCTTCTGTCAGAAAAGGAAGCCTCATCATCTTTCTTCGAAATAAAGAACGAACCAACTATATTTTCATTTTCCGATGCGCCCTACATACAGTGTTCTGTTACTGAGAAGATGCCCCCGAGCAGAAGATACTCACACGTCACTGCGCAGGGTGCTTGGGGTAGCGCTGCTGTGAACATACCCGGGTTTCCGGGCATGGATTTGCGCTAGAAAAGCCTTTTCAGAGGTTGGCGATGGAACCAGATCCTCAAACTGAGTTCGTGCAAATTCAGAATCCACGTTACTCTCCGTTTCACTCCCTACCTCTATTAGGTACAATTGAAGGAACAAAAAATGACTTGTTAGAATTTTTATAATCAGCAAAGAAAGGGCTAGGCTGAACAAAAACCCACCCGTGCTGTATAAAACATTAACCAGTTATTGTAAGTCAAGTAAGCGTTTATTTTAATTCTAAATGAGAATTGAAACTTGACATGAATTACTATAAAACTGTTTGATATACAGTATTGTCTTTTTTTAAATCTCAGAAATGTTATGAGAAATCTTTGTGTCTTTACTTAAAACTCCTGTTTTTGCTCCTTTACAGAAGTCTTCCATAAAATTGTCACTTTTGCTTAATATTACCTTAATTTAGGAAATACAAACCTGAAGTATTATATTCACTTAAGATGTTAAAGTTTCATAAGAGTATAAATTAATAGTACTTGAGACTTCTACAATAAGAACAACATTTTTAGTAATCGCTTGGTAGGGCAGTGGGTATATACCATTACCCATGATGTACTAACTGCTGTCATTTCTATCCTGTAGTAATCTTAGTCTAAAGTAGCAGCAACAATTTTCATTACTTTAATTCTTATTATAGAGGTTTTAAGAAATTTAAATCCAGATTTAAAAAAATATTGAATTATTAATTCTTATAGTTGCAATCTCACCTAAATGACCCCAGTACTTCCAGGCAAATATCTTGCTAAGTGTGCTTTATTTATTTATTTATTTATTTATTTATTTATTTATATTTTTCTGAAGCTGGAAACGGAGAGGCAGTCAGACTCCCGCATGCGCCTGACCGGGATCCACCCGGCACGCCCACCAGGGGGCGATGCTCTGCCCATCTGGGGCATCGCTCTGTCGCGACCAGAGCCACTCGAGCGCCTGGGGCAGAGGCCCAGGAGCCATCCCCAGCGCCCGGGCCATCTTTTGCTCCAATGGAGCCTGAGGGGAAGAGAGAGAGAGAGGAAGGAGAGGGGGAGGGGTGGAGAAGCAGATGGGCGCCTCTCCTGTGTGCCCTGGCTGGTAATCGAACCCGGGACTTCCGCACGCCAGGCCGACGCTCTACCACTGAGCCAACCGGCCAGCGCCTGCTAAGTGTGCTTTAAAGAATAGATGAGATGCATTAGTAACTGGTAAGATAGTTATTTGAATATTCATGCTGTTCAAGTTTTTAAAATTCTGTTTAGTATTATTTGGATAAAAGATGCTCATAACTTTGTGCTGTTATATTCTGGGTATATCTTTCTTTGGAAATACTGCAAAGGTAAATTTCAGGTTAGCTTCATTCAAATAGTCATGCATTCCAAATGAACAGAATCTAAATTAGTAAATAAGACATCTGACTTTATGAAACAACTGCATTATGTCACTGTGGATCATGACAGGTGTTAACAGCGACAATCTCTGGCTTCTTGAATTATAAAGTCAATTTTAGTATTTCTCTTTATTCTTTTCTGTGTCATTACACTTCCCACATTAAGCAAGTATTAAGTCTTCTTGACAGCAATTATAAACATTAACTTAAAAATCTGAATATAGCAATAAAATACCACACAGATCTTTAAAAAATTCTTTTATACTTGACAATGAGCAGATCGCTAACAGAGGCCCCCACTACTTTTGGGTCCTTCTCCAAAGAGCAGACAAATGAGAGAGAACAAGGGACGCACCAGAATTCAGTTCTTTCACGAGAGAGGACATGGTGTTAGTGATGGAATCCGCTGCCACTAGTAAGTCATTCCTTAAATTTCTTCTTGAACCTTAAGCAAACAAGAAATGATAATGAATTAAAAACAACAACAAAGCTTTTCCTTTTTCCAAAATTTTATGCTGCTTGTCATTTCCATTGCCATTCTAAAACAAGAAAATATATAAGACTTCTCCTTTTTAGACGTGCTTTGGTCCATTTCTGAAAAAAAAAAAAGGTCCATGTCTATTGTGCTTAGGGCAATGGCCTCTGATGTAGGAAAACATGGCAACCAATGGGGGGTTCATAAAATGCATTGCCCAAACAAGGACAGTTTTTCAAGTGAAAGGGGGAGATATTAATAATAAGACTGGGTGAGCCAGCACAAGTGAGGATGGTCCCAGGTAAAACAGTTTGTGTGATAGCCCTTTTTAAGAACAGCCCACACAGATGAAAAGTCTGCTTTTGCCAGGAGAGCTGCACCTTCCTACCTGCTACTATCAATTAAGCCATCATGTGGCTCAATTTTGATGAACCCATCAGATTTTGATCTCTAGCACCACAGCCCCTGTCCAATCAGGCCTCCCAGAGCTCCTGCTCCCACTGGAGGGACCTGTTGGGAATGGGGCTCCTGTGCACTGAATGCCCCAGAGTAAGGAGAAGAGGTGAGAATGAGTGTAACGGTTGCCAAATAATGGGCAAAAGATGTATGTCTGGTATCTTGACCTGGGACTTAGGCCATGTTTCTTTATGGCAGGGAAAGATGAGTATGTTGTCTCAGGGACCCTAAGGGTTAAACGGATATTTGTGGGCTGGCCTGGGAACCAGGCAAGGTTGAGATGGCACAGAGGGCTAATCATCATAATTTCGGAAAAAAGGGCTGAGATTTCAAATCTCTGACTGAACAGGTGAATTGATGCAGCCACAAGCCCTTTGTGAGCGAGGCCACATATCATTCTGTCATTTCTCAGGAAGTAAAATTAAACAAGTAAAATAATAAATACATGAAGATTTTTAAAAAATCAAAGTAGTTAGATACAACTAATTATAATAGAAAGTTCAAACTGATTAAAAATTCTTTATGATTTAGGGGAAGGACGTTTCTCTTTCTAAAAATTAAAGGAAAATTGATTTTGCATCACTTAAATTCTTATTTTCTTTTTCAGAAGTAAAAGCCCTATTATGGCTCTTCCCTTGTCCCTCATCACAGAGAGTCCACCATTATTTTTCTGTAAAATGTAAAATTTTGGCGCCCAGACACAATAGCAGAGAGAGTCTGTTTCCTCACACTTTTCTATATCTGGATATTACTGATGTTAAAAAGCTTTTCTAAAAAAATCTGCTAGATAAATGGTGATATTAAAATTGGCATTTCTGCAATGATTTGAGAGCTGGAACATCTTTTCATATTATTATTGGTAATTTATTTCCTTTTCTGTCTGTTCATACTCTTCATTTACTTTTACTTGGGAGATATCTTCTTCCTACTGATCTCTACATTTTTTTTTCTGTGTAACTGGAATTATGAAGCTTAACTGCCACATATGTTAGAAATGGCTTACTCAAGTTTTTCCTTTTTGCCTGTTGACTTTGTTTCTTTTTGCCTTAAAACTAATAGTCAAATAACATCTCTCTTTACCTTAAATCTACATGGGAGGGTCTGGAAGGATGGCGTGAGAAATTGCTAATCTAAAGAAAATGCAAATTACAAACCAAAATCAATGTGAGCTTATTTGTGTGAAAATAAAGAGCATGTGTCTATAAAAAGACACTTAAATATATATATTTACATATAAGCAAAAAAGGCGAGAAGAACCAAATTATGAATAGTGTTTACTTCTAGGAATGAGATTGGCAGAGTGAGGGTCTGCAGGAGGATTTTTTTTTTCCTGATTTTTCCCCAAATTAATAAAATAATGGCAAGGGAAAGTTTTAAAAAGTGTTAAAATATTTCCAAATGAATAAAACCACCTGCCAAGGGAGGAACCCCACCGCACACCTCCCAGTTTCACCCTCGCCTGTTTAAAGGGAAGGGGCAGCCTGAGGGCAAAGCTGAACGCAGTCCCATGTCAGGGGCGGTGACTCAACTCTTACGACATCTGTAAAATGACAACCTGGCCTTCTTGATCATCTCAGGCTACAGAGCTGAACTGTTTAATCTCACTCATGAGTTTGCTTTCTTGTAAAGAGAAGAAAGCGGGAAATAAGATCTTCCAGAATTTTAAAACGAATTAGTTATAGTTTCCGGAGGTATCAGCGGAAGGATTCCCTTCCTCTAATGAGCAAAGACTCATAAGAAACGAAGCAGTGCAATGGAAGCCAAAGGAAGGTGAGATGGTGAAGGTGAAGTGAAGAACAGGTTAGCAGAGGGAGTTTCTAAAACGCCTCCTGGGCCAGGCTTGGGCAGACGCCCTGGGGTAACTCAGAAAGTCTACGCCGTGGCTCGCTCTGATGACTAGACCACTCAACAGACCGAGGTGACTTATGTGTCACATAGAACCGGAACACAACAAAACATAAAGCCACTTACTTTGTGCAAACGCCTCCTGTACATCTCCCCCGACCCCAGTGAGCGAGTCCTGAGGCGTGTGGGTCGGGGTGGAGAAGGCTGAGGCAGACCGCACGGGCATGGGGATGGGCCTGCTGATGGTGTGGCTGGGGGAGGAGCGAGGAGAACCCGCTCCCTGGGTCTGGAGAGACAATGCAAGTCATTAATTTGTTTTCCCAAGAAAATGCCGAATGCCATCAGTCCCCAATGCCTCAAATGTTAAAAACAGTCACAATGAAATGTCAAAGCAGGAGGAAATCCCAGGTAATTGAGATGGTCGTCCTAAACCCGAGTTGCAGGTGCAAATAATTTAGGACCTTATACATTATCTGAAGTTTTGGTTACATCTTGAAAGCTAAGAATATTAGTAGAGCATTGTTCAACAATATATGAGATGTGTCCCCTGGTATTGAAGCTACTGTTAAGCAGTGATAATTATAAGGTGTGTTTATTTTCTCCTTGAAGAGAGGTCTCTGTAGAATAAAAAAGACACCTAAAGAAGAAAATTTAAGTATAAACTAGGAGACTTTCTGGGGATGGATATGACTTGTATGTTTCCTACATTTTCAGCCTATCTGTCCTGGCATCATTTGTAGAGGACAATTTATAGTTTAAATCATGCATGCAATATTATGCATATTAAATACCAAATTAAGAATCAAACGTATAATCTGTTTAATCCCTATTTTATAGCAAAAACTGACTTTGTCAAATTGCTCTGTGATTCAGATTCCAATGGAGAAGAGAAAAAGAAATCTTAGTTTCTAATTTCGGACTACTATTTTCCTGTAGGAAAATGTCTTTCTCTTGGTCTACAAAAGAACAGTATTTCTAGCAGTAGGAATAGTGGGATTTAAAATAAGTAAAGAAAAAAGTAGAAAACAACTAAGACATTTATCTGTGTACTGCAGTCCTCAGCATGAAACCTTTCCGAAACTGCCATACCTTGAATTTCACAGCTCTGTCTGGACAGTGAGGTCTCTTGGAAACATATGTTCTTTTTAATAATTAATTAGTTTACAAAGGCAGTCAGTCACTCATGAATAAGAAAATGCAAGGGGACTCTCAGTGCATACACAACAGATTAGGTGTTCACATAAATTCATGTCAGGCTGTTGGGCCTGGTCCGGGAGAGTAAGGGGCTGGCTCTGCAGGGTGGGACCCAGAGATTCACCGGCAACCCATTCAGACCCTGACACGGGCACCATCACAGTGCTCCGGAATACTCGATTAGATCTGCGCTGTGGGTTCAGCTGCTTGCAGTTAAAACACACAACATCAATCCTGTAACATGCCATGCTGTTAGCTTTCCAGGGCTCAGTATCACACACAAAAGTCAAATCTAGCAATTAAGAAAAATCCAGACTTAAAATATGAGGCATAACAGAACAGAGGGTGGAAAATAACTCATGTGATGCCCAGCGGGCTGAGGATTCCACTCTTTCACTCCAACAGTACCTTGGAATGGTCTGTCCGGGGCCCCAGGAAGAGAGGTTTGCCCGCTTGCGATGCTTTGCAGCCTGCTTGCCCAGCCCAGCTCAATGTTATTACCACGAAACTTCTGCTTCTGAGCTACCATGGTCCTTTCCTGCTTCCTATGCCAATAATAAATGACTTCACCTTTGAGTCGTGCTTTGCCACGACTTCCAGGGTTTTCATGTACATCCTCACTGATTTCTCCCCAAGACCACTGTAGGAGAGATCATTACTCTAAATGCGCAGCTGGGGCTTCCAATGCTCAAAGAGGTGAAAAGAATTTCCCAGGAGATGAAGCGAGATTCTGGCAGGTGTCTGAGCCCTGGTGCTCTGACTAACCTGGGCTGCTTGCCCAGGCCCCCCGGGACCTGGATAAGCTATGGCTAAAGCAGGGTCCCTCAAAGGAGATAGTTGGGGACAGTTGTGGGGTCAGTGGCCCTAAGGGCTGCCTCCCACTGCAAACCCCTCTGGTGCATCAATTTCAAGACTGGGTCCTCAGCAGGGCTCCTTGTGCAGGGCTCCTTGCTTTTCTTTTTAAAAAAATTTTATTATTCATTTTTAGAGAGAGAGAGAGAGAGAGAGAGAGAGAGAGAGAGAGGTGAGGAAGAACAGGAAGCATCAACTCCCATATGTGCCTTGACCAGGCAAGCCCAGGGTTTTAAACCAGCAACCCCAGCATTTCCAGGTCAACACTTTATCTGCTGTGCCACCACAGGTCGGGCTCCTTGCCTTTCTTATCTGTCCTCTTTACTAAAGAACCAGTCACAGCAGGGAGGAGGGGCTGGAGACGGGAAGTTGGAAAAAGGGTTGAAGAAAAAAGGTTTCTCTTTGCTACAGGGCATGGGTTCCCCTCTCCACTATGGGAAGCCAGGACTTCTGGGGTAGGAGGTTCACAATAATGATATGACTCTACTTTTAAATATAACTTACAAAATAAAATACTTTTACTGACATTTTTTTGGTTTCCTTTTTCTGATAATCAGTGTTATGAATGATAGTAGCATATATTCAAATAGCAATTTGCTGTCTGTAAAGTACTGTAATCCCAATGAATTCACTGAGTCCTCCTAACAACCATATAAAGTATATTATTCCTATTTTCCAGGTTAGCAAGCTAGGCTCAGAGGTGTTACCTGGGTTACCCAAGGTCATTGAGCTAGTGACTGGCAGGGGTAAACGACCCTCCCCCCCACAGTCTGTAGTCTGCAAGGCCAGGGCTCTCCATGGCACCACCGCTGCTCGTCAGGATCGTGGGCACTGTGACCAAACACCACATGCTTCCAACCACGCTTCACTAACATACAAAGGTTTCACAACCTGAAGGCTGAGAAGGCACAGGATACAGACCCATCAGTGAATTGTGTTGGAGCAGTGGCCTACGGCTTCCTGCTGGGCCAGGCAATAACCTTTTAGTTGCTGGGTCATGGGGGAGCCCTGTGAAGGCCCAGGGCGGCAGATCAGCCTTTGGGCTGCTTTTCAATCAGTACAGAAATATAGGTCCACAATCTCTTGTTTGCAAGTTTGAAATCCAAAAAGCAACGCATGTTGTTTCATAACTGATGTGAGGCTATTTGTATGGCATCTGTATGGTATTGCATTTCTAAAACCTGAAAGATTCTGGATTCTGGAGTATTTCAGATATGGAGCTGTGGGCCTGCATTTCAATATCGTAATGGTGTGTTGGGGCTGTACTGCCCACCAGCCCTGCGTCCATCTGTTCCACCAGGGTCTCCACTACAGCTCGTGGGGCTGCCCCTCCCCTCTGGGTACCACATCTGTCCTGTTTAACCCTCTTGACTGAGTCCCTTACCCCTGGTACCGCCCTCCCTTTCTCCCGTGCACTCAGCTCTCCAGCTAACTGTCTGAGGCGTTCCCAGCCTTCCCTCTCCCTGCTTAATGCCTGGCCTCCAAAGCCAACTTCCCTATTTCTTTCTGCCTGCTTTCTTTCTTCAAAACTCCTTTTAGTGGTTCTGTGTAAAGAAAAAAATAATTGACTGTAATTACGTGTTAAGGGAAAAACACTTGACCAAATCTAAATCACACCAATGTGTAAATGATTAATAGCCACTATCTCCTAAATGAATCTCTAATTGGTGCAATTTCGAGCAGTCTGATTATGTGAAGAGTTTTAATGGAAGATTCTGGGCTGAAGAAAAGATTCGGCGGCATCTTTTCTGCAACTTGCCACATCCATGTCTTATCCAGTCTTCACCCAGACTTTGGGGGGGAGGACCTTGGCTCCTTGACCGCATTTTTCTTAGTGAGGACACTGTCCAGTTTGATGCCTAGTACCTTCCTAGGATCTACTCCTGGGAAGACCAACCCTGGCTTCCTTTCCGTTGTTCTCACCAACCCTGGCTTCCTTTCTGTAAGTGTTAGAAAGGGCAGGTGCCTGTAGGCAGGCATTGGGGCAGATCAGCAGAGCAGACATCATGGAGTTTTATTTTTACAGGGAGTGACCTCTATAGTAGAATGGTGACCTCTGGCCTGATCATGAAGCATGGTTCTCTGCTACAACTTCAGAAGTGTTAGAGTGAACAATCTCTGTGAATATCCTTTCCTGATGACTTGATGATTAATGGAGCAAAGACTTAAGGGACGATGGTCCATGTAGATCAATATATAGATCTGAAATTCCTGAGCAGGGAGTTGATTTATGGAAGAAGGAAAACATACATCATACTTGACAAATTTAAAATAGCTCTCTTCCTAGAGAATAAATGAAAATTTCATTTCTATACTCTATCCTCTGAGTCCACTCAACCTGCTGTTGTATCAATTTTTAAAAAGTCTGACAAGATCCATAAATTTTTCTGATTTTTTTTTTCTCAGGAAGTAGGTCTGTTTCCACTCAGCATCAGAAAGGAGGGATGCTTCAAGGAAAGGACCAAATGTCTGACTGTTGAACCAGCGCTGCCTGGAGAAACTACCGAGGATGAGCACGAGGCAGCAGTGGGTGGCGTATGTACTGCTTCTCCTGACCTGAAACGTCTACCTCTCAAGTTTGGCTGAGAATACAGTCTAGTCAGGCCTGATTTCACTTAGTAGCCTGGGAAGGTAGACCAAAGCAGTGTTTGGCTACATTTGACCCTCTTTACAACCTTTCTCTCAATATACATTCACTGATGATCATCATAGGGATTGTTGTGTCCAGAGTGTTATGAGGACACAGATGAGGTGACCGATTCTGATTTGTCAGGCAGGAGGCATCGCTGGACTTGGGTCTTAAAAACGGAGATTTCCAGACAGGAAGGAGGAGGTATTGGAAGAAGAGAAGAGCAGTATCACAAGCAAGGCAGGGCAAGTACGTGTGAGGGATATTGCAGATAGGGCTGGGAGGCCTGTGTGGTTAAAGCACCAGGTTCACTGTGGGGAGTGGAGCAGGCTGAAGCTGGGGAGGGGCGGAGCCAGCATCGGGAGACTCTAACGTCATAAAAGGGGCTTGACTTTATCCCGAACTAATTTTTACTTTTCTAGAATTAATTAACCAATCCCTAATATTTAAAAAGGATGTGTGTTAATACGGGGTACAGAGATATGTCGTAGAATCGGGCATCTGAGACCTATATAATTATGCTAACTGTATCACCCAAGAAATTCAATAAAAAAAAAATGTGTGTGTGTTTGTGTGTGTGAGAGAGAGCGACAGAGAGAGAGAGAGAGAGAGAGAGAGAGAGAGAGGAAGAGAGACAGACAGGGAGAGAGAGAGAGATAGAGAGAGAGAGAGAGAGAGAGAGGCACTCTGGGAGAGTATGTTTTTGAACACTAGACACTAGCCCTTATATTACAGTTGATTATTTATGGTGTGGATTCTCCATGACCCCACCCCACCCTCCCTGCCTCACTGCTGCACAGAATACCCACCAAGAGGAAGGACAAGGGACATAGAGAAACGTGAAACCTAAGCTGGTACGATTTGTCATTACTGGCCTGTCCATATTTCATAGCATGTTTGGAAGAAGCAGGAACCTGAGTGACTATGATTTCCTGAGTTAATTAAGCCATCCAGTTGTAAATAGAGAAGAAATGGAGGCAGGAGATCAAATATGGAATGACTTTTACTTTCTTCCCCTGATTGAGACACTGTTAGTTAACTGTAAGGAAGAAAAGTGAATGCGTGAATGTGTGTGTGTGTGTGTGTGTGTGTGTGTGTGTCTATAAAGTACGGGTCAAATTAGAAAGTTTTCATATACCCATGTGTACATGTGTGCATATATGCATACATTCATACTTATATTTGACATGCATATGGTATTTCTTAAAGTGCTTGAGCATTCCTTGTCTTTTAAAATCCATACAACAACCTGGTGAGCCATGTATTATCATTATGTTTGAAATAAATTACCAGGCAATTAATTGACTTACTCAAGATCTTCCACTGTAGGAAAAGAGCTGGGACCACTACATTTCAAGTCTAATTCCAGTAACCTTTGTAAGAAGTTATTATTGAGACCTTACTTTCTGAACTCAAAGTTAGGAGGCTTGGTTTTAGATTGGGACATAACATTTGGAACTGGAAGTACACCAGAAACTCTGGAACATACCGTCACAGAAATTATACCCCAGCTGCCTTCATTATTAAACTTTTTATGAGTGTTCTTTTCATGGTGCCTTCAATAAATCTTAAATATACACAAAGAAGAAAGAGGGTAGGATAATTTCAATTCAAGTTTTGTAAAAAACATTTATTGCTTATCATATAATCATCATATTATATTACAGGCACTAATTTTTTTTTAATTCATGTTCTTTCCTCAAGGGGAATAAATTCATGCATTATTTCTAACAAGAAACAGTATAAATAGAAATTATATATACCAGAATAATAAAATACATTGAACCACACAGACTTATGATAAAGCAAGTAGAGCTCATTAAATCAAGCACAATTTGTTGTGTGCAGTGTCTTAAATCTGATTTTACAAAGAGAACATCCCCAAAGGGTAGAAGTTTATAAATAATAACAGAATTTAGAAGCCGATGACAGACTAAAACCTCAAAATTCTCTCCTTATATCACTTTATACCATGAGAAGTCTACATATTTGGATGTCATTTGTTTATTTCCTTGTGGTGGAACCACCTCTACAGATTGGAACATGTCGGGTTCTGTCTTTAATTCTGACGGGAGGTCAGTGTAAGAAGCAGCCATGTGAAAGCTACTACTGCATTTGTCCATTTTAATTTCTTTATTTTTATTAAAAAGTTCTTTTCTGAAATGAGAAATGGGGAGGCAGACAGATAGACTCTGGCTTGTGCCTAACCGGATCTACCAGGCACGCCCACCAGGGGGCAATGCTCTGCCCCTCCGGGCGTCGCTCTGCCGCGACCAGAGCCACTCTAGCGCCTGGGGCAGAGGCCAAGGAGCCATCCCCAGCGCCCGGGCCATCTTTGCTCCAATGGAGCCTTGGCTGCAGGAGGGGAAGAGAGAGACAAAGAGGAAGGAGAGGGGGAAGGGGGAAGCAGATGTATATTTCTCCTGTGTGCCCTGGCCGGGAATCAAACCCGGGACTTCCACATGCTGGGCCAACACTCTACCATTGAGCCAACCAGCCAGGGCCTTTATTTTATTTTTCAGTACTCCTTCTATAAAATTCTGAGTAAAGACTTTCCTTTTATATTTTATGCTAACAGAAATTTGGTCCCCTGAGAACTAGTATTTCTGTTCTGATAAAACCACTCATGTTTTCCTTTTTTGCCTCCTTACGAGAAATCTCAGAATAATACTCCTGTCCCTTATAATTAGCATATTTGCATTTTTTCCTTATTTTTCTATTTTATGAAGTCATTGTTTATGTCATTTGTTGTAAGCGGCCTCGGGTCCTTTTTAAAAGGAGGCTTGAGTATAAAAGCAAAGAAAGGTAAGACAGGCCAACTCTCCCCCCCATCCAAATGATGCACTGCTGCCATCCAGGTGTCACCAGCAGTGGCCTTTAAGTCCCTATGCAGCAGTATGCGCTGCTGGCTGACGTTCAGAGATGCAACAACTGTTGAGGGCTCAGTGGGGAGGAACAGGAAGGAAAGGAGGCAACAGTGCTCTTATGGGTGCTGCCATAGTTTGGCTCTGTGCGTCCATCCGTTTATGAACTTCCCAGCTCTTTGCACCCATTGGATTATGAAGTTCCTGGTCCATTGAACCTTTCAAGAATGTGTTGCCTGGGAAATGGTAGAGAAGTCCCAGAGGGAAATGGTAAGAAACAGCTGACTGATTGCAGGATAATTGCCCTCTCTCTCCACTAGGAGGGGAAAGGTTACATTGGACCCTTTTTTTCTTTTTTCATGCACATGCTAAGTAAAGAGACAGGAAAGAACAGAGGCTGTTTACAAAGAGAAGTGTCAGAGCAAGGTATTTTTCTGTCCCATGATCTAAGTGTGTTGGAAGTACATAGCTACATCCCTCTATGCACTTATACAGGGTGGCAATGTGCGTTCTTCACCCAGGGGCATTGTCTCTCATTAAAATTGGACTTTAGTTTTAGTAAAGTAATTGTTTTCACAAAATACAAAATAATGTAATACATTGTCTTTATTGTCTGACATTACAGATTAGTTTTACACTTTCCTTTTTTTTTTTTTTTACAGACCAGGGGAATAAAGGGTAAAAATGTGTCCAGCATTTTGCAAACATTCTTTGTTACACAGAAACACACACAATGAATAATAGGAAAGAGAATACAGAAGAATTAAAAGGTAGGTTGAAATTGGACAGGCTGTAGTTCTAATTGATCCATAGAAAGAAGGTGAAACTTTTAGATAATACTAGCAGGTGGGGTAATATTGTCATACACAGCTTGGTACATGCACTTGAATTAAAGCTGCTTTTATTTTGCTTCCATTTTATTATTATTTTTTGAGTACGCTGCTCCCTCTGCTGGTTTCTGAACCTGACCACAGGGTTAGATACAGGATTTCAGTTTAGGCTACAGTTAGAGTCACAATGTCCCTATTTTTAGAGATGTACGTGAGGACCTTGTGAACTCCCAGAGCAGAAGGGTTCTTGGTGATAAGAGAAAGGCTAAAAGTTACCTATTCTTTTGAGATTACAGTATTGTTAACCAATGGTAGAGATTCTACTTGGGAAGAACTGAACAATGGGAAGTGAACAATTACTAAGTGCAGTCTTTCTCTCATAAGATTGAGCACATTTTGGTGAGCAGTGGGGAACCGGGGCTTACTAATTATGTAATAAGAAGAGATGGAATTGGCTAATTTTTATAAAAAGAGGTTCCATACCTTTTCAATAAAAAGGAAACTGAACTAGATATTCACAGCATCAGAAGATGTCAAGATTAGCTTCTGAGCGCTGTGAGTGTTACACAGTGTAACTTTAGTGACTCTAATGAATATCTTTCTATTAAGAAAAAGGTTTGATCAACAACCCATAAAAGCAAGAGACTAGTTTGAAAGTTAGACCCCTGGAGATCTAAAAAGTGTCTAACAAATTGCAATTTGTTCCCTCTTCTCAAAGATACATTAGCTCTTCTTTTGATGCTGACAGTAGTAATAGTTATAAAAAATGCTAAATTTAATATATTTCAATTCAAGCACTACATTGAAAAGGAAGCAAATTAGTATGATTTTTTTTTCTCTTTCCAAACTGAAGCATGAACATACATTAGAGGCAAAAGCAATGAGAAAAACAGCAGGACGGCAGGCCCCTCCACTGTTAGTTAAGACCTGCAGTAGGGAACATAACTTACTCCCTGCTTCAGTTCTTCTTCCTACAGAAAGATTGAATCAATAACAGTTAGATTACCCAGGGTTCCGACAAGAGCATGTATACGGGGTGAAGGGATGCAAGGTGGGGAAAACATCAACACAGCTTTGATGGCAGGTCACGTCTCCTCAATCTCAGTGACTTCTGTTCTAAGTCCTTTTGGGTATTTGAAACTATAGACTCATCTCTTTTCTCCCCATGTGCAACCATCTTTCAGAACCATTTCTCTGTCCCAGTGTTTGTACACCCTGATACAGAAGGCTAGGTTGATGCCAAGATGGCTGGTGGTGAATAGACTCATTTCCCAGAGTTATGGTGACAGATCTATAGGAACAGAAGCAAGGGAATGTTTTCAAAGTTTCCTGTCATTTGGTGAAGGGAAAGATGGAATCGACCTTCTTGACTTGGAAAGGAAAGCAGAAAAAGCTTTTCTGGTTCATCAAATGAGATAACAAGCTAGAAACAGCAACAGGTTATTAATTAGCTAATCCTGTCTTAACACACAGAACAAAAACTGAACGCTACACCCTACATGTCTTATGCACTGATAGTAGTGTAAGTAAAGATAAGGCATTTCCAACATTGATGGCAGGAAAAGTTGACTAAGGAATAAAAAACAGTAAACAAAACAAACAAACAAACAAACAAAAAAGAAGTGTTAGCTTACAACAGTGCCTGGGACACAGTAGGTTTCAAAAAATATTTGTTAAATAAAAGGAAAGAAGGAAGGAAGGAAGGAAGGGAGCAAGGGAGGAAGGAAAGGAGGAAGGGAGAAAAAAGGAAGAATAACGATGAGGAGAAAGAGGAGCAGGAGGTAGGGAGAGAGAGAGAAAAATAAAGAAACAGTAAAGAACAATACGGAAACAGTAAGTGATGATGTGTCAGGGATGTGAAGGACTCATGGACTGAAAGTCCAGACATCTTATCTCACAAGTGAGCTGACCTAGAGGCTGCATCTTTGTCATCTTACCAGAAGCTCTAGTCCAGGGGTCCCCAAACTTTTTACACAGGGACCAGTTCACTGTCCCTCAGACCATTGGAGGGCTGGAGTATAAAAAAAACTATGAACAAATCCCTATGCACACTGAACATATCTTATTTTAAAGTAAAAAAAAACAAAAAAAACAAAATGGGAACAAATACAATATTTAAAATAAAGAATAAATAAATAAATAAATAAATAAATAAATAAATAAATAAAATAAAAAACAAGTAAATTTAAATCAACAAACTGACCAGTATTTCAATGGGAACTATGGGCCTGCTTTTGGCTAATGAGATGGTCAATGTGCTCCTCTCACTGACCACCAATGAAAGAGGTGCCCCTTCCAGAATTGTGGCAGGGGCCGGATAAATGGCCTCAGGGGGCCTCATGCGGCCCGTGAGCCATAGTTTGGGACCCCTGCTCTAGTCCCTGCCCTCGGCATATCAGTCTCAGAGCATATTGGTTCATGCTTGTTTACAGGCAAGGTGACAGAACAGCACTGACCCTTCCATTGGGCTGACTCAGGACATGGGACCATAATTAGTCTTCTGACTTAAAATGTGATTTGGTGTATACTAAAAAAGGGAATGAGAACTTATGAAAGGAAGAATGTCACTGCCCAATGAGAATGATAGACCATGGCACTTCTGGAGATCATTATTTTTAACACTCTACCTTCAGAAAAGTAAAGAGATCAATAAATTGTTTTTAGAAAGATCAACTTTCTGAAACTAGATTTACTAGTAATTTATCAGGAACTTCTTTTTGGCTCAAGGGATTAATATTTCCCAGGCAATAGGATTGAAAAAAATAAAAAGAAAAGTAAGGAGATATATTCATCTACAGTTTGTATTTCAGACCCATAGTACTTATGTGACTTGCTGCTAAAGCCACACAGTAAGGTAAAAAATTTTACCGAAATTAATAAAGTTATTCCTCTTAATAAAATGATCACCACCAAAGTTATTTAATGGCTATATCTTCATTTTATGAATTAGACATTAACTTCTGTTCAATTTAGTCAGAACTGCTGACTAAAGTAAAATACTAAACTGTTATTAAAGTAAAATATTCCTAAATAAGTCCAGTTTTATTACTGTCAAGGACATCCGAAACTGGAAAAAAAAAGGCCAAAAAGAAGTTGTTCTATGAGGGTCCTCAGTAGTCTGGTTCCAGAAAAATGGATAGAATAAGCCCTATATTGACTGCTATCATTTGATGCATCTAAGAAAAGTTCCTATATTTGAATTTAAAACCACATTTTGGGGGATATCACATATAGTAATTGTAAAAACTAATGCACATTATGTGCAAAAAATTTTTACAAATGCCAGTGTCTTACCTTTAGTAGCTTCATGAGACCTTCTAGCTGGACCATTAGCTCCCTCCGGCTCTCCTGGAGAGCAGACATTCTCTGTTCCAGCTCATCCTTGCGCTGTCTAAGAAAGAAGCAGTTGTCATTAGAAACAGCATTCCACTCACTGATGTCATCACACTTCTTAACCTGTTGGGACTACTGGACCACCAGAAAAAGGGCATTTCTGGGTGTCTGACACGGTTACTAAGCAAGGAAATGTCAAATGAATGAGTAATTATAGCTTGAGGTGTAAATTTATTTTTTAAAAGTCATATTAAAACAGAATTAAAATCCTGGGGACACTCTCCTCTTTCACCCTGGATCAGCCATTTGATGAAATCTTTTCTGAAAGCTCACCAAGTGGTGGCCCCTGGGCTATATGCCATTGGGTTTTCTTGAGACAACAAACAAAAACCAAACCGTCACTGAAAAAAGCCAATTCCATGGATCCTCTAAACTAAAGGACCCTTTTGTAAATCTCACTGAAAATACTGATTACCTTAATATTTGGAAATTAGATTTTGAAAAGTATATTTTTCATCTCTTCCATCCTTAATATGGAGAGCAGTGCCTTTCAGGGGTCAAATATTAATGGTGCATAGTTACTATATAGTCAGTCTAAATTTTTTGGTTTGAGTTTGGTTTCATAAACTGAAGTCAGAATAAAAAAGTTCCTATATAATTATGTTAACTGAAAACACTCTATAAGGTTTGTCTTTGTTTAATTTTGTTTTGTTTTTGTAGAACTATTGAACTGTTAGGAAGAATGGAAACCACAAAGGACATTTGATCATTGACGTTGACGCTAAGAGGTATTAAAAATATCTCCAAGGAGGGAAACAAATGAAACAGTATAAATAATGTTGATAGTTCATATTTCTGAAGTATACGTATACTTTTCAAAGCAATTTCAAATAGATTATTTTATGACCATTAGTGAATGAGTAATACATACACTTTTTTTTGCCCCAAAGGCTTCTCTGAGTTTGAAATTTATATTTTTAACATGTGTGGATGTTTTCACCATTTATGCATTAATGTATAAATGGATATATATATATATATAATAGACATTATATATATATATATATATATTAAATTTTCCATTGACTGAGAGAGAGAGAGAAAGAGAGAGAGAATCATCAGCTTGTTGTTCCACTTAGTAGTGTATTCATTGACCAGTATCAAACCTATGACCTTGGCACATGGCAATGATGCTCTATCCACTGAGCAGGGCAGCATAAACACAATATTAAATGGAGCTATAGCATGAACTCTTGAAATAAAAAACTGACAATATAAAAATGTCACACTGATTTAGGTCAATGGCCTATCCAACTGCAAGATACTTTGTGGGAGGACAGGTGATAGATACAAATGAGATATTTCTAATTTGTTTTCATATAGGTTTACTCTGTAATGAATGATGAATTTAAAATTTGTAAATATGTCTCAGCTCTTTTTGAATATATTTTCAACTTTTATTACCACAGCAATCTTTCCTTTGATTTCCTTAACAATTGCCTCTTTTCTGAATCTTGTGGAAAAGGAACATCATAATTTTATAGACTTTAATGGTATCTTGTTTCAGTCTTTGTATTCCTGAGCTACAGATTCTAATTTTTTTTTCAGATTCTAATTTTGAAAGTCTTGCCTCATTCCTCATTCAAAAATATTCTTCATTGACAATCCATTTGCTGTTTTTTTTTTTCCTTGTCTGTACATGGTGTCCCAAATACATCCAACAATACAGCTTGGCAAGAGGGTAAATCATCTTTCTGATTTGCTTCTAGTTCTCTTCTAGGTACTGCACTGTAACTGTTGGCCTTTTGGCCATAGGAGCTCTTTGAGAAGAAGGTTGAAACAAAATTATAGTATCGTAGGCAAGAAATACTAAGAAAGGCATCAAAAAAGTATCAGAATAAGTTAACTATTGTTAGTTTAAAATTAATCAAATTTAAAGTTATTTGTACATTTATCTTACAGTAGTCATCTTTCAGAACATGACATTCATTCTTTCATGCATTTGATTGAGTTTAATTTTTTTTTAAAAAATTCATTGACAATGTCTTTATTTAATCTTCTCTGTAAGTATTTACAGCAGTGATTACCAAATGTGGGTCTGATAACAAATCTGTAGTGTGGCCTCTTCTGTTCCAAGGAGAAATGAGAAAACAAGAACTAAGTAGGCAATTTCATTTTCACAGAGGTAAATATATTCACCTCTAAAGAGTTGAGTAGGGTACAATTTTTATCCTTGGGTAACATGAAAAAGTTTAAAATAATGATGGTACTATGCAATAAAAATAAAAACAAATCACTATATTTGGTAACAGGAGAAAACTGACAGTTCTATATAGCTGTAGAAGTTCAGGGAAGGCTCACTAAATCACCCTGCAAAATTCCCCTCAGATGCTCCATCCCATGTGGGAAGGAAAGACCCTGGGGAACCATATGAAATGCTTCAGACCTTCCTCTGCTTCATCTGTGCCTCTTGATTGCCTGTAAGTCTGATTAAACAATCTAATCCAGACCGTTAGCTCGAAATGTAACTCTCACCCTTCAATGGCTCCTTGTTGTAGGATGAATAGCAGCATCTTTAAGATGGTCTGAAGGACCACAGAATCATGATCTATCCCTACATCTTCAGCTCCACCTCTTACCATGTACCCCTTCATTTACTATACTCTAGGTCTATAGACCCTTTAGTTCCTACAAAACTGTCATATTTGCTCCTGCCTTTTGGTTTTTGTACATACGGTCTGTACCTCACAGGAGGACCCTTTCCTCAGCTTTCCTAGCCACCACTCCATTGTCAGTTCCCATCACCTATGTCCCATTCTTCATACTTCAACTCAAACAATCGTTCCTCATGGTAGCTCTTTCTGACTCTAGTGAAGTGCAGGTTTGATGATTTTTATTAAAAACGGTTGATTCCTTATAGCACTTACCTTAGTTTATAATTACATTCTTATTTGTTTGATTATTTGATTTATGTCATTTTTTCTACCAGACCACAAATTCTGTGTGATCAGAATTAGTATCTTTTCCAATTCATCATGGTATTGCAATACCCAGAAAAGTTCTGGGTATACTGCATTTTAGAAATTTTGGTCGAATGAATTAAAAAATAATAAAATGGCCCTGGCGGGTTGGCTCAGCGGTAGAGCGTCGGCCTGGTGTGCGGGGGACCCGGGTTCGATTCCCGGCCAGGGCACATAAGAGAAGTGCCCATTTGCTTCTCCACCCCCCCTCCTTCTTCTCTGTCTCTCTCTTCCCCTCCCGCAGCCAAGGCTCCATTGGAGCAAAGATGGCCCGGGTGCTGGGGATGGCTCCTTGGCCTCTGCCCCAGGCGCTAGAGTGGCTCTGGTCGGCAGAGCAACACCCCAGAGGGGCAGAGCATCGCCCCCTGGTGGGCAGAGCGTAACCCCCTGGTGGGCGTGTCGGGTGGATCCTGGTCGGGCGCATGCGGGAGTCTGTCTGACTGTCTCTTCCCGTTTCCAGCTTCAGAAAAATACAAAATAAATAAATAAATAAAAATAAAATAAAATAAAAAATAAAATGAAGAAAGATAATTCTCATATCAGTGTAGATACACCAGAGGCTGAGACTCAATCGTGTGCTCACTGTGATACTTTGGGCAGGAGATACCCAGGACAAGGAGGTGGAATCCCCCTGTGCTACTCATTGTGCAATATCTTTGGCAAGTTACTTAATTTCTGTGAACCTTAGTTTCTGTATTTATAAAAAGAGTACAATAATGCTCATCTCCCAAGTTTGTTACAGCATATATATGGAACAGTGAATGTAGAGCTTAGTGCATAGGAAGTGTCAGATTAGCACACAGTGCTAATTATATGCTGGTCATATAATCCTAGTCAGTTGCCAGATCTGGGCTGTAAACATGGCTTTCAGCTTTGTTGTGGCTAAAATGAAAAGGAAAATATGATTATTTAGAAAGGTCATAGTGCTCTTAAGATAAAAATAAACTAAGAGTTCACGAAAAGCAAAGCTCTGCTATTTTCTCCCATTTCCCATGTCTGAGCTAAAGAACTTTCTACTATTGGTTTCTCAACAAAAGGCCCTGGGAAGGAGGTGATAGAATGAGATCTCTATCAAAGCTATGAAAAGGAGTTCCTGTGCCTGTTTTACATGGCCACCCATCAATGTGAACTAAGGTCAAAGTCACAATGCAAGAGGTCGTTATTTTGAAGTGCTTAAAAAACTGTGAACAACCAGAGCTGGGTTTCTTAACCTGGGATATCAGATTATCTGTGAAATCCACAACTGGGAAAGTGTTTAGCACAGAATAAGTGGTTGATAAGTATTTAGAGAAATACTCTTAAAGGGAGTGTTCCTTCTTCTTCCAGGCAGAAGAAGTGTGTACAGCATGGAGGCAGGCAAAAGCAAAATGGCTGGAATTTAGGTGCCTCAGGCCTCAGGTTTCAAGGCTCAGCTGACAGAGAGGGCCAAATATACATTAGTTCTTGCCAAGCTAGACTCTTTTCTGTAGATTTAGGCTAAGGGGGGGCCACGGGAATGTGCACAAGTCAGGGCCAGAGAGAGGAAATGTCAGTTGGAAAACTCATCATCTGATCCAGGCACATCAAGATGCCTTCCCAGGTTGTAATATCTAAATGGAACCAAATATTTTCAAAAGCAAATGTCAGAGTTGATGAAAATGCTTATGAAAAATTCCCAGTCATCACCCCTCCACTAGAGAATGGCATAACCAGTAGAAGAGGTACAGAAACATTTCAGGTAGAGAAAAAGTACTCTGATGTATAGATGAGTTGGTTTATCCAGTTATATTTCCATATACATTAAACTTAATTTTCAACTTGTGAGCTTGGAGGACCTATATGATCCCATTATGTGTGTGTGTGTGTGTGTGTGTGTGTGTGTGTGTTACAGAAACAGAGAGAGGAACGAACAGGCAGGAAGGGAGAGAGATGAGAAGCATCAGTTCTTCATTGTGGCTCTTTAGTCTTCTTAGTTGTTTATTGATTGTTTTCTCATATGTGCCTTGACTGGAGGGCTACAACAGAGCAAGTGACTCCTTGCTCAAGCCAGAGATCTTGGGCTCAAGCCAGGAACCTTGGTCTTCAAGCCAGCGACCATGGGGTGATATCTATGATCCCACACTCAAGCCAGCGACCCTACGCTCAAGCTGGTGAGACCCCATTCAAGCCGGATGAGCCCGTGCTCAAGCCTGAAACCTCGGAGTTTTGAACCTGGGTCCTCTGTATCCCAGTCTGACTCTCTATCTATTGCGCCACTGCCTGGTCAGGTGAAAGATACTTTCAAATAGTCATTTACTTTTACGTGTCTTTGAGGATGAGGAGGATGTGAAACACCAGTTTTCCCTTCTTTTCATTTTCATTCCTTCAGAGTGATGGTATAGTAGAATGTGCAAGGATTTTTAATATATTTCTCTGAAGGAAGGACAAGAAATCACTTAGGTTGAAAAGAAAGAATTTCTGTGTTTTCTGTTAAATTATTTTGTTATTCTAAAGTATGGTGTGATCTCACACTCTAAGCAGCCCCACCAGCTGCAGGTTCTGTAGATTTCCTTTCCATAACACAAGGCTTAGAGGGGAAGTTCCTCCAGCCAGGTGTGTGGGCCTGGGGACAGTGGATCCCAGCAGAGAGCAGGCAGGTCCTGCAGCCTGGACCAGGTGTGTACTCAATGTTAACATGTCCGAAGAGCAGGGATAGAGCGGAACCCCTACATTCAGTAAGGACTTGGTAAACACCAAACATGACCATACAGAACTGGCTTAATTTAATCTCTTTGTATGGAGAAAGTAAAAGACATTCAAATTCTGACAAGGATTTCTGAAAAGAGGCATTGGTACAGACATATCCCACTTAACAATGAGGACATGTGCTGATAAACGCACCATTAGGCGATTTTGCCGTGTGAATATCATAAGAGTGCACTCAACAAACCTGGATGGTGTAGCCTACTATATACCTAGGCTATGTGATATAGCCTTTGTTCCTAGGCTACAAGCCTGTTCAGTATGTTACTGTACAAAACAACACGAGATTAAATCAAGTATAAGAGAAAATGATGCAATTAAGAGAGAAAGGAAACACAAGATGTATGAGGTTGTTACAGGCATAACATGGATACTGTTTTACAGCAAACTTTTTTTTAATAAATAGGAAGAGTATACACTAAAATAACAACAAAAATTATTGTAAATTCATAAACCAGTAGCATAGTCATTTATTATTATTATCAAGTATTATGTACTCTACATAATTATATGTTTTATGCTTGTACACACCCGGCACCTCAGTAGGTGTGTTTATACCACATCACCAGGAATGCATTGTGCTACTATATTATGATGGCTGTGACATCACTAGGCAATAGGAATTTTTTAGCTCCATTATAAACTTATGAGACCATCATCATACATGTGGTCTGTCATGTATTGTAAAGTCATTATGTGGCACATGATTATACTTAAAAAGTATGCTTTAGAGTTAGATATATATGAAATACACTCGGCACTCAAACTGAAAGATAGAAAGTATGCTATACATCTTAACTGAAAGTCCCTTGTGAAATATGATATTTCTATGAGGGAATTTGTTTTGTTTGCTACACAGATAGGTTTGCTACACAGATAGGTACGTGCCATATTCATGGCATGGTAGGAAGCCAGTTTGACTGGAGCCCAGACATGACTTTCCTTTTGCCCATGGGTGCAGAGGGAGACATTATTGTCATCATGCACTTCCTGCTACTTTATACCTTTCTGACTGAATACTGCACTGAAACTCAGGGGTTGAACTGGATAATCTTTTAAGGTCCTTTCCACCTACTTTATGATGACAGAGTAGGTAAACCCAGGTCTTTTAACTCAACTGCAGAAGAAGAAGGTATGGAGTCCATTTTTTAAGATCTGTAAGTAAAGCTATTAGGGACCCAGATTTATAGAAAACCAGACTCCCTTTTATGGGTTACAGGTGAATTTTTGAATGTAAAAATGTTTTGATCACTTGTATCATAAACATATTGTTGATGGTACAAATAACTAAGATGTGAATTAAATTTTTTTCCAGTAAGAGATTAGTTTCCTCCCTGACCGGGTGGCTCAGTGCAGAAAGCACTGTCCTGGCCCACTGAGGTCGCCAGTTTGATCCCGGGTCAGGGCACGTTTGAGAAGCCATCAATGAGTGCACAACTAAGTGGAACAACTAAGAGAAACAGCGAGTTGGTGCTTCCCTAGCCCTCCTTCCTTTCTCTCACTCAAGTCAATGGAAAACATTTATATATATATAAGAGGTCTTTGTTTCTGACTTAAAGAACTGTTTCCTTTTCTCTGTATCAAATGAAAAAAATAAAAATTTTAATATAGACATTTATTATTATTATTATTATTAATTTTAATAGGGTGACATTGATAAATCAGGGTACATATGTTCAAAGAAAACCTCTCCAGGTTATTTTGACATTTGATTATGTTGCATACCCATCACCCAAAGTCAAATTGTCTTCCGTCACCTTCTATCTGGTCTTCTTTGTGCCCCTCCCCCACAAAGAATAAAATTTAAAGAGTCTCTCCCACAAACCCCTAAATCCCAGCAATAAGGCATGTGCAATTAAAAAAATAAAGGTCAGAAACGGGCTAAAGAGTGGTTTCTGGCTAGACATCGTTAACCTTATTGAAGATCTCAAGCACCTGCATCCCGACATGCTCTGGGCGCCTCTCTTACCTGAGGAGGCGGAGCTCCGCCAGCAGAGTGGGGTTCTGCTGAGCCTTCTCTGGAGTCGGCTGCGAAGCTTGCTCATGCTCTAGCCGCAGCCTCTGAATCTCCTGTAAGATTTCTCTTGGGAGAGAGGAAGAAGAGAGGAAGCCAGGGTCAGTTCACTTGCAGAGTCTCGAGGATCTAACATCTGAGCAGAGCAGATCAGGGCTACAGAGCAAAGAAGGCGTCGTTCCACGTTTCTGAGTAGACTCAACCCTCGCTAAACCAGCTGCGTTTACCGGTGTTGGCTGTAGCCAGTTGGCTGCTGTGAATGAAGTTTCAGGCTTCACCTCCAGTATATCTGCACCATTCGGAACCATAAGTGTGTCGTTGGAGCCTTCAAGCTGAGTGTTCTCATCAGAACCTACTAATCTCTCTAGTAAGGAACATAATGCCGTGATAATGTGCTTATCTTAAAAAAGTGCACTGCTTAAGAGATGAAAACGTATTTTCCTATTATTTATAATGATTCCACTGACATCCTAAAGTAACTGTGGGTACCAACTAAGAGGTGCTTGGAGGGGAAATAAGGATATATGATGCTCATTCCACAAACCTAAATAAACCCATTCTCTCTGAGATTTAACTGCGAAGGTCACAGTTAGGCAAAATCCTATCTCTTTTTCTTAACATTTTCAGCCTCAGCAATAGATCTCAATGAGAGTAGCCTTAGAAGGAAAGTGCTTTTAAGAGGATTCACTGTAATTGAGTCTGTGACATAAGAGGGCTCTTGGTGTGACCTCTGTCAGGGGTGACATGCCAGTCTATTATTGATATGAGGCCTGGGTTACCTTGCACTGAGGTGAACATTAGGCCAGCCATAAAGGATAGGTGACTTGTGTAAGGTAAATTATCCCTAAGTGAGTTAGAAGCCATTAGCAAGGAGGAGGGGTCAGTCTTCTATGCAATAAAATGTATAAGAGCCAGTAAGACCGAAAAAAGCACCAAGAATGCTTTTTAGCACATGGTGAGCAAGGGGGATGGCTTTCTGCCCAAAAGGCTAATTTACAACTGACTGCTTCACCAACACAACAGCATCTAGAAGTTAATTACCACTCACTCCACATCTCCTGAGGATGGTGAGAAGGATGGACTATAAATTGAGCAGTTTTCAACCTTTTCTTGGTCTTCCTTTGTGTTCCAGGGTGAAAACCTTTCTTTAAGAGAAATATTTTATGGAAACCTAGCATGTCAAGGAAAGGGTGCTTCTAGCCCTTCCCCCGCCTTCAGCACCCCCACAGACACTCCACGGTCTCACAGAGCTCAGCCTGAAAATCACCGTTCTGGGGTTTTTAAGACCACCAGAACTAACATCCTAATATTTTATGGCTCCCATTGATTCTCCTTATTGGTTGTAAGGACACAACCATGACAGAACCATATAGCCTAAGGAGGAAGCAGCTTTGCTTTGATAAGAAAAAGTAACGGTAGGTTAGGTAGAGAGCATTGAGTGCTTAGTCTATATCCAGGAACTGTGCTGTCTTCTTTAATCCTTAAATCCTTACAATCTTGTTTTTTTTAATCTTGTTTTATTTAATCCTTATAACAATTCTATTATACATAAGTTTTACTATTACCTGTTTCCTAAATGAGGAAATCAAAGCATAGACCAGTTAAATGAGGAAATCAAAGCATAGACCAGTTAAAAGACTTGCCCAAGTTCAATGACACATAAATGGTAGAGGTGATCTGAACCCAGGCTTGTTAGCTCCAAAGCTCATATATATCAGACTTCCTCAGTTTTTGGTACTTGCTTTGATGGGTCTAGCTTAGGTAGGCTGTGATTTATGCAATGTAGTTTAAAGAGTTACATTGTCTTGCTACTGCTAATACTACCCTCAACTTGCTCCCCCAAGGGTTCTATAAGAATGCATTATCTTTTAAAGATCATTGCTGTAATGTCCATGAATTACCTAGGGTATTCATGAAGTAAAGTGAGGAACTCTATCCTCTCCTAAAGCTCAGAGATCTGACTATTGGGTTAATTGTCGCCTTGGAGACCCTGAGATTCCTGGGGTTCATTTCCATGCCACAGAAGTGTGACCTGGATAAGCTTCTGGGATGTGGTTCTCGGGTCTTTGGAGGGTATGAGACCACTGGCTTAGAGAGAATTCAGGATGGACCAGATACTCATCAGCACGTGCTGGGGAATCTAGGGGCCATGGAAGAACTCAGGGACAGGATGCTCTCAGGAGCTCTTTTTCTGCCATCTCATTACCATTTCTTTATTCTTTTCTGGTCCTGAAAACATGCATTCAGCGAGTACAATAGAAAAACACTCTAGAAACAAGCAGGAAGAGTGGAACTAAGGCACAGCCATGGTCCTTAGGACATTCCTAGTGCATCCTGCTGATTCTGGAAGCCCACCTGGTGGCAGATATCCCTGGGGTATTTCTTTAAAGGAAGTCCTCATTTCTTTCCCCTCAAATATGCTATCCCCATGTTAAATGAAAGCGGAGGTTTGGAAGGGAAAACAAAGTGCTCTGGAGAAGTGGAAGAGTAGGTTAACATGGCAACCAAGATAAAATGTGTGGGCTTGTGAGTTTTCACTCTTTTCTATTTTCTAAGAATACAAAAATGAGCCAATTAAATGTGTACCTTCCTTTTAATGTTTTTCTGTGTAACTCTGAAGAATACTTTAAGCATTTATCCTAAAATTTCCAGATTAAACTCTACAGTCATGAAACAATGATCACAATCACCTCCCTGACCGGTTTGATCTCAGAAGTGGCATCAGTGTTTAAGAACGGGATTAAGTGTTAAGACATTTTGGTACGATTCTAAGAAATATAGACTGTACAAGTTGTTCCTATGTTCGGCTATATCAGCATTGAGTTTGAGATCTTACTCAGCTATCTATTATTTTCTCACTCTCTCTGTATTTACCAAGCTTCTATAATTTGTTAGGTATGGTTCTGAAACCTAGGGGCCATTTTGCATGGCCTCTGTTCTCAAAGAGCTTCCATTTCAGTCAGGGAAAACAGACGATAAACAAGGACACAAACACACAAACACATAAATGCAATCATTTTAGACAGTGATAAGTCACACACACACACACACACACACACACACACACACACACACACTGCAATAGTGGTTCCTGGAGTAGGAGGTGGTAGGCAAGATTAGATAGGTAATCTTTTGAGCTAAGACCTGAATGATGAGAGAGAGACAATCAGGCAGAGACACGGAGGAAGAGCTTTCTAAGCTCAGAGTACAATTAGTGCAAAGGCTGTAAAAAAAGAAAGAAGCAGGATTGTAAAGAGCTCGGTGGGCTGATGCTTGGAAGGTAGGCGGGAATCTGGCCAGGTAAAATCTTGCAGAACTTGGTAAGAGGGGTGGATTTAGTCTAAGTGTGATGGAAATGCATCAGAGGATTTTGGACAGGAAATCACATGATATGATTTATGTTTTATAAAATGACAGATTGGACTGAGTGGTTCTGGTGGAGATGAAGTGGACAGTTGGGGGATACACTGTGGGGGAATGGATTGAGAATCAAGCTGCACTGCATAAAGAAAGGACCTGTTGATGGACTGGACAGGAGATGTTTGGTTTGAACACCTGGGCAATGGTGATAACAGTCCAAATGCCTCTTTTAGCCTAAGATCCTTACAGGGACCCTCCTTGGAAAGCTTTCTACTTGTCTCTGAGTGACAGAGATAATTTGGTCCTATTACTCAGGAATGTCCTTCTGCATTAGTTTCTTAACTAAAATCAGTGTGTAGGAAAAAGGAAAATGAGGCTGTCTTGAGAGAAAACATTGTGTTTTCTCAGAACTGTATATATAAATATTCTCATGAAGCTTCTGAAGATCTAAAATCTAAAGATTAGCTTCTCAGAAGCCAGCATTACTGGCCCTAGAGATGCCCTTAAACATTCATACAGGGTGGAAAACCTGAATATTTTAAAGCATGACTATAGGTAATCAATGGAATATACTTTGATCAAAAGAGCCAACACATCTAAGAAGCCATACCTGTTCTTGTTTTCTAGTTCTGCTATGAGCTGCCTTTGTTGCTTATTTGCATCAATGGTGAAGGAGATGTCAGGAGCACTTCTCTGCTGAGTTGGTTGCTGTAAAACAGGTGGTTTACGCTATTTAACATTGGGAATGGGAACCCACATGTGTTTGAGAAGGCAGGAATCATGAGATATGCAGACAAGAAAAAGGAAACTATTTTTATCAAAACAAACAAAAAAAAGCAGGTATATTAAATTCAATTGTCATTCCTTGCCCAAGGACCAACTTTTCTGTGGATCTGGAGCACATCTATGCAATAAAAGGCAGAACAGAATTCTTCGACAGGCAAATACACAAAACATGAAAAAATTGTTCTTTAGCTCTCTGATTTGAAGACTTTGGGGAGTTCATTCTTGTCATGCTATCCCCACTGCAACTATCCTCTCAATATAAGCAGGTATAAAAAAATACTTCAGCCCTCGCTGGATAGCTCCATTGGTTGGAGCATTATCCTGAAGCACAGAGGTTTCCAGTTCAATCCCCAGTCAGGACACATACAGAGACAGATTGATGTTCCTGTCTCTGTCTGTCTGTCTCTCTTTCTTCCTCTCTTGTTAAAATCAATAAATTAAAAAAAAGAAAACTTCACTGTTGGCCCTGGCCAATTATCTCAGTGAGTTAGAGCATCATCCTAAAATACCAAGGTTTCAGGTTCGATCCTTGGTCAAGGCACATATGGGAAGTGACCATAGAATGCACAACTAAGTGGAACAAAAAATGAATGCTTCACCCCCCTGTCTCTCTAAAATCAATAAAAAAAATTACAAATACTTCACTGTTGAGATGACTCTCTAGAATTACTGTTCAATCACTATAGGGTACAATTAGAAATTTCATAGTTTTAAAATCATAGTTAATATAACTTTCTTTTTTTCTTTTGGTCAACAAATTATCAGCATGTCTTTATATGTAATATAACTTTGAGATATATATATATAGATATATGTATCACATTCCTGTATATTCATATCACACCAGCTTATTATTCTTGGTCATGTAACTTGCTTTAACAACTCATGTCTATGTAGTCATAGCTTTCTTGATTTTTATAAAATTATAGGTATATATAAAATTATATACACATACATACATACACAAATTGACTCCAACAAATTATGTATATTATATACAAATTAATCAAGTATATATATACATATATAAATATATGATTATATGTCTATATGCATATGTATGCATGTATATATATAATAATATAGCATATTTATATCTGTCTGTATATGTAAGTATTAAAAGGTTAATATTTCATTATTCTATAAAAACAGGGTCAGACTATGTACATTTCCCTAACTTGCTTTCTTTGCTTTACAGTACATTGTAGAAATTTCTCAGTCAATATTTATTGCTTTTAAAACAAATTTAGAAAAATCACAATCAATCTCTCAACCAAAGAATGCCAAGCTTTTAAAAATGGCACTGATTGTGGCCCTGGCCAGGTGGCTCAGTGGATAGAGCGTTGGCCTGGCATGTGGACATCCTGGGTTTGATCCCTAGTCAGGGCACACATGAGAAGGGACCATCTGCTTCTCTCCCTCTTCCTCTCCCCCTTTTCTCGCTTTTCCCCTCTTGCAGCCAGTGGCTCGATTGGTTCAAGCGTTGGCCTGGCACTGAGGATTGTTTGGTTGGTCTGAGCATTGGCCTCAAGTGCTGAGGATAACTTGGTTCATTCGAGCATCAGCCCCAGATTAGGATTACTGGGTGGAGCCCAGTCTGGGGACATGTGGGAGTCTGTTTTTCTATCTCCCTTCCTCTCACATGTAAAAAAAAAAATGGCACTGACTGCCTAAACCCAAAGACATGAAGAAACTCAGCTTGCTTTTTAAAGTCCAGAAGCATGACTGAGGAAAGGTTAAATGTGGTAAAGTTCTGGCTTTTGTAAAGCTTTTCTATAATTTTAATAAGCATTTCTTTTTAACAGAGAAAGGATTTGTGTTGCTAATGAAGAAGTTTGAGAGCTTATGATTTATATCCTAAAATACTTTCTATAGTGAAGTCTGGCATATGGTATTTTTGACCTGTGACCCAAGTTTATCTTCTGATTTCATTAAATAATTTTCTGTTGCTCATACGTATTTCACACACTGATAAAAGTAGACACTTATTTGGGCCAGTTGTGGATCTGAGTCATGGCTTTGCCCTTTATATTAACCAATCAGGAATTATCCAGAGAAATCAGGTATTAGGCTATTTCAGCAATGTTGTAACAGAATTTCTCAAGCTATGATCTATGCCATACTAGAATAATAAGTGTAAAGGGGAAAAGTGGAAGCAGTGGAAGGCCAGACCATTTTTAGGTCTTTCAGACCATATAGTAGCAACTCTTGAGCTCTACTGTTGTGGCACCATCTATAAGATCAACAATGACCATGATGGCATCCTCTCACTCAAACTACTTACAGGTGAAGTGGACTCTGCTGCCAGTCTTGCTGCGTACCTGGCAATCAGCCTGTGTTCTTCATCAAGCCGGTTCGAACTCTCAAGCATACTATGGAGAACAGAGCAAGGAGACTCTTAGGCAATGAGAAAGACTGATGTATTCATATTACCACTAGAGGTTTTGCTATTTCAATTTTTTGGTGCAAAAATACAAAAGTTGTATAAAACCCTGTGAGGTTAATGATCTCAGACTTGGCTTCATAACATGAATCCACAACATGAATCTAGTATGTGGCCAGGAAGGTCATTAATAAATCCTGTCTTCACTCAATTCAGTTGTCTAAGAAAGCTTCAAAGAGGAGTGACTTTTTTGATCAACATTCTTAGTAAAATAATATTTTCTCTTTAATTTTATTGCTGTTAACATTTTTATTTCCTTATTATACAAGTAATACATGTTCAAAATAGACATGTTAGAAAAGATAAAAGCTAGATTACAAAAAAACCAACAACTGTGGCCAGCCTGTAGTGATCCCTCCCCATCTCCTAGTCTTCACATTTGTGTATAATCCCCTCCTTTTAGTATGGCTGGACTTACGGACATGCTTCTAATGAATACAATATGGCGCAAGTAATGGGCTGTTACTTTCAAGGTTAGTTTATAAAAAGACCATGGTTTCCATCTTGGGAATATTTTCTCTCTCTTGAGCCTTTTTGGATTGCTTGCTCTGTGGGAAGCTAACTGCCATATCACATGGTAGCCTGTGGAAAGGCCCATTTGATGAGGAACTGGAGCCAGCCAGCACCTTGTGAATGAGTCCACATAGGCAGAGCCTTCAGATGAGATCACAGCCCCAGCCAACAGCTTGATAGCAAACTCATGAAAGTCCTCTTCAGCCACAGGCACATAGCTATGCCAAACCTGGATTCCTGACCCACTGTGAGATAATAAATGCTTGTTGTTTTAAGTTGCTAAGTTTTTGTGTAATTTGTTATGCAGCAATAGATAACTAATATAATTCTCATCAATAATGTTACTACCTAAGTAACTTGCTATTTTATATTTAGTTCCAGAAAAGTGGAATTATAGTCCAGTGGCTTCTAATGACACTAATGGGAATTGTTTAGTGCCTCTTATAAATTTATAGAAATTGTTTGTACTAGAATAAAGGATGAACTGAATCCCTAAAAAACTAATGCAAGTAGAAGCAAATAAATAAAAATAACTACTAAAGTAAATATCAACTCTCCCCTATTTCAAAGGCCCTTCACTAAAGACTAAGTTCTGTGCCATTAAAAAATATTCTATGCAACATACCAGTAACACTAATCTTGTTAACAGGCTAGTTGGTCATACCTTGATTTATCAGTTATTCTGGTAAGATATCAGAATCAAGGTTAGAAACTAGTTCCTCTTATCTCCATATTTATTTACATTCTTCTCCATTGGTTCTTATACTTAAGTCTGTTCCAGAAAGAACAAAATAAATACTAATGATTATGCATTAAAAATGACACACTTTGCCTGACCAGACGGTGGCGCAGTGGATAGAGCGTTGGACCAGGACATGGAAGACCCAGGTTCAAAACCCAGGGTCGCCGGCTTGAGTGTGGGCTCATCTGATTTGAGCAAGGCTCACCAGCTTGAGCCCAAAGTTGCTGGCCTAAGCAATAGATAACTTGGTCTGCTGTGGCCCCTGGTCAAGGCACAAACAAGAAAGCAATCAATGAACAACTAAAGTGCTGCAACAAAGAATTGATGCTTCTCATCTCTCTCCCTTCCTGCCAGTCTGTCTCTATCTGTTCCTCTCTCTGTCTCTGTCACAAAATAAAAAAAAATGACACACTTCAAAATGACACACTTCTATGCCAATAGTAAGGCTGTAAGAATTATAATTCTATAATAAATAATCTGTACACTGTATTGTGTGCTCATCACCCCAAGTCAGGTCTCCTTCCATCACCTCGTATCCCCCATTGACCCTCTTCTACCTGCTTCATCTCCCTACACTGAACATTCTGCTTCCAGAATTTCTTATTGTTAGTTCAAAAATTAAGTATTTTTTACAATTTGCTTTTTTATAAGACATTCACTTTGAAAAAATATATTAGCAGTGAGGATAGGTCAGTATTTTGATTCAAGAGCTATCTGGCATCCATTGTAAAGTCTTAGATCCATATAAAATAACATAATTATGTCATTTATATGTATATTTACATATAAAATAAACATAAAACATATTCTTTTAACCTTTGTTTTAAAGCGAGATGAGAGAAAATCATTATGCGTTTCCAGTGATATATGTATTAGTATGTCACTCCCAAATAGCTCTTCCCTAGCTGGCTAAATCCACTAATGTAATATTTTTTCTCATAATTTTGGAACACATTTTTGTTTCTATTATCTCTGTTCTAGCCTGTACTCTTCACATATATAAAATATACCTGCTCTTGTTTTGAATACTTCCATACTAGATTTAGCCCCTTTCTCGGGGCTTGACGACTACCTAGGATATTCCTGAATTTCTCCATTTACCAAGTCACTTCTCCATACTCAGAAAAAAAGTCTTCCCTTTTTCTTTGCCCAAATAAAAGAATGCATGTTAAAAGCATCAAACTAATATGATGCCTAGAACACACATAATGCTAGTTAATACGACATCATTATTTTGCCTCTTAAGTAACCCGTTTAGATTCATCCATGATTCATGTCTCCTTCAAAATGTCATCTACCATCCAACAGTGATCTACAGCAAGGCTTCTTCCACTTTAGTGTGTCCACATATCACTTAGGGACGCCGTGAGAAGGCAGCTTCTGATTCTGTAGTGGTGGGGGCAGCAGGTCGGGCTGGTGGGGCTTGAGAGGACACCTTGAGTGCAAAGGTCTAGAAAATCTTGAAAGTAAAACAGAAAATCTAAATACATGAAATGAACCACTATATTGTGGTTCATTTATAACTTTATAAAACAGACCATTTTTCATGAGAGTTTAACTGATATCCATATAGTATGTGTGATATTTTATAAACACTCCCTATGACAGAAAATTTTAGGATTTCAGGCTGATATATATGTATAGTATCGATCCTTGTGGATTGAGGCTTTTAATTATCATACAAAGGCCTGCAGGAAGAGAATAATTTTAATAGTGAAAGTAATAAGTTCTGGAAAATGGAGGCTTTAAAACAGGCGTCTATCTTTTAAGACATTATCTGCACTCTGTAGAGGTTTAAAATAATAACTGAATTTCTTGTTGCAGCTTTAATAAGAAAGAGGATGCAACACTATCTTTGCTTTAAACATAAAACTACTCACAAAGAAATCTGGACATGTTTATCATTTCTGGCTGGTGTATTAGTGATTATAAGCTTAACTGAATACTGTGTAGACGACAGGGCTCATTGCTCCAAGCCCAAGACAATGATTTGTTTGACTGTCTGAAACTGACTTTGTCAAAAATATTTGTGAGTGTTTTGACAAATAAAAATTTTTAAAAACCTTGATAAGAAACCTCATGATAAAAGTATCTATTACCATGTATGACCAGCAAGTATAAATAATATGAAGGTTACATATAAAAAAGCCTCCTGGAAATGTTAGACATGAAGTCATGGGATTCTGCCTAGTAAGCTATAATTCATACTTCCATGGTTTTCCTCCCCCTAGCACTGACGGAATGAGGGTTGGAGTGATCTATTATCCCTTTGTGCACACAAACGATTTATGAGCCCACATGTGCCATTTCAGTATGTTCAAATTATACAAGGGTGAATGAGGCATTTCTCTGATAAGTTCCATTATTCCAGGACTTCAATTACAAATAGTTAAAAATGAATGGCCAATAATCCCTAAATCATTAAAGAAATACTGATTCCAACACTCTCTCCATCCCTGGCTATTCATTTCAAGACTTCATACTCAGTAATATTGCTACAAGACTATGATGAATTAAAAGGTGGCTGCTGTGTAGACTGAATTTTGAGTGGGAAGATCTATTATTTTGAAAGCTCTCTAGTTTCTACCTTAAATACATGGCAAGTAGTTGCTGCTAGTAATTTGAAAATGGCATTCTAGGAAACTCAAGTGGCTCCAGCTAACCTATGGCTAAATTGTGATTTAGCCAAGATCTCTAGGAACTCAGGGTTTATTCACATGTTGTTTTTTTTGTTTGTTTGTTTATTTGCTTGTTTGTGTCTCTGCAGACCTGTTCTGACTTCCAGGGTGGAAAAGTCAACCAAATAATGTTATCCAAAGGCCACCAGAAATACTTGTATGCTTTACTGTAATATTTTTCCATTTGTCTAAATGGTGATAGAAATTTTATCACCAGAGATTAATTTTTAAGGTCATTAGGCCTCAGGTACGACTCTCCTATTAAAATGCAAATAGCTAATAGGAGGCTTACTGTCGGAGAAGGCATTATTAGTTAACACTAAATGAAGGATTACTTTATGAGGTTATATCCTATGTTTTGCAGTTGGTTGAGAGCAAAATGCTATGGGATAGAGCCCTGCTCTGGCTCTTAGGAGGCAGAGAACAGAGGAGTCAGGGTGGAAAAGAATGAAGTGATATTGGGGTCCAAGATGTCATTTTAAGGGACTGAAGAATGGAGAGGGAAATGAAGGAACTCTCAAAGCATCTACTGTTGACTGGTTTGAGAGGAAAAGACAGTAAATCATGAAAGGGTGACTTCATGGATAATAACAAAAAATCAGCATAATGATGGCTTCTCTGTAGGGATGCCATCAAACTCCTTTATTGAGACCTTGGCATTAAAATCCACTATGTTATAATCATCTACACGGCCTTGCATTCCATCTTCTACAAACTCTCAAGTTCCTCCACTTCCTTCAATTCAATGGTCAGCGATGTGCTTCAGCTCATTGTAATTTTGGCCTGAATCAGTGTAAAGTCTGATTTTAGACTTATTCTTCCCTCCAATTCGTTTTCTATCCCATAGCCAGTGACCTTTTAAAACAGTGTATAGATGAGGTGTTGTAGACTTGTGCACCTGAAACCTGTATAATCTTGTTAACCAGTGTCTTCCCAATAAATTCAATAAGAAGGAAAAAGAATAAAAATAAAATTGGCTATAACATTCCTATGCATAAAATCTTTCAATGGGTTCTTATTTTTGAACTTCCAAAATAAGAGGTATAAGGTCCCACATAACTTAGCTTTGTCTTTTACCCTGGTTACTCTAGTAGCCTTACCAAACTTACTGTAGTCCCCCATGTATAAGACACACCTTTTTTCAAAACTTTTGTGATCTAAAAACTGGGTGCGTGTTATACAGTGGTTGTAGATTTTTTTACTTGCATTTCCCGCTTTTTTGTACTTGTTTTTGCGCTCATTGTTGAAGACAGTGATTCGTCATCAGACACAGATGAGGACAAGCTAATGGATGGAAGTTTTAACTGTGATGAGGAGTTGTATGAATTTTATGATGAATAAAACTTGAGTTCAATAACTTTATGTAATACATTTTTTTTTTTCAAAATTCGGGCCCCCAAATTAAGGTGCATCTTATACATGGGAGTGTCTTATACATGGGGAAATATGGTAAGTTTTGCAGAGGGGCCATATTCTCTCTGCCTTGAACAATATTTCTGCCTCCTCCATACATGTCCACCAGGCTGATTCCTCTTTATCCTGCTGTTGGCTTTAGCTGATGTTTCTTACCTTCACCACCAACCTCCAAATTAATGTTCATGGCTTCTCATATATCCCATAGCACTCTGCAATGCACTACCCTTATTATAGCTGCTATCCTTTCGCATTTTAATTGCCTTTGTACTCATCTTTATTCTTCACTGAACTAACTTCTTTGAGGGAAGAATGGTTCAATCTTTTCACCATTAGATCTTAAGTGTTTAGCACAGTGCTTGAAACACAGTAAGAACTACCTAAGAATTAGTTGGACAAAAGAATGAATAAAGGTTAGCTCTCTTAGGCTGGTAATGTCATGGTCTTTGGTTCAGCTCTTCTGTCTTTCTGGGCTCTGCATGCACCCTCAATGCTTTGAGAAAATCAGAAGAAAACAGATCAAATATTGTACTTTAAAACTAGCCATGCCATCTAAAATCAAACGGTGAAATATTCACTTTGGACAGAGTTAAAAAATAATTATTCATTCTATGGCTTCATACAGATGCCTTATCTTCTCTGTATATAGGTGCTGAAGTTCATAGAAATGTCATTATACTCATTCATATTTATCAACATCAGGTTTTCCCCACCCCCAACCAACCATGGCAAGTTCTCTTTCGGTTCACATTTTGTTGTTGTTGTTGTTTTAAAGACTAGGAAAGCAGATGGTGTCTAAAAGGGGTAAGATCCCATTAAAAATATTTATTCTTATAAGGGGTAAATAACTGATATTATTATAAAAGAGTGAGTGGGAGGTTATGCTGGATCATTTCTGGATTCAAACCCCAGCCCTCTCACTTACTAGCTGTGTGACTCAGGGCAAGTCACTTAACCTCTTTGTGCCCACACAGTGATAATTTACATCATGGCTTCCCAGGAGGAACATGAGATAAAGTGTTTAGAGCAGTGCCAGGCCACATGGTAAGACTCAATGTGAGAATTGCTTTTACTCTTACCTCTAAGAAATAAGTAACAATGTCTTGGTATGACCATTCTGGCAACATAACTTCCTATCTATAAATTAGTTTTTTGCTGAAGAAATGTGCGTGGTTACTATTCAGTAATCTAGGTTATACCAGAAAGAGAAAGACAGTTTAGTTGAATCAATGAAGGAGCTTACAGAAGCAATAGGTGGTCTTTATATCTCTGATTTCCTAAACAAGGGAAGCAGTGAGCTCAAGGGTGACAGCCTCCTCTCCTCTTTCCTTGCTCTTGTAAGCAAAGCTGAACACTGTCACGAATTGTTTTTATCAATTAATTAGTTTATTTAGACAATTAAACTGTCATGAATTTTTAATCAAAATGTCCTTTTTGTACCATTTATTGAACAACATATGAGACCGTGTCCTATTCTGAATTCTCTATTTTAGCACATTTGGAGAAAGTGTAGCTGAAGTTCATCCAGTCAACAATAGTCATGAACATATATGAGCTGTCAGTTTATTTCTGCCATATTACAATGGACAGGTCTTACAAAATAGAATTTTACAATCTAACTTTTTAGATGCCTTCAGTCCTATTCAAAATTAAGGGAAGAACTAACATCGAGTTTCTCCCATGTGCCAGTACTACACTAGCTAATTTAAGTCTATCACCTCATTAGATTGGTAGTGTCACTCATTTTCCATGGAAACTTATTAAAATGTATAAGAATCTATAACAGGTAAGGGAATGCATCTTAAAATCAGTTTATCATCTGATTATGCTGAGAAAAGCTCCATGGGAACAACACAGCCAATGCAGGTATGTGATATTCTTCACGTTTACATTCCTAGCATCCTAAGGAAATATCTTTCTCAGAAGTCGAGTAGTATACTTGAAGCTCCTAAACATTTTACTGAAGAAAGGAGTAATGTTAACAAGGAAATTAAAACTCATAAAATAGACACTGTCAGTTAGTGTAAATAATTTCTTTTTCTTTCAAAAGGTTGCAATAAACTTACATTTTTCAAAATCAACAACATTTAAGGAAAAGGGCCAATCAAAACATAGCCTGCACCTTAAACATATTAAAGGCATATGATTCAGTGAATTCAATATTAGACTGAATTGTGTCTCTCTGAAATTCATGTGTTTAAGCCCCAATTCTAGTACCTTAGAATGTGAATGTACACGGTGATGTGGCTTTTAAAGAGGTGACTAAAATTAAATAAGGTCATAAGGCTGGGGCTCTAATTCAATATGATTGGTGTCCTTATCAGAAGAGGAAGAGAACTAGTGATATACACGTACAGAGAAAAGACCTGCAAGGACACAGGAGAAAAACCACCACCTGCAGGCCAAGGAGCAAGCCCTCAGGAGAAATCATCCCTGCTGGCACCTTGGTCTTGGACTTCTACCTTCCAGAACTATGAGAAAATAAATTTCTGTTGTTCAAGCTACACAGTTTGAGTTATTCTGTTATAATAGCCTTAGCTAACTAATGCAAAATGAAAGAGACCAGAGAGCATGAAAAAAAGTTTTTGATTCTTGCCCAATACCACTTTCAGTTTTTTTGTTTTGCCCCCATCACTTGCCTTTCTCTCATCAGTGAATAATTGCTAGTGCTTGTCTTTTTCTACATGTACCACCTCTATGCCAAGCTCAATACTTTCCTTTTTAATCTACTTTATGCTTTTACACTAAGTGTTTGATTTAAGGGCTAATTTATAATAGGTGACATTTTAAATAGTAAAAATACTTATTTTACTAGTAAAAAAAAAGATATTCTGAGGACTCCTAGCAATTTTGTTTAGTGTGAGAGGAAACTGTATACCTATAGCACCATCAATACTCTACAATACCAGCAAATGTTTATTGGGACCTACTATGTGCCAGACACTGTGTAAGATGTCAAAGATATGGTGCTGAGCAAGTCAGAGAAGGCCTCTACTCCCTAAAGGGGAAGCTAGATAATAAACCAACCAACCAACCAATGGTTGCAGTTATAGTAAGAATGAAATAAACAGTATGGCATAATAGAGACTAATATTGGAGACCCACCTGAGGAGGTGCCTCTAATCTGAGATTGGAAGCTGGAGTAAGAACCAGCAGTGCACATGTGTATGTGGAATAAGAAGGCAGGGGAAAAAGGGTAAGAATGTTCTAGACATAGGAAAAAACTAGTATCATGATCTTGAGGCCGTTTTATACATTGTTTTTAGAAATTGATAAAAAAAATAATGTGACTAGGTATTATAATTGAATGGAAGAACCTCATGATAGCTGAGGCCGAGAGGTGGGTAGGCAAGGGCTAGATCACACACAGGCTTCTAGGCCATGATGAGGTGTCTGGGTTGTAAACTAAGTGCAAGAGGAATCTATAAAGGGTTTCAAGCAGGCAAGCCAATTAAAAATTTAGACCTCATACAGAAATCCTAGAAAAAGGCATAAAATGCACAATTTGTTGTACTTGAGAAAAAACATATAAGCAGAACAAATATAAACCTGGTTATGTGAGGTCAGGGGTCTAAGTAACAGCAGTTGATCATGACATCAAAGTATAGACTGTATCCTTTAATTGTACTCCTCTTGCCTTTACACAGGGGACCTTTTAGAGAGAAATATACCAGAAGCTTTTGAATGGTAAGTATCAATGATATAATTATGGTAAGAGAAGTGCTGGGCTGGTTTCCAATCCTTTGGTCTGCCTGCCACTGTCAGTCTTATAAACCACTAGCAAGCCCAGGCACTTGATAAGCTTTAGGGAAGGGCAGAAAAGCCCTTCCTTACTGTATTGCATTTTGAGACCTTCCCCCTATTGGAGAAGGTGCTTGAAAACACTACTTCTCTGAAGTAGGAAGACAGGAGAAATTTTCCCTCAAGTTACAGTTTATTCATGTGGCTTCTCTGACATCAGAACCAATGACATAAATGTGTGTCTTTAATTTAGCAACAGACTATTTATTACAAATGAGTCAGTTTCCTATTGTGTTAAGCAGTTAATATGGAGTAGGAGTAGAAAGCCCCCACATAGAGTGAATCAGAAACATTTATGAATATTTATGAAAACAAACCTTTTAACCAAGAACAGCTTTAGGTTTCTATTTCTAGATCATCTCCATGAAAGATGCACAGAGAGGGAGGACAAGGAATGATATGGGAAATAGGTGGGACCTGGTCTCAGAAGACCTGTGTGCAATCTTTTGCAAGCACATGACCTTGGATAAGTCACTTAATGTCTCAAAGCTTACATTTTCTTACCAGAGAAATGAAAATAATAACATCTAAACATATAGGGCTTTGACAAGCAAACTAAATAATGTGTGGGTAAGGGCTCTGTAATTTTTGAAGAACTTCTTAAATGTAAAATTTATTCATATTCCGGCTGGAGTGATGAGATACAAGAGACTGAAGACAAAACTCTTGTCCCTGGGCCCTGGCCAGTTGGCTCAGTGGTAGAGCATTGGCCTGGCATGTGGAGTCCTGAGTTTGATTCCCAGTCAGGATACACAGGAGGAGTGACCATCTGCTTCTCCACCAGTCCTCCTCTCTTTTCTCTCTTTCTCTCTTCTCCTCCTGCAGCCATGGCTTGACTAGTTCTAGTGCATCGGACCCAGGCTCTGAGGATGGCTTCATGGAACCTCTACCTCAGGCACTAAAAGTAGCTTGGTTGTAAGCATGGCTCCATATGGGCAGAGCATTGGCCCCAGAGGGCGGTTACCAGGTAGATCCTGGTTGAGGCACATGCAGGAGTCATCTCTCTATATTCCCTCCTCTCACTTGGAAAAGAAGAAAAAAAAACTCTTGTCCCTTTAAGCTTAAAGTCAAAACAAGAAATCACAATGCATAGAACCAAATATATAAATGTAACCTAATTAACAACCACTATTCCTATTACTAGGATGTGCTCAAAATATCTGTTAAACTACAATAGAGAAATATAATATAGTGGGATATGCTATTTCAGGAAATAGATATGTGGTGGATGCAGTGTGGAGGAGAGCCCAGAAAAGCTTTCTCGAGGGCATACATTTATGTAGGTTTTATAAGAGGCAATGGAGCCTAGTGGTTATGAGTTTGGAATCAAGTGACTAATGATCAAAATCTCTGCTCTACTACTGTTTAGTAGTCCCCCCTGTGGGAGGGTCATATAACTCTCATAATTGATACCTTTACTTATTTATAAAAGGGGGTTGATAGCATGTATTCTAAAGGCTTGCTTTAAGGACTAGGGGAAATTATGTAAATAATTATATAATAAAATCATGTAATTATTAATTATGTAAATAATTATGTAGCATTATGTTGTTTGTATATTATTATGTAATTTATATAATATTACATGAATAAAGCTTTGAATGCAGTAGTTAGCATGAGGCAAGTGCTTTAAAAATGGTAGCTTTCATGATTATTACCATTATATATCTCACCATAGTTGAATGGTGGTAAAGATTATAGCTATAATGATGATAAAGGAGGTGAGAGATCACCACATTACTTATATAACCATGGCTGGTGTGGGGGAATTGTTTGGATCTAATTAAACAGAGAGGAAAGAGAAGGAAAAATGAGAAATTTGAAAGATAAGTTGAAATTTTTTAAGGACAGAAAAAAAGCTATAAGAAATACAGAGGGCAGCAGCCATTAAACGAAGTCTGCTTCATTGATCAGTCTTAAATTCTGCTTTGTTTTCAAAAGACAAATCACACCTAGCTTTCATCAAGTAGATGTAAGGTGTCTCTGCTGAGACAGTTTTATGGTCTTAAGTGACCATCAAGTCAATGTGTTTAATCACTTGAGTAGAGAAGAGGTCTGGTAGTAACAAAGTCTGAGATTTTCTCCTCAGAGATTTCTTTGTTACAACCTTAATTAAGACAAGGTCAAAGAAAAGTGATGGAAATAACTAGAGTATGCTTAGAATTATGGGGGAGAAGACACAGTGTAAGATCACATCATTGCCTTCAGACATGATTAACCCTATATCGACTGTATTCTTGTTTAAAGATTACTCATACAATTTCTTTTTTGTAATTCAGTATTTTTAGTTTTATTGTTTCAGCCACCACATAATATTGTGGAACCAAACTCATTGAGAATATGATTAAAGCAATCACTCTTTCCACCTGTAGTTCTGAGAGGCTGAAATATGAGAAAGAAAAGGAACTGTTTGATCTACAAGCTTAGAAAAACGTGAACAAAGAGATGGACTTATCAGGAGAGCTCATTTTTATTTCCTGAAAGAGTAGAATATAATATAAAATCAAACAAGTATGCTGGTTGTATTTTTAAAAGATATATAAATTAAGATAAATATGTGATTATTAAATAAATGTTCATCAATGAATCACCTAAAACCATCTCCTGAACTAATTATGCAAAAATTAATTCTGAGGCATCAGAAGCAGGAATGGAAAAGAACTTTGGAAACAGTCAAGGGAGGAACATCCTACAAACAAAGAAGTGGCTAACAATACCAAGTGGTGAGGCAGATGAGCACCAAGTGTTTGAGGCATGCTTTCTGCGACACAGTACTGGTAAGGGGGACCAGCTATTGTAAAGGCAGTTTAACCCATTGGCTTGCTTAATAATAACAGAAAAACAAACAAACAAACCCATGGACCCTTAGTTCAGAGAAAATTAGAGTTATTAAGCAAAATAAATATTTCTAAGGAACTGGTTTGCTAAACATGTTTGTAAAACAGTTGTCTAAACTAGCCTGAAATATGTGATATTTATATAGTCTGTCCATTTATTTTCATTCAAATTGCAAATGTACACTTAGTATTAAAACAAAATAACCAATAGGAGGGATCTCCCATGTCACAATTAAAATAGAAAGAAAAAAACTTTACGAATGCCTTTATCCCAATACCTAGGACTACCTGAATCCACATATTTAACACATCTGAAAGTAAGCTTTGCATATTCTGGGACCTGAAAGCAGGCTTTATCAGAATGGCTACCCAGAAACATTTATAAGTGAAAGTTGAAAGACAATCAAATGATTTCCAGAGTATGATTTTATCCCACAACTTTTTCTCTTTTTCACTTCTATCTTACATGAAAGGGGCATTGTTCTCCAAACCAGCAGAGACATACATGTCCTTGGAATAAACAAATTTTTGCATCACTATCATATAGTAATTTGACCTGGCACTTATAACATAGAACCGACTGTAGGACCCACAGCCCGGCATCCACCTGAATGCTAATACTTAGCATGGCACCCACATACACGAGTTATCCCTTTAGCTAAGATAGAAACATAGATATGAATTCTATGACACATGAATGGGGAGAATATCCAATCTAATGTTACAAAAGACATTTTAATTGAGTCAGTTAAAATGTGCTTTAATTTTTTTAATTTTTTTTTTCTTTTTCTGAAGTTGGAAGCGGGGAGGCAGTCAGACAGACTCCCGCATGTGCCTGACCGGGATCCACCCGGCCCGCCCACCAGAGGGCGATGCTCTGCCCATCTTGGGGCATCGCTCTGCAGCAACCAGAGCCATTCTAGCGCCTGAGGCAGAGGCCACAGAGCCATCCTCAGCGCCCGGGCAAACCCTGCTCCATCGGAGCCTTGGCTGCGGGAGGGGAAGAGAGAGACAGAGAGGAAGGAGAGGGGGAGGGGTGAAGAAGCAAATGGGCGCCTCTCCTGTGTGCCGCGGCTGGAAATCGGACCCGGGACTCCTGCACCCCAGGCCAACGCTCTACCACTGAGCAAACTGGGCAGGGCCAAAACGTGCTTTAGTAACACATCTGGCATCCAGTGACTTTGCCCCTTGCTGAGACTGCTTGTCAAGAGAAGAGACTGCTCCCTTCTCTAAGGATAGTCAAGCAGCCAAACCTGCACTAACCATGATGGGTTGTTCCGGAGCATGTTGACATACAACCCGATGAGAACATGTTCATCAGCCAGCCTGTCTGCCACATTCAGGCTGTACTGTATCCTGAAACAGGGCAGGAGGAAAGAAAGGGTTAAGAGAGGTGAACAGCAGTAAGCAGAGCAGGCAGGAGTGCGTTTGGGGTAAAAAAGGCATTCAGAAAACCACGCAAGTGAAGGAAAAGTAAGTGCTGTTCTAAGAAAAACACAAGCAAAATCCAAGCAATGAAATTCACAATTGCATTTCACTAATTTTAAAAATAAAGACTTCCATTTAGGTAAAGTAACATCAGAAAACAGACGTGCATTCTTCAAACCGCTAAGGCCAAGAAATTCAACTCTACAGTAAACAGATTGCAAGCAAACAGTAAGTAGTCTTTTTGGAAAATCAAATCTGAAGCTTAGTCATTAAAAAAAAAAAAGAAAGAAAGAAAAGGAAATCAGGGAAAGTGAATAACAACACAGATGTTTCTACTCAAAATAACTACTTGGTGCTGTTAATGGAGTTATAATGGAGCTGCTTTTACGGTATCGAAGATGGTCTTTCAAACACAAAGCATGTTGAAAAAGAAATCTCCTTTTTTAGTTTAGTTAATTCAGGGTTCCAGTACACTCTGGCTTTAACTTACCCTTTACCCTTCAGAAAAGCTGGAGCAGCCCTAGCCAGCAGTTTGTTCTGCTCTACTTCACTGTCCTTGGGAGGAGAGCTAGTTAATAAGACGGGAAAGCCAAGAAGAGCATAAACACGGCAATGCATTCAAGAATAGAACTGGCAACAGAAACGCCCACGTCTAGATCCAAGTTCCATTTGGACCGCTCTTATTATTTTGAAATGTTCAAGATGTTTTCAGATTTCCACAGAGTCGAATTAGGGTAGAAACCTGGCCTGAGAACCACAATTACAATCACACAAGCCACTGTGATCCAGATTTGACCTCTGCTACTTGCTTAACAAATAGATTGCATTATGCCTGGACAGAATAAAAATCCATTCAACCTTCATTACAGACAATCATGGAAACAGTCCAGTGGTTCACTAAGTCCTGCCAGCCTTTATATCTCAGTCAAGCTGGGCATTTCTCCAGCCTTCCCTATATTCTCCAACCAAAAAAAAAATAAACCTTTGAGCCTTATAAATATACATTCATATTCCTTGCATCTATAACTGGTGCATACAAACCCATCAATATAGCAATTTTTTTTTCATTTTTAGATTCATAACGAGGAACAATTAGTTTTTTTTTAAATTCATTTTAGAGAGAAGAGAGTGAGAGAGAGAGAGAGAGAGAGAGAGAGAGAGAGAGAATGGGGAAGAGGAGCAGGAAGCATCAACTCCCATATGTTCCTTGACCAAGGAACACTTAGTTTATTTAGTAACTGAAATGACAGCTTTAAAAGTTTAAAATGTAGTTTTATTGAAGGACAAATAGAAATATAATAATAACTAATAATGTGGCCAAGCCAAAGCTATGCAAGATCTACTGTAATGAATATGCATTCTTCTTTGGGAAATGTGTTCATGTTTGGCATTACAAATGTACTTGTTAAGGGGCTGGGTGAAGGGATTAAGCAAAGAAAAAAAACCTTATAGACACAGACAGTAGTACGGGGATTACAGAAGGGAAAGGGGATGGGGAGAGGTGGAGGAGGGTACGGGGGATAAATAAATGGTGATTGAGGGAAACTTGACTTGGGGTGGTGAGCACACAATGCAACATACAGACCATGTATTATAGGATAATACATCTGAAACTTGTATAATTTTATTAACCAATACCACCCCAATAAATTCAATAAAAACATAAAACCCAATGTACTTGTAATGTGCTTAAAGAGAGTTTGCTCCTTTGTAGGATAAGAATTTGCCCTGAACACTGGTGTACCAAAAACTTCCCTGTCTCTCTTCATGGAGAATACAAGATTAACTGTCTGACCTTGTTGGAGTACCAAGCTTTTAATCATTGGGATTAAAATTATGAGGTTTCACAAACTTTCCCATCTTTTCTTTTTTATTAAATGAGAGGCAGGGAGGCAGAGACAGACTCCCGCATGCACTCCAACTGGGATTCACCCCAGCTAGCCCCTACCAGGTGATGCTCTGCCCAGCAGGGCTGCTGCTCCGTTGCTTGGCAGTCAAGCTATTTTAATGCCTGAGGAAGAGCCATCCTCAGCGCCCAAGGCCAACTATGTTCGACCCTTTCAAGCCATGGCTACGGAAAGGAAAGAGAGAGAGAGAGAGAGAGAAAGAGAGAGAGAGAGAGAGAGAGGGTGGGAGGGGTAGAGAAGCAGATGATCGCTTCTCCTGTGTGCCCTAACTGGGAATTGAACCTGGGACTTCCACATGCCAGGCTGACACTCTACTGTTGAACCAACTGGCTAGGGCCCATTCCCATCTTTTCATGTTCTAAATCACATATATGTATGGCTTATAAAGTAGTTAAAACTTTAAAAACTTTAATTACGTCTTAAGGTTTCACCACTCTTTTCAGACCATGAAATGCACAAAATAAAAATTTATAAATGAAAAAAATAAAAATAAAAATTTATAAATGAATATATTAAAATTATGCACAGTATAATTGAAATTCTTGTTTTATAATAGTATATACTATAAAATTCCTTAAATAGTGAAGTTGTTGGTAAATTTAAAATCAAACTTGATTTGTGAAAAAACTGGCAGAGAGCAGGCAGTATGATGTATGATCTCACTCAGTTTTTCATAAATCCTCTATTACATAGCATTGCTATACTTATAAAGTACAACTGCACACAAAATTTACTTTAAAAATGAAATGATTAATGCTTTAGGAGAATTTACTTTCCCAACGCACTTAAAGGCATTTTTTTCAGCCTACTGATCTCCACCCACCTTCTAAGACTATGAAACATGCCCATTAGGGCCAAATAGTCATTTTAAGCCATCATAGTTAGTGTTTTCCCATCATTGCACCCAAAATAGCACTCTGACCCTTGTCTCCCGAAGACATCCCCCTATGTTCATTATTTAATAATACGGTTTCCCTGCTGCCCAATCACTGCCCCCAACTACCTTTTTTGTAACTCAAGACTGATGTACCTACTATATAATTGACTTAAGATTCTTGCAAAACCACTCAAAACACTGTGTGATAAATCAATGGTTTTCCCCTCTAAATTAAACTATCTTCCTGCCTTGTCTGCTTTTCTTGCCCCTTGACTCCCAGATATTGTGGTGATATTTTCTAAATCAAAAACTTAATTTTACTTGCATGGGTACAACTTCTAATACTGAGTGCAGAAGAAGAAAGAAAGGACCAGTAGAGAAAAGAAATACAGGAGGATCTATCAGAGGATGTGTTTACTATAAATTATCTTGGTGAATCTTATGGGAGGAACCTGATGTGTCTATACAGCCCAGAAGGGCCACACCACCACGTGGCTGCTGACTAATGTCAGCACTGGAGGAGCCCTGCAGACCGTGAGTATGGTGCAGGGAGGGAGTTGTTGTCCAGATTTTCCTTTGGTGGCCCATTTGTTCTTTCTTTCAAACTCTTTGAGCCCCTCTCTCCTTTCTCTGTTCCATTTATTTGTCTCCCTCTTCTATTCTGTTTGTCTTCTTCCCAAGTCCCTTCCTCCCTCAATGGGATGAGCAGATATTCTCTGTATACACATCATTGACCCTTGCCAGTGTTGGTTTAAGTCCTTTCACGTTCCTTTCCCTTCCCACATGAATTTTTGAGAATCAGTTCTTGGAAAATATGGAGATGACACTATCTGCATTTATGAGTTTGTGGAAATCAACCATTTATTCTGTTTTGCTATAGCTCTTAATTTCTAGTGCCAGGAGTACTTCTGAGTTTTAGTACTCACTGTCCACATAGCTTCTGTACTTCCAAAACTAGCCTTAAATTCTGTTCCTCTCGACTTTATTTCTGGGAAGCCAAAAATATGACCATGCATAGAGGAAGTCAAGTTCATGACAAAAACAAAACCAAACAACCACTCTTTAAAATAAAATGGACCTGGAACTTGGAGTTGATGGGGAAGCAGGTTTCACTTAAAACTTGGGTCTATAAAGACTTTTCATGTTAAGTATCTTCACCAGAATTTATTTTGCAGCTCCCAAAAGGCTTGAAGAAAGGGGGCAAAGTGCAAATTTTTTTCTTCTGAGTTGTTGTGTCAGTAGTGACAATATGTAGTTTACTATGATCTCTTCAAAGCAATGTACACTTGTGATATTTTGTAGAATAATTTAGATTTTTAAACTTTCATTTTGTAGCTTGGCAGTTTAGATTATTTTTTTCTAAAAAATTTTTATTGCCTCACCAATTTCTTTTCAGTCCTTTGAAAAATAGCATATATAAAGATAAATGCTCTTCTTGTCAAAAATTACACATACACACACACACAAATACAATGGTTCTGGAAGGATAGAGCAATGTAAAATATTTCATATTTATTTATTTAAATTTACCTTTTAGTTTTGAAGGGTGACAACTGATATCAGTAGTTTTGCTAAAGTGCAAACATTTTTGGGGTGTTCTAAGAGAACAAAACTATGCACAAAAGATTGCTGGGTTTTTGCTTAAACCTGATATATGTTTTAGAAAACCATCTCTGCTTATGTTGGATTACTATTTTAGACCTGGTCAAAGATATTTTTATTTTATTACATGTGAAAATAAAAGGATTTAAATAAAAGTCCTGGATGCAGTCTCACAGAGCAACAGTTTTAGAGAAATAAATTATGTTATATGCAATGATCACTGACACAGTGGTTAACAGGGAAATGATACTGAACCATGGCAAATTAAAACAAATATTTTCATTTTTATTAATTTTAAATAATCGATAAACTTGTGTGATATTTGGACTTGTGAAGAATAACTTGTAAAGTTGGCTCCCTCCTTAAGTAACTATCAGTGTGAATAAAAATTTTGCTTCTCACTCTAATTAACATAGTCTAGGGATAATAAAAAAGAGACCACAAGTCAATTTTGTCAGATAATTTCTTAAAAAATTGTGTTTCCCTTTCTTAGCCTAGCTTTCAATATCTTTGATCTGAGACATAAAATATATAACACATGCACATCAGCAAAGAAGCATAAAGAACAGCTTAGGGTCTCAGTGGGATAATTAATTGTCATCACATCAAGCTGGCATGAAAGTCAAACTATTTTAAGCAGGTACCATTGAAGAATACTAAGAATCCTTAGCTTATATTGGATTTACTCTATTTACTATGTTTTCCCCAGATATCATCAAACCATATCAATTGTATTTTTACCAAGAGAGCCTCTAGAAACGTTTGCTGGCTACAGGGCATGCACAGACAACCACTAAAGCAACTCTAATGAGAGAAAAAAGTTGTTAGGTGGAGAAGAGAGGTGATAGCAGTTTTAATTATGTACTAACATTTTAGTTTAAGAAATAGAGTTGAGTGTGAAGACTGGCTTATTTCAAGTTTGAAAAAAATCTAGCATAATAGTGGAGCTCAGGGGCTATATGGAATAAAAAATAGCAGAGAGTGATTATTTCAAATTTCATAAAATTTCAGACAACATGTCCAGACGGTATGAAGAGAATAAGAATTCTCAGGGTAGTTGTTTTATAAATGCATCTGTTTTATCATGTTGACTTATAAATTTATTTATTTTCCTTAATGAAAAGGATGGGCTTTAATCTTAGAAAAAATTAACTGTGAAGAAAACTTTGATTTTCAGATCAAAGGCTGAATTCAGTGCCTCAATTTTACTTCTATTCATTTTTGATTATGAAAGCACAAATGCTTAAGATTTAGTTTGAACATTTTAAGTCAGATTTATAATCTGGGTTGATAGGTAAGAATCATTGGTTAAAAAAAGTGAAAAAACTGAAAAAGACAATAGTAATTAGTCTTTCTGTGGTTGAAAACCCAAACCAATCAATCCACTGACCAACTAGTCAACCAAACAAAAATGACTCACGAAGGCTGTTCCACTGGGAAGAATCAGAATCTGGGAAGCATATGGGGTGGGTGGTGTGTCTTCCCCATATGCACTACTGAGTCTAACATAATATTAAGTAATTAACTAAATGTTATTGTGACAAACCAGAAAAAAGTACATTAGATCGTGTTCAACACACTCAAGCAATTTTCTAATATTTGGAAGAGTAATAAGATCTGGCTAGATGCTATATATCATAGCCAACATGATTCTTTTCCTGAGTGGTTTCTATTACAGAGATTGCATCTATAAAAAAATCTGTGAAAACTTGACAAGCTATTTCTAATATTTAGGGTAAAAGAATCTAGCTATTCAAACTTTCAGAGCACCCTTAATGTGGCTATCGAAAAAGACAACCATATTAAAGAGACGTATTTAAAAGAAAAAGACAGGTTAACTTTCTCACATAACCTAGACAATGATTTTAGCAAGACAATTAAGATCTGAAAAAGGGGGCATGATACCAACAAAGACGGTAGATACTCATAGGGAAGATGCTGTGGGCAGTGAAGGGGTGAGAGGGCCTTTTGGTCCTGGCTTTGTGTCAGTGCTTGCAATAACATTTGCAAATGTGACAGGACATATATCATAAGCTTATATATATAATGCTACCCCACCATACATAGCCATTGGTGCTCTTTTTCTAGTGGTGATGACAGAGTCCCATTGATCCACCTATTTTTTTTCCTAAAAATGAATGCATTTATAAGAAAGCAATATAGGTTTAGGGATAAAGTTATAACAAATAATAATAAATAAGAAAATAAATGAGGTGAATTAGTCCATGAGTTATGTTATTTGACCCACATTCTAATTGCTAATCATTACTGAATGCGTACGTGCACACACACACATACACACACATACAACTTTAAAGGGTTAAGGGAGAGTGCTTTTGAGAATTCCCTCTTTCCTTTTGAGTAAGGGAAAAGTGAATTAAATATATTACTGGAAATAGATATAAGAAAAGAGGATGCAGCAGATGGTGGTGGTAATCAGAGTTATACACTTGTAAATCTGTGAGTCAGATTACTAGGATGTCAAAAGACTTCAAAGATATACCTTAGTGCCCTTTGAAGATCAAAGCAGCATGCTTGTAAAGGATACTAGGTGAGCAATGCCAGGAGTTTATGGTGAGAATTCTGGAGTGGTGATTTCAATTCATCCTCATTCTGCTTTATCTTGCTAAGATCTGTCATAAAGGGCTAAAGACTCAGGCTAAATAAAATATCTGCATGGCAATTTTCTCTACTCTTTAATACAGATCAGCACATTCTTGGCTTGTTTAGATTTTATCTGATTTTAAAAGGGGAAGCTGGGGTGGAGTAGGAGTGAGGGCAGGGCTCTAGGTTACATTTACTTGGTTCAGTTCCAATCATACAGAGAATAGAACATTTAACTTATGCCTACGTTTGGTGTTATGGGTTTCCATCAATTTTAGTATATGGCTAAGAAATTACCAGTGGATCACCATTAACATTATCAAGTGATAGAAATTAAGCGCTAATAGTATGAAATTGGTTTTAAAATTGCTACTTCAATAAGAATCAGACTGCTCTACCTTGGGGAAAAATGGCCCAGGCCTAGTGGGATAGAAAGATGTAAGTTCTCAAGTCTTTACTGCAATATGGTCCAACCATGTGATGTTGTCCTGGCCTCACCCAGTTTGTGCTAATGATCATTCCAAGAGGTCCTTTCATTCAAGAGTATAAGAAATCACCATCTCGGGTCTTGCAAACTGTACAAAAGCAGAGACTCATCCAAAGAAGAAAAATCCAGCTTGGCACTCTTCACAGATACACCTTGGCCATGAGATCAATAAGATAAATGAAAGAGAGGAAAGAGCTGAGAGGTCCAGCTCAAGTTGGAAATTCTGAACAGAATCTCATGAAACCCAGAAGACCTCCACAAATAGGTACTACAAGAGGATTTTAGTGATGGAGTAGAATGACTAGCAGTCAAGCTACAGAACTACCACTATGATTAGTGATTCAGGGCTGGGATACTGAGTGTGTGCAGCGGTCAAGCTGATTTACACACAGATTTATAAGCGAATGCTCCTCAGCCACGGGGCTGGATGCACTTATCCCCTCAGGTAACCTGAGGGAGTTAAACAATGAGACCTCATTAAAACCTCCTATGGACAGAGCATGGCCCACTCAGAGAGGAAAGAAGTTCAGTGTACACAGCTTTATTGAACAGCACCCTTGAAACAGAAACCAGAGACCAATCTCCATGGTGATAGGAAGAACTGCAAACTTTAAACATTGTGTCTGTGGTTCACAGGGAACATTCCAAAAGGACTGAAAATTGGAAAAAAGGGAAATGATCATATTTTGGGTTAATAGGTACCATGCACCCTGAAGGTACCAGAACAGCTCAAAGCATTATAGGAATATTTTAGAGTACAGGAAGCCATGTTATCCATCTAGGCGCATCCACCATAAGCACCGTCCGAGCTGAAATGATATAAAATGACCTTCAGTAAGGATGGAGTCTATCTCTGCTTGACATTTGCAGAATGCACAGCTTCCTAATAAATGCACAACATCTTTCTTAACATCACGCAGGATGTTCTCTAGATAGATGCACAGACCTATGTCTCTTACACATTTTACTGTTTAGGATTTTGATTTAGAGAAAATGGTTGAATTTGCTGGTGGTTCTAGAAAGGAGTTCTAAGAGGAACACACCAAGGGCCTAAACCATATGATTTCACTGTGGAGGTTCTGTAGTTCAACTGTGTCCTCATTTCCACTGGCTACAGAATGGCTTAATTTACAGGAAGGAAACATCATGAACGGCCACACTCCAGTTATTCTGTTAATTACAATGATGAGGAACATCTTCATTCAGGTTCCTGCTGATGGGCAAGTACAGGAACATGGAAGAAAATCCAGCAGTTTTCTGGATTTTCCAGCAGTCTCACTGTCTTCATATCTTCACTAGAATGTTCCAGAATAGTACAGTGAAATTGGTATCTCAGAAACCTCTTCAGGGAAAAGGCTGATTACATTCATTTTGTAAAGCATGAGCCTGTATTTTTTTTCTACTGAAAGGCATTTGAAAATCTTCTGTTCACTTACTTACTCCAATTAACCTTATCTTTGTTTCTGCTTTCCTATGAGTTTTCTCCATGTGTTTATAAAATAATTCTCTGGTGCTTTATTTGTGACATCTGATCAAATGACTTAATGCACTGCTTAAGCCCTGCATACCTGTGATTCTAGCTCTAAAAGAAGCACTGGCTTCACCTGTTCTTTGCTACAGTAGGAGTGGATCATGTTAAAAGGATGATACATGTCCACCTTTAGTGTAAGCCCTTGTTATTATCCATGAAATTATGTATGTGGAAACTACATTCCCAAACTTGGTCTTTAGCCTCTAGCCTCAGGAATGCCCAAGAAGAAGATTCTTTTCTACCTGGAGCTTTAAATTAGGAGATGTTTCAGAGTGTATCTAATAATTCTCCATTGCATCTTGAAATTCCAATTTCCTGGCTTAAATGGACCTAAGTTTTCTGACAGTGACTTTCTTAATGAAAGAGAATGCATGTACGTCAGTCGTAAAATTTAAAGTTATTCCACATTCTTACTGTGGGTGCACTGTAAATGCAAATTTCCAGAAGGAACTTTAATCCCTAAAGTGATCCCATTCCTTTTTAAATGCAGCCACATGAATGAAATTGAAGATGTGTGACAGATATTTACATAACTAGCTTCTAACAATAGTCTTCCACTCTTGGCTTACACTAGACTACTTTTCTTGCCACAAAAAAATCAAGGCTCATTACCAAAGAGAGGGCTTATTATATAACAGGATTGGAACTTACCTCCTGGTAATAAAAGGACTTCCTGATGAGGGGACAGAGTGGGAGAACAGGGTGTCGTTCATGCTGGTTACAGGTCTGGGTGGCCTAAAACAAAGTATAGTGCGGATGGAAAGTTAAAGCAAGTAAAAGTCAAGTTTAAAAACTGCCACCCCTCAAGGAGAGGGGGTGAAAAGACCAGAGCTCTATCAAGAGCTTGATCAAGAGTTAAATGTGTAATGGTTTATTTTTTATCTTAGGGAATCAAAGTTAGTTTGTATTCTACAATAAACAGATTCTAGGAAAAAAGGTAGACTTGTTTTTCTCAGTTTATTTAATGACAATGAATATGATGCTATGCAGGTTTTAAAATGTCAACACTATATGCAAAAATTCATAGGAACTTTGGTTCTGGGTACCTGGTGTTAAACTGTATTCTGGGATTTTGTTAAGACATGTTCTCTGTTGGATGAGGTCAAAACAGTAGGTTCACTGTTTCCTTTACTCTAAACATCTTAGCCAAAGTTCTGAAATCTTAGTGATTTCATTGTTTAACTAGGATGTATCTTTGATACCAGAGGCTCGTTTAAAACTAATTCTGCCTTGAACAGAACACTTTCACTTCACAAGAAGGATGCTAATTTTATACAAACGCCCTTTGTGAATTTTCAAAAGTCAGGTATATCAGATTTTAAAACAGTAAACAGAATGAAATCTCTTACATTGTAACTTTGCAAAAGTTGAAAAAAATTTAACTAGACCAATAGTTCTAGGTATTTTTTGCCTTTTTTGAATAAACTTTTCCATCTTGCTCTATCTCCAGCCAATGAGGAAACAAGGAGATTTGGAATGCTTTTAAACTAGCCTGGTAAATTTGGTTTGTTAAATTCAGTCACTGCAAAGCTGAATATTGTAGTTTATTAGTAAATGGCTTCATGTGTAAGCTTCATCATAAAAATGTTGAATTTGGGACACAGAATGGCTAACCTGGGAACCATATGGTGGCTTTTAAAGGGATTAAACTTCCTATTTTCTCCATAGTCAAATGGCAAGTTACCTTATCCAATAAATAGGTCCCATTGGGGATTTTTAAACATATTTACTTTTATAAAAGAATATTTCCACAAGATAAAGCCACAGGGATCTAGTGCAAGATTTTCTTCCTAGATAAAATCTTCTCAGAAAACATTTTTATAAAACTGGCATTCTTCTTGTAAAGTGTAAGTGTTCAGTTCAAGGAAGAATTAGTTTTTAACTAATTCTGACTGACTAATTCTCTGGTCACTCACTTGTTTTGTGTCTTATAACCACTTACAATTATGATTACATGTCTTCATAAATACACTGGGGACTATTGAACTACTTACCAAGTATCACTTTGGGCAGCAAAGAATTAAATAAAATAGAAATTGTTAATCATGGTAACATTTATAAACAATATAATAGCTAAGCACAAATGCCAAAATACCAAAATATCACCCACTTAAGAGAACATTATTTGCCTATAATAATTTAGAATAGCTAAATTAACAACATATTTTAAAATTAGAAGTCTTAGATATTACAATCCCCCCCCAAAAAAAAATAAAAAGAAAAGAAAAAAAGACATGAGTCTAAATAATACCCTCATTTAGTTAAGTAAATAACACATCAGATTTGGGGCACTAACATTTGAATAACAAATTGGGAGAAAAATGTCTAAAGCCAAAAAATAGAAAAATATTATTCCTTTTTATTGAATTTATTGGTGTGACACTGGTTAATAAAATTATACAGGTTTCAGGTGTACAATTCTATAATAAATCCTCTGTGTACTGTATTGTGTGCTCACCACCCCAAGTCAGGTCTCCTTCCATCACCTCGTATCCCCCATGGACCCTCTTCTACCTGCTTCATCTCCCTACACTGAACATTCTGCTTCCAGAATTTCTTATTGTTAGTTCAAAAATTCAATATTTTTTACAATTTTCTTTTTTATAAGACATTCACTCTGAAAAAATATATTAGCAGTGAGGATAGGTCAGTATTTTGATTCAAAAGCTATCTTGAGAATCTGTTCAACATATAGAACTTTTCTCAGAAAAAAGGACATCTTTTGTGTAAAATTTTAAGGGAATCCTGAAATTTTCTGTGGAACCCAAATTGTGTAGATAATACCCTCATTTAGTTCAGTAAGTAACACATCAGATCATAGTGCCACTATAAAATAAAGTTAAAAAAATTATACCCAGCCAATTAAATCACACACACACACACACACACACACACACACACACACACACACACACTCCCAAACCAATGGGTACAAGTCTCTGTGTTAGGTGATCCTGCAGTGTGACTGACTGAAAAACTAACTTTTATTTCACACTGCCTCTCTTATCAATTCTTTTTCAAAGTAGGAGGCAGCATCCTAATTCCATTCTACTGCAAAGCTCTTAGAGCTGGGCCATTCACACCCCCAACTCTCTCTTCCTCACACCCAACCGCTCTGACTGAACTTTGATTGAACGCAGTGGCTGTGCCAAGGAGAGGAAGTCCTGACGAATCTGGGAAAGTGCCTGCGGCAGAGTACAGAGGGCACAGACTGGCCATCAGTTCATCTTGTCCATTCATGAATAGTTGAGTGACTATCTCTGGCTATGGGAGGGAAAGAACAGCTTGTATGATGTCATTTTCTGAAGATGGTTGGCCCTTTGGAACAGTCTCCACGTTTATTTATCCCTGCTTTATTTTTTTTTTTAATTTATTTATTTTTTTTCATTTTTCTGAAGCTGGAAACAGGGAGAGACAGTCAGACAGACTCCCGCATGCGCCCGACTGGGATCCACCCGGCACGCCCACCAGGGGCGGTGCTCTGCCCCCCAGGGGGCGATGCTCTGCCCATCCTGGGCGTCGCCATGTTGCGACCAGAGCCACTCTAGCGCCTGAGGCAGAGGCCACAGAGCCATCCCCAGCGCCCGGGCCATCTTTGCTCCAATGGAGCCTCGGCTGCGGGAGGGGAAGAGAGAGACAGAGAGGAAAGCGTGGCGGCGGGGTGGAGAAGCAAATGGGCGCTTCTCCTATGTGCCCTGGCCGGGAATCGAACCCGGGTCCTCCGCACGCTAGGCCGACGCTCTACCGCTGAGCCAACCGGCCAGGGCTGCTTTATTTTAAGGCTTATTTTTAGGAGGAAAATTTCCAAAAATAAGTTAACCACATTTTACAGAATCAGTTTACATTTGTTTTCTGGATGCATAGCCTGTGTCAGCAACAGGAGTCTCCAGACTATTGCCAAGGACACTGAACCCTCAAAGCCACTTCCAACCAAATCAAACAAAGCCCTGCAGCATTTATACAAATTTCATGAACATTCCACAGCATACATTGGTAGTATTTGCTTAGGTCCATCAGACCAAAGAGTTCCTGCTTTCATAAGGGTCTCAGGCTCCCCACAGAGCTGCTTATGGGTCATGTTCTGAACTGCCTGAAGCATGAACTTGGCATTGGTGAATACCTAATATCGGTAGGTTTGATCATCCACCTCTTGATGTCAACATGTAAACATAGGTTCTGCAGGGCCGCAGGTCCTGCTGAACTTGCAATACGGAAGGCAGTCCACTGGGAGGGGGGAATTGCCTATTCTGGAGGCTTTCTGAGCCACCTGTGACTACATACAGTAATTCCTAATTGTGCTTAGAAATAGGCAATGAGCTTCTTTCTTTTAAGCCCAAGACAACATCATAATAAAAACACATACTTTGGAGAAGTATTTTTTAAAAGTCCATTTTTGGGATGTTCTTGTGATTTCCCCCACCAGCCTGCCTTTTTAACTTCCCCTGCACAGGCCACGATTCTTCTAAAGCTATGTAGCCTGGGATAATCAACAACAGTTTCCAGGTTTGCTGCCATCTTTAAGATGACTGGCTCTGCAGAAAATAAAACAAAGGGCTTTTATATTTGGGACTCAAAGCACATACGACATTAAGGTAAAGCGTGCTTTAAATTTTCTTACCACAGTGATTGCATTGATTGCTAACTTCCAACTGTGTAAACACCACTAACATCCATATTTTATAACTATGCTTTTTCATCTCTAGGTTAGTTACATTAGTGTTGCATACTTTATTTGTACAGCTGGGCACTTGTACTGTGTGTCTCTACAACAAGAAATTATAATGGCATTACATTCATACTTTTTCTTTTAACGTAAATTTTATAATTTGGTCCCTGACAACTGATTGGATGTGGTCTTTGTATGGATCCAGACACGTGTCAATGAAGAAAGCTGTCTCTTAACGTGGAGGGCAGAGACACTCACACAATGTGGGCCAGGTTGAGTGGCTTCTCAGGTTGGTCTGGGAACATGGGGTGCAAGGGTTCATGGCTAGAGGCACAGCTCAGGGACTTGCTCAGTGCGTTTGTTAGCTTCTTAGCAGGTGATTTCTGCGAAGAATGAGAAAGAGGAGATAACTAACGGTTATGTAACATTTTATCAAATGATTTGCTTTTATAGTAGATATTCATTCATTCATTCATTCATTCATTCATTGAAGAAATCATCTTTGAGAATCTATTCTAAGTCATGGAGTCTGCTCAGCGGTAGACAAGCCAACAAGGAACCTGCCCCTGCTGCTTAGTGTCAGCAAATGTGGTCATATGACTGTGGAAATAGCCACTGTGCATGGGACGCCTGAGCTGGGACTTAATGGACCATCAGGAGTCCCTCTGAAAAAACTCAGAGGATTGAGAAGGTACTTCCAGATAGAGGAAGAAGAGGAGAGCAGGGGCAGGCCATTAAAGTCTTTTTTTTTTTTTGCATTTTTCTGAAGCTGGAAACAGGGAGAGACAGTCAGACAGACTCCCGCATGCGCCCGACCGGGATCCACCCACCACACCCACCATGGGGCGACGCTCTGCCCACCAGGGGGCGATGCTCTGCCCATCCTGGGCGTCGCCATGTTGCGACCAGAGCCACTCTAGTGCCTGGGGCAGAGGCCACAGAGCCATCCCCAGCGCCCGGGCCATCTTTGCTCCAATGGAGCCTTGGCTGCGGGAGGGGAAGAGAGAGACAGAGAGGAAGGCGCGGCGGAGGGGTGGAGAAGCAAATGGGCTCTTCTCCTATGTGCCCTGGCCGGGAATCGAACCCGGGTCCTCCGCACGCTAGGCCGACGCTCTACCGCTGAGCCAACCGGCCAGGGCCATTAAAGTCTTTATATGGCACATCAAGGACTGTGGTCTTTATCTCAAATGCAGGGGAGACAGTGAAGAGTTTAAATCAGCAGGTGAGCATCCAACCTGATTCTAGAAGGATTGCTCCCACTTAAGAAGGAAGGAGATGAGCAAGAGGTTCTAGGGAATCCAGGTGTAAGATGTGACAGTGTGGCAGAATAAATCTAATCAAAAGTAAAAATGGAACCTCACTCTGAGTCATGAGAATTTAAAATTCATGTACTTTTTAGAGCATTATACTACCTCTTTCTCATTTAGATTTGTAGAATGTTTATCTTAAAATTTCACAGTCAAAATTTTCAAAAATAATTTACTATATATAAATCTTTACCCAATTTATTTTCTTTCCATGAGAAATCATTTATAATTTTTTTCATTTCCATTTACAGATAGAGCCCATAATTAGCAATATAATGATGTGACTTTTGTCCTCATTATTTAAAAGCTAAGCAATAGGAGTACTGTTCAGGAAGTTCCGCTTTAGTTTTTGCTAAGAGATGTAATGCTCAGAACACTTAAAACAGAAACACAATAAAGCTCTTTTCCCCATAAACATTGGGGCCCTTTTATCTTCTTGGGGAGTGAAATGTGACTTTGTAAAGACATTGCCCTGTCAAGTAATTTTAGAGTTCTCAATCTCTAAGAAAGAGGCTCCGTATTTGATTTTAGCATTTATAAAAAACAACAATTAAAAAATGTTTAGTCTTCAAACACCAACCCTCCAGAATCTGGGATAGAACAAGTTTGAAAATTGGTAATATGTTGACAATAAGAAGTAGAACGTGTTTTCTTCTATCTTCCACACTAAATTGTATTTCATCATCTGCATCAGTGCCTCCATCCTCACATGAACCACAGTGAAAGTGGGCTTAGAACTGGCAGAAAGCCCTCAGTATATGATGCCTTAGTGAAGAACTGTTACTTGAACTCAGAATCTGACAGAGGCCAAAGAATTAATATATTTACACTGAATATTAGTTCCCAATAATTCTTAGAAAGAATGCTCTGATTTAAAATGCATATACTAAAGATTTTATTTTTTTAAAAAAAGAGAAAAATAAGTTTCTCTTTAAGTAAAGACTGTATGTTGAATTGGAACACATTAAAATATAGAAAAAACCCCCATAAAAAGTTTGCATTTCTTGTAGAACTATTTCAAGAGGGTTTGGCAGGGGTGACGGTAGACTCCACAAAAACCAGGCTGCACACAGAGCAGTATTTCACTGAGCACAAGATAACATCCCAGGGACTGATCTTAAGAGTTTAACTGAGGCAGGAATCAGAAAACTCTAGATTAGCAGATCCGCAAGCTAACAGAGTCAAATTCTTTACATATATCCAGTGCCATGTTCTCCTGAGAATACATCCGTCAGAGGGAGAGATGCTCAGTCACCTTTAACAAGTTGCTCACTTGCACTATTTATGACAAGATGATCTGCTGATATAACCACAATATCTCCCTCTTCCAAAAAGGTAAAATGGAACAGCATTATTACGCCCACATTCTCATATGTCTTTGCTTTATTTTCCAGTCAAGCACTTAAGGGAACTCCAGAATCTTAGAAAAGAGAAACTAGCAATCATTTTTAAGCAATACCTTCAACACACACACACACACACACACACACACACACCCCAAAACAAAAAACAAAAACAAACCCTAAAAACAACAAAAGTTGAAAAGAATCTTAACTTACTGTGAAAACAAGATTATGTTCCAGAAGATGCTTGCTGTTCGGTTATATAAATCAGTACTGAATTATCTGTATTTCAAGAAGTAATGCAATTTGAGTCTTTCTATATTAAGTCTTAGGAAGCTAAATTGGGGTCAGGAACAATACGTAAGAGATCTCAGTAAGATGGTGGGTGAGAGGAAAGGGGGAAGCAGGAATGTTAGACTCCAGGGTAAGTTTGCTCCTTAATTCTGTCACCATCCTTGATACTCTCTTGCATTCTGGGTAACACTCACACATCGAACTTTAAGCATTGTCTGGACCTTGTCTTACCCATGACGTGTACTCTTTCATTTGGTGCTGGTTGCTATGGGAACCACCAGCATGTCCCCTCCAGAAGCAGTTCTGACAGAGCTGGTAATTGTGACACTGTTGGCATCGGTAGCGAAATCCCATCATACTCTCCTTGTGGCAGTAGGAACACTCTACCGGATGGAAGACTAAGTGGGCAGTAAATGAAGAAACGACAAGAAAACCAAAGTGTGAGCCAGAAGAAGGAAAAATACAGCCTGACGGGAACTGCATTTTTCTGCTGTGTGCCACGCTTTTAGATGACAGTCAATTGTGGCTGAGGGAAGCATTGTGTTTATTCCTGGAACCTCACTCCCCTTTTCAAGCCTGTGTGTGGAGGTGGGAGAAATGAAATAGGGTGGAGGACAGGTGTTCTTTCAACAACAAATTTCTGCAATGCCATTTACTCTTTCTGCTCCCAGCTCTTACAATACAAGAATATAAATTACCCAAGCTGGCTTGCCTCGGCCCCCCCCATTCTCTCTGTCTCCAGGAGACCAGCACATTCTCTCTGTCTCCTGGAATACTCAGGAACACAATGGATGAGCATAGCTGACTATCCAGTTGGTAGAGAGCAACTATTAGAGAAATGGGAAACAAGAGAAATAAAAAAGAAAGGGAAATGGAGGGAGAGTAGACAAACTGGATGAGAGAATTGAATTACTTTTCTAAAAAACGAAATAGCTAATGGGTTTATTTAATGAGTGACATGGTCTCCATTTAATAGACTTTTTTTTTTCTTTCCTAAGAGGCAAATGCATAAAGCCCAAAGAGATGTGTAAATGATCTAAATACAGTTCTAATTCAGATAGCTCAAAAACACAACTTTCCTTGGCAGAAAATTTAAATGATAAAACAGGCAAGGTAAAGTAGTTGAAATTTGAAGCTAACAAATCATCAAATTTAAGTAATTATCCATGTGCGATGAGCTAAAGATAGTAAACAACAACAACAGCAATTCTTGCCTGTGGTGAGCTATTCTCTAGCTAACTAGCTAGGGAAAATAATGTAAATAAGAGTAAATGAAGATAAAAAGCAAATTGTAAAAACAAAGACATAACCTATTCTGGATGTATTGTGTTCTGAATAAGCATCATAGCCTTGCTTTTCTGGGTCTTGGGAAAAGCTGAATGAGACCTGAATTTAGAGACAACTGCTCTGGGACAGGGCCTAAGGAACTAATTTCCTGCAGCAGGAAATACTGAGCTAGAGGAATGAAATGACAACTTTATGACTGGAAGATGGCTAGTTCTGCAACTGTGAGCAGTAATATGAACTTAGGTTGCGTGATCTGGACCTAGGTCGCGCTTTGCTTCTGCAGATGAGTAAGAAAACTAAAACATAAATCTATGCTTGGTGGTGATTACCGAGAAGCTAGTTAACTCATTCTTTAAATCTTTTCCATGAGCAAAATAGCATAAATTTATAACTTTTAACTTAGATAATAAAAGCAGATGTTAGACATTCTGAATGGGAATTTAAAAGTAAGCTAACTTTATCTCCAATGTATATTAAAAAATATATAAAAGTTAAGATTCTAGTAAGAGATATCAGATGAATTATTTTCTATTTGAGTCTGGAGAAATCTCAGATTTAAATTGAGTAATAAATAAGAACATCTAATATTAGAAGGAGGCACAGAATTGTTTCATGTTTAAATTTCTTTAAACCTTGTTCTGTACTATATTTTACATTTAAATTTTATATATCAATATTAACTACTTTTATTCTAGGAATACTAGCCCTTATATCAAAGTTTGTATTACTTTTATCTTCTACATAACTACAACCATTGAAAGCTTATGATTTGGTGCATATGACAAAAGATTAGTAGGGTTCTCTCATCCAATTTTTTCCTTCCCCTTCACCTTTTCCTGGCTGAGTGCCCAGGAAGAAATAGTCAATGCCAATGTAAACCAATATTGGAAATTCAGACCGAAAACAAATATTAGAAAATATCACATTTCTTATTGAGATTCTTCTGTTGTATCAAGTTTTTAAGCACATCTGACTTGTAAGTGAGAGGTACAGTGAGAATAAATAAGTTTTTGGAACTGACAGTCTTTATTTTGCAGAGCACCTGTAAGGTCTTCTTGATCAGGGGGACTGGTTTGTTCCATCTTAAACAAAGCGCTGAACAACTAAATAGACTTCCTTAAAACAATGTCTTTGGCTTAATAACTATAGGCTTGGTCACCTAATTTCAATGATTAAAATATTGCCTTAGCTCAGTAGTAACTACTCACCATTTTCTACATTTGCCAGTCGATGCAGAAGGGGAAGCCAGACCAGACACTGTGGGGGAGGATCTGACATGAGCGTGTCCAAGAAACCATTTAATGTGACCTTTTTCTGCATAAAAAAATTTAGAACAAGAATAAGCTTAATTTACCTGCTATGTAAACATCTTTTGAGATTGAAGGAACAAGGCATTCCATTGATCTTGAAATATATGAAGAAACAGAAATTGAAACTAAGTTCAGCAGCATTTAAAACACTGATTGTGTTTTATACTTATACACAGAACTGAATTATCTCCACTGAGGCTGAGTCAATATTATCACAAGGAGAAAAATTATTTTGAGAGCATCACTTTCATGGATGAGGGGCAGTATGAAAGTGATGAGGAAAGATGAAGAATAGACATTTCCATAAGGTTTTGCCCAATTGTGTGCCATAGCACATGCTACAATTCCCATGTCAGTCTTCTACATTTGTAGAATAACTTCCTTTGCAAACTTCCTCAACCTTCGTAACATTTCATGGTCAATGTGAATGTTTCTGCTGTACAAGTTTAGGAGGGGACCCTATGAAGAGGAAGCAATTCCTTCCCATTAGGAGAGAACAATCTACATTAAAAAAAAATTTTTTTTTTATATATCTCTTCTTTTAATTCTATCTGTTCCTGTCTTATTATCCTGGCCCTTCCTAAAGTATAAAATGAATGTATTATACCTTTCAGTTTCTCTCAAAATAAAAAAAATAAGAAGTTATATTAACACACAATATTGTAATAGAACCAACAATAAAAAGTTACATGTTTATATACACAACAATCACTATTTTATTTGCCATTTTGAATCAGAATATGAAATTGGATGAACTAGTTCTATTCTTTTAGACAAGAAATCAGTTCTGAAGGGCTGTAGTACCTTTTCAAAGGCTACATATTACACTAGTAATTGACAAAATAATTGTTTCAGTGCTCTTTAATTAATCTTTTCTTATTGGCTGATATTTATACTTTTAGCCTTTTCTTGTAATACTCAATACCTTAAGATTTTTGTAGAATTGATATAAATATTATAAAAAGATAAATTATGCAAAGTATAAGTCATGCGATAATACTTTTTAAAAGATCCCACAATTTATATACTTAAAATAATTCTTTCAAAACAATCACTTGGAGTGGCTTGTGCTTTTTCCAATGAAACAAAACAATTTTGGAATGTCATTATTCAAACTGCTGCTATAGCTAGTTTATGAAGCAAGAAATAAATGGCTCTTTTTATTTTTACTTCTGTTCCTTCTTTTTTATACTTCAAAATCACTCTGGAAGTTTCAAGAGATACTAAGATTCAACAGGTATAAATTTCTCCCAGTTGAGGATATATAAAAGGTTATGTAATGGGAAAGTCTAAAGGATTTTTCAGAAGGAATTTTGAGCACTGATAACATCTTTTTGAACATATAGGTCCTAATAAAAATTTTGAAATTCTATTATTCTAGCTAATGTTTTTTTTTTTTTTTTTTTGTATTTTTCTGAAGTTGGAAACAGGGAGGCAGACAGACAGACTCCCGCATGCACCTGACCAGGATCCACCCGGCATGCCTACCAGGGGGCGATGCTCTGCCCATCTGGGGCGTTGCTCTGCTGCAACCAGAGCCATTCTAGCACCTGAGGCAGAGGCCATAGAGCCATCCCCAGCGCCCAGGGCCAACTTTGCTCCAATGGAGCCTTGGCTGCGGGAGGGGAAGAGAGAGAAAGGAGAGGGGGAGGGGTGGAGAAGCAGATGGGCCCTTCTCCTGTGTGCCCTGGCCGGGAATCGAACCCGGGACTCCTGCACGCCAGGCCGACGCTCTACCACTGAGCCAACCAGCCAGTGCCTCTAGCTAATTTTTTTAATGTGAAATATACTGAAGCATTAATATATTTACTGAGGATTCTACAACATACTACCTAAAGTCAGCAAACGCAGAAATAAACAAACAAATAAATTCAGACTCAGAGCAATCAGTTTAGAGCTTCATGCCACAGGCCAGGAAATAGATGATGATAAGGAAAGAGAGCTGAGAAATTTTTAGAAAGTAAAATGAACAGGACTTGGTGAACGGATCCACTCCGATGTCACCAACTGGAAAGGGAACTGGAGAGAGGACTAATGATCTATTCACCTATGCCTCCTCCTGTACTCACAGCCCCGAACTTCTCATCAATCACCAAGTCCTGCTGGGGGCAGAGATCAGGCACTTAAGCCTGTCTTGGTGGGGAGCGTGGGGTCAGAAAAGCTTCCTGCGTAGAAAGAGTTAGTATTTACTGTATCAAACCAACTCTTCCCTTATTGATCGTATGGATGTGTTTATGATCCTACATAAATTTACATAAACCCATGACTGCAGGAATGTCTGAAGCACTTTTGACTTCTCAACCACCAAGGAAACCCTTTGTCATTTATTTACTTATTTATCAATTTTAATTTGTTGTGTTTACATAGTAACAAGTGTTCCTCAGAATATATCTCCCTCCCTTCCTCCGCTGTGTTCTCCTTGATACCCCTTTTGCCCCTCCTCCCACCACCTTCCCTCCATCCCTCCATGATTTACAATCCTGCCCTCGATCTCTCTGTGTTATGTGTATATACTTTCACTAATGTCTTTCCTTTCTTTGATCCCCTCCTCTCATCCCCTTTCCCTCTGTTTTCCCTCTGGACTCTTTGACCCCTTCTCTGCCTCTCTTCCCGTTCCTCAGTTCTCTGTTCATTTTATTCCTCATATGAGTGAGGTCATATGATATTTTTCTTTCTCTGTCTGGCTTATTTCACTTAGCATAATAGTAGACTCCAGGTCCATCCATGTTTTGACCACCAAGGAAACCTTGATGAAGTTTACTGGCTCGACAGTAAACGCTGTTTTTCAGTGACTGCTATGCGCTGATTTCTTATTTAGGAGAACTTTTTAGAAGACTTTCTTGATTAGTTTGGATTTTTAAAAGAGTGTAAACAAACTTCAATTTATGGATTTGTAAACCACCATTGTGCTGTGCTGGAGAGTGGAGCTAGACATGAAGACTGTCCTCATGACTAGAGAGATAGAAACATGGAGGGCCCCCCAAACTAAGCACCTTCCCTGGGCTAACATGTCATTCTGAGCCCTAAATGTGGCATGTCGTGGAAGACTTAGGTAGCCATGTCCATCATATTTTGGGACTCCTGAAGTGCGATGTGGCATGTGCCATATTTTTTTGTCTTCTTTGCTAGACATTAATGAAACTTGGTGGTGGGTCAGTCTTGTGTTTCATATGATGCTGAGTGACAATTCAGCCCTTTTGATAATATAATGAGAATAATGCTACTGCTATTATAGGGTTGTTGTAAAAATTAAATTTGACAATCCAGTAAAAAACTTAGCATGGTGCCTGGCTCATAGTAGACATCGCTTGTTATTATCCACTTATGTCAAGTTTAGTTACTCACAGGTCATTTGTTAGAGACTGAAAGATATACTACAGGTTATCATGAAAAAGAACTTGTCTAAGCAGTGACTTGGACATGCAGAAGGAGAGCAACCACTGTTTGAAAGACACTTCCTTAAATGCATTCTTTCCTACCTGTTGAGAGAAACAGGATCTAGCTGACTGTTCTGTGTAACCAAATGAAGGACCTTCAAAAACAGCAGTGGGTAGTTTGAGAACTTCCCGTAGAAACTGATCATATCGTCCATAAACCATCACCCCGCTGGAGTCAGAAATCATTGAGAAAATATCTGATGGAAGAGAAAGAAAAGATATTTATTCATAACATAAACATTTCCCACTGTTTCAGTTCAACATATCTGCTTCAAATAAAAATGTGGCAGAATAAACAGTATTTATAAAAGAATAATATAAAAGTTAATTTTTATGCTGAAACATTCCTGGCATGTTGTTTTCTTTGTTATCTCTTTGTAGATGATTCTGGCACACAGCATCAACTAATAATTTGGATAAAATTAGCATATTTTGATAAGACAGAGAACATAACATTATTTTGGGGCAATTATTAACTCCTACGTAACTCAATGGGAGGAGATTTTGTATATGTGAGAAATATGCAATGAAAACTGTGCTACAGCATTGGGGGTGTAGGTGTGGATGTTTTTGTGTGTGGTTATCTAGCCAGACAGCTATTTATGCATTTATATTATCAACAAGAAGTTTGAATTTTGGTTTAAGATATTAAAAAATGAAAGACATAATAGGGATAAGGAGGTAACAAAAACACCTGATGAACCCTCTACAGAAACAGAAAACTTTCTATAAATCATAGTTTTCTGGGTGGAAAGCGTTTGCTGTACAGGAAAGGGTCTTCTGATGCATGCAGTCAAGAGGAAGCCCAGCCTTGTGGATGATCAATGAGGGAAAGTCAGGGTCTGAGATTACTCTCAGCAGAGCCTATGGCTCCACTGAACCTCTGTTCTTCAGTTTCTGCCACCTTGTGCACTTAATGAATATTAATGGCATAATTTCCCAAGGTACTTTATAATTCCTTTGTGGAAAATCACTATTGGAACGAAGGGGTTTGCTAGCATACAGTTTGTCACCATGCTAGATTGTAATGAGGCCAGCACAGCTGCTGGGATAAACTATTGTAAATTCAATGCGCTACCTCTGTTCATTTTGGGCTTAATATTTCAAGGTCAAAATGTAATCTGGAGGCATTCTTTTTATATTGCAGTCAGATGCTAACTATGATATAGACTTTCATTGAATTGTGTGTTAAGGATGTGAATTGACTTTCATTTTCTCTAAATACTCCAGTTATGAACGATGTCTATGGTGTTTCAAATATACTGCTCACAAAGATTAGGGGATATTTTATTGCTTTATATTCATTTTGAAATATCCCCTAATTTTTGTGAGCAGTATAGTTAACAATGAGGCTATCAAAATTCTGAGTAAAATATTAATCCAACTTTACAATGTTGTTTACTTAGTGAACTTTGTCTCTTATGTTTCATTATAATTAATTAAAAATAAAAATGTTGCCAAAGGCAAAAAACTCCTACTACAGCAAAAAACTCTTATGTTATTCCAAATAAAGAAACTTAAGAATTCTAATGAAAAGGTGGAAAAGAAACCCGGGAAAAGTAATGGACTTGCTTATGAGAGCTGCCATTTTGTTTGCTTTTAGGCAGGCCACTTCACTATAATTGGGCCATTGAGGCTTGGATTGTCTAGCTGGGACACGTTTTGAAAAGGAGACTAGGCCTTTCAAATCTCCCACTAAATGGATTCAGACTACATCTCTAACTGGAGAAAAAGCAGAAGGAGTGCCAACAGTGAACTTTCATGAACTTTAAGCTAATATTAGACCCATCTATGCTGATGAAATTTTGTTAAGCAATAGCTAAACTAGGGTTCAGTCACTGGGATTAAAGGGAAGTGACTGTTAATGCCACTAGGTTTTTAAAAAAGAAATGAGAGGACCCTGAAAAAGCTATCAAAATATGCGTTTGTACCTTAGTTTGAGGTCCTCTGTTTTGCACACAAACACACACACACATATACACATACATATGTAATATGCTTATAATAGGTACTCTATATGTATGTATACCAAATAGAGGGCTATTTCAAAGATTCAATTAGTTAAGAGGCGAAAAGCAGAGATGTAAAGCACTCAAATAGTGCCTGGCAGCTAGTGCACAGTAAATGTTAGCTATTTTTTTTTATACCACATTTTTTTCTATCATTTACTTCACATAGTTAGGCTTTGCTTTCCCATTGGGATTGTTCTGCAATGTTCCAAATTATACTATAAACCATTATCATATTTCCTACAGCACCATACAATGATAGATACTATAAAACAGCGGTTCTCAACCTGTGGGTCGTGACCCCAGCGGGGGTCGAACGACCAAAACACACGGGTCGCCTAAAGCCATTGGAAAATACATATTTATTATACAATACATTTTTAAATAAAGTATGTATTTCCGATGGCTTTAGGCGACCCCTGTGTTTTGGTTGTTCGACCCCCGCCAGGGTCGTGACCCACAGGTTGAGAACCGCTGCTATAAAAGAATTTACATTCATTGATTCATTCAACTACAACTAACTTAGCACATATTAAATGTGTGTAATTGTGCTAAGCAATGAATATACGGAGGTCCTAGTCTTGCTCTCTGGGAGATCCTAGTCTGTTGAGGATGACAGTGAGATGCTTACATCATGCATCATATGACATAACTCACTGTAATGTGGTGGTGTGAATACGGGAACAGTAGGGTGTATAAAATGTAGCAGGAGCTCAGAGAGAAGGTTCCCAGAGGAAGGAGTAGGTCAGGGGAGATAGCCACCTCGAGGTGAGTTCTAGGCCAGGGGTCCCCAAACTTTTTACACAGGGGGCCAGTTCACTGTCCCTCAGACTGTTGGAGGGCCGGACTATAAAAAAAACTATGAACAAATCCCTATGCACACTGCACATATCTTATTTTAAAGTAAAAAAACAAAACGGGAACAAATACAATATTTAAAATAAAGAGCAAGTACATTTAAATCAAGAAACTGACCAGTATTTCAATGGAAATTATGGGTTTGCTTTTGGCTAATGAGATGGTCAATGTGCTCCTCTCACTGACCATCAATAAAAGAGGTGCTTCTTCCAGAAGTGCGGCGGGGGCCGGATAAATGGCCTCAGGGGGCTACATGCGGCCCGCGGGCCGTAGTTTGGGGACCCCTGTTCTAGGCCAAGTATAAAGGACAGTTAAGGGTTAGTCAGGCTTAGGACACTGGATCAGGATGTGCAGAGGCATGCTCAAGCATGACACACTCAGAGATGTTCAAGTAGCTCATTGTGTCAGGAGCCTGGGTATGCGCAGTGCATGATGGGAGATGAGGTGGAGATACGAAGAGCTTCAAAAGCTCTATGAAGGAGTTCAGATTGTGTCCAGAAGATGGAGGGGAGATAGTGAAGAATTTAAGGCAGGCCACTGAAGTAGAAATATTACCCTGGGGTAGGTGTGGAAGCAGAACAACCAGTTTAGTAATAGAAACCGACATCAACAAATACATGGTGCTGGCCATAATGCTAGTCCTTTAAAGAAAACAAACTCAGCCTTCCCCAGAAGCTTTAGAGCAGCCCCTGGTAGTCCAAACTTACAGCACCGGATGCAGAATTCCTTCAGGTCCTTAGGACTACCCAGGAAATGGTGGTGCAACCTGGCTTTTTAATGCATTTAAAAACAGTTTTAAAAACTCAGCTTCAAATTTTCTGTGGTTTTCTCCTTTTTTTGTTTTTTAAAAGTTTCTAATTTATTTTCATCAAATTACTCTTGCCCTGTGCTCTGCAGTATTAGGGGGCTAGTTGGAATAATCTTTCATCCCTGTGCACGAAAATAGAAAAATTGCTAAACAAATACAGCTTGTGCTTGGCTAAAAGTGAATTAGAATTTAAATAAAGGTAAAATAAAACCTTAAATCTTGAAAAGTTCCATATCCTTTCGTTTTATTTTTCTTTTATTACAAAAGCAACACAGAAAGTCATTACTTTGCTAGTTCTGTTGTTAAATGCAAACCAGCAGAAGATGACTTGTGAAAACACCTGTAATCCTGCTAACCAAGCGTCAGTTACTGCTGTTTGTGGGAGACTTACTTATCCGGTCAACAATTACTGCTGGTGACTAAGGATATTCAATTTTGACCAAAGGACATTTTGGAGAGGTTATTCCAGCCAAACTGCTTTCAGTTTAATTTTTTTTTTTTTTTTTTTGGTCAAACTGCTTTCAACCGACTTACCTGGAAACCACCTAAATGAACTACCTTCCTGGGATTAACTCGACCAAGTGTGACTCCTGAGTCAGAGGACTGGGGACACTTTGGGCTGTGATGCAGGTCCGTCCACAGCTCTGAGAGAGGACAATGTGACAGTATATCGTGATCACACTATTTTTCGACAGAATGTGTGACCCTCTGAAGCTTATTTCTGGAGAACAGTTTCCTGCTAGGGGGACTCGCGCGTTTGTTACTTGTCTCCCTGTACTGAGAAGGCTTCATTTCAGCCCCTGGACAGCGGGTGACACTGCACTGACTGTGGGGGTTCTGGTGGGGACAGGGTGGGGTAAGGAAAAAAACACTAGAGCAGTTACACTGCTTCCTTTGAATTCCTGGACTTGCAAGAGAACCTTAAGTGTTTTAACTGTTTGACAAGATCTCAAAAACTTAGTTATTACATCTTGAGGTTTGTAACTGTGAGGACATTGTTACTGCTTACCTAACAATCATCCCATTCATCTTTACTGGCCCCCAATTTTTCCCTAGGTGAAGGGAAAGCAGTAGCCTTTCCCGGGCTGGGAGGTGAGAGTGGATTACTCCATGACCATGGTCATTCCTGTTACCAGTAACTGGACTAGTAAGTAGCCTGTGATGCCCGGGCAATGTGACTTAAGGGCTGGGGGACCTGTGGAGTGAGCTGTGGCTCCTCAGACTGCCATCCCTGCTTTCCCCCAGGAGAAGGGCACATCTGACACTAAGGAAAGTTGAGTGGAAGGATGGAAGCACCAGGGTCCCTAATGGCACAGAATGAATCTGGGTTATGAAAGGCTCTGAAGTGCAGAAATCTATTCTCTCAGTTTTCGTCACTTATTTTATGTGGGACGCTTTCATCCAGATACCTGTTAATATAACATTAAATAAATATTTGGAAATGTTTATTTAGATGTAAAAAAAAGACTTTTATTTAATGTCTTCAGCATAAGTGGACAATTGTGACATGAGGTCAGCAGGCAGGACCGTCAGGAGTTTCCTCCTCTGTTCAGCTTGTTTTGTTAAAACTTTCTCTTTCCAGGCTCACCCTGAAGAAAATGCCTCCTGCATTATACTGACACTATTGCTTTTCAAGAAACATCATTGGTTCTGCCACCTTTTAATTTAGCTATTATCCTTCAATCAACTACTGACATTGATAGTTTTAAATTTTCTGCACCTTTCATACTAACTAAAGAGAAACTAAACTGACCTTTGTAAAGTCTGGGAGGGCCTCTCTGAATGCTGACTACATTCGGCCATTTCATGACAGGAGGTTCCCAGAAGTGGGGAAGAGGTATGGTTATAGGGGCTTCCATGTACCTTCCCCCGATCTCTCTCTCGGTCCAATGACATAATTCTGCCTTGGAGCAAGTGTGGGGGAGTTCCAAAGGAACATAGGCCTTTTTTTTTTTTCTTCCAGTATCTTCCTTCATTCTTCCCTTTTGGTGCATCCAGAAGCAAGAGATCACATTCAGAAGAGGCTGAGTCACAGGAGACACAGCCAGGAGGGATCCCACAGGTATCTAACAGAATCCCCAAACTGAAGCTGGACAAGGAAGCTGAGGATTAGAGAAGAGAAGTAACTTCCACAGGATATCTCAGCAAATTACATAGCTGGGCTTGCAACCTGGGACTCTAGTTCCCATCACAGTGCTCTTTCTCACTCTCTGTTAGAACATAAACTCATAATACTTAGGGAAATTTAAGTTTTGGTTAAATGGAAATTTTCCTTTTAAACAGCAGCATATCGTTTTAAACTAGTTAGATATGAAAATTCTTGTTTCTCTACCCCCAGCCTAGTCCCACTGAATCAGAAATTCTGGGGGTGGGGCCCAGAAATCTGTTTCAAAAGCACTCCAGGTGATTATATACATACTAAAATTTGAGAACAACTGGTATAGAGGAAAACGTCAGGCTTCAAATCCGTGTGCCATTTTAACTATGCGATTTACTTTAACTCTCTGAGTCTCAGCTTTTCAACCTACAATGAATCAACCAATCAACCAACCAACCAACCAGCCAATCAAAAAACTCTCACTGTTCTGTTGGTTTAAAACTCTACCATATTTAGTGACAAAGGGTACAGAATAGCCCTATAATCACTCAACAGACTGTGGCTATCATGCTTTTATTGGCATACAGTTAATTCTCAGTCTCTAGTGTCTCTATGCAATTACTATGCCCCCTGCCCTGGAAATGTTTACTTTAGAATGGTTGGAGTTTCTAGTGATTTGAACATCACTGGCTGAGAAGAATGAAGAAATCTGTTGGGAACTCTGGCTTGAGATTACCTAAAGGAGGAAGGTGGCCCAAGAAGGCCTTCAAGTCTCTGTGCTAATGGACTTGTCTATAGAGCAGTATAGACAATGAACTTGAGAGAATGTATATTTTACTTTAGTATCACAAAATCTAGTTGGTGATGTTTAAAGGGTTGTAAATAAGAATAACCTGTAAGTAGAAGGAAACATTCATTTCATTAACACTTACCTAATAGGAAAATATTTCCATGACAAAACCTGAAGATCAATAAAGATCGTATTTCAAAAAACTCTCATAGCATCAAGAAAGTTACAGATGAGCAGGGGGATATGACAGGAATGAGGGAGAGGGAAATGTGATATGCAGGAGGAATAAGCAAAGAGAGACATAAAGAGAAACTTACATCTTAATTTGTCCATGATCTTCCCTCCACACAATGTGGCTAAAGCCATTTTGACAGCAAATACTGAAATTTTGCCATGGCCTTCCCTGTTTAATAGGAAAAAAAAAGTTGTCATTTGGAAAACTTCTAGTAACCAAGTTTGACATTTCCTGTTCTGTAGAAAACACAGGACACCGTAGCTGCATGCATTATGTGAACAATCCATTTCAGCAAAGGCTGTGAATACAAGTCAACACACACATCCAAAAAAAGTCTAATCAATGTTTCCTTTTTTCAAGAGGTAGCAGACTCAAGTTATTCTTTGTCAACTTGCTCAAAGCATGGACTGGTAGGTAGAGGGATATGTGCCAATTAACTATAGATTAAAATTACAGAACATGATTTTCACTTTTGGTTTCATAAAATAATTTTATGCATGATGATTCCAACATTTTTATAATTTATTTAAACATTACTTCAGAAAAAAATATTTTTTTAACAAAATTTTTAACAAAATTCCTGAATTTTGTTAGGGTAACTATGGGGACTTTTTAATCAAATAATTTTCCCCATAAGCCAACTGCACTTATGTTGATGCATTTACTTTTCAAAGGGAGTTGGTATTTTATTTTACTATTATTATTATTTGAAAATTTCCTTCTGCAAAAGAATTTTGTTTGAATAGTTCTCCTTCTACCTAATCGACATCAGAGCTGCTAAATCTTCATTGATTTATGAAGTATAGCTGGCTTGCCCTTCATAAAATGTGATACAAAGGGCATCGTGTAAGAAGTATAACATTTCAGCTAAATGATTTTCCAGCCGGAATGAACTGTTTATTCTTATACACTTGGAACCAGAAAGTGTATCATATCAGCAATTCATTGCTTTGACAGTTGCTACTATTAATGGTCAAGAGTTATTTAAAATAATAATGTAGCTGAAAGGTAAGTTAAGTCTGTATTGACAAGGGTTTAATATATAGAATAAATCATTTATGTGAATCAGATTCATATTAGCTGACATATTAGAAGAATAAGATGTAATAAATATTTATAGTTTTGAGGGTTTTTTTGTGTGTGTGTGAGACAGAGACAGAGAGACAGAGGGACAGACAGACAGGAAGGAAGAGAGATAAGAAGCATCAATTCTTCATTGCGGCACCTTAGTTATTCATTGATTGCTTTCTCATATGTGCCTTCACTGGGGAGCTCCAGAAGACTGAGTGACCCCTTACTCAAGCCAGAGATCTTGGGTTCAAGCTGGCGAGCTGTGCTCAAACCAGATGAGCCCACGCTTAAGCCGGTGACCTCGGGGTCTCGAACCTGGGTCCTCTGCATCCCAGTCCAATGCTCTATCCACTGTGCCACCGCCTCATCAGGCAATAGTTGTGCTTTCATTATTTATTAGACTTCTGAGAAGGATCATTTATTATTCATTTTTGTTTCTGTCATTCTCAGAAAAGTACCTGAAAAATATCTAGCCAGATGCAAAACTAACTGATTCTATACTAGTGGCTCCTCCATTTATATTTCCAAGCCTTACCACAAGACTAGGTAATTATTTATTGGAAATCTTCACTTGGATAATACACATCAAACCAAGTGCGTTCAAAATATAACTCATCATCTTTACAGAGCTTTCCTATAATACTTGAGCCAGTCCTGCTACTAACCTGCTCTTCCTCCTACAGCCCTTCTTCTGGTTGGTCGAATCACCATGTACCTAGATACCCAAAAGTGAATCCTGGGGAAGGCGGTCACCCTTAACTTTTTGTTCTTCCTCAATTCACTACCATCCCAAACACACATTTGAGGGAATCAACTATACCTCTAAATTGCATATTGAACCCACTCCCATTTTCCATTCCCACTGCCATTTCTTCCATCAGCTGTTGCTTTAACACTGTAATAGTCTCTTACATGACCTGTTTGAGCGTGCATATCACAGATTTCACTATATTATTTCTTTATTTAAAACCCTTATTGCCTCTGTTTGTTTAAGGATTTGGTTCCAGCTTTTTGTGCCTTCTCCAGTCTTCTCTGCCACCATTTCTGTTGCACTCCACACCACAGTCCCACTGTTCAAGGCCCGTGCCCTTCCCAGCATGCTCTGCCCAGGACTCTCTCAACCATTCATCAAGACCCAGCTCAATAGCATCATTCATTTCTCTGAGAACAGGTATTTTCCCCTTGTATGTAGAGGCAATTGTTATCACCTTCACCTTTATCTATTATGTGGAACCTACACTATGTGGCTTTGATTTTTTTATTTACATGTATGCATGTGAATCAACTCTGCATTGAGAGATCCTTGGAGGCAGGGACTGCCTTCTGAATTAGGTGAATTTCAGTGCCTTGCGTTTTGTCTCACTCAGAGTTACTGAACAACACATTTTTTATATGACTTAATATCTATTAATCATTATAACTAGTGCCCCTAGAATTTTGAATGACCATTCATTATGTTGTTTACTAATTTTAGAGCAGGCAGCTATAATAAAAATGCAATGATTTTCTAAAAATCACCCCATTTAAAATTATTCCATGTCCTCTTCATTCACAATTGCATGGACAATTGGAAATATCAAAATTATTGTTTTAGGAAATAATTAGTTTCTTTTCCTAAACTGAAATATGGCTCAAATAATGAGATCAGGAAAGTCTACAAAATGTGGAAGAATAGGAGTAATAAAAAGATAAAGTAGTCTTCAAAATGCAAAACAATTGAAGAGCATTCTATATGAGACTTCAAGAGCAATATGGTTTCTTTCAATGAATCAGAAAGAACAATTTAACTCAAGAAAGAGAATAGACCACCGATGATGCTGGAACAGAGCGTTCTCCAAAGGATAAAATAATGATAGCTCACGGGTGAATTCTTCAACCTTAGTTTTTAATGAAGAAGATCATAGGGAGATTGCCAGTCCTGTATTGTTCCTGGAAAGGCAAGATTAATGCTATTAAATCCAACAGTGATTGTATCAGAGCTATTCTGCCAAATTGACATAATAAATCTAGATAAATCAAGTGGAGGGCAGCTCAATGAGAGTTCTGCAGGAACTCAAGGGTGAAATTAGCCACTGGAATGTATTGTTATGCAAGCCTCTGTGCCAGATTGCAAATGTGACCCCTGTCAGGAAGAAGGATGCAGCAGGTGGCCGCGTTCAGACCGTGCTCAGTCCTGGCATGGATAAACCTTTCAGGAGTTCGAAGAGTGAGTGGAGATGACTGACTCCACAATGGAGAATGGGGCACCAAGGACTTAAATACAATAGATTTTTTTAAAGAACATTTTCAGTAGTTATAACACAGTGAAGGAAAGGGTGGGGGAGGGGAGAGAAAGATTTTCTAAAGGCCTTTGACAAGATTCCATAACAAAGGCTATTACTTAGTCATGTTGGGATCAGGGTCCCTACGTTTCTTTTCTTTTTTCTTTCTTTTCTTTTTTTTCTTTTCTTTTCTTCTCTCTTCTTTCTTTCTTTCTTTCTTTCTTTCTTTCTTTCTTTCTTTCTTTCTTTCTTTCTTTCTCTGTCTCTCTCTCTCTTTCCTTTTGTTTATTTTCTTTTGAAAAAAGAATTGGCATTAGCAAAAGGAACAAGGAGTAGGGAGAAGCTGGTTACATCCCAAAATAGAGAAATTGAAGAATTACTTTCATTAAAAATGGTCTTTAGTCCAGGCAGTTTGATTCACAAACAGTCAGTGAAATTCCGTAAATGTCTAGAAAATTGAAAGTCAAGCTCACAAGGATGGATAACAGGAAGCTTTCAGGAGTCTTGTGCAAATGAGCAGGAAAGCAGCATATTGTTCCAAAGTGAGTCTGTACATGCAATGCCTCTAGGAGTGAAGCAGGAAAACCAAACACATGGAATGTTGGCTGTTAGCCGCAGACCTGCCAACGTGTACTTAGGATGAAAACCATAGATTGTCCCTATTGTTGCAGGTCAAGCAGCCTTTGCATGGGCAAAACCAGAAAGAGCCCTGGGAAAAGTCTATGCTCCTTTTTTACTTTTATGAAACGCTGTGGTGGAAGCCTTCTGATTTCAAGTGCAGTTCTGATGGTCACCTCAAGAAAGACATAGCAGAGCCAGATGTGCTTGAGGGCCTGTGTACTTCAGGGGTAGTCTTAGAGTCAGTAATCAATGACATGGTTACATAAGCTAGTGAAGCTGATTTTTAATAGCATACAAGATGCAGCAAAAGCTTTTAAAAATACTTAGTATTAGCCTATTTTTTTTAATTAAAAGAATAATTTTATTTTAAATGTAAAAATTTTACTTATTTTAATATTTTCCCTTTCAGTGAGGAGTGAGAACACAATGTATAAAACAAACTTCAATTTTTCCCCCCACTATTTGTTTTTTTTGGCATAATGTAATGTATTTCATTTGTAAGGCAATTACCCCAAAGGTTTTGCTTATAAAAACTTTACTTTCCTGTTCTTGCTTGATGTCAGAAAATACCCAATTATATTGTTATATTGGTATTTCAGTAATACCTAAAAAAGTATTTAAAAGAACCAGCAAACTATCAATGGTACAAACTTAAATTGCTTCATAAATCAATGTTTCTTTAAATCTTTTATTTTCCTTTATACTTTGTTTTCTCACTCAGAAAAATTTCAGATTTTTCTGAGGGGAAATTGAAAATGGAAACAAAAAAGCACAAACCCTTGGCTTAATATATAGAGATTGGTAGAGTGTTTGTCTGAAAAACATGGCTTACTTCAAAGTTTTACTCATCAGAATAAAAAGTGAGGAACTCCATTGTGCTGAGTTTTTCATGAGTTTACAAAGAGACAATCTGATTTCTTTTAACTAAGAAGATGATGTTACCTGTATGGAAAAGTTGTCTGGGCAGGAAAACCTGCTTTGACAAGAAGGGAAAACAACAAATAGCTATGGATAGGTCTGGAATGCTAGGATGAATTCAGAACAGAATGTATGCTTTCTCCAGATGGCTAAGAGAGTTTCTCCATGTTGAATTTAAAGACTCCCACGATAAATTTAAAGCCCTCAAAAATGAGATTTAAATTCTGGTTGATTCTTTTTCTGAACAGGCTGGAGAAATTATTTCTCTACTTAAGAGTACTAAAATGAGAGGCTCTTCCTCTCCCAGCATGTCTTACAGACACATTTGGAAAGCGTTTTGATAAGCAAAGGCACAACACTCAGCTGCTCTATCACTTCCTCCTCTGGCTGCTTTACCTGGGAGTTATTCTGTCTTATGGATCACCCATTTCGTGACTCAATAGATATTTACTGACAATGCTTAAGAGGTTGGGGATATGTATTCACAGTCTATTGGGGAGAATAATGAAAAACAGTTAATTGTACTAGTACAACACATTTTCACAAAGGGCAGAGACCTCATCTTACCCATCTTTCATCCCCAGCCTATCATATAGCACCTGGCATATAGCAAGCTCATATGTATGTAAAATTAATGGAGGCACAAGGAGAAACTTTCTGACTTACCACTCAAGTTTTATATTGAGAAATTCTAAGTGTTTGAGTAAAACTGCAAACATTGACTTGATTGTACAGTCATGTGATATCTTGAATTTATAAGTGATCACATGCATAACTTGGGATAGATTACATACACAACTCTTGTTTTGGGATAGTGAAGTTAACACGTACGTGAACAGACAGGGACCCTTCATTTCGTCCTGGCATCCCCGATGTCAGCTACACATCTGGGAAAAGAATTCCTTATAGCACTGGGTCAGATGAATTTGCCAGGGGTTTCTTCAGAATGGAAGCAGACAATACTGTTGACATTGTCTCTCTTACCCCCATGAAATCCCATCTGCCACTCATCCAAAGTATAAGTCTCACAGAAAGATGAGTGACATTAAGGATGTCCAGTATATCTACAGTTGTGAAAAGTCTTCAGAAAATGATCCCATTTTAGCAAAACACAGGTACCTTGAAATAAAATGTTTTCTATCAGAACAAAATTTTAGTGACTAGATAAGAATGCTCTGTGGATATCTTGAATTTAAGATGTACTTGGAAACAAATCACCAAGCCAAGGAAGCACTATTTCAAATATCTAGTTTTAGCCATATAGAAAATGGAAAAAAAAAAGAAAAAAGAAAAAGAAAAACATTTGGTTCCATATGACTCTTCTCTTTTTCCTTTGCCTCAAAAGTGAACAAGGTGTCTTGTTGTCACACAGAGAAATGGCCATGTACTTTGTAATACATCTTACATTAAACATCAGAATCCTTTTTAAAACTCAAAAAGCACAAGGGTTTTTGGCAGAGTTCCAGTATTATTTCACATCCAGCCATCTTCACAGTATTTTGGCACCTTTCATAGTGTCGGGCATGGGTAGGGTGCTCAGCAGTGGGAATGGATGTTCAAATGGCTCAGTGAGGTGCCATGTGTCAACTGGAGAGGAAAATACCAGGATCTGGTATTTTGTATGAAAGACTATTATACAGTGGATTTGGGGTTCTGGATGGCTGTCATAAAACTGACTCTAAATGTACAACATGAAACTTGTTAAGTCCAAATATTTCTTCCACATACACTCTTGTCAAATATGTCTAAATACCACATGCTTAAACGGTTAGAAATGTGAGTGTAATAATAATATCCCATAATAAGCAGGATAAGCCTGGGAAAAAGTACATTAATTTTTATTAAAAAAAATGAAACTGAAACCATGAATAGAATTGACTTTAAACTGTTTCCTGAAACAAAATGACTTTGATTTTTCTTCCACTCCTCATCTCATCTAGTATGAAGCTGTATGACCTGAAAATGATTTAATCTGTCTCAGCTTTAGCACTTACTCAACCTGGGGAATTATAATAATATAGTGCCAAATCCGTATGATGGTTTGCACACAGTAAATGAGGAGTACATCTTAGCTATTATTATAATTATATTATTACCATTAGAGAATTAATAAGAATATAGCTGGACTCCTGAAAAAAGAAAAATCACCATTCCTTTTAATATTAATCATTGTCCTACTATGAGTTTTGAGTGGCTGAATATATGCAAAAATAATATTTACTAAAAACAAGGCCACTGTCACAAAAATCTACATTATGGGGAGTTATCCTAAGAAGAAGGCTTTTCCTGAATTGAAATGAGATTAAGTTAACAGGCTAAAGTTGATATTAGTCTTTCCTAGGGAAGCAGGAAGAGAGTAAGACAAGTATATTGAAGTTTTTCTGTGAAAATAGGTTCACATATTAGTTACCATGAACATTTGGTTAGATGTTGGTTGACCATGTCATTGGGTGACTCTCTTCCCAGAGAGACAGCAATTTTTTGAAGGAAAGTCAGGAACAACAAAAATCTTCTAGACTTAGGTCACTGGTGTAAAATACCTACCTAGATCCTTACATACACCAATCATCCTGTGTATACAGGAGTGTCCTGTATCTCCTAAGAGGCTGATATGGCCAAAGAATAGGAAACCCTTAGAACCAGAGGACTGTTTATGATCTGCAGTAAGCATGCCTCTGTAAAAACTGAGGTGGAGAAAAGGGGAAAATGCTATTCTCGGGGAACTGTGATTATGGAAAGGCCAGTCTAGTTCCCAGTGCAGTCAAGTGCAGTATGTTTTGATCCTCATTTCAGACCATTTTCTTGGCAGAGTCCAACTAGTTGGGTCTGATGAATTATAAGGCACCCCAATATAATGACCATGTTTCTTTGAATCCAAGTTCTTACTGTTCATGAGTTTATTTATTTATTTATTTTGTATTTTTCTGAAGCTGGAAATGGGGAGAGACAGTCAGACAGACTCCCGGATGCGCCCGACTGGGATCCACCCGGCACGCCCACCAGGGGCGACGCTCTGCCCACCAGGGGGCGATGCTCTGCCCCTCTGGGGCATCGCTCTGTTGCGACCAGAGCCACTCTAGCGCCTGCGGCAGAGGCCAAGGAGCCATCCCCAGCGCCCGGGCCATCTCTGTTCCAATGGAGCCTCGGCTGCGGGAGGGGAAGAAAGAGACAGAGAGGAAGGAGAGGGGGAGGGGTGGAGAAGCAAATGGGCGCTTCTCCTGTGTGCCCTGGCCGGGAATCGAACCCGGGACTTCTGCACACCAGGCTGACGCTCTACCACTGAGCCAACCAGCCAGGGCCCTGTTCATGAGTTTAAATTGTTGTAATGTCTTTTCTTTTTTTATTTTATTTTATTTTTTACATTGTCTCCTTATTGTCCAGGTTCTTCAGGTATCTCTAACTTTCATTTCGGATTTCATGTTTTTCTTATTCTGTTCATTTAAAATACATCAAATAAAAAAATATCTCTTAAATGTTTCAGTGATTCTATAATAGCAACAGCATATCCTTGATCTACTAATATCAGGTTCATTCATGTCTACCAAAATACAGAGGCTCCTTTAAATACTTGGATTCAATCATGGGATAAGTTATAGAAGTGACATCAGATCTCCATACTGGATCTCATGTGGACAAACTGGAGTCTAAAATGATAAGAAATAGAATCGAACATTTATTTTATTCTTGTTTCTCTTCTTACATTCACTTCTAAGTTGTATTTTCAGGTTTCAGTACTTCCTGATAGCTTCTATCTTACATTGTCTAAAACATAAAAAGCCACCAAGGGAAATGTGAGTATCAGTAGAAACTGCATATACTCCCTTGCTATGGAAGGCAGAAGTATCTTCAGACCGAGGTTTCTTTGTGAATGCGTCTCTGCATCTCTACAAAAAGATCTCTCTATGTAGGTGTGTTTATTTTTCAGCTTTGGTTCCTTATGAATCCTCTAGCAATACTCTAAGAGTTAGCAGAAAATTATATATACATATATTTTTACATTTTCTATTGTTACACTGATAACAGATAAGTCCCCTAAAAACTTAAGTGGCAAATCTGAAAGCTGCCATGCTCTTGTTAAGGGGACAGGATAGAAATGCAGTTATAGACGTTCCATGGCCTGGTTCCATTCTGCTACCTGTTATGTGGAACCAGAGCCTTGCTACCTGCCCTGCTTGGTTACCATAGTGATTAGCCCAAAGCAGTATGTCAGCTTTGAAATATATACAGACTGAGCAAATAGTCTATCATGCTGAGTTGTTTGTTTTAAAATTGTTTACTCCAACTTGAGAATTTCTCAAAATATAAGTATCACAGAAACAATAACCGATACTGGTCAAACTGAGCACAAATAATTCTGTTACCACTCTAGGTTGCCAAGTGACAGCTGGTGACTTTTGTAAGTGAGTGGCATAACAACATTGGCCTGGCTGGATCATCTCCAGTTACTGGGCTTAACTATTTCCAAGCACTGGCCAGACAATGAGACTGAGAGACTGAGAAAACTCTTCTGAGAGTCTTAAAATGTGATTGCTGAAAGGTCAAATTAGTAATTTTCCTTTTAAAAATTCCAAACAGGTAGTGAAAGTGGAGGCAGTCATACAATCTCTAGACCAAGGGCTATTAACAAGAGCCCCTTTGAAATTTTAGGCTGATAATGTAATTCAGGAGAGTTTTGAGATTTTACAAGGCTGCCATGTATGCCTTGGAAAATAAATCTTAGCTGAATACCTACGTACCCACTCTGCCACTAACGTGCTGAGGGGCACTGGGCAGGTGATGGGCTTTTCGTGCTTCAGTTCCTTCATCCGTAAAATGAAAGATGTGGAAGAACAGTTTTTAAGATCTCAGCCAGATCTGAAATTCTCTGATTCCATGAGGGAGATTGTACGATAATGAGGCTGCATTTCAATTGTGGTGTGTGGATAGCATCAGTCTGTTTTATGGGTCATGTTATTGACCAGTTCATTTAATGCAAGTCATCGCTACTTTCACTAGACTGGTCAAGAAACCCTTTCCAATCTCTCAGTGTTTGCTCTAGGGTCTTGTCACTTCACCTCTGAAACACTGTCTTTAGCAATTTGCAAAGAAGAGAGTTAAAAACATCCTCTCGCTTAATGCTTCACTAAATCATTTCACAGACAAGTAACACTTTCAAGTGTCCACAGCTTCTAGCAAGGGTGGTATGAGTTAAATAAAGGTCAGGGCATAAAATACAATTGTACTCAATTTCCTATGGCAGTATTTTACTCTCTAGTCTGTTTCATAGCATTTAAAATTTACAGGAAACACATAGAAACTTTATTAAAATAAGTATCTGATCAAGACAAAGGAGGCAGTAGGTTACTCAAAAAAATTATTTGCAACAAAGACCAAGAAGGACAAGGGGAACATGTATAAAGTAACAGACATTCAGAAGGCACTTACGGATCAAAGGCTGCCAGCAGGAAGTTAAGCAGGAGGCTGATGGACTGCTCCACGTGGATTTGGTGAGTTGTTGGCATCCGCTTGTTGAGCTGGTAAAAAATGGTGGACAGCACTGCCTCCAAGCGTGCCACATTGAGTTCTATGTTGGGGTCCAGGTTGTTCAGAGCATTTTCCCGCAATGCTTCTATGACGTTCCAAATGTCCACCAGGTGCACTACATGCAATTAAGGCAGAGTACACATCAGCCCAAAGTGCAAAGAAAGGTAAATTCATTATTTTACACATATCAGCTATCATGGCTCCTCACAGGCTTCCGTATGTGTTTGACCTTCGTAGGGGCTGACATAAGTATATATATGCACTCAGTGCATAATTTCAGGGACTTGAGGTACAATGAATAACAGCAAGCAGATGAAAACCATAGCAGATAGTTATTTCTAGTCTTCATAATGACCTTTGAAATATAGCTATTATCTCCAAGTTACATGTGAGGAAACAGGATCAGGGAAGTTAACTGACAAAACCCAAATTTAGTCAATGATAAAACTGGTATTCAAATCCAAGTCTATCTGGCTTCTTTAAAAAAATGGGGCATATAATTGATATTTAACATTGTGTAACTTGAAGGGGTATACTGTGTTGATTTGATAAATATATATCGCAATCTGATTACCACCCTAGTGTTAGCTAACACCTCCATCATGTTTCATAATTATCATTTCCTTTTTGTGGTGAGAACACTTAAGGATCTAGTTTCTCGGCAACTTTGAAGTAGATACTACTTGTGATTATAGTTAACAAGTCTATCTGGCTTGTAAGCATTTTTCTATTGTACATGCTAACCACTAAAAAAAAAAAAAAAAGAAAGAAAGAAAGAGAAAAAACAACACAACATGTAAATTCTAGTATTTTAAGGATATGAAAACTGCACTTGAGGATTTAAAATATTATCATTTATATATTTTCAGTAGTATAAGGTTATGGGGGATATGGAAAAATCGCTAAAATGCAGCAGCATAACTAAGTCATAGATCACAGCTACACTGGTCAAGAACAAATTGTTTTTTGGCTACATCATTGACTAGCTCATTTAACTTAAATCACGGCTACTTTCTCTAAGGTAGTCAAGAAATCTATTTCTATTTTTGTCTGTCTTGAAGTCTTGTTATGACATCCAAGAAACCATCAACACAATCAAGACAATGAACGTTCCATCACCTCCAAGAGTTTCCTTATGCTCCTTTGTAATCCATCCCTCTTCCCACCCCAGGAAACCACAGATTTGCTTTCTGTCATGATTTTCTAGAATTCTATATAAGTGAAATCACCCAGTGTGTACTTTTTTTTTTGGTCTGGATACTTTTACTTAGTGTAATTATTTTGAGAGTCATCTATGTTGTTGGATGTATTAATAGTTTGTTATAGGTATATAACAATTTGGTTGTCTACACACTTGTTGATGGACATTTGCGTTGTTCTGGTTTTAGTTGATAAAGAATAAAGTTGCTATGAACAGTCATGTACAAACCTTTGTATAAAAATGTGCTTCCATTTCTTTCGGTAAGTTCTTAGGAAAGAAGTGGCTATGTTGTATGATTCATTTTTGAAAACTTCCAAAGTGTTTTCCAAAGTAGTTGTACTATTTTACATTCCCACCAATCCTGTATAAGAGTGCCAGTTTCTCCGCAATTTCATCAAGTTGGTTCAATTTCCATTACACTTTCGCATTTGAAAATAACATGTGTCTTTCTCAACGAAGCACAGGTTCCAGTTCCTGAGAGATGTGCATGGCACATATGCTTTTCCACCACCTACTCCACGTTTTAGTCTCCTACCTCTTTGATAATTTCTGACATGATATTTAAGAAAACAAAACTAACATCATTGAACTCCTGGACTTGGAGTCTAAAGCATAAGATTTGGAGTCCGAAGCCTGAAGTTCAAATCTGCCTCTTCTACTTCCAGTGCATATGCTCTTAGCCTGGAAGACTTAGAGCCTCACTTTCCTAATTTATGAAGTGAGTATGGTGTTCCTTAAATGGGAAATGCATAAAGTCAAAAGCAGTAATGACTGGTACATAGACACAACACGTTATGTATAACCAAATGAACAAATTGAGTCATGTAAAAAAATTTTGGGTACATCTCTGGCTTCTGGCAGAGCAATATAAATTATTTTTCAAATGAATTAATTGTTAAATTTGGCTAAATTCAAATTTGCAACCTTCTATATCACACAAGGAAATTATATATATTTGTATTTTTCTGAAATGAGAAGCGGGGAGGCAAAGAGACAGACTCCCACATGCACCCGACCAGGATTCACTGAGCATGCCCACTAGGGGGCAATGCTCTGCCCATTGGGGGCGTTGCTCCATTGGAACTGGAGCCATTCTAGCACCTGAGGTGGAGGCCATGGAGCCATCCTCAGTGCCTGGGCCAACTTTGCTCCAATGGAGCCTTGGCTGTGGGAGGGGAAGAGAGAGATAGAGAGGAAGGAGAGGGGGAGGGGTGGAGAAGCAGATGGGTGCTTTTCCTGTGTGCCCTGGCTGGGAATTGAACCCGAAACTTCCACACACCCAGCCAATGCTCTACCTCTGAGCCAACCGGCCAGGGAGAAATTATTTGTATTTTTAAATGTTATTTATCCAATTTTTTAATTTAGCAACCATGGCACTCCCAAAGAAATAACATCTGTAAGTTTAATTTATTTATTTAATGTTTTTGAGGAAAAAAGATGCAATTGCTATGATTATTTCCTACAAAATTGATCTACAGATCCTCTGGATCTATTCCTTGGGAATATGTCTGGGTGTAGGGTAGAAAAAGAGCGGTGATGAAGAGATCTGGCCTGTCCTTCTCACTGGTATCTGTGCCCGGGTCACCATGGGAAGTAGCTTACTCATCTGGTTCCTGACTATGGGGGTCATGTGAAACAGGCATTGGAGAAGAAGCATATGAACTGTGAAGTTGAACATAGGAGGGAGATGGCTACAAGCCAAGAAAGAGAAATGGCTGCTGGGAGAGGGAAGGAATCTGGATGCTTTGGTCTCTCCTGGTGAGTCTTTGTGGGCATAGGAAGCTTTCAGGATTCCCAGGGGTGGAATCATACAGGTCCACGGAAGTGGACAACGTATCCACAGGTGTGTGGAAGCGTCCATTAGGCACATCAGCTTCTGCTTGCCCAGCCTACCCTCATCTCCTCTCTGCCAAAACCGCTTTCTCTGGGGTTCCATTCCCTGATGAATGGCTTCAACCCCCTCACTACTTTCCTGTTCCACTTAGAATCTAGATTTCATTCCTGGGTCCTCCTATCTCACATAACGACTGAGTCCTATGGACTCTATCTTTAATATATCATTTTAATTCCTCCATTTTCACGGACCCTTGTTCCCATCACCCAATTCCATCACCATTATTATCTCATACTGGTTGACTAAGTCAGTTTTTTCATCTTCATTCTTTCTCCCACTCCAATTCTTTCTAAACACTGTAGCCAGGATGATAACTCTGAACTGCATATCTGACATGTCACTTGTATGCTGCTTCAAGTGCTTTAAAAACTTCCCATTAAGTTGAAATTCAACTCTTCAACATGGCTTGCAAAGTTCCTTCTGATCTGGCCTCACTTCTCATCCAGGTCTCATCCATCAGGCGTTAGTGTGAGCACCACTTCCAGGATGTCTTTCTGCCTCCCCCACTCTAGGTTTTGTACCCCTTCTACATGCCAACTGAGAATCCTGTTCTTCCGCATTACTTAGTGAACTCTCTGTGCAGACCAGCTGTGTCCCTTTCCTCTCCGCATAGTCTGTGCCACAGGAGGAGCCTCTGTCTATCATGAAAACTGCTCATACTTCCAGTCTCACACATCATAGGAGATTAATAAATATCTGTTGTCTAAGCAAGCACACGGCAAGAAAATGACTGAACAGTGAAAACGCATCTGATTGCTAAAGAGGCAATCAGGTAGAGTCCTGAAGAATCACAAAAGCCTTGGTCTGAATCCTAGGTATATTATCTGTCAGGTTACCGGGCTCCTACGAGTCTTCATCTTAGAAAGGTGGTGCTGATTATGGCATCTTCCCTCAAATGATTACTATGAAGGTTAAATGGGGTGATGCCTGAAAAATGCTTGGAATAGGGCATGTAACATAAGAAGTAATAATATGGGCAAATAAAATAGCTAGAAGTCATATGAAATTGCTAAAAATAAACATGTTCTATATTTGTATTTCCACACACTGAAAATCTCAATATGAGGAAAATGAAATACTAATTATGGCTGTGAGACTAGATAACTATTAATGACAAGTAAAACTAGGTTTCCTAATTATGTGCAGGGCACTGTGGTAGAGCCTGGGGACTCAGTGGCAAACAATGCAGACCTGGCTCCTGCCCCAGGGAGCTAACAGTCTTAAGGGGTCGCTTATATGACTCTCAAGTCACATAAACAGATAATCAGAAGTTATGACTTAGTGAGATAGGTACAAAACTGGATTCTTCTATGGTTGTGAAGGGGCCAGAAAGTACAAGTTAAGGCTGTACAAACACTGTAGCCATGATAGTATTTGGGTGTTTGTGCTGAAAGTGTGAAGACACAGGTTTTAAGATAGGAAAGTAACATGATCAGAAATGCAGCTTAAAAATATCACTTCTATAAACATGGGGGTGCATTTCTTTTTTTCAGTCGGTGATATGGTGTTCTTGGGATATATTTCTAAAAGTGGGATGGCTGGGTCAAAAGGCAGATCCATTTTTAATTTTTTGAGGAATTTCCATACTGTTGTCCACAGTGGCAGCATTGTTCACAATAGCAAAGATCTGAAAACAACCCAAGTGTCCGTCAGTGGACAAGTGGATTAAAAAGCAGTGGTACATATATACAATGGAATACTATGGGGCCATGAAAAAGAAGGAAATATTACCTTTTGCGACAACATGGATGGACCTAGAAACTATTATGTTGAGTGAAATAAGTCAGGCAGAGAAAGAAAAATATCATCTGACCTCACTCATTTGAGGAATCCAAGGAACAATGTGAACTGAGGAATGAAATTGAGACAGAGGAGAGATCAAAGGGACCAGAGGAAAAGAGGACAGAGGGAAAGGGGATGATAGGATGGGTAAAACCTGAAGAGAAGGGGGAGGGGACTGTGGGGAGGGGGGCAAGGGAGATGTTGAGGGGAATAGGGGGGAGGGGGGATGCATTCGGGATGACCCTAGAATCTATGTAAACACAATTAATTAAATAAAAAAATATCACTTCTGACTGTAAGGGATGAAAGAAAAGGAGCTGCACAGGAATGTGGAAGAGCTGCAGCTCATGGCCCTAGTCCTGGTGAGAGAAAGCGGTGTTTCTGCAGAGGGAGTAGCAGTACACAGATAAACTGTAACCATGCACATTAATTATATGTACGTATTTCCCAGAAGTGGCAATGTGTAAAGCACACAGATTTTGTAATCACAAAGATTGAGTTTCACCTTGGCTTCATTAATAACTAAACACGTGAGCAAGTGATTACACCTTATAAATTTTATTATTCCTTTTTAGAAATAAAGAAACTAATACCATCCCGAGGAAGTTATATAAGTGCTGACCACAGGGCTTGGCCCACAAAAGGTACTCACCAAACGTTAGCTATCAGCATTAAAATAATTAAAAAAACACCTTTTGATTTATAACCATCTTATGTTCTAATTAATTTATAAGATTTGTGAATCTAAACTTACATTTTAGCTCAGTTCTCCAAAATCAATAAACTAATTAGCACATAATTTGAGCATATGTTATGTAAGCTCTATAAAACAAGCACAAACCACATCTCAGTCACAAAAGCAGATACTTATTCAGGTTAGCTGTCATAAATGCTGAGTTAGTCGAGTTTGAATTGGTGTTACTGTATGTGATAATTAGAGATCTGGGGAGGAAGACTCTCTTGCATAAAGGTTTCTTGGAAACTTTATTTCATTGGTAATTTATTTGGGAGGTCCAGGTCACGGAGTAGAATTGTGCAGACTCCCAGGCAGTCAGTTGGGTTTCTGCTGGCTCCCCAACTAACGATGACCTTGGGCAAGTCATGTAACTTCCTTCCGTAAGTTTCAGTTTTCTCATTCGTGAAATGGGGACAGTTATGATTCCTCCCTTACAGGGGTAATTTTAGGGATTAATGAGGTAATCGATGTAAAGCACTTTACACAGCATTTAGTGCATAATAAGCATAATTCAATATGGACTAATTATTACTGAGAAAGATAAGTATCACAATTCTTTTGCTAAGTTAAATAGGAGCAGTAAGAAATGTGCTAAGTTGAGTTATGATGTAGTTATGAAGAGGTCTGTTTTAAAGTCTGACAATTGGATAAATATGTTGTTTTCTGTTGAACTAACGAATTCTTTTAGAAAATGACATCTAGGTTTGTAACAATGACGATAAACCACTAGGTGGCACTGCGCACATTTTACTAAATAGTTCTCAAACTGTAACTGTCCACCATAAAGCACCTGCTATTAGGTACAGGTGATAGGAAGTGGAGTTTCCTCATCCGTAGAACTGTATACATTTTACACTAATATACTAGAAAAGGCAACAATTTGCATAGTGAGATTATTTAGTTAACATTAACCATATAAACAAAAGGTGATCTTAAAAGTAGCATTTAGTACTCCATAGAATCTGAAAAATAATATTAATGTTAATTGCAGACATTAATTATTAATACGTTTGGAAATAAACAAAACTTCAATAGTTTAGTTTGTCTTAAATGCAAGAAATCTCATGTTGAAAACGACTAAGTTGCGGGGGGGGGGGAGAGTGTGGAGGGGAGAGTTTCCACATGAGTCAAGTTTGCGACTCTCAAGTGATGTCGCTAATGTGTTATACTATGTTAATAGGAGATGGAATCTTAGTTCACAGTTAGAGATGACTTAAATCCAAGTATCCCTGGGGAAAGTGCAAAAATGCCAAACTCATTTATAAGTACAGTAATAGAAATGACTGATGTCATATACTTTATTGGAAGTAGTAGAATCATATAAATAGGGTAAAACATGAAAAAAAGGGCACAGAAAGTATATGACTATCAAAAGACAACTTCAGGTTTTAGTCTAGCTCATGAATTAGTCCAGGGCCAGCCTTTCCTGAACCACAGCATAGAGACTGGGTCAGTGAATCTAAGCCTGATGTCCTTTTTCTAAATCACTTGGAGATCTCTTCAAAATTTCCAAACCCAGACTTTACCACTCACTGTTTCCAACATTTAGGAGAGGGTTAAATGTTTTGACAAAGCTCTCCAGGTGACTGTGAGAACTACTCACTTATAAACCTTTAGAGCAGCTAGGGAAGCTCAGTAAACAATCATCTTACAGTGATTTCACTTCCATAATTTTGGAGGAGTGGGGCACATTGGAATCACTTGCAATTTTGGAAAATGGCTTCCCGGTGATGCCATTGTGGCTGGTCTAGAACAATGGTCCCCAACCTTTTTTGGGCCACGGACCGGTTTAATGTCAGAAAACATTTTCACGGACCGGCCTTTAGGGTGGGACGGATAAATGTATCACATGACCAAGACAAGCGTCAAGACTGAGTCTTAGACGGATGTAACAGAGGGAATCTGGTCATTTTTTAAAAATAAAAACATTGTTCACACTTAAATATAAGTAAAACGGAAATAATGTAAGTTATTTATTCTTTCTCTGCAGACTGGTACCAAATGGCCCACTGACCGGTACCGGTCCGCGACCCAGGGGTTAGGGACCACTGATCTAGAACATACTTGGGAGTTGCAAGGCACTTGGTCTGCAGCAATGCAGACTCTCATGACCCCCATCCCCAGACCTGAAGAATCAGAATCCACAGTTTAACAATGTCCCCAATGTATATTCACATTAAATTATGAGAAGCGGTGCTCAAAATCAGTTTTCATTCCTCTCACATCAAGACAGCCTGCTATGTCCTCTTAGGTTGTGAGGTATGCTGCAAGAAGCTGGTAATTATCAAATAATTTCTATAGTTTATGAATGATTGATGTAATTATGTCCATACACATTGTTTTAGAGGGGTTTGAGATTTACTTCTATAGGATTGTCACTTATTGCATTATTATGTTGCTTTCTAAATTATGTAAAAAAGAAACTGCAGTTAGGCTGGGAATCGGAGATAATTTGTTGATATGCCAAAGGGATGCCACATGCCTTTGGGAATATATATATCCTTCAGCATGTGCACTCTAGATGGTGTGTGTGTGTGTGAGTGAATCTACATACCCACCCTCTCCACCCATATGCACTCTTGCTACTCATGCTTGAAGTGATGGTGACCGGTGTCTGAGTCTTTGCTGTGACTTGTTTTCCCATTTCTGAGATATGCAGGTAAATGCAGACTGGACTTACTCATAAAATCCCATAGTAATGGAGATAGGTCATTTCTCCTGAAAACTCAATTCTCTCCTCCCTAGACCTAAGTTCCCTGACCTTCACTGCAGTATTTCTAGATAAAATTTCCATTATACCCACACTCTTCAGAATATGAGAATCAAGTTCAGGTGGTATTTCTGATTAGTTTATGCTGCAGGTCTGAAGTGCCAAATGGTGTTTTTTGACATAGCATATTCTTAAAATATGTTTGTTGGCTTGTAGAAAAGTTAATTATGGTGTCTCATTCTTCTAGTTATCCAATAAAGTTCTGATATCTTTGGAACTAAAAGATGAACACACATATCAGCATTGTCTTTTTCATATGACAGCTCTCAAATGGAAATTTCATTCAGTATTCTAAATGCCAAGCAGACTTTAAGTAAAAATGGTTTTAAGGAATTTCACAAGTGGGGCAAGCAGCCACAGGGATGTGGTATGAAGCGGTGAGGGAGGAGCCATTCCCCTTGGGAGTTCAGAATGACTCCCAGGTTTCTCTTCTAACTCATTATTATCCTAAGCCACTAACTAGCTTTCTTTCAGAGACTTAAAAACTTCATTCATAAAACAAGCATTTTTTTGTCCTTATTATGTGGCAGCACTGTTCTAGAATGAGCATTGACAAGCTAGGTGGTCTTTGACCATACAGAACTTACAGGTGGGGAATAGAGATATTCATCAAGCAAGCACATTATGTGTGCTACAATAATAACACTGGGGATCAAAATTTTTGATGCATCCACAAAAACAATTGTTCTTACCTAATTCTAGTGTGCTGGTCTCAAATCTGACATTAGTTTTTCTATGTAAGCTACAGTTTTTTTTGCAATTCAAGATTTTAGATTTTCATCTTATTGTAAAATTTTCAACATTTAGTTTAACATAATGGAATAGAATGTCTTCTTGGGCATCATCTTTGTGAAAATATAATAATTTATATAATGCAGTAAATATACTAATACACTAAAAGATATGATTGCATCAGAATTTGTCTACAATTTCAAAATAGTACATATTAAAACACTTATTTTAATCATAAAATTTGCACAAAACTTATTTAAATTCTATTCAGGCAAAAATTTGTGTTTGTAGCTCTTGCATTTGTGTACTTGTTGAGGACAATCTCATTTGATGCTCCAGCAGTAGTCTGCTCATCACTAACAGCTCCAAGATTTTCAGGAAACTTATCAAGGTGACTGTTCAGGAAGTGAATCTCAGTGCTCATGTTACATCCAATGTCACGAAAAGCCAACAGCATCCTTTGAACCACAAGTTCATAGTTTTCTGCTTTTTTGTTTCCAAGGAAGTTCTTTGTAACTGCCATAAAAGACTGCCATGCTGCTCTCTCCTCCTTATTCATCTTCCTGGCAAATTCTTCATCACGTATGAGGGTTCGAATTTGAGGTGCATTGAATACACCTGCTTTTATCTTCTTAAAAGACAAGGCAGGAAAAGCAGAAATAATATGTTGAAAGCATTCACTTTCTCTATTCAAAGCCTGAACAAACTGCTTCATTAAGCCAAGTTTGATGTGAAGTGGGGGAAAAATGATCCTGTCTCAATTAACTACAGGTTCATTCACAATATTTTGCATCCCTACTTCCAGAGCTTCACGTTTCGGCCACTCCTTCTGTGTCCAGTGTTTCTCCCGAGCTCAGCTGTCCCACAAACACAGAAAGCAAGGTTATTCATGAAACTTCTCTGTTGTCCTAGCAGGAAATTTACCATTTTAAGATCCACACAAATGATCCAGTTATGCTCCTCATACTTCAGAAAGTCGAGAACAATTTTTATGTCATTATAATCTTCTTGCAGATGAGTTGAATAACCAACTGAAACTGCTGCATAAACTACCATTGTTTAGGAGAACACATTTCAGACTCCGTTTAGAATTGTCAAGAAATAGCTGCCATTCTGTTGGACTGTAAGTGGTAATACCTAGCTGGCTGAGAAGACTACTGATATCATGACAGTAAACAAAGTGTTTGTCTTCAGAAAAAAAGTCCACAAACATTTGTTCACGCTTCCTGAAATGGGATACTTTAGCTGACGGGTGAAGTACATTCTTTTCTTGAAGCCTGGAGGCTAATAACTCAGCTGCTTTCTTTGAGAGGCCCAAATCTCTAAGTCACTCAATTCGGGTTGGCTAAACTGCTGAGGGGTTAATGACTGCTTGGCATCAGAAGAAGACCCTTCAGATTCTACAACAATTTCCTCATGCATCTTATCAAAATACACTTGATCACCATGTTCACTTTCTTCATCCTTAGAAGAAATAAAACCATTGCAAACTGAAACCAGGATTGTCTCTGAGTGTGGGATAGGTCGTATTGCTGAAGGAATATTAGGATATGCGATCATATGCTGTTTTTTCTTGCCGATGCCCTTTGTATGGATCAGACAGAAATAACAGTCACTGCTGTGGTCCTTAGGTTCATGCCAAACCATGGGAAGAGCGAAAGGCATTTTTAAAAACCAATGCATGTCATTAACTGTAACAAAATGAACTTAAAATTGCATAAAAACTAGAGCATGCACCAAAAAACGAATTTCAGATTTGGAGTCAGTGATGCAGAAATATATACAAACAGTTCTAAAACCTCATGCAACAGAAAATGAAAAAAAAAATTGTCCCCCAGTGTAATCTATTTTCTCTTATAGAGAAAACAATGGGCTTGGTGATAATAGACTTAATCTCAAGGGTTTCTTCATTTGTAAAATGGGAATAATAATAGCCATCTTTTTTTTTTATCTTATCGGTATTAGAAACAATAAAAATTTAAACAGAAAACATTAAACTGAAAAGTACTACATACATTTTGAGAGAAAACAGTGATTAAAATTTACTGTCACGTTCAGATAAAATTATAATAATTTCTCTCTTTCAATTCTTTGTTTCACTGTGTCAGTTATAAAGATACAATCTTTCTTCTATAATTTCAGGTTTATTTTTCTCTTAAGAAATGTAATATATTATAAAGCCATGTGAGATTATATCACAGTGATGACTATTTTAGTTCACTTTCAGATCAAATACTTATCTGGAAATTCAGAGAGCCTCAGCTTGTGAGAAAAAAAAAAGGATATTTCAATGTACCACTACTTACCATGTCTATTGCACATACAGCCATTAACATATGGAGAAAGGCTGCCATATGTTTCTACATACAGACTTGGGAAAGGAAGCAAGAAATGAGATTCCAAACATTTTCAAAAAAAAAAAAAATAAATCCAACCAGTAATTTTAAAGATTCAACATTACATTATTCTTGATGTTACAGGTAATTTAACAAAATATGAGAGTCTGGCCATAAAAGAGATTGTAATTCTCATGGGAAGAGACACTCATATGGCTAAACTGGAGATTGAGATGAAACACTACATTATGAAAAGCTCACATTCAAAGTACAGATTTAAATAAATAAGATACCAGAGCTCAACATACAGGGATGCTAGAAACTTTGGAAAGGCTTGGAGGAGGAGGAGGCAGGGCTCAAGTTGGCTCCTGAATCACAGCAGGATGTGAGTACCTATTGAGAAGGAGGGGAGAATAGTTCAAGAAGAAAATCAAGCAACCAGTAGCACAGAGCAGTGAATGAAGATGGTACCATCAGATCTTGTATTGACTTGTCTGGGCCAAAGGAGTTTGTGTGGGGGCTCAATGGAAAGCAGGGTCTGTTACTAAGTAAACTTTTCCATTGCCCATTATTTCACACTTCTCTAGTTTTTAGTAAGCAAATAGAAAGATTGAGAATTTGCAACCTGTCAAGTTTAATGCTTAGTTTTATTTTCAAATCACCATGTCAGCAAATTCCGAACCCCATCAACCAGACCAGCCGCAAAAGCCAGATGTGATCTTTAGAGCAGTGATTGGTTCTGATTCCACAGATCTGGGGTATGGCCAGGGCATCCCTAGATTAAGCACTCCTTAGGTGATTTTGAAGGACAGTGAACTTTGTCTCTTCAACAAATGATGCTGAAAAAATTGGAGAGCTACCTGCAAAAAAACGAAACTAGACCAGCAACTTACACCATTCACAAAAATAAACTCAAAATGGATAAAAGACTTAAATGTTAGCCGTAAAACCATAAGCATCTTAGAAGAAAACATAGTCAGTAAGCTCTCTGACATCTCTCGCAGCAATATATTTGCCGATTTATCTCCACAGGGAAGTGAAATAAAAGGATAAACAAATGGGACAATATCAAACTAAAAAGCTTCTGCGCAGCTAAAGACAATAAGAACAGAATAAAGAGACAAACTACACAATGGGAGAACATATTTGACAATACGTCTGATAAGGGGTTAATAACCAAAATTTATAAATAACTTGTAAAACTCAACACCAGGAAGACAAACAATCCAATCAAAAAATGGGTGAAAGAAATGAATAGACACTTCTCCAAAGAGTTCATACAGATGGCCAATAGGCATATGAAAAAATGCTCAACATCACTTATGATTAGAGAAATGCAAATTAAAACCACAATGAGATATCACCTCACACCAGTCAGAATGGTGCTCATCAACAAAATAACACAGAATAAGTGCTGGCGAGGATGTGGAGAAAAGGGAACCCTCCTGCACTGCTGGTGGGAATGCAGACTGGTGCAGCCTCTGTGGAAAACAGTATGAAGATTCCTCAAAAAATTAAAAATTGAACTGCCTTTTGACTCAGCTATCCCACTTTTAGGAATATACCCCAAGAACACCATAGCACTGTTTCAAAAGAAGAAATGCACCTCCATGTTTATGGCAGCATTGTTCACAATAGCAAAGATCTGGAAACAGCCCAAGTGTCTGTCAGTGGACAAGTGGATTAAAAAGCTTTGGTACATATATACTATGGAATACTACTCAGCCATAAGAAATGATGACATCAGATCATTTACAACAACATGGATGGACCTTGGTAACATTATACTGAGCGAAATAAGTAAATCAGAAAAAAACTAAGAACTATATGATTCCATACATAGGTAGGACATAAAAATGAGACTCAGAGACATGGACAAGAGTGTGGGGGTTATGGGGTGGGGGGGGAGGAGAGGGAGGGGAAGGGCACAAAGAAAACCAGTTAGAAGGTGACGGAAGACAATTGGACTTTGGGTGATGGGAATGCAGCATAATCAAATGTCAAAATAACCTAGAGATGTTTTCTCTTAAAAAAAAAAAAGAAAGACAGTGAACTTTGAGAACCACTGCTTCTGGGTATGACTTCAAGGATGGAGTTAGACAAGAGACAGGAGGAAGAGGAAATAGATGCTCACTTAATACAGAGGAATTTGTTTAAAAGTTATGAGAATTTCAGGAACATTGTGATAAAAAAACTCCATGTGCAAATTAGCCAGCTGTAAAGACATTGTCAAATGAAGTAATTTTTTTTGCATACAATCATGACTTTTATCATGACAAAATAATGTTTAAAAAGTTTTTGGGGTTGGGGGAGAGAACTCAGTTCTGTGGTATGCTTGGCCAGAGTCAATAAATGTATTTTGATGTGATTACATTGACGATATTAGTTATCTCCCACATTAACCAACTGCTGAGTTTGGAAAGAAAATGTTAATAAAAACACAATTTTCAGATCTAAATTCCTAGTGAGCCATACCTTTTTAAAATATAAATCTAAACATCTGAGTACCTCACTCACCAAATTATCTTATGCTTCCAAACTCAACATCTTCCTTGCTCCCAAAGCATGCCTGTATCACCAAGGTAGTTCCCTTTGCTAAGGATCTGAGGAGAGATGCATCATATCCTACAGAGATTACATTTTAGTTTCACTTCAATGTCTTGGTTAATGTAGATGATGTAATAATAGAGCTTCTGGAAAAGGTCTATACCATATTTTTGGTGTAAAATCAAATCAACTAGCATGCTAGTCCTCAAAAGACTAGAAAGTATTCAGTATTGCTTAAATTGTTTTTGTAGACCAGCATCTTTATTCAAAATGAAGTAAAATAATTGTTGGCTCAATAGGTCTCATACTGTAAGTTAAATTTAACAAAATTCAATTGAACAAGCATTTATTAAGCCTATTATTTTTCAAAGTACTGTACCAAGTATTGTAAAATAATGAGAAGGTAAATGAAAAGAATGGTCTGAACAATAATTTCTCACTGCTAGTGTTTAACTTTGTTCAGAATACTTTTAATAACTTTAGAAACAAGGGAATCTAGTATTTTATCTCCCCTTTGGATAGTCATTTTAGACTTCACTGGATAATTCTGTATAGGTTCCTTCAATGTGCTCATACCATTTCCTACAGTCTCATGAGCTGTTACTGACTTCTACTTCGATTTCTGCAGTAAGCCTCATCATTCACTTCCAGTTTCTGGTCGTACCATTCTCCGTTGCCTACTGAGTAAAAACCCAAGCTTCTAAGCATTAAAACCAATGTTTACACTCAAGTATGCTAATCTTTAACCTCATCTCCTTATCTTCACCTTCTTCGGAGTCCTCCGTTTGAATCACACTGGACTTCTTACAATTCCAGAATATTCCTGTGGCTGTCTTGCAGTGCCTTTACCCAGCCTGCTCCCTTCATCAGCTACTGCCTTCAGCCCCCCATCTACCCAGGTGCTGCACACACACCTGCCCGGGGGAAGCCCACTCTATGCCCTCGGGTGGAATTACTCTCCCCCTTGTGTTGCCCCAGATACCTTCACACTTATGACACTCTGCATTTCCCACAGTTATTATCAATAAGTTTTCCCTCCATTTAAAAAATAAATCTTTGATTGGGCTTTGGGGGACAGGAGGGTCTTTGAAATGATGAGCTAAATTTTATGTTAAGGGCCACGTGTGTTTTCAGGTGAAAGGGCCAGTGTCTTTCCTCAGATTCTCCCAAAGCTACATGGGAGAGAAGCTTAAGAACCACTCCAATAAATTTTGAGCAGCTTGAGGACATATACTATGTCTTTTTTTTTTTTTGTATTTTTCTGAAGCTGGAAACGGGGAGAGACAGTCAGACAGACTCCCACATGCGCCCGACCAGGATCCACCCGGCACGCCCACCAGGGGGGAAGCTCTGCCCACCAGGGGGCAATGCTCTGCCTCTCTGGGGCGTCGCTCTGCCGCGACCAGAGCCACTCTAGCGTCTGGGGCAGAGGCCAAGGAGCCATCCCCAGCGCCCGGGCCATCTTTGCTCCAATGGAGCCTTGGAAGAGAGAGACAGAGAGGAAGGAGGGTGGGGGGTGGAGAAGCAAATGGGTGCTTCTCCTATGTGCCCTGGCCGGGAATCGAACCCGGGTCCCCCGCGCCAGGCTGACGCTCTACCGCTGAGCCAACTGGCCAGGGCCAGAGGACATATACTATGTCTTGCTCATCTTTCCATTCCACATGGCTACTCGCATAATGCCTGTTCAAACTGGGTGCTTAGCAGTGCTTGGGGAATGGAAAAGAGTGCCTATGGTTTGCCAGACACTACAGATAATCCCTAGATTCTTTCCCTTGGCTTCATATTCTAAGATAGCTCAATGGGACATATTGAGCATGGTTTCCCACAGCACCTATATTATTCCTTGCATACCATGACCTGGGCAGATGGCCAAAATCCTAGATGCCAGAGGCCACAGTGACTCTCTTTATTTACCATAGCACTTTGCTAATATGTGGGAGACAGAAGTCAAGTTCTCAATTATATGACTTTATCTGGTGTTTATCCAAGGGAAGCCACTTAATATTGTTTTCCTTGCCAGAAATAAACAGAATTTTTAAATTCTTGATTGTAAAAGAGGTAAACAAAAGTTCTAGTCCAACACCATGAATGGTTAAAAATAGCTACAGCCTTAATTTATTTCAATAGCTATATGTATATTTGACTCCTTTTAAATACTATACTTATAAGTAATTTTTTTTTCTTTAGAAAATGGAAGTTTGCTAAGGGAACTAAAAGGCTAGATATGCAAAGTATTAGGGCAGTGGTCCCCAACCCCCCGGGCCGCGGACCAGTACCGGTCTGTGGGTCATTTGGTACCGGTCCGCAGAGAAAGAATAAATAACTTACATTATTTCCGTTTTATTTATATTTAAGTCTGAACGATGTTTTATTTTTAAAAAGTGACCAGATTCCCTCTGTTACATCTGTCTAAGACTCACTCTTGACGCTTGTCTCGTAAGTTCGACAATTATATTTAAAAATACCACAGTTTTTACGCCGGCTGTATAATTTTATTTTGTCCATTTATCCATCCCATCCTAAAGGCTGGTCCGTGAAAACATTTTTTGACATTAAACTGGTCTGTGGCCCAAAAAAGTTTGGGGACCACTGTATTATGGTATATCTACCACTTGATATTACAATATCAGAAGCTTTATAATAAATAGAACACATTCATTAGATTCTAGACTTTAAATTATTCTAACACTAAATTTGTTCACTAAGGAAAAATATCACCCTTCTCTCCCTCCATCCTCATAGTCGAGCATAATGCTTGTCATGCAGTAAACCTCAGTCCATACTGAATTATAAATAAATGAGTGACTGATAATAACAACAGATGGCAACAAAGCTTTGATGAAGACTAAATCAAGGTGGCATCAGAATCAAATGGTTACATGGGAGAGGCTATTCAACCATCCCTGTCCTCCAGACTGTCTTCTGTTTTGCCTCTGTGTGCCACTGAGCCTGGAGGTCCTGGGAGCCCGGCTGTGAGACAGCGCCCTCTGGGTATCTCTTCATTGCTCTGATGACTGGCACTGGGCCGATCTGCAGGCTCCCAAGAACATAGCGTGGCAGACCACTCACTCACGGAAGGTCATTGAATCTTGCTTTGGCACCCATCAGATGCGGTAGAGAAAGTTTTTTTTTTTTTTTTTGTATTTTTCTGAAGCTGGAAACGGGGAGAGACAGACAGACTCCCGCATGCGCTCCACCGGGATCCACCCGGCACGCCCACCAGGTGCGACGCTCTGCCCACCAGGGGGCGATGCTCTGCCCCTCCGGGGCGTCGCTCTGTTGCGACCAGAGCCACTTTAGCGCCTGGGGCAGAGGCCAAGGAGCCATCCCCAGCGCCTGGGCCATCTTTGCTCCAACAATGGAGCCTCGGCTGCGGGAGAGGAAGAGAGAAACAGAGAGGAAGGAGAGGGGGAGGGGTGGAGAAGCAGATGGGTGCTTCTCCTGTGTGCCCTGGCCGGGAATCGAACCCGGGACTTCTACACGCCAGGCCGACGCTCTACCACTGAGCCAACCGGCCAGGGCATGGTAGAGGAAGTTTGAAAGGCATTCCTTTGTATGCAATTACTCCTTCCCAACTGACTGGGGCATTTAAAGATGACGCACTTTCCTAAATTGTGAGAGTAAAAGTGCTTAGTTGGCATAGCTTCCTGTATAATGCAGAAGCAGGAGATAGGAAAGGAAGCTGATGATGTTACATCCAGTTACCTAGAAACAAGACTAGAAGTGTCTGCTTAGTTCACAGGTTGGGCAGGGGCAGCAGTTTGATCAGATAGAGCTTCTGGCATTCCCTACAAACAAAAGTACTAAGAAGAAAACAAAACCCCGAATTTTTAAGATCTTAAAAATAAAAGCAACTAAAAAGAAGAGCAGAAGTTTGCTTTGATTAAAGGGGAAACACCCGCCACAGGTCCAGGCTGCCTGGAGAGGAGCGGGTTCCCACTGCTGTGTCACATAGTGAAAAATTTTAATCGGCCACCACCAAACTTCCCCACGAGGAGTTTGGGGGAATTTCAGAAATGAAATTTCCTTATTCTAAATAACTGTCTAGAATGATTCAGCATCAGTAACGAAAGTGAGTATCAAACAACATTTGGAGCAATACAACAAAGCTAATTACTATGTTCCAAAGGTTTGCCACCTGCTGCTTCTTTACCCAAACTGAACAGTCCTGCTCTTCTGTCCGACTCCTTGACTGGAGAGCATCCTTCTATCTTTCTCTTTTAAATACTTCCCTTTTTAGGGATCTGTTTCTCTGCCTGAGATGTTTACTTTAAACTTGACTTTTTCATCCAGTGTTCTATATGTCATTAGCTGGAAAATAAAAAGGGTCTATGGCCTTGGGCAGTGCAATAGGCAGAATCCTAAGATACCCCCAATCTCCCGCCTCCCAGATTCCTGGCCCACGATGTTTTCCATTTCTCAGTTATTCAATCAAACAGGAACCCAGGTACTGTTATGAAGGGACTTTGCAGATATGGTTAAGGTCCTGAATAAGGTGACCTTAAGATAGGGAGATTAGCTCAGTGGGCCTGACCTAATCACATGAATCCTTTAAAAGTAGAGTTTTCTCTGGCTGGTCCAGAGGAGGAGGTCAGAGAAACACACTCTGGCTGAGCGGGAAGAAGCAGTGAGCATCCATGCTCTGAGTAGCCCATGCAGCCATGTGGAAGGAATATGGGTGACCTCTAGGAACTGAGAGCAGTACCCTGACTGTCAGCAAGGAGCTAGAACTCAGTGCTTCAACCACAAGGAGATGAATTCTGCCAACAGCCAGTCCTTTTGGAACCTGGACTCTGAGGGCCAGATGGAAACCACAGACCTAGCCAGCACTCTGATTTCAGCCCAGTGACACCCTGAGCTGAGAACCCAGTCATGCTGTGTTGCATTTCTGACCTACAGAAACTAAGATAATGAATGTGTTGTTTTGAGCTGCTGAGTGTATGGTAATTTGTTATGTGATGATAGAAAACTGATACAGGCAGCTAAAAATCCGCATACTTAAAGATGAGGCAGAGAGAAGGAATAGGCTGGAACAATAGCTTGAAAAAGAAATGAATGGGATATTAGTATTTATTACTAAGAAATACCTAAAGTCTACTCCTTTAGCATAAGATGACTCACCCTGGTGGTGAAAAATGAATCTAGTAGAGTCCATTCATTCACTCACTCATAGAAGAATATTTACTCAGGTTTTACTACACAAATAGCACTCATGTGGGTTAATTTTACAGTGATAGAGAAACCTTTAGGTAAACAGGTATCTGCTTTTTTTTTGTTGTTGTTCATTAAAGATCTTGAAAGTTTAGAGTTATTAAAGACAAATGCATGTGTTCTAAGCTTAAATTATATCTGGATGAGGGGTATTTTTAAAATGCTTCATGTACTAGAAGAAAGTGATTTTGAGAAACTCAGAAAGTTCAGATACAAATATATACCTTTTTGCCTTTCCTTTTAAACCCAATTTTAACTGATACGAATGACAGAAAGAAAATTCAGATTGTGGCCAGAAGAACTAAAAGACAGTGCACTGTCAGGTGTGAGAGACATTATTCCCCCTTGTGTCCCTACTTTTATTTCCCTTATTGGTTTTTGTTGTTCATGAACTTAAGGCTGCATGCCATTGACTTCAAAGTAATTTCTGAAAAAAGATCTGCTGACATTACAGAGTATCTGGGTCATTAACCATGTCCATGCTGATGGAGGAAATAATGTCATAGTGGGAAAGTTATTTAAGAAAGGCTGAAATGTTACCATTTACACACACGCATCTAAATGGTATATAGGATATTTATTTTTGTGGAAAATTACCAGAAAATCTAGAACCTAAAGAGAAGGCTGTTGATTAGAAAGAAGTATTAGGAATCTATCTGTATTATCCATTCTCTACTATTTTTTCTAGAAAACAGAATAGCCATCTTGATCCCTAATTTCTGTTTTTTTATTTTATTAGAGAATGTGCTAGTCATGACACAAGGAGGGAGAGTATGAAAGGTATAAAGATGCAGGGTGAGAGAAAGAAGCTGATTTGTAAAACATCCTTTGGAGAAGAGTTGAAGGAATTTTTTGCATTACAAAAAAAGAGATAGGCATCTTACAACTCTTTGTTTTTAATTTATTTTTTTATTATTAATTTTAATGGGGTGGCATTGATAAATCAGGGTACATATGTTCAGAGAAAACATCTCCAGGTTATTTTGACATTTGATTATATTGCATCCCCATCACTCAAAGTCAAATTGTTTTCCATCACCTTCTATCTGGTTTTCTTTGTGCCCCTCCCCTCCCTCTCCCCACCACCTTGCCTGTAACCACCACACTCTTGTCCATGTCTCTGAGTCTCATTTTTAGGTCCCATCTATGTATGGAATCATATAGTTCTTATTTTTTCTGATTTACTTATTTTGCTCAGTATAATGCTATCAAGTTCCATCCATGTTGTTGTAAATGATCTGATGTCATCATTTCTTATGGCTGAGTAGTACTCCATAGTATATATGTACCAAAGCTTTCTAATCCACTCGTTTACTGACGGATACGTGGGCTGTTTCCAGATCTTTGCTATTGTGAACAATGCTGACATAAACATAGGGGTGCATTTCTCCTTTTCAAACTGTGCTATGGTGTTCTTGGGGTATATTCCTAACAGTGGGATAGCTGGGTCAAAAGGCAGTTCAATTTTTAATTTCTTGAGGAATCTCCATACTGTTTTCCACAGTGGCTGCACCAGTCTGCATTCCCACCAGCAGTGCAGGAGGGTTCCCTTTTCTCCACATCCTTGCCAGCACCTATTCTGTGTTGTTTTGTTGATGAGCGCCATTCTGACTGGTGTGAGGTGATATCTCATTGTGGTTTTAATTTGCATTTCTCTAATCATAAGTGATGTTGAGCATTTTTTCATATGCCTATTGGCCATCTTTGTGTCCTCTTTGGAGAAGTATCTATTCTTTTCTTTTGCCCATTTTTTGATTGGATTGTTTATCTTCCTGGTGTTAAGTTTTACAAGTTATTTATAAATTTTGGTTATTAATCCCTTATCAGATGTATTGTCAAATATGTTCTCCCATTGTGTAGTTTGTCTCTTTATTCTGTTCTTATTGTCTTTAGCTGTGCAAAAGCTTTTTAGTTTGATATAGTCCCATTTGTTTATCCTGTCTTTTATTTCACTTCCCCGTGGAGATAAATTGGCAAATATATTGCTGCGAGAGATGTCAGAGAGCTTACTGCCTATGTTTTCTTCTAAGATGCTTATGGTTTCATGGCTTACATTTAAGGGTTTTATCCATTTTGAGTTTATTTTTGTGAATGGTGTAAGTTGGTGGTCTAGTTTCATTTCTTTGCAGGTAGATGTCCAATTTTCCCAACACCATTTGTTAAAAAGGCTGTCTTTACTCCACTGTATGCTCTTACCTTCTTTGTCAAATATCGGTTGTCCATTTCTGGGTTCTCTGTTCTGTCCATTGATCTATATGCCTGTTCTTATGCTAGTACCAGGCTGTTTTGAGTACAATGGCCTTGTAGTATAACTTGATATCTGGAAGTGTGATACCTCCCACTTTTTTCTTCCTTTTCAGGATTGCTGAGGCTATTCGTGTTCTTTTTTGGTTCCATATAAATTTTTGGAATATGTGTTCTATATCTTTGAAGTATGTCATTGGTATTTTAATTGGTATTGCATTGAATTTATAAATTGCTTTGGGTAATATAGACATTTTAATGATGTTTATTCTTCCTAACCATGAGCATGGTATGTGCTTCCACTTCTTTGTATCTTCCTTGATTTCTTTTACCAATGTTTTATAATTTTCCAAGTACAAGTCTTTAATCTCCTTGGTTAAATTTACTCCTAGGTACTTTATTTTTTTGGTTGCAATAGTGAAGGGGATTGTTTCCTTAATTTCTCTTTCTGACAGTTCATTGTTGGTGTATAAAAATGCCTCTTATTTCTGAGTTTTAATTTTATATCCTGCCACCTTGCTGAATTCATTTATCAGGTCCAGTAGTTTTTTGACTGAGAATTTAGGGTTTTCTATATACATTATCATATCATCTGTAAATAATGATAATTTTACTTCTTTTCCAATTTGGATGCCTTTTATTTCTTCTTCTTGTCTGATTGCTGGACTTCCAGAACTACATTGAATAAGAGTGGTGAAAGGGAGCACCCCTGCCTTGTTCCTGATCTTAAAGGGATTGCTTTCAATTTTTGCCCATTGAGTATGATGTTGGCTGTGGGTTTATCATAGATGGCCTTTATCATGTTGAGGTATGTTCCCTGTATTCCCACTTTGCTGAGAGTTTTGATCATGAATGGGTGCTGGATTTTATCAAATGCTTTTTCTGTATCTATTGAAATTATCATGCGGTTTTTCTCCCCCTTTTGTTTATGTGATGACTCACATTGATTGATTTACAAATATTGTACCAGCCTTGCCTCCCCAGAATAAATCACACTTGATCATGGTGTATAGTTTTTTTCATGTATTGCTGGATTTGGTTTGCTAATATTTTGTTGAGGATTTTAGCACCTATATTCATCAGGGATATTGGCCTATAACTTTCTTTCTTTGTTGTTGTCTTTGCCTGGTTTTGGAATCAGAATTATGCTCACCTCATAAATGGAGCTTGGAAGTCTTCCTTCCTCTTGAATTTTATGAAGTAGCTTGAGAAAGATAGGAGTTAGTTCTTTGAATATTTGGTAGAATTCACTTGTGAAGCCCTCAGGCCTGGACTTTTCTTTGTTGGGAGTTTTTTGATGACTGTTTCAATCTCATTTGTTGTAATCGGTCTGTTTAGGTTTTCTGATTCTTCCCGATTGATTTTTGGAAGATTGTATGTTTTAAGGAATTTGTCCGTTTCATCTAGGTTGTCTAGTTTTTTGGCATACAGTTCTTCATAGTATTTTCTTACAACATTTTGTATTTCTGTTGTGTCAGTTGTTATTTCTCCACTCTCATTTCTAATTTCATTTATTTGAGTCCTCTCTTTTTTTCTTGGTGAGTCTAGTTAAAGGTTCATCGATCTTGTTTACCTTTTCAAAGAACCAGCTCCTGGTTTCACTGATCCTATGTATTGTTTGTATTGTTTCTTTAGCCTCTATGTCATTTATTTCTGCTCTGATCTTTATTATTTCCTTCCTTCTAGTACCCCTGGGCTTTACTTGCTTTCTTTTTCTAGTTCTTTTAGATGCAGGGTCAAGTTGTTTATTTGAGCTTTTTCTATCTTCTTAAGGTATGCCTGTAATGCTATGAACTTCCCTCTCAGTATTGCTTTTGCTGTGTCCTATAAATTCTGAGTTGATGTATGCTCATTATCATTCGTTTCTAGGAATTTTTTTATTTTTTCTTTGATCTCATTGTTAACCAGTTTGTTATTTAATAACATGCTACTTAGTTTCCAAGTGTTTGAGTATTTTTCAGTTTTTCTGTTGTTGATTACTAGTTTCTGTCATTGTGATCAGAGAAAATGCTTGATATGATTTCAATCTTCCTAAATTTGTTGAGACTGCTTTTGTGCCCTAACATGTGGTCTATCCTAGAGAATGTACCATGAGCACTTGAAAAGAATGTGTATTCTGCTGCTTTAGGTTCTGAAGATATCTATTAAATTGAGTTGATCTAGTGTGTCCTTTAAGTCTGCTGTTTCTTTGTTCATTTTCTTTCTTGAGGATCTATCTAGTGATGTTAATGGGGTATTGAAATCCTTTACTATTATAGTATTGCTGTATATCTCACCCGTTATGTCCATCAAAGTCTGCTTTATATATTTAGGTGCTCCTATATTAGGTGTATAGATATTTATAATGGTCATATCTTCCTGTTGAATTGCTCCCTTTATCATTATGTAGTGTCCTTTATCTTTTACTATAGCCTTTGTCTTAAAGTCCATTTTGTCTGATATAAGTATTGCTTCCCCTGCTTTTTTTTCATTTCCATTTGCATGAAATGTTTTTTCCATCCTTTTACCTTCAGTCTATGTGCATCTTTTGTTTTAAGGTGTGTCTCTTGTAGACAGCATATGTAATGGTCCTGTTTTCTTATCCATGCTGATACCCTATGTCTTTTGATTGGATCATTCAATTCATTTACATTTAAGGTTATTATTGATATGTAGTTTATTGCCATTTTATTCTTTTTTTTTTTATTCATTTTAGAAAGGAGAGAGAGAGAGAGAGAAGTGGGGAGGAGCAGGAAGCATCAACTTCCACATTTGCCCTGACCAGGCAAGCCCAGGGCTTCGAACCAGCGACCTCAGCATTTCCAGGTCAACACTTCATCCACTGCACCACCACAGGTCAGGCCTCCATATTGCTTCTTGACTGGCGTTCTCACCTGCAATTTTTTTCACTTTTTCAGGTGTTTCTCTCTTTTCGGCCTCCGCTTTCGGGCCTGAATGGCCAGCACTTTCCGGGAGCTCATCCCGACGCAGCGGAACCGGGGTGTGGGGTCTTAGCGACTCCAGCGGCGGCGGCGGCGGCGACCTGGTAGCCCAGTCGGCTGCAGCGTCCACTCGCTCCGCCAGCGGGGAGGAGGCGGGCACCGCCATTTTATTCTTTATAGCTGTATTCCTCTTTTGTTATATTATTTTCCCCCTTTGATCTGTTTACAACAGGCCCCTTAGCATTTCTTGCAGCATTGGTTTGGTTGTAGTGAATTCCTTGAGTTTTTTTTTTTTTTTTATCTGGGAAGCTTTTTATTTCTCCTTCAATTTTAAATGCTAGCCTTGCTGGATGAAGTAGTCTCAGTTTTAGGTTCTTGTTCTGCATTACTTTGAATATTTCTTGCCATTCCCTTCTGGCCTCAAGTGTTTCTGTTGTGAAGTCTGATGTCATCCTTATGGGAGCTCCTTTGTAGGTGATAGCCTTTTTTTCTCTAGCAGCTTTTAATATTTTCTCTTTATCACTTAGCTTTGGTATTTTAATTATGATGTCTCTGGGTGAAGATTTCTTTGGGTTTCTCTTTAATGGAGTTCTCTGTGCTTCTTGAATGTATGAGACTTTTACCTGCCTCAATTTAGGGAAGTTTTCAGCTATGATTTGATTGAACAAAATTTCTATTCCTTGTTCTTTCTCTTCTTCAGGAATCCCTATGATATTGATGTTATTTCTCTTCATGTTGTCACAGAGCTCTCTTAGAGTTTCCTTAGACTTTTTGAGTCTCTTTTTTTTTTTTTGCTCTGCTTCCATGCCTTTGTTTATCTTGTCCTCTAACGTGCTGATTCAACCCTCAGCTTCGTCCATCTTGCTTTTAATTTCTTCCATTGTGGTCTTCAATTCTGATATTGTATTTGTCATTTCTGACTGTATCTTTTTTATTATTTCAATTTCCTTTTTTATATTTGCTATCTCTTTATTTAGGTGTTTGTAATGACCATCTATTGTTGTTCTAAGCTCTTTGAACATCCTAAAAATCATTATTTTAAACTCTGCATCCAGTAATTTGGTTATATCTAACTCATTCATGTCCTTTTCTGGAGATTTCTCTTGATTTATTTGGAATGCAGTTCTCTGCCTCCCCATTTTGTCTGTGTATAAGAAGGGTTTGGCCAATGGAGTCCAATGGGTGTTGCCTCTGTGTTCTCCAAGTGTGGTCTGTCTGCAGGCCTGCCACCCCCTCTGTGGCTGCCTAGGGCACTATGGTTGGGCACTGCTGGTGCTGTCCTGCTGCAGCTGTTGCTGCAGTTTCCGCCTCTCCTCCATGAGAGGGGCTGTGTTCACGTGCCGGCTCTACAGGTCTCAGCTGGTCTTGGCTTTCAGTTCGCCCCTTCAGGTGGGGTTGAGTGCCGCGCATGAGCCATAGGCCTGGGCATCAGGCAGGGGTGAGCACCTTTGCTCAGCTGCGAGTCTCCACCTATTCCCAGGTTTCTCCCTGCCGCCACGGTCAGAGCTGGCTCACGTGTAGGGCAGCAAGCCTTGGCTCTACACGTTGGGAGAGGCTGCGTGCCTCTGCACCCTTGCTCAGCGGCAGATCTCCACCTGGTCCCGGGTTCCTGCCCTTACCCCGCAGGCAGGGTTGCAGGTGGGTCTGCAGCCAAACCAGACCGCTTTTGCATGTCCCCTCCACCCCTGCCTACCTAGACTGAGCTCACATTGGGCCTCAGGCATGGCTGGCCCAGCTTCCGCCCCCACCACTTCCCGCCCTCCAGCAAGCCCTCAGCAGTGTTGGTGGGGGTGCTGCAGGTCAGACCCTAACACTCCATACTGTAGTCCTGAATGCTCCCTCCTTCTAAGTGGTTCTGCTCTGAGTGCCATGGGAAAGCTTGTTTAGCTGGTTTCCTGCTTCCCTTCGCTGGTATTGCTGGTTCTAGGGGTAATATTCTCTTCAGATTTGGGGAGTGACTCAGCCCAGGGGTTAGGGTGGCTGTCCTTCAAAGTATTTCTTCCTGTGCCTCCTAGATTACACTCTCTTCCTGCTACTCTGGTGCTCTCCTCTCTTGCCGTTCCCTGGAGCCCCAGGTGGGTGGTTGTGAAAGAGGTTTTCTGCACAGTCCTTTTAGGAAGAATCCTGGGTCTGAGAAAACTGTTTCTTTCTTGCAAACAGTATTCTGACTTGTTTTGCAGCTAAATACTGTCCATATGCCTCTTCTAGGCTCTGAGGCTGCAGGCTGGGGCTTTGTTCCTGGGGCCCAGGTCCCTCACCTCTCCACTAAACTCTCTTCCTGCCACATAAGTCTCTCCGGGCTGTCGTTCACTCCAGGGAGCTGGGCAGTCCTCTCTGTGTTTCTACTTTTCCTACCAGTCTCAGTGTGGCTTCTTCCATGTTCCTTGGTTGAAGAGTCCTCTTAGTTTAGTTCAATGTTGGTTTTTCCAGATGATGGTTCTTAAAATTAAGTTGTAATCCACTTTGGTTCTGGGAGGTGGAAGTTGGTTGTCTGCCTACTCCATTGCCATCTTGCCTCAATCCCCATCTTACAACTCTTATAGCAGAGGTTGCTAAATAATTTTTGAGGACATAAAGCAGCGGTTCTCAACCTGTGGGTTGCGACCCCAGCAGGGGTCGGACGACCAAAACACAGGGGTCGCCTAAAGCCATCGGAAAATACATATTTATTATACAATATATTTTTAAATAAAATATGTATTTCCTATGGCTTTAGGCAACCCTGTGTTTTGGTCGTTCGACCCCCGCTGGGGTCACGACCCACAGGTTGAGAACCGCTGACATAAAGGCACCATGATATAATGAATTAATATTATATACATATTATGTTGTCATATACATGGTTGGGCAAAAGTAGGTTTACAGTTGTTCATATGGAAAATAATACTATAATTAATAAATAATAATACAAGAATAAATTGTTTTGTGTACTCACAACTATAAACCTATTTTTGCCTGATCCTGTATATAATGAGAGGAAATAAATTTCTACCACATTTTGATGGTAAAATTAAAAATATAATAAATGAGTACAATTTTTTTAAAAAGCTGGTCTCTCAATAAACAGACTAGGATTATTTTTTGCTACAAAAAACATTTTGCTTAATTGAGGTTACAAATTAGTGTTTTCCCTTAACCTGTTTTCGAATTGGTTACAAGTCTTCACCTGTAAGAACTATTCTTAGTTTACAGCCTATACAAAAATAAGTGCTAGGCCCACTTAGTCCATGGGTCACAATTTTTTTGGCCTTTTATATGACATGTTTTTAGAATATTGGGAATCAGTCATTCTCAGCATCCATCAGGCATTGCATTAGAGGAAAAAAACATGGATGTCAATGATAGGATTCAGTGCTCTATGAGAAACCATCAACAGAGCAGGCAAGGGCTGTGGGGAAAGAAATATGGCAACTTTACTAATGCTTCTGATCTTTAAATTCAGATAAGAAAGAAATCTCCTAAAAATCTATACATTCCTTGCTATATCCAGACAATATTAATTTTTTTGTAGGTAATGACTTTATAAGTGTCAGTTTTTATGTGTTTTCCTTTATTACATAGTTTTAAAGTTTAGTTCTGGTAATACACAAAATAAATTTTACCTGTAAATAATGTTTGAACCTAAATTAACCCATTTTCAGTTAAGGCCTATCAATTTCTATGAATTCAATACTACATAAGTGTTTCTAATCAAGTAACACAGTTACAGATACACTATCTGAATTTTTTCTTATTTCTTTTATTGTAGAGTAAAACTCTATTACAAGGTACCATAATTTATTTGGGGCTAGGTTTTGTTGCAGACGAAAATTCTCTTCCTTTAATACAGGAGTATTTAATATTGACAAATATTATGTCACATAAACATCAGTGCTTCTGGTATCTTCCTAAAATAATGGCTCTACCTTTGATTAAAATAAGCCAGACTTAATTGTGTTAACATTTTGCAAGTATCTCTACATCACAACAGTTATATTTATTGTCAGGAAGGAAAACTCAGCAAACATATAGTATTTGAATTTAACACTTCTGATCAATGTAGAAACATTTTGAAAAAGAAGTTTAATTTTAGCAGAACATTCAACATATGCTTGTATTCTTCCTTGAGCCTTAGTTTTGTCTAGTGTGTAGAGAGTGCAATATCTTTTCTCATCCTAAAATGTATAAAATTAGTAAGGTACATTGTAAAGCATATAACACTTCTCTGCATACTGTCTACCAATATTTGAGACTCAGCCCAGTTATCTCCCTGTATATGAAGACTCCTCTCAGCCTTCCACACCCAGGTCAGGGCACTATAACACCATGTACATATTCCTGTCATTACACTTCCCCGGTTTTATAAGTCTATTTAAAAGTCCATCTACCCACATAGACTTTGGGTAACTTCAAGGTAGGCACTGCATTTTATTCTCTATAGCTCTGTCCCTGGTACTTAGCACAGTGCCAAACATAGAGGAGAAGTTCATTATAAGTTTACTAAATTAAGAGGTAGATGAATGAATGCACTGAGGGCATCTGGGCAGGTGTGAAGGTTATCTTCTCACCCAGGGATGGGCTATAACTATTTTCCAAGATAGTAATTATTTTTCCTGTTTCCCATGAAGGCCAGTGTGACTATACCATAATTCTGGATGTAGGATAAGGATGAAGGCTAGAAAAGAATAAAAAGAGGAAAAAGAGAAGCCCAAGAAGGAAAAAGGGCCTTTATCATAAAGCAGGAGGAAAGGAAAATGACCTATAGGTTGCTGTACTCAGTTAGGGCCAACAATGCTAACTAACCCTTTGTAATGTTGGTGCAGGGTTGAAAAATTACAATGTCCTTCCTTCCTTCCTTCCTTCCTTCCTTCCTTCCTTCCTTCCTTCCTTCCTTCCTTCCTTCCTTCCTTCCTTCCTCCCTCCCTCCCTCCCTCCCTCCCTCCCTCCCTCCCTCCCTCCCTTCCTCCCTCCCTCCCTCCCTTCCTTCTTTATTCCTTCCCTCTTTCCTCCCTCCCTCCCTCCCACCCTGCCTTCCTTTTCTTCCTTCTTTCCTTCCCTTATTTAATTTTTTCATCCTCACCATTTTGTAATGTCATTTTGAAGCTCACTACTTTTACTGAAAGTAGCCAAAGGAGAGCTCTACTTGGCAATGCTATGAGACAGAACTCCTGCCCTGCTCCTTCTACCCATGCCCCTCTATTTTGAGGGCCATTGGTAACAAGGTAAAAAAAAGGGAGTATCCCATCACATTTTCATAGTTGAAAACACAGAGATTCTTCTTTTTGTTTAAATAGCAAGGATGGAGGAGGGGTAGAGAGGGAGGAGAGGGAAAGCTTTGCTGCTGTGGGAGCCTTTTCTTTGTGTCTTAACACCAGGCCTGGAAGTACCCAAGACAGCAAGTCCAACCACAGACTACTTCCCATGTCCAGAGTGCTTTTCTCACTGTCTTTTTATTTGGCTGGGGGGGGGGGGAATTGATTTAACTTTGTGTGAAGAGTCAAAACATGTCTTTGATGATTGATCAACCTGTGGTTTTCTCCATTTCTTCTCCTGCCCCAAATTTCAGCTCCATTCCTGGCCACTGGAGATGGAGAACAGCTGCAGATGAGCAATGTAAAGCAGAGAGTCACCCTGCCCAAAGCCTAGACATATGGGGCTGGCGGTAGCCTGCCTGGTGCCCCTGGAAACATCTGTGGGAGAGTTGGGCAAAGCTGAGATGTGGACACGGCTGGTTTCCATGTTCACCAAGTGTCTAATCCTCATGGCAATAATTCAAGAACTCAGGATAACATTATGGTTTTCATTTTTATAATGCACCCAATACTAATAAGAAAATGAGAAGAGTTACTAATATTCTATAGCAGTCTGTTTTTTAAAACAAAGTAATACTTTCCCCCAAAGATAATAAATATGGTAGTATGATAGAAACATTGACCCAGCAGGAAATGCTAATCTGCTCACTGGAATTAGTGATCTAACTTTCTGCTTACATTTTAAAATTTGGGAAAAAGCTGAAGCAAGTTCCTTTGTTTCTTTCAATATTTTTGTCTCTTCTATGGCTACTGCCTGAGGTCAGCAAATATAGATAATGCTCTGATTCAAAGGGTGAACTTTCTAGTTTCAGAAAGAAACTTGATTGTTTTCCAGGTGCTTATAAACATGTCCCTATACTTGTAAAAGAAACACAAATATAAGGACTTAATGTTTGATAGTTGATAGAGTTCTTGGAACCCATTTTGATGGCCTTGCATTTACAAAACCCACACTAGAGAAAAGGAGCACCATCCTGATTTAAACCATTCCGACGGCAGGTTGGAGTGCTTTAGCAGTTTAGAGCAATTAAGCCTTCAGAGTTAATTAGGAATACTCTCATTACCATTTGTATATCAAAATATTCTTTCCATTCTTGTATAAACATATTTTTGTCAATTATTGCAAGAAAAATAAGTTTTAATCAACTAAGTAACAAATGTAAACTATAGTTTTCATGAGGGTAATTTGTCCAAACAACTGGCATACTTACAATTGCATTTCTTCTGCACAAACCTAAGCTTGCATGCTGTCCTGTAGGTGGAGAGTCTGATACGGTCCAGATCTTGAGCCCCTGGGGGGGAAAACATATACATCTGGTATGCCATGTGTGTGGAAAGGAAGTTATAGCATTTATAAATAAAACAGCTATAAATATAGCCCATATAATTAATTTTGTTTTCATTAGAATGTAAATAATACTTTAAGACTTGAAAAGGTCATTGCCGTATCCCTCAGGTTCCAGGGGAAGAGAGCGCAGGTGATCAGCATTGAAGGTCAGATTGTCAACCATGTTCACGGGCCAAGAAACATTATCTCAGTCCTGTGGTGTCTGCCACATCGGAGAACAGTGTGCTCAAGCTGTGACTGAAACAGCCCGATGATATCAGAGAGCGATGCCATCAAATAATCATTTTAAACACACTGTCATTGGTCATTAGAGGTGAGCAGATGCTGAATGTTAGGCATTTCCTTTTGCCTGACCTGAGGCCAGTTGCTTTCAGAAGTCCTAGTTATCACCTCTGGAAGATAGGGATGGTGATACTACTGCTGTTTACTTCATGGGTTGTTGCAAGGATAAATGAATAGTGATCCCCGGAGCACCGAGAACACTGCCTGGCACACAGTAAGTGCTATGGAAGTATTCATTGTCATTACTAGTGTCTCACCTGCAATTTTTCCTGTCAACCGTAGAGGAGACTCCTGTCTAAAAACAACCACCCTTAAACTGCAGCTTCCAGTTCCTTCCTAACAAAGAGGAACATGTTCCTGTATTTCTGAGCCACTTTCCTCTTCTACACAGGAATCCAGCATGGTTTCCAATGCCCACAGCACCAAGTCTGAATATCCTGCCCAGAATCCAAGCTCCTCTTCAGGCTCTTCCCATCCAATCTACCCAACAGAAGTTCCCACTGTTCTTCCCTGGAACCTCTCCCTCACAGATGGGCTGCTCATCATATAACCTGAATTTCCTCTGAATGGGTTCATCTCTAGACTGTGTCTGGGATACAGCAGACTTTCAACAAATGTCAGTTCTTCTTTGCTTCTAAACAGTCGGCTTTCTTGAAGCCCATGTATTGAACTTTCTCTTCATCAGTAAAATTGGTACATAAATGCTTCAGAATATAATAGGGTAGCAAGTAAGTGAACTGGCCTGAAAGTAATTATATTAGGAGACTAATTAAGTGCTTTCCTAATGAAACTAGGGATAAGTTAGCAAGTGTCCCTCATTGAGAGCATTTAGCATTCCCTTGACTCAAACTGATCTCCTTAGATTCATTTAAAAAATACTATCAGTACTCCTGTTACTTCATGGTTTAATAAGGCAGATAATTAAACATTAATTCTTGTAGAAGTTTATTACTTGACAAAGAGGCTCACTGATACTGAGCACTTGAAGGATTGAGGAGGTAAGGACTTAACCGCACCCAATCAAGAAATCCCCTGAAACATGTTCTAAGAGGTAGACATCATAGCCAATGATCATGTAGGGTTATTTGCAGAGGCAGATTAAGGTTGGTTGAGGTCCTGGGGGCAGGAGAAAATATTGGGTTCCTTAAAAAAGGAAAACTAAAAATACATGTTAACCGTATTTTTAAATAAATAAAAATATTATGTACTATTAATGCTAAAACTGCACACATGAAACCAAACGTGGTGTTACTGGAAAAAAGTGTAAAGTTGGAGTTTTGCGGGGCCCTTCGGAAGTCAGGGCCCAGGGCGTGTGCCCAGTGCACCTGCTGTTAAATCTACCTCTGATTATTTGCAATGATAGGAATGATTATAACACAGTGAAAATAAATGAACTTGTGTGAACTTTGACAAGTTTTTATCGGGTGTCCAATTTCCTCATGTGTAAAATGGGATAAATAAACTTTATGGGCTAGTAATCTTGGTAGCTGGTACATAGTGAGTACGTAACAGCAGATGAGCCCTCTTAAAAAGCGTCCTGTGTCATTCCTAAGCAACAAGTGATAGAAATTTCCTCTTTATATTTGAACTGTAACATCCCTTTCTATAACTTCAATCCATTTGACTTAGTTTTCCTTCTGGCGCCACATAATCTTTTCTCCTTGTCACTTGATAATTAATTTCTCAAACATTGGGAAGCTGCTATCATTTTCATTAATAGCATATTCATTACAACCCGACGATCATGTACAAGTCCTTGTTATTGCGAGTTTAAAGTTTAGCTGGGGAGGTAGCTTCTCCTTGACTCTTTTATTTTTTTTGTATTTTTCTGAAGCTGGAAATGGGGAGAGACAGTCAGACAGACTCCCGCATGTGCCCAACCGGGATCCACCCGGCATACCTACCAGGGGTGACGCTCTGCCCACCAGGGGGCGATGCTCTGCCCCTCCGGGGCGTCGCTCTGCCGCGACCAGAGCCACTCTAGCGCCTGGGGCAGAGGCCAAGGAGCCATCCCCAGCGCCTTGGCCATCTTTGCTCCAATGGAGCCTTGGCTGTGGGAGGGGAAGAGAGAGACAGAGAGGAAGGAGGGTGGGGAGTGGAGAAGCAAATGGGCGCTTCTCCTATGTGCCCTGGCCGGGAATCAAACCCGGGTCCCCCGCACGCCAGGCCGATGCTCTACCGCTGAGCCAACCGGCCAGGGCCTTCTCCTTGACTCTTTCGGTCGAAGAGGTTCAACTGCATAGCCATCTCAAGTACAATGTCAACCACTGACCACGGCACACAATAGGGTTTCAATATATGGATGCGGCTATTATTATTCTCATTATCACTGCACAAGGATTTGAGACCCTAACTGTGCTAGTCATCCTGTTCTATGATGTACTAATATCTTCTTGAAATGAGATATACAAAACTAGCCCAATTGCCACAGCCATTGCCTCACCTGTATAGAATATATAGAAAGCAATTACTATCACCTTTGATAAGGACACTTACTAATGCAATTCATTCTTTGGGCTCTTATTAAGTTTGTAGTTCATTATGAAGCTAGTTTTAAAAAAATCATACGTACTTACATTAAGTCAGATTTTTTTTTTTTAATGCTTATTTGGGGGTTAATGGCAGGATTTCATAGTTATCTGGTTAGTTTCTTTTAATATTTAGTTTGTGCTTCTAACTTTTCTGATTTTTTAAAAAAATTTGATTTTGTCACTTGCGTTTCCAAGGGGTTTCCTTTCAGGTCCTCTATAAATCTGAGAAGCTCATGTGAGAAATGAATGAACACTCTAGGATGCCACATACCCAGAAAGACCAGTTATCAGAAATGCTTGAATGCCAAATCGCTTTTTCCTTTGGATAAGGATGTCATTTTATTGATAATGAGTTTGGCTCAATAGTCAGGAGAGTTCTCAATATTTGTAAATAATCCTTTAGAACAGTGGTTTTTAACCTGTGGGTCGCGACCCCAGCGGGGGTCGAACGACCAAAACACAGTGTTTGTTATTACACTGTATTAACACAGTGTTTTGGTCGTTCGACCCCCGCCGGGGTCGCGACCCACAGGTTGAGAACTGCTGCTTTAGAAGAAGACATTAGGGACATAGATTATTTGTGTAAGTTTTTCAAGGATAATGATTTAAGCCCCAGGTGTAAAAGGACTTTGATGGAGCACGCAATTAAATTTCTTAGTTCTAGCAAGATCTTATCCTCTGAGAACAGAAACCCTGGCTCCTCTGCACCTCCCTCTCATAGAGGTCCTAGGGGCAATTTGGCAAAGGTGCACCTCTTCAGAAGTGGTAAAGAGGGAAGCAGAGATGATACTTAGGGACAGGAGTGTACTGATTGCTCATCTGTCCTATCATGATGAGAATTTAACAGACCCTCGGTTTCATTTAAGAACCAGGAAGAGGTCTGTGGGTCTGTCAATGTTTCCTCTATGTGTAAGTCCTTCCTGGCTAAGGATGTAAACCCTCAATATTAAAAGGGATATAGAGCAATGAAATGAGCTCTTCAGATACAGCAGCACACTACCTTGCATGGACAATGGTAAGTGGCAACCACAAGATGCATAGTGGGTTCTGGGACCAAAACAACAACAGAAACAAACAAAAAACACACAACAAAACAAAACAACCCGAACCACCACCAACAACAAAAACTGACCTGAAACATGGTGTGTGCAGGCTCTTACTGTTTATTCACTTTGTTTACAATACATTTCTTTGTCTCTGCCCCAATAAACCATGAACTTGATTTAGTTTTACATATGTGGTCTCTTCTTGAAAATCTATAAATTTATAGCCTACCTGGGAGTAGTTGCATGTCGTCTGTGTCCAAGTTATTTCTTAAAACCAAGGACCCAAATACGGCCATAAACAGTCTTCCAGTGTGCGATGGGAGGGCCATCCTCCAAGTTCACTGGCCCATTACTTAGTCTTTACACATGCTCGCTCATACCACTACCTATAAATCTACCTGATTTTATGGTGATCCAGTCTATGTGTCTCCAACACATGCACAACCTCAACAACATTGTTAGCATCTTGCTGAGATTAAGGTTCATTTTTAACCTATAATATTTTCCTGAGCTTAACATGGTAGTAGCCTTATTAAAAAGGAAAATTAGCTGACTTAATTCCTCTATAAAAAAAGATGAAATTTAAATAAATAAATAAGCAAGCAAAGTCAACAGAGCAACCCTTGTTCTTAGCATGTTGAAATGCTAGGGTTGCCCTGGCCGGTTGGCTCAGCGGTAGAGCATCAGCCTGGCGTGCGGGGGACCCGGGTTCGATTCCCGGCCAGGGCACATAGGAGAAGCGCCCATTTACTTCTCCACCCCCCCCCCCTCCTTCCTCTCTGTCTCTCTCTTCCCCTCCCGCAGCCAAGGCTCCATTGGAGCAAAGATGGCCCAGGCGCTGGGGATGGCTCCTTGGCCTCTGCCCCAGGCGCTAGAGTGGCTCTGGTCGCGGCAGAGCGACGCCCCGGAGGGGCAGAGCATCGCCCCCTGGTGGGCAGAGCGTCGCCCCTGGTGGGCGTGCCGGGTGGATCCCGGTCGGGCGCATGCGGGAGTCTGTCTGACTGTCTCTCCCCGTTTCCAGCTTCAGAAAAATACAAAAAAAAAAAAAAAAAAAAAAAAGAAATGCTAGGGTTAAGGCTATCTTTTGTTTATGACCTAAAAAAAAAAATCCATTTTATTATGAAACCTACATCAAATTAATCCCCTAGACTCTCAAGAATCTATATTTTCTCTCTTTAATTAAAAACAAGTACAGCCTTTCTGTCTTTTGTTTTTTGTGATGTTCTCTTCGTTACTCTTCAGAATCATGGATAGTGTTTTTTCCAATTATTATATCACTGGCGTAATTCTTTAAGACATGAAGGTTCAAGTCATTTAAATAATATCTGAGGTGTGCTTCATTATAATATAGTGAGGGCTGAGGGTAAATAATTAAGGGTAGAGATGAATACTATTTTCTTTACTTTTGTATACATTTGAAGCTTTTTGTAATAAAAATTTAAAGCTAATTCATTTAAGGCAACTTGATAATCTTGTACTATCTCCTTAAACCTCTCATATCCATGTCATAGTTGGAAGAAAGTGATAAAGATGAAAATAAAAATATAGTTCAGACAGTGATTTTCAACCTTTTTCATCTCATGGCACACATAAACTAATTACTAAAATTCTGTGGCACACCAAAAAGTAGATTTTTTGCTGACCTGACAAAAAAATAGATATAATTTTGATTCATTTACATTGGGTGGCTATTGTTTTGTTGGCTGTTGTCATTTTTTTTAAAAATTGACCACTTTAGGGAAAAGAGGTCAGTGTTCCTAACTAAATAGTCTGGTATTGCACATCTTAAAAATTCTTATGGCATACCAGTTGAAAATCACAGAGTTCTGATTGCTATTCTATAAGATATTCTGACTGATTATACTGTTATATCCTGCAAGTCCTGTTTTTCCTCTCTTTAGCTTCTTTTTTCAAGATTTTTCTCTTCCCTTTCTACCTCTGTCCCTTCTTTCTACATTCTCACTCCCTGTATCCCTCCCTCTTATCTTCTTTATTTTCTTGTATTCATTCACTTGTTCATCCATCCAACCAATCATCTAGTCTTACCTGATTTTTGGCTTTAGTTTCATTACACTCCAAACAGTTTAAAAGAAATCATGTATGTTTTGTCTTCTATGTTTTGATAGTTCATTACAAACCCTTTCATATAGTCATTCAGATTCTAAAATATCTCATTCATTAAAAAAACCCACTCAACAAGTATTTACAGAACAAAGATAAAGTCTATAAACCCTGTGTCTGAGCTCTTCTCCATGCTTGATGAGTGACTGAATGACTGAATGTGTGTATGTGTATGTGTGTATGTGTGTGTGTGTGTGTGTGAGAGAGAGAGAGAGAGAGAGAGAGAGAGAGAGAGAGAGAGAAAGAGAGGGAGGAAGAGGGAGGGGGAAGGGAGAAGGAGGAAGGAGAGAGAGAGAAATATATATAGAGAGATAGATACAGAGAGAGGTTTAAAGAAGTTTGGGGTCAAAGATAATGCTCAAATTTCTACTTAGACAGCTCAGTGGGATGAGGCAGCCCTCACAGAGCTAAGGTATAGAAGGAACAGGCTTGAGGATAAGCAGAGATGAAAAGTTCAATTCTGGGCTTAAAGAGTTTAAGTTGCTTGTGTGATGGCCATGTGAAGCTATTCAGTGGCAGCTGGATATATGGATATGGAAGTCCTGACTCTGAAATACATTCTTGGAATTATTAACAAACATATAAAATGTAGCAACGTGTCTTAACTGGGCCAAGATTGAGAATATTTTTCCAAGAGGAGACTGTGCACAAGTAAATCTATTTGACATTCTAGGTGACAGAATGAAGCACACGGTTGGGAAGAGCAAGTTTTCCCCCACTTCTCAACAGTGCCTAGCTGTGTGGTAATTGTTTAAGGACTGCATGGCTTAGAAAACACTGGAAAGCGGAACCCCTGCAGGGACTGGCATTTTTGTGATGGACACTATTAGTGCAGCTGATAGTGAGCCCACCTTAAGCAGCTTCATCAGTATAAGCTTTGACTGTGAAGATTGGACAGGAATTTGAGTTTGTGTGCTGACTATTCTGGATAAAATGGTTCATGAGAATATGGGAGGTGGTTTTGAAGGACTTCTTGGACACTTGTGAGCCATACCAATAATGATGAAGCTGTGAGAAAAAAGCAAATTGTATATGAAAAGAATTGGTTAAGAACAAACGGGTAAAATCTGACTCAAAGGGTTTGGAGGGTACCAAGAGACAGAAAAAGAGAAGGGGAATGGTCAGAAAAGGCAGGGGACCAGACTCGGGTGGTGATGACATAAGAAAAATTTGAAAGATAGAGACCCACAGTGTTCCCATCTTAAAAAGGCTGAAAACGAGTCAAAAGGAGAAATGCACCCCCGTGTATATGGCAGCATGTTTACAATAGCCAAGATCTGGAAACAGCCCAGGTGGCTGTCAGTGAACGAGTGGATTAAAAAGCTGTGGTACATATACACATTGGAATACTATGGGGCCATGAAAAAGAAGAAAATATTATTTTTTGTGACAACATGGATGGACTTGGAAACTATTGTGTTAAGTGAAATAAGCCAGGCAGAGAAAGAAAAATATCATTTGACCTCACTCATCTGAGGAATCTGAGGAACAATATAAACTGAGGAGCGGAATAGAGGCAGAGGCGGGATCAAAGGATTCAGAAGGAAAGTAGATAGAGGCAAAGGGATGATAGGCAGATAGGACGGGATGAGAGCAGAAAAGCAAATCCCAGAGGGAAGGGGGGAGGGCATTATGGGGAAGGGGACAGGGGGGGATGTACTGGGGAACATGGGGGAGGGGAGGATGAATTCGAGGGGACACTAGAATCTATGTAAACACAATAAATTAATAAAAAAGGCTGAAAAACATGAGAGATGAAGAAGTGAAGAAGCAAGTGAAAATAGTCACAGTATCCACTGAGGCCTATGGTAGTGGTACTATTCATGTCCTTTTTCTGAAATTTTGAAGTTAGTTTTCCTAAAACTCTTCTTAGTGTACATTGCAAATTCATGCTCTGGCTTTCATTCCAACTATTTACTTTCTGGCTGTACTCAACACCCTGAAGAAAGACTGACTGACTTCAAATAATTCAACGGTGTTTGTTGAGTACCTACATTTACCTCCCCTTGATTCCGGGTCCATCCTTCACTTAGAGGCCACTCTGCTTTCTCCCCAAGACTTTCTTCTACTGTTAGGCAGCCTTCCAGGTTTTCAAAAATGTTAAAAAGTGTTTTCCAATTAGTTTCTTCCATTAATACTTACCTACCTGTGCCCCAGAGGTTTTAAAATATTGACTCAGCATCTAAGGTGAGTGGATTTGAAGGTGAAGGTCTAGGGTCTATCACTAAGGAGGAGTTCATAATAGGGAGTGGTGTGAATATGTTCATAAGTACAATAAAAGGCAGAGCAAATGTGCTCTGAAAGCAGGAAAACAAAGAATGTGAGTTTAATTCCAAGAACAAACTATTTATTCTGCTAAAATCCAGTGTGATAAACTTGTTTGAGCCAATAAACTTGTTCAATGAATGGAAAGACCAAGGTGAAGATGACATTTACATTTAACCAGTCTTCAGCTTTAATCTAAGGTACTAGATAAACTGATAATCAGGACATTATACTGAAGGTACTTTTTGGTTAAATAGCAACTTGCCCAGAATTTCTTTAATCAAAGTAGGTAATCATGGAATTGCTATTGTTGTTGTTTTATGTTTAAGGCTAGTCAGTTGTTCTTGCTTATTGGTGAGTCCATGTTACTCTCAATTTCATTTCTTTGCTGTTTCTTTTCTTCTTTGTGGTTATGAATCCAGAGTAGATGTTTAATGCATATGTGCTGAAATCACCTGATTTCAAATTTGTCAAAATTTCTCATCAATTGTTCTTATTGTTATTTCTTATTCTTAGCCTTTGTAAAACCAATATGCCTTAATGTTCCCCTCAGCTTGACTAAACTTTAGTCAGGCTTTGTCCTGACTCTAGGCCTCTGACCTCCCTTTTCTTATGGCATTTAATTTGGAAAACTTTCACTATAAATTTGTTATCTGCCCTATTGAGATATAAATCTCCCAGCTTCTGGCCAGTTTTACAGCCCAGGGATATCATTCTCAAGGACTTGGGAGACATCCTTTTGAAATGTAGTTATCGAAGGAGATCTCCCAATCTCTGTGGAAGAGTAGAAACCTAACTTCCTAATTGTGACAGTTAGTAAACACAATTGACCAACTGCCCCACTAACATCCTTCAGTACTTTTACATAAGCTTACCCCAGTCCTTAAAAATCTTCCTGTCTTTCATTCAAGCGGATTTGAGTTTAATCTTTCCCTTGTTGCAATAGTCTTGAATAGAGTTTTCCTTGCCTTATTGACTCCTTCTTATCTTCTCTTTTTTTTTTGGATAGGTGACAGTCCACCTATCCAAATCAATTCCTCCCTTTGAAGTCAGCCGGTTGTTTTACCTGTCAGAATCCTACTTATTATGAACATGTCCTACTTAGTGTTGATCTAAACATGATGCTCACTAATAGATTGTTAAGATCAAATGTGTTTACCTGTGTTGGGCCAACATCTGAGTCTACTAATTAGCATACTCAAGGAAGAAAGACACATTTTTGTGTGCCTTTCTTAACTATTCACTAATCAGGAGAACTTATAATATGACTTAATAAAGCATATGACAATTCTAAGAGGCTTCTATAAAAGATAAAGTTACAATTTGGAAAATAAATGCACAATTTTCCTAACTTGAAAAATTTAGAGCTCTCTTTCTATGGCTATAAAACTTATGTTGATCTTTCTTTGAGTTGGTCAACTTTAATTCAAAAGACAAATGTAATTGTCTGTGCTAGGCACTGTACCAGGGATAATGTACTTAAACTCAGATAAGTATTTAAAAAATAATTTAATAGTCACACTTTTATAATTCTTATAGTTAGTTAGCTGATGTAGTCTTTAATGTAACAACAATATTCAAACATTTCCACTAAGACTTTATTGTTTTTCATATTAAATGTTAATTTTTTTCTCTTTATGTCAGAACACTGGCCCATAATATGCATGGCTCTTGCCTTTTCAGTCTACAAACCTATGCTATGGGAGGATATCTGTGCTGCTTTGTATTTTGTTTAGATGGGCAGGTAGTAACAAGGTTCCTTACTCTGTTAGATTTCTATCAACAAGTCCATAATTCCAGGTGATCAGCCATGCCAGAAATGAAGACACAGTACCAAATATGGCCTAGGAAATTGGAAGGCCATGACTGAAACACTCATAGGCACTTTCCACATGTTTCTAAAAGTGGAAAAAGCAAGGAGCATGATTAAGATTCCTCACATCAATTTTAATTTTCTTCCTTCTTTGTTAGTGTTAACACTATCTTGGAGTCATCAGATTATTGGGAAATGATAAAGGAAAATATGAATCTTATTATGTAGGACTTTCTTTTATCTGCTCCAACCCTCATCTTGCCAATCAGTTCCAATCTTCAGTAGAAACCAAATTTTGTCTACTGCTTTCTCAGGGAAAAAGGCTTACAACTCACTTCTGCTCATCCTCATTCTTTATGCAGGGAAGAAAAGATAAAAGATAACAAGAGAACTGCATTTTTTCCTTATAACATTTAATTTGAGATGTGTGCTTTCCTCCCAATGTCAAGTTCTTCTTCCTTATGAATAAGAAACATGGGCTATAAAGGAGACACTACCAACCAATTATTTACATAGCAACCATATATTTATGCAAACCAATAGTCTTTATTTTAATAAGGCCACTAGAGTCAGTCTTGGTTTGGTTTCCCTCCTATAGCAGGTGGACCTCTGAGGTCTTTTTAACTTTTGATTAACGTTTCATCTCTTAGAAATTGGTTTGTGGGACAGATTCTTCACCTCTGTATGAAGTCTAAATGACAGCTTATAGTTTGGTCTGGTAATCACGCCTGACTCCTCTTTCCCATCTAAACATATGATATCATTTTGTAGGTAAGACATTTAATAATTAATTTCACAAGTGTTATTAGTGCCTCAATATGCTGGACATTGAGATAATGTGGAGAGGTGACCACAGACTTTAAAACTTAGTGGACTCAGAGGCAAATTTAATGGTGGGTGCACCAGGCACGCACCCTGGGCCCCGACTTCAAAACCCCAACTTTACACTTTTTTCTAATGACACCAAGTTTGGTTTCATATGTGCAATTTTAACATTAATAGTACATAATATTCTTTATTTATTTAAAAATATGGTTAATGTGTATTTTTATTTTCCCTGTCTCTCTCTCTTGTTTTAAGGGGTCCAATATTTTCTTCTGCGCCCAGGGCCTCAAATGACCTTACTGCACTTCTGAGTGGACTGTATTAATGTCAACACTAACAAGTGCTTTCAAAGTGTTTGTATGTGTATATATACATTTAGGTCCATAAAACTTTTCCTTCATATAAAATATACAGTTAGTAACAAATTATGATGCTTCACTAATTTTACTTTATAGGAGGCAAAAATGTCCAAATTTACATGTTATGCAAGAAATTTAGTATTTTAAGTAAAAGTACACTAGTCATAGGATTTCATATGTAGTCAATAGCCACTGTAGAGTCTTCATTAAAAGTTCCATACTTACTCATCTCTGCAAATAGCTGTCTTCTTCCTGCCATAGTATTTCCTCTTTTCCCACTATCTTCAATCATTCTATGAGACAAAATGGGTACAACATATATTACCTTCCTGTTAATAAGGCAAACAGCCATTTCTATTTAAACACACTTGCTGTGGTTATGCCATAAACACAGAGAAAAACCACTTAACACCGTGTATTTTACAAGTATAGTTTTATTTTTGCTAACTTAAATCGCTATACATACTTTTCCATATATAATGTTGTTGTAGTTTGAGGAGGTATAACTTTTTTATTTTCTAACACAAAAATATCTACAGTAGCAGATGATCTTGTGTTACAACTGAATACAACCCTTTCCAGTCTGTTAGATGATTCATTTATATATATATATATAGCTTCTCTTTTAATTTTGGGAATTCCTACAAAGGATATAAAGCAGACATAATGCATCCCATTCAGCAAACAATGAGACTGAGAGTATCATGAACTTAGTCAAGTGAATGGTAGACATTTGGGCTCCCAACCAGTATGCCTTCTATCACATTCTGCTGCAAATTGTCCTTTGTGCACCCCAAACCTCAATTTAGGAGCAGGTGATTTGCTAAATGTTTACTTCTTAGTTGATGTTGGAACCTACCACAGTTTTTCTATACAATTTCACACAAGCTGGTTAGGTTCGTATCTCTCTATTTAAATAAACATACTGTCTGTAGTGGAACTATCTGAAAAAGTACCAACAGGTAAAACAGAATGAAAAAGATACAAAAAATTAAAATTTGACTTGAAGAAAACAGAAAACAATGAAAAAGTTAATGGAAATGTTGTTTAGTCTGGCAGAGGGTTTTATAGGTTGGAGGGGTTATTTTTATTATACCTAATTAAACTTTTAAAAACTGAAATTTCATCTTTCATATACATGTATGTATATACATCTATATTTATCTTATTGTGTGTTGATTCTTGGGTGTGGTAACTATAAGGCACAGTTGATCTTTTTGCCTGTCTTTCAGTGGATGCTGTTCTTTCTCAAATATGGGTCTTTTGTCCATGCTATTTTGTGTGTGTGTGTGTCTGTGTGTGTGTGGACTAACTTCTCGCCCTAGACTTAACTAACTTGCAGTTAGCTTCATGTCTTAATTTTAAGGAAATTCTCCCTAATCCTATATGATTGGTTGGGTTTGCTGCCCTTCCTCTGAGCCTCCATAGCTTGCTATGCCCTTCTCTCAACACTGAGCTTAATAAATCTTTATTGAGTACTTTCTATACTCTGGACACCAAACGAAGCTCTGGGTATACAACAGGGATCAGGTCACAGCTTCCATCCTCAAGGAGCCTACACTTTAGGGCGGAAGATATAAAAGCGCAATGAGGTTATTATCACTGTACAAGTGGAAAGAAAGGTATGTGAATGTGAGAGAGGTTGACTATCTGGGGATAAATTTAATAGAAAAACTTGCAGAAGGCTGCTCAGAAGGCAACAGTGCTCTGTACAAACTGATTCATTAGAGGGTAAAAAAAAAACTGGTGGTGAAAACCAATGTGATGTCAGTCATAGCGGTGGGACAGCCTAACCAGTTCCTTTATCAATCAAGGATTATTTTCCTATTGTTAGGAAAGGAAAGAAGGGCATGGATCAGCCTTGCTTTACAGAGTTAAGAAAACTGTGTACCCATTCACAATGGGTGATCATATAAGCAGGGTCAGTTTAAATAAAAATTGGGAAGAAGCAGATTTATTAATGAAGCTTTGGTAACAATTCATTTCTGAACATGATCAAATATTTCCTTTTTATAAGATTTTAATTATGCAGGTATGGCTGATATATGGAGCTCTGGAGAAAACATACCTACCTGATTTACATAACCCCACCTCCTTTACTCCAGAGAAAGAGGGTAGGTAAGAATCTGACATTCACAAAATAATCTGGATATAGCTTCCAATTTTTATGTTATAAGAATCAGAAGTAGAATAAAAAAAGAGATAGAGCCAATGATATGTTCCTGCATCTGTCTATATGTTGAAACAAGATGAAAAAAAATTATTGTTAAAAATAAATCACAAAGGATGGCAGGGTGGAAAACTGGAGCTGAAAATGTCAGGGAGGTAAAGACTGGCTTCTGAAGCCCCACGCTTACTGCCTGTACTACTCATTTGGGACTCTTTGTAACATCTCTTTTTCTAGTTAATGTTTTGTGTGTCTCTCTTAAAGGTTTTTGAGTGCAGCAATCTCAAAAATTTTAAATTCTTCACAGTGCCTAGCAAAATCCAACCAACAAATGTTATGTATATTTTAAAAAAATGAATAAAACAGGAAAAAAAGAGGGGAGAAAAAAAATAAAAGCTAAGTTTGCTTTCCATGAAATGGACTTTCAATTATATTTCTAAAAACTGACTCATAGAAGAATGAAATTCAATTTTTACTTGTTTCAGAAATTAATTATTTGAGATGAAAGAATTTATATTTACAATAATCTAGGACCATACATTTTAAAGCAATATCTTGTCCAATGAAACAGAAGTTGAAATAAATGCAAACTACACTGATGCCATCTTTTAGTCCATCACCATTTTTTGGTTAATTAACTCATAAAAGGACCATCAGTAGTTATACATTGGGCATTAATTCGCACTTTTAAGTAAAATGTGTACCTTATGAGGAAAAACTCAGTGGTGTGAAACTGTAGAAAGCATGGAACATAATTATAAATATAAAAGGAAAATGACACACTTCTCATTTTACTCCCAGAGTTTCTTGGGGAGCATCACTGTGAGATAAAATTGAGAATACTCAGTTATTTCTATTGAGCACAGTCATATTAGTGAAAGAGAGGCACATGCTAGTTTATAGCTTACACTGATTCAACAGTGAGACTTGCAGACAAAGGAAGCTCATGAATCCCAATAGGCGAAGAGCACCACTTTGGATGCCTTAGTGTCTAACTTAACTCTTACTGGCGGAACTTGAGACACGTAAATGCCTGTCCACATTCTCATGGGTTTGGAAAAAGAGATGATCAATACTTTCTGTAGGGGAAGGAGGGAGAGTGATTTTGCTTCTGAAATTGTGAAGCTTGGCTATTTGTGAATTTCAGTATAACTAGAGTTGCCCAAAGTCATATGGAGGAGATGAAGGGAAAAATAACCCACCTATGATAATTCAATGTCACAGCATGTGGTTCACCAACAGGCCTAATTTGGTCAGTTTCTTTGCTCCTTCATATAGACAAGATGCTTATGACCTTAGAATTTACCGGCAGATTACATAAATGTTAAAAGGACAAAAAAGAACTAACAGTGATAAATAAGTGATGAGCTGTACCAGATGTTCTCTTTCCTAGAGCACAGTCCCAGGAATTATACAGGGTGTATTGTTTTCACTTATGTGAATCTATCTGTTCATTTCCTTAAGAAATATTTACAATGTAGCTACAATTTGTCAGACACTCTGCTAGTTTCTCGAGGTCCAAAGATGAATCAGGCATGATCTTTGTCCTTAAGAAGCTCATAGTTTGGGCCCTGGCCGGCTGGCTCAGCGGTAGAGCGTCGGCCTAGCGTGCAGAGGACCCGGGTTCGATTCCCGGCCAGGGCACACAGGAGAAGCGCCCATTTGCTTCTCCACCCCTCCGCCGCACTTTCCTCTCTGTCTCTCTCTTCCCCTCCCACAGCCAAGGCTCCATTGGAGCAAAGATGGCCCGGGCGCTGGGGATGGCTCTGTGGCCTCTGCCTCAGGCGCTAGAGTGGCTCTGGTCGCAATATGGCGATGCCCAGGATGGGCAGAGCATCGCCCCCTGGTGGGCAGAGCGTCGCCCCATGGTGGGCGTGCCGGGTGGATCCCGGTCGGGCGCATGCGGGAGTCTGTCTGACTGTCTCTCCCCGTTTCCAGCTTTAGAAAAATGAAAACAAACAAACAAAAAAAAAACAAAACAAAAAAAGAAGCTCATAGTCTGAAAGGGGGAACAAATTATTTTAACACATAATTATAATAGGGTGTAAGATGTACAATAATGAAAGTAGGTACTGCTAGATATAGAGGTTTATTTCTGAGAACATCTGTAAGGGGCATCAAAGAAAGTGTGACTCTAGAACAATTTTACAAGACAAACAGAAGTTTTCCAGATAGAAAAGAATAAAAACACAAAGGGCAATTACAGTTAGAAGGAATCATGAAAGAAGCATGGAAGTTTAAAAAGCGTGTAAGGTACATTTGGGAACTGGGGACGGTGCAGTGTGGCTGAGGACGTGTGTGTAAAGATATTGGAGAGGTATCAGGTATCAGATCTAGAAAACCTCACTTGTCCTGTCTAGACAGTACAGGGCTTTCCTCTAGGAGAGCAAGTGTCATCCAAGGTTTAAGTAGGGGGTCGGTGTGTGCGAACTTAGATTTTGTTAAGATTACTCCAGCATGGCGAGTGAAGGAGAGACTGGGTAGACAGGACAGTAGGGAGTGGGAACATGTAATTAACGGAAGAGTCCAGTTAGCTGGGCACTTCTGTGATTCAGGAGTGAAAATACTCTGTTTTACGCTGAAGGACTGATTCAAGAGAGATTTAGGACACATTCAAAATGACTTGGCGATTGGCAGGTCACATAAAGAAGAGCAGAGAGGAGCTGGCCTTTTGCTTTCCCACAGCATTTCCCATATAATAGAAAACAGCCTGCGGCCCTCATGATAATAATGAGTTAGTAGGAGGTGAGTTCCCTAAATTAGCCCTGTTCTAGCCCAGTCATTAAAACGGGGCTGCAATGTATAGGATCATATCATCTGCAAAAAGTGATACCTTTACTTCTTCTTTTCTGATATGGATGCCTTTTATTTCTTTGTCTTGAAAACCCCAAAGAATCCACAAAAAGACTACTAGAAACAATAAGCCAATACAGTAAGGTCGCAGGATACAAAATTAACATACAGAAGTCAATAGCCTTTCTATATGCCAACAATGAAACATTTGAGAACGAACTCAAAAGAATAATCCCCTTCACGATTGCAACAAAAAAATAAATAAATAAAATACCTAGGAATAAACATAACAAAGAATGCAAAGGACTTATATAATGAAAACTATAAACCATTGTTAAGGGAAATAAAAAAGATATAATGAGATGGAAGAATATTCCTTGTTCTTGGTTAGGAAGAATAAATATAATCAAGATGGCCATATTACCCAAAGCAATATACAAATTTAATGCAATTCCCATCAAAATTCCAATGACATTTTTTAAAGAAATGGAACAAAAAAATCATCAGATTTATATGGAACTATAAAAAACCCTGAATAGCCAAAGCAATCCTAAAGAAAAAGAATGAAGCTGGGGGCATTACAATACCTGACTTCAAACTATATTATAGGACCACGACAATCAAAACAGCATGGTATTGGCAGAAAAATAGACACTCAGACCAATGGAACAGAATAGAAAGTCCAGAAATAAAACCACATATATATAGTCAAATAATTTTTGATAAAGGGGCCAAGAACACACAATGGAGAAAAGAAAGCCTCTTCAATAAATGGTGCTGGGAAAACTGGAAAGCCACATGCAAAAGAATGAAACTGGACTACAGTTTGTCCCCCTGTACTAAAATTAACTCAAAATGGATCAAAGATCTAAACATAAGACCTGAAACAATTAAGTACATAGAAGAAGACATAGGTACGAAACTCATGGACCTGGGTTTTAAAGAGCATTTTATGAATTTGACTCCAATGGCAAGAGAAGTGAAGGCAAAAATTAATGAATGGGACTACATCAGACTAAGAAGTTTTTGCTCAGCAAGAGAAACTGATAACAAAATAAACAGCCAACTAAATGGGAAATGATATTTTCAAACAGCAGCTCAGATAAGGGCATAATATCCAAAATATACAAAGAACTCATAAAACTCAACAACAAACAAACAAACAATCCAATAAAAAAATGGGAAGAGGACATGAACAGACACCTCTCCTAGGAAGAAATACAAGTGGCCAACAGATATATGAAAAGATGCTCATCTTCATTAGTTATTGGAGAAATGCAAATCAAAACTGCAATGAGATACCACCTGACACCTGTTAGATTAGCTATAATATTATTAACAAGACAGGTAATAGCAAATGTTGGAAAGGCTGTGGAGAAAAAGGAACCCTCATACACTGTTGGTGGGAATGTAAAGTAGTACAACCATTATAGAAGAAAGTATGGTGGTTCCTCAAAAAACTGAAAATAGAACTACCTTATGACCCAGCAATCCCTCTACTGGGTATATACCCCCAAAACTCAGAAACATTGATACGTAAAGACCCATGCAGCCCCATGTTTATTGCAGCATTGTTCACAGTGGCCAGGACATGGAAACAACCAAAAAGCCCGTCAATAGATGACTGGATAAAGAAGATGTGGCACATATACACTATGGAATACTACTCAGCCATAAGAAATGATGACATCGGATCATTTACAGCAAAATGGTGGGATGTTGATAACATTATACGAAGTGAAATAAGTAAATCAGAAAAAACCAGGAACTGCATTATTCCATACGTAGGTGGGACATAAAAGTGAGACTAAGAGACATTGATAAGAGTGTGGTGGGTACGGGGGGGAGGGGGGAGAGGGAAAGGGAAAGGGGGAGGGGGAGGGGCACAAAGAAAACTAGATAGAAGGTGACAGAGGACAATCTGACTTTGGGTGATGGGTATGCAACATAATTGAACGACAAGATAACCTGGACATGTTATCTTTGAATATATGTATCCTGATTTATTGATGACACCCCATTAAAAAAATAAAATTATAAAAAAAAAAACAAAAAAACAACAACAGGGCTGCAAACCGACAAGGAGAGTTCTGACTCTTTGCCCTTACACATGAGGGAGGAATGAAGTAACAGAGAGGAACAGTGTGGGAACCAGCAAGATAAAAAGAATAAATCTAAATGTAGAGCATAGATTGTTAGAAAAAAATGTGTATTTTGGAACAGTAAGATTATGTTTACATTGAAATATCACATCCTTGAGTTACTTCTAACTCTTTAATTCAACATCATCCATAATATACATTTTTATTACATATGACACAGAAGACATGTTAAAGATAGAAGCTTAACCTAATTATGTCTTACATTTGTGTATGTTTCCCAAGATGATAAAATGCTTTTCCTTATTACCTTGTGAGGAGGTAGAGGAGATATTATTCCCAAGTTATAGCTGAAGAATTTGAGACTCAGGGAGGTAATGTGGTTGCCCCAAAACATACAGTATTTTCTAGCAGGGCAGGAAATTGAATCCTTTTTATCGTTTGCTTCTTTAATTTTAATTTTTAAATTCCTAGGCTAGTATGGATTCTAATCACCAGTCATCTTATTCCAGATGCCACTGTTCAATACAAATTAAGATTTTTCTGCAGCAGGTGAACTATAAAGAAGTTGATAGAAGTAGGTGATTAACAGGCCAAAAGGAGAATGAAGAGGAAGGGGCCACAGCTCTATCCACTTCACTGCGAAATTCCTCTAAGTTCCTTCTTAATGGAATTCTCCTATTCTAAAAAATTGTTATACTGGAAATAATCATGGTGATCAGAATAATTCCCAGCATCCACATTTATGGAAACCCAGACACATAAACACACCAGCTTACACCCCGATACACACTCTCACAGTTTCAATCTAACAAAAGCCAATTGTTTTTAGAAGAAAGTCTGGCTCTGCTTTGCTTCTCCTGCCCTTTAGCAAACACTTAATTGAAGACTTGCAGACTTTGTGTTTAGTGTGATGAGACTGTTCCCATGCTTTCTTTTCCTCCCTTTTGTTCCAGGTGGGTGACAAGATGCTGGGGTCAGCAATCACCAATGCTGCACACTCCCTGAAATTAATAACCACCATGAAGGCCATTTCAAGCTCCTTTCCTCCTTTAATTGATTTATTGGTGGCATATAAATGCCTGTTTCATTTCTGTTAATGAAAGAGGGCTCTGATAGCACTTTCTCAAATTTACATTCTAGTCCCAATCTTTGGCAATATAATAAAAGTGTATTCAGAGCTCTTTCCTGAGGCAAAGTATAATTGCATTTGCTTTTACTTCCTAGCCTTTATTGAGATGAGCCCCTGAAAGTAGGCAAATGCTTTTACTAAAATAAATGGCCACAATGGGTTTCTGACTTTGCCTTTTACTTTGAACATCATTTTCTGTTCTTGAAACTTGGGTCTTGTTTGGGGGGGGCAAAGGGCATGAGCATGTGTAATCGCTGCTGGATATGTTAGGGATTTGATCTTCCCCAGAAAGCACCCGCTCTAGTAGCCATCAGCTGAGGCTGCTCATCGTACCAGCCTAGAGACCGTATCAAAAATGCAAATACGTGGATGCACTGAATCTGAGGTTGGAGTATGAGCATTTCTGCTTTTTTAAAAGCACTGTAGGTGTTCCTGATGCACAGACAGGTTTGAGCTAGAAATATGATATTAGTTGAGTGACCATGTACTTATGCACAACATAACACTGGAATTATTATGTTGCTTTGTAATATATTTCTCTAGCTTGTAAGACACATGTATGGCCAGGAGCTGCCACCATCTTGGCCATGCACATGCAGGTTTCCATCGAATTCGGGCAGATGGTAAAGAAACAGTGGAGCCAAAGTATGGTGGGCCATTCTTGATTAAAGTCTCGCACTGGCTGACAAGCAACACACACAGGGAAAACACTTTCTTTTCACTCAGGGCTCCCAAAGCCACTGACGCATTCTCCAGTTTCACAGCCAGTAGAATGTTCTCTGGTTTCTCCTAGAATCAAAGGCCTCACCAGTCTAAGTGGAGCTGGCAAAGCCCCTCACCTCTGATTCCCCATCAGCACACCTGCTCTTTCTCTGCCAAACATGGCTTCTTCTTCAGCACTCTGCATTCTCTCTGCTCTCACTCTGCAAATATGGCTTCCTTCTGCCTCTTCTCCTTCTTCTCTCTCTTTTCAAAACTTTCTGGTGCAAAAACCTCTCCTCCAACAAACATTAGCAAAATAATGGCCCTTCCCAAGCAGGAAGGTAATTTGCAATTTCACATACCACGTGTACCTGGCATTGCCCAGCCCCCAATGAAAACTATAAGTGAGCAAACATAAAAATCATATTTTACAAACTTATTTGACCAACAACACACTATAAAATATACTTTGAACCAAAGGAGAAGATAATTAATTTTGGGGAGAATGTAAATATACATAAACATATACATAAATTAGTATGGGTGTTGGTCAAATAAGTTTGTAAATATGATATATATGTTTGCTCACTTATAGTTTGCATTGGGTGTGAGGGACAAGCTGTAAGCAGGCAGGGTCATTATAGCCTAAGGCTTAGTTTTAAGACTAACCCTTTCCCACCCTAAGTGACTTTGAATCAGAGACTTCCTTGTTTGTATATTGGATTAAAGGTTTTTATTTCTACATTATAAAGGAGAGCAGAGAAGGGAGAGCAGAGAAAGGCCATGTGGAGGAGAGGAGAAGCAGCCAAGATGGCGGAGTGCTGAAGGAGAAGCCAGTTTGTGCAGAGTCTGTACAGAGAGAAGGAGAAGGAGAACAGAGGTGAATAAGGCTGGTGAGCTAGAAACCTTTGATTCTAGGAAACTCGGATGAGTCAGTGGCTTTTGGAGCCCTGAATGGAAAGGGAGGTGTTTTCCCACTGTGTGTATTTCTTGCCCACTGGGTGCAAGCTAGGATTAAAGCTAATGGCCACCAGTTCTTGGCTTGTTGTTTCATTACCGTCTGTCCAAATCAAGTGCAAATCTGCACAGGCCAGGCAGTTGTGATGGTGGCCACGGCTACTGGCCTTACAATGGGGACCTAATGAGACAAATTTTTAGAAAATGAAAAATGCCACTGAAAATGAGAAAATCATTTTTATTCCAGAAAGAACTATTCTCAGTGGCACTTTCAAGTCAGGAAGGAACCTGCTGTTCTGAGGTAAGAGTTTACATGATATTTAAGGACATTTGGTTTTGTTTGGTTTTCTCTGATTTCATTTGGCTTGGTACAAGCCTGGGACTCCTGCTCAACAGTAGCTGGATTCCCCCTCCCCCCCCCCCCCAGCCCCGTACTGTTAGTAAGGGAGTAACGACTGAGAGCGAGGCTGGGAGCAGTTTGGCCTGGGTAGAAAGAGACCTTTTGGAAGGAAGATGATCAAAAATTGAATTCTGTCATGTGAGGTTCAAAGTTCTAAGAATGTGTATGAAGGACCGGAGAGCCCTGCCTAAGAGCTTGATCAAAAGGACCCCTAGGGTCCCTTGGGAAGATAACTATAAGGAGGGAGTGGTCTGCACTGCTGTATCCAGTACTGCACGGGGACCAGAGATTGTTTTAGGGAATCGTGTTTTATCCAATATGGTGTGCTTTTGGAACAATTTTCTCTTTCTTTCTTTCCTTCTTTCCGTGTGTGTGTGTGTGTGTGTGTGTGTGTCTGCGTGTGTCTGCGTGTGTGTGTGCGCGCGCACGCGCGCGCATCTGCATGCACAGGAGCTGTAATGGTATGTGTCCAGGCCCACTTGACCACGGTGGAACTATGGCTGATCTTAACCTTGGATCAAGTCTTCCCTGCTCTCCTGCTGGGACTGCCGAGTTCTTAACTTTTGAGGAGGGCGGGTGTTAGGAAATTACTGCTTTTCAATTGTTTGCAACTTTCTCGATTTAGTGTAAGATGTCATTCTTTGTAAACACAGGTCTGTTTTTTTTCCTATGTATCTAATAAAAACCAATAAATAAAAAGTCCCCTCCCTTCTGTAATTAGAAGACTACTTTTTACTAATTTTGCAATACAACAACCCCAAAATTTGTAATTGAATTTTTGAGCTCCATTTACTTCATTACAGTGTGATTATACTACATATATGTAAGCATTTATAAAATTAAAATATTTTAGAAAAGTTTAAAGATTGTAATTCAACTTTCGTTTTCAAGTGACTGAGTTAAATTTAGCTTCTCAATGAAAGGCTGTGACAAAGCAGAATGTATTGGCCAATCAAGCAGTGCAGGCTGTCCAGTCTGTCATTTCTTCTAAGGTTTAGACCCTTTCAGTGATTTGATGAAAGGTCTAGACCTTCACCCCACCAAAATGTTCATGCCCATGGACACACAAGTAAAGGAATTATAGTTCTTTGCACAGGCTGGGACTCCTGCTCAACAGTAGCTGGAGTCACCCCACCCCCTACCCCCATACCGTACTGTTAGTAAGGGAGTAACGACTGAGAGCGAGGCTGGGAGCAGTTTGGCCTGGGTAGAAAGAGACCGTTTGGAAGGTCTTGGTAGGGGAAGAAGGTCAGGATCTGGTGAGACTCCAAGGTAGCTTTATTTCCTAGGCAGCACCCACTCTCCGTGAAAGGGACCCAGTACATGCATCCACAGAGCAGCTGCCGAGGGAGAGATTGGGAAAGCTAGTGCTGGCCTCGGAAAGCCAGGAGAACAGGAAAGATGTTGAGGCAGAGCAATGATGCTGGAAGAAGGCAGTGATGGGCTCCTCACATGCTAGAAACCAAAGTGCCTGGATATGCAAACTCAGTGTTCATGTGTCAGACAGCAACTCTCATCTGGGAAATGGAAAGTGCTTTAAAACATCCCTGGCATGATTCCTGGTATATGAAAGGATTCTTCCATGGGCAATTGTTCTCCCCGTTTCTAGGAGTGTGAGCTCCATGAAGAGAATTGAAAAAGGAGAGTGAGAATAAAAGTATAAGACAGAGAAATGAGACTCAAACATTGGCCAGGGATGCTTGCATGCTTTAATATTTCCATTTTTTTTTTCTAGGGATGGGGAGTGCTGAGTTTGAAAGGGTGGAAAAGAGAGAGGCAAGTAAGTATACCATTTACTGTAGTAGGATAAGACGGTCTGACTTATCTGGAGAGAAGAAATAATTTCTGGATAAGAATAATTGCCACTTTTTAAAACAATTACAATTTTACAAAAAAACTTACTATGTTCCAAATGTAGTACAGAACTTTTTTATTATGTCCTTACAAGAATGCCATAATGCTGGTATTTTTATTCCCATTTTACTGATGTGGAAACCACGTTTCAGAGAGATTAAGTTAATTGCTCTTAAGAAAGGCCAAAGTGGCATTTTATGAAGTAAGACTCATGCGGACTGTTCTTTTTTTCCTAAGGATAGTGATGGTAGGGCATTGCCGACACATGTACACACTGCATTGGGCTAAAGTATAATTCAAGATATGCACCAGAAGATGCCAAGGGGCGCCAGGCAGGATGGAGTCAGTGAGTTACGCAATGGCACGGGCTCATAAGGAAAGAGACCTGCGAGTCCCAAGGCGCCTCTAGCCTCCTCATTCGCCCTCCATTTCCTTCCACTTCTCCTCATTCTGTTTTATTCCCTTTCTCTGACCCAGCCTTCCCTTCTTGCCCTTCATTTTCTTTCCTAAACCCAGCTCCTTTATTCATTGTCCTCATTTCTTATGTATGTTGGGGAATATGATGCAAACCATCCAAACAGACAGCTCTTAGCCTGAGAAATAAAAACCAGGCAAGTATAGTGGGAAAATAAAAAAAAAAAAAAACAGTTTTATGATAAAAATGTTCTGAGGATCTAAATAATCGATAGCATGGGGACTATAGTTAATAATGCTGTATTTTAATCTGCAAAATATTTAAGAGAATAGATCTTAAATGTTTTCACCAAATATAACTTTTTTAATTAAAAAAAGGTAACTGAAGTGATGGATATATCAATTAACGTGATTGTGGGAATCATTTAACAATGTATATAGGTCTATCAAAACATTATGTTGTACACTTTAAATATATTACCATTTTAGTTGTCAATTATACTTTAATAAAGCTGGGAAAAATTAATTTCATGCCCTTAAAAATGCAAATTTCCCTGAGAGAATAAGAAACTTCACCTTAATTACTCTCTCTTTAATTCTTGGCTGAGATAACACAATGAGGACATGGCAGTTTTGATTGACTGGGAAAAGGAAATAAACATGGCTCTTGAGTGCTTCCTGGGGTAGGCAGGTTTGGGTGACATGCTCCAGAGGCCACATGAAACTGTCCTTTTTTGTTTTCAGAGACAGAGAGAGTCAGAGAGAGGGATAGACAGGGACAGACAGACAGGAACGGAGAGATGAGAAGCATCAATCATTAGTTTTTCGTTGCGCGTTGCGACACCTTAGTTGTTCATTGATTGCTTTCTCATATGTGTCTTGACCGCGGGCCTTCAGCAGGCCGAGTAACCCCTTGCTTGAGCCAGCAACCTTGGGCTCAAGCTGTTGAGCTTTTGCTCAAATCAGATGAGCCCGCGCTCAAGCTGGCGACCTCAGGTTCTCGAACCTGGGTCTTCCGCATCCCAGTCCGACGCTCTATCCACTGCACCACTGCCTGGTCAGGCGAAACTGTCCTTTGAGATAAGGGAAATGGGAGGGCAATGGTGGGAGAGGGCTAATGTAGGTAGGTAGAAAGGATATCTCTATGACTGCTACTATGTATTTATGGATTCAGAACCAACCACAAAATGTAAGATGAATACAAGAGTCCAAATGCAGTCCATGAAGTGTGTATCAAAAGAACATAGGGAATGTTTACTAAATTAAAAAAAATAATCTTCTTCCCTACTAATTCTTCCTGATTCTATTTGCACCAGAACACATACTTTTAAAGGGTAAATCTCAAGAATTCTAGATTTCAGAAGGAGCTATTTTGTTCCCATTCAAAATGAGTGCTTAAGGAAATCTAAATTTAACTACTTTTCAATCTAGTTAAATGTGTCAGTAAAAAGTGAAATAGAGATCAACCTGTAGTTAAATATGAATTAATATCATGCTATTTTTTCCTTTCCCTACTCACAATCTCTCTATGGAGACTATCTCAGGCTAACATAATAGAAAACAACTTAGAAAATAGCAATGACATTGTAGGGATTCTGATGATTGCTATCTGAAAAAAGCACAGCCAAGTGTAGGGAGTTAATGAATGCACATGCCAAAATTAAATAGGCCACACAGAAAAGAAGCAGGCAAGTGTATAAGCAGCCAGAAGTTATAGCTGCAAGTAACTAGCAGTAAACAACAGCATTTTGCACACCATGGTCCTTTCCTTGAGACGAGGGTTGACTGGCTTGACAGGAGTACTGAGTGGAAAGAGAAGAAACAGAGGCAGCCCTTATTTCTTGCCTCTGGATCTGTTTTCTATGAATTATAAGACTCTTAATTATGTCTCTTTGATTGAAGAGAATTTTGTCTGAAATTAGAAAAACGACCAGAAGAAATCTCTGTTTCTTGAGCGAGCCATGGCTCTAAGTTGGTGGCTGCCAAGAATTTGAGTTGGGAAGAATAGCCGGTGAGAATGCGCCTTCTCTTGCAGTCTTGAATCATGCGGGGCCTCTGAATCACCCTGTTGAGGCAGAGGCATGAATACTCGGGTAACGTAGCAGAAAGGAACTAAGAGATTCATTCATTGATAATAACAACAACAATAGTTAACATTAATTAAGTGCTTACCATGTGTGGGTAGGCTCTGAAATAAGCATTTTATTTAAAATGTCCTACTTTTTATCCTAATTCTGAGATAGGTCATATCATACTATTCTGTTTACAGATGAGAAAACCAAGCTGGATGAGGTAGAGAGAAGAATGTTCCCCTAAGAATGCCTACATCCAAATCCTCAGGATTTATGGATCTGGTACCTTACATGGCAAAAGGGACTTTGCCTATGTGATTAAGTTAAGGATCTTGAGATGGGGAGATAATTCTGGATTATCTGGGTGAGTCCAATGCACTTATAACAGTTCTTACAAGGAAAAGAGAGAGATTGTAGGATGGAGGGAAGACCTGCAAAATAAGGAACCCGGGAAGCCTCTAGAACCTGGAAAAGGCAGAGAAATGGATCCTCCCCTAGAATTTCCAGAAGAAAAACAATGCTGCAAACACCTTGCTTTTAGCACAATCAGACCCATTTTGGACTTCTGGACCTCCAGAAACGTAAGATAAACATTTGTTTGTTTTAAGCCACTAGAATTTGTTGTTGCAGCAACAGAAAACTAATACAGCTGAGAAAGGTTAAAAAAGTTTCAGAAGATCACATCGCCGGAAGGCACAAGACCAGGATTTGTAGTTCAGAAGTCTTTCTAGAGGCTGCATACATAATCATCATGATGTATTATCAACCTATTCACCTTAGACTCTATTAGCTCCTAAATATAATTTATTCATTTACTGAGGCCTACTATGTTAATTCCAAATTTTTGTGAATTTATTTAATCTGCTGATCTGGTGGTGTTATTATCCTCATTTTACAAATGAGGAAAGTGAAGCTTAGAGATTTTAAAGAGTTGAAAATTAAATCTAGGTCAGTCTAAAAGACGTTAACCTCTCGATCCTATTGCCATATACATTTGACCAACACTTACGTAGCATCTGTTAAATAGCATCATAAAACAAACTTACAGTTGGGTACTTTCTCCTTCAATAATTCTTGAACACCTCTGGATGGTTCATAGAGGATTCAATATATCAACTACACTCCAGAGGATTGGTGCTGGAATCCTTGGACAAGTCACCATTGACACAAACCCTTTCCATTTCAGGGGCTTCACGATTAGAATTAACCAGGCTACACTCTGATCCCATATATCAATACATTTAATTAGTTCTCATTGCTTAATTAATATGGTCAATTTTTTTTTTTTTTTTTTACTCAGTGAGAGGAGAGGAGGCAGAGATAGACTCCTGCATGTGCCCCAACAGGTATTCTCCTGGCAAGCCCCCTAGTAGGGCTTGCTCTGTTGTTCAGCAACTGAGCTTTTCTTAGCACCTGAGTCGGATGCTATGAAGTCAATCTCAGTGCCTGGGGCCAACTCGCTCCAATTAAGCCATGGCTGCAGGAGGGGAAGAGAGAGACAAAGGGGGGGGGGGTTGAGAAACAGATGGGTGCTTCTCCTATGTGCCCTGATTGGGAATCAAATCTGGAACATCCACATGCCAGGCTGATGCTCTATCACTGAGCCAACCAGCCAGGACCAATATGGTCAAATTTAATAGAGGTAAATATAGTAAAGAATATTTTTGAACTTCTGGTCAAGATGGAGGTATAGGTAAATACAGTACTCAGAACCTCCCACAACCACATCAAAATTACAAATTAAACTACAGAAGACTACCATTCAGACCACTTGAAATTTAGCTGAACAGAAGTGCTATAAGTAAGGATATAGAGAAGAAACCATGCTGAAACTGGTAGGATGGGCAAAGATATGAATGGGCTGGTCTTATACCCACACATGATGCTTAAATATTGGGAGGGATATCTTGGTTGCAGAGGGCCTCTAAAGAATTCAAGGTCTCAGCCCCACACCAGAACCCCCAGTACAGGTTCCAGTGCCAGGAAGAGAAGCCCCCATAGCTTTTGACTGTAAAATCAGTGGAGATTGTGGTTGAATGAGACAGAGGGCTGTTGAATACCCAGGCATTCCTCTTAAAGGACCCACACATGGACTTGAACTGATTAGTTCTAAGCTCCAGCACTGGGGCAGCAGCTCAAAAGGCACAGGGACATATGAAAAACTGAATTGTCTGGCTTCAGAATGAGGGCTTGAAGGGCAGCTTTCTCCCAGATGGAAGTGCTGGCAGAGGCCATTTTTTTCTTCCTAAGCCCTTGTCCCCACAGAGCCAGCAGGCAGATGCCACATCTAAGTCTCCATCAACCTGCTAACACTATTCGACTGCTGTGGTGATTCCCTGAGAACTCCCTCCCCCCCAACTTGTTGGCCCACCCAAGCCCTTTTTAGTAGCTTCTTCATATAAATGGCATGTCTTGGCTCATGCTGCTGACTTTCCTAAAAGCTCATAAATAAGTAGCACCTGGCCTTAGAGTACTCTTTACCTGCTGCTAAGTGGCCCCAGGCCCAGTACTAGTGTTAGCCAGTCTTGGTTCACAAGTTGGCCTCATCAGTGTACCTCTAAGACCAGCACAAGTAGCAGCTATCTGAAGATCACTTTGTAGCTCATGCCAGGTGGCTCTAGGCAGGATACAGTTGGAGGCTTATCTTAGCCTGCACCTCCCAAGGGACCCCAGAGCCAGTGTACCTGGTGGAGAGCTTCAGATAACACAGAAGAACCACCCAACTACCTCCATGAGTGACACACCCTGGGGGTGAACTTAGCAGGTAACTGAGCCCTACTGAAGTGAGCTTTGCTTTGTGGAGTCAGCCCCTAAACAGCTGGTCTTCTAGTTCTCAAGGAACAGGTAGTCATGGCTAGTTCTCACAGCCCATTGGCTTGGAGATAAATCCCTCCCATAGACATGCCAACAACAATCAAGGATCAACTGCAACAGGTGGGTGTACAATGCCTACATGGGGGGTGTACCTGGAGTGCCTATCTCAGGTAACAGGAGAGGCTGTGCCCTTGGGCCCTACAGGACACCTACTACATAAGGCCACTCTATCAAGACCAGGACATGTAGCTATTCTACCTAACACATAGAAACAAACACAAGGAGGCAGCCAAAATGATGAGACAAAGAAACATATATCAAATGAAAGAACAGAACAAAACTCCAGAAAAAGAAGTAAACAAAATGGAGGCAAACAATCTACCAAATGCAGAGTTCAAAACAGTGGTTATAAGGAGGCTCAATGAACTTAGAAAAAGAATAGAGGAACTTAGTGAGCACTACAACAAAGAGATAGGAAACATAAACATGGTGACAGAAGACAAATTAATACAATGACTGAAATGAATAAATTACAGGGAATCAACAGTAGTGTAGTTGAAGCTTTTGCGAGCTCCACTGAGACTGGTGAGGTTTTTGATTCTAGGAGAAACTGGAGAAGATTCTCCTGGTGGTGGAACCAGAGAATACATCAGTGGCTTTGGGAGCCCTGAGTGAAAGAGAAGGGTTTTCCCTGCCTATTTGCTTGTCGGCCACTGTGAGACTTTAATAAAGGAATGGCCCACCATTCTTTGGCTCCACTGTTTCTTTACTGTCTGCTCAAACCCAATGTAAACCTGCATGTGAATGGCCATGACGGCAGCGACTACTGGCCTTACAGATTGGTGCAGAATATTCAAAGTGATAAAAAGCAAGGACCTACAACTAAGATTACTCTACCCAGCAAAGCTATCATGTAGAATCAAAAGAACAGATAAAGATTCCCAGACAAGAAAATCTAAAGACGTTCATCACCAACAAACCACTATTACAAGAAATGTTAAAAGGTCTTTTTTTTAGAAGAAGAAATAAAAATAGCAAAATTTGAATAGTAAAATTGCAATAAATACATACCTATCAACAATTACTTTAAATGCAAATGGATTAAATGCTCCAATCAAAAGACTTATGTTGGCTGAATGGGTAACAAAATAAGACCCTTACATATGCTGTCTACAAGAGACTCACTTCAGATTGAAGGATATAAAAGGACTGAAAGGGATGAAAAAAAAAAGAATATTTCATGAAAATGTAAATTAAAAGCAAAAGCTTGGATAACAATACTTATACCAGGCAAAATAGACTTTAAAATAAAGGTTACAACAAAAAACAAGAAAGGATGCAGCAATACTACTTCTGGTATTTATCTGAAAAAACACAAAACACAAAATCAAAAAGACATAAATGTTCATATGTTTATTGCAGCAGTATTATCATAGCCATCTATAAAAGCAACTTAAGTGCCCATTAATAGAATAAATAATGAAGTGGTCCAAGGCCCTGGTTGGTTGGCTCAGCGGTAGAGCATCCGCCCCGCGTGTGGAAGTCCCGGGTTTGATTCACAGTCAGGGCACACAGGAGAAGCACCCATCTGCTTCTCCACCCCTCCCCCTCCCTTTCCTCTCTGTCTCTCTCTTCCTCTCCTGCAGCAAAGACTCCATTGGAGCAAAGTTGGCCCTGGCACTGAGGATGGCTCCATGGCCTCCACTTCAGGCACCAGAATGGCTCTGGTAGAAACGAAGCAACACCCCAGAAGGGCCGAGCATCGCCCCCTGGTTGACATGCTGAGTGGATCCCTGTTGGGCACGTGCAAGAGTCTGTCTGACTGCTTCCGAGCTTCTAACTTAAAAAAAAAAAAAAAAAAAAAAAAAAAGTGGTTCGTATATACAATGGAATATGACACAGTCATAAAAAAGTAAAATTTTGCCATCTGCAACAACATGGATGGACCAAGAGGGTATTATGCTGAGTGAGATAAGTCAGACAGAGAGACAAATGCTAGATAATTTCATGTATATATGGAATCTAAGCACAAAATAAATGACTGAGCAGAACAGAAACATATTCAGAGATATAGAGGACATCTTGACAGTTGCTGGATGAAAGGGGGGCTGTGGGGCTGGGTGAAGAAGGTGAAAGGATTTGGAAGTACAGGTGCCTGCTGCTGGAAACTTTATGACATTAAAAGCCAGTACCACAACGAAGTACATTAACCCAATTAAAAGATCATATGTTTTTCATATGTTACGTTATTCTTACAATAATATAAAGGATAAAGTGATATACAATACAATTATGTAGAAGACGGCCCTGCCCACAGAATCAGATAACAAAGCTAGGTTTTGAATTATAATTCCCCAAGTTAGTGCTTGTAAATGAAACAACACACATGCACACACACTGCTTCTCTGACTCATGATGCCGATACTTCAAACTACCCCGCTTCAGACACACCACTAGAAATAGTGACAGTTATGCAAAATCAGAACTGCAACACTTGAACAAAACATTTTTAGCCAAGCAGTATTAACAGCATGGTGAACATGCACTTGAGATTGTAAAAATCACTCTCGTGATGCCTGATAGGTGCCCGCTCTGTGAATCTGGGAATATTGAAAGCCAGTGTTCCAGATTCATACTTTAGTGTCACATTTATGGAAACAAGTGTCCCTGGACTTCATGAAAACAGAGAAAAGGGTAATAGCAGTGTCCTATTCTAAACAATCAGTTGTTTTTTTTTTAAACAAAGGATTTCGCTGAGGGGTACTCAAGACACTTCCTGATGGTGCTGGGCACACAGAGGCACCCACCACTTCACAGTCATTCAATGCAACAGAGCAGTGATGCATTTAATAGCATCTTAGTGACTTCAAAGACTTAATGAGCCTAAACTACTACCTGGAAATGATTAGGCACTGAGAAAAATAACTGCTAAAACACGTTTTTTGTTTGTCTTTAAAGCTCCACAAAACTGTTGAAAGGGATTCTAGGACTTAGGAAGTTTACAATATGTGAAAAACAGTTATCTTTTGAGCTCACATAGTATAGAAATCCATCTCACAGACAGTCCCTCTCAGCTATGAGCTGTTACATTATACAGCTTGACACATGAATCAGTCTTGACTCTTTACGGTTACATAAAGTCTGGCCACTTCAGATAAAAAGCCCATGACTACATAACATTTCAGGGGCAAACAACGCTGGTGTGTAAATGAAGGCGCGAGGCAGGCCATGAAGTTCCTCATCATTACTTTCCCATTTGTAAGATGTGTCTGTTCTACCGTTTCCCAACTTTGTGCTGTCACTTTGAGAGGACAACGAATCTCAGAAGTCAAGTGATAGGTCCAAGGCTGCACAGTGAGGTAGCTAAGACAAGATCAGAATGTTAATTTCCTGGGCTTTAGCTTTGGGATGTTTTGTAGTCTATCACATTGCCTTTACAAATCCCTGCCACAGAGCTAATTCATTGAGACGGTCCCTCTAGTGTCAAAACTGTCTAAAAACCTCTTTTTAAGAAATAAATATGGGGTGTTAAGGATGGGAAGGGGAATGAAGAATCAGTACCTTGGAGTTCGCAGGTGATTGTCATAACCACTAGGGTCCACGGAAGTCCTTTCAAGCAAGCAAGTCATTGCTCAGTGGCGCCATGCCCGGAAATGTTTTTAAACTTGAGTTATTGTTCTCCAAGCTCTGTTAATTGTTTGCAGAGCAGCCAAGCTAACGAGACATTGAAATGATAGTTTTTAAAAATTTGGCCTTCCTTTGTTTATCCAAACTTTAAGATTATGCCAATATTTTACGGAGGTGTGATACTGAAAAGTAGAAAGAGAACTGGATCTCTCACCTCTAAACTTAAAAGAAAAGAAATAATGGTCATTTTTAGTTTTAAAATACGTCACTTATACATGACAAATGTGTTTATTTTTAATATAGAGCCTGCTTATATCTTAATCACATAGCATCAGAATCAGGTGTTAAAAAAGTTTAAAAAGTTCAAGCTAACTACGTAGATTTTTCTCTGCAAAACTTGCCAAGAGTTATTTATAACACTGATCTTGGAAAGTTCCTCTAGCAGAGCTTTCTGCACTAAGCCTTCATTAACGTGCTGTTCATAGTTCTGTGTGCTCAGACCAGGACCGTTCCAGGACTGTTAAACTGCACAAAATTCTCGCTATAAGGGGGAGGGGAAGGGGCATTGCTATTAGGTCAGTATTTCTTACTGCCAAATGCTCTCCTCTTATAGACATACAGTAGTTGACTCCTAAGCATAGAGGGAAGGATTCATGAGATCAGGCCAGTAGATAGAAGGGCAGAGTAAAGAGGATAAGGTAAAATAAGAAGGACCAGGAGAGAGAGGAGCTATAGGAGAGTGACGTGTTTAGGTTTAGCCTGGTTGACTCGGTAATCTGGGTGTTTAGTAAACCACGTGTTATGAATGGCAAGCAACTAATATGGACACTTTTGTTTTGAAAGAAAATCAGCACACTACACTGTGTTATTTCTGAGGTCCCAGGATGTTTCCCTCACTAGCTGTGCCTGTACGGTATATGCCTTCCTCAGTTTAGATGCTGTGCTTTCTCTTAAGGCAGTTTGTAATTACACAAGCTAATTTGGTAGCCATGCCTGCTGTGTCTAATGATCCCTGTAGTAAACTATGCTGCATTTTGTAAAATGGCAAGTATTAAAGGCAGGAGGGACTTTCCACTGCCTTTAACTTAAAGTCCAAAATCCTCCAGTGGCTTTGTAGGTCCTGAGCAATTTGGCTCCCAGGTTCATCGTCTCTCTGTTCACACACTGCGCTATAGTTACAGATATCTGAAGGCTTTCTTTCTGCTGATTTCTTTGTTCTCTTTTCTGTTCCCCAGTTATATCCCAACTCTCTCAGCCCCAAAGCTAGCCAGCTCCCATTAGCATCACTCTCCTAGGGAAGCCTACTTTAATTTCTCTAATCCATTCTAGTTACCTGCTTTCACGGTGCCCTCATAATTTACTTTTATAATAGTTATCACAGTTATAGTCATAAAATGCTTCATAAATTTTTTTTTCTTTTTTGGTACTGCCTGTATCATTCATAAGACTGTCAGTTTTGTTGAAGTCATGCACCATCTCAGCAATGTTCATGGGAATATTTCTGTGCATGGGAGTTAAATAATGCAAGCAGTAACTGCAGAATATTGATCTGACAGTAGATACACAGGATAAGTTAGAGATGAGGAGAGACTAAAAAGCTTTGGAAGATTTGACCTGGCAGGGCCAGTAGTGGACCTCACAGACACAGAGCTTCCCCCACACAGGAGGGCTCCTCTAAGCAGCCTTTGGTTGTATAAACTGTAAGAGGGTGGGTCATGATGGAGATGGCTCAGCTGTTGCTAAAAAAAACTAGTGAGAAATAAAATGAGGGAAATCATTCACTTTTATAACTTCAAATACATATTTAGAAGTTGGGGGGAGATGTGGTGAAAAAGAATATATCATCTTAGAAGTAATTGAAATCATGACCATGTCACAAAATTTTCACACATATGCTGTTTTAAATTTTAAACTGTATGCTGTTTGTGGATGTGAACATAGATAACAACTTCCATAGTTACAATTTGACTCAATCTCCTGAGTAATTGTTACCTAGCTTTTTCTTTGATGATTAAGATAGTCTTTATATACATCAAAAATGTACAGTCCTTTCAGTTAAGTCTCAAATGACCAATTTTGGATAACTCTAAATATTTTCAAAGTAACCAGATATCCTTTGACTACTAATACTTTCTTATACAGCTGTTTAAAAATGAATACAAATTGATTTTTACTTCTTGGTTTATGTTTTTTGTATTTTTCTGAAGTGAGAAGTGGGGAGTCAGAGAGACAGACTCCCGCATGTGCCCAACCAGGATCCACCAGGCAAACCCACCAGGGGGCGATGCTCTGCCCATCTGGGGTGTTACTCCATTGCAACCAGAGCCATTCTAGTGCCTGAGATGGAGGCCATGAAGCCACCCTCAGTTCCTGGGCCAACTTTGCTCCAATAGAGCCATGGATGCAGGAGGAGAAGAGAGAGATAGAGAGAAAGGAGAGGAAGAAGGGTGGAGAGGCAGATGGGTGCTTCTCCTGTGTGCCCTAAGTGGGAATCGAACCTGGGACATCCACACGCCAGGCCAATGCTCTACCACTGAGCCAACCAGCCAGAGCCATTTCTTTCTTGTTTTGGATGCAGCTAATCTTTTCCTGAGCCAAAGAAGATGAGATGTGTTGCATGGCAGTACCTTATATCCTTTTTTAAAAACTGAGGATAAGCAAGTTGGAAGTTTAAATTATACAAGGGACAAGTGGAGAATTAGTCCCTAGATCCTGTCATTTCTAGAATCAGGCATATTTAGTTTTAAGAAATAGAGTACTGAATTTTCAATCACTATTCTCAAATAGGACCTATACTCAAACAACTTGGTTGATCCATTATATTTTTGGCTAAATTGTACTATGAAAAAATTTCAAAAGCTCATAATATCACTCTTATTTTATTTTTTAATTTTTATTTATTTAGTTGAGAGAGGGGATGATGGAGAGAGAGAAGCATCAACTTGTTCCACTTAGTTGTGCACACACTGATTGCTTCTCATTCGTGCCCTGACTGAGGTTCAAACAGATGATCTTGGGGTCAAGCTGGTGCCCTCAGGATCAGACTGGCAACCTCAGTGCTCCAAGATGACTCTCTATCCACTGTGCCACCAGTCAGGGCAGGTCACTCTTATTTTAAATACACAATTTTAAGTAGCTCAAGAATATGTGGGAAAATGTCTTTTAACCCCAATAAATTAAAAAAAATTTTAAGAAGTCAAAAATGACAAAATTCTGACTTCTTTACAAAGCTGACTCCATCTTCTTTCAGTATAGCCTAGTGGTTTCAGAACCTAGGATTTAATTCTGTGTGTATGATCTTTCATTATTTTCCTCTAATGTGTGATTCTTAAGATCCATGACACAATGACTATGGAAAGCAATTTGATTCTCCATTAGATGAAAACTGCTTACTATAAAACCAATGGGATGGGATGTGCATTTAAAAATGTTTTGCCTGGGTGAATGCATTCATATTCATTATGACTCATAAATAATTTATTTAAAGAATATCCATCTCCTACAGATTTTAGAACTGAAATCTCTACTACATGGAGACAAATGATAAAATAGTACCTGCACACATATATGCTGTGTACAAATACTAATTAGGGAAAGTAACAATTTAGAATTTGATGGGGATTTGCTCTTTGGTGATTATAATTTTTATCAGAGCTAACAGTCAGTCTGAAGGTACAACTACTGTACCAGATCATTAGTGTTCACGAGCATTTTCCACGTGCAGGGCATTGAACCAGAATTTCCAACTGCATGGCATAGATGTTTGCTAGGTATTTTTGCTGTAAATGAAGTTAAATTCTGCATATTGAACACTATTTTTCCACTGACCTCAATATTTTGGGTTTTTTTTTACAGAGACAGAGAGAGAGTCAGAGAGAGGGATAGACAGGGACAGACAGGAACGGAGAGATGAGAAGCATCAATCATTAGTTTTTCGTTGCGCATTGCAACACCTTAATTGTTCATTGATTGCCTTCTCATACGTGCCTTGACCGTGGGCCTTCAGCAGACCGAGTAACCCCTTGCTTGAGCCAGTGACCTTGGGCTCAAGCTGGTGAGCTTTTGCTCAAACTAGATAAGCCCTCGCTCAAGCTGGCGACCTCAGGGTCTTGAACCTGGGTCTTCAGCATCCCAGTCTGACGCTCTATCCACTGCGCCACTGCCCGGTCAGGCTCCATTGACTTCAATTTTTAATTGAGAAATGAATTCCAGAAATAGTAAGGTCATCAGAAGTAGTCTTTGGGGGTGGGGTCATTTTTAGAATCAAATAAAATCTAATAAATAAATCATATCAAATAAACTCAATAAAAGAGGCAGAGATGAAGGTGAGGAAGTGGCAAGTTGCTCATGTACAGTTTTAGTGGTCTTATGTGAGCGGTATGTATACCTTAAACGTTATATCCAGGTAGATCTGCCTCATGTGGTTGGCAGGTAGAATGACAATGTGTTGAAACACGAGACAATGCAATGAATTAATGCAATGAATTTTCAAGAGCTGTACTCATGAATAATAATGATAATAATAAAATCAACTGCAAAAAATTTAACTTAATTTATAATGCCTTCCTTCTTTTCTTCATGTATGATAGTCACCCACCCCACCTCCAAACCCATTCTCAAAGTGCCTAGCATGTAAGATTGGGCAATTTAGCAAATAAAAATATTTTTACTCTTAGTATGTCTCAAAAACTGCACCGGACATACTTATACTAAAATATTATTCATTTATCTGAAATTTAACTTGACGTCTTACATTTTATTGAAATCCTACCAACAACATTTTAGACTCAGATAATATTTGTTGGGTGATTTAAATTTTTTACTTTGCAAAAATCAGCTTACTGATTTTTATTTTTTCTGTGAAATCTTTTCTTCAAATTGATTCCTCAATTAGAGCCGAGCAGCTAAAGCCGATGATCAGGAGGCTGCTCTGGCCAGGGCGGGAGGCAGAACCGGCCCATGCAGGTTTCCACCCCTTGCGCCTGATGGAATCCGCTTCTCTGTCTCAACCCCACAGGGGTAACTCCAGTGACTTTGCTTTGAAATATGCTGTCACTGCACATACAGGGAACTGCGCAGGACAAGAATGAGGTATAGTCCTAAGGTTAATTTATAACCATCACAGCACACATTTTCCGGTTCAGAAAGTGCTGTAACATGAAAGTTAGATTATTAAATGATCTAAATGGTAGCTAAAATGCAGAATATCTGCCATGGAAAAATATTAGGAGGAAAACCCCACTATTTCAAAGAAATTATGGATAAAATATGTTTTTCTGGACTAGTCAAGGGTAGTGTTAGTGGGACAATGTGGAGGTAGGCAAATAAATATGTTATTATCTCTCTCTTTTTTTTTTTTTTTTTTTTGCTTCAGGGAGAATGATAGACCCAACAGGAACAGGAAGGAGGCCAATATGGAGGGGAAAGCAGAACAGGCACAGAAACAAAGAGTCAACAGAGAAACCACAGATCTGCTCATCTTTGCAAAACTCTTAGCTCACAACATTCTGAGAACACTTTACGTGCTTTCACTCACCCTCACCTGCCCTGTCACTCCTTCTTCCTATAAAAGTCACTGACTCTAAAGAAGAAGAAAGGTTGGCTCAGTGATAGAGCACTGGCTTGGTGTGTGGATGTCCCAGGCTCGAATGATTCTCAGTCAGGGCACACAGGAGAAGTGACCATTTGCTTCTCCACCTCTACCCCTCTCCCTTCTCTCTCTTCTCCTCTTGCAGCCAAGGCTCAATTGGTTCAAGTGCATTGGCCCCAGGCACTGAGGATGGCTCCATGGAGCCTCTGCCTTAGGTGCTAAAAATAGCTCAGTTGCAAGCATGGCCACAGATGTGCAGAGCATTGGCCCCAGACGAGGTTGCAGGGTGGATCCCGGTCAGGGCACATGCGGGAGTCTATCTCTTTATTTCCCCTCCTCTCACTTGGAAAAAAAGAAAAAATAAAAAAGAAAGAGAAAAATCCTCCAAATCTATCTCTGTTTATTCAATTATCTCTTCATTGACGAGATGAAGAGTTAAATATGTGTGGGCTAGGCACTGTGGGAGGCATGGGTGACAGTAATAAACAAGACAGAAACAGTTTCTGCCTGCAGGGAAGCTACAGTCTTCTGGGGAGACAGACATTAAAATATGGTTGCAAAAATAATTAATGATAATTATGAGAAGCAATATCCCCAGAAGTACAGTCACTGCAAGCACCAGCTACCTAATACAGAATCATCATCACTTATTATACATTTACTGTGTGCAAAGTATTTTACTTCCCTTATATCTAAAATTCAAACAAATCTTAGAAAGGAGCAAGGTTGGTATTATTAGTACTACTTTAAAAGGATAATGAAAAACTTTCTTTTTTCTATTTATAACTTTGTCTTCTGATGAGGCTATTGAAATGTTCTGCCAGCATCTTGATGTATTTGAGTATGAAGGTTTGGAACAAGAACAGAAGAGCTAAATTTTTCTGCATAGCAGAGGGAAAATATTTGATGTTCCCAAGAACTAATCTGGAAGCATGCGTGAAGAATAAAAAGCAAAGGAGAAGTAAGATAGAGATTTCTGGAGATATGAAGAAAGCTGTGTGCCCCCACCTCCTGCCCTGCCTACCAGTCTTTGCCAACCCCAAACCTTCGGTGAAGTTACTAGACATGCCGGTGGGAGTGGATTCTTTAGAGCAGTGGTCCCCACCCCCCAGCCGTGGACCAGTACCAGTCCGTGGGCCATTTGGTACCAGTCTGCAGAGAAAGAATAAATAACTTACATTATTTCCATTTTATTTATATTTAAATCTGAACGATTTTTTTTTTTGTTTTGTTTTTTTTGTTTGTTTGCTTTAGTATTTTTCTGAAGCTGGAAACGGGGAGAGACAGTCAGACAGACTCCCGCATGCGCCCGACCGGGATTCACCCGGCACGCCCACCATGGGGCGACGCTCTGCCCACCATGGGGCGATGCTCTGCCCACCAGGGGGCGATGCTCTGCCCCTCCAGGGCGTCGCTCTGCCGCGACCAGAGCCACTCTAGTGCCTGGGGCAGAGGCCAAGGAGCCATCCCCAGCGCCCGGGCCATCCTTGCTTCAATGGAGCCTCACTGCGGGAGGGGAAGAGAGAGACAGAGAGGAAGGAGAGGGGAAGGGGTGGAGAAGCAGATGGGCGCTTCTCCTATGTGCCCTGGCCGGGAATCGATCCCGGGAATCGATAGAGCCAGGCCGACGCTCTACCACTGAGCCAACCAGCCTGGGCCAGATGTTTTATTTTTAAAAAATGACCAGATTCCCTCTGTTACATCCATCTAAGACTCACCCTTGATGCTTGTCTCGGTCACGTGATACATTTATCCTTCCCACCCTAAAGGCCAGTCCATGAAAATATTTTCTGACATTAAACTGGTCCGTAGCCCAAAAAACGTTGGGGACCACTGCTTTAGAGGACACTGGTGAGGGCACAGAGTTTCACTTGCAATTTCATAAAGGTCGAAGTGGGAACACAGCTTGCATAATGTTGGAGCCAGAGGAATAATGGGTGAAGGGACAGTAATCCCCAAGAATTCCTAAATCTGTGGGAAGGGCTTAGGGACTTTCACATTGATTCATACCAACTTTATGTGATTTTCCTAAGGGTTTAGGAAGACCCAGCTGACAAGTGGATTATCCAAATGAGAACACGTGAACGCAGGTCCCAAACTTAGTTAGTGCGTGAAAATGATATTTGAACCTACATGTGATTCCAAGGTCTGTATGCTTCCTAGTTTGCCATGCTTTCTCAGTTTTGTCAAGAAGGGACCTAGGGGCCACAAAGTAACACTTCTCACCCTCTACGGCTCTGGGAGAAATTAGCTCCAGACTGACCAGGGTACAGGCTGGCCATTCTCATTTGAGTTTCCAGCACTTGTGTATTGCTTTAATGCTTAAGGTTCAAAGTGCTATTACATATTATTCAATAGATGCATTTACACCTTCTGAATAAAGGAATAAATAAATTGTGCTATCTCAAGAGTCTTTTAGCACTTTTTACTACAAATTACTCATCCAGCAGTTTCTTCATGGGTTTATCTACTATGTGCAGCTTTGCCAAGCAACACTCAACTGGGGAGCAAATGTGATGCTTGCATTTGTTGTGCTGCTTGTGGGCAGACATCAAGAGCAACTCACACATCCTGTAGGCCTGGGATAGAAAACTGGGGACATAGTGTCCTGGCACAAGCCAATGCTTACATTTATTTTTGGAATTATTTCTTGGATGGGGGGAGATGAGTATTTCATATGGAACCGAGGACAGGAATCAAGAAGGTTAAGGGGCCACAGACCTTGAGGTCTGAAAGCTCACTTAAACTTATCTAGTCGCTCGGTAGAGTAAATCCTCTGCAGGTAAAAATATACTTAGGTTCCTCTTAGATTGTCTGCTTTGGTTGGGAAACTGCCAGATTTACAAAGACCATTATTCAGGGGTGCCATTTATGTCTTGCATCTTGAATTTCCCATTGCCTGTCTTTTTTTGGTGCTCTAATTTAGATTATACTTGCTTTGGTCTTTGGAATTACCTAGTATGCTGCTGAAAATACTCTCGGAACACTAATATGAAATACGTTTCAATGTCTTCAAAAAAAGCCTAAAAGTTTCAGTGTGAAATATTTTAATATATATGAATCTTATACTAGATTTTGATGTAAGGAAATGATCTGACATTTTACCTAAGGTGCATGCTCTGCCATATTATTCTGGTCATTACCCTTCCTCCAGCAGTGCTCTGGGGGGGGGGGGGTATGAGCAACCAGTCACCTACTTGTAGAATTTGGAAGGTATTAAAGCTTTTATTTGTCCCCTTATCATTTCTCACACGCAGAAACACAAAACATCTTTCTCTGTCCCTTGATTGCAGATGAAGCAGCTTTAATAAAAACAAATATTTTAAAGGGCAGGTTTGGCTATGGGGTTGGAAAAATGTTAGTTCAAATCTCCCCACTGCCAAGTGATGTCTATGTGTTCTTGGGCAAATTAGTTTTTCTTACCCTCAATTTTCTTCTTTGAAATTTTAAGAAGGAAATTTATGTAAAATCTGTGAGGACTATGAGGTAATTTTGTTATTGTACCTATTAGTTTCTGTTACTGACATCAGTCATACTGTTCTTTCAATATTCCCTTTCTCCCTTTTTTCCTTGTAATCTAACCCATGTGATTTCTTTATGGCTTTGTTTCTGTTTACATATAGACGTAGATACTTGAACCAGGCCAGAGGGTTGGAATCCCATCTCCCTGGCCACGGTGACTATTCAGAGCTCTGCACACAACCCAAGCCAGCCATTGCCACTTACCTGCTGGGCTCTTGTCTGAGTTACTAAGAAAACTCCTCTGCAGCAGATGCAAAAGGGATGATACATGATTTGGGGGCAGCTCGCAGTTATCCTACCTGCCACTTTTAAGGCCCCTGTCCCTGAGCTATGGAGAACCCCAAGATCTGGTTATGCTGGTTGAGTGTGACTCACTGAGTATAAAGCTATGCAGAAATAAGCAGAGCCTAGAAAGAGGGAAGGGCAGAGCTTTGGGGATGTCCTCTAGGTCTGCAGATCTAAACAAGTCTGAGGCCAAGTGTATGTGGATGCTTTCTGTTTATATCAGGCGACTCCTCCCTTTAAACTGGTTGGAGTGGCAGCAGGCAGAACCTAACACAATCCCCTCTGTTCTCATGCATTACCTTTCACAAATTAAAGAGATGACTTTGTTTTATCCCTCTCTTTCTCAAAATAATTTTTCCCCTGACTCCTTAATATTTAGAAAAATTCCAAAAATTATACTGAGAAAACGCTGAGATGTTCTAAATTAAATTACAGTGATTAGAGAGTGAGAAAAGGGGACAGGAATAGTTGTCTATTTAATAGCTGTGGGACAATTAACAAGAGACTGTTCTCATCCCTGAATGTATGTTGGAGCCTTGAATCAACCTCGGCATCGGTCTATAAGCCAATCACCAGATGTCACTGCATTCTGAAAATGGGTAAACTTTCAGGCCTGTTGCCTGAAACCAATCACAAGTAGTAAGTATTTCTCCTTTACAGACTGTGCGCCTAGTATAGAACTGCCCCTTCTTCACCCTCTCCTGCTTCCTCATCTGTAGCCAATGTAAATTCTTTCAAAACAACTTACATCTTTCTTTCCCAAAACATAATGTATAAAGTCTCTCATCAACTCTAGAACAGTGAACCCTCTGCCTTCTCCACCTAGGGCTGCTGCTGGTGGTTTAGACTCCATGCCCCAGGACCTGGTCCTTTTCTGGAGAGCATATGGTTCAATACACCCTTTCTTTTTCTTTCTTTCTTTCTTTTTTTTTTTTTTTGTATTTTTCTGAAGCTGGAAACGGGGAGAGACAGTCAGACAGACTCCTGCATGTGCCCGACCGGGATCCACCTGGCACTCCCACCAGGGGGCGATGCTCTGCCCCTCCGGGGCGTCGCTCTGTTGCGACCAGAGCCACTCCAGCGCCTGGGGCAGAGGCCGAGGAGCCATTCCCAGCACCCGGGCCATCTTTGCTCCAATGGAGCCTCGGCTGCGGGAGGAGAAGAGAGAGACAGAGAGGAAGGAGAGGGGGAGGGGTGGAGAAGCAGATGGGCGCTTCTCCTGTGTGCCCTGGCCAGGAATCGAACCCGGGACTTCTGCACGCCAGGTCTATGCTCTACCACTGAGCCAACCAGCCAGGGCCAATACACCCTTTCTTGTAAGAAGGCTTTCAGCTGTGGGAGTTCAGATTTTGTTTAACAATACAAAGGAGAATAAAATCATACTATTAACATTTCAGTTGATATTCTTCTTGCCTCTTTTTCATACATAGCTGCATTCATATTGAGTATGCAACTACAAATTCTGCCTCTATAGTCTAATTTATATCAAAGCATTGCAAAACTACTAAATATCCGCAGAAGAAAATTTAGAAAACACAGGGAAGAGAAACATTAATCTCTTACCCATAGATTAATTATTACTAACATTTTTCTTCCTTTTCTTCACTTTAACTCTCTCTGCTTCTAGATTTCATTATCAGGAGTTGATGGTAGATGGTATTTTATAAAATGCATCTTCTCTCTCACTAAACATTTTTATAGGACATTTTAAATAATTTCCATCATATAAATGCTCTATTATTTGTTATATCATTTATTCAATTTATTAAACTATTTAATTTATCCATTGTTGGGCATTTGTCTGTTTTAAAGTTTTCATTGTTTTAAATCCTGCAATGAATATCTTTGTTTATAAATTTTTGTGTAAAAATATTTCCATTTTAGATATTCCTAAAAGTAGACTTACTAAGTTAATGCTCTTAAGCATTTTAAATCAAAATATCAATTTGTTGCAATTTTTACTCATACCAATAGTTTATGATGTAGTTTGATAAACACCTCTTGGATAGCTGCATAAAATTTCTTAGTTATGGAATGACTATTCATTTTCCTGTTACAAGACATTTTGTTGTTTCTAATTTTTAACTTCTATAAATAATGTAAAAAAAAATCCCTGGACATACATGTTCGTCTCTATTTCATATTATTTCTCTAGGTGGATCCAAAATAAAATTTTTATCAAAAGGTATAAATATTTTCAAAGTCATTGAGACTTACTGATACTGTTAAATTGCTTTCAGAATTATAATATTAACTTATACTTCCACCAATAAAGTATGAAAATGGCTTCTAACCTCACTAACATTACATATCACCATTATTAAAATAAAGCAAAAACAAACCAATGACAAAATATCTAAAAATATTTGCTAATTTGAAAGGTGTTAGAGGGTTGTTTCATTTTCAGTTTCTTTGATTAAAAGTAAAGTTTAATATTTTTCATATATTTTTATTGTCCTTGCTTGTGAATTATACATCTTGCTCCCATTTTACCACTGCTTAGTATTTTCTTATACATTTTGCCTAAGTTTTTTATATACTAAGGTTGTTGATGATCTCACATATGTATCAGACATATACATTTTATGGATTACTTCTATGTTTTACATATACTTTTCTACATTAGGATATTAGACATTCTATGACAAGTATACATCCGCACAGAATATGCTATCTCTACACAGGGAGGCAGTACAGAGCAGGGTTAAGTTCTCAGCTGCCTCAAATAGAGGATTAACTGATACAACACACACACAGTTTTTGATGCCTTGACTATAGCAAGTTCTTGCCATGGTTAGTTTCTACTTGTATATTTTCCTTGACTATAATATAACCTGTAATTTTGTTAGAAATTTTTTGATATGCAGAAATTTAAAAATTTAATGTTGCCAAATATAACTTTTTTCTCTCTGAACCTTCATTTTTATACTTCTTAAACCTTTTCTTTTGCATATAATTTAAAATTCTTCAATTTACTTTTCAGTAAAAGGAAGGAAAAAATATATATCCATTTAAATATTTCCTTCCTCCTTCCCTCCCTCCCTCCCTCCTTCCCTCCCTCTTTCCTTCTTCCCTTTCTTTCTTTTTTTATTCAGTGAGAAGAGGGGAGGTAGAGAGACAGACTCCTGCATGCACCCTGACTGAGGTCCACCTGGCAAGCCCACTAGGAGGCAATGCTCTGCCCATCTGGGGTGTTGCTTCACTGCTCAGAAACTGAGTGCTTGTTAGCATCCAAGGTGGAGGCTATGGAGACATCCTCAGCGCCCAGGGCCAACTTGCTCCAATTGAGCCATGGCTGCAGGAGAGGAAGATACACGCGCGCGCGCGCGCGCGCGCACACACACACACACACACACACACACAATGTGTGCGCGCATGCGCAAGAGGTGGAGGGGTGGAGAAGCAGATGGGCGGTTCTCCTGCGTGCTACCGGGAATCAAACCTGGGACATCCACATGCCCAGCTGACACTCTACCACTGAACCAAACAGCCAGAGCCTAAATATTTTCACATGAATGTTCATAGTGCCTTTATTCATAATCATCAAAAACTGTAAACAACCCCAATGTCCATCAACACGTAAATAAATAATGAATAAAGCAAGAAAATGAACGTCTTGTTACATGCAACAACATAACGAATCTGAAAAAAAGATCTAAGTTTACTGAGGAAAGGGGGAGGGGTGGGCGGGCTGCATTCCCAAAAAACATGAGGAAACTTTTGGGGATGATGGAAATGTTCACTATCTTGATTCTAGAGATGGTTTAAAGGGTATACACATTATGTCAAAACTTATTAATTTGTAGACTTGAAAACAGTGTAGTTTATTGTCACATAAAGTTGTATTTTTAAAAAATTCCTCAATATATTTTTCTAATTCTTACAGCTTTATTTAAGTATTAAAGTATTACAGGTATTAAGTATTATTATGTCTAATCTAGTTGGAATTTACTTTGTAGTATGAAGACCTTTTCCCTTCCAATACCATTTGATTTACTGCATATTAGCAGTAATCTCCTCTATTGATATGTACATATATGCTAGTCTTTGTTCATACTTCATGGTTTTGTGCATATCAACACCCTCTTTAATTATAGTTCAACCTAATTATAATTATAGCTTTATAATTTATTTAATAGCTGGTGAGAAAAGCTCTTCTTCATTTTAATGTTCTTTTCTTGCCTAACCCTAATCCTAAACAAGAGACTCAGACCTTAGCACTACTATCAGAAGAGCAGGATTATTTTAATACAATTTTAAATACCAAAGGTAATAAATGTTACAATTCAGTCTTTTTTTTTTTTTTTACATTTTAAGAAAAAGTATTAGCGAAAGGAAGGCTAAAGAACTTCATTTTAGCTACACTGGAAAACCTGTTGCTGATGATCACATGCTCTGGGTTCATTTCCTCTGCCAGGACTTTAATTATTGATTCTCAGAGGGAGTTTGCCAGGGGAAAGACCATTTTTGATATCTCTAGTAGACAAGAAAGGTAGCTAAACTCAAAAACACTGTTGGATAAATGAGGGTTATAAAGAAGATAGATGGTGTGTAGTATGAAGGCAAAACACACCCTAGGAGTATAAAAGGGCATTGCATTGGCAAGATAAAATTGTATATATTGTTTGGTGGTTGTGTGTATATGGAGTAGTTTGGGGGCTCATAACTTTTTTTTTATTGGTTTTATATATGCATAAAGTGTCTGCTATTTTGCCTTTTGTTTTGGCCACTTGAGTTATTTTAAACCTGATCATTTAGACGTTAGAGATTAGATCATTTTCTTAAAAAATAAACTTCAAAAAAAAACTTTTACATTAGTTTACTACATTGGGAATTCTAATTGCTAACTATTCTCTTATTTCAAAATAATGTTTTTATCAGATATGTGAGAATCAGAATGATAACTTTTGAGAAGTACAAAGAGACAATAATCAGGCAGTTAACAGAGCTGGGAGATGAAGGTGAAGGGATTACGAAGTATGAATTGGTAGCTACAAAACAGTCATGGGGATGTCAAGTACAGCATAGAGAATACAGTGAATATTCTAATAACTACGTATGGTGTCAAATGGGTACGAGACTTATCAGGATGATCATTTAGTACATTATATAATGTCTAATAGCTGGGTTGTACACCTGAAACCGATATAATATTGTATGTCAATTCTAATTGAAAAATAAAAAATGATTAAATACCTACTGTGTACATAAAATACCTGAAAGTATTAACAAAAAATAACATTTAATTGGAATAAGCTAAATAAATGCAAGTGCTCTTTATTTGTAATAGCAGTTTTCTAAAGCCAAATAGCTATCACTGAGGAGAGTTTGACTTCTAAAGATGGGAGGAGCTTTGAGCAAAGCAGCAGGTGTGTTAGTAAATTAGTACATTAAAATTTATGTTTTGCTTGCTAACTCAGTGCCTCCAAAAAACTCATTGAGTTTGATTTTCCTCTTTGTTAAAAAAGGGAATGATAATGTCATCTTCCTTGCAGGATTATTAGGAGATTTAAATATAATGCAATCTAAATATTTTGCAAACAGTAAATCACAATACAAATGTTAGTTATTATGGTTAATAAAACTTGTGACTTCTCAAGATAATAACATGTAACACTTGAAGAGATGACTTTGGGGACCTTGGAAGTTATTAACATTATCAACATACTGCCCAAGAGTTGAAAGAATCTATCTCCTAAGCTCATGGAGAAGAAGCCTCTGAGATGGGGGTGACATAGCAGAAAACAACTATCTAGAGCAGGGGTCCCCAAACTATGGCCCGCGGGCCACATGCGGCCCCCTGAGGCCATTTATCCGGCCACCGCTGCACTTCCAGAAGGGGCACCTCTTTCATTGGTGGTCAGTGAAAGGAGCACATTGACCATCTCATTAGCCAAAAGCAGGCCCATAGTTCCCATTGAAATACTGGTCAGTTTGTTGATTTAAATTTACTTGTTTTTTATTTTAAATATTGTATTTGTTCCCGTTTTGTTTTTTTACTTTAAAATAAGATATGTGCAGTGTGCATAGGGATTTGTTCATAGTTTTTTTTATAGTCCGGCCCTCCAACGGTCTGAGGGACAGTGAACTGGCCCCCTGTGTAAAAAGTTTGGGGACCCCTGATCTAGAGAGAGACTTCCACACCCCATCCCTCACAGTGGCAGAGTAGTGGGAGGTCTGCTGGCCAACTTTCTTGTCTTATAATAGTGGTAGTTGCCTGGCATATTTATTCAAGGACAAAATTCACTAAAACACTCTGAAGTCACAAATAAAGACAAAGAGACTGTAAGAGTGACAGATGCAGACAACAAAGCACCTGCTGGTCATCCAGAATTGAGGTTTCACCTTGTCCTCTCTCTTCTACAGTCTTCTGAATTTCCCCAGAGTCCTCACATTTCTGCTGTCCTAAGCCATGGTGTCCTCAAACCTCCTCTGATTGGTCTGTTGCCCATTTCTCATGTACAACCCACTGTAGTATCATTCTCTCCACAAATTGCAGTACAACAGAGCTGTTGTTCTTACACAGCTTGTATCTATAATGTTTTAGATATAGTATCTTTAATTCTGCATCTGTTGACATTCTTACTTCAGTTTGATTACAGGTCAGTTAGATTTGCATAAAATTCTTTCCATAGAGAAGATGACAATTCACCTACCCCCAATGAATATGGAAAAGAGTAGGAACCAAATTTGTATCTGACTTTGTTCCAGGATCTGGTTTGGTTCTGTTTGGAACCACCCACATTACCTTGAGGATTCTGTTACCAATCTATCCCCTTAAATCTATGCCTTTCGCACACTGGCCTGATTCTCCCTCTTGGCTGCCAGCCTCTCACTAGCTCCCTCAGGTTATGAAAATGTCAGAACATTTCATTCCTAGCAAGACCACAATGAACAAATTGATATACTATTCAAATACCCAGCGTGGAAAGGGAATTCACTTACTCTCATATTAGTACCATTAGTAGCAGTCATTCTCTGTCAAAAGATTAGAGCTATGTAGATGTGTATATGGAACATTTCTATCAGGCCCATTCTTTAAGATGAAAACTTCAAAGGTGCCAGTCAAACTGATTGATAGCATTGGGTTAAAAAAAGGATTCCCCAATTTATAATGGGCATGCTTGTAAACAAAGATTTACTCAAACTTACATAACACAAATTCAAAGCTTCCCTAAAAATCTTACTATTTCTGAGTAGTATGGTATAGAAGGACATACATACCAGAACACCTTCTAAAGTTTATTACATAATGATACTTGCTAACATATTTAAGAATTTACTATATGTCAGGTATATTGTAAGCATTTTACAAGTATTATATCTTGACATATAATAGACTTTACATGGATTAAGAGTGGGCTGGCTTAATGGTGGAGCCCCACCACCTATGGCTCTATTAGTAACTGTCTGTCCTTGGGGAGATCAGTTAACCTCTCTGATCTTGGTGGCTTTACCTGTAGAATAAAGATGATAAATAATAAAAGTATCTGGCTCATGAGGTTTTTGGGGGGATTAACAGAGAGATAGTAACTACTTATATATATTCAGTGGTTCCTGTGTGCTAGGTGTTGTTCTCTAAAAGAGGATTCAGTAACTTAAAAAGTTCAATGAATTGAAACAAAAAGCCCTCAGAACTTTCATGTAATGTGCTCTGTGTCCTCCTGTATGTTAGGTTTCCCAGTGTCAGCCAACAGCACACCAGAAAGAATTACAGTCAGCAGGTTCCCGAACGGCTGCTGTTCTCTCTTTCTTCCCTTTGGCCAGCAGGTACCACCAGATCCTTTTCACAGCCCAGGTACTGAGCATCCCCCTCCCCAGTAATCCGCCCCTCCTTCCAGCTTTTTATTGCCATGACAACAACCCACCTTCTCCACGCTTTTCTCTGCATTGGCCCAGTGCTCTTTTTCAACCATAGTGATCCTAAGACTTTAGAAGAAATCAAAAGTAATTTCTCAGTAAACAGTGGAGCCCCTGATACTGAAAGTAAAACACTTCTACTATCTTCCAACCCATAAATCAATCTGGATAAACTGCCAAGAGAAAGAAAATCTACCTAAATGGGACCAAGGAGGAGGAATAATAATGTACTCAACTCAGAAGTTCAGTGAGAAGACTGCTTCCACGACAATCAAGCTGACAGTATTTTAACCTTTCTAAATGAGCTCTCGTTATATATTTTCAAAATTCTGGTATGTTGAAAGAAAAAAAACCCCATTTGTCAATATTAAAGAATATTCAAATTATAATGAAAGATTTTTCATAAAAATAAAGTTCCTACCTTGAGTTATATCACTCCCCCAAACAATATTATGATGTCCCACACATTCCAAGAATATAGATGATGTAGTGGCAATTGCTTCCAACAGGGTGACTCATGCAGGTTGGTCTTGTTAGAAAAACTTACATATTATAAGATAAGCTGCTTCCGTGTCCACAGCAAGTGTGCTCGAGTGCTTCATGCAGGAACTGACAATTTTCAGAGAGGCTTTAAAAAGTAAGTCAGACATTTTCTACCTGACTTACTGTAAAGATAGACGACTAACAACATGCCTCTTAAATTGGCTCCTTTCAAATTCTTCTTTCTCTCCCTTAGCTCTGAACCTCCCCCATCCTTGTTCTGAGATGCAGCATTAACTTCTTCACTTCCTTCAACCCATCTAGTGTGGTACGTTTTCTGTAATGCTGTCATATGAATTTCCTCCTGTGGCTTCCCAGAGTATTTAGGACAAAGCCGTTTAAATTCCAAAGAAGACAGACAAGAACACTCTGCAGAAGTGGGAACTCCACAAGGCCTGATACTCAACTGGGCAATGATTGGCAGCGCAGTTTTCTCATCAGTGAGTGAGGACAATACTTGTTTCATTGCTTATGGCAAGAGTTAAGTAAAATACTGCATGAAAAATGTTTGGCCTAATGCCAAATGACCAATACATGGTTACTGTGATTGCTATGATGACGTGATGATGACAGTGGTGATGATGATGGTGATAGTGATAACGATGGTGACCTGGTTCCTGAACACTTTTGGAGTCTGAACTTATATGGCTAACTTACATTTCCAGAGACTTCTGATTCTTATCCATCCTGATATTTTCACACTGTTCTCTCTGCACAGATACTCCTGGGCTCAACCTTCCATTTAACGTTCACTATTTTAAGTTTATCCCAATGCTTCCATCTCCACAAAGCATTTTCTCAGCTTCCCTCTATAATATCTACTCTGTATCATGAAATACAGATAAACATATTCCAAGGAAACTCTGAATCTAGGGACTCTGGACCATTATTATCTGGTCAAATGTAAAGTATAATGTCTGTGAAATAAAAAAAATCTCTCTCTCTCTCTCTCTCTCTCTCTCTCTCTCTCTCTCTATATATATATATATATATATATATATATATATATATATATATATATATATATATATATATATCTTGGTCTCTGCTCCAGGCCCTAGTACAGAGTTCCTAAAACTCTTATAATGTCCTACGTAATAAGAATACTAGTGGCATCTTGTGTTCTGGTATTTAGTTTTTGTTCCTGGTTCCTGATACAGAGCATCTAAGTCTTTTGGAATTTTCTAAGTAAAAGGAGTATCTTTTGTTCTAATGAGATGGCTCTTAGTGATCTCCTAAGTAGTTTCAGGATGTGGGCTGGTCACCAGTAAAACCAAGCCTTGGTTAGAAGCTCAGAATTTCCAGGCCCACTCTCCTACTCCAAGCAGGGGAGAGGAGCTGGAGACTTGGTAAATGATGGACTGCGCCTACATGACGAAGCCGCCATAAAAATTCCAAAAGCATGGGGTTCGAAAGCCCCGGGGCTGATGAACATATTCACGTGCATGGAGGGTAGTGCATGCCACATCTACAGGGACAGAATCCCCTGTGCTCAGGACCCTTCCAGAGCTCACCCTATGCAATTCTTCATCTGTATTTTTAAAAAATCATATTCTTTATTGGATAATAAACTGGTAACACAAATGTTTCCCTGAATTCTGTGAGTTGTTCTAGCAAATGATCAAACATGAGGAGGAGCTTGTGGAAACCTCTGATTTATAGCCAGTCGGTCAGAAGCACAGGTGACAACTGGACTTACAATTGGCACGTAAGGTGCGAGGAGGGGCAGTCCTGTTAGGCTGAGTCCTTACTTAACCTGCGGGACCTGACACTTACTCCAGGCAGTTAGTCAGAATTTCTGGGTGTGGAAAAGCCACAGCCACATATCTGGTGATGGAAATGTTGTAAGTGTGTTGGTAGTGTGGTAATAAAAGAAAACAGTGCATTTTTCTTACACACTAACCTATATAAATTCAAATTAAGTTTTTATTTAGTAAATGAGAAAATAAATGAACATTGGAATTCTTAAGTGAGCAAGGCCATAGAATATTTTAAGACTTCTGTGGAAAATCTTGGAGTTACAGTCACTAAAATCAAAGGAGCTCTTGATCATTATTTCTATTTTTTCTTTTTTTAGCAAGAGATTGAGAAACAGACAGACAGAAAGACAGGGACAGACAGACAGGAAGGACAGAGATGGAGAGAGATGAGAAGCATCAACTCACAGTTGCCGCACCTTTTTTGATTGATAGCTTTCTTGACCAGGGGGCTCCAGCCAGTGACCCCGTGCTTAAGCCAGCGACCCTGGGCTTCAAGTCAGCAACTACAGGGTCATGTCTATGATCCCAATGCTCAAGCCAGTGACCCCAAGCTCAAGCTGGTGAGCCCGTGCTTAAGCTGGGTGAGCCTGTGCTTAAGTTGGCGAGCTTAGTGTTTTCAAACTGGGGTCCTCAGTATCCCTGGCCGATGCTCTATCCACTGCACAACTGGTTGGTCAGGCCTGATCATTATTTCTTAAAATGGAAGAGAAATGTCACAGAGTATATTCACCTTCTCATCCTATGTCACTCCAATTCAACAAAGATGCTTGAAATGAATCCTCACATTAAATAAAAGACCCTATTTACTGTGCTTGATTCTAGAGCTGCATTGTCCAATAAGATGGCACCAGCCACATGTGGCTATTTAAATTACTTAGCATTAAATAAAATTAGAAATCTGGTTCCTCTGTCACACTAGTCATATTTTGAGTGCTCAACAGCCACATGTGGTTAGTTGTTATTCTATTGACAGTGCAGACAAAGAATACGTCTAGTGCTGTCCACTGAACAGCACTGCTCTAGCTATCTGCCTAAATGCCAGATTGCTTTCAAGGCCAGTGATCCTTGGCCCATCCTCATATGAGCAGAAATTTATTTGAATAAATCTCAAACAATAATAATTAAGAAGTATATCCCATTCAAAATATTTTACTGTTTTCTTTCAAAGTCAAGACATTCCAGATTTTACCTTTCTGTGAAAATTTAAAATTGTACCCCCCTCCCCACTCACAATTATTGTGGGACATTTTTTTTATAATTTTATTTTTTTAATGGGGTGACATCAATAAATCAGGATACATATATTCAAAGATAACATGTCCAGGTTATCTTGTTGTTCAATTATGTTGCATACCCATCACCTAAAATCAGATTGTCCTCTGTCACCTTCTATCTAGTTTTCTTTGTGCCCCTCCCCCTCCCCCTTTCCCTTTCCCTCTCCCCCCTCCCCACATAACCACCACACTCTTATCAATGTCTCTTAGTCTCACTTTTATGTCCCACCTACGTATGGAATAATGCAGTTCCTGTTTTTTTCTGATTTACTTATTTCACTTCGTATAATGTTATCAAGATCCCACCATTTTGCTGTAAATGATCTGATGTGGGACATTTTTAATAGCAATGTCAGTTGCAAAGAGAAATGCATGTAGATGGATAAAGGGATCCACAGACTTTTTTCTGCTCTCTAACACTAGGATTTTAATTATGCCATATATTTGTATGCTAACTAACTCAGCTAGTCCATAGTAGGACCCAAGCTTTCTGACACTTAAGTCAAGATCCTGCTCTATACTATGCTGCCTATACATGTTCTATCTGCAGAATAAAGAAGTGGAATAGTTAGGTAACCAGATAGCCCTGTCTTTGACTTCTTACAGCTTTATAGCTATCAGATCAGAAATATAAACTGGTGCATTTGCTATGTTTCTCAGAATTTTTTTTGAACGATTCCTTTTATTGACAACAAACACCAAAACAAAGAAAAGCCCTGTATATGTGTTTAACTTTATTTTATTAGGACGTATTTCATGTAGTAGAAACGTTGGGTCCAAGGGTATGTAATTTTTAAAGCCTTTGCTACACATTGCTCCGCTGAGCCACTTACCCTAAGAATATCAATTTATATTCTCAATGCCAGTTTATGACAGTTCATGTTTTTCTATGCTCTCCCTAACATGGGATATTAACTTCTTCTCCTCCTCTTGTTTCTTTTTAAAAAATATTTCCTAAAGATTAAAATAGTATTCATTTGTTCAGTTTGTATATATTTTAAAAATAATTAGTAAATACAATGTCAAAGACATGGTCCATGAAAGAAATAACTGGTAAGATGGATTTCATTAATATTTAAAACTTCTGCTCTATGAAAGACAGTATCAAGAGAATGAGAAGACAAGCCACAGACTGGGAGAAAATATTTTTGAAAGACCCACTTTTTAATCAGGTTGTTTGTTTCCCTATTGTGGAGTCTTTTTATTAGAAACTATTGACCAAAATATACAAAGAACTGTTAAAACTCAACAATAATGGAGCAAACAACCTGATCCAAATATGCACAATGACCTAAACAGACATCTAACCAAAGAAGATAAACAGATGGCAAGTAACATAAGAGAAAGATGACCACATCATATGCCATCAGGGAAATGCAAATTAAAACAACAATGAGATGCCACTACACATTTATTAGAATGGCTAGAACTTAGAAAACTGACAACATCAAATGCTGGCGAGGATGCTGAGCAACAGGAACTCTTATTCATCGCTGGTGGAAATGCAAAACAGTATAACCACTTTGGAAGACAGTTTGATGGTTTCTTGCAAAACTAGACATACTCTAACTATATGACCGAATGATTGCACCCCTTGGTATTCACCCACAGGAGTTGAAAACTTACTCCCACATAAACATCTGCACATAAATATGTATAACAGCTTTATTCATAGTTGCCAAAACTTCGAAGCAACCAAGATATCCTTCAGAAGGTGAATGGATAAATAAACTGTGGTACATTTAGACAATGAAATATTATTCAATGCTAAAAAGAAATGAACTACCAATCATGAAAAAGACATGAAAAACCTTAAATGCATATTATTAAGTAAAGGGACCAATCTGAAAAGATTGCATATTGTATGGTTCCAAATATATGACATTCTGAAAAAGGAAGATCTATGGAGACAATAAAAAGATCAATGGTTTTCAGGAAGGAGGGAAGGAGGGAGAGATAAACAGAGCATGGAGAGTTTCTAGGGCTGTGAAAACACTCTATAGTATATTATAATGATAGATAGATACCACTATATAGTTGTTCAAACCCATAGACTGTACAATACCAAGAGTGAATGCTAAGTTTAACTATAAATTTTGGATGATTATAATGTGTTAATGAAGTCTCAGCCTTGGTAAAAAATGTACCACTCAGGTGAGTAATGTTGACAATGGGGAAGGCTATGCAGGCAGGTGCGGGGAAGGAAATCTCTGTGCCTTCTCCTTTTTGTTGCAAACCTAAAACTGCTTGATAACATTATGTGGAGTGAAGTAAGTGAATCAGAAAAAAACAAGAACTGCAGGATTCCACACATTGGTGGGACATAAAAGCGAGACTAAGAGACATGGACAGGAGTGTGGTGGTTACGGGGGGTGGGGGGAGGGAAGAAGAGAGAGGGGGAGGGGGAGGGGTAGAAAGAAAACTGGATAGAGGGTGACGGAGGACAATCTCTATTTGGGTGATGGGTATGCAACAGAACTAAATGACAAGATAACCTGGAAATGTTTTCTTTGAATATATGTACCCTGATTTATTGATGTCACCCCATTAAAATAAAAATTTATTTATAAAAAAAATAAAGATTGTGTTCAATATCTGAAAAAATAAAATAAAATCTTAAAAATAATTAGGGCTGTTCTTTTTCTTATTAATTTATGAGCCCTTATTATATATTACATATGCATACTTTTTTCTCTTTTTTATGTTGCAAATATTGATTCTAGCTTCCTATTTGTTTTTTAAATTTGCTTGTAGCATTTCTCAGAAGTAATATCTTTTCATCAACTATGCCTTTATGGTTTCTGCCTTTAAAGGTATATGTCTTTTTTTTTTATATCAAATTCTTGATTTTCTTCTACTACATTGATGGATTCACATTTTATACTGGAATTGCCAATCTACATCACATATTCTTTTATGTGAGGGATAGGTAGAAGCAAGTGATTTTTCTGAGTATAATTATTCCCCAAACAAACCCAAAATAATAGGTGTCAGAAATAAAATATTGTTGTTTATTTAAAACAAATAATTGAAAATGTTAGAAGATAATTAAAATGTTAAAGTGCTGTCAATAATGAATATATAAAATATTCATGCCAGGTAGTGGGAAATTACAGTAATATTTCTAAAATGCATCAAGCTAATATTATCATGAAAGTAAAACCAATCTATTGCTCCTTTTTATATTTTAGAATATAACAAATTGTTCATTCCTAGTAATAACTTCCTCTTTCCCTATCAGATACTTGCCAACATATTGTACAATTCAAAACTTTAATCATTACTGATGAACACTTCTATTTTCATCAAACTAAATCAACATACATTATAGTTAACTCTGATAAGAACATAACAAGGACATCTATTGTTAGTGATTTATGAATGCTATTAATTAAATTAATTAAATTTGGGAGTAAATATATGAAAATCATTCCACCCACTAGAAATTTCCACTTTCTAAAAACAAGGCCTTTTATTATATACAGAACCTAGAGCTTTCTAATAAAGTCTATCTTATTCTCTGAGTTAATCATTATTGTCATCGTTGTCATTATGATCATGATCATGATCATGGTACCATTACTTCTTTTCATTTGAAATATTTAGAATATTAAAAAAGAGTCCAATACATTAAAACAAAAAATTACATGGTAGTTAATAATAAAATTTACTTTAATAAAGTCATAGGTTTAAAAACAGTAACTTTTAAAAATGGAATATCTATCAAACTAAAAAGCTTTTGCACAGCTAAAGACAATAACAGAATAAAAAGACAAACTACACAATGGGAGAACATATTTGACAATACGTCTGATAAGGGGTTAATAACCAAAATTTATAAAGAACTTCTAAATCTCAACACCAGGAAGACAAACAATCCAATCAAAAAATGGGAAAAAGAAATGAATAGACACTTCTCCAAAGAGGACATACAGATGGACAATAGGCAATATGAAAAAATGTTCAACATCACTAATCATTAGAGAAATGCAAATTAAAACCACAATGAGATATCACCTCACACCAGCCAGAATGGCGCTCATCAATAAAACAACACAGAATAAGTGCTGACGAGGATGTGGAGAAAAGGGAACCCTCCTGCACTGCTGGTGGGAATGCAGACTGGTGCAGCCACTGTGGGAAACAGTATGGAGATTCCTCAAAAAATTGAAAATCGAACTGCCTTTTGACCCAGCCATCCCACTTTTAGGAATATACCCCAAGGACATCATAGAATGGTTCCAGAAGGAGAAATGCACCCCCATGTTTGTGGCAGCATTGTTCACAATAGCGAAGATCTGGAAACAGCCCAAGTGTCCATCAGAGGACGAGTGGATTAAAAAGCTTTGGTACATATATACAATGGAATACTACTCAACCATAAGAAATGATGACATCGGATCATTTACAATAACATGGATGGACCTTGATAACATTATATGGAGTGAAATAAGTAAATCAGAAAAAACAAAGAACTATATGAATCTATACATAGATGGGACATAAAAATGAGACTCAGAGACATGAACAAGAATGTGATGGCAATGGGGGTGGGAGAGTGGAGGGAGGGGGGGATGGGGCGAGGAAGGAGAGAGGGGGTGGAGAAGGGGAGGGGCACAAAGAAACCCAGATAGAAGGTGACAGAAGACAATTTCATTTTGGGTGAGGGGTATACAGCATAATCAAATGTCAAAATAATCTGGAGATGTTTTCTCTCAACATATGTACCCTGGTTTATCAATGTCACTGCATTAAATTTAATTTAAAAAATGGAATATCTAGCTGATTTTGAGTCATTAGCTTGGTCTTCATTTATTGTAGAAATATTGTCTCAGGGCTAAATGATTATCATTAATTTTATAGTTAAGGCTACAACAGTCAATATGATTCTTCTGTATCATGACTGTGTTGAACATTTATCTCCTTAATAAAGGTTAAATGTTAACAAATAATTAGCTATTTGTCAAAGAGATTAGAAAGCTCTAGAAATTAAAGTTAAAATGTTAAGAATCATTAATACACTACCAATTATCCAAAATTAACAATAAATTATGATTTAAACAAGGGTTGAGAATAACATAATTTAATTAAATAATACTGGCGACATTTTTAATTTAAAGCAATTACCTCTTAACTATAAAAGTATCAAATCAACTATAAGAGGATTTTTCATATAGCCATTATGGAAAATAGTGTGGAGTTTAAAAAAAAAATTAAAAATAGAACTACTCTCTTCTGAGTAAATATATACCCAGAGGAAATTAATCCACTACCTGAAAGAAAGACCTGCACTCCCATGTTTATTGCAGTGTTATACATAATAACCAAGATATGTAATCAATCTTAAGTGTCTGTCAATACATTAATGGGTAGAAAAATTGTGGTAAATACAAACATTGGAATATTATTCAGCCTTTAAAAAAGAGATCCTGTCATTTGTAATAAAATGGATGAAAATGAAGGACATTCTACTAAGTGAAATAAGCCAGACACAGAAAGAAAAAGAAACATACTGTACAATCTCAGTTATAAATGGAATCTAAAAAAGTCAAATATATAGTAGTAGACTGTAGAACAGTGATTACTAGGGGATGAGGGTGTGAAAGAAAGAGGGAGACGTTGGTCAAATGGTATGAAGTTGCAGTAATACAGGATCAACAAGTCTAAAGATCTACTAAACAGCCTGGTGACTACAGAAATACTGTATACTGGAAATTTGCTAAGAGGGAACATTTCAGGTGCTCTCATCACACACAAAAATGGTAACTATTTGAAGAGAAGCTATGTTAATGTTAATTAGCTTGACCATATCAATCACTTTACTATATATATCAAATCATTGTTGTACTTCTTAAAATATACAATTCTTATTACAAAACAAAATTTTAAAAATAAAATTTCATCTTCTGTATCTCTCAGTTATGGTGAGCTCAGAAATGACATGGACATATGGTGTAACAGCATCAGGTGAATAAAGGCCATAGATACTTGAGTGTATACTGAATTTTACACACTTTTAGCTCTAATGTCAAAGCTGGCTGATATCTTAGCTTTTTAATAGCAGGAGTTGAGACAACATCAAATATAGGAATTTGTTTCCATTTCACTTAATAGAAAGGAACTATCTATACTGAATCATGTACATGAAACAGAATAGTAGAATGATAGTACCTTTCACTAATTTCATCTCATTCACACTATATTTCTCTATATAACCCATTCCAGTACTGATGGGAAATAAGAGACCTTGGTTCAGAGGTCATTTACACCTTTATCTCTCTTACCTTTTGCCTTTCTCTTTTCTTGTGTCTTCTCTGCATCTGTTCCTCTCTCTTCCTCTTTCTTTTCTGGCCCTCTTTAAATTTTTCTTTAATAAAAACTGACCACTTTCTACATCAGATATTGCCAATATTGAGAATTTCACCCTTTAAAATATTTTACCAGGTAACATCTTTCACCAATTCTTGGGAACTTCCTATTCTTAAGTAATAATCTGTGAAAATACTTAATGTTTTGGAGCACGTGCTCATAGCTTATTCTGTATTCAAGCAACAAAGGGGAAAAAGGAAGACTGAATTCAAATACAGACATGGACAGTTTATAAATGTTAAGTGTTATTATAATACTTTTGATATTTGTTTTCATAGAAATAGTTTCCTTCACTGTAGTTATGGCAAAAAAAGTGTTTTAAAAAGGATTATAGCCCCTTGCTCAAATTTAGTAGATGGGCTGAATGTACAAAAACTAGAGTGACTAAGGAAATAACAATGAATTAACTGGGGCATAAATGGAGTTAACAAAAATCTAAAGTTTCCTTTTTTAAAGAAAGAGTGATATATGACCAAACTTGGGATAATTTATTGGCTTCTACCACAATCAGTGCCAATTAGTGGCAAATAATTGATTTTTGCCAAGACAGTATTTTTTAAAGGCTTTCCTATATGAAAACACTCCAGTGAATACTGAACAGTGGATATACTTGAATAACAGTGAGGCTCCGCTATTGTTTGCTTAGTTTTTGTCTCCAGAGCTGCAAAGCTAACTTTGTTCTAAGAGGAGAGAAATTGCATAGGTTAGCCCTCAGCTAAGAAATTAACATAGAGCATCATGTATTATGAGAAAGCAAACATTAAACATCAGTAGAAACCATGACCGAATAACCCAAATAAGTTAGTAATGAAGAAATTTTCTTCTTTAACGTGAGCCTATCAAAGCCTCCGCTTTTGGAAGCAAACTGCTAGAATGATCTGTAAACAAGGCAGGGGAGGCTTCTGCGCTCCCGGAATTGCTGCTTCCCGAAGCCACACTGAATTGTTTACATTCTGCTCTTCCCAACCTCTAAGCAAAAGAGTTCATTTTCTACTAAGCCATACTGTATTTACTTCTATTTTTAAATCCTCTAAGACACACACAACCACAATGCCTGAAAGAACAGACTACTAATGGAAATAAAATACATTGTAAATATTATAGCTAAAACCAAACTATTCATGTCAGATGAGGCTGTCAGTAATACAATGAAAGAGAAAAAAAAAAGCCCAGATACAATAAATACACTAAATAACATGCTAGAGAACTTTGCCCTACTGCTTAATTTAGTATGAGAGCCAAGCAGCTTTGGACCAATGCCACTGATAAAGTGTCCTCTAAGAAGAGTGGACCTTTTCAAAGGACAAAACAAGGAAACACTGCTCAGTTTTACAGTGGTCTGACAACACTAATTATCGCTTTCTTATTACTTTCTCTCCTGGGTTCTTTCTTTTACTTGCACACACAACCTCACACACATTATTACCACAGAACTACAAAAATTCACGTTTTAGACTTTCGAAATAAAAACATGAATTTGAAGGTGGGGGAGTAAAGGAGGGGGCGGGAGAAATTTGTCCTGTGCCGATGTAGGGACGGGGTGGGGGTGACCGTGAAATTCCAGCCGGCAAATTATGCCACTGCAACAGAAGAAGTAAGAGTTCAATTTCATAGATTCAATTGTACCTTACCTGGTTTTGTAGTTAAACGCACCAACATGTCCCCTAATTCTTCCTCTGAAGTACTACATATGCTGAAAGCTATAGTATTTGACCTTACACATTTCCACAGGAAAACTCCAAAGTAACCTTTAACTTCAATAAAACGCTGTGTTCATTCTTCCCCTTGTACTCAACACACAGCAATCTAATACACCTCATCATGTGGTCCGTTACCATGGTAGCAATGAATCCAGCTGCTGAAATACAAAAGACTGACAAAAAGTTGCTTTTTTCCCCTCCACCCACCCTGACAAAGTCAGATATTTTTTTGTCTGTATGACAAGTCTAATTTGAATATATTTTTGTTGCTGACTCAACTATGTGAACAAGAAAAAAAAAATAGAAAAAAAGGAATAATGAAGGTATAATAAGTCTCCAAAGCTTTGAAACCAACAAATGAAATAACTACATGTAGTTTTAAGTTGCTTCTAATCCCTGGAAAAACTGATCATATCTACTACTTCTGTTAACCAAATATTTTTAAAGGCCAGTTACTCATTCAATAGGAAATGCAGCAATAATCTTATAGCTCCTTTAAAAATCTAAAAAAAATTTTAAATGACTCGGTAAACAGAGATGCTAAAAGCACTACACCAGTATATGAAGGGCTAGTCTCAAAGTGTTTTTCTAGAGCAAACTTCTAATCATAGCTCAGAGGTGGGAGGTAAAATTTTTCATTCTTTTTTCCATCAAAACCCTGTGTTTAACTATTGTTTAAACAGACGAGGTTTCAGTTCTATTTAAAATGATCACAAATTTGGATTTGTGGTGATACAGACTGCTAGAATCAACCAAACTATTATTTGGGCTTCTACATTAAGAAGAGAGGTTTTGGAGTAGAGACGCTAACTGAACGACCTTGGGACCCTCAAACATAATTAAGATTTAAGGAATCATCTGCAGTTTATTCCCAATAATTTAAGGAAGACTGGTGAGAGTTCTGGGTAAGTGGAGTATAATGTAGGACAGTGGCCATTTCTTAAATGGATAAAGTTTAACCTCAGTCTAGTGGAGGAAACCTCCACTATGTTCACAGCATTATCTACTGGGTTAAACTCTCAAGGCATCTGCATGGGCTTTTCCTTAGTATTCGGCACGCAAAGGGAGGCGGGGAGAGGCTCTCTTCAGAAGAGCAGTAGTGGTGTCACACAGATGTGGGCTGGAAACCGGACTCTCACCCATCCTCGTTTTGTGATCTCGGACAAATTGTTTAACCACTCTACACGTCGGCTGCTCTTCTGTAAAATTCTTACTTTAAAGAGTTATTAAAACGGATTAAATGAGATAATCTAAGGAAGACAGCAAGAACTGAGCTTGAAACATACCAAGTGCTAAATAAACTATGGCTAGTATTATTTAGTAAAAACATTAATGAGTTTTGAACAAGAGGAGCAATGAGAAAGGTCATTGACACCTGACTGTCCCTTGCTGGTAAAACTGTCCTTTTCAACCAGGTACAAATTATCAATCATATGCTTTATAATATGGGTTGGGTAAAGACATGATCTAAACATAGTGATCTTTTCAGAGAGATAGCTAGGGTTCACTCCTAATTATCAACCAAATAGGGGATTCTGACCAGTCAAAAGGTTACTCATATTCCCAGTGCAAAATTAATTGTGGGAAGAGTGTTAAACTTGGTAGTTGACTTAAAGAAGTTTTTGAACATATCAAATACATCAAGTAAAACAGTTCATTTTGATATTTAGATTGGATTCTTCAAAAATAATCTATTTTTTCAAACTAAAAGGGGGTATCAGGAATTTTCATCATAAAGAGCTTCAGAATAAAAGTTATATACTCAGATTGCATTTTTAACAACTTAATGAGGTTGGATTAAGAGTAGCAGTTAAAAAGGTGACCTTGATCTGTAACAAGGACTGTAAAACAGACTTTTAGCTGCTTTTCTCCACAGTCACCTAACTCAGGAAATTACCTGACACCAAAGCCAATTGCATAGGAAAATTAGCATTAAGATCTCTTTGAAGACTTATAGTGCAAAGAAGCAGCCAGAGGTCTAAAAAGAATCTGTGGCAGAGAAAAAATTTTCATCACAGGAGGCTGCCAGAAAGAATAAATGAACGCTGCATGTTGCAAGATTTCTCTGTCATTAAAAAAAAAAAATCCCTACAACAAACCAATAGAGATTATTAAAATAGTATTGTGACTCATGATGACACAGACCTATAAAGGGTGTAAGGAAAACAGAACCAGCAAAAAGGCAAGAAGCACACACACTGGAAAACCAGCACCGCTAATCCTCTTCAGGGCAGTTGATGTAGGAAAGACTCATAGAACCACAATTTGAATAATTCATAACGGTTCTCATGTGTGGCTGGCCAAATAGACTCTTTCACTGTTTACTTTCATTTCTCAAGGAGTCTTTACCTTATGCCTTTTTTTTTCCTCCTACAGATTGGTTAAGTATCTAATTGTTCATTTTGTAAACTTAAGTGTTTATCATTTATCTAGTTAATGTAGACTGTTTCGAGAGAGAGCACTTAACATGATTAGCAAACATCTTTTGTCAGGTGTTACAGTGACTTGTTTGAGTCTTCTAAGCATTAGTAAATATGATGTCAGTATACTTGGTTTCACAAAGTTTTAAATCCTCTTTTGCAAATGTTAAAATTAACTTCTCGCTCAGTGTGAGCAAAACCTGTAACATAATCTGTGCTGGTATGACCCACTTTATTTTGTATGAAGAATCCAATCACCTAGGGAGAAATAATTTTTGCCATATAATGCTTCAGAATGTACCCCAGGAAGTGGATTTGCCAAGCCCTGGACCCGCAGAGAGGGGAGGGACCTTGGGAGGTTATCTGCTTCACTGCTCTCAGACATGAGAACACCTCATTTCCCATAAACTCAGGGTAACAAAATAGGCTTTCAGTCACAAGTTTGAATTAAGAGGCATGCCTATAAAACACTTGGCTGCTAATGTTAATAACATCAAAACAAGACAAAACAATGTGAACTTCTGCAAATGAAGTTACATTTCACAATTATTATTTCTTTTATGATACCACAAATGTTTTATTTTTAGGGCAAATAAGAAAACTTGGTAACAGCAACAAAAAAAGAGATTGTGATATAAACAATTTTTGCAAGCACACAGTTTTTTGAGCTACTTTGAACAGCTGACCTAAAAAATATTAATCAGATTAGTATCTATTCTATTCATGAAAATTTCTTAAGAAAGAACAAGGCTGTTGCAAGTTATCTCATTTTATAAAACCCACTATCAAGATATTCTATTTTACCCTTAAGATGTTTTTGAAACATATGCCTCTCTTTTGAATTGTACTAATGCTACTATAAATAATATGGGTTTCCTTGTGATTTTCTTCTGTTGATACATCATAGAAAATATGTTTCTAAAAAGCACTGTGAAATTGATGGCTACATAGCCTATAGATAACTTACTGTGAACCTTGAATCATTTTGTCCTACTCATTTATAGAAATTTATTCCCAAATGTTTTTTTATTTTTCATTTCTTTAAAATTTTTAATTATACGGTTATAATCTGAATTTTTCCTTAGTGAAAAAAATACTTGGTTTTTCAACTTAATAAAAAGTTTAACTTGTCCCTTTTCTCACTAAATGGTAGTAGCACATGTCCAGTATAAAAAAGTTGAAAAATACAGAAAGATTCATGAAATAACATTAAGCCATGATTTAACTATCTGAGCTAACCAATATCTACATTTTGATAAATATCTTTAATTTATATATTAAAACTTGGATAATTTTGAATATTGTTTTCTTTTTTTGTTTAATAAAAGACATGTAAAATAAACACAGTATGGTATATATTCTTTAAAAAAAATTTTTTTTTGCAAGAGAGAGAGACAAGACAGACAGATAGGAAGGGAGAGACATGAGAAGCATTAACTCATAGTTGTGGCACTTTAGTTGTTCATTGATGGTTTTATCATTCGTGTCTTGTGCCTTAACTAGGGGGTTCCTGCACAGCCAGTGACCCCTTGCTCAAGGCAAGGGCCAGACCTTGGGCTTCAAGCCAGTGACACCATGCTCAAGCTGGATGAGCCCACGTTCAAGCTGTTGATCTTGGAGTTATGAACCTGCATCCTCAGCACCCCAGGCTGACGCTCTATCCATTGTGCCACAGCTTGGTCAGGGTCAAACTATATTTTAATATTTGCATAAAATTGTACTATTTGGGTATATCAGAATTTATTTAGCCATCCCTTATTATGAAATATATATTAAACTCTTTTCAGGTTTCTTTTTATAAGCACTATACCTTTATATATAAATTTTTGATTATGTCTTGGGTTATTTCCTTTGAATAGATTCCTGTAGGGGAGGGGTTATTGAGTTTAAGTTAGAAAATCTAAGCACAAAATTTTAGAATTGGCAGGATACGTACCTATAACTTAGTATGTTACATCACTTTATTGCTGAGGAAACCGTGGCTCAATGAGGTGAAACCTCTGGCTCAAAGTCCTGCCATGGATTCTCCTAGCGCTAGAAGAGAAGCAGGGGTTCTTTGTGAGCCCCCTCCACTTTCTGTAATTTCACCAGGCTGCCTCTACGTGGCAGCTCATCTTGGAGGTGCTCCTTCCGTGATCCAGTTTGTTATCATCTGTGGAACCCCATGAATGTGCGCTGGAGTCCAAGGTAAGAATGGGAGTTACTGGCTTTTCTGTTGGGGACCATCCACATGACAGTATCTCTTAATGCCCCCTCTCACTAAGGGCAAAACAGAGTGGATGCTGACAAGAAGCAAATATACACCCAGGGCAAAATTTGTCCTGAGGAGGACAAAATGGAAGAAGATTCCAAAAGAGTGAGGAAGTCAGGGTGCTCATAAAATTAGTGAGTTTCAGTTGATCTAAAATACATGATGATGGACAAAGAGTTGGCTGGGGAGGGGGAGGAGGCTGGTGAAAACACAATACAGAGTACAGAGATGTGCTGTTGATTTGGGCACCTGAAACTCATGTAATTATGTTAACCAGTGTCATCCCAATAAATTCAATTAAAATGTGAAAAATAACCAAATATAATTAGGCAGAGATCTTCACTGGGCTTTGAGTTCTTCCATGGCCTGTACTCTGTCAGGAGAGCAGAGGTTCTGTGGGATTTGAGTGACAGACTGTAAGGGAAAAGGGAACAAGTGATGTCTGCTCTTCCTCTGTGACAGTCCCATAGTGTGTAAACCCAGGTGTGTTTGCACAGCCATGATGAGGACTCCAGTGGAATGAATATACTCTTTTTTAGCTGGAGGGAAAAGGTAAGAACATATTTGAAATTCAAGCCTACCTGTGAAGTTTAGAAGACAAAGAGATTCTTGAGATCTTGCTCTTGAAAGAATTCATTTTCTTAGTCTAAATACATAGTACTCAGAGATTAGTGTGTGTGTGTGTGTGTGTGTCTGGCTCTTGCATGTGGCTTATTCTAAACTGAAATGACTTATTCCATTCGGTATATTTTAATTAAGTGCCTTCTAAAAGCACATACTGCACTAGATGTAGGCAAAAAATATCCTTTAACCTAGGTGGGGAGATTAGACTATGGGTAAAAAAATAGCTGTAGATATAATATATAACTAACTGATTTGACAGAGGATGGATAATTTAATTAGTTTAGTTGAGGCAAAAGATTTATGAGGAAAAATTGCCCATTTAGGGTGCCCTAGCTTGGAATGCATTTGCTAATGGGATATTAGCTGTAGTTTCCCACATTCTTTAATTCGTGTTTAGAGACTTAGACTATATCAGCGTGGCAAACATTCTCAAGGTCTGTGGAGGGATGCTATGTACCCTAAGACCATATTCAGTGACTAAGATTAGATGTAGGAATGATAGAAGCTACTGGGTTTTTCCCTTCCTTTGTAGCATGCCCCTGGGAAGGGACAAGTCATTAAGTAGTCAGTGACATAGTGAGGGGGGGTTAGACAATAACTGCCTATCAGTAAAAATGTGTATATATTGATATATCATAGGTAATGAGGTGGAGAGACTAGAAAGCAAATGCAATGTCACACACCCTGTGGGCCTTCTGTAAAAATTAATCATTCATGACAATTATGATAAAAATAAAGTATATTAGAAGATGATGCAACTTAGAAAAATTAAGGCAGGACTGTAGAAGAATAAATTATCATGGAAAAACACAGATTAAGAGATATTGAAAAAAATAGCTATAAGGTGATTTAGAGGGAAAGTTAAAGAGAGAAGCATATGTAGTTCAAGAGAATACATAGCAAATTACCCAGAAGGAATCACAGAAAAAGAATACTGAGAAATATACCCTACTGAGAAAAATGAAGAAACTGAAACAAACAGATATTTGAAATTTCATTCTATATACTTAAGTGAAGTCCATCATTGGAATGAACAAAAAAGGTTCGTGTGGCAAATACCTTTTATATAAATAGTTTAGGCACTTTGGAACCTTCAGGAAAACACTCCCTTGGCAGGGACCATGCATCTGCATTTCAGAGGTTCTCATTAACAATATGGAGGAGTTCACTGGAGTCAACCTGGGAGGTATTATCCCAGCTCCACGCTTCACACTGGTCAATTCTTCATCAGGCTCTTGCATTCTGTCTATAGCCTCACAGTGACATGTGAAATGGAGAAACTGGAGAAACCATTACACAGTGGTGAATAATACACAGGAAGGGAAGTGACACAGAAGCCTGTGAAGGAGGCACTAAAGCCTTTGAAAGGAGAGCTGCACATGAATAATGGTGAGCAGGTGTCTCCCCGCCCCCCCCCCCCGAAGGCACCACAGAATGCTTCTGCCAGATGAAACATTAGGAAGGACTTCCTGATATAATATCAAAATTATGGCTTATAAGTAATATGAGGCAAGGAGGCATTAGCATTGTATGTTATTCATCAGAAATAAAAGGCATTTTCAGAGGACATTAGCCACTCACATTCATTATATGTAAAGATGCTTCACACCCAGCTGCATTCCGTGTACAGACGCACAGTGACAGGAAATGGAGAAACTTACGCGTTTATATGCTCTTATACACACATGCTGAGTAGAGAGACCATAAGGTACACACTAGGTCCTGCAGTTTGAATCGCCCATCCATGGTGTCACATTTGTAGCAATAATATCCAAAGTGTTAAACAACACTATTTGTCTTGCTCTATTTCAGACTTTATGATATCTTTAGTAAATATTATAGATCAATTAAAAAATAAAAATAAGCAAAAATATTTTCTATTCATTTGTAATTCCACCAACCATAGCTAACATTTTTGTATTTACCTGTCTATAGCTTCTCCATGTAAATAGATAGCTTGATTTAAAAATGTATTGTTACTTTTTAAATTGCAGCCTTTTCCATATTCCAAGGGAGGCTACAGGCTTCATGACTATTTTTGAGATTGCTATTTTATTTCATTTTATTTATTTTTTGAATAAACCTTAGTGGGTCTATTGGTTATATATAGCCTAGCCTGTAAGCAGGAGGCAGAGAGAAGAGAAACCAAGCCACTCAAAAATGCAGTGTTGAATGTGGGTTGTATAGCTGGAATATTATGGTTATTAACTGGGATGGGGAAGGGTATGGAGATTAGACCCGGGGAAAATGGGTGTTGAAATTCCGAACAGGGACAGCAAAGGCCAAGTCAAAGAGAACTTCTGCTTTCAGGGGAAGCAGGTTTCAAAACATAGTGGCCCAGGAAGAAACAGTCAATATGGACCCCTTCTGAAGAAGATGACTATGGTCTTCTTCAGTGCTTTCCACCAGGTGTGTCACGGCAGGCACACTGCTGTGCTGTAAGAATTTTTAAAGCATGCAATATATAACTATTTAGACAGGGGTACTGACCCCTTTTTCCTTAGTTTAAAAAAGAAAGACAGCTACCAACACAATAGCTGTCTGGTGTAAATGAATCAAAATTATACCTTTATTTTTGGTCATTTGGAAAAAAAGTATATATATTTTTGATGTGCTGCAGAATTTTAGTAATTAGTTTGTGTCATGAGATAAAAACGGTTGAAAATCATTGGCCTATGGAATAACAATGCTGATGACTAATTTCTACTGTTCTGACTTGTCTTATCTCTTTGTTCCTGTGAAGATTTTAGGAAAGCTCTGCGAACTGTTCCTTTCTTCACAGTGAGTCATCAAAGTTTGGTTCAAGCCCGCAATGGGGTCTGGGGGACAAATATCCTCTCTGAGGTGATTTGGTGATTTCTCAGACCTCTCTGTGAAAGTGACATTTGAGATGTGACAACTTTGAGGAATGGGGAGGAGGCCTCTGGGGCAAAAGGAAGAGCATATGTAAAATCTCTGAGCGGGGAGAGAGCCTGATGTGTTCGAGAAATGCAAGATCAGTGCGGCTAGGACACTGTGAGTAAAGAACTGGGGGTCATGGCATAAAAAGTGGGCGGGGACCAGGGCTTTGTGGCCATGCCAAGGATTCTGAAATTTATTCTAAGTGCAATGTGAAGCTGGGGAAGGATTTAAAACATGATAGTCACATACTCTAACTTTTAGTGTTAAAAGAACGCCTTGGCTATGGTGTGGAGAACGGGTAGTAGAAGGGCAAGTGGCTAAAGTGAAACCAGTATGGAGGCTGACTGGTGACGGTGGAATAAAATGCTGTCAGTGGAGATGATAAGAGGACACATGTGATATATATTTTGGAGGTAAAATGGACAGAAATCAGTCATAAATTAAATGTGGGGGGAGGGATAAGAATAGGGTGTAAGAAAAATTCCCAGTATTCTGCAATAAATGGAGGCACCATTTACTACAACACAGAAGGCGGATGCATGTGGGGGAATGAGTGAGGCGTGTGTGAGGGAAAGGAAGTGTTAAGTTTGAGATGTCTGTGAGGCATTAAACAGTCATGTCAAATAGGCTGTGTCTATATGTGCCTGAAGCCCTCAGGATAGGGCCTGAATGGAAATAAACATGTGGGAGCTGCAAGTACAAGGGGATTTTCTTTTAAAGCCCTAGGGATAAAAGAGCACAAGAAGAAAAGCAAAACTCCTCTCCAAGTCAGAGGGGAAACCTTGTGAGTGTGTTTCTAGAGAAAGCTAAGACAGGGAGATTTTCAGGAAGGTAGGGTTGGTCTTTGAGTTGAAAGCTATTGAGAGATTGAGTAAGATGAGAATAGAAAAAGAATTCATTGACTTGGGAATATGGAGATAATGATGTCCTTCATAAGAACCTTTTTTGTGGAATGGTGAGGGACAGGGGAAAATGCGAGGTGAAGAACTGATATTCCATGGTGAGAAAGGACAAAGACCAAAAGACCCTGTAATGAACACAAAGAATTGCAAGTGTACAGTTCAGAGCAGAAGAGCTGGAAGGGTATGTGGAATTTGGAGAATAGGATATAGTACTCTCTGCTTGTGGAAGTGGTTCAGTTTCTGAAGATAACTAGCTTCAATAGTCAAGGAAGTAGATAGCTGATGTCAAATGGAGGGATTTTTTTCCTGGATATAGATAAAATTAATTCATAGGCATACTACCATAATCAAGAGTGGAGATAAGAGTTGGAGTAGGATATGCATGTGACCTATATAGAGCCAAAATCCTAGAGGAGACAGAGCTGAGCTCTTTTTTCTGTGATCTAAGGCTAGGTAGGTTATGTACTCTTGGAAGTGCTGGTAGCTTTCTTTATCACCGTAGTGATAGAACCTCCTTAAGTATTAACCCAATGCCAGAGGAAAACAGAGCTGAGGAAGGGGAAAGACAAAGTCCTGAGCATAATGTTTAATCCCTAAATCTACCCTTTTCTGAAACCTGACCCTCTCTGTTTTATTAAACTAGCCTGAGTGGTTTTCTTCATCCCTCCCTCCCTCCCTCCCTCCCTCCCTCCCTCCCTCCCTCCGTCCCTCCCTCCCTCCCTCTCTTTCTTCTTTCTTTCTTTCTTTCTTTCTTTCTTTCTTTCTTTCTTTCTTTCTTTCTTTCTTTCTTCCTTCCTTCCTTCCTTCCTTCCTTCCTTCCTTCCTTCCTTCCTTCCTTCCTTCCTTCCTTCCTTCCTTCCTTCCTTTCTTTCTTTCTTCCTTTCTTTCTTTCTTCCTTTCTTCCTTTCTTCCTTTCTTTTTCTTTCCTTTTAATTCACTAGCACACACAAAGCATAAACTAATATGGATGTGTCTGTATCATGACAAGGAAAAACATGGAAATGTAACAGATTAGTTGTTTATCTACTCAACTTCCATCCGTTCATTTTTCTTTGCTGGCAGGACCATGGTCCATGAATCCACCATAGGTCTCAAGGAAAGCTCTAAGAGCGATTTTGAACTCATGTGTCACAAGAGGCACACTGGTATGCCTCAAGAATTTTGAAAACATGCAGTACCTGACTATTTAATCAGGGGCACTGACCTCTTTTCCCTTAATTGTCAAATAAAAAAAATGACAATAGCCAATACCATAATAGCTATCTAGTGTAAATGAATCAAAATTATACCTATTTTTTTTTCAGATTGGCAAAAAATATATTTTTAAATGTGCTGCAGAATATTAGTAATTAGTTTATGTGTGCCACGAGATGAAAAAGTTAAAAATTATTGGTTTAAGTCAATTACTGCTATTGCCATCCCCTTGCCAGTGATACCAGCAAAGTATGACGGATAATCCATCTGGGGAAATGCAGAGGGTTAAAGAGTGGGATAGTTAATTTTATGTGTTAACCTGACTGGGCTATGAGGTGCCCAGATACTTCATTAAACATGATTCTGGGTGTGTCTGTGAGGGTGTTTCTGGAACAGATTAACATTTGGATTGGTAGATTTAATAAAGCAGATTGCTCACCCCAGTGTGGGTGAGTCTTACCCAATTTGTTGAACATCTGAGTAGAACTAAACTCTGAGCAAGAATGAATTTTCTCTCCGCCTGATGGTTTTCGAGTTGGGACATTGGTCTTCTCTTGCCTTCAGACTCAGACTGAAACTTACTTCATCGGCTTTCTTGGTTGTCAGGTCTTTAGACTACAGATCTAGAAACTGCTCAGCCTCCAGAATTAGGTGAGCCAATTCTTCAGAATAAATCTCCTTCTATGTCTATCCTGTTGGTTCTGCTTCTCTGGAGAACTCTGACACAAGCAATGCCCCTCAAAAATTCATGTTCACCAAAAATCTCTCAATGTGACTTGATTTGGAAATAGAGTCTTTGTGGATGTAACTAGTTAAGGACCAAGATGACATCACACTGGATTAGGGTGGACCCTAAATCCAATGACTGGTATCCTTGTAAGAAGAGGAGATGGCACAGAGAGGTACACACACAGGGAGAAGGCCATGTGAAGGTGGAGGTGAAGGATGGAGTGATGTAGGTACAAGCCAAAGAAGCCAATGACTGCTGGAGCCACCAGAAGTTAGGAAGAGGCAAGGCAGGATCTTGCCTTCAGAAGGAGCACGGCCTTGCCAACACTATGATTTCAGACTTTCCTCTTACAGAACTAAGAGAGAATATTCCTGTTGTGTTACGTCACCAAGTTTGTGGTAAGTTGTTATAGCTGCCCTGGGAGACTAATATATGGAATTTCTGAGAAAGGTCTTTTCACTCAATAAACAAACAAACAAACAAACACAAACAAAAAATGACTCACAGAAAGAAACCAAAAGTTGGCAGATGAGGGAATGGAAAATGTCCTGTACGGTTGGGGCACAGGCTGAGTGGTGAGCCTAGGCCCAAGAAGAGCCCGACTAGGTTGTAGGGCTCAGTTCATCATCACTGGAAGGGTTGAAAAGTAGTAATGCTAGATTACAGGAAGGACAGGTCAAGGTAATTATAAATCCAAAAGCAAAATCACTGCCTGTTGCTAGATGATGGAGTCCTTTTTATGCAAGTGTTGGCTACAGTGAATTGTCTGCTCCCTGTTTTGGCTTATCAACATACCCAGGGGGTGCTGCACTGCCCAGGCCTAACTGCTGCCCTTGTGTTTCCGGTAACTCAGATTCACTGAGACACAGTAATAAGCAGATGAAAGGGCTTCCCCAAAAGGAAAACTTAGCCTGTTAACCCCTTTAAATGAGGACAGTGCCACCTCAGGCACTCTCTATGCCACACATCAAAACTTTGGTGCACAATTTGACCTTTTCTATGCCGTAAATCCTGTCCTGAAATCTCACCTTACCCACCGAAATTATCTTCCCAAGAGGGACTTTTAAAAGTTGAATTTTCTTTTTCAGAAACCCCTTGTCTCCCTCTAACAATGTCATCTCTTGTCCAATCCACACCCCCAGAACCCAGCTGATTCACTCTAGATTTTGGGTGGGATAAATAGCTATAATTATCTCTGCATTTTATTAGGACCCCCTGGAGATACAGAGGGAGGGTGATGAGGTATTTTTGGACAAAGGAGCATGGCGACTTGGGAGGATATGATCGTTGATGTCTCATCTACTTTGAATTCAGGGTCCACTACTTGCTGACTGCATGACCTTGAGCAAGGTCAAGTTACTTAACCTTCTGAGCCTTAAGTTCATTATCTAGGATAATAATTTCATTAATTAGGATAATACGGAAATAGGTAACACATGGATAGTAAGTACCTCATGTGGAGTCTGGTACAGAGTAACCGTAGCTCTTAGTATTTTAGAACAGGGGTTCTTAACCTTGGTACTGTTTGACACTTCGAGATAGATACATTCTTTCCTTTGGGAGACTCTTCAGAAGTTGTAGGATGTATAGCAGCAGTGTGACTTCTATTCACTAGATCCAAATAGCATTCCAAACCTCCTATCCCTGAGGCATGATAATCAAAAATTTTTCTAGATTTTGTCAAAGTTCCTGGAGGGGCAAAGTTGCCCCTGGTTAAGCACCATTGCTTTAGAGTCAGGTGGAAAGGGCTTTGTACACTTCTCAAGAAATGGTCCTAGCTGATTTTCTTTTCTGCCTATGTGTAGGGCACAGTCCCCACAAATGATTTTTCTTATTGAGTAGTGACATTTTTCTTACTTAAATGGGAAACCATTCTTTTTTCCCAAGCACTGAAGTGTGTATCTTGTCTGGGGTACTTGTTCACATTTCCCGCTTGATGGGTACAAGATGTTGAGCTAATGGTAGGGCATGAGGATGGGGTCTGGCAGCTGAATTTCCAATGCTGGTGTTTCTTTGATGTCTTGTTTTTCACCTCAATAATTCATGCTAATTTTTCTTTCAACTCAATAGTATATTTATTACTGTTTTCAGAAAACTGTAATGTCTCCCTTCCGCTTTAGTTGAGTAAAACATTTTAACAAGGGGCAATAATTCTTCCTAGGACTCTGAAGCCTGGGTATACAACTGAATAGGCTGGTTAGAACAGAATGGAATTAAAGGTGCACTTGGAGTTGTTTTGTTTTTTTCTATAGAAAGTATCAGGTATTTTCTGGGTTAATTTTATCATTCAGCTAGAAGTCCTCTTACTCTACCCATTTTTACTTTGCTTCTATCTTGCTTTTAAAACAATGGTTTTTCAAAGGGAGAGAAGTGTCTCAGATTCCTTAAAAACTCAACTTGAAAAAGATTATACTACCGAAGAATGAAGTAAATGCTGTAATATTTTCCTAAAACCATTGAACAATCAGAATCATAAACATTTGGGAAAAGTTGTTTGGGAGCCTAAGTCCTAGAAAACTCTTTGTTCTGTATCCTGTAAAAATTATATCAAAGATGTTAGGGTCCAGTCCCTTTGCTTCTCCGGTCATTCTCTGAACCCCTATTAGGGCCCAGGGAAGGACATTATTTTTATGATGTAATGAGCTATTTCTGAGAAAGCTAGTGTTTCACCAGCCCATTAGAAATGTCTGGGATGGTTAGGGAAGAATTAAGGCTTGGGTCACCCAGCTGCAACTAATGTCAATATTTTAGTTATTCACTGATGCTCTTCAGACTCATAGACTCACCTCTACTGGTTACTAGGCAACCATAGCTTATTGCAGCTAGTATACATTAAGCATGAACTTAATGTGTGAGTATGAAAGGAATTGAGTATTTTAATGAGAAGGCAATCATGAACTAAACTAGACTATTATCTTTGTTATTAGGTAAGACCAAATATGAAGGTCTTAAGCATCTTTTAGAAAATGGATTAATAATTTTATTGAATAGCTTTTGTGCTTACAGGTGACAACCCTACACACACAGCCTACAGCTGGATGACATGGAAAATGTCAGAGTCATTTTTATCAGGTAGAGAAATTCCTTTTCAGAACTGAGCTCTGACTGATTCACAAGCTCTGCTTCTTAGGCCCTTTCACTCCTTGTACTGTAAGAAGGAAGAATCCAAGAGAGAATGACAAAGTTTTAATATTAGGGTAAGTTAACCATTGTGCTTAATGTCTGCAAATGTTTCTTGCCAAAGAGAATTCAAGGTGCTGTGGAAACGTGCCAGGGATCCCAGTAGTGGCATGCTTTCTCTTCCTCAGGATGGCACCCTTGGCCATGGAGGAGGTATGTGAACTCAGGGGGCCTGAATCTGTGGCAGTTTATAATGGGGGTCTAGTCGACTGAAGTCATGAGAGTCTCATTTGTGGTGGCTGAACGGGAAGAATGTAGCCTTATCTGAATGTAGTAAGGCTTTTTTTTTTTTCTCTCTCCAAATGTGCCTTCTATAAATGCTACTAACCTAGGAAGAAATTCAACTTCAGAAGGGAAACCTTGTGATACTGGGGTTTATGTATATATTAGGAAGGAATGGAATAATAATAAAAACCTCTTTTTAGAAAAAGACAGCCACCTTACTTATCTATTCAACTAGAGTTGATAGAAAAAAATAGATGCATTTATCTGAGTCTGAAGGCATATTATAAACACACACAATCACTGTAAAATGTCTAGCCCATTGTTATAGAATTGTTAGGAATTAACAGAATAGGGAGGTACATTATTTCTCTGCTTTGAAACCATCATATTCAAGGTTTAAAATTTTGCTAAAATGAACTATACAGATTTAAAAGTCTAGTTTTAAAAGTAAAAAAAAGTTACAAAAGTCAATTGATGATTAAAATACAAGCTAAAACAATAAACTGTCACTCATATGAGCACATTAACACTAAAGCTCATTATTATTAACTTTTGTAAACCCACCACAATCCTTAATTTTTGACAGGAAAATATTGCTCCATTGATTCTTTTGTTGTTCAAAGTTTTAAAAAATAATACTTACATAAGATAAATAACATTATTCAAACTCTTCTGGGGAAATAAAAGGGCCACTAACCAACAAGAGACAACTTAACAAGTCAGGGACATACCTAGGAATATTAATGAATTTATTATTTTTTTTAATACTGTATACCATATCTTACTCAAAGGTAGACACAGCAGTGTACATATGTTTATATACTCATTCTTCTAAAAATTCTTTTTCACTTTTGTATTGTTAAGAAGCTATCCATACAATAGTAGCAGACCAAAGACATTGATATGTATCTTTTTATTTTAATATATCAAGAATTTATAGAACACACAGTTTTACATTTTTAAAAGAAGTGAATATTTTAAAATCAATTTTGGTGCCTTTTTAAAAAATTTAATTTAATTTAATTTTTTTTGTATTTTTCTTAAGTGAGAAGCAGGGAAGCAGAGAGACAGACCCCCACATGCGCCAACTGGGATCCAGCTGGAAAGCCCACTAGGGGGCGATGCTCTGCTCATCTGGGGTGGTTGCTCTGTTGCAACCAGAGCCATTTTAACGCCTGAGGCAGAGGCCATGGTGCCATCGTCGGTGCCCGGGCCAACTTGCTCCAGTTGGAGCCTTGGCTGCAGGAGGGGAAGAAAGAGAGAAAAGAGAGAGGGGGAAGGGTGGAGAAGCAGATGGTTGCTTCTTCTATGTGCCTTGACCAGGAATCAAACCTGGGACATTCACATGCCTGGCCGACGCTCTACACCAGGGGTCCCCAAACTACGGCCCGCGGGCCACATGTGGCCCCCTGAGGCCATTTATCCAGCCCCCGCCGCACTTCCGGAAGGGGCACCTGTTTCATTAGTGGTCAGTGAGAGGAGCATAGTTCCCATTGAAATACTGGTCAGTTTGTTGATTGAAATTTACTTATTCTTTATTTTAAATATTGTATTTGTTTCTGTTTTGTTTTTTTTACTTTAAAATAAGATATGTGCAGTGTGCATAGGGATTTGTTCATAGTTTTTTTTTACAGTCCGGCCCTCCAACAGTCTGAGGGACAGTGAACTGGCCCCCTGTGTAAAAAGTTTGGGGACCCCTGCTCTACACTGAACCAAGTGGCCAGAGCCTTGGTGCCCTTTTTAGCATCATAGTATGCTTGTCATTGCCTGGATTATTTTGGTATTCCCATGAAAGGGCAGTATGGGTTGTCATATAATGAAATATTCACCATCATGCACACAAGACAGTAAGCAGGATGCAGTCCAGGAAGACAATTATTGTTTTGCTCAGCCATATGTTCTGCATTTACTTAACTCTCAATAAGTTCTTGATGAATAGTAAACTTACTTCTACATATAATAAAACGAAAATCAACCTCATTTTCTCAGTCTCTTCTCCTTAGACTCAAAACTTCTCTTGGGGTAAAGTAAGATCAAGAACATAGGAATACTGGCTCTGGCCAGTTGGCTCAGCGGTAGAGCGTCGGCCTGGCATGCAGAAGTCCCGGGTTCGATTCCCGGCCAGGGCACACAGGAGATGCGCCCACTTGCTTCTCCACCCCTCCCCCTCTCCCTCCTCTCTGTCTCTCTCTTCCCCTCCCGCAGCCGAGGCTCCATTGGAGCAAAGATGGCCTGGGCGCTGGGGATGGCTCCTTGGCCTCTGTCTCAGGCGCTAGAGTGGCTCTGGTCGCAACAGAGCGATGCCCCGGAGGGGCAGAGCATCGCCCCCTGGTGGGCAGAGCGTCGCCCCTGGTGGGCGTGCCGGGTGGATCCAGGTTGGGCACATGCGGGAGTCTGTCTGACTGTCTCTCCCTGTTTCCAGCTTCGGAAAAATACAAAAAAAAATAATAATAAAAAATAAAAAAGAACATAGGAATACTGACTTATTTGTTGTATGGTAGAGAGTAATTAGACTCAGATAAGTCTTAATTGCGGCTTTGATGCTATTATTGGGATAGTACTTATCTTCTCTGGGCCTCAGTTTCTTCAAATGTAAGATTAGGGTTGCTATTGTATGAATGTGTCCCCCGCCCAAGATTCATATGTTGAAATCCTAATGCCCAATGTGATAGTATTAGGAGGTAAAGCCTCTGGAAGGTGACTAGGTCATGGATGTGAGCCTTTATGAATAGGATTAGTGCTCTTATAAGAGAGACCCCAGAGAGCTCCATAGCCCCTTCCGCCATGTGAAGAGGGATCCAGCTATGAACCAGGAAGAAGGCTCATACCAGAACACGCCATCCTGGCACTTTGATCTTGTACTTGCTGCCTCCAGACTGAGAAATAAATTTCTTTTATAAGCTACTCAGTCTCTGGTATTTTGTTATAGCAGCCCAAATGGACTAAGACAAGGGTCTAGGACAGACTTCTGAAATCTGCCTTCGGATGATGAAATTCTATAATTCTAATCTCTGGCAAATTTAACTAGGATATTATCTAGAATAATTATATCTTATTAATCTCAGGTTCACTGGTGCCTAACACAGAGCCAGTGAACTTAAGAGATATATAATATATATTTTAAAAAACACAAAATGAATGATCATTCCAGGTATAAATGTGTCCTAGACATCATTAGAATTTTTCACACAAAGAAGAAATTCTACCCTAAGGATACTGTTTTTTTTTTTTTAAATTAAAATGAAGCCAGAAGATAGTTGTTTTTAAAAATTTTGAGTTTTATTCATATTATTATTTTTATACATGATACTTGTATAGTGTGATCTAAAAAACTTAGAACACATTTACATACTCTCTTATGAAGTGCTAACAGTATCACTATGTTTAGGAAAATTTTAATTCTGTATCCTAAACAAACCCTTTCATAATTATTTATAAATATTCATTAATATATATTCTTAAAGAGGAAAACGGAAGAGAGAATCCTTGCTTTTAAGCTCTCATCACTCGTGGTGACTCCAATAACTTTGAGCCCTAAACTTCTATTAGTCTACGGTTTTAGACATCATCATTTCTAGGCATATGCTCACATCAGTAAATAAAGTTTTTGTATAAATAGGTCTCAGAGCCAGAAGATACTACATTGCTACATCTTTTAAGTTGTTGTTACACAAAAATAGTGCTAATTTTAGCATCAACCTAATCATAAACTTATTTGCCAATGAGAAAAAGATCTGTAGACTTATAAATAGCTTACTCCTCAGGAAATATTTTATTATTATTTTTTTTTCTTTTGTATTTTTCTAAAGTTGGAAACGGAGAGGCAGTCAGACAGATTCCCGCATGCGCTCAACCGAGATCCACCCGGCATGCCCACCAGGGGGCGATGCTCTGCCCACCTGGGGCTTCGCTCTGTTGTGACCAGAGCCATTCTAGCACCTGAGGCAGAGGCCATGGAGCCATCCTCAGCGCTTGGGCCAACTTTGCTCCAATGGAGCCTTGGCTGCAGGAGGGGAAGAGAGAGACAGAGAGGAAGAAGAGGGGGAGGGGTGGAGAAGCAGATGGGCGCTTCTCCTGTGTGCCCTGGCTGGGAATCGAACCCAGGACTCCTCGCCAGGCCAACACTCTACCACTGAGCCAACCGGCCAGGGCCTCAGGAAATATTTTAAATAGAAAGTTCTAGCATTATCTTACACATATATTTTTATAGGACTAAACTGGAAGTGCTTTTTGAGTGTCAGTTTGCTGCAGTGGAAAGATATGGCTGAACATTCTTGTTCTGCCATTTAGCAGAAATATGAGATTGGCAAGTTACCTTGGGTTTTGAAACCCTAGTTTTCTTATCTAAATAAGAAGAAAAATGACAGCTAATTTGGGGGGTTCTGATGAAAATTATATATGGTAATGTTTGTGTGGAGCATCTGCTTTGGTGCTTGGTGCAAAGTGGCACAGGGACTCTCTGTGAGGTCCTTTCCCCCTAATGGACTCTCTTTTCTGCTTGTCATGGCTGACGTGTTATAACTTTCACCACGCTGGCACCACTCAAGCATATCTCAAATATGACCCTCCATCCTTCATCCAACACCAAAAAGGAGATGACTTTTAGCTTGGTACAGGAGACTCAAAGATGAAAAAAAACTTGTCCTTGATAAAAATTTCAGAGGGAGGACAAGTGAGTAACATGAAAATTTTCACATGAGCCCATGAGTGATTGAATGAGACTGCTTTTCTTTTTGTTGTTTATAATAAGAGCTGATCTAGAAATGACCCAAAGGGTTAGGTGAATTCAGAGACAGGACTAATAACTGTTGACTCTGGACGGATTTAACAGTGACTTCACTGAACCGGTAACAATGACTGGATATTACAAGTCGCTGAAGAGTGCATGTATGTTTGTGGGGGAGGAGGATTTGGAGAGTGGTGTGGATGTGAGGAGAGTCTAGGCAGAAAAACAGTGTGAGCAAAAGTAAAGGCACAAAGAGCATGGTTTAGAGAAGGCAGATCATTCCTATGTTAGCAAAGGTCAACTGATGAGCAGAAAGGAAGGCAGTGAGACTCAAGAGGTCTGTTGTGCCTGTATTATGCATGACATGCTAAGGAGTACAGGACACGTATTTTGTTCTGCAGTTGATGAGGCAGCCCACACTGGTTTGGAGATAAAAGTAGGCGGTGGTAATTAGGTCATATTGGCTACTGTTGACTAGGCACTTATTATGTGCCAGGAGCTTTACTTTGTTGTTTTATGGATATTATTTTCTTGTCCTCACAACAAATTGGACATATCTTTTCAGGTGGTGAATCTGAGGTTCAGAGGGTTGAAGTAACCTGCTGCTCAAGATTACACATTTTTCAATTAAGTAAATGGCATGAAGGGACAATAAGATATTTAAAATATTAATTTTAGAACAAACCATTATAGAATGAAAATAATGAAATATGGCCTGACCAGGCAGTAGTGCAATAAATAGAGTGTCAGCTTGGGACGCTGAGGACCCAGGTTCGAAACCCGAAGATCACCAGCTTAAGCATAGGATCATAGACCTGACCCCATGGTCACTGGCTTGAGCCCAAAGGTCACTGGCTTGAAACCCAAAGTCGCTGGCTCGAGCTCAAGGTCCCTGGCTTGAGCAAGGGGTTACTTGCTCGACTGGAGGCCCCCCATGGTCAAGGCACATATGAGAAAGCAATCAATGTATAACTAAGGTGCTGCAACTATGAGTTGATGTTTCTCATCTCTCTCCCTTCCTGTATGTCCCTATCTGTCCCTCTCACTTGCTTGCTCTCTCTCTCTCCCTCTCTTGCAATCAATCAATCAATCAATCAATAAAAAATAATGAAACCTGAATGTAAATTAGTTAGGCAGCAATGTTTTAAAAGGAAGAGTATAGGAACACTGAAAAGAGGGAATCTGTGTTCAAAGCAAGGCTATTCAAGTTTTCAGAACTATCTCTTATTACATGTGTATTCTGAAGTGACTTAAGTTTGTTAATAATAAACAGTATTGCCTTGGTGTTTTAAAACTATTTGATGACTATATTACATGAGAGACAGTACAGTATAATAATTAAGTGTTCAGGCTAGGAAACTAGATTGTTTAGACTTGAATTTCTCCTCATCTTACTGAACTTTGGAAGGTTATCTATCTTTTTGGAGTCCTAGTTTGCTCATACTTAAAAAAGGAAATAATAATATTACCTATGTCATGGGGTTAAGAATTAAATGAGTATATGTTTATATAGAACAGTGTTTTGATATAAAGGAGGAACTCAGTAAACATCCATTTGTGTTGCTGTGTGCCTTTGTCCTTAGTCACTAATCATTTATTTAAAAATTATATACGGTGTGCCAAGCACTGGGCTAGTTTCCAGGGATACAAAGATAACTGATGATTTCCGCCTTTAAACACATTTGATTTTTCCCACATTATACTCTGTGATTCAGGAATACTACCGACTACATTTTGATTAAAGCATTTTCCCAGACTATTTGCGCACCAGTGATTCAAAATCTCTATTCATAATGTTGCTCTCTATTCCTTCAGTCCTTTTTCCCCCTCCTCTGAAAGGGCATGTAGATATGTTTAGCCTGAGTTATCTTTTAAGAAAGGTTGCTTCCATTGATCAGGCAACATTATGAACTCAGTGAGATTATGTCAGTTGTTTCCTACTACTTATGTGTACCAAACCCTCAGAATTTGAGGGTTTGCACCACTGTCTCAGGAGTCCCTTCCTTGTTAATTTACTTATGTGGGATGTAGTATCTATTAGTAGTGGATGTATTTCTCTCCCCAACAGTATTTTTTTAAACACATGACTTTATAAAGCCTTATTTCTTTAAGCTGGAGAGAAATGTTAATGATTAGAATTTTCAGTACTATATCAAATTATGGGATACATGTTTTGAGAACATCAATTATTCACTGCATCTTAGACCACACCATAAAGCTACTCATCCTTGTGTCTCCTAATTTTAGGTTATTAAGGGGTCCAAGTAATTCTTTTAATAATGGCATTTTCACATTGCCCCTAAAGAATTGTCAATTAGGCATTACAGCTTAACATTAACATTGATTGAACAGATGAAAACTGTTGGTAGGAGGGAATACCATGTCCTTTTGAGTGTAGCCACAATATATTAAAATAGACAGATGAGCAGTCACAATGACCTCTGAGAAAAGATTGAAAAGGGAAATGTTTACATAAATAAATAGAAGGAAATGAAAATAGCAAGGCACTTACATTTAAAATAACCTAGTAAAGTGCCAAAATAATTAAGTGAAAAGGTGCTCTAATACCAAGGAAGCCCTTTAGAGTGAGTGAGATTGTTGGGACTCTGGTGAACCTGTCAGAAAAGACAGACACTGGCATCCTGATCACTGGCTTTCCAATATACTCAGTATTTCTTATAAGAAATGTGAAATGTCAGATCATCAGGCATTCCATAGCAAATAACCATTACTGAGAGAGAGGTTGGATCCACAAGATAGATCTGAAGCTCTAAGTTTATGTGTGAATGCAGGAATGAGAGGGATGCCCTAGGAAGAGGTTCTTATATCATCTACAGAGAAGTTTATGAAATGTAAACATTAAAAAAGAAAAAATCATATTTGGTACCTATCTGAAAAATTTAAAAATCTTATTAATTTGCTAAGCAAGATGGGAATATTAACAATGATTGTAGTAACAGCAGCAAATTAACACTACAACACTGCATAGCTTTAAATATATTGATTTTTTTTTTTCAGCATAAGAAACTCAACTTTACAGTTAACTCAAAATTTATTTCCTGAGACTCACTTATTTTCCTTGGGAGAAACAAGTGATCTCTGTTCACTCTTTCTTCCAATGATTTTGAGAGAAATGAAATGAGTACTGATTGGTTGGTTAGGATTTAAATAAGAAAAGAGAAAACATTAAATATTATTTAAAATGGGATATAATCCAGGGAAATGGTTACACAGATGATGGAAGAATGGAGAAACTAAACCGGGCGTGAATATTAGCAGCAGCAGGAAGACAAGTCTCAAGGGACAAAGGAAAAAGGTGGTATTACTAGAGCTCAGGTTTAAAGCCATTGTGGCGAGCTGGAGGCAACAGAGGCTGGGTCAGGGTGCTGGAGTACTCAGCCCGTAGGGATCAGACCCCGAGAAACAGCAGAGTAGGAGCAGGACAAGGACAATCAGAAAATAGAGAGTGAAGTAAATAAGTTTTCCATTTTCAGTTTCTCCTCCAGAGTAATGTTACACTAGACAAATTGATTTACTGATATTTTTAAAGGGTATGAAGTTTAGCGCCTGGGAACTGAATTCAACCAACATCTTGTAAATAAATAAAATCACCATTTTAGTTCCACATACAATCCCAGTAAAGCAAATTTACACACCCTTAAGATTATGAGAGAATTATCCACTGTCATTTTGAAGTTAATCAAAGTATGAAGAAAGCATCACTGTCTTTTGGGTTAGATTTAGACAAGAATCAATGTTCTGTCAGTTGCATCGTGTTTTACTTAGAATTGTGAATAGAGGTATATTCTGATGTTCTGGAAATCACCGTTCTCTTAAGTAGATAGTAGAGTCACGCTGTGAAAACCGAACCAAGGACGAGATGGAAAGACACGCAATTTCCTCAGTGAAACCACTACTGCCTCCCTCCATTCGTCCCCCAACTGCTGTGAAATGTCAGTGGCATATTGCAGACTAATTGTAAAGCGCCGATTTGCAGGCTCATGTCTTTTGACGCATGGAATGGTAATTATGTATGATGATGTAAAAAATACTTATCCATCCATTTAATGGCTAGGCAAAACAAAGCTTAATGTGCACATGTGAGCATGTGTGAATACTTAATCGTATACAGCAATTTAGAAACTGCACCTCGCCGAAACCATGGCTTACTTTAAGCATTATGCACACTCTCCCTATGGGCAGTCTTGGAAATGTTAGCCTTTTCTCCCACACAGACTTGCTAATGATTAAACTGCCATTACCATCATCAATTTTTCCTCTCGTTTATGCCATTAAGCACAGTTTTGTCTCATTTTGGCTTATTACTCGGATACTAAATGCATTAATGTATTTTTAAAATTAGATGACCTTTAGCAAAGAATGAAGTATTATGGTATTTGCTTAACAGAAATCAGGAAGAGGTGGCAGGGCCATCTCTACACTTCACAGCTCACAGTTCAGATGGTTTCTGATGATAATTATATAAAAAAATAAACAAAAGGCACAAAACCAAGTCTTTCACTGTCTGGCACCTTACAAAAAGTAAAAACATTGATAATATTTAACCCCATTTTTTTTCATTCAAGGAGAAAAGCACGTTAAAGAGCAAGTTCAATGTCCATCTTAAATTCTTCGTCTCAGACACACTCACCTAAAATTCAGTGAAGAAACAGCATGAACTTTCCAAAACCATCTATTTTTTTTTCTTTGAAATATCAGTTGGCTATGGCATTTAAAGACTTCCCACGCACTTCATCCAGGGAATGGTACGTTCTATTTACCTGCAATGAGAAAACATACTTTTATTTACCTATGCGACTCATAACTTAAAACAGGAAGCCTGAACAGGCATATCTAGAGCACATGGCATTTTACAAATTCTCTTACACACAAATGAGTTGTAACACTCAACTTAGAGCCTTGGTTTTCATTCATTATAAGAAATATTTAGAAAAAGAGACATTTTAGAAGTCAATTTATAGATGAGGATAGTAAGGCCTGAGGCAGGGGTGGGAGGTGGGGCAGGGTGTGAAGTTCTATACAAGATTAAGTGGCTGGTTAATAACAAAGAGTGGTCTTGAGCCCTGTGCTCTAAACATAGCTTGATTAAAAATCCAGAAACAGAAAGAAATGGAATCTTCCGTGTTTTCTAACTGGGTAATTTCCTGGAATATTGTGTCACCCTAATTTCTACTAAAACCCAAGGAAATGATAGTTGAGACAGTGTTCAAGATCAGCATTCCCTCTACTGGTTCATGCGTGAGCAGTTGTTGGTAGATATATGACCTGAAGCTATTTAATGATCCATATGATTTATTATATTCTCTAGTAATAACATAAATTGTAAATAGTTTAGAAAAATTGTCTGTGAATGTTTCTTAACGAAGCTGAAGGATTTTTACAAGCCTTTGCCGTCTGAAAAGACTCACATGTAAGAACTGAGACTGGCTCTAAACTGCACTTCCCAATGCTGAACATTTCCCGTGCCTCTGACCCAGCCTCCCTACTCACCAGCTCCCATCAGCTAGTCTTTCTCGCCATTCTCTTCCTCCTCCCCTCCTCCCCCTTCCTTCTGACCAACACACAGGCTGGCTGTGACTATCCCACGAGCTAGATGGCTGGAAGCAGCAGAAATCCAAAGCCAAGGAAATTCCATATTAAGATGAAGGAAAAAAGTGCATAGCATGGGAGACCACAGAAAATAAAGGGGAGAAGGCATTTGATGGCAGTGGGGGTGGAAAAGTAAGGAGCAGAAGGAGCCTAGCATTGCATTTTGGATGAAGGGTATAATAGGTGCCCTCTGACTCCAGCTTTTCTCCCCCAACTGTTTTCTTTAATCCACGTGACTAAGATGGCTAAAATAATCATTTTGCTTTCATGGTTTCAGGCTTCCTATGACTTTAGATTCAAAGAGAAAATTTTATTCAATAACTCCTCCTGCCTCTAATCCAAGTTCTCAGATATATTCATTATTGTATTGTATTATATATATATTTTTATTTAATTTATTGTTTACATAGATTCTAGTGTCACCCCGATTGCATCCCTGCTTCCCCGTATTCCCCTCAACATATCTTTTGTTCCCTTCCCACAGTGCCCTCCCCCCTTCCCTTCCGGTTTAATTCCGTTCCTCAGTTCACATTGTTCCTTGGATCCCTCAAATGAGTGAGGTCATATGATATTTTTTTTTCTGCTGGCTTATTTCACTCAACATAATAGTTTCCAGGTCCATCCATGTTGTTGCAAAAGGTAATATTTCCTTCTTTTTTCATGGCCCCATAGCATTCCATTGTGTATATGTATCATTGCTTTTTAATCCACTCGTCCACTGACGGACACTTGAGCTGTTTCCAGATTTTCGCTATTGTGAACAATGCTGCCATAAACATGGGGTGCAGTTCTTTCTTTAAATCAGTGATTTAGTATTCTTAGGATATATTCCTAAAAGTGGGATGGCAAGGTTAAAAGGCAGTTCCATTTTTAGTTTTTTGAGGAATCTCCATACTGTTTTCCACAGTGGCTGCACCAGTCTGCATTCCCACCAGCAGTGCAGGAGGGTTCCCTTTTCTCCACATCCTCGCCAGCACTTATCATATTTAACAGCAGATAAAGAAATTTTTATGACACTTTAACTTTGTTCTGCCACATTAGAATCCAACTGTCTTCCCCTGTACTTAGATTCTAAGTATATAGGTGTATTTGGCAATTTCTGAATTAAATGTATTATTAGAACAGTAGTGCTTTCAGATATTTTTCTTTTTCTTTAAGGACATGCTCCAATTTTTTTTATTTTTTCAATCAGGGTTCAGGTAAATGAGATATACATATGGGCATAAATTATATATTAAAAATGTTAATCCCCTTCTCATGAATGCAGCTCTCCAAACCATGGCATCAGAAAATAAATGGGAATCTTACACAATATTATATATACTTTTATTTAGGACCATATATTTATTTATTTATTTTATACTCATGGATAAACTTATATCCAACTATATCTGTCAAGAAAGGGTTATTCAAGAACTCCTTTGGTAATGGCCTGTGACCTCAGGATGATACTTCTGGTTGCTGCTCCTCTGTCTGGCCATTTTGGGAAAGATGTTTTGCATTCAATTTTTTTGCCAAGGTCCCTGGGTCATCCCAGACTGCAGTAGACTAGGAGGAGTCTGAGATAAGGCTCAGACAGAGATGCTGGGTCCCTTATGGTGGCCCAGGTTGTATATCTTAACTAGGATCTATGATACCAATAAAAGTTATGACTTGGATGATATCTTCATTGTAAGCTGGCTTTAATTTCTGCTATCCTTCCTCCACCAAGAAGTGGCCCGTCCAGCCTGCTTCTCACAGGCAGTGATCAAAAGCAGTTGTCCGATCTGGTGGCAGCTCCATCCCTGCCCCTCTTGGCTTCTGTCTCCTGGAGTAGGCAGGACTGAATCATATCCATCACTCTTTTCAATCTCAAGCCTCCCAAACTGCCACCGAATTAAAGGCATCCATCTCACGCCTTCCTCTTGCTGCAGCCCATTGGGCACTTGCAAAGCAAAATTCTCATGTGAACACTGGGTGGGAATAGAAAATGATACCTTTCTCTCTTTAAATTCTCCATTAGCCATCACATTCTAGTTTGACTAATGTGTGACTAGAAATTAAAATTTAGTTTCATGGGATAAAATAAAATATTTTATCTTTTATCTAGCTTCCTAAAGACTTTCCCATCAGTGTGCAGACTGGAGTTAGAAGTCAATACCTTACCATGGAGTACACAAGAGAAAAAACAGTCTTTTTAATTTGGAGTGCCATATTTTAGGCATATAGGTTAGATGAAAGTTGCAGGAGTCAGATATCTGCTCAATAAGAGAACCTCATCAACTTAGAGGACACAAAAATAAACCATCTAAGAAAGATAGTAATCTTCACACTATGGACATCAATTTAAGTAAAGGCTGGATAATCATATGTGGTGGTGAGATTCGGTCAAGCACAAGGATGGTGTAAGGAGTCACCCCCCACTGAGATTCTATGGGAGTTAGCAGAATATTAGATTGGAGTGGAGTTAATATTCACATTTTTATTCCTATTTATGTCTTTACTAATCTTTCCATCTAAAGTAGCACTTATCCCTCACTCTCCATTGCTTGCCTTGATATAGTTTTCTGCATAGCACTTCTACTATTTATTATTTTGTCATTGTCACTGCATACTAGAATATAAACTCCAGGAAGGTGGGAACTTGGTTCACTATTCTACCCTTGACGCTTAGAACAATTCCTGACCAACAGTTAGACATGCAGTATATATACTACATAAATAAATTTATATATTTTAGTCCTCTTTTCTTAAAAACATTTGATCTAATTTCCTCTTGCTTACCTCCATGAGTTTGCACCATACTGAAAATAATTTCATCACACTGAAGAAAACGAAGAACCCGAGCAGGTATTCTATCTACTCTCCTTGTTATGTATGTAATGATAGGATAGCTTCAGTGATAAACAGGAGAATGAAGAGGAAGCTCAATGGTGCTTCTGTTGTCTCTCCTCTTTTAGTTACCCTTGGGAGACTATAGCGTAAGGAGTCTTATTTACTCGATCTCAGAGGTTAGGATGAAAACCACTTTTGTGAATCTGCTACAGACAATGATGACCATAGGTATTCAAAGGGGCTAGAGAAATTCAAAGGTAAGAGCTATGCTGCATTCATAAACATATAAAAGTTGGTCTTTTCTTTTTTTTTTTAATTTTTTTCTTTTTTTTTTATTTATTCATTTTTAAAGAGGAGAGAGAGACAGAGAGGGAGAGAGAGGAGAGAGAGACAGAGAGAGAGAAGGGGGAGGAGCTGGAAGCATCAACTCCCATATGTGCCTTGACCAGGCAAGCCCAGGGTTTCGAACCAGCGACCTCAGCATTTCCAGGTCAACACTTTATCCACTGCGCCACCACAGGTCAGGCAAAGTTGGTCTTTTCTGACACTATCTTTGGCATGAAGTTGTAGCAGCTGTTAAGGGAGTTTGGATAAGAATGATTAAAGTCACTTTAAACACAATAACTACTTGTCCAAATAATTACCCAATAGCTTGAATAGGTCCTGCTTTTTAAAAGTGAGTCTTTGTTGCCCTATTCACAAATCTTCACACCAGTGCTGAGAATGAGCTCAGGATTCTGGCTACCCTGAAGCATTCTCCAATTCTATATACCACATGAAGCTCCCTCCTGGACCTCCCAGCTGTACTGCTAGAGCTGCTCCTCCAGAGCTAGACGGGACGTTTCACTGTACACATGTTATCGTGTAAAACTGCCGTGAAGGTTCTCCTCTTTCTCTTTATGTGCAATTGGAAGGCAGGGACTGTCTTATTTATTTCTTCATCATCTTTAACATGTCACCTTTAATGATAAATAATAATCCTCACTAAATGTTTATTTGATTGAATGGTGGAACAATCAGCAAACACGAAGCACAGCATTTTCTCACTTGGTTCCTACATAGAGCTGTGGCATAGACTTATTCAGATCACTTCAGCGGATTATTAGTTATTGGCTTAAGAATGTCAAAGTGGCTTAGGAAGCTTCAGCAAAGTGGATTTGGGATCATGGCCTTTGGACTAAATTCAGAATCAGCCCAGACAGAAGTCTGGCTATTAGGTTAGAGTCAGGGAGAGAACAGCTGGGAGATGGGACTTTCTGGATGCTTTAAAGCTGGGGAAAGAAGTCTCAGGGAAACTTGGGCCCCCTCACTGCTAGAAGAATTTGTTCTTATTGACAAAAATTTCTGCCTGAGAACCAGGTCTTGGGTGTGTGTACATATTTCCTATTAAGGCCATAGATTGTTATGTTACTTCAAGCTCTGAGGATAAGAAAGAAGCTGTGGCATTGGGACAGTTTAGCTGTTCAGACCCAGTGTGGTCCCATCACAGAAGTGCAGAATCACCGGAGCTGGTGGACCCCTCACATCAGGAGTTTTGGGCACCATGGGAAGTGCTGTTGAGACCGGCTGCTTCTGCTCTGTGCTAGTCAGCAATAAAGCATTTCTGTGATGTTTTTAAGTCTTTGGACAAATAATTAAGCAAATTAATCTCAGAGGGAGTTAAGTGCATCTATAATTTCCTCCAATCAAATTATAGCCCAAGGATTGCAGAAGCATGACCCATCCCTCACGATTCTACAAATTTAGGTCCCTATATGGGGAAAGTGGAGTCAATGCCCACCTCACTTCTCGGTCACCTGCTCTCATATTCCCTGTCATACATAGCAAGTCTGTATGAGGATAGCTGAGCAAGTGAAAGATGGTAGCAAAGTACTGAGTTTCACTCGTGACATCTCTAACAGACAGGAATAAAAAAGTCATATTTCATCACTTAGGTTAAAACAAGATAACGCAGAGAGCATAATAACATTTGGACAAAACAGCTGTCAGAAGGAACGGGCATACACATTCAGGCCTGAATGTAGGATGTTGTTACACCATAAAGCTAGAGGCCTGCTGACGTACAGGAACACTTAGAAAAATATGGTGACTTGCCTGTCAACATCAGTTCAGTTTGGTATTCAGTCAACTGTTTCACAGGTGCTGAGATGCAGGCAGGCAATTTATAAAGCACTCTCGGCTCGGGTTCTTGCACACTGTGTTTTTCAGAGGGACTGCTTTGTGTTTCTCTCTGCTGTGTCTTACTGAAAGCTCAAGGCAGTTGATTTAATGCAGATAACATGTGCATTCTGAAAGAACATTTTCCCCATGTTTACTGACCTGCCCTGCACCCACAGACGAGCTCATGGAGGAGCACAATTGCTGAGAACCCACTGAGCACCCCAATTTCTTTCTTTTATCAAAACAAGAAATGTAAAAATAACTAGCTATATTTATAAATAAGCAAGTTTCATCAAAAAATGTATCAAGAGGTGGCTGGAAATTTACAGAGTTTTTTTTCAAAGTAACTTTCTTTTTAGATTATGTGGCAAATTCAATGAATTATATAAAAAAGTGTCGTCCACATTCTCATATCCAGAGACAATCGCTTTGAACATTTTATACATTTACTTCCAATTATATATACACTTATATGACTATGTACACACAAACACACACACACAATTCTTAATGAAATTGAGGAATTATAAATTTATATAATTTTGTTTCAAATTATATGTATTTTAAATTTTTTGTATCCATATGTATTCAGCATAAATACTTCCTCTTTTATAACTATGATGAGATTATTTTACCAGACTTGCTAATTAAAGAATATGACACATGAAGACATGCGACATCCATAGTTACTGAATGTTTCTTTAGTTTATTCATGTACTTTATATACTCTCACATTTACATAGAACACAGTTCTGCTACGTTTCAGGGCAAGACAGTAGGTCATTTTATTTTATAATAGTGCTTATTTGGTTGTAGAAATCCCTACCACAAAAACCCATCCTAAAGTATCAGAAAAATTGTCATGTTTTCAGAATACATTTTTAAAGAGAATAATTATCTCATTTTGTATTTCTTAAAAAATACAATTGTAAAAACAATAAGTATCTTAATCCAGACACAATCAATCACTAAATTGTCACAAATTTTCTAGATTAAAAATCTCTTTTTATGAATTAAGTAGTATAATATGCAACTAAAAGAGTGCATAGGCCAAAACTACTCTGTAGGGGTGACCTCATTATACCTTTAAACTTTCTGTGTTGAAATTAATTCCAAGTAAGGCAGAAAGTTTAACATTGTTTTGCTGACCAGGAAAAAAATGTTTACCCAAGGTCAGCCCTCTGTGTCTTGAAGTTCAATACATCTGCCTATTGGTCAAAATAATTGCATTGAACTTTAATGGTCAAATCAAAATGTATCAAAGATTAATCCAATTAATTTATGAAAAGACAAAATTTTAAATTAGCCACCTACAGGTAGGTACATTTATCATATATTCTAATAAAATTTCCCTGGTAATATGTGATTATCACTTGTCTTGCTCATATTTTATGTTCATACATTTGTTAAAGTCCTGCACTTCTAAGAGATTAATGATACAATGTGATCTGAGATGTGTATCTGATTGATTTTACTATAATGTGAAAATCAAAACAAATAGAAAAAAAAGAACAGAAAGCAGAAAGAAAGGGAAGAAGAAAAGAAGTCATGAAACAGGATATAGGAGGGAAAAAAGCAAAATTACAAAGATTTTCTAGGACCATTACCAGTTGCATTAGTAACATTAATAAAGGGGATGGATGACAGAGGAGTAAATGTTTGCATGCAGAGTATCATACCTCCTATAGATATCCTGAATTAAAATTTATTATTAAGCACACAGAATTTTATATTATGTACAAAATATAGATGGGTGTTTCCTTAGACAAGAAGTGCTTTTTCTGGAAATCATGAAGAGACAGAAGAATCTAATCCTGGTAATAAATGTTCAGGCCCTGCCCCTCAGTGATATATTTCTACCTGACTGATGGCCTCAAACATATCACAGGCCTTAGGAGCCATCTGAGGATTACTGAAAGCCTGACTTCTTTCCATCTGACTCACAGAGGATGAGTGTCTTTTTTAAAAAATGGAGATAAATAATATAGCATTTAATTCAGTATCAGTATGTTGTCCTGTCACTTTGGAATAAAAAATAAAAATGATACTACATCATAAGTTTTCAAACTTTTTGTTCTAAAGACCCCTAAGAATCTTTGTTTATGTTTATTCTACCTTATTAAAAATTTGAAAAACATTTATTTATAAACTTATTTACATAATGATAAACCCATTACATGTAATATAGATCAGTGGTCCCCAACCCCCGGGCCACGGACCCCCTGTGGGCCATTTGGTACCGGTCCGCAAAGAAAGAATAAATAACTTACAGTATTTCCATTTTATTTATATTTAAGTCTGAATGATGTTTTATTTTTAAAAAATGACCAGATTCCCTCTGTTACATCCATCTAAGACTCATTCTTGATGCTTGTCTCGGTCATGTGATACATTTATCCGTCCCAACCTAAAGGCTGGTCCGTGAAAATATTTTCTGACATTAAATCAGTCTGTGGCCCAAAAAAGGTTGGGGACCACTGATATAGATGATATATTTTAAATAAAATAGAAATATTTTGCAGAATAAAAAATGTAGTGAGAATTAGCACATGGTTTTACATTTTTGGAAATCTTTTAATATCTGCTATAATAGAAAGAAGATAGCTAGATTTTAATTTCTGTTTTGGCATTTAGCCTACTACAATATGTGAAGAAACTTCAACTTACACAGATACACAGTTTGAAAAGGCAGTGTATTTTCATGGCCTTTCAGATAATTGTGAAACAAATGGCTGTTTCTTAAAGGTGAGTTGCAATGTGGAATTTTAACCATTTATATGAACTTTGTATAACCCATTGTATTATAATCTTATTATCCTCCTCAATCTTTATATAGATTTTTAAATTTATGTATCACTTTATAACAGCATAAATCAATCATTTGGAAAGCATTGGTTCACTGATTTACGCAGATCTTCCAAATGTTTCATTTTTATTAACAAAAAATTATATTTGTTAATATCACCATCAATTTCATCAGAAATGTCTTTTAGTTGTCAACTTCACAGTGGCAGATGCAACCTTCCCAAGATTGTAACTTTTATTTCCAAGTTTGATTTTATCATTTTCAAAAAATATTGTTAATTTTCTCTGAAGTGACAGGCTCACTTCATTTATTTTCAAAGAAATCATTCCGAAACACAATGTCTAAATAACCATATCTGCCCATTGTTCTTTCAAGTAACCATGTTGTTCCGTGAAAGAAGTGCCTAGTTCAGTCTGCACACCAGTCTCACTTCCAGGCAACCATCATCCCTTAATTTCTTAATTTCTTTCTTTCTTCTTTTCTTTCTCTTCCTTTCTTTCTTCCTCCCTCCCTCCCTCCCTCCTCTCTCTCTCTCTCTCTCTCTCTCTCTCACACACACACACACACACACACACACTCAAAGAGTGTTTGGTGCACACGCTTCCCATTTCCTCGCACAGATATTTCAAAGACGTGTATTAGAGTTTCAAGAGTTAATAAGATTTATTTTGTTGTTGATGATGCTTGCTTGCTTTATTTTTTTTTATTGTAAGAGCATGGCAATGAAGAATATAATTACTTTACCACTAGTAAAGGTTGGTGCCTCTGCCTTGATCTGTAATAAGGTCACAGCAGTTTTACCCACCATTATTTTTGCATCATTGATGCGAATCTCCACATAGTGAAAATGGCAAATAAAATGTGAGGGTTATTATGAAAATGGTTGTGACCTCAAGGATCCCATGAAAGTGTCTTGGGGGCTTCACTTTGAGAACCACTGACCTGAAAGGGAATACAGTAAGGTGGTTGAGTGAAGGCTCTGAGGTTGGACCGAGCCATGAGTAAATCTCACCTCATTCCTGGTTCATCTCTATGTGATACTGGATAAGTTACTTAACCTTTCCCAGCCCCATTTTCCACACCTCTAAAATAGGAGTAAAAACAGATCTTCACAGAGTTGTTCCAAGGAATAAAGGAGATGACTTAGTTCAGTGTCCGACACATAGTGAACTTAACAAATATTAACTATGATTACTAGTATTTACATTATTACTTCTTTTTGAGATCAAGAAGCAATGATGCCAGTAAATCAGAGTATCAGTTGGTGGTTGGAACTTGTTCATGCTACACCAATCCAATTTTAGTTCTATCCTTCCTTGTGAATACAAGATACATGAAGATATGTCTTTTCTTATGTTGAGTACGAAGATGAATATTTTACACCTTGTATGATGATTTTGCAAATACTGAGATAGTCAGTCATGAGAGAGAGTACTTGGTAGTGTCAGTGATGACAAATGAGAAATGATAACTGATTGGGACCATTAATACTTCAATCCCGAACCTGCTACCTTTCACAATCATATGGGAAATGGACATTACTATGGGGTTACACTACAATCAGAAAGCTAGATCACAAGGAGTCACAAGGACCCTTTTTATCTAAGACCTATTACAAATACAAGAAATTTCTTTTCTCTAATGTTTACTCTTAACCTAATCTCAGTCCTCCAATTTTTTTACAACATTGCAGAGAAAACTGAATTGTAGGAAATGGCCTCTAAGGAAAAAAGGGTGTGTGTGTGCGCACACGAACACACACATGCACATATGTGTATGTGTATACTGCACTCTCACAAACAGGAATTTGGCAGAGACTCTAAGTGAGTGCTGAAATTCTCTAAGCTCATAGGCCTATCGAACTGATGTAAATGGGGACATAGGGGGCATAAGTCAAGGAGACCCAGGCACACTGTGCTTGCATACTTTATCTTTATGAGTATTTTTTACTGCCTCTAAGAAGTATGCTCTCTCTTATCTTTGAAATCACAAGAAATTCACTTGATCTAATTCTCCTTTTACTGCTTTTGCTATTGACTTGAGTACAAAAAATAATCTAAACAAACAAACAAAAAACAAAACAGCTTCACAAGAAAATAATGATACAAGCTTGTGTATACATAACACATGACATTTGGTCTCAGTGTTGAAAAATAATAGGAAGTGGTAGTAATGAAGTTGATGTGAAGAGTGTGTGTCTGTTTAAGAAGGCATCTCCATTTGGCCATGCCACGTATAGACACAGGATGGCCACATCTTCCTCTTTTCCTCTCTAGGGTAGAAATCCAGATTTTTCCATGAAATCTTCAAATTTATAAATGTTGCCTCAAATAGGATAGGACAAACAAAACATGTTGACAGGGTTTTCAGGCTGCCAAATTTTAGATTTCCCCGAATATATAATTTCATTTTCCTTCCATCTCATGGACCAATAAACTTTGCACTTGAACCATCTCTAGCACCACTCAGTGGGTATACCAGGAGGGAGACAGAGGCTAGAGAGGAGCCTTGACCTCCCTCTAGTGGTTAGAAAGTGCCAAAACAACACTCATTCTGTTCATTTATTGAAAACTTGCATCTGTGTGAAACTATAATCAGCAAAGCAGACTCTGGCTATTGCGTGTGAGATGTGAACTACATGGTAATTTTACTGCTAGTTCGTATTAAACTCTGGGATAACAGGCAACAAAAATAAGGAACGGGAACATCAGCTCAAGAAAATGCTTGAGATTTTTTTTAATGGTTTATTTATTTATTTACTTACTTTTTATTTATTGTGTTTACATAGAGTCTAGTGTCTCCCCGAATGCATCCCCCCTCCCCCGTATTCCCCTCAACATCTCCCTTGCCCCCCTCCCCACAGCTCCCTCCCCCCTTTCCTTCAGGTTTAATTCCATTCCTAAACAGTAGGGAGATTCCTCAAAAAATTAAAAATGGAACTGCCTTTTGACCCAGCCATTCCACTTTTAGGAATATATCCCAAGAACACCATATCACTGACTCAAAAAATAGAAATGCACCCCCATGGTTATGGCAGCATTGTTCATAATAGCAAAGATCTGGAAACAGCCCAAGTGTCCATCAGAGGACGAGTGAATTAAAATGCTTGAGATTTTGAAGGCAAGAATACTAGCTGTATCCACCAGGAAAAGAGGAGGATTTTAAAAAGTTGCGCTTTAACAGAAGGCAGGGTCAGCAGTACATGCTGTTGGCTGGAAGGTATATATTATGTTTTATGTATATAGATGAGATTAGTGTTAAGGATCATCTAGCTAACGTAGTAGCTAGTACTTCTGGCTAATTTGATCCCTGCTTTAAGTATTTAATAGTAGCTCAGCACTTGTTAATTAATGGAGAATATCTTATATCCTTTTGTTTAAGTTAACTTGAGGAAGATATTTTTAGGGTGGCTAATTGGATAAATTTTGCAATTTTGAAAAAATTATATAGAATTTCGAGTAGGTCAGTAATACAGAGCTAATAAAGATTCTTGAGAAAGTTAAAAAATGGATTCCACTAGAGCCTTGTTTCATTTGGATGCCTGTGTTGTCTTAGAACAATGTCCCCAAGTATTAAACGCTTGTAGCTCAAATGTCAACTTTCAAGGATGGTTCTCTCTGTATACTCATTTCCTTGCTGTTCTGACCTCCATGACACACTCAGATAATTTAATGAATTGAAGTACAATTGCTTTTAGAAGCTCAATACTTCATTACACATATTATACATTTGTTTTAAAAACAGTTTTTGAGTTGAGAGAATGTCAGCAAAATCAACCAAAAGAATGTGGGTGTTGGTACAAGGTCAGCTTTTCAGAAGCTGTAGGCAGTGTTATTGGCATTCTGTCAGACAATCACCATGAGCAGCAGGCCATTCACGGGCAGTGAGTCAGTAGCTCTGACAACACTAAATACGGTAACCCATTAATGTGCAAGATAATAGGTACACATGCTCTGACAGAAAGCACCGGAGAGAGGGAATATTTTATATTTTAGGTTATTTAAGAAGGAAATCTAAATAGTTCATGAAAGCCCAGATGTTAGTTTGTATATGTATTCATGTGTGTGTGTGTGTTTGTTAGAACCTAGATTAAAATATTTATACATATGGATCTCTTTTGTAAAGAATAACATTCAGATGGGAAGCTGAAAAACTATCAGAAGCTAGGCATTTCAAATGGGATATTAGCTAAGAGGGAGTCATGTTTTAGACCCAGGCTGTCCAATTTAATAGCTACTGGTCACATGTGGCTATTGAGCAGTCGAAATGTGCCTAAACCAAACTGAGATGTGTGTAAGAGTAAAATATATACTGAATTTCAAAGATCCAGTACAAAAAATAATAAATAATATCTCATTAATAACTTTTTATATTGATTACATGTTGAAATGATAGTATTTTTGATATATGGGGTTAAATAGTATATAATTAAATTAACTTGACCTGTTTCTTTTCATCTTTTAATGTAGGCATTAGAAAGTTTTTAATAACATATGTGTGGCTCACATTATATTTCAATAGTACAGCCCTATTTTTTTTTTTTTCATTTTTCTAAAGCTAGAAACAGGGAGAGACAGTCAGACAGACTCCCGCATGCGCCCGACCGGGATCCACCCGGCACGCCCACCATGGGGCGACGCTCTGCCCACCAGGGGGCGATGCTCTGCCCATCCTGGGCATCGCCATGTTGCGACCAGAGCCACTCTAGCGCCTGAGGCAGAGGCCACAGAGCCATCCCCAGTGCCTGGGCCATCTTTGCTCCAATGGAGCCTCGGCTGCGGGAGGGGAAGAGAGAGACAGAGAGGAAAGCGTGGCGGAGGGGTGGAGAAGCAAATGGGCGCTTCTCCTGTGTGCCCTGGCTGGGAATCGAACCTGGGTCCTCCGCATGCTAGGCCGACGCTCTACCGCTGAGCCAACCGGCCAGGGCCAGTACAGCCCTATTTTAGAAGAAGATATTTAATATTATTTTCTTGCAGGATTTCCCCTCCCCCCATGCACACACACATGCAAAATTTTGCAGAAGGGATAGGAAAGGGGCCATAGCAGTGGAGCATTTAAAAAATACAGGCTTCAAAATTCCACTTAAGGTGCTGATTTAGTGATACCAGTTCCCTATGCCAAAGAATGAAGTACAGCATAGTTATAGCACTGAAATACTTCCTATGCTGAATATCTGTAGACCTTGACTTTGGGTCCAGGAGTGAAAGGGCACTTATCATAGTGCATTTAATTCTGTCCATTTTACCAAGAATGAAAGGGCACTGCCAAAGACGCTAAGAAATGTTTTCTCCTTATCTTGCTTAGAGAACAAAATGAGCTCCATAGACGTGCATTGGTGTAGCTTCCTGTACCTTTCACTTCTGTTTTAGAGTTGGATGCTCTGAAGAATTATTTGACTCTGGTGGCCAAGACTGTATCATATGCACTGGGCTAAAAGGTTGACTTAATAAAGATTATGATGAAAACAAAATCTAGACACCAATTTAGCTATTTCAATCAACTGATTAAAATAATAATTTCTAGATATACCTGAACGCACATTTTTTTTGGTTTTGTTTTGTTTTTAGTAGGATTTGGCACTGGTACTGAATTATTCTCCCGAACTCTGACTAGTGCTGAGAAGTTTCTAGCAGCTTTTCTCCAGAACCATGCCACACACTCCATCCTTTCTAGTTTCAGTCCCTGAATTTGTTGCATCATCCATCTTCTTCTTAGCCAATGCCTACTTTAAGGACATTGGAGTCTTGGATGCGACCAGATGCCAATTTGGGTTTCCAAAGTCACCCAGCTCTAATCTTTCAGTTTCTCTTTCATCCATTTTAACTTTACTGACTTAAATGTTTATGAGCACAGCTGGAAAACCAACAGCTGAGCAGAGTTTTTGTTAATGGTGGCTGGGCCATTCTGAATGGCTCTCTAATGGTGTTCTCTACAATAAAAAAATGACAATGTTCCCAGCTCCTGAATGAGTTGGAAGAAAGGGTGAAGTTCCTCAACTCTTTCTTCAAGTGGAGCCATGCAATGTCTGCCCTTCTTCCAAATGAATAACCTAATTTTTCCTTCAAATGTGGAAATTCAGACAGGTCTCTGGAGGACTTCTTTTAGCAAATGGCTCATCATGCTTCCCAGAAACCTCTTTCTAGTATTCTTCCTTCTCTAAATGGAAAGTGATAAATGTGAAATTTAGTATATTCATTTAAAGTGATGGAAATATATTAAAGAAAGTAAAAAGGTTCACATTTTAATGATTTTTCATGCATATGCTTTCTCACAAAAAGGTTGAGTGCTACATTGAATGTTAAAGTATGAACATTTCATACAGAGTAAAAAACAAAACAAAACACTTTTACCACTCTTTGGGTTAACTGTTTTTTAATCCTTTCAGTTTGGACAATAAATGGAAATTGTTTTTGTTTTATGCTAGATTTCACTCTTTGACATCTTTTTGTTTTTAAGTTTAAATTCTTGATAGGCATGTCTGCGTCATACCAAAAAAAAAGTATCTATATTAGGAAAATATACAAAAGAAAGAAAAGTTTAAGGAAGTTAAAACAAGCTTCCAATATTGGCAGAATAGCAACCTTATATTATCTCATTCCAGTGGTTGGAATTAAAAAGATGCTGAGCAAGACTATGCAAACATGGAGAGTTTATGTAAAATACTATTAACTGAAGTTCACTAAGTATTTACATAACTGCATTACAGTATTAAACAAAACATTTCAACTTCTAACAACTAGAATTTTACCTTCTCTAATCTTTATTCCAGATTTAATTACCAAGAAATATAATAAAAATAAGGAATCCTATTTATTCTAAGGTTTTATAGGTCATCAAATAAACTCTATCAGAGTCACCACGCAAAGAAAGTTCATAGCATTGAAGGCTGCTACGTCTGTACAATGTGGTTTGAGAAACTTGACAGAGTTTGGAAGACTTCAGTGTGAGGGTTTTTAAATAGCAACTTCAGATTGCTCCCTGACCTACAAGGTCAGGATGAAAAGGGGTTAATGGTGATTGGCAGCTCATTTCAAGTTCTTTTCGCACCTGTCACCACTAACAGAGGAAGCAAAATGACACAATTCTCAGATACTTAAGGTAAGAAGAGCCCTTCTATTTTCTGAATGTGATTCCTAGCAGGGCAATGTGCTGAAGATAAAACTCAAACTGTGCGGCCTTCCCTGGCTTAATCAAGATGAATCACTTTAATGAATGGCTTCCTTTACCTTTTCTAGGATTGACAGTCTGTGCTTAGTTCTCAGTCTTTAGTAACCCTGAAGTGGGAAATAAAGCCATGACTATGTCTAATTAAAAAATAAAAGGAACTTATAACTATATTTATAGAAGGAACTTATAAACTGTGTTAAAATTTGATAATAATATATACTATTCTGTAATGGACTTCCTTAACTCAAAGAATTACTGTCAAGAACATAATGTCCATTCATATAATTTGATTCTTTCATTTGCAGAAAAAGAAACAGTAGACAACTAAATATTATCTGTGTGCTGTATGTATAAACAAATGTGTGTGTGTGTGTGTGTGTGTGTGTGTGTGTGTGTGAAGCCTACCTTATTTGCTCATTTAATGGTAAAATGTGAAAGTTGATATATTTGAGATTTAGGTAAAATGATGACTTAATTTCTTTGTGTTGATCAAATAAGTTTGAAAAATATGATTTTTATGTTTGCTCCATTATAGTTTGCACTGGGGTCTGGGCAGCGCCAGGTGTATGTGGTCTGTGAAATTGCAAATTACTTTCCTGCTTGTGAAGGGCCATTGTTTTGCTAGTGTTTGCTGGAGGAGAGGTTTTCGTGTCAGAAAGTTTTGGGAAGAGAGAGCAGGAGAAGAAGGAGAAAGAAACCATGTTGGCAAGGGAAGAGAAAGGAAGCCATGTTTGCAGAGCAAGAGCGGAGAGAATGCAGAGTGTTGAAGAAGAAGCCATGTTGGCAAAGAAAGAGAAGGTGTGCAGATGGGGAACCAGGGGTGAGGGGCTTTGGGAGCCCAACTGAGACTGGTGAGGCCTTTGATTCTAGGAGAAAACAGAGAATATTCTCCTAGTTGTGGAACCAGATAATGTGTCAGGGCTTTGGAAGCTCTGAATGAGTGAAAGGGAAGTGTTTTCCCTGTATGTTTACTTGTCAGCCAGTGCAAGACTTTAATAAAGGAATGTCCCACCATTTTTTGGCTCCACTGTTTCTCCACCGTCTGCCCGAATCCAATGAGAACCTGCATGTGTATTGCCGCGACGGCGGCCCCTGGCCTTACACTTTGTATATATGAATGCACTGTATTGACTTTTTACCTCAGAGACTGTCTGCTCCATGACAGGACTGTAAGAATCCTGGAAAGACTGACCCATTCACACTCAAAGTGAGAGTTTGATCATACTGAATTGCATCAAGCTGTCTGATTAGAAAAATTCTTGGGCAATCTAACTTTCAGAAAGATTTATATGTTAATACTTATTAATAGTAAACCTAAGTACTTATAGAAAAGAGAATATAATTTAACCTGAGTAGTGACCTATTGGATATTTTTAGAAATTAATGCCTATAGGCCCTGGCCGGTTGGCTCAGCGGTGGAGCGTCGGCCTGGCGTGCGGGGGATCCGGGTTCGATTCCCGGCCGGGGCATGTGGGAGAGGCGCCCATTTACTTCTCCACCCCCACCCCCCCTCCTTCCTATCTGTCTCTCTCTTCCCCTCCCGCAGCCGGGGCTCCATTGGAGCAGGGATGGCTCGGGCGCTGGGGATGGCTCCTTGGCCTCTGCCCCAGGCGCTAGAGTGGCTCTGGTTGAGGCAGAGCGACGCCCCGGTGGGGCAGAGCATCGCCCCCTGGTGGGCGGAGCGTAGCCCCTGGTGGGCGTGCCGGGTAGATCCCTGTCGGCGCATGTGGGAGTCTGTCTCTCCCCGTTTCCAGCTTCAGAAAAATACAAAAAAAAAAAAAAAAGCTTAAAAAAAATTAATGCCTATAAAATCTGAATGAAAACACACAAGAAAATTGACAGTTGAATGGGAAAAATACACGAGTCTACACACACACACACACACACACACACACATATATATATATACATATATATGCTTTTCCTTCTCATTTTATAATCATTAATAAAGATGAACATAATACCTAAAAACATTTACCTGCACATCTATGCCTTTAACCACTGTAGCCTTTATCAGATAAAGTTAAACAAGTAAGACTCAGAGCATCTTTAAGCAAGAACATTGTGTGGGCGAGGGTGAAGAGTGAGGAAGCGGTGATTATCTGAGTTATGCTAGGTTGATGTTTATTTCCCTCTTACTCCAAAGTACAACCAATCATGTAAAAAAGGGGAGGCAAAGACTTCCAATAACTGACCCAGAGAGAAGGCCATGGCTGGGTGGCTGTGGTGTGGGAAGATTATCTCTTGAACCCAGCAGTTTGATTGCCTGCCTTCCTAGATTGGTTTTTCCTCCCTTGACTGAGTAATAGAATATCATATGTTGCCAGCATGCTACAGAGTTCTGAAAAAATTATATATATTAGTAAAATATTTCTTTAATATTATATATATATATATATACACATATATGTGTATAAACATAATTCTTTTGGAGTTTTATAGCCAACTTTCTAAATACATACCTAGTAGACAATTTATCCCACGTGGAAGCTAAATTCCAAATTCTGGGTTTGGAACATGAAGCATGTTTTCAGAATATACCCAAGAGATGAACAACTTTCACAACTAAGCTTTGTTCCAGTTTGTATAAAGGTTACCTCATGGACTCTGAGTACACAATCCTACAAGATACAGGATACAGAACAGTGTCCAGAGCCTGGAATTACAGCTGTTACTTTTTTCTCTCTCTAGGTATTTCATCATCTTTAATACAAGGATATAATATTATATAATAGTGCTAGAGTAACCTTGAAGATTGGTTTAGAGACAAATGTCTTATACCTAGCACAGAGCTGTCACTGCCCTAAGATTATTAACTAAAGGAAGGAGTGGGAAGTAACTAAATAGAAATGGGTCATAGGACATTTCCAAAGAGTCATTTCTTAAGTGAAAATCTCCTCCCTCTCAATTTGCAACAGCTCTATTATGCCAGCTACTTGAGAATCTCACCAAGCCAACTGGAGCACTGTCATTCAATCACAGAAGAGTACAGTGATCAGGCTGAGGCCACCCAAACTTGGTTAGCTACTACCCTACCCAAGACTTCCTCTGAAAAGAACACTCTGATGTTGACTTGAGCAGATTATCTGAAATCATCTTCTGATAGCTGATAAGAAAAGTCTTCAAACTGTTTCCACAGTTTCAAATGAAAGCTCTCGCAGCCATAGTGAGCACGGGGAGGGACAAGCAGCTAAAGTGGGCATTGTGTCATCTGAAGACATGTGTCATGGGTCTCCAGTTCAACATAGTCCGATATTTCATTACAGATTCATCAGTGGTATTCAAAATTTCCTTCAGCTTAAGTGGTTCTTTCCTTGTTCTTTTCTTTAAACAGAGCTTTAATACACTGGAGAGAATCAAGCCTTGCCTAGAGCATTCACTGTGGAGGCAGTAAGGACTCCAGTATGCACTGTGAATCACAACACCTGCCAGAGGTAAAGTCGGTGTGCCCAGGAAATGCAGGAGTAATCACTGAAACCGCTGGCTGTAAACCCATGCAGAGAGCTATAAAACTGCAAAGCCAAAGGTGCACAGAATATTATTCTCAGCAATCAACAAACACGTAGAAGTATCCTGTTTTTCTCCTTTTCTGTGTTTACTATGATTCTAAGAATATACAAAAAGCCTGAGTAAATGCATTGTATAGAGATGATAGTAGAGGTGATCAGTTTCAAGTACTGTACTTTAGATGTGCAATCCTTAATAACATTATTCACTTATGGGGTTTTTTATGTAAATCTTAGAATCTGGTAGAAAACAGTGATTTTTTTTTCCAGAGAAACTGTACTAGATTCAGGTTTAATCACTTTGAAACAAATAGTTTAATTGCTCTGCTTGGATATATGGGTCATTATGAGATACCAAAATAAGGTTATTATTTTCCATTTTCAGAAAATGTATTCATTCGTTCATTCTCTATATATTAATTATGAACATTGCAGCTTCTAGGTAAATGCAAGGTCGTGAACTCTGGAAAATACGATGACAAATTGGACCTGGACTCTGTCCCTTAACACAGAGATCTTGTAGGGCTGTCAGACCCATGAAGTAATTTGCTGTAATGCAGTATCTACAGTGGCAAGAACCAGGGGAGAGAAACATTTCGGATATTAGGATTTCACAGGAGAAAGAAAAGTGGAGGAGATGATTCCAGTTGGGCCATCTGGAGACCCTCAGAGAAAAAATGTCACTTAAAAGTAGTACGGTTCCCTCTATATGTTAGTGTTTCATAAATTTTGTTAAAACAAATGAGTAAAAAGATACTGGAGGAATCAGTCTCACAGTGCCTGGCACATGCCAGTTACTCAACAAATGCTTCGGAATTGAACTGCAGAATTTGAAGAAAGACTATCCAATCAAGGAAAGAAGCACATGGGCATGGAAAAACAGTGGGCAGGGTTCTGTGGAAAAATAATAGGAAAGAGCCCTAAATGGTGGATGGGGTCAAATCATATAGACTGGTGAAGGAGACTGGATGGGATAGATGGATGAAGAGAAGCCATTGACTGAAGATCAAGTTCAAACTCATTGACACGAATCCCAAGGCTCTCTGAAATCTGGTGCCTACCCCCTCCTCTAGCCTTCTGTCTGTTATTCCCCTCTCCATTCGCGCAAGATTCAGTCCAGTTTCTCAATGAGCAGTATTTTCTCTCACCTCCAATATTACACATACTTTTCCTGGTAACCTTTCCACTTTTGTCCTTCCTCTGCCACCTCTGTCTGGCTCACTCCTTCTCACCTCCAGGCCTCAGCTTTAACTTCAATTCTTCCAGGAAGCCTACCTGCCTGCCCCCTGTACTAGATTACCTTCTCCTATGTTTTTCCACGGATCCTGCACTCTTCATGGCTCCTTATTGTACTTACCTGTCTGTTATTTGATTTCCCCTGTTTATGGCAGGCTCTTTGAATGCAGAGACCTGGCCTATCTGGTAGCTGTAGCCCCAGTGACTAGCTCTATTCCTAGAATACTCATTACATGAATTTGTTGAGTGAATGAAACAGACAAGATGGGTATTGAGAATGTTGATCTGACTGGAGTGCCTCCCACATGACTGAATGAGAGAATCCTAGGCTTTAAAAATTAAAAGTGACTGGCATGGTGTCTGTTCATTAAAATGTTATAAAATGTTAAATAGTACCAGTTGTTAACATTTTTTGAGTGTCCATTATGCCAAACATATGCTAATTACTATCCAAGCATTATCTCATTTAATCTTCACAGTTGCCTTATGAGAAAATTATCGCTAATAAGTGAAACCATCAATAAAATTATACATAAATAAAAACTGACTACCATATAAAAATATTTTGTCTATGTCTTAAATATCCCTTTTAGTTTGGCTACCGCAGCTCACAAGATATATATGCTGTGTCTAAAGGGAACTGAGAGGTAGCTGTATAGAGGGAGACTTAAAAAATGTGGAGTCTTAAAAAGAAGATGTGAAGTCTATAAAGCTTTGAATGACCTGGAAAAGCTAACAAAAGACTTATCCACTGAAAATCCACTGAAACTTCAAAGAGGTAAGTTTAAGATTTGCAAAAGGTCGTACTACCAAACATTACTAGTGTAGGTTGAAAAGAGAAAATTTTTAAACATTCTAATGAGTCATGAGTCATAGAGCTGTAATAAATTACTAATGGACATTAGGGTTTAGAGGCAACTTCTTTTTTTGTGGCAGAGACTGAGAGAGAGAGAGAGTCAGAGAGAGGGACAGACAGGGACAGACAGACAGGAAGGGAGGGAGATGAGAAATATCAATTCTTCGTTGTGGTTCCTTAGTTGTTCACTGATTGATTTCTCATATGTGCCTTGACGGGGGGGGGGGGCGCACAAGAGACCGAGGGACCCCAAGAGACCGAGGGACCCCTTGCTTGAGCCAGCGACCTTGGGCTCAAACCAGATGAGCCTGTGCTCAAGCTGGAGACCTCGGAGTCTCGAACCTGTGTCCTCCACATCCCAGTCCGACATTCTATCCACTGCGTAGAGGCAAATTCTTTATCTGAATAAGAAGAATAACTACATTCCATCATGACATATCTGCTGGTGCCAGTGTAATTTAAAAAACATTTTTAACAGGACCAAGAGTCTGATTCAATGCACTATTTTTATGTTCTTTACTGACATTAGAACAGACATTCCTAAATACTCAATTGTTGCCACTTCTTCATACAGACCTAGTATACTGTCTGTCTTTAAGCTCATAAAAAGGGTCACTAAATAGTAAGACAATGACCAGGGGTTCCACAGGCTAAGAACCTGAATTTTCATTCTATTTTGAGGCAACGACATTGGCTCCAAATCCAAGATGATTAAGAGCATCTAAAAAGGGAGGGATCTAATTACCACCATTACTATAAAAAGGCTGTGTCCCAAGGGGAGAATAGGAGCAAAGCAGGTGTGTACAAGTAGGGAAAACAAAACACACACACACACACACACACACACACACACACACACACACACACACACTTTTTCACTGTCTTCAGTTGATTCCTATAACTGGAACTTCACCCTTGAAGTAGAATGAAGAGTTCACCTGACACATAGTTTTTCTGCTTATAGTTCAATTTTAGTGTTTTGGTGGTAAATCCACCTGTTTGGAAGGTCAACCTTTTCTCTTTAAACACTTTGCTTTTAGGATGTGAGGATTTTCATTTTCATTTCATTTTCTGTTTCATGTGCCAGAAAGCAGTGTAATCAGAAATCTTGGCTATGATGCAGCATGAAGACAAAGATCTGGGCAATGGGGACTCTTAAAAAAAATGAAGACTCTCAAATTTGACTCTCAAATTCTGTGTATTTGGCCTTACCTAAAACTTTGAGTTCCGAGATTTTCTTTCTCTGGTGAGAAGTACCAATTTTAAGAAAAGTGGAGTAGGTAAATGCCTGCCTGAAATGATAAGTAACACCTTGGAATTTGAAAGCAAGCTTTATGCCATTTTTATATTCTGTCCCACTTCTAGGTATAAGCTAACATCAGAACAACAAAGTGAACTTACAAGGTTCTCTCAATTTCCTGTGGCTTCTCTGGATCACATATAGCACAGTCTTGAAGGCAGATGACTACATGACATGAAAGAGCAGGAGGAAACAAAGAAATGTCTTTAAAGTTTTTGGGGAAAATGTTTTAAACAAAATGGGGCATATATCAAAGAGAAAGTGAGGAAAATTGCAATACATGTGAAATGAAAGAACAAGGTTATAAACATCACCATGCTTGGCAGAAACGATAAAATATTTCTTTGTGAAAATCATGGTTCTGCTAGTTTTTTTCTCTCCAGAGAGCAACAGACCATCAGAGAATCCACTAAGTTCAAAACAGTACATTTTGGGCAAAATTTATACAAATAAAGTATGTAAAATTGGAACAACATTTAACACATGTAAATGTCACTGTCAGAAGAGCCCCTGAAGTGAGGCGCTATCTTTAGAATGAAAGAGGGAATCTACGGATGTATTTCACTGCCTGTGGGTATAATGTCCCCGCAGGAAACCTACCTGCTCCTGCTTCACAGCAGTGCGTAAGCAGCCATTTGTGCAGACATATCAATTCCCAAGATCATAATATTCCTTTGGCCCATATCATCTTAAAAGCTGATTGATAAACACTAAAATAACCCTCCTTATGCCTCTGGGAAATCACTATGATGTCCCTTTTCAAGATGATAAATACAGACAGAGATCAATTTGCAAGCCAAGAACGAATGGGAAAAGGGCTCAGGAGAGCAGAATGGAATTCAGGAGCATCAAATTTCCAGTCTTCCGTACAGAGTGTTCTTATCTCCAAAGAAACTCTAATAAAGGCCTGAACCATTATAACTAACTCTGAAATAGTAGAACATTGGCTTCAAGGCTAAAGTTCTAACATTGTGACAATACCTGGATTACTTCTTAAAATATTAAATTGAAAAATTAAAACAGAACCAGCAGTTCTACCACATTAAGAAGATATTAAATATGGTCCAAAATTTACCTTAAAAATTTTTTTATGGATAAAATATTTGGATGCTAAAGATAAAGGTATATTTATACACACATATACACATACACACACACACTCCACTACAATTAAGCAGTTTTCCTAATTAATTTATTGAAGACAAAGAGAAACATAAATATAGCATAATATGGAGTAAGTTTTGAAGAATCCCAAGAATCTAACCCAGATTTAAATGTCTGTCATTTGACCAACTTTTGAGCAAATCTTCAGAGTTGAGATAAAGCTTCTTTAAAAAAAAAATTTTATTGGGGTGACAGTGGTTAACATAATTATACAGGTTTCAGGTGCCCAACTCCACAACACATCTCTGTACACCATATTGTGTGTTCCCCCCTTACCCCCCACCCCAAAGTCAAGTGGGACAAAGCTTCCAAAAGAATCTGAAGAAAATAACACTAAATGTCTTGAAAGGTCTACTTTTGGTGACAGCACAGTAATCGTAGTGACATTTCAAAAAGAATAATAATGTCATATAGAACCAAAGGAGTTTGCTACATAATATGTTCTTCTAGTCCAATTTCCATTTACCTACAACACGTACTTCATGTCCTTCCTTCTGCTCTGCCTCCACCTTGTTCTAAACTGCTGCTCCGGTCCTGTCATCTTATTTGGATCATTTGCAGTAGCTTCCTAACTGCTTCTATTCTTACCCTACTTCCATTTATTCTTCACAGAGAGCTGGAATGATCTTTTAAAATAAAAATATGATCATATCACCCCTATCCTTCTTCATACTTTTCATTGGCTTTTCATCCTGTCTGCAGGAAAAACCAAAAGGCTGAACATATCATAGAATCACTGCCCACTTCCACCGTTTTCACCCAGGCCCTCTGGGTTCCTGTCTCGCTGGTGATCTTTCAGCTCATAAAATTTATCAGTCTCTTCTCAACTCAGATCCTTTGAACCTAGTATTTCCTCTGCCTGCAAAGTTAACTCTTATCATTCTTCAGGTTTTAATGTCAATATTATTTCCTCAGAATAAATCACCCAAATGAATTTAGATTCCCCTATTACTTTCTTTCATAGCACCTATTCTTTGCCATCATATGTTTTCTTTCATTCATTCATTCATGTCTTTTAGCATGCATTTCTTCAATAATTACTGTTAGGCCCCTATTACACCAAAGCACTGTTTTAGGTGTGAGAGAGACATAGTCCATGCTTTCATTAATTTGTAATTATGCATTTATTTGTGTGTTTATTTGGTGTCTTTTCTTTTAGACTGTGAGCTCTACTAGACCAAATTGCACAAAAGTTAAAGAGGTTAAAATCTGTAAAATTTTTCCCAATTTCTTAGTGGCTAGCCCCAGAAGACAGTCCCTAGTAGGTTAGTGCTTTTCCTCATTTTTAGGAACATATGAAATAGTAGATGTGGCAAAGACCACTAGCTTTCTCCTTTTCATGAGAACACAGCTATAGTACATTTTCCAGATTCCCTTGCCATTAAGCAATGTTATTAAGCTCTAGCCAACGGGGTGTAGACAAAAGGGGTATGAGCCACTTTCAGGCCTGCCCCTATATAGCTCCCTCTATCCATCTATTCTCCACCCCCACTCCCCTGTACTGCTGGCTGGAAACAGAGGGTCTGCTTCTCTGAATCACCACATGGAGGACAGTTTCTGGTTTGCCAAGAATGCTTGACTGACACTGGTCCATAAAAGAGAAATAGGGAGATTTATTCATAATAACAGCAAGTATTTCAAATATTGCTACCTAACTAGTTTGTGATCTATGTGGATTTGTACAAACATTGGCAGTTAGAGATATTAGCCAAAGAGGCTACTGTGCATTATCCCTATTTTGAATCCTGAGATATTTCCTAAAAAATGCTATTGGGCACTTCTCTTTGCATTCACGTTCAGTCAGATGAAAAACAGAGGTCCACCTTAATTCCTCTAGGAATTCTGTGAATCTCTTGAGCATAAAAATGATCAAAGTTAAATGGAGACCTGTAAAGAACAATAAATAATTTAAATATGTTATCTATGCTTCAAAAGAAATTTTAGCATGTTTTTTGGTACTTCTGATGTCATATTGCTTATAAAATTAATCTAAAATGATCAATTTATCCCAGACATTGACTTGTGGTGAATCAAGTGGTTAAATGTTAAAACTGGTGATTATTACTCAGTAAATTGATGTGCGGTTGACTCTTGAACAACACAGTTTGAACTGTGTGGGTCTACTTATACATGGACTTTTTTTTTTCAATAAATATATAGCCAGCCATTTGTATCCTGGTTTTACATCTGCAGTTTCAACTAACCTGTGATAAAACAGTAATTTTCATCTGTAGTTGAGAATCTGTGGATGTGGAGAGTTGAATGTAACATTGTGCAACACCATTTTATATAAGGGACTTGAGCATCCATAGATTTTGGTACCGTAGGAGGCCTGGAACCAATCCTGCAGGTACCAAGGAAGGACTGAAGCTTGGGATGATTCAAAAGTTATATGCAGATTTTACTGTGCAGGGATCAGCAACCCTTTTGCTTAATAGCTCAAACTGACTTATAGACATTATATAAATATAACCAATCATGGACATAAAATATACTTTTTTCTCAATAAAGGGCAACATATGACACATATGGTTTCTTATTATTTATATGAGCTGCATCCTTCTAGTTTAAAAACTCTCAAGTTAAAAATGCTTAAGTTAGGAGACAAGAGACTAGTTTATTGGTAATCCCAAGCATACATAAAAATTTTAAGCATAAATAAATTGTAAGTTCAGTGTAGAGAAATAAGAGAGAGAAATTTAAATAATGTGCCCAGTATTTTCACTTTGATTTTTCATCACCTAATGAGAAGTATTATACATACTGTTATTTGGACCATTCTGAAATAACTAATACAGTGACCTTTTATGGTACTCAATTAAAGGGTAAGGGTCATTGAAAAATCAAGAAACAAAATCAGACATTCCTCAAAATAACAATAACCAAAGAAAGTGAACTATGCAAATACTGTACATATCTAGTTAATGCATTTAAAATTATCACATCCTATACAGTTAAAACCTAAAGAGGAATGGGTGGTATGCCTGGGCTGTGTGGCTCCACCTCTGTTTCCTGAGCTCTGGGTTAGATTAAGGGAATAGATGAACATGAGACCCATTATTTCACAAAATAGTTACAAGATTAGGACACGAGTAAAAGAGTAGGAAATGTTAGCTGGCTTCTAGAGTCAATACTGAAGCAGTATCCAAACTATTTGCTTTTTCTTTCTTCCAGCCTTCCAGGAAAGACACTGGAAAACTCAAGGGACTCTCAATTTGCTCCAATAACATTTATTATGTGTACTTTGCTAAAAGGTTGGTCTAGGAATCCCTCTCCATTGCTAGTATTGATGCAACTTCTCCATGCACTGAGTCTGGTTTTATGAACACATTAAAATTTGATGGCTTCTTGAGGTCTATTCTTTACCCAACATACAGAGATGCACATTTTTAAGTTATTCTACAAACAGAAATATCTAGAATGGAGAGGGTATGCTATATTCAAAAGTTAATACTCCTTTAACAAAGCCTAAAGTGATTTTCCTCTCTCCTCAATCAACAGTAATTCTCAATTATCTGCCCACACTATAGGGTGGGATTAATAACACTCTTAGCCTATTCAGGAACAGACTAAAAAAAACCATACACAAATCATATACAGTAAATAGCACTACCCTAGGAGGTATATACAGCATTTACTATAAGTGAATAATATTGAGGATAATAAATGCCTCTAAAATCACACTATTCATCTAACTAAGTCCTCCACATAATGTAAAAGTCTCCAAATGTCTTCCAAAATTAGAATCTACAGGCTAGAGCCTGGCTTCATGATAATTTGTTTCTAAGATGACAACTCCTACATTATGTCCAAAAGCTATGTAATGGGTAAGCTTGACAAATTTAGGAAAAGACTTAATTTTCCTCCAGTGTGCAGGTGATCATAATTAATGTATCCAGTTTATAACCTCACAAATGTGTACAATTAAAATAATGAATTTACCATTTGAAAATAAATTCAAATACTTGGTATATATTAAAATATGTTCTCAAGTACAAGGAACATTAGGAAGAATGTGATGAGCTGTTTAGAATCTTCTTTTTATGCTCACTGTAATAAAGGATTCATTGTGCAAAGGTCTAGATTCTGGCAAGCTACAGCAATAGTAGGAAACACCAATGCCAGCTACATTTTATTTCCATATTAGGCTGAAGAAAAAAGACTGAAGTGAATTGCAAATTATGTTTTTCTTTTACTCAAAAATTTTATAAAAGATCAGTGATGTTCTCTTCAGATTATAATGTGAGGTGCCAAATTATGTATTTCTAAAATATTTCTGATGATTACAAGTATACAAATCAACAGTGACAAAACCATCTAACTTAAAAATAAACTTAGAGATGTTTAAATGACTAAAATTTTAGGAGAGCCTTTTAGTTGCCCAGTAAGATTTAGGATACATTTCAGTCTTCTTATTCCAGAAAGTCTTTTGAAAAGATAACCATATTTATTCTGGACTCTTAAAAAGTTACTTTATTAGTAGCCATGTAACTGTATTCTCTACAGAATTCTAATACAAAGATTTTAAATACTCATAAATAATGAAATTCACAAAAATATCCTCTTGATAATTATATAGTCAACTCCTACACGTCTCATGAATCATTCAGCTTTGAGATAATTTGGACCCTCTACCTCCTTTCTTTCCCTGTCATTCACTATATATATTTCCACTGCTTATTAAGAATTCCACTAGAGGGTGAATTGGACAATAAATGGATATAAATGGACTAAAATTGGTTGAAGAGAGACTGAAAGTACTCACTCAAATGAGGTTTGGCTTATTTGGGGATCTCAAATATCTGTGTCATCCCTATTTTGTGTTATTCTCCACAATCACATTGGCCATGAGAAGAGTGATAGAGAATTTAGAGAAAATCCAATACACAGTTGAAGAAATATGGATTTTTTGATTAGTTCTCGAACTCTGCTCTAGCGGTTTAGGTTTAGGTTACAGTAATTTAAATTTTTTTATTGGTATATAAAGACAATGCTTAATCATATATGGAGATTTACAAATCATATAATTAAGGAATACACAATCTGATTGCTGTGAATTGTATAATAATAATAATTATATTAAGGTTTTATATTGGCAACAAATCCTAAAATGTAGAGCAAGAAACATCATTCCAGTTAAAAAAATTAAAAAAATGATAGCTTGCATCATTTAATCTAAATTATGTTTAAGGACAAAAGTAAGGTAGTAGTCAGATCCTTCTGGCCATTAGCCTAGACGGTGAAACTGGATCTCAGTGAGACTGTTGTCAATATTTCTGGTTTACCCGGTGAATATTACCTCAAAAGTTCTTCAGAGAATAAAGAATAAACAGATTTCATTAAAGCAATGAAAGGTATGGAAAGGAAGGTAAATCAGAACTGAGCTAATTACTACATTGATGATAGGTCTTTCATTTCTGTATTTAAACTCTGGCTGGAGATAGGCAACTGTCATTGAAGAATGATTTTTTGTAGAATTTTTGTCACAAAATAAGAACATACTAATGTCAATTGCATACTTCTTAATGAGTGTTAATTTGGAAAGTCGTGCATTCTTCCAATATTTATTTTTCAGAATATTTGGGGCACACATCTTACCAATCGCGCTGAGTCGCGTGGGCTGTGCCTGGGTGCAAGCAGCGGTGGTAAGCACTGAAGAGGCCCAGAGGGGCTCCGCACTAGGACACATCTTGCCACTCTGCTTTAAGTTACATGTCCTTTCTACCCACTAATGACTAGAAAGGTCTCCAAGTTAAAAGAATGTTACCAGAATAGTCACCAAATTCTTTTTTTTTTCCTCATCACAGGCTCCAGCCCAAGATAATATCCAGAGATGTTTCATAGTAGCCTGCTGCTGAGTTATGGCATGCTAGTTATTGGCACAGATTCCAGGATAGTGTTCAATCAGGTTGGGACAGGGCAGCACTGTCCTGGGAGGGTAAAGTGAAGAGACCCATTGGAGCCAAGGCAACACGATTCCCCGGGAAACCCAGCCTGAAGTGGAATGTGCACGCTGTCTTCCTGTCAGGAGGTTGAGTTCCCTCTGTTTAGGTGGTAAGACTGTGTACTTGAATGGCATTCAAGAGTTTTAAATAGTGAAAAAGGTGCTCATTCTCAAGCCAGTGGACTCTCTCAGGCCCTGGGAATACCGACTGAAGGAAGGATTGCCCAGGGACACCCGGCTTCTATTTGGGCAACACTGAGGAAGACCCCAGTACAGCCTCAGGTGCCTTTATTCTGGCCCTGGGGCCACTTTTGACTTAGTTCTAGGATGCCTCAGAGGATTCCCATAATGGCTTCGTGGCCCCTCACAGCACTTCGCTGCTTTGGAAAGGATGTGGTGAGACCCTCATGGGAAAGCTTCTACTTCATTTCCAGTGGGTAATCAATATATTTTAATTGAAAGGCAACTATAAGTAATAAAGTTCAAAAAAGAGTGTTCTGAATATAATACAAGTTCCTTATAAATGCTTATTCAGCGGGTTAGGCTTTGCCAGGATTTTGCTCTATGTGACTGTTTTTCATGGGTAATTATTTAAAACTCAGCATACCTGAAACTATGTAATGTAATCTGGTCAACTTAATTTTCTGGTACACAATGCTTTCTGTCTCTGTTTTCCACCTCTTCTCTCCACATTTCAACTCTAAGCTACAGTCTCTTATATCAACTTATTTACATTAAAATAAAATACAGAACCAGAGAGAGAATTCCCCAGCTCTGTGCATACCTGAAACACAATACTTGATTATCTGGGCCACACTTTTTGAAGCATATCTGATGGGAAGGGTTGGGGGAGGGCTGAATCAGTGGATTGGGGGATTCCTCCAGAACAGAAGTTCATGCTATTAGAGGATGTATTGATTAAATGAATTATTAATAATGTTCCACCTGGAGAAGATGAGCCTCAAGAGAAATATGATGGTGGTTGTCCAATAGTTAAAGGGATAGTGTGTGAAAGAAAGACTGGGCTTGTTTAATCAGGCTCTAGAGGGGAAAAACAAGGCAGACAGTGGAAAGTCTGGATGTAATAAACAGAAGAGCTCATTCAGACTTCTGAGACCTTCTAGACTATCCTGGACAATAGTGAATTCTGAGCACTGGATAAAATAACTTTCCAGGAATAAATTACAGTCATCATTTCCCTTGCTCATAACAAGATATACAAATTATTCAACAAATGTTAATTATCACATAATTAATAATTATACCTGTTTTTAGACATAGCATTTGATAAATGACTAGTAAGTTCCTGCAGATCTCTGAGATTCTATAATTTGATAAAACCTTAGCATCATTGGCTCAGTTTTGCATATTATATACTCTGGGTCCTAGAAATCCTCTAGGAGGTTTTTATTTTAATATTTATTTGTGCTAGTAGTAAAATTTATCCCATATTATCACATAAATTATTTAATTATTAATGAAGTCTTTATCTCTAGCCTAGAGATATGTATATTGACAGTATCTAATAAAGTTTCAAATCCCTTCCTAAAAAAAAACACAAAAGACAAACACAACACACACATACAATGCTAAAGCAGTCCTTCATTTGCAATGGAAAACAGCTTGAAGTTCATGGGGAAAAAAACAAACCTTTGTTTAAAGAATAATTCTTGATCGGCCTAGCGTGCGGAGGACCCGGGTTCGATTCCCGGCCAGGGCACACAGGAGAAGCGCCCATTTGCTTCTCCACCCCTCCGCCGCGCTTTCCTCTCTGTCTCTCTCTTCCCCTCCCGCAGCCAAGGCTCCATTGGAGCAAAGATGGCCCGGGCTCTGGGGATGGCTCCTTGGCCTCTGCCCCAGGCGCTAGAGTAGCTCTGGTCGCGGCAGAGCGACGCCCTGGAGGGGCAGAGCATAGCCCCCTGGTGGGCAGAGCTTTGCCCCTGGTGGGCGTGCCGGGTGGATCCCGGTCGGGCGCATGCGGGAGTCTGTCTGACTGTCTCTCCCTGTTTCCAGCTTCAGAAAAATGAAAAAAAAAAAAAAGTAAAGAATAATTCTTGAAATTGTATTATGAAAATAGACAACAGCCAGTTGTGGGGTAGGCTAGGTAAAGGCTAGAATGAATCTGAAGTCTGGCTTGATTTCTATAGATGAGGGAAATAATCAGGCTAGGCTCTGGTGCAAATAATGGGAGCTATCTCTGCAGCTGGACAAAGCATGGTTCCAGAGAAGCTGGTAATAAGCAACAGGTCTAGAAAGACTGTTAGGAGTATCAAGGGTAACCTTGCTTACCTTGGACCAGTCATATATTCAAATACAGACTGCAGCCAAGAAATCAAGAGAAGGCTGAAACTCAGAAGGGCAGCAATGGAAGAATGAGGAAAGATCATCAAGAGGAAAAAAACCCCATGTCATAGTGACCATAGCTAAGATCATCCACACCCTTGCAGTCTCAATGACTATGTACAGATGCAAAAGTTGAACAGTGAGGAACGCTGGTCGGAAAATAGTTGATTCATTTGAAATATGGTGCATCAGGAGAGCTCTACAGATACCCCAGACCACATGAAAGATGAACAAGTAGGTCCTAGAGCAAATTAAATCTGAAACATAGCTAGAGGCAAAAATGATAAAAACCGATGCTGTCATACTTTGGGCTATCATGAAAAGGCAGTGTTTGTTTTGGAAAAGACAATAAAGCTGGGAAAAACAGAAGGCAGCAGGAAAAGAGGAAAACTGAATTTGAAGTGGATTGATTCCATAAAAGACTGCACAGGCACGAGTCTTTGAAAGCTGAGCAGAGCTGTTGAAAATAGGACATTATGGACATCACTCATTCAAAAGGTAGCTAGGTGTCAGAGCCAACTCAATGGCATGCGCACACACACACACACACACATACACACTCTCCTAGCATATAGCCTAGATTATAGTAGCATTCAATAAATATTTATAGGATGAATGAGCAAACAAATAAATGAACAAATACCTGCAACTTGGCAGTGGGTTTTTGTTATGAGTATTGAGTCTTCTTGGTGAGGCCACAGTCCCCATGAGAACAGAGATAGAGGGTGGGAAGTATGACAGGGACCAGTTATTAGACTTGGGGCACCAACACAATAAAATCAGGACAACTGCCTAATTACCACAAAGAAAGAACTGCAAATCTAAAGACTCTTAGGCAGGGAGATGTTGCTGTAGGGAGAGGTAATGAAATGGTCTGCAATACAAAATGGTGTTGATAATATAAAAATATAAAAAGGACTAGTATTTCTGATTGTCCCCCAACTACAGTTCTTAGCCATTTATGACAGAATTGAAAGTTTAGACCAGCAGAAATTTTCATCAAAGGCTTGTATTGGGACTTTAAAAATATAATCATTTACACCCTAAATGATAGTTTATGTTCACTGGGCTGTCCAGAAAAAACAATCTTTGAACTATGATCCTAATTCCATCTCACTAAATCTCAGAGAAATGTGCTCAAATAAAAACAGTACAGAAACTGAACTTATCCCATATTTATAGTTGTTTGGCCCCAAAAGAACTAGCATGGTTTAGAAAGCTGGGAGAATGGAGCTGCTGCTGTCAGACTATCCTGTGATATCTGCCAGCCCATCAGCCGGCCGTGCGTCTGCTCTTCGTCTCTGAGCAGAGAGAAATGCTGAGACTACATGGGAGCAGAGTGAGAAAAAGATCTTGAACACTTCCAACCAACTTGGACTTCAATTTAACTTCTATTTCTTTCTTTCTTAGAGCTGGAGTAGGTCAAGGAGGGCTACCTGTATAGCTTGAGCATGAATCGTTTCAGTACAAGAAAGGCCATAAAAGCCTTTGCTGGAATGAGTTTTTGTGTAACCATGCCATTAGCCAATCAGAGGGAGTACTGTTTGAGCAGAATTTGGGGGTGTGAGAAAGCTTGATGGGGAGGTCCCTGCCTACCTCACTTAAATAGGCCCATCCTCCATCATGCTCTAACATTTTACTTTGATATTACCTGAAGTTACATTATCTATCTGTTTTTCTGCTTTTTTTAGTTCAACCATATATAAGCTCCATGAAAGGAAAGATGAGGCCAGGAGGGTCTCAACCAGGGTGATTCTGCTGTCCTTCTCCAGGGGACATGTAGCAATATCTGGAGATACATCATATCTCCCAATGTATAGGACGCCCCCATGTATAAAATGCACCTTAATTTGGGGGCCCAATATAAAAAAAATGCATTACATAAAGTTATTGAACTCAAGTTTTATTCATCATAAAATTCATACAACTCCTCATCACTGTCAAAACTTCCATCCATTAGCTTGTCCTCATCTGTGTCTGATGACGAATCACTGTCTTCAACGAGTGCAAAAACAAGCGTGAAAAAGCGAGAAATGCAAGTAAAAAAACTACAACCACTGTATATATAAGATGCACCCAGTTTTTAAGTCTCCAAAATTTTTGAACAAAGGTTCATCTTATACATGGGGAAGTACAGTATTTGGTTGTCACTACCTGGGAGGAGGATGTTACTGGCATCCTGTGGGGAGATGGCAGGGATGCTGCCAAACATCCTACAATACGTAGGATATCCTCCACAACAAAGACGTAGTTGTCAAAGTATCACTGTGCCCAGGTTGAGAATCTTTGGCCTAGTGTCTCCAGTTCCTAGACAATGCCTAGAAACCAGAAGGTGATCAATAAGCACTGATTAAAAGCATGACTAAGTGTCAGAAACATTCTTCAAACCAAATATCCACATAGGGAAATAAACTTTTTGATTCCATCATGGGTACAAGTATCACATTTTTATATACTTACAAATGAAGTAAGAATAAATGCTTGTGAATTAAGGTGATAGTGAGGTGCCGCCATCCAGAACATAAAAATATAGAAACTAAGATGTCTTCTGAAAATGAAACTATAAATCAATGCACGATGAACTGAGCCAGGGTATGTGCTGTCCCCTTGAAGATAGAGACTGGTGCCTGGGCAAGTCTTACCCAAGGGGCAGTGTAGAGTACCATCTAAGAACACAATTCTGGAGTTTGACTGCCTGGATTCCAATCTTCATCATTTTTTTTCTAGGCAGGTAAATGAGCTGAACATTGAGTTTCAGTTTCTTCATCTGTAACATGGAAGTAATTATAGTACTTGTCACAGAGTTGTTATGAGGGATAAATGAGATGATGTTTTTAATAGTTTAGCAAATGTAATGACTAGTACATAGAGAGCCCTCAGTAAATATTAGCTACAAGTTAGTTATTTACAAGACTAGATTATAACTTCACATAGAGCATTAGCAGATCTAAAGGAACAATGTTAATGAGAACCGTGCGTGTGTGTGTGTGTGTGTGTGTAGTGTGTGTGTGGTGTGTGTGTGTGTGGTGTGTGTGTAGTGTGTGTGGTGTGTGTGTGTGTGGTGTGTGTGTAGTGTGTGTGGTGTGTGTGTGTGTGGTGGGGGAAGTCAGCAGTGAAAGCATAGAAACTCTAGTTGAAGAGGAGTTAATATTGATTGTTTCCTTATCATATGCTAGGTATTTTATTGTGCTCTGTATCCATTACCACATTTAATTCCCAGGAATAGTCCTTAGCTAGAGAAGGCTCAGTGACTAATCAAAGGGCAGATGGCAGTAAGAAGTGGCACTGAGCATCCTGGGACCTGTCTGACAATGGGCCATCCCTGCTTTTTCCACTATAGCAGAAGAAGCTACCCAGTCAAAAATGACAATGACCAATTCATATTGAGAAGATTCTATAGGCAAATTTACGTTTGCTGTGGAAATATATGCTTAGTTCAATGCACTCAAATATTTTAATGTCTCCAACTGATTTCCCTTAAACTTACTTAATCTTATTAAACAACTCTCTTATTCTATTTTCCTTCCTACATCTGCCTGCAGGTAAACAATGGGCATTTAGCCCATGAGAGAATCCTTGTAGCGCTTACATGTATCAGAATAAAATGTAATAAACTGCTTTGTGGTTTCATAAGTTCATTTCTATGACGTGGGATAACAAGGAGTCTGCATCTGAGGGAGAACGCTGTCCATCTCTGTAAACAGCAGGAGGCCCAGACCTTGGACAGCAGTGTTGTTTAGAGGAAATACCACCAATTGTCGCACTGAGGACTTTGTGAGATGAAGACTCAGATCTATCTAAATTTTTGGCTGACTAGTATCTAAGAGTCAAGTCGAATGGCATTTTAATGAACTAATTTATCATATTTATACACGGAAAAAGTTCACTCTTTGTATATGTTCTCCTTTTGGGCACTTTCTTTTCCTTCCACTTCTGGGTGGGCACAGTTTATTTTTTCCTATAATTTCCTCCTTCATGGGCAGCACCTTTTTTTTTAAAGCAACAACAATGGCTTTACAATCTGAAGGACCTAATAATAGCTGCGGAAGGGAGGCCATGAACCACACTTATTAGATCCTGGTTGCTGAAGGTAAAGAGAAGAATATGCCACTGATGGCAACAATGACTGGCTGTGAGACAAATTATGCTTGGGAGCTGAAGGTATGCTTAGTTTCTTGGCTCTTGACACAATATTAGGATGTAATTCCATTCATTTACTTCCTCTTGGAACAATTTTTGTAGAAAATATCAACAATTAAGTGAGCAGGGCATTGTGTAAGTAAGTATGACACGTGTTTGTTCAGAAGCTCCAGTCTCCGTGGGGATGACTGAATAGTTGGCAGGTGCCAACCATTTCCAGCCTCTTTTCAGGGCTGATATCAGAAAGAATGACCTGGAAGTTGGGATCAATGACAAAGTCTCTTAACTAAGTACCCACTGAACATCAATTTCTTCTACAGCATTTCAAAACCATCATCAAAAAATTTACTAAACTCATTTTGATCAACACCAATCATCCGCATTTTAGCTAACAAATGCATATGCTTATGGCATAGTCATGACTTGGGATTCTGTAAGTTGATGACTTAAAAGCTGTGGGTGAAGAAGGAGATCTTTAAAATAAGACAAAACAAGATAAACTTAGAAAGAGATATTCTATACAGTATTCTTCCACAAAGTGTGGTCCATGGGCCCCTGGAGGTCCCCAAGACTCTTTCAGGACATCCACAAAGTCAATACTATTTCCATAATAATACCAACATGTTTCATGCTTCACTGGTCATATTATCATTTGTACTAATGGTACAAGAGCAATGGTGTGTAAAACTTTCAGCACCTTAATAAGAATTGAGGAAGCTGGGTCAGACTGTACTGGCAGTTTTGATCTGTATTTTTTATAAAAGCATTTGCTTCACTTATGAGTGTCCTTGAGCCTGGCCTGTGGTGGTGCTGCACATCAAAAAGTGTGTGTGTGTGTGTGTGTGTGTGTGTGTGTGTGTGTAAAGCACTTGTGCAACTGTTTGTATGCTGGTCTAGCTGCTTTTTCATTCAACACCATTTCACATGAAAGACCATAGTGTTATAGTTTTTCAGGCTTGGGTATTTCACAAATATTTTTTTCAAAAATGAACGAAGTGAGCTGTCACTTCAAGTAAAATAAATGACAGTATTTGTTGCCAGTGATAAAATTGGAGCTTTCAAGCAAAAATTAGAATTTTTGGAAAGCTTGCATTTACAGCCACGAACATGACAGCTTCCCAATACCTAAAAAGACTCCTCTACTGAGAATGATGGTGATATTAACATGCGATTTTTTTTTTTTGCTATTTTAAAGTGAAATGTGTTCATACTTGGAAGATCTACATAACTCAGAAAACCAATATTTTCCAAATGACTAATATGTGATGTTGTGAAATCATTCAAAGGTAAACAATCTATGCAAAGTATAAGGAAGATAATGGATTTTAATGTGCTGGACTATGCAAAGGTCACTGATATGGGTCAGATCCACACTGCAAAACACCTTTAAGAAACAACCACTATTGAGTTTATGTATTATATTAAAGAATATCCATAATTATCTGAAAAAGCTAAGAAAACACTCCTGTCTTTTCCAACTACATATCTGTATAAGTCTTGACTTTCTTCATATACTTCAACCAAAACAACATATTGTAATAGATTAAATGCAGAAGCTGATATATGAATTCAATTTTCCTTTATTAAGGTAGACACAAAAAAGATTTTCAAAAAAATGCCACTTTTCTTATAATGTTTTGTTTATAAATTAATTTTTTCAATAAAAAGCTATAATTTATGTCAATATGTAAATTGTTGGGTTATTTTCTTTGGATTAAATTTATCAATCAAACATTTAAAATTTCTTAGTTTTAATTTCTAATTTAAACAATATTATTAGATGTTATGTACACAAATAAAAGCTTTTTGGAGTTTTCAATAATTTTTTTCAATAATTTTTTTTATTTAGTGAGAGGAGGGTAGGCAGAGACAGACTCCTGCATGCACCTTGACCAGGATCCACCCAGCAAGCCCACTAAGGGGCGATGCTCTGCCCATCTGGGGCCATTGCAACTAGAGTAATTTTTTAGCACGTGAGGTGGAGGCCATGGAGCCATCCTCAGTGCCTGGAGCCAACTCACTCCAATCAAGCCATGTCTACAGGAAGGGAGGAGAAGAGAGAGAGAGAGAGAGAGGCGAGAGGGGAAAGGGTAGAGAAGCAGATAGGCACTTCTCCTGTGTGCCCTGACTGGGAATTGAACCTGGGACATCCACACCTTGGGCTGATGCTTTACCACTGAGCAAATCGGCCAGGGCCGCAATAATTTTTCAGAGCATAAAGAGGACCTGACACTCAATGTTTAAGAATAGTTAATGTACAAAAATGAGTTGAGGAAAGGAAGTAAATATTTTAGAGAAAGGATGATCAAAATGCAACAACAACAACAAAAATAAAATAAAATAAAATAAAAAAGATAAAATCCCTGGAAGTTATGTTGTTCAAATCTCAATCTCAAATCCAAAAGTGGCTTAAAATACACTAAATAGATAGGCACTGTTATTATTTCTTTTGGTTGAGGGCTAGGTAAGCACCTCAATTTGTCCCTACTATTAACTACCATCTATTGGATACCTACTATGTGCTGCACAATCTACTCTGTATTTTGCATGTTATCTCATTAATCAATTGAATTGATATCACTTCTTGAATCCTACATAACTAATTTTAATGATACTCAAACAATGTGTTTGGATTTTAAAGAGAGGCAGGCTTTGTTTTCTTATTTATTCTCTTTTTTCCCTAAGCTGGAAACTGTACCACTGTGTAGTCTTTCAGGTTGGGTGTCTTGGGGGTAGTTCAACTTTTCTTTATCAATATATTGATAATGGTTAGAAAAGGAAGTAGAAATGTGGGTGTGTATCTATAAAACATATTGCATTTCACAATTATATAATTGATCAATTAGCCCTCTGAGTGTCTGACCATTAGCAGTGTATGTATTGAACATTTTTTCTGCATACAAGCTCTTCTTCTCCTATCCTTATCTGTCTTCTTTTCTGTGTCTCAGCTTGCAACTTTGCACTTCATTAAATATTATTCATTATGCCTTGTAATGTGTCTAATCATTCAGTCTCTTTCTTTTTACATTAATGCTGTATATATTTCTTCATTTTATACTTAAATTTAACATTTATTCAAGCAATACCATTCAAGATTTTTTTTTAAGTTTTGTATTGTTTTATATATTCCTTGGTTTTGGCATTGCAACATCATAGCTGTACACTGGTTACTATAACTACACTGCATTTCAACAATTTAGAGGTTAAATAAGAATTTGTGATCAGAGCACACATAGCATTGTATTCTGAACACCAAAAAGTTAACTTGTAGTGAACTCCTGAAACTCAACATGTTTGTAAAGAATTGTCTTAATCCAGATATCAGAATAATTACCATTGCTTTATCACAAGAGAGGTAAATTGACTTAAAATTCTGAGTCTCCTTCATTCATCAAATACGGCAAAATGTTTACTTGTTACTCTCTGGAGTAAGACTGTCTAGATTTCAACATTGGTTTTATCTATTATCTAACTTACAGGAATTTCCTATCCTTTCCATGTCTCGGTTTTGTCATTTGTTAATGGGATAATAATAGCCCATAGGGAATACAAAGGAATGAATACCCGATATAGAATATCACAGAGGACCTACTGACTCGTCACTATTGTTATTAGTTTCAGGTGGCACTGTTCTGAAGGAAAAAGAAAATCTCATTTCATTGGTTAAAATGGAGGTAAGCATTCATGTGCTTTCAATGGAGAGTTGAAATATAATAGAAAATCTTTCATGAATTAAAATAGAGATTTCTACATTAAAAAAATGTAGTAGAGACTGAAATTCTCTGATCAAATACTTTGCTTCAAAAAGATGAACAATTAGGTAAGCTACAGTTGGCATATTCCACAAGAACAAAATTTGCTAGTAAAGTGCTGAATGATTTTTGAAACAGCTGAGAAATCCCGCTGATAGAAGGATTCTCCCTGACAGGGGACAAGAGTTCAAGCTGTGTTCTGGCATTTTCTGCAGAGGACTTTTCCAAAATAACACTAGGGAATCATTAAATAAGGCACCATGCCCAGACTTATGTAGGAATCCACAACAAAGCAAAGCAGCATCCTATGCAGCTATCCCACTAGAAAGCGCCGAGATGCAATAGGAGCCACTTGGCTTGCTTTCTAAACGTTCCTCCCCTTAAATGATCATTAACAAAGGCAATGTAAGCTTCATGGACTGGTAAAGAAAGTTGACACCAAATGCCCAATATGGGCAAGCCACTTATGTTGGTGCCACCACATGAGCAGTAAGGAAAAGCATAATGCCAAGTAATGTGCTTCCAATGCCAAGGGACTTATAAATCCTTAGTGTGAAGTTCATATAAATTCTACTTATCTTTAATTAAAAGCTTATGAGGTTGAAAATTTTATGAGACACACACAAGATGATGTTGAGTAAATAATGTCCGTTAGGATGGTACAAAGTAGTAAGCAAAATACTACAATTCTGCAAACAGAAAAATGAATAAAACCATGTAAATGTGATTAAAACAACATAATGTAATGGGCATAGAGGACAGACTTCAAACTAAAATGAATCAGATGTTAAAATACATAAAATGTATGCACAATTGTGAAGTTCCCAGTAGGAGTTTGGCTGACTCAAGGTGAGGCTAACACAATTGTCCCACTGCGCTGATGTAACAGGAAATCACACCTGTGAGCTCTTCCAGGCAGTCACTCTTGGGTGATGACCAAGGATGGACACAGGAACCTTTGCTACATAGCTCAGGGTAGGAGCAAAAAGTGGCTCCTGGTAGCTCATCTCCCAGGTAGTAAAAGTAGCACATTAGTGTTCAATTTTGAAGTCATGTTATCTTCATTGAAATCTTTGTTACTGTTTGTCAACCTGATGAATCAGAAGAATTTGCCCTATGGATTATTTTCATGACAACTTTGTTGCATTTAACACAAGTAGTCACTCTCTGTTGTTTGTGGGGTTTTTTTTTCTGAAATATCATTTCTCAACAGTTAAATAGATGAGTTCCCTAGTCAGGCAGACCTCTTTCAAAAACAAATTCCAATACTAACTCGCTGTAAGTAACATAATCTTTGAATCTCAGTTTTCTCAACTGAAAAAAAAGGGGGATAATTATACTTCCCCTCAAGTTATTGTGAATATTAAATAAAATTGTAATAGCAAAAATAACTTTTAACCCCTATGCAGGCTTTCTGTGAGTCAGGCACTGCTGTATGTGGTATATTAATCCTTCAGCCTTCACACCATTTTACAAGGTTGGTACTCTTATTATCCTTAAGCTTTAGGGCCCACAGAGAGCTTAAGAAATGTGCCTGGCGGTAATAAGTACTCAATACATATTAACCGCTACTATTGCTTTTGTTACTTTAATTTGTAAACACTTCTTCCTTCTCTGGCCCTGTGATTGACTCTGTTTCTTAGCCAGACCTGCAACGCTGGGTTCTTCAGAATCTTATCCTTTTCATAACTCCAGTCTTCCTGGGCATTTTCATCTACTTTTATAAATTCAGTTACATTTATATGCTAGGATTTCACAAGCTTTATCTTCTACTCTGACCTTTCTTCTGAACTCCAAACACATACATCTGCCTTCTTTTGCCTGAATTGACTTAGCAGTTCCTAAATGTATCTAACTGCTCCACTCTCCAGCTCCACTATAAGAGCTACAACCTAATTAGTCTCCCAAACTAGACACTTTGGAATCAACCTCTTTGCTTCCCTTCAAATCCAAGAGGTTATTAAATTCTACTAATTCTTATCTCAAGACCAAACTCCCATCTCACTTATGGCCCAGGAAACTGATGTTGTTCTCCACCTTCTTGCTGAGGCATGACATATAGTAGAGAAGATGGCTAGAGTTAAGGAGGCCAAGGCCCTGAGAAGCTATAGTCTTCATTGCCCACTCACCCAAATGTGATTAGCACCCAAGAAGATGGCAGTTGCTGTGTTGTGAAGATTACTATGTACTGCCTTCTAATCTCTTCAATGTGGTGATCAGTGGAGGCAGGGAGAAATATGGTGGATTGCACAAATCCTAAAATGAGGTCTTCATCCAAGAGTTGTAGAGAAAGATCTGTAAACCACTTTAGGGAGGGAGGAAAAGCTAACTGTATCACATATCCTGTGGCAGAGAGGATGATGCAGAAGACACTGCTTTTGCTTAGAGAGGCTGTATGAGAAGCCTTACAGTCAGAGGCCTGGAAGGCTTCCATCAAGGCCAGGAGATGAAGAGATGCTCAGTGAAGAGAACGACAGTGTAGAGGGTTGTGGGCAATGGTAGTTGGTCCAAAATGGAAAGAGTTAGGAGGAAATTAGCTCAGGATATTTGACACAAGTCAGGGGAGGAGAAGGTAAAAGGGATTTATATGTTGGGTTGCAGTTGACCAAACGTAACAGGTATGAGTGGCCTGGAGGACTGAGGAAGCTGTAGGTTTTCAGCAGCACTCACCACAGAAACCCAGGTGAAGGGCACCAGAGGCAACCCTGGAATGACTTCACTATGACCTTGATATAGTGTTATTCTGAGGAAATCCTAGCCCAGGAAGCCAAGTAGCTTGTTGAGTGTATTCCTAGGACAATACTAGAGACCCTTTGAATTTGGACTGGAAGTACCATACTCATCAGGAATCAGAACAACAATGGCAATAAGATAAAATAATGGTAAGATAAACGGATTAAAAATAAAATCAGTTTTGAACTCCCAAGTCTCAGTTCTGGTAATTGTGGAAACTCTATTAAGTCAAATGAACAGATTACACTTTGGTATTGCTTTAGTTGAAGGAGCTTCTGAAGCAATACAATAAGAAAATTGTTCAAGCACCAGGAAAAATCTGAGTTATTTTTTAGTATAAATAACGTGGTACGGTTTTTGTGTTTTAGTTGAAACTAAAATTCAACGGTAATGTGAACTGAATTTTTATTTATTTATTTATTTGTTTATTTATTTTAAATGTTTATTTTATTGACTTTACAGAGAGGAAGGGAAAGAGCAGGAGAGAAACAGAAGCATCAGTTCCTGTACGTGCCCTGACCGGGGATTGTACCAGCCACCTCTGAGCTTCAGGATGATGCTCTAACCAACCGAACTATTTAGCCAGGGATGAATTTTTTTTTTTTAATTAAGAAACTAAATGAGCTTGTGCAAACATATGGGAGAACTGTTTTATTGTTAAAACATTTTATATTTTATGGAATTTCATAATTTAATAGAACACTTGATTAGTAATAAAAACATGAAATTTTTGTTGCTATATATACTATAGATATGTTTTATTAACATATTGAAATGAAGAAACATTATACTGTGAATATTATACATTTTAAATGATTGATAGATTATGAATATAGAAAAGTATAAAGCAGTGTTGATAGCCACTAGTAAAATCTCTCAACCAGTTAGAAATAGAAGTTTAAGAAGTGTGACAAACAGGTTTAAGTATGAAAAAAGGAAAAGTACAGAGGTTGGAGGAAATCAAGGCTGCCTACAATACTTCACACAATACTTCACACAGCTGTCTTTCTGCATTAGCTGTATCTTTAGGAACTTTGAAGCTTTATAATTACAACAAATAATATTGTTATCCAGGGAATATGCAATTTTGAAAGGCCAGAAGGTTACTGGAAATTTTCTGATAAGCAGTTCTTTGAAAAGGCATCAAGCAAGATTTATCTGGATCAATGAAAAAAGAAAATCTCAAAGAACATAATGCAATTGGAACACTGTATAATATGTAGAGGCCAAGAGAAATGAGTGTTTCTCTATAAATGGATTACTAACCTGATGGCTAGCTTTCTTTATAAAACTGAATGTCATGTGTAAAAATCCTTGTGCAAAGGGGATCCAAAGAAATCACTGTGACATATGAATTATGTGAATCCTTTGCCAAAACACTTATAAACATTTTAGTAGAAATCATTTGGCACAGAGTTGTTTTATATCACTGAACTTACTGTTTTATTAAAAATAAGATGACAGTTATCGGGAAAGAATGCATAAGAATGTTACATGCCCCTCATTAAAGCTAGCGGAATGACCTAAAGAAATGCCAGAGTGTTAATAGCAATTGTAAAAAACTAGATTGTTCTTAAAGATTAGAATTTATATTTTTGGAAATAAGATACTGCCAGACAGAAGATGAACCAGAAACTCCCCAAAGTAATTGTTAGAAGAAATGCTAGCAGTATTGCAAAGTCATTAATACTAAAGAAACAGGATGAAGAATTGTAAGAAAAAAATCTTTCATATTTTTTCCCAGGCTGTGGATGGACTTCTCAGTAAGCACAGCTGCAAGGCTACAGATCAAATACAGCTTCCTTCCTTCCCAGACACAGGAAGTTGAGGTTGGCATCACATTCCAGTGATGCAAAGGGCAGAGAACATGGCACAGGGCATTATACAGAAGATTGTTCAAAAGCCTGAGAGTCATTTCATTTGCAGAGATTGAAGAGGCCTTTTCCAGACACCATTCCCTCTATGCTCTCAAAGACATAATATCATCTGTGGATCTAAATGATCTAAACTTAATGTTTTGAATAGAGATACGAGGTCACTAGCTAGGAATAGGGAAAGAGGCATAAAGATACTATGAAAACCAAATGGGGACCTGGAAGGAGTGGGCCGAGAGGAGCTGTGGGGAGCTGGGAAGAATGAGCTCTCTGGGCTGAAGAAAGCAGAGCGTTCAGCAGCGGGTAAGAGAAAGCAAACACCATTTGCACAGGCACTGCTTTCTACGATTGTTGGTTCCCCAGCTGTCCTATGTTCTCATGCAAATATTCTTGGTAGCAAGGGTGAATTAGCTGGTTGGTTTTGACTAATTGGCTGAAAAAATATTCATCAGTTAAACCATCAGCTTTCTTGATGTGTTAAGTATTTTGAATGAGCTGATCGTTTTTTGTTTTGTTTTATTTTGTTTTGTTTTTTGACTGAGTCATCTGTTCTAGTAGACTAAGCACAATTTAAGGGCCTTTTTTGTTCTAGTAATGATGATGGATTTATTTTGTTCTATCATTCTTATCTGGGCCCTCTAGTGAGAGCAACATATTGTACATAGTGATTCAGTGGAAAGGAATGAGCCCAGCTGGTCACGTGACACAGTGAGTCCACTAGGAGGGTAATTCCATCACTTTTACACCATTAGTACAAACCCTTGACCACTGAGCTTATCAACTACAGAAAAATGTTTCCATTTTAATGGTAAGACATTCTTAATAAAAAAGTAACATCTCAATATAAATCCTCATCAGCTACACCCACATGCAAGACTCCTATCTGTATCGCTTTAGAAAAAGGGAAACACAAAGAAAGCCATTTTGTGGGAATTCAATAAGATGTTATAAAATGTACATGGAAAAACAAAGGACCCAGAGTAGCAAAGGCAATTTTAGAGAACAATGTTTGAAGACTTAAACTGGGAGATATAAAGACTAACATAAAATTATAATAGTTAAAATAGTACAGTATTGGCATGAAGAAAAACAGCAGATCATCAGGACTGAATGCAGAAACAGATGCTCACATATATGGTCATAAAGTGCCATTGCAATGGCAGCTGGAACAATTTATTTAATAAATGATGTTGGATCACTGGATACTCATATAAAAAAAGTTATGGTTGATGCTCTCCTTTATACCACACACATACATAAAAATCAGGCTTCCATAGATATGAATATATAAGGTAAACAATAAATCTTCTAGAAGTTAACACAAGAAAATATATTTGTGATCTTAGCATCAGGAAAGATTTCTTATATAGGGCACAGAAAGAGTTAACCATGAAGAAAAACATTGACTGATTGGACTTTGTAGGGCTAGTAGCGTGGCCGTCATCACAACCACCTGGCCCGTGCAGGTTCACATTTGATTCGGACAGATGGTAATGAAACAACAGAGCCAATAACTAACTGGTGGGCCATCCTTGATTCCTGCTCACAACTGGCAGGTGAAAAAATACATACAGAGGGAAAACACTTCCCTTTCCATTCAGGGCTCCCAAAGCCACTGACTTTCTCTGTTTTTTTCTTAGAGCCCAAGGCTCAATAGTCTCACTCAGTCCCCTCTGCGTGCCTCCATTTTGGCTGCCTTCTCCCCTCCAACCACATGGCCTCTCTCCTTTTTCAAATGGCCTCCTAGATCCTCCTTTTAAAACTTTTCAGCTCGAAATTTACTCCTCCAGCATACATTAGCATAACCAAGCCCCTTCCCAAGCATGAAGGCAATCAGTCGCCCCACATGGGCAGAGCCATTTCTAATAAAAGTGAGCAAAACCAGAAAATACAGATCACAAACTTATTTGCCCAACAGACTTCACTATAATTAAGAAAGTCTATAAATCAAAAGATAGTGTTCTAAGAGTGAAAAACAGAAGGCACCAAGTAGGAAAAGATATTTGCAATATGTTTCCAACAAAAAACTTATTTCCATAATATTCAAAGAAATATTACATATCAATAAGGATAAAAAAAGAAGAAAGAAAAAAGGATGACAAGTAGAGCAGACACCCAATTTTATGAAAGTGCAGCCACATTATAACCTCCTTATCACTAAGATCTATTTCTGTGTCTTGGGTGGAAATTGAATTGATCTGCCCTGATTTTCTCTTCGTAAGGTCTTGTTGATTACAATAAGTGCTCTGTTGGTTGCTGGCAACCTGTTGAGTCTGTCTCTTCTTAGGTATTAAAGCTAAGTCAACCAGTTTGTAATTTCTAAAGATTTTTCCCTTCTTAAAAATTTTGCAAAAGGAAGTATTCTGTTTTTCAACTAAACAATACCTTCTGAAGATTCCTAAAATAGGTCCTTTCGGATGTAAATCTTTCTTTTCATGTAGCATTTTCATTTTTGTTACTCTACCATTGTTTTTAACAGATGCTAATCCATTGTATCTGTCATCCAACTACTCCTTTATGGTAAAGTAGGCCAACAAAAATCATTTCTTCCACGTCTCAGTTACAAGTTTCTTTTTTTATTTTTATTTTTCTGAAGCTGGAAACGGGGAGAGACAGTCAGACAGACTCCCGCATGCGCCCGACTGGGATCCACCCGGCACGCCCACCAGGGGGGACGCTCTGCCCACCAGGGGGCGATGCTCTGCCCCTCTGGGGCGATGCTCTGCCCCTCTGGGGCATCGCTCTGCTGCAACCAGAGCCACTCTAGCGCCTGGGGCAGAGGCCAAGGAGCCATCCCCAGCGCCCGGGCCATCTTTTGCTCCAATGGAGCCTTGGCTGCAGGAGGGGAAGAGAGAGACAGAGGAAGGAGGGGGGTGGGGGTGGAGAAGCAAATGGGCGCTTCTCCTATGTGCCCTGGCCAGGAATCGAACCCGGGTCCCCCGCACGCCAGGCCGATGCTCTACCGCTGAGCCAACTGGCCAGGGCCTCAGTTACAAGTTTCTACAGAACAGTATCTACAAGTGTTAGGGTTGTATACATGCTCCTCAGTCCTCTGTATGTATTCTAAGGTAATAAAAACATTGTACATCTATCTACTGCTTTATAGATTTTAAGATGTTTAGATGACTTTATATAAAACAATTCTTTAGAAAAGCAATAACTGCCAGACTAATCTTTCTACTGTGTCTTTCTAGCTGCTTTCTGTGCCAATAGGCTGCTGGACAAATTCTAGAAATTTTCTTTTCTGATCAGATCAAGTCTGGATTCCTCATCTTGGCATTCATTGTGTACCCCATCCTACTCTTCCTTATGCAATGTCCTTCCAATGCTCCCCGAATAAGGTCATCTGCTGTAGCCAGGTTGGCAGCTGAAGGTCATGAAACAGGCTATAGACAGTTCTGTCTTTGTTCATTGTGTTCATTATTTCAGGTTTCCTCTTTTATTTATTTATTTATTATTAATTTTAATTTATTGTGTTAACATGGATTCAAGTGTCCCACTGAATATAATACCCTCCTCCACCCCTGTGTCCCTATTTATACCCCTTTTGTCCCCCTCCCCCTAACTCCTGCTCCCCTTCCCTCTGGGATCAGCCTTCCACTCGTTCTGCTTCTGCAAATACTTCAAGCACCTCTCAGCTCATCTCATGGTCCATCTTCTTCAAGGAATCATTTCATCTCCCCAGTTGATACTGATTTCTCTCTCTATTGAACTCTCAGACACTTTATAATTAGAGACTCTTTTTTTCCCTATTGTATGTAATTATACATTTTATAATGTTTTCTCTATTTATAGTATCCTCTAACTATTTTATGTGTGAGTCTTATCTCCCCAAGATGATACGTTCCTGAAGGAAAGGACCATGTCATATGTTTGTACCAATGTTCCCTGTTGCATCTAATGCTGCACTGGCATATATCATGCAAGAGGTTTTCCCCAGTGGAATTAAATTCTCCTCTCCCTGCTGTTCTTTCTGCCTAGAGGCTGTTTATTCAGCTATTAAAACGTGTATCACAGCTGCTTCCCACTGTGAGTTGTAAGCTCTGGATGAGCCGCAGCCCTGTCTAGTTCATCTTTTTATCTCTCAAGTAGCTAAGGTAGCATTGTTTATAAAAAGAATTTAACAATAGTTGCTAAAGAAGTTTCTATTAAGTTTCAACTTTGTTTAACATGGCAATATTTCCTATAGCTCTCTTTTTGAGGAACAAACATTTCCAGTAAAAACTGGAAGAAATTATGTTGGCATTGGCATGTAACAGAAAAAGTTTGATGCTTTCCTAATTTATTTATTCAAAAATATTGTTAAAATCTAAATATTAAATATGAATTAATCAGTTGTGTTGTTAAATCACCATTATTTTAAGAGGCCTCTGTATATTAAAAATGTAAAAATAGATATTGAATACAGTAAGTTTAAAAAGTTTTTTAAAATTTTATTTATTGATTTTAAAGACAGGAGAGAGAGAGAGAGAAAGAGAGAGTAAAAGGGGCAGGGTAGGAGCAGGAACATCAACTTTTAGTAATTGCTTCTCTCCTCTGTGCCTTGACCAGGCAAGCCCGGGCCCTTGAACTGGTGACCTCAGCATTCCAGGTCAACACCTTATCCACTGTGCTACCACAGGTCAGGCATAGTAAGTACTTTTTATTAGAAATGTTCATATATCAATCTGTTATGCTGTTCTCAGTCTAAGTTTTTATATCACTATTAATTACTTGACTTTAATATCTTTATACATTAACATATCTGTAACTGGCAAAAGTAAAATGAAAATTATCTTTACATCAGGGGTAGTCAACCTTTTTATACCTACTGCCCACTTTTGTATCTCTGTTAGTAGTAAAATTTTCTAACTGCCCACTGGTTCCACAGTAAGGGTGATTTATAAAGTAGGGAAGTAACTTTACTTCATGAAATTTATAAAGCCGAGTTACAGCAAGTTAAAACATATAATAATAATTACTTACCAAGTACTTTATGTCAGATTTTCACTAAGTTTGGCAGAATAAATCTTTATAAAACAACTTACTATAGTTAAATCTATCTTTTTATTTATACTTTGGTTGCTCCACTACCACCCACCATGAAAGTCGAACGCCCACTAGTGGGCAGTAGGGACCAGGTTGACTACCATTGCTTTACATGTCACAGTCAATAAAACCTCATAACAGCCAATCAATAACTGATTAGCTCCTTTTTTCCCTGCTATTTCGATTTAAACATGTCTTTATGTACTTTTTATTTAAAGGGGACAGAACATTCGATGAACTCAGACAGTCATGGGAAATTTTTTTCCCTGGCCCTTTGAGTAATTTTAATTAAAATTCAGTTCAAATCTATTTCTTAGGCTAAGCAAAAGCACCTGCCATGTTTTCTCCACTTAAGATCTTGAATTGAAAATATGAGCATTTTCCTTTTATAAAAGTGCTGTGTCTGTATAAAATTAAAATAGCTTCTGAGATCATTTTCAACACATTTGGAAAAATTATGGCTTTAAAAATGCAACTTTCAGAAAACAACATTGATGCTTCCTTCAGTCACATGACAGCATTTCTTGCTATACATAATAAATGTCGTCTCTCTCAGCATATGCTTGATTCCTTGAACCATTAGCCTACTCTTTGCCTGGCCCATGGCCAGAACACAGCATACTGCCTGCCACATAACAGGTTCTCAAAAGTATGTGTTGAATAAATGAATGCATGAATTAATTGAAGGATGTGAAAACCTTGCTTTAGCTCCCTTATGTTCTTGTACCTGTACTAACTGTAGTTACTGGTTTTAAACTAGAATCTTCTCCTAATATAACAATGCCCTTGAGTTCTCATGACTAACTAGTGAAAATTCGAGAAGCAGAGCATCCAGAAAGATAAAGGCCTTTGAGAAAACAAGGAAAAAAATTGTTGCAATATAAATTTTCTCAGAAAAGACACTTTCACCTGCCAGAAATTTCTCTAAAATCCAGCTCTAAAGAGTATATAGTATGAATGGAGTTCCCTTTGTTTCTGTTTATTGCAGCTCCTGCACAACCAAGATGAGAGTCCTTCCAAGTCTGTCTGTTGGTTTCACTTGAGGCTCAGATTCTGTTTCCTGAATCAGATTGTTGTTCCCCATTCTGGTGAAGCCTGCATCTTTTGGTCATTGACCTTACACTGGCAGGGTTTTCACGCTGTGCAGCTACAATGTATAATGTATTCCTTGTGAATTGTGCCCCTCAGAATTCTGGTCCATGTGGTCGTCATCGGCCTGAATACCTGGCCACATTTCTTATCCCATAGTATTCCCCCCCCCCCATGGTAATTTTTAAGAAGAAAAATCTTAGGTTTGTTTTTTTTTTCAAAAGAGTCTGATGTTACCCCTGTCATAATATCAAACTGGCATTTTGGATTAAACCAATATGGCTTTCTGATAACAATTCAAATTGTTTTTCTTTTATAGTAAAACACGAGTTAGCTGTAACATTTTTTGCAGGCCTGTTCTGATTTCTTTATTAAGAATGCAGTGCTAGTTCTTAATTTAGTTCTTTCTAAAAATGTTTTCTGCTGAATGTATATTGTCATAATACATTATGATCTTCAAGAAATCTTTTAAACACTATGTGATCATTTACAGGAGTGAGAGCAGGAAATTCTTATGGACCAAAGGTTAACATTGTAGCTATCTTCCCTTGATCAAGAAACAATAGCATTTAAAATTTTCAATAAAAGCCTGAAGTTTCTTTTTAATGGTATTTTTATGAAATAGCTCCCAAAGCAATTCAGTCACTCTAAATAGGTTTTTCTTTTTAATCAAAATTTTCTTTTTTTTTTTTTTTTTTGTATTTTTCTGAAGCTGGAAACCGGGAGGCAGTCAGACAGACTCCCGCATGTGCCCGACCGGGATCCACCCAGCATGCCCACCAGGGGGCGATGCTCTGCCGCGACCAGAGCCACTCTAGCGCCTGGGGCAGAGGCCAAGGAGCCATCCCCAGCGCCTGGGCCATCTTTTGCTCCAATGGAGCCTCGGCTGCAGGAGGGGAAGAGAGAGACAGAGAGGAAGGAGAGGGGGAGGGGTGGAGAAGCAGATGGGCGCCTCTCCTGTGTGCCCTGGTCGGGAATCAAACCGGGACTTCCACACGCCAGGCCGACGCTCTACCACTGAGCCAACCGGCCAGGGCCATAATCAAAAATTTCTTAAAAAGTCATAGGCCATACACAACAGCTATGTGCATTTTGGTTTGTAATAAGCAAGCTATATTGTGCACAAATGCCTCTTCTATGGATTTCCCTGTTAAGTCTATTCTGGAACTTAAAGCTATCAATCCTTTCTTTCTTTTCTGTGTCTTCAAATTATGCACTTCCATGAACTTTGTTCACATATAAGCAATTCAAATGTTTTCAAGTGTGTTCAATTTAAAAGTGATATTTTAAAAATGTCCTTCAAGTTGAGTCCCCATTGGCTACCCTCTCTGTAAACTTGTCACTCTCCTGCTCTTTCTTTCCCATCAGGAGGACCTCTTTCTTTTTTATTTATTTATTTATTTATTTATTTATTTATTTATTTATTTATTTTAGAGAAGAGAGAGAGAGAGAAGTGGGGAGGAGCAGGAAGCATCAACTCTCATATGTGCCTTGACCGGGCAAGCTCAGGGTTTTGAACCAGCGACCTCAGCATTCGAGGTTGACACTTTTATCCACTGCACCACCACAGGTCAGGCCTAGTAGAACCTCTTTCCAGCTGGGAATTCCCTCTTAGCCGGTAGCAACACTGGCTTGAGATGGGATGACACAGACAAAATAAAGCAGTTTTCCTTTCCTTTTCGTGTGGTTTTCTCCAGGTGTTTTGTTCCACTGTATTGATAAAGTTTCTTAAGTGAATTCCAGAGCTCTCCTGGAGCTGCTTTTGTTCATGGATCACTGATGAATTGTTGATCTTTGTGGGAGACTGCAGGCCGCCATTTTAATGATGTCACTCTGGCTAATTCTTCCCAATGTAGCTTGAAGAAGCTCTTCCTCTTCTTCAACCCAAATCACTAATGTCCACTTGGTTCTTTTTCAGCCTTCTTTTTCTTTTGGTATACCTGATTTTTATTTTTTTTTAAGTTATTGAATTTATTGGGGTGATATTGGTTAACAAAACTGCACCAGTTTTTGCTGTACAATTCTATAATACATCATCTGTATTTTGCATTATGTGTTCACCACCCCAAGTCAAGTCTCTCTCCATCACCTTCTCTTCCCCTTTACCTTCCTCCTCCTTCCCCTCCCCACCCTCTTTCTCTCCTGCCATCACCACACTATTGTCTGTGTCTATAAGTTTTATTTCTTTGCTGAATCTGTTCACCTTTTTCTGACTTTTAAATCAATGTCTCTACACAAGACACTCCCCATTTATCCAGCTGCCTGGTGGGCATCTTTATATAGATATCCCACAAAAGCTCCAACTCAAAATGTCCAAAGCCACTCTTGTTTATCCTTCCCATAGCTAAAACTTTCTCTCATGTCCTATCTTCATAAATGACATTAACATCCAGTCTGTTGTCAGAGCCGGAACCTGGGAACGATCCTTGACATCCTGCTTTTCCTCCAGGCCCCCGTTCAATTTCTGAATCATAATGGTCCTATTTATGAAATATCTCTTGGATTTACCCTTGCTTTTTTCTCTCTCACTGTTATAATCACTTGGTTTACTTAGATTAGCCTCTAATGCTGTTTGCTTGGGATTGGTAGTGCATTGCCTCTTCGCTGGTCTTGGTGTTCCTTGCCTTCCAGCCTTTCTTCAAACTGTCCGTGAAAGTGATTTTTCTAACATTAAGGCTGATTATAGCATTGCCTGTTCATAATTCTTGAATGGTTTCTCATTGTCTCAGTGCATATTTTAACCTCTTTCAGTCTTAAAGACCTTTTATGATACTCCTTGTCTGTCCAATCTTATTGTGCAGTATTTACTATAACATATTTTGTTTTAGTAATACTAAACCATTTTAGTTTCCTAAAACTATCATACTTACCCCACTAATAATTTTCAAATGATGTTTACTCCTTCCAGAATATTATTTTGCATTCATATTGTACACCGCTTCCTCTAAATCTGCCTGTCAAACTTGGAGTTATCTTTCAACTTTCAGTTCACTTATCTTTCCCTGTACTAATTCCCTACCCAATTGTGCCTTTGGGGCTTAGGTTGTGGCATCTGTCACATGAAATCGTGAGGACTTGCTTGGCTATATGACCTTCCCCTACACTCTAGGAGCTCCCTGAGGACAGAGACTGCATCTATAACACTCATACAGTAATTGGTACATGGCTGGTGACCATGTACATAGACAGTGAATAGATGAAAAAAAATTTTTTTTAAATAGAGACTATCTTCCTCATCAAGGGTAACTAATTTTATGAAGTGAATATAATAATTTTATGAAATTGAAAAATCATATTTGCAAGTCATATTTTGAATGTTTCAACATGACATTGACTTGAAGTTCTCTCTTTATCCACAGCACAAAGTCCTTAGAAACATGAAAGATATCACTTCCTAACAATGAACATGGTCTAAGCCTACAAAAGTGACATAGATGAAAAGAAATACTTAAACATGATTGAAAAACTGAGAGGACTGTCCTTCCTGACCTGTCTGCCCCTGCCTTTGAAGGACACTTTCTATCTGCCTGCTCCAGTATAATGATCTGATACCGTGTTCGAATAAAACAATGACTTATAGTCACCACTGATTTAAAATGCTTTGCTAACCAATTTTTAATTCTTCTGTCCCTAGTTTTTTCCTCATCAAAAATGATTTCATAATGTTGTGGTCAATAATCCAAAGCAAGATGATCTCCATAAAGGGAAATAGCTCTGGCGAGCAAATCGTTATTATTAGGGCCCAAGAATGATTGCCACAAAATTTTACAATGCCCCAAGATGTAACAGAACAGAATTGGATTGGGTTCTACTCTTGGTCTCTGTATTCTTGGACAAAGTTAATCTCTCTAGGCTGTGGTTTCCTCTTCCATAAAACTAGATTGAACTAATCACTGGATGATGTCCAAGCCTGCTCTCAGCTCTAAATTGTGGTGATTTAGTCCAGAGACGAGCTTCTCTGGATCCAGTAAAACATTAGAAAATTATATTATCGAAGAGTGGGAGGAGATGTGCAGAGAGGTAAGTTCTCAAAAAATTGTGCATACTAGTATTTAGAAGCAATAACACTAGAGCATGAAGACTGACTCATAACTGATTTATGCACTGAGAACTCTTCCAATCATAATTAATTTTCATGGGTATAATATCTTCACTTAGATTAGTACCTCTAGTGTTTCATAATTATAAGGTAAGAGCAAGACAGAAAGTGCAGGAATGTTTACAGGTAGGCTGAGCACAATTGAAAATGTCAAAGTGTAATAACATTTGCTGATGAGTGTATAAACGTTGTAAGATAAATGACAACAACCGTTCATGGTGTATTGCTCTTCAATACAGCTAATCACAGCATGGGCAGAGAAGATTCTCCCCAGTTCTTTTTATTTTTGTAATGATGAGATGCTATAGAATATGTTTGGAGTCTGAATATTAAATTATACAGTTATACACCCCCATGTCCTTTAAGAATGCATACTTTTACAAGATTTTTTTTTTGCTAAGAGCATGACACAGGTTCTGGAGAAAGAAATGGGCACCTATGAATAAAGATTTACAGATCTCAACAGCTGAGACTGAAGGAAACTTCTGAGAACTACACATCATCCTCTACCTGTTAAATTTTCATTACAGATGCATAAACTGGTTTATAAAGGTGGAAAGGATTTAGACTAGAGTAGAATGGTACTATTTCCTTAGTGCATAGGTTGTGGCAAAAGTAGGTTTACAGTTGTGAGTACAAAAAACACAGAATTTATTTTTGTATTATTATTACTTATTATTACTTTCCATATAAACAACTGTAAAGTTACTTTTGCCCACCCTGTATATAAGATGTGTAATAGTCGGTAAATGTTTGTGAGCAAATGAAACTGCACCGGTTTGCTCTAAGAATTGTTAAGGAGGAAAAAGAATTTTTCAGGTTGAGGTTTATTTTTATGAATTATGTATTTTCCTGACCATGTTTTGTATGTGCTTTGCAGAAAATTTGTATAATACAGTAAACTACAGAAAAAGAAAATAATCTTCAATATTTCAAGATTTAGAGATATCTGCAATTAACATTTCCTTTTAGGCCTTTTTTATTAGTATCTGTACATAATTATGGTTAAATGAGTGCTTTTTGTCCTCATTGTCATTGTTCTATGATGACATCAGCATTTCCCCACATCATTTTTATAGACATCATTCTATTATGTGCAATATGCTGAGCTCATAAAATCTTTACATGGATTATCTCATGGAATCCTCTCAACAATCTTAGAATATAGCTCTGTTAGTATTCTCATTTAATAGATGAGAATAAAAAGTTAATAAAACTAAACCAATATCACATAGTTTACAGTTAAGATATTTGATTTACCTCATGAAAGAAATGTACAAGCTTAAATGCATATAAAACCATATAATATTTTATTGAGTATATTTACCAGAGTTTTCTTTTTGAGTGTGCATAATTATTTATGTTGTCTTCCCCCCCAACTCCATCCCCTTGGACCTATCCATTTTTTTAACTGTATGTATCTCATGAAATCTATCTATGCCACTTGCACTAGAGAGACAAAATGACTCCACTCCAGACATCAAAATAGTGCTCTGTATGGTCATATCAGCAGAGAGGAAGTGTTGGGTCACCCTTTTTTTTTATTCTCAATATATTATTTCAGAGAACCTATGAGACATATCTGAGGAGTATCAGAAAGAGTCCTGGACTAAAAGTCAGGGGTCCTGGGTTTTAGACTGCCAATGAGACTGATTTTTTCCCCTGGTTTTTGGCAATGACTTAATCACTCCAGCCCCAGTCTCCTAGATGTCAAAATGAGGGAAACACCAGCCCCTAAGTGTGATGGTTAGTCTGACTCATCCAGTTCTCATAAGATAGTTTGACAGGCGAGAGCTTCTTAGCCTATAGAAATCTCCTCACGTACTTGGCTAATAGCCTTGGTTGCTAGAATAGGACAAACTGATGACATAAACACATTGTAATCAAGCATGACCTATTGCTTAACCATTCTGTCAAGAGTCCTCTGATGCAAACTCCAAGAAAGTTAAAATTTGCTCAAGATGAAAGTCAATAAGTAAATGTGACCTGACTAATAACAATAAATATAGACTCTGAACAAAACTTGAATGGGGATAAAAGAATATCACCAAGCTCTCTGGGGAAATGCCTGTAAGATATGTGACTATTTTTATTTATTCATTATTCTGAGTAGTCTTGTTAGTTATTTCTGATGGCTTAAATTTCATTCCCTATTTTCAATATTTAAAGCATACAAGATAGTGCAAAGTACTGTTAACTCAACAAATACTAGCATTTGCTCAGTATCAGTGGCGCGCTAGGCAATATCACCTAGGTCAGACATCACAAGTGGGGAAAGCATGGATTACCCCGATGATACAGATGAGTGTTATAAAAAAAGTAAGTAAATTGGGCTTTGCTAAGGTATGATTAGAAGCAAATTTTCAAGACAATAGTTATACCAAGCATTGAAAATTAGATCATTATTACAACCGAGCTCTAAGAATTTAGACAGTCAAAACAAAAAAGGAAATTGATAGATCAAATAGTTTTTCTTGTAGAAAAAAGAAAGCTTACAATTTTATCTTGAGAAATAAACTTTTTTCCTGGCACAAATTTCTATGAGAATCAGGTGGCCTACCTCCTGATTCTGAAGATATCAAGTAACATTTAGCACAGTACTACTGCAGTTATTCAAAGTCATTCTTTATTTTCTCAAGTACAATGTATTATGGTAAACTTCAACAGTATGCAAGGGCACACACACAAATAAAACCAGTTATACAGTAATGGCATTATATGTAAATGGAAGGGGAAGGGAAGAGTTAAAAAAAATGAGCTCTAAGTATGTGATCTAATTTACTAGAGCACTTACAGAAGATGTCTTGGCATATTCTTAGCACAGTCAATTCAAGGTTAAATCTTTTGATAGCTGTTAGAAGTGCCAATAATCTATGTGGTTGACTGAAGAAAGATCTATATCTTTAAAAAGCAGGTAAAAAGGCAGCAGAGTTGAAATTTTGATGGGAAAATTAAAAAGCCTGACATATTATTACACAGAAATGGTCACTCTACTATACAAATGGGTGGATAAACTTTTTCTCAAAAAGAAAAAAAGTTCTAGATCTGCTCTTGTGATATTATAAAGTCTTTAAAGCATGAAAGATGCAATTTGGGCCTGGAAATTTTATGAGCTGTTCTCACTATTACAGTACCCAAATCCCCAAAAGAACCTAAGAAATATTTCTGTCAAATATGTGACTATTTGAGTAGAAGACATAAGTATGGGTCCTTAGGGCATTAAACACTTCAATTAGTAGGGGTATTTGTGGTACATTTCAATACCAGAGGATATATATAAATATTTCATATTTGTATTGTCTTTCTTCCTGGTAGCAAAATTGTAAAAGACATGGCTACATACTAAGGCCATTCTTGATTGTGAGAGTAAACCATGTCATCATCATAGCTCAGGCTGCCTATATTTCTATAGTTTTGGGCATATAAGCATGTCTCCAATTCACTAAATACTAATAACTAGTTACTTAGATCTATGAAAAGAGAAAAGTATGGCACAATACTTAATTTATAAAATATAAAATTGAAATGGAATCTGTCAGAAGAGCATAATGTTTGGGTCTAATCATCAAGGATTGGCGATGCCTTCTGGGTTCCCCTTAATTGGTATCAGAGTCACTTAAGATTCAAATCATAGGAATATAGAGTCATAGACACTTTCAGATTAAGCACCACTATAGACCTCCATCTCACATTTCACTATTTATTATACAGAGCTACCGGGAAATAATCTTCTCCACTGAGTATCAAAATGGTACACTTTTTACCTCTTAGTTGATCTACATTATTCTCTATCTTCTGACCTATGGATGCTCGATATGTAGGATTATGTTAATCAATGCAAGAGTGCCCAGAAAAACTCTGAACATTGAACACTTATGAAAAACAGCTACAAGGTGCCAAGAGGCCATGAGAAGAAGATAGCAGGGACCCATTAGGACAAACAAGTCAGTGCTAAGAGTACTAATTACACTGACAAACATTCTCCCCATCTCTTAGTAAGTATTCACAGTATTGAAGAAGGGCTGCAACTATAAGGAAATTATAAAGTGTAGTCTCTTCTCTATATAAGCTTTGCTTAGAATGTCAATTTGGAAGTAGGCTACAGATTATTTGATTTATAGCAAATAGATTTTTAAAGAATTAAACTGAATAATATAATATGGGAAGCTCCTCTTCCCAGTGGTCAAAATAATTTTCCATCTAACTGGGCGTTATCAAATCAGTTAAATCTTCCCAAGTTTTATAAGCAGACTATTGCACTATTCTCTCTCTCTTTTCTGCCTCTATTCTTGTCTTCTTTAAAATTATCACCCAGAGTGACAAATCTACCTAAAATGTATTTCTTGCAATTCTTAGTACTGACAGCTTGCTTCTCAAGCAAGGGAAGTTTATAATCAAAGGGAATTCCAAAGGACACCATCAGTATGTTGGAAGAATGAAAATCTATTGAATAGTTTCTGAAAATTTGGAGAAAAAAACTTTTATGTTGAATGAAATAAAGATTAATAGAGAGTAAAATGAAAATACATTATAACCTCATATATATGGCAGACGATTTTGAACTCTCATTCTAGACTCTCCTGTGAGTATTCATTCATTCTTTTTTTTTTGCTTTGTTTACTTTGGGGCAGGTGTTTGGATATCAGAAACACTATGTACTCTAAAGAGAGAACAAAGCCTTTGGAATAACATAAAGAACCTTACATGTCTGGGTAACTATTTACCTCATTACCTCATCTCCTTTCACTGTAGCCTCGAATTTCAGTAACACCAAACTGCTGATCACTCCTTCTCTACATATCACATAGTTTCCTATCTTTGCTCATTCTTCTCCTTCAAGCTTCAATGTCCTTCCCCACTTTCTTTATCTAGGTATTTCTTGCTCACCTATCAAAACCCAACAGAGTTGTCACCTTCTTCAGGACATCTCTGGGCATTTTAATATTTTATTACTTAATATATTATGACTATAAATTATTATCATCTGTACCTGTCTTCCGGGCACTCCTCAAAGACAAGGACTTGGCTAAATGTAGGTTATTTTAAAACATCCAACACAGGGTATAACTCTGAGATTTAGGAATGTCTTACTCTAATATACAGGTTGTGGATCACGTAATTTTGACATGAGTCTTGGATATGAAATGATTATAAAAAAATAAGCACATGATGAATTTCTCTTGTGTTAATTGAGAAATTTTTTGCTGTGAAGTAGTGAGAGAACACAGTAAATTAAATTTGATTTTCTTTTATTTTGAAAAGATATACCCTTGTACAAGCTATAAGACTATCTAGACTTTATAATGCAAGATTTAAACTTGTTATACTGAAGTTTCAGTTATATCAAATAGATTTCTAAAGAATTAAATTAAAAAAATCTGAGAGCCCTCCAGTGGTCAAAATAATACATGCAAATAGTTTCAGTTATTTACTCAATATTTCTCCCTCCAAAGAACTTAAAATATTTTAGTCTTACTTTTAGAAAAATGCATGCTTTGATTACTTTCTTATATCACTATTATATTACATAAATAGTTATTTTAGCACTACAAGGAAGTAGATGTTTATTCAAATCATTCAAATAAGCCACAGAAAATAGCAGCCCGAATCACCCCACTTATCAATGAGAGATTCTGTGAGTAGTCGCTAGAATGAAATCACATAAGGGCAATCCTAAATCTTGTCTAGATATGAGTAATTTAATTCCTTCCACTGCAGTCATTGAGAGAAATATGGCTGTATATTAAAACCACTCAAGATAAAGAAAGGATCCAAGCAACCCTAGCTGTGTCTGCTATTTCTGTGCTCCCTTTCAGCAGAGTTGGATTTAATGTGTATAATCCTAGACTTGCAAAAGCACAGTGCGTGTGCCTGTGTGTGTGTGTCTGTGTGTGTGTGTGTGTGTGTGTGTCTAAACTGTAATTTTAATGGTTTGCCTGAGAAATGTGTTGGCTTCTCTTTTAGCAAATGCATATCTAACTAAGCCAGGCAGCAGCACTTAACATTTGCTTCATTTCTTTTCATCAGATTACCAGTAATGTTTTGGCAGAAAGCCCTAAGTAATGTCTCTGCCTTGAAAATTATCAAGCTCTAACATTTACCCAAATACTGCAATACTGATTGATGAGAGAATTTGTTTGTTTGTTTGTTTAAATTAAATCTGATATTACCTTATTAGAAAGTAAAGCTTGTTTTAAGAACTCCCGCACACATTTAAATTCATACATATGGTGTTCAATATAGGATTAAGATTCTTCTTTGCAAATATAAAACAGTATATTTAATTATATTCCAAAATCTTTATAGACTATCCTCCCCAAATCCATACTTACTTATTTAAAAAAGTTAGCAACATCAGAGAAGAAATGCTAAGAAAAACTTTTATGCTTGTATAATTTATTACTGAGTTTTTTTCTTTTTACTTGTTTTTAAATGTTTTAGACAGAAAGAAAATGTTCATCAGTTTTCCTTTGTAGAGTAATGTATGCAGATTTATCAATTTAGTCAATATTCCTAAATTTAAAAAAAGAATCAAGTTCAGTTAGTATCTGTGAATGACCTTCAAGAATTCAGCCTACTGAAAAAAATATTAAGGTAATTCTCAGAAAGCATACTCTCATAGACTAAGCTACTGCCTAAGACAAAAATGGGCATCTCAGGAGGTTACACTGTGTCTTTGAGGCCACTGGGGTACCACAGAGGAGACTGAAGCAATAATTTACCCTTGTGCAATGAAAAATATAATGTAACTTGCACATCAGGATCCTCTGCCTCATTAAGTTAAACACTTCCCTCAGGCCATTTTGAAGTGGAGATTATAGTACTGTAAATCTAAGTAACTTAGATTTATGTTCCCGTGTCTGGTAAATGGTTACAGTAGGTATTTCTCAGCATTATGAATGTTTAAGGTGCTAGGCAGTTTCCGAATGTAGATATTACTGACTATATCATTTGGCAAAAAAGAGGTAGAGATAGAGTTCTGTTGTGTGGCTATTCAAAGAATTGCCAAGGAACAACCCTGCAGTTCTGTGAAGAGATTGTCAGAGCCTTCTGCAATGAATTTTTAGAGGTGTTGCTGACATCGTTATGGTTTCTGAATTTTATTATTACCTCAGGGAAAAATATGAACAGTAATCAGAAGAAAAATGTCTGCTAAGAATTTATGCTACCGACACTTTTAATGAAATGATTTCTCTTTCTATGATGCAGAAAGAAGGTATATTTTCGGACTATTCTTTTAAATGTATTGGTTTATGTCCTACTTTTGAAATGGAGGGAGAAAAAATGAAATGCTGATAAATAAAAGGCAGAATAACGTTGCCAGATTGGACAAGGTGATAAAAATACACATGCATCCGCCCCCACCTAAACACCCTGATGCCTATAACTGAATCCAATAGCTAGGGTTTTCTTTGAATTGAGTTGCTAATAGTATAAAAGTTAATGGAACAATTGGTTCATTTTAAGTGGTCACAGCACTTAATTGCATATAATACACATTTAAAAAAATGGACATTTTGTTCTTGTTAGTCTATTACCCTTCTTACACAGAAAAATTCCCATCAATGTTAACTTTAGGAGAGTATCTTTTGAAACCCAAAATTTTCTTTTCTTTTTTTAAGCTTCAAAAAATTTTAACTTAGAGTAGGTGAACAAAAATAGTCGAGTCGAGAAACTGATGTTGAAGATGAGTTTTCTCTTCACAAGGTCTTCATAAAAAAAGGGTAACTAAATCTAATGCATTAATTATGAATAACCATATTCTAAAATGAAATAAGTTTTAGTTTCTAATGAAATGGGTAAAATTTCACATCCCTTTTGAATTGTGGATTTGATGAACACAGCCAGTCTCCTTTATCCATCATTTTATCACAAATTATAAGCCTGAATAAAATTGACCAAATATTATCAAATACCCTATCAGTTTAAAATTTAATTTGTGTTGGTATTTAAATCAATTCCATTTATCAAGAGAATACAAAGTGCCCAAAGATTTTAAAATATCTTTTAAAAATAAAGATATTTTTAAAAGTACTTTAAAATTCTAAGCTTTATGTTCTCAAAATATTACTTGAACTATCATATCACATTGTCACATTTTTAATTAATACCATAAACAAGGGGATGATTTAAACCAGAATTTACCAAGTGTGCTAACATGTGTATTAAAAAGTGTGTTAAAACAGGATATATATGTGTGTATGTATATATATCAAATGTTAAGATATGTATTAATATATTATGCTTATATATTACAATTATATATATTCAAAATAGCTTGAGAGAGACTGGGTTAAAGGAAATCAAACAAATCTCTTGAGTGTAAAACTTTAAAAATTCTTTTTTTAAAAAATGTTTTAAAGAATTTATTCATTTTAGAGAGGAGAGAGAGAGAGAGAAGGGAGGAGCAGGAAGCTTCAACTCCTATATGTGTCTTGACCAGGCAAGCCCAGGGTTTTGAACCGGCAACATCAGCATTCCAGGTCGACGCTTTATTCACTGTGCCACCACAGGTCAGGCTAAAAATTCTTAATGCTAATAATAGTCACCTAAATCTCCAAGGGAGGAATATAGTAAACAGTGCTTCCCAAATTAATCTGATCCAGGATTCTCATCTTTTTTTATTCTTCCATATAGAATTTCCTAGAATTATTGCTCCCAAGAACATAAATTGGATTTGCTGATTTTAAACACAAAAGACCTCACCTGACCAGACAGTGGCGTAGTGGATAGAGCGTCAGCCAGGGACACTGAGGACCCAGGTTTGAAACCCTGAGGTTGCCGGCTTGAGCACGGGCTCACCAGCTTGAGTGTGGGTTGATGGTTTGAGTGTGGGATCATAGAATTGACCCCGTGGTCACTAGCTTGAGCCCGAAGGTTGGTGGTTTGAGCAAGGGGTCACTGGCTTGGCTGAAGCCCCTGGTCAAGGCACGTATGAACTCAAAACTGTGCATTTCTAACCTACAATGTACCACATACCATTTCTCTGTGGCATTATTTTAAAGCCTCATCCTTTTACTTTGCTTCCTGGGCAAAGTGGAGGCTGGGTATCAGCATTACATTCAGTTATGCTTTACTTCTCTGCTACACACGATCAGTTCCTAGAAATGGGAAAGTATTAATATTTTACATTTGATCTCTACCATCTATAGGAATTGCCCCATCAAAGGCTCTCTTCCCTTACCCAAACTGTGGGCAGGACTCCCTGAGAGATAAGTGTGTGGACAGGTAAAATGCGAGGATTCCAAAGGACCGGAAAAGCTGTGACAAAAAAGGTCACAAACGCTTAGGACACAGCAAAGATTTAGAGAACCAAAAAGTATAGCACAGATGAAATGCCAAAGGATGAAAAGAGATAAAGAAGAATGGCTTCAGATTGCAGGATATTTCCCTACATGTTACCAAGTATGGACCTATTATTTTTTTTTTTTGATTTTTTTTTTGTATTTTTCTGAAGTTGGAAATGGGGAGGCAGTCAGACAGACTCCCGCATGCGCCTGACCAGGATCCACCCAGCATACCCACCAAGGGGCGATGCTCTGCCCATCTGAGGCGTTGCTCTGTTGCAACCAGAGCCATTCTAGCGCCTGAGGCAGAGGCCACAGAGCCATCCTCAGTGCCCGGGCCAACTTTGCTCCAATGGAGCCTCAGCTGTGGGAGGGGAAGAGAGAGACAGAGAGGAAGGAGTGAGGGAGGGGTGGAGAAGCAGATGGGCGCTTCTCCTGTGTGCCCTGGCTGGGAATCGAACCCTGGACTCCCGTACGCCAGGCCGACGCTCTACCACTGAGCCAACTGGCCAGGGCCTATGGGCCTATTATTGTTTACAGGTTAAGTCTAGATCTATACTCTTCAGGGGTTTGGGGCTGCCTATCATCCATTAGTGTGGAATTCATTAGAATTCTTAATAAATATTTCAGTCCTTTCTCTTTCCAGGCATGTGTTAGGATTGCACTCTGTACCCAAATGAAGTTAGATGTGGCCACGTGGCAAGCTTTGGCCAAGAAAATGAGAGTATAGGGGAACATGGATTATTTCCAAGGGAAAGCAACAGTGTAGAGAAGGCCCCTCAGCCAACCCACAATACATAATTTGCATAAGCAAAAGAAAATCTTGCTTTTTATAAACTACTGAGATTTAGGGGATGTTTGTCACCTCGGCAATCCACACATAGTATATCTGGAGTACTTCATACATCTGCATCTTAGCTTTATCATACATAAAAGAAAATAGTATGTCTCTTATCTACAAATAATGGGAAACACTAGATGCATCTTAGAAGAGAATTGCTACTAATGTGAGGTATTAAAAACAACATCTTTTGATAAGTTTATGTATATCTACAAATGTGTAGTAATGAACAGTCTAAGACTAGGAAGTTCATATGCATTAGAAGATAAATTTCATGCAAAATTAATCTACATCTTTTAATGAAATTAGTTAAGGCATCTATCATCTTGAACCATAATTAATTCAGTTACTTCATTCTTCCAGCATTCATAAATTTGTATACTACCACATTACATAGGAATGGGGTTCAGAAAGTTATGTGAGACTAAAAGAGAAATAATAAAAATAAATATGGTTCTCTTTAAAACCACAGGCTTTTCAAAGCTTTCATGATTCAGGGTGTTTGAGTCTTCTTTACACTATATATATATATCAAGAATGCAAAGTCTAACTTTATGCCAATAAATGTATTATTTTATATTAAGATACAACACAATTTCTTATGTGACAATGATACATGTTCTATTTAACTTTTTTTTAAGAATTAGTTTTGATAATTCTTTAAGGTATATTAAAATGAAAGCAGTATTTGCTAAATATGAGGTTTAAAGTAATTAAGTAATCCCAAGACTATTCTAAAACTTGATTTTCTGAGAGGATAACAGTAATTATTAAGGAAAGCCAAGGTGACATTTTAAACAAGTGTGAAAATTAGCACAAAAAATTAAGAATATGAATAAAATAATAATATAATTTTGTTTTAGCGAGCGAGAGAGAGAGAGACAGATAGGTCAGGACAGAGATGAGAAGTATCAACTCATAATTGTGGCACCTTAGTTGTTCATTGATTGTTTTTCTCATATTGCCTTGACCAGTGGGCTCCAGCAGAGCCAGTGACCCCTTGCTCAAGCCAGTGACCTTGGGCTTCAAGCCAGTGACCATGGGGTCATGTCTATAATCCCACACTCAAGCTGGTGATCCTGCGCTCAAGCTGGGAGCCTACACTCAAGCTGATGACCTTGGAGTTCAAACCTGGGTCCTCAGGGTCTCAGGTCAACACTCTATCCACTGCACTACCACCTGGTCAGGCTAATATAAATGAAATTTTAACTTAAATCCATGAATACTTCAGTGTAAGTGTCCTGTGAAAGGGGTTAAGTCAATAATTTCATTGTCTGGCACATTTAAGGAAGGCATAGATAGGAGCTTGATACAGATTTGTTGAGTTAATAAGACAAATTAGCTCAGCTACTTGGAAACTACAATTTAAAATCAGCTAATTTTTAAAAGCTAGTACTAATTTCTTTTAACAATGAGAAAAAATAGGAAAGGCCAACATTATATTTTCATATTTTGTGATGGGGTATTCTGGGTTCTTATCTAAACAATGACTTTGCACATTTGATTATACTCAAAGTTTTTTTGTTTGTTTGTTTTTGTATTTTTCTGAAGCTGGAAACGGGGAGAGACAGTCAGACAGACTCCCGCATGTGCCCGACCGGGATCCACCCACCACGCCCACCAGGGGGCGACGCTCTGCCCCTCTGGGCCTCGCTCTGCTGCGACCAGAGCCACTCTAGCCACCTGAGGCAGAGGCCAAGGAGCCATCCCCAGCGCCCGGGCCATCTCTGCTCCAATGGAGCCTCACTGCGGGAGGGGAAGAGAGAGACAGAGAGGAAGGAGAGGGGAAGGGGTGGAGAAGCAGATGGGCGCTTCTCCTGTGTGCCCTGGCCGGGAATCAAACCTGGGACTTCTGCACACCAGGCCGACGCTATACCACTGAGCTAACCGGCCAGGGCCTGTGTGAAAAACTTTTAAGTGATCCGAAACTGTAAAATTAGTTAAATATCTATAGAATTCATAAGCTATATTTCATCTGGTTCTCCCAACTATATTTAATTTTTTATTTTATTTTATTATTATTATTTTTTTTTTTTTGGTATTTTTCTGAAGCTGGAAACGGGGAGGCAGTCAGACAGACTCCCGCATGCGCCCGACCGGGATCCACCCGGCACGCCCACCAGGGGGCGATGCTCTGCCCATCCGGGGCGTCACTCTGTCGCGACCAGAGCCACTCTAGCGCCTGGGGCAGAGGCCAAGGAGCCATCCCCAGCGCCCGGGCCATCTTTTGCTCCAATGGAGCCTCAGCTGCAGGAAGGGAAGAGAGAGACAGAGAGGAAGAAGAGGGGGAGAGGTGGAGAAGCAGATGGGCACCTCTCCTGTGTGCCCTGGCTGGGAATCGAACCCGGAACTTCCGCACGCCAGGCCGACGCTCTACCACTGAGCCAACCGGCCAGGGCCTATATTTAATTTTTAATAAGCAAATGCGGGGTTTCTTTTAACTTAGGATAGCAAAACAAGATTAACATTGTTTGTCAAAGCCTTTAAATTTTTGAGAAAAGCCTGACCTGTGGTGGCGCAGTGGGATAAAGCGTCGACCTGGAACACTGAGGTCGCCGATTTGAAACCTTGGGCTTGCCTGGTCAAGGCACATATGGGAGTTGATGCTTCCTGCTCCTCCCCCTTCTCTCTCTCTCTGTCTCTCTTTCTCACTCCTCTCTCTCACAAAAAATCAATAAATAAAATATTAAAAAAATTTTTTGAGAAAATAATTTCAGCCAACTTTAAAATTAAAGTCATAATGTCATATCACATAAGCAATTAACTGCTTTCCTTTAAGCACCATGCTGTGATCTGAAAGCAAGGCAATGTTTTCTGATAGCTGAGATTCGGATCGCGTGCAATGAGTTGTTTTAATTTAGTTGTGTTGCATTGACTTATTTTCATTTGTGCTATTCAGCATTACGGACTAGATCTGTTGAAACGTCAGTTTTCCAACTCTATGACTTTCTGATTATGAATCTGAAAATATATAGCTATTTTATCACATTTAAACTTCTACCATCTCTCTTGTCATCACAATCAAATTATACAGTCTCATTTGGCAACAATGAAAATAGATAACCCCCTCCTCCACAAAATAGCAATAACCAAATGTATTAACTAACTCTACTTGACATAGAGGACCATTAATGCTCACTAAACTAGGCAAAGAGTCTAAAGTCAAAGAATAATAATGTTTAGAAAGAAAAAGAATAAAGTAAAAAAGGAATCATTAAGTAAAATTTCCACAAAATAGTCACTTGTTCATTCCCTAAACACATTTTGAATCGTTTCTACATGTCAGTTACTAAGAATACAAAAATGAGTAAGACATAATTGCTGTCATCAGGGGTTCCCAAAATGGTGGGTGATTTAAATAATTAAAGAAAGTACATTTATTAAATGTGACTTATGAGATCAATAGTGAAGAAGAAATAGGATTTGCCCACAGGAAGATGAACAATGGGCATGCTGGGCAACAAACAAGTAAATAAAAAGTTGCTAGACTGACACAGAGACAGGTGTATGACAGTATAAAGAATATTGCAGAGGCAGCAATTTTTGGTCATTAAAGTGTTGGTGATACCCAGTGAAGTAGTGGAGATGATGTTAGAGAAACAGGTCAAGGCTTTGTGGGAAGCCTTTAAGACATACTAAGGAATGGAATTCATTATATAGGGAATGGTGATCCACTAGAGATTTTAAATAGGGGAGCAATTCATTCAGGGGGTATGAGTTTTAGAAGATAGCTGTGTTGTTTTGGTGTGGGAGATGTGTTATGGGGTAGAGTCTATAGGCAAATTACAAGTGGGGGAAAATAATAATACCCAAGTGAGATGACTAAGACCTGAAGAAGAGCAATTGCAAAGAGAATGGAAAGGAAGGAATTTAAGAAAAATCTTTCAATGTGGTCAAACTGCAAATAGGCCAAGAGAAAGCAGGAGGAGTCAAGGTCAACAGCTGAGAGTGGAGGCAGTGGAGGCAGTGGTGGTGGATTAGAGAGACTAAAGAGATTACTAAAGAAAGGGGCCAGCTAGGGACAAATAAAAGAACTGTTAAGTATTGTTGACAGCTCAAATAAGGCTGGAAAACATGAATCTTCCAATCAGCATGCATTTGCAAATTTCTCCACAAAGCCTAATAGCCTAACCAGATCACATTGCAACTACAAAAAGAGAAATCAGAAAAACTCCCTGAAATCATCAGTGGTATCAGCAGACTGCCTGATACCTTCTCTAGAATGAGGAGTGATTAAAAAAGAAGAAAAGATGATAAAAAACAGTAGAGTGAATTCCCATCTCTGAGAACAATAATGAGATCATTTGGACTGAAACACCCACTGAAATAACTAAACATATTTAAAATATTAAAACAGCAAAGAGCAAGTAAGAAGGTGAAGACTTCACACAGGGAAATCGAGAGGAGCAGCATCAGAGATGGAAGTGTTTGCCCTTAGGCGTGTAACTATCAGGAACAAAAGATCTGAGGTACCAGCTGCTCTTTGGGCAGCCTTATGGGTTTCCTGAGACTATCAAAGCCCATGGTCCTCAGGTGAGAGCTTTAATAAACCAACCCAATTTGAACAGCACATCTTCCTTCAGGGTAGGAGGGAACCCAAAATAAGCTATTCCTCACAGATTTGCAGCCCAACTTCTGCATGGCAGTAATAATTGAGAAACCTTAGGCGGTCACTTTGACTAAAGTGATTCTGGTCTGAGATTGCCCTCAGGTGCCTGGCGGAAGCAAACCAATATCTTCTGTACAGGAAATATCAGCACTACTAGGCCTCAACTTAATTTTTACAAATAAAATTTTAAATGCATTTCCAGTAAATGGTCAAGGATATCCAAGTAACCAAGAAAATAAGACACCGTATATAAGAACTGGCAGAAACTATAGTAATAATCCAGTAACACTTGAGATATTAGAATTAGCAGTCATATATTATATCACAAAACAACCATTCTTATTATAGTCCAAGAAATGAAATCCAACCTTGACAATTTCAGCCCAGAACTAGAAATTCTGAGTGACATAATAGATAGTTGCCGAGAAATTCTCATTTGCCCTTTTTCTTGTCAACGGTATTTGAAAACATAGTTGAACATTCTTACAATTTAAATTTAAATTTTTTATATTTGTTTTGGTTTTCTTTTGACACACTGAAAACAAAAACAAAAACCCATATTGATAAGCTTAATATAATTCTATGTATATTTATAATTCAACCAGAAATATATGAGTTAAGGAAAAGTTTAGTCTACATATAAGTGTTGGTGTGTGTACATGAGTGTGTAGTGAGCACACACGTGAATGGACTCACAAATTTCTGGGAAACGCCTATGATTTCTGTCAGATTCACTCCTGTTGTCAACAATTCAGAATGCAGTTGAGTAATGCAGGGAGAACAGGCGTTCAATGTCACCAGGGAAAATTGTCAAAGGTACCATCCACTTGTGGAGAAACGGAAATTAACTTCAGCCTGACCTGTGGTGGCGCAGTGGATAAAGCATGGCCTGAAACACTGAGGTTGCCGGTTGGGAAACCCTGGGTTTGCCTGGTCAAGGCACATATGGGAGTTGATGCTTCCTGCTCCCCCCCCCCCGCCCCCTCCACCCTTCTCTCTTTCTTTCCCCTTCCCTTGGCCACCCCTCAACTCTCTAAAATGAATAAATAACATTAAAAAAATTTTTTTAAAAGAAAATTAACTCCAACTTTTGCAACCTAATGGGTTAATTTTAAGTATTAGAGAGGGTTAACTGTGATTTAACTAAATTACTGAAACTGTTTGGAGGTCAGGTATTTATACAGAAATGCATAAAGTATTCCTGATGGGTTTAGTGCATTGCCTTAAAACACTCTATAGTCAGATTCCTCCTCGAAGACACGTCTTGACTACAAGAAAAGGAGGGCCTTTAGCAGTGATATTCACTAGGGGCTGAGAGAGAGAAGAGGGTTGAAAGGTGAGAGAGAAAGTGGGAGAAGTGAGGAGGGAAGGGCACCCAAACAGAGCACTGTCAACTTTACATTTTGTCTGGTCTTGCTAGATTATTCCATCATTGTAAAATCAAGTGACTCCATCAATATAATGCTCATTTCTCACGTTAGAAGGTTAATGGTATATTATTTCTTCTTATCAAAGTTGACTAAAACATCCATATTAAGTCATTTGCTGTTTGTAGCTGGTTTAGCCAACTTAGTTCATTAGAATCCAGTCTATTTGATAGAACAAATACCGGCCAGTTGCATTTAACAACTGTTCAGCCCCACACTCTGTAATAAGAACGTCGGCAGACTTATTTTCCCCATATAAAGTAGAATTTCCAATTCACACCATGTACTCTGTGACTATTATGGACAGTATTTATTCTGAAGGAATGCTAAGCAAGTTTGGAAAAGCTGTCTCAAGAGCAGAGCTGAGAGGTCATTTGACAAAACAAGAAAGCAAACCTATACATGGTCAAAACATGAAGGGAACTAAAGTTTGTCACTCTTTTTTTTTTTTTAAAGGAAAAAGAGTTTTGAAATCCTAAAAACACAGGATGGCATAGCAAATTAGACAACTCCCCAAATTAGACAACAAATTTCCCTCCTCCACTCCCAAGCTCCGTATAATCAGGATGCCTTCCTTTCTCTTAGAAAACAGCAGCTTTTGGGGAGGAGGAGAATCTGCTTGGAATTAATGAGGCGACATCAAAAAATAACTTCTATTAATAAATTGTTCTGTTCAATGGAAAATTGCCTATTTTCTCTCATTTGTTTTTTTTTAAAATAGAATCTCTTCTAAAGGCTTTTTATGCACTTGAGTAGACCACCTCACTTTGCCCCTTTCCCTCTTTCTTCCTTTTCCTCTTTCCTTTTCTTTCTTCCTCCCTCTCTCCCTCCCTCCCTCCCTCCCTCCCTCCCCCCCTCCCTCCCTCCCTCTCTCCCTCCCTCCCTCCCTCCCTTCCTTCTTTCTTTCTTTCATTAGGAAGTACCATAGTGCCATGCAAGAGAAATAATTCCATCTCACAATAATAATACAGTTGTATCCAGTGGTGTCATGGACACAGTAACATTCAGTGTGATGAAATATAAGTACTGACATTGTACTTCAATAAATGCAGGGTGTTTAAGGAGGAGTGAATAGAAGGAAAAGAAAGTAAGGGTAAAGCAAAACTGAAGTTACAGACGTGTAAGGTAAATTTCAAAACTAAGCCTGAGGTACCCTCTGCCACACAAAATGAAAAATGCCAGATGGCTCAAAAAAGGTAAGAAAGTTACAACACTGGATTATCTTCCTTACCACATTTTCGTCCACACAAATAAAAAGAAAGATTCAACATTCACCTTCCCAGAGAAGAGATGCTCCTGGAAACCAATCTTTTCACTTACCCTAGGGTATGCACAGCAGGGGCTCTTAAATCCTTTTAGTTCCTGTATATCCAGAAATATATGAATTCTTAGCACATTCACTTCAAGAACAAACTTTAACCAAATTGTTACTTATAAGAGAGATCATAACAGAACTCTCTGAAATTCTAGGGAGAGATGTGAGTTTCAAATCCGGCTTCTACAGCCTGGTGTATACTGTGTCTATCTTTAACTTGAAAATGATTTGGTTTCACATTCCATTGAAGTCCCACTGGCAGATGACTTTGGTAAACTCACCAATGGCAGGCTTTCCAACATCCTCCCTCCAGCCCCTCCTCCCTCAGACTGAGCTTCTGCTGTTACATCTAATGCTGATTTACTCAGCTGTCTTTCTACCTGTCTCCGCCTGGGTAAAAGGAGATGCTTTCATTGATGGCTATTACGGAAACACTTGGAAACTGAAGATCAGCCGGAGGACTCACTGTGTCCCCCCTCCTCTCCCTGTCTGCCATCCCTTCCCCCTTCTTACTGCCAGAAACCAACTGACTTCCAAACTTGGCTGCCTGAAAAAGAATGTTCTCTGATTGGCATTCCTGGAAGCAGAAAGCAAGGCAGCTCAAGTTTTGTTCCGTTGCTCAGCATGAGAAACTCCTCAGGTATACGTAATACGAACAAGTAAGTTTCCTGGATTTTCTTCTTCACTTTGAAGAGAATGGAGCAAATATTTGGGGACACTACAGATCTATTTGTTGTTTCAGAGCATTTCCATTTTAATGCTCACATATAATTTTACCCAAAATGGCTAGAGTTGCAGAAATACCAAAAAAGTAAAAATAGTAAATCTTTAGTTAAAAGTTGAACTTTCTTATTAGTAAATGAGTTGGAACCCATCAGAGGAAGAAACACACTGCCTGTTTGACAGTATTCTTGAGGGCAACTCTGGCTTCTCTGTGAGAGAAAACCTTGTTTATAGGCATTGTGAAAAAATGGATTTCAATTGTCCTACATTATATATATTGCAGAAAGCAAGGGAGAAGGTAAAAAGATTTCTACCACCCTGTCAAAAATTTTTATCTGTGACTGTTTTGCAAAATCTAGTGAGGACTGGGAAAAACTATGTGTGTGTGAGTTGTGTGTGTGTGGTGTTTTGTATACACACACATCTGAAGAAAGCGAAAACGAATAAAAATGAGAAAAAATACATTTCATCAAATAGGAGCTGATAAGAATTAATAATGAGGAGTCCTTTTAAATCTCTAAATAAATAAACTTGTCTTTAATATTTATTTAATGGTCACTGAGGTCAAAAGATCTGCTGCTGAATTTACCTCATCATAATAAAAGGAGTGAATTTATTTCAAGCAATTTTATAGACTATAGACAACTTCTTGAGAAGCCTAATTAAAGATTTATGATTTCGGTTACCAAACCAGCCACAACCCCAAGCATTCTGGAGTTTCCAAATTTCAGCCAGCCGTGGTTGCCAACTGTAGACAACTGTCAGCTGGCAGGCTCAGGGTGGTGGCGTGGCTGCAGCTGCGCCGTGAACTCGTCCAGACATCCCAGAACTACTCAACGGCAAAAGGTTGACTCTAAAAAGAAAGCTTTCTCTTTGTTTGTGGTGGGTGTATAGTTTTCTGTCCTAGGTGGTCTTTTACCACATCTAGAAACAAGACCATTGTAGGGAGCCCCGAGTGGAAACACGACTAACTGGCATCACATTACTAATTTATTTCAGTGCTATTTTGATGCCTCATATAGACTGGCATCCTACCAGCTTGCTCATTCCTTAATCTGTTACTGGATGTCTTTGAAAATGATTAAATAAAAGAGGAAGAAGGAAGAACCTTTATTTATTCTTATTCCCAAAGTTCATTATCTTTAGGCAATTTCAGGCTGTGTGAAATGCCAAGAGGTAAGGGCATCCAAATGACTCGAGAAATAAATAGAAAGGAAGATGCATTCATCCAGAGAGCACGCGTGCCTGTCCCTGAGTTTCTTCTTCCCTCTTTCAAAACACTTCTCCTCCCGATGGCTAATGGATGATGTCAAAACACATGTGCACTAAGCAGAGTGGACAGAGCTGGCGGCAGGCCACCTAGTTCACATTCAGCCACACTATTTGCTTAGGTTGTATTTTGAGTGAACATTAACACATAACTGACACTAAGACATGTTTGTTGAAACTGAAGAACTGCTTGTTCAAAAGTGTGTATTTTGGCCCAGGCCGGTTGGCTCAGTGGTAGAATGTCGGCCTGGTGTGCAGGAGTCCCAGGTTCGATTCCCAGCCAGGGCACACAGGAGAAGCACCCATCTGCTTCTCCACCCTTCCCCGTCTTCTTCCTCTCTGTCTCTCTCTTCCCCTCCCGCAGCCAAGACTCCATTGGAGCAAAGTTGGCCCAGGCCCTGAGGATGGCTCTGTGGCCTCTGCCTCAGACACTAGAATGGCTCTGGTTGCAACAAGCGAAGCCCCAGATGGGCAGAGCATCGCTCCCTGGTGGGCATGCCGGTGGATCCCAGTCGGGCGCATGCGGGAGTCTGTCTGACTGCCTCCCTGTTTCCAACTTCAGAAAAATACAAAAAAAAAGTGTGTATTTTAACCTATGGAAAATGGTCATACGTTGGCTCACATTTAGATGAGTATATTTTGCATTTTTCTTAGTGATTTTTTTTATCAGAAAATGTTATATCTCCTTTCAAGTTAACCAAAAGATTATATGGAAGGTATATTAGCCCATGAGCACTTTCACAAGGCTCTGTCCCAAAAAATCATTGTGCATTTTATGTCTGTGTGATTAACTCTAAATATCAACAGGGTGAATATTATTAAGGTCACTTTGTTGATCCCTGCTGGCTTTCAAGAAAAATAGAGAAAAATGGAAATGTTATAGCCTTCTAATATTTCATATTAACTAGTAAAATAGAACCATTTCCTTTACTGAATTGTTACTGGTCATTTCCTTATAGTGCAATAGTCATCAATCAAATATCTCCTTAGGTTTCCAACATTATCTCCTGTTATATTTCATCAGTACCAATCATGGAAATTCCAGAACAGTTTGCAACAGCAGTAGTAGCATTAGTCCAAAACCAAGGTTAAATGAGCACAATGTGAACTTTGAAAAAATTTTCTTGCTAACCTTCACCAGGCAATTGATAAGATTTATAATGGCTAGACTCAGTGTTTATCATGAGTAAATGTTATTTTTCTCTTTCATAAGCACTAACATGAGAGTTAGGATGTGATCAGAAAAATAGCTCCCAGGGCTTGCTTCCAAAGAAAACTGGGCATGTAACAAACAAATCAAGTACCTCTGATTTATCATGAACAAACAGTTAATCTCTGCTCTATTCTCCAGAAATAGACTGTATTAGTGCAGTTCTGTGGATAGCAAAAGCAGGTAGCAGGCTTCTTCCAGGGGTGAACAAGGTGTATAAATTCACGTCTTAGCTGATCTGTGAAGCATCCATATGCATGAAGAAACTGGTCATTGAAAAGCAATGGCCCATTATAGTATTTTTTCCTCCCTGGCCCTGTAGAGCCTGGCCCAGGGTGTATTTTCAGTGGGATGGTTTTGCAGATGAAATTTTTTGCCTATTGCATAACATTTATTTTTTGAAGGCCAATAGTATTTGCTATAGCCTGAATACTTGTGTGCCAACAAATTCATGTGTTATAATCCAATCCCCAATGTTATGATATTTAAAGGTGGGGCCTTTTGGACATGCTTAGGTCATGAGGGTGGAGCCCTTATGAATGAGATTAGCACCCTTATGAAAGAGGCCCCAGAAAGCTCCTTTGTTCCTTTCAGCATGTGAGGACACACCAAAAGGACAGCCATCTATTTATGCACCAGAAATGGGCTTTAGACACCAAGTGTTGGCGCCTTGAGTTTGGAGTTCTCAGACTCCAGAACTATAGGAAATAAATTTCTATTGTTTCTAAGCCACCCAGTCTATAGTGTTTAGTTGTAACAGTCTGATTGGGCTAAGACACTATGCAAAAAATGAGGGTTTAGGGGAATAGGTGAAAAGTGGCTTTATTCCTTAGGAAGAATAAATCCAAGTAGTAGTTGTTTGAAATTAATTAAGAGACACTGCCCAAGGTAATGTAGAATAACCACACATAAGGAACATTAGAAAACAGATATGGAAGGGACTCAAAACAGCAGCATACTATGTATAATCTTATTAAAAGCTAATCAATTTAAAAATCGGATAAAATGACACCCATTGTGAATGCCCATGGTATGAAAATAGCCTTAATTATGTAAAGGACCTATGTATAAAAATACTAATTATAATATCATGTTTGGGAGAGAAAAACTGGGAACTGTGATAGTTTTAATAACAACAGAAAGACATGGGCTAACACATGCTTAGGTTAAAATTATAGTATATAAACATATATACATCATTATTTCACCTATATTAGAACACCTGTGGGTACTAGAAAGGATGGTAAAGGCTAGAAGGAAACCTATTTGTGGATGATGTGCGCGGGCGCGCGCGCGCGCGCACACACACACACACACACACACACACACACACTCCTTTCCTTAATCTTCCCAATTTAATTACCTAACAATTTTAGGTGAAGCACTAATTGGTGTTTATATTATCTTGGCTTTGTACATATTAGTCATATGTAAACCACATGGGCTTATAATTCCATTATCTTTCTTTTACATATTAGATTTTTTTTCAAACTCTCCCATAGAGACATAACATTTCTCTTTCTATAAACAAATACATCCGTTAGATTTTGCAGGCTCCTCCATCTGCCACTCGCCACTCTGGTCCTTTTTGTGGCAATACTCCTGAGTTGTCATCCTCGGACTTCCCTTCGCTTCTCTGTAATGTTGGATCCCATTTACTGAATTCTTAGTTCTCTTTCCTTATGGACTCACTCATGGGTGGGTGGACTCACTCATGGGTGGGTGAAGGGATCACTATATTCCTGTAGTTTCTTCAGGAAGATACTTAAAACAGAAATTTTTGGAAACTTTTAATGCCTGAAAATATCTTTATTTTTTTCTTCCATCAATTGTTAGCTTGACTTGATACTGAATTCATCACTGAGAAATACTTTCCCTCAAAAATTTCAAGGAATTTCTTTTTTTTTTTTTTTTTATTTATTTTTATTTTTTAATTTTTTTGTTTCTTTTTTTTTTATAAATTTTTATTAATATTAATGGGGTGACATCAATAATTCAGGGTACATATATTAAAAAAAAACATGTCCAGGTTATCTTGTCATTCAATTATGTTGCATACCCCTCGCCCAGAGTCAGGTTGTCCTCCGTCACCCTCTATCTAGTTTTCTTTGTGCCCCTTCCCCTCCCCCTTCCCCTCTCCCTCCTTACCTCCCGCGTCCTCCCTCCCCCCACCCCTGGTAACCACCACACTCTTGTCCATGTCTCTTAGTCTCGTTTTTATGTCCCACCAATGTATGGAATCATGTAGTTCTTGTTTTTTTCTGATTTACTTATTTCACTCCGTATAATGTTATCAAGATCCCACCATTTTGTTGTAAATGTTCCGAAGGAATTTCTTTAATGCCATTTAGTTTCTAGTGTTGTTATTAGGAAGTCATTCTGTTCCCTTATCTATTTATCATTTCTTCTTTATCTCTAGTGTTCTAATATTTCCTGATGGTATATAGTATTTTGGATATTAACCACTTATGGGATGTATCATTGGCAAATATTTCCTTACATTCAGTAAGTTGTGTGTGTATGTGTTGATGGTTCTTTTCCCTCATTGATTGTATTGAAACTTAAAGGACTTTTACTCATATCTCCCAGTTCTGGGAAAATTTTATTATATTTCTGAATAATTTCTGAGCTCTCTTTCCTCTGTTCTTTCATTCTGAATCTAAACTCTTTTTATCTTAATGTTGGACCCCTTAGACTGGTTCTCTAATTTTATGTCTTTTCTCTTCTATTCATCTTCTTTCTATTATCTCCTTTCTGGAATAATTCTTTATGTGGTAAGAGTATATATTTTGACTTGATTAATCAGACCAACATAATATTAAGAAAAGGAGGCATACATCAAACTAAAAATGTTTTGTGCAGCAAAGGAAACTATCAACACATACATGTGCACACATGCATACACACACACACAAACATAACATATGGAATGGAAGAAAATATTCGCCAATGATACCTCTCATTAGTGGTTAATATCCAAAATTTATAAAGAACTCATCCAACTCATCACCAAAAAACTCCCAAATAATTCAATTAAAAATGAGCATTGGACTTGAAGAGTCACTGCTCCAATGAGGACATAAAGATGGCCAATAGAACTATGAAAAGATGCTCAATATCACTAATCACCAGAGAAATGCAAACTAAAACCACAATGAGACATCACCTCACCCATGTCAGAATGGTTATCATTAATAAATCAACAAACAACAAGCATTGGCAAGAATGTGAAGAAAAGGAAACCTTCATGTACTGTTGGTGGGAATAGAGATTGGTGCAACCACTGTAGAAAGCAGTATGGCGGCCCTGGCCGGTTGGCTCAGTGGTAGAGCGTCGGCTTGGCATGCGGGAGTCCCAGGTTCAATTCCTGGCCAGGGCACACAGGAGAAGCGCCCATCTGCTTCTCCACCCCTCCCCCTCTCCTTCCTCTCTGTCTCTCTCTTCCCCTCCTGCAGCCAAGGCTCCATTGGAGCAAAGATGGTCCAGGCGCTGAGGATGGCCCTGTGGCCTCTGCCTCAGGCGCTAGAATGGCTCTGATTGCGGCAGAGCAATGCCCCAGATAGGCAAAGCATTGCTCCCTGGTGGGCATGCTGGGTGGATCCCGGTCGGGCGCATGCGGGAATGTGTCTGACTGCCTCCCCGTTTCCAACTTAAGAAAAAAAAAAAAAAAAAGAAAGCACTATGGAGTTTCCTCTAAAAACTAAAAGTGGAACTTCCTTATGACCCAGTATATATCCAAAAATCCCAAAACACTAATTTGAAAGGATATATACAGCCATATGTTTGTTGCAGTGTTGTTTAAAATAGCCAAGATATGGAAGCAACTCAAGTGCTCATCACCAGACAAGTGAGTAAAAAGCAGTAGCACAAATGTACAATGGAATATTACTTGGCCATAAAAAGAATAAAATCTTACCATCTGCAATAGCATGGATGGAATTAGAGGGTATGCTAAGTGAAATAAGTCAGATAGAGAAAGGCAAGTACCATATGACATCACTTATATGTGGAATCTAAAGAATAAAATAAATGAACAAACAAAATAGAAACTGTTGTAGAGAATAGACTGATGGTTGTCAGAGGAGATGGAGGTTGGAAGATGCATGTTAAAAATAAAAGAATTAAGAAATACAAATTGATATTTTCAAAACAGTCACAGGGATGTAAGTACAGCATAAGGAATATGTCACTAATATTGTAATGACTATGTATGGTGCTAACTGGTACTTGAAATATCAGGGGGATATAATTGTCTGTATATAATTGTCTAACCATTAGGCGTACACCTGAAACTAATACAAAATAATACTGCATGCAAGCTGTAATTTAAAAAAATTTTAAAAATAGAAGAAAAATATCAGGCATTATTTAGGAAAAATACAGCAACTAAATATATTTGAAACTTTTATGGCTATTTTGGTTGTCAAAACTTTTTCTTCAGTTTAAAACAATAGTTGGAGTGGGATCAAGAAAATTTTTGATTAAAAAATAGCTGTGCTTTTCCGTGTCCTTTATCTGCTTTCATTATGCATATTAAAGGTAATGGTACGTGGGAAGTGTCAACATGTAGCCATGTGCAAACAACATAAGGTGACAGATACCTTATTTAGACAAATGAGATCTTTAAATGAGATCCTATGTGGGAAATTATAGGCATTTGGATAAATTGGTAGTGGAAGGGTGGTGATTAAAATATTTTTTTAAATATTTTATTTATTTATTTTTATTTATTTTTTATTTTGTGACAGAGACAGAGAGAGTCAGTGAGAGGGACAAACAGGAGTGGAGAGAGATGAGAAGCATCAATTCTTCATTGCGGCACCTTAGTCATTTGTTGATTGCTTTCTCATATGTGCCTTGGCCAGGGTGGTTACAGCAGACTGGGTGACTCTTTGCTCGAGCCAGCGACCTTGGGTCCAAGCTGGTGAGCCTTGCTCAAACCAGATGAGCCCGCGCTCAAGCTGACAACCTTGAGGTCTTGAACCTGGGTCCGCATCCCAGTCCAATGCTCTATCCACTGCACCACCGCCCAGTCAGGCTTAAAAGATTTTAAGAGCATTTTTGTTCCTAGTATTTTTAGGGTCCTAAGGTTACATACATAAGTAGCTTCCTACTTGGCAGGCCTTTTGCATACACACCTTGCCTGTCCCATACAACCCTTCAAAGACAGAGGTTAAAAGAATCAAGGAAAGCAGAAATGTAAACGCTAATAAGTAAGAGTTGTTGGGTGCAAAGCTCATTGTGTATGAGGAAGGGGAGCAGAGTAAATGGGAAGGCAGCCCATGTGTACTGAGTGCTTACTATGTGCAGAGAACCTTTGTATATGTTATTCTACTTAATCCTTAAATTCCTATCATTTAGGAATTATTATTTCCATATAATAGATTAAGAAACTCAGTGTCAGATTAAATTACTTTCCTTAAAATTAATAAAGGTACATAATTTGATTTTCCATCTGTCTGATTCCAAAACCTTAAATTCTTTCCATCATATTGAGGAATAAAGAGGTTTCCTTTTCCAAAACAGATTCATCCCCAAGTAGAACATCCTTGAATCCTGAAGACCTGGTGCTATTCTATTGCAAGGCTATTATTCCATTCCACTGTATGTGTGAAACCTAGAAGTCAGTGGGGAGGAACCTCATGGTCCATATCAACTCTAGTATGACTGGTGAACCTGTACCAAGGTCAGAGTCTGCAGGACTTAAGAGGAAAAGGAAGCTTGAAGGGAGAGCTGTGTCAACATGATCTAGTTTATTACAGCCACAGCTGAGGTCGTAAGAGTGTGGGGCCCTGGAGCCAGACTCTAGATTCACATTCTATGCCTGCCAAGTCCTGCACTAAATTACATAATCTCTGCATACCTGTTCTTCATCTGCATAAAAAAATGATAATATATTGCTCTCATTAAATAGCTGTTGTGAGTGCTAAATGATTTATTATATGTAAAACACTTGAAACAAGTTACTTAGCACATTGTAAATTCAATTAGTTACTATCATCATTACCATTAAAGAGTTACCATTATTGACAGTAAATATGTGAATTAGAATATTCTTTCATTTAATATCCATCTTTTACCACAGTGGAAGGCCTGAGGGAGGTAAGAAAAACAGCATATTTGAATCACCTAGGGAACCTTTAAGATAACAATGGGCCCTGGCAAGTTGGCTCAGTAGTAGAGTACCAGCCCAGTAGATGTCCTGAGTTCGATTTCCAGACAGAGCACACAGCAGAATTGCCTATATGCTTCTCCACACCTCCCCCTCTTGCTTCTCTCTCTCTTTTCTCCTCCCCTCCTGCAGCCATGGCTCAATTAAAGGGAGTTGGCCCTAAGTGATGAGGATGGCTCCATGGCCTTCACCTCAGGTGCTAAAAAGTGGCTACAGTTGCAATGGAGCAAGGGCCCCACATCACCCCCTAGTGGGCTTGTCTGTCTCTGCCTCCCCTCCTCTCACTAAAACATTTTTAAAAAATAAAAAATAAGGTAACAATGGGCTTAAAGTGAACCAAATGAATCAATCTAATAAATCTCTGGGGGCAAGTTGCAAGCATCTGTTTATTTAAAAAGTCCTCCTAGATTCTAATGTGCAGCTAGGGTAGAGAACTTGTACTCTATATTATCTATTTTTAGTTTTTCCCTTAATCTTTCTTATTGGGGTTGGAATTAAACTGATCATTTTATAACCATGCATCAAAATACCTGATTTTTTTGAGAGAGAGAGAGACAGGAAGGGAGAGAGATGAGAAGCATCAACTTGTAGTTGTGTCATGTTAGTTGTTCATTGATTGTTTTCTCATATGCGCCTTGATGGGGGAAGGGCTTCAGCCGAGCCAGTGACTCCTTGCTCAAGCCAGCAAACTTGGGTTCAAGACAGTGGCATTGGGCTTCAAGCAGGTAACCTTTGGGCTCAAGCCAGTGACCTAGCACTCAAGCTGGTGAGCCTGCCTGTACTCAAGCTGGTGAGCCTGCACTCAAGTCAGATAAGCCTGCGCTCAAGCCAGCAACCTTGGGCTTTTGAACCTGGGACCTCAGTGTCCCAGGTCAATGTGCCACCACTGATCAGGCCTGAATAAATTTGATATGATTTTAAGTACTTGCACAAATGCATTTTGTATCACAGAAAGTTTGTGACCATGGAAAGTAACTGCAATTTTTATAATACAAAGAAAAATAGGTTCTGTTTTCCCAAAATTAGTAGAAGAAAATCTGATGTTAAACTTAATAATTGCTTTATGACATCTACCATTCCGTTTCAACTTGTGTGTGTGTGTGTGTGTGTGTGTGTGTACTACCCACTTATTTTGCAATAGGAGGGGGTGTATAAAAGTATTTGCTATGTTATAAAATCCACAAAGGCAGAATGGCACTGAGCAGAATGCTTTGTGGAAAATCAGAGACTAGGTATGGTATAATCCATTCTCTTACCTCAAAGTAGATATAACTCTCACTAACATCAGAGCTGGCACCTGTTAAGAGTACCTCAAATTATCTGGCAAATGTGTGATGGTTCAGGCTCCCTTATCTGAATTTTACACAGACCATTCATAAACTGATTGAGTCCAGTCTCTCTTCCTGAATGAGAGTACCCGTGAGTTCACAGTGTGTGGCTGGCAAAATAAAGAAGAATCTATGGTGCTTGTAGTAGTGGATTTCAATCCTGACAGCACTTTAGAAACACTTATGGGATTTAAAATAGCATAATGATTTCTGGGCTTCTTAAGATATAACAGATCTTAAATGAGGAATAGATTTGGGTGTTTCCACTGTGCAATTAGGGTTGAGAACCACTGGCGTTCTGGAAAGAACGTAAACCTGGTATCCTCATATGGTTCACTTTAACTGTTTTGAGTACAGGGATTTGCAACCACTGGGATCCCCTTCAGGACTTTAAAGACTGCTGATGTCTGATTCCTACCACGAGCATTTTTGGATTTATAATCCCAGTTGTTAGTATAATTTCTCCATGTGTACAGCAATGTAAATTTGTGTAGATTATTCAAAATGTTCTTTTAAAGAATATTTGGAATAAAACTGAAGTAGTCAGGGTCAAGAAAAAATATACAGTAAGTATTTGGTAATTCACATCTATTTATCCCTTTAGTAAGCATTTATGGAGCTCTTAATTTGTGCTATATATTGAGTATAAAAAAGTAATTAAGACTCTGTCCCTGATTTCAAGGAGTTCACAATGTCGTAAAACTGAAACATAAATTAAATGCAATTCATTCCCTCATTCATTCATCAGTTTTTTTATTGAGTGCCCATGATTTAATTGCTGGTGAGATTTTAGGTGCTAGAAGTACACATGTGAATGAAACTCCCTAGTATTTAGATTCTAGTGGAAGGCATTAGAGAGGGATAGTCTGGGAATTTAGTTCAGGAAACAAACTCCCACCTGAGCATGGGATTATGGGAAGGCTTCCTGAGGAGAAGATGGGAGAACTAATTCTTGAAGAAACTGGAGTCAGTCAAGCAGTTAAGGGAACATATGTGTGATGATTAATTTCATGTATCAAATTGGTTGGGTCACAGTGGCCAAATAGCAAGTCAAAAATTATTTCAGCTGTCTCTGTAAGGTGATTTATGTGGATAAAATGGAAATTTAAACTGGTGGACCTTGTGTAAAGCCCTCCAAAATGTGGGTGTGCCTCAATAATCAGCTGAGGGCCTTAAGAGAACAATGACTAACCTCCCCTGAGCAGGAAGGAATGCTGCTAGCAGATGGCCTTTGGACTTGAACTGCAACATCAGCTCTTTCTCGGTCTCCAGTCTGCCAGCCCACCCTGCAGATTTTGGCAGCCTCCATAATCATGTGAGCCACTTCCTTAAGATAAATCTCTCTCTTGATAACACATGCACACAACACACATACACATACACACAGACTCATGCGCACGCACACACTCACACACATCCTATTGGTTCTGTTTCTCTGCAGAACCCTGACTGACACAGTATGTATTTGAGTCAAGTCTGTTCCAATTCTGAGGACTGAAGTCCCACTTTTGATTTCTTACTGTTTCGCCAGGAAACAGATGCCTACCACCCAACACCATTTCTTTCAATACCTTTCCATTTGTCTCAAAGGTTTCCCTATCTCTTTATTGGTCACACTTACAGAAAAACTACTCCCCTTCCTTCCGAAGATTAATCTTTGGCTTCTGTTCTATAATTATGTCCTCTCTTACAGCTGCAGCTCTTCTCTGCTTTCCCTTAAGTTGTGGGCAAGCCTTCTCACACTATGCATTTCGACACATGTGAATGTTTGTGTGTGTACGTTCATGAACGTGACCTAATCTCCCAGCGGGGTGCATCCAATGAGTTCAGATTCTGTCAGACCATTTCACAAGAAGGTGAGTGCATAGTAAGTGGCTTTTCATTGCTGGAATCAACATTAAGGGTCGAAGATCTGGGTCGAAGAGGACATGAACTCAGAATAGTTAACAGGAGTTTTCTCAGGCCAATTAAGAGTCTTGATTCATCTTGGGTAATAAATCACTTAACAAATTATTATTTTGGAGATAGACTTTAGAAAGCAATAATAATAAATGGAACCCTTTATGATTATGCATTAAAGAAATCAAGGTTAGCAAAAGAAGCAGGGAAAATAGGGGGAAAAAAAGGAAAGGAAATATGAAGACAAAAGTGAGTGGCAAGTGGGAGCTTTTTTGGGAGGAGTAAGTTAAGCCCTGAACAGAAGCACAAAAAGATTAGTTCACCTAATACCTTGAATGCCATTTCTCTTTATAATATGACATCATTTACAAAAACAATTTCAGTGGCTTTCCCTGAAATTTGTAATGACACATTGCCTTGACAAATAATAGCACGCTCAGGCGCGCGCGCACACACACACATCCTCACAGTGTGGGTTGAGACTACACATTGCTGAATTATTGGCAGTGAAGAATGTTTGACTTCTGATAAGCCATGAAATCCCATATTTCATTTTTCTCAGCCTTATTTTTGTAAAATTACCCTTCATTTAGTGTGAACAACAAAGACTCAGATTTGTGGTGAATGTGCCTCATTTTCCAATCTATTGCTCATGGAAAGTATTCCTATTTCTATAGAAACAATAGTTTCTACCTAATATTTCAGAGAGCATTTTCTCCAGAAAGCAATATTCATATAAAGAAAACTGCCTAACACACATAGGAAGACAAATACAATTGTGTCTATAATAAAAATAAACCCGCAGAATAAAGAACATGTAGTGACATTATAAGTAGGGCAAGGATAAAAGTTTAACAGAGATCAGAATTCTCCATTGGGTAAAAGGCTTATTCAATTCTGATTAGAGCCTGACCTGTGGTGGCGCAGTGGATAAAGCGTCGACCTGGAATGCTGAGGTTGCCGGTTCAAAACCCTGGGCTTGCCTGGTCAAGGCACATATGGGAGTTGATGCTTCCTGCTCCTCCCCCTGTTCTATCTCTTTCCTCTCTCTCTCTCTCTCTCTCCAATAAAAATGGATAAATAAAATCTTTTAAAAAATTCTGATTAGACACATATATGTAATTTTTGAATATAAATGCTAATGAAGTAGAAAATACATTGCTGAATTTTTCTAAGCTGTGCCAAAGCCTTTTTTGTTTTTGTTTTTGTTTTTAACTTGGAAAAGATTTTTTTTATAAATTTTTATTAATGTTAATGGGATGACATTAATAATTCAGGGTACATATATTCAAAGAAAACATGTCTAGGTTATCTTGTCATTAAATTATGTTGCATACCCCTCGCCCAGAGTCAGATTGTCCTCCGTCACCCTCTATCTAGTTTTCTCTGTGCCCCTCCCCCTCCCCCTAACTCTCTCCCTCCCTCCCTCCTGCGTCCTCCCTCCCCCCACCCCTGGTAACCACCACACTCTTGTCCATGTCTCTTAGTCTCGTTTTTATGTTCCACCAATGTATGGAATCATGTAGTTCTTGTTTTTTTCTGATTTACTTATTTCACTCCATATAATGTTATCAAGATCCCACCATTTTGCTGTAAATGATCTGATGTCATCATTTCTTATGGCTGAGTAGTATTCCATAGTGTATATGTGCCACATCTTCTTTATCCAATCTTCTATTGAAGGGCTTTTTGGTTGTTTCCATGTCTTGGCCACTGTGAACAGTGCTGCTATGAACATGGGGCTACATGTGTCTTTACGTATCAATGATTCTGAGGTTTTGGGGTATATACCCAGTAGAGGGATTGCTGGGTCATAAGGTAGTTCTATTTGCAGTTTTTTGAGGAACCACCATACTTTCCTCCATAGTGGTTGTACTACTTTACATTCCCACCAACAGTGTATGAGGGTTCCTTTTTCTCCACAGCCTCTCCAACATTTGTTATTACCCGTCTTGTTGATAATAGCTAATCTAACAGGGGTGAGGTGGTATCTCATTGTAGTTTTGATTTGCATTTCTCTAATAACTAATGAAGATGAGCATCTTTTCATATATCTGTTGGCCATTTGTATTTCTTCCTGGGAGAAGTGTCTATTCATGTCCTCTTCCCATTTTTTTATTGGATTGTTTGTTTGTTGCTGAGTTTTATGAGTTCTTTGTAAATTTTGGATATTAGGCCCTTATCTGAGCTGTTGTTTGAAAATATCAGTTCCCATTTAGTTGGCTGTCTGTTTATTTTGATATCAGTTTCTCTTGCTGAGCAAAAACTTTTTATTCTGATGTAGTCCCATTCATTTATCTTTGCCTTCACTTCTCTTGCCATTGGAGTCAAGTTCATAAAATGTTCTTTAAAACCCAGATCCATGAGTTTAGTACCTATGTCTTCTTCTATGTACTTTATTGTTTCAGATCTTATATTTAGGTCTTTGATCCATTTTGAATTAATTTTAGTACACGGGGACAGGCTGTAGTCGAGTTTCATTCTTTTGCATGTGGCTTTCCAGTTTTCCCAACACCATTTGTTGAAGAGGCTTTCTTTTCTCCATTGTGTGTTGTTGGCCCCTTTATCAAAGATTATTTGACCATATATATGTGGTTTTATTTCTGGGCTTTCTATTCTGTTCCATTGGTCTGAGTGTCTATTTTTCTGCCAATACCATGCAGTTTTGATTATTGTGTGTGCCAAAGCCTTAAAATCATGCCTTAATTGAATTTCCTATCAAAATAGCAATAGAATAACAAAATATCTGTAACATTGCATGATGCAGTCCTAAGATAAAGGTTATGTTTATCTATTGACCTGTTGGTATTAATCCCAAGTTACAGGTTTTAAATATATATCAGTTATTATAGAATGGCATAACAAAATAGCATAATCAGATTTTGTACATGTTCCAACTTAATTTCTTATTGACCTAACGTATTTCCTTATATATAAGATGCACCCTTTTTCGAAAAATTTGGGGGCTAAAAACTGGGTGTGTCTTATACAGTGGTTGGTGGCATTTCAAATGCCATAGATGGAACTGAGGACAAAGCAATATATGAGGACAGTGATCCGTCATCAGACACAGATAAGGACAAGCTAATGGATGGGAATTTTGACAGTGATGAGTAGTTGTATGAATTTTATAATGAATAAAACTCGAGTTCAATAACTTTATGTAATTTTTTTTTCAAATTTCGGGCCCCAAAATTAAGGTGCCTCTTCTACATGGGAGCGTCTTCTATGTGGGGAAATATGGTATATACTTTGTAATTCTGATTTATAAACTTTAATATGAAATCTTTATACAGCAAAATTTAAAATAATTCCCTAAGGATCCCATCCAAATTCTTACGTTTTCAACCTGAAAAATATGTAATGATCAAAGAGTTCATTTTTAATAAGTCCTTTTATTTCATATCATTTTTCAAGCTCAGCTTGTTAAGGTAATTAATGGCAAGTCAAATTTAGTTTTTGAAATGAACACACAATAATCTTAGTTTGTAAGGTAGAGAAAATGACTCAAAATCCACCAATGATTGTTACTGTTTAAAATAACATCCAAAATGTCAATATTTACTCTCCCTAATTGTTTTAAATAAGTTGATGAACACTTAGACTGCTTCCCTATCTTGGCTATTGTAAATAATGCTGCAATGAACATATGAATGTGTATGTCTTTTTGAATTAGTGTTTTGGTTTTCTTCAGATAAATATCCAGAAGTAGAATTGCTGATTCCTTCATTGTCTCTTGTTGGTAGATAGCCTTTGTTTAAAAGTCTATTTTGTCTGGTATAAGTATTCTTCCCCAGGTTTTCCCCCAATTTCCATTTTCATTAAATATATTTTTCTGTTCCTTCACTTTCAGTCTCTGTGTCTTTTGATTTGAAGTAAGTCTCTTGGAGTCTTTTTATGTTATCCATTCTTCTACCCTATTTTATTTGGAGCATTCACTACATTTATATTTAAAGTAATTATTGATAGTTATAGAGTTATTGCCATTTTTTCATTCATATTTGTTATCTTTTATACTTTTCTTCTTAAGGAAGTCTTTGTAACATTTCTTGTAATACTGGTTAAGTGGTGATAAATTCCTTTAGCTTTTCCTTGTCTAGGAAGTTCCTGTCATTCAATTCTAAATGATAGCTTTGTTGGATAAAGTAATCTTGGTTATAAATCCTTGCTTTTCATCACTTTGAATATTTGTTCCAATTCCTTCTGGCCTGCAAAGTTTCCATTGAGAAATCAGCTGACAGTCTTATGGGAGATCCTTTGTAGGTAATCAACTGCTTTTCTCTCACTGCTTCTATGATGAATGGCTAAAGAAGAAGTGGTACATATATACACTGAAATATGACTTGGCTATTCAAAAGAATGAAATCTTGCCATCTGCAACAACCTGATGGACCTAGAGAGTATCATGCTGAGTGAAATAAGTCAAACAGAGAAAGAAAAATGCCATATATTTCACTTATATGTAGAATCTAAAAACCAAAATAAATGAACAAAAAAAAAACAGAAACAGACTGATAGATACAAAGAACATTTTGGTGGTTGAGAGATTGGAGGGAGATTGGAGTGTGGGTGCAAAAGGGGAAGGGATTAAGCAGTACAAACTCATAGTTAACAAAAGGGTCATGGGGATGTAAACTATAGCATAGGGAATATAGTCCATAATATTTTAATAACTATGTATGGTGTCAGATGAATGCTAGATTATCAGAGTGATCACTTCATTAGTTATATATGTATGTCTAATCACTATGTTGTACACCTGAAACTAATATAATATTGTATATTAGTTGTAATTAAAAAATTTAAAAATATTTTAAAAAGAAAGACATAAGGGGTAAATTAGAGTAAACACAGCCATGCAATGGAATACTATTTAACAATAAATAGAAGAGGTAATGATGCATGTAACAACATGAATAAATCTCAAAAGCATTAGCAAAAAAAATCAAGAAGATATATACTACAAATATTATATATATTTATATTAGCTATATGTACTGGAAAAGACAAAACTATAGGGATAGAAAGAAAATCAGTGGTGGACAGGGGATGGGGAAAAGTGATTGATGAAGAGGCATGAAGAAAATTTAGGCTGATGGAAATATTCCATATTTTCATTGTGATGGTGATTACATTGTCAACATTTATAGAACTGCATATGTAAAGGGGTGAATGTTACTTTATTTAAATTATGCCTCAATAAACCTGACTTCACTTAGTCGATACAAATAAACTAGAAGAGGGTTACTATTGCTACTACTATAAGAATGTTGTAGGGAAATGCTAAATTACAAAAAAACCCAAAAACCCTGCTATGTTCAATCATTTCTTAGCATGGATTAGAAAAGTCCAAATTTGTGATATACTGACCACATGCCATGGAAGAGTTTGCTCAGTGTCCTTCTAACAGTTGAAATTATAGCCATCAGGGTATTTCAGTTACTAACTTTAAAAAATCTAATTCACTTAACAGCAGATGTTGTAAAGGAAAAGGCTACTGATGGCATCAAAGAATAATGTGGTTTTTGATGTCTAGTGTTTAAAAATGAAGCGTCCTTTTATTCTTAATGTATTTCACACTACTCTCATCAGGAAGGTCTCTGAGTCCATGTTCTATATGCCTGACTGATGTTTTATAGTAGATTCAGTGGGATGCCCAAAGAACATTCTTTCACATGGAAGATCAGAGTCAGAATTGCTGTTTAGTAATGGTGTTCTCTCACTGTGAATGTGATAAGACATCCTGCAATAAGCAGAGAGGATACAAGTGGAACACTCCAGCACAGTGGCTATAATGATCCGTAACTACTTGCACATTCTGTCTCTTGGATCAAAGGAAAGAGGTTGTGGACATATCCCCACACGTAGACTTTTTCAGAACCCTTTCTCTGAAACATGTACCTTGGGGGTTATGATGGGAAGCCTATGTATTTAGTTCAGCTTTATTGTCCACTAAAAAAATTATTTTTATGTTTGTCAAGCATTCTACCATTTTTAGTCCACTAAAAACTGGCTTCTTAACTTCTAAAACTGTTTATATCAAAGTTTCAAAATCCAAAGTTTATACTACTTAATCAAATTAAACATAATCTAGTACCTTATTTTTCTTATTAAAAGATTCCTTCCTTTCTTGTCTCCTATGCCATAGCTCTCTTCTAGTTTCCCTCTTGTTTTTCCAGCAATTTCTTCTCAGCCTCTTCTTCAGCCAGTTCCACAATGATGGGCTGACTTGGTCCGTGCTTTACTCTTTATTCTCACAGAGCTTCCCTTGGTAATCTTACTCACTCTTCTGTCCAACCCAGATCTTTTTAATGATCTCTAGACTTGCATGTCCACCTGCCTACTGAACACTTCCATGAGTATATTTCATTAGTAATCCCACACTCACAGAGAGCTTGGCACATCCAGGCAGTATGCCAAAGTGGGAAAGACCTGAGCCTATCACATTGTCCATGCCTAAGAGCTAACTCATAACATTTCTCCCTGCTTTCCTCAAACCTGCTCTGCAATAGAAGGGTGCCCTCTGGGTAGCTATAGTGGGTGGAATAGTGGTCCCCAAAAGATAGGTTTGGCTAGAACTTGTGATTGTCATATTATTTGGAAAAAAAAAGGGTCCTGGTAGATGTAATAAAGTTAAAGACCCTAAAATAAGGTCATTCTGGATTAGGCTGGGCCTTAAATCCAATGACAATGCCCTTATAAGAGACAAAAGAGAAGACAGAGACACACACACAGAATACGAAGAAGGAGGCAGATTGGAGTTATGTGGCCACAACCCAAGAATGCCTGGAGCCACCAGAAGCTGAAAGAAGCAAGGAAGAAACCACCTGTAGAGCCATCAGAGGGAATGTGGCCCTGCTGGGGCTTTGATTTCGGACTTGTAGCCTCCAGAATTCAAGAATAAGAGACTAGGCCCTGGCTGGTTGGCTCAGTGGTAGAGCGTCGGCCTGGCGTGCGGAGGTCCCGGCCTGGGTTCGATTCCCGGCCAGGGCACACAGGAGAAGCGCCCATCTGCTTCTCCACCCCTCCCCCTCTCCTTCCTCTCTGTCACTCTCTTCCCCTCCCGCAGCCAAGCCTCCATTGGAGCAAAGATGGCCCGGGCGCTGGGGATGGCTTTGTGGCCTCTACCTCAGGCGCTAGAATGGCTCTGATTGCAACAGAGCAACGCCCCAAGATGGGCAGAGCATCACCCCCTAGTGGGCGTGCCGGGTGGATCCCGGTCGGGCGCATGCGGCAGTCTGTCTGACTGCCTCCCCGTTTCCAGCTTCAGAAAAATGCAAAAAAAAAAAAGAATAAGAGAATAAATTTCTGTTGTTTTAAGCCACTAGGAGTGTGGTAATTTGTTATAGTAGCCCTAGAAAACCAATTCAGTATCCATTCTCAATATCCGCCAGCCTGAGCACCCCAATTTTGTTTAAGCTGATTCATAATTGTCTATTTATTGTTCCTGTTTGCTGTTAGACTACTAGTCTTTGAAAGTAAACTTCTGAATTTTTTCTTTCTCCCTCATACCTAAACTAACACTTGGTAGATAGGCTGAAAAGAATAAAGCAAGTGGGTTTCTTTGTTTGTTTGAATGGTTAAAATAGAAATAGCATAAATTTACATATAATAAAGACATCTTTTTAAAAGTAATATTGCTTAATACCTTCCAAGTCATTATAACATTTCTTAATCTGCTCTTCACACAAAAAGATTGATCACTTACACACTGATCTTTAAAAGTAAATTCCAGCCTCCTCAGCATGCAATTCAATCTTCACTACCACTGTTAGATTAAAATGTATTGATCTTATTGTATTGAGGAAATTGTCTCAAAATATCTTTCTGATCTTTATGCTGGCTCAAAAAAGGAATTGATTAATACTAGAAAACAATGTTGACACATTAAGCCTGTTAAAAGTTTTAGAAGGTACTTGAACCATTAACACGTTCAAAAATGAGAACTGCAGAAATTAAAAATGAAAGAAAGCACAGGAAAAACTATGCTCTTAAACATTATGTACTTTTTAACTTAAGTTTATTGGGGTAATATTGGTTAATAAGATTATTAATGTTAAATTTAATAGATCTTTAAAAAGATACATTTTAAAGTCATTTCAATTATCTGATCAAAGTTGTCTTGCTATTAAATGTTTCTTTCAGTTTGTATTTCTTTCTAAAATACATATTTATTAAAATATAGATGCTTTGCTAAGTCATTTGAAAAAATAAAGCACAGCAGAGCTCTTCATGCAGGCATCCCCTGCAAACTACGGCCCGCGGGGCTGCATGCGGCCCCCTGAAGCCATTTATCCGGCCCCCTGCCGCACTTCTGGAAGGGGTACCTCTTTCATTGGTGGTCAATGAGAGGAGGACTGTATGTGGCGGCCCTCCAACGGTCTGAGGGACAGTGAACTGGCCCCCTGTGTAAAAAGTTTGGGGACCCCTGAAGGTATAGTGACTATAAATCCATTTTTTTAAGGTAGGTGTCCTCGTAATTAAACGTGTTTTTTTTAAGACACAAAGAGCTTTGCTTGGTGAATCTGTTATTTCTGTTAGGTCTACAGCTGGCAGCCACAGTGCAGCACACACACACTATTCTAATTAACCCTGTTTGTGGAAGGTCAGTGCATTTATGACACAACTAACACAGCTACAAAAGGAGACACAGATATACATACTTAATAGTGTTAGTAATTTGCATATAAAATGATCCAATTAAAAGGCTTGGTATGTATTTGAACAAGAGTATAAAGCAGCATAAAAAGCACAATCCACCTCAATCTAAAATTTTATTGAAAGACAGATGGGAAATAATAAGGCATAGTTTCTAACATCATTTGTATATTTCTAAAAATACACAAATGCTTTATTTATCCACAGTGAAAGGGTTTTTTACATTTAATATTTTTATAGGAGAGGTTTTTTTCCTCCAACAACAAATAAGAGTATGTCTTTCACAGCTAAAGCTAGACTTTTCAAAGATCCTTTAAAAGAGTGGGGTAAACCTGACCTGTGGTGGCGTAGTGGATAAAGCGTTGACCTGGAATGCTGAGGTCGCTGGTTCAAAACCCTGGGCTTGCCTGGTCAAGGCACATATGGGAATTGATGCTTCCTGCTTCTCTCTCTCTCTCTCTCTCTCTCTCTCCTGTCTAAAATGAATAAATGAAGTCTTTATAAAAAATAAATAAATAAAATAAAAGAGTGGGGTAAACTGAGTAGAAAAAAAGGGTGAAACTACCAGAGTGGGGGAGGGGTGGCAGGGCAGCCATCTTCACAGAGCTGATTTTCATGAAAAGGTCTTTCTAGACAAAGAGTGAGTTAAAAAGTACTCATAAGATATGGACACCAGGAAATCTCCTGTATTAGTAGTTTCCCAGGGCTGCCATAACAATTTAGCAAAAACTGGTTCACGTAAAACAACAGACATTTATTCTGATCACAGTTTAAGAGGCCTAAAGTCGAAAATCAAGGTGTTAGCAAGGAGTTTTCCATGTCGCGTCTCTGGGAAGAAACTGTCCACGCCTTTTTCACATGGCCTTATTCCCTGAATGTGTCCCGCATGAATTTCTTAAGAGAATACCAGGCCCACACTCATCCATTATGACCTCATCTCAACTAGTACATCTGCAAAGACCCCATTTCCAAGTATGGTCATATTCTGAGCTTTCAGGTGGACATGAGTTGTGGCAGAGACTATTCAATCCACCAAAACCCTTCAATCTTTAACTTTTCAAACCTCATATTGTAACTTGTAAGATAAATTTTGCCCCTTAGTCACAATTACTCAGGATAAATTTTCGTAATTTGTGATATGTCTAAAGTCACAGTATCTCATTACCTCACTTTTTTTTTTTTTTTTTTGCATTTAACCAATAAATTTGGGGAAGATCTTCAAGGATGGCATAGAATTTTTTGTGCACTCTTTAATGGGTGATCGTCATGATAACCATTCTCTAAATCAGTGGTCCTAGAGCTTGAGTCCGTTTCACAATCACCTGGAGGCTTGTTAAAATACAGATTTGCTGGGCTTCACTCTCAGAGTTTAACATTAGTATTTCTAATAAGCCCCTAGTGATCTTAATGCCACTGCTTAGGGACCACACTTGGAGATTCACTGCCTTCGAGGATCATCTGTTAAGAGTCTCCATTACTCTCATGAAGGAAGGTCTTTTCCCTCATTAGCCAGATCACTGCTTCCACAATTACTGGTACAGGTGAAGAGAAGTAGAATGCACTGCTAAAGAAAGATAAGAAGGGGCCCTGGCCGGTTGGCTCAGTGGTAGAGCATCGGCCTGGCGTGCAGAAGTCCCAGGTTCGATTCCCGGTCAGGGAACACAGGAGAAGCGCCCATCTGCTTTTCCACCCCTCCCCCTCTCCTTCCTCTCTGTCTCTCTCTTCCCCTCCCACAGCCAGGCTCCATTGGAGCAAAGATGGCCCGGGCGCTGGGGATGGCTCCTTGGCCTCTGCCCCAGGCGCTAGAGTGACTCTGGTCGCAACAGAGCGACGCCCCAGAGGGGCAGAGCATCGCCCCCTGGTGGGCAGAGCGTCGCCCCCTGATGGGCGTGCCCGGTGGATCCCAGTCGGGCACGTGCAGGAGTCTGTCTGACTGTCTCTCCCCGTTTCCAGCTTCAGAAAAATACAAAAAAAAAAAAAAAAAAGAAATATAAAAAGGAAGATGCCACTTCTAGTGGCACAATATATTGATTATTCTGATTGATGGAGAAGTTTAAAAATAGAATGACATGTCTGATTATACCAAATACCAACCTTTGGCTACCTTGGGGTTCCTGAAAAACTATAATTCATATTTAAAAATTAGGAAAAGTTTCTTTATATATATTTTTTCTGAATGTAGCTTAGTGTCTCTAAATTTTGGTGGATGTAAGGCAACTTCAGTGAAGAGTGATAAATGTGGTGAAACCAGGGGCATGGTTTACTTTCTTTCACTCAAATAGAAATGCTTAGGGTGTGTGTGTGTGTGTTTTAAAAGAAACTTTTAGCAAAACTTACTGTTGTGATAGTTTTTAAGAAACAGGATTTGAATAAATGAATGTCCTGCAGCAGTAGAGAAATAGTTAATAGTTCCAAACTGGTTTTACAGAAAACACCATAAATATAGCCATATAACTTTACCACAGGCTCTATCTAGTGTATGGAAAAAGGGACATGATATTAACATGTTAAAATAAAAGTAATAATAATTTGGAGAATAGAAAGGAAAAAATATATATAATTAGCTAACTTTTAAGCTTTCTATAGTTGAACAGTTGTTGTGATATAGCATTCCCCATTTTCCTTTGCCCAAGTTTGGGCAGATAAAAGTAATTGCAATAATAAAACATTCCTAAGTCAATTAAAATCACAATATACAAAAATTGCCAATATAAGAAAATTATAACTCAGGATATTGCTATAAGCATCCATTTATAATCTTTTTTTCTCTAACATAATAGGCATGTGCAGCAAAAAATTTAATATTATTTCTATCAATTATGAGGTCCAATAAGAATGGATTTTTTATGCAGTTAAATAATTGATTTGTTTAGAAATCAAAGCATTTCCAGATATTAATAGCATTGTTAGAAAGCCATTACTCTGGGTAGACTCAACTATAATGTTGAGAAGGCAGCAACAACAAATATATAATTTAAAAGAGAAAACAAGTTTTTGGCAGTCCTTCAAAATTGTAAAGAGTATAATCTTTTACTAGAGTATGTGTTTTAAAATACATGGAAATATATCCCTCGAGGACAGTACTTTCAATACTGGGGACTTCTATATAGTTCTTAAGGATCCCAAATGATAGTATTTCAAATTTCATCTCAATTTTTTAAAGGATATTAAGAAAAGAGAGTATTTTTATCTTTGAAAGTGATGCTAAAAGTCTGTTACTATCATAGTCAAGTTTGCTGCAGTCTGTGTTTACAAAGTTATTGCTACATCTTAAGGAAAAGAAGAAAATATAATTTTCTCTTCTATAAGACCATTCGCTTCATTATCAAAAGACATACCTTATAACCATCAAATTTATTGTGCAGATTATAATTAGTATTCAATTCAAGTAGATCAAAAATATAATACAGAACTTAATATGTTAAACCAAATAATTTTAGATTGCTTTGTTCACTGTCAAAGTTTAATGAAAAAACTGTGAAGAGATATTATGACCCAGCAATCCCTCTACTGGGTATATACCTCAAAAACTCAGAAACATTGATACGTAAAGACACATGCAGCCCCATGTTCATTGAAGCATTGTTCACAGTGGCAAGGACATGGAAACAACCAAAAAGCCCATCAACAGTTGACTGGATAAAGAAGATGTGGCACATATACACTATGGAGTACTACTCAGCCATAAGAAATGATGACATCGGATCATTTACAGCAAAATGGTGGGATCTTGATAACATTATACGAAGTGAAATAAGTAAATCAGAAAAAACCAGGAACTGCATTATTCCATACGTAGGTGGGACATAAAAGTGAGACTAAGAGACATTGATAAGAGTGTGGTGGTTATGCGGGGAGGGAGGAGAGGGAGAGGGAAAGGGGGAGGGGGAGGGGCACAAAGAAAACTAGATAGAAGGTGACAGAGAACAATCTGACTTTGGGTGATGGGTATGCAACATAATTGAATGACAAGATAACCTAGACATGTTATCTTTGAATATATGTATCCTGATTTATTGATGTCGCCCCATTAAAAAAAAAAAGAGATATTATTCAAATTTTAAATTGCTGTAGATTCTCAACTACCATTTAAAAGTAAGATGTGTAATATGTTCAGGATATTCAGTGGAATCAGGACTCATCTCAATAAATATCAAAAATATAAATGTGAGCCCATTTCAATTACTTCCAATAACACTATATATAGTGCATTTACTTTAAAAAGAATTCTAAGTAGTAAATATCTTCATGACCTTAGAATTTGTTATATCTTACTCATTATTATATTTTGTTAAATAATATAATGTTTGCTTTGGAATTGTGCTTGTTCAATCACTCAACAATTATTTAGAGTGTGTAGTCATGTTCCTGGCATTGTGTTATACTGTGGATATAAGAAAAATTAAGATATAATCCCTGCTCTTAAGAAGTCTAGTGTCTCCTGAAGTAGATATACATGAAACAAAAATAATCATAGTGTATTAAATTCTACAATATAGGTGCAAAGAGGTATCTAATGGAGGGAAGATTAGGGAAGGTTTACATACAGGAAGAAGTCAGTTAAAATCACAGTCCAGAAAGACAAGGAGGAGTCAGGTACAGTGGGACTTGGGTGGGGAAGGAAGAAAGGCATTCCAAATAAAGGGGACTATTTTGTGAAGGGTTATGAGTGAAGAAAACAAGCAGGGTGAAATGAAAGAATCTCTGTTGTTTTATTAAGCTGAGCATGGTCTAGTCCATAACTATGAAAAGGAAGTAATATTTTCAAGCACTATATAATTTGTACTTTTCTGTACATACTTCGTGGTTCAGGCATGTCATGACAAAGAAGATGAGCCACTAATCCCAGGTTATTAGGGAAGAACTGGGTGACACAAGAGAAATAGGAAGTAGTTCAGCTCTAAGAACAACCACATATATTCAAGACCCCTCGGAAAGTGTCTCTCCTTACTTTTGATTTTAGGAGGAAGTACAGTAAGAAAAAGTGAGGGTGAAACCCTTATTTTCTGTTTAAATTGGACAAAGTCCATTTCAGAGTTAAAGGTCTTCATTACTTCAGCCTGGATAGATGAATACACCAAAGAGGGAACTGGCCACTTTCCTTTTGTATCTCCTTTCTAGAAGAACATCAACTAATTCTCTTCAGAGCATTAGATGTGACAGTTAGTTCTTACTCCATAATTACACAGTGTGAATGTAACGCTGCATATATATGCATTAAACACAGTTTTTAAATTTCAATTAAAAAATAAAGATTGCATGCATTTAATTTCCATTCGGTAGGTCTAGAATACTGTAATTTTCTATTTTTTTTTCACTTATCCACAGAACTTAATTCAAATGCTTACACTTGTTACATTGCAATATAGCAAAGCAATTAAACAACTGTGAGTTTGGCATTTTAAGTAACTTTGAAACAATTAGTTCATTTTCTTTTAGAACTATTTCTAATTACTTTTTTTATAATTTTCCCTAATTATCTCTGCTTTTTTCTTTCTTCATTCTCTCCGCTTTCATAGAATTTTCTAGGGAAATCAGACTCTATAGCTGTCATCTATGTAGTATTCTTATAAGAATTTCAAGCTATCAAATAATGTTTTGAATTAAACCTCACCAGACAGTTTCCCTCCATGGGTGACACTATTGCTATGTTCCAATGGGCAGTACTCTTATTAGCCACCATTAAGGGTTGCCATGTATAACAAGCACATGCAGTTTGTCATGATCAAAATCTGTCAACAACCTCCATCAAAGGTCTTACTCTGGCCACTCCCATAACATCATCGCCTAGTGCTGCCTCCTGTTTCCCTCTGCTCTAGCCTCTCAGTCTCCTGTTTGCCTCAATCCTGACACATACATTTCAGTTTGAGGACATTCATCCTTATTGTTCCTTTGCTTCCTCTACCGTCTGTATGCCTTAGTCTCCAGTTGCATTTAGGTCACTGCTCAAATGTCGCCTTATTACAGAGACCATTCCTGACCTCTGTATAATATAATACTTCTCCTATCCCCTGCATGCTCCAGCCACTTTCTCTTCCCTTACTGTTTTACTTTTTAACATGAGGTATTATACATTTATTTCATATTTATGTACTGTTTTTCTGCCTCTATTGGAATGTATGTTCCATAAGAGCAGGAACTTTGTTCACAACTCTTTTCCCAACACGTAGAATAGTACCTGAAATACTGAATGAATCAATGAAACAAAAATAAGCAAACTAAAACTAGCATTTGTGTCTGTGATGACATACTGGTTTGTAACTTAGGGACTTTCTTGTTGTTTGTTAATAAAATGGTTGATTCTAACACACTAGCATCCTCCAAGTGAGGTGTTAATTGAATGCATCTTCAAAAGATCAATGGCCACATTGGAAGCCTGTTCATACAGACTATGAAAGGTAATGACTGAAAAATTGGATTTATATTAATTCCTGAAGAACACTTAAACAGAAAAAAAAAATAAGAGAATAATATTAGGTAGGATGACTAAGAGGGAACATTAGGGGGCACTTGAACTAAAGACTGAGGTGTAGCGCAGAAGAGAGTAGTATTAAATGTTTGAGACAGAGAGAACAACATGGGGTAGATTATGAGTGAAAAAAGGGTCTTTGCATATTCAAGGAAATAAAAGGCTAACAGAATGAAGTGAGAGCCAACTTCCACAAGGTACTTAACTGTTGCAGACAGGCCAAGATTACATTTTGGGTCTTGTATATCACTGATGTGTATTTGCATTCCACACTCAGAGCAACAGAAGGCCACTACAAAGTTTTAAACTTGGGGCAGTGATAAAATGTGACTTATGTTTATAAATGGTATTCTGGACTTTCAGGTCCAGACCTGATATAATAGATACACTTTTCCCTATTCCTCCTAAGTTCAGCTTAAAACTCTCGACTTTATGTACAAAGCAAACACAAGAAGACTGGCATTGGAGAGAAGACTGGCTAGTGACCTTGAGGCCTGAAGAACAATTCAACACTTAATTCTTTCTCTTCCTTTTTTTCTTTTGGCCTCAAACATCCCATATTGGGCACTGGAAAAGCCAACAACCTGGAAATGTCAACAAGCACAGACAAAAAAACGCTTCAATAAAAAGCAAAACAAGGACATATGGCTGCTATGTGAAGATTATATTAGTTGAGTGGTAAGACCATTGGTGACTGGGTTATAGGTGATGGCTATGGGTGACTCTGCAGAGGTGAACACCTGTGGGGTATTGTTTGGAGACAAAACCACTGAACTTGCTGTCATCCTGCATGTGGGCAGGATGGAGAGGCAGGAAGGGAGAGCCCTCAAATGAATGACTTACAAACTCTAAGAATCTGAGTGAGTAATGATTCATTGCTGTGCATGAGGCAGGAAAAATAAAACAGAACTTTTTTGTTGTTGTTCTGAGGGTTGACAAGATAGATTCATCAAGAGAACATGAAAAGAGTCCAGTTTAGTCACAGTGATGATAAAAATAATATCATCCCAGGCTCAACAGATGGCCTTAATTTCACAGCAAAGGAAAGAAAAGATTCACTGCAGTGTGAGTTAAAAGAAATCTGAGCTAATGTGAGATCAAAATCAGTGTCCAAAGAGCTACTCTGTTGAACAATATAGAATACAAACAAGCAAAGTTAGCAAAGAAAGATGTACAGTTAACTGAAGAGTGGTAGACATAAATGTGGTTACCAGGGGAAGTGAGTAAAAAACATAATATAGTAGGAACATGGAAATGTTTTCTTTTAAAAAGTTGCATATATTTTTGAGAATAATACATTTTGAGCTGTACTGGCTTCTAATTCATCTTCAAAGTAATTTTAAAAAGCTAAAAATCCCTGAATGACAACCAGTGAAATTAAAGAGTTAAAATCACTTGATATTTTAATAAATTTTAGGTAAACACAACTAGAACAAAACTAGATAATTTTCTTATTCTTTTAACAATGCAATCATTTGAATTACATATTAAAACATATATAGATCCCAAATGGCAATTCTTAAAGGGCACCTAAGAATTTGATTAGATAATTTTGGAGAATGTATTTAAAAATATGTTCATCCACCTGTTCTTCATCCTGATGTGACATAGATACTAAATTGATATCTGGATTCTTTCCTTAAAAACCAGCATCTTGTTACTTTTCTTGGGTGAACAAGAAAGATCCAGTTTAGCATTGTGTTTAGATTCCCAAGTCATAAAACAATAAGGCAACTAACCAACTCTATACACCTTTTAATGGCTACAGAAGCACTTTTTGCTCGTTAGTCTCTTGGAAAATAGTATGTACGTGGGAAATGCTGACTGCAGAATTTCTGAGAAAACTCTACCCTTAACCTGACTATTCATGCAACCTTCTTGTTTATGATAACATTAAAGGAAGCAAGTTTCTTGGAATTTTAGACAATTAGCCTAAATCAACTAAGACGGCACAATAGGATAACAGGACAAAGCACACTATTAGCAGCTTTCTGGGGTTGTTTACCTACCTTCTTGGAAAACATACTGAGATTTTTAAGGTAAGTGCGTGATGTGAACCATTTCTTTAATAACATACCAAAGGTGCAGAGGACATTTGAAATCAGATATTACTTTAAATCATTTTGAAAGGTCAAAGTTCATCAAGACAAATTCATTCACTCAATTTCAAATATTGATTCATCTGCCAAATATACCGATCATCAGATCAGGTTCAAAGTTACCCTTTGGGAGACCCCTTTTAAGACCTAACTTTTGAAGTAACTATACTCATTATCATTAGTAATAAAAGCCAGTAGTTGCTATGGATAGTAAAGAATCTTATCTCCTTGGGCTCTAAATAATGTTCAGAGAAGCAAATAGAAAATAATCAGCAAAAGATAAGAAAAAGTATAATAATTAAAGCTAAGTTATAATAAATAAATGAAGTTAGATAAAAAAATTAATAGAAATAAATTATAATAAAAGCTGAGATTGGAAAAGAAACAAAAATATCTGGAAATAACAGAATGAAAGGCTTATGCATAGTGTACTTCATAAATTATTAAAAATTGACAAACATTTATTGCATGAAAGCCAAAAGGTGATTAATATGTCTAATGTTAATGCATAAGTAAGGGACTCAAACTAAGAAGTGACAGGTTCTAGGACAGAGAGAGAGGGGTGCTGACTTCTAGAGAGCATCTCACTGGGGTCAGGAAGAGTTTTGAAATAAAAAACGTGACTGAACTGGGTCTAAATTATCAGTCGGATATAACAATGGGACAGTATAATCTAAGTAGCACTGGTGATCCAGGTACCTGCAAGGCTAGGGTAAAGGGAGTTAAGAAATTATGTGGTTAGGAAGGGGTCCAGATCTTAAAGGGCTTTGTGAGCTAGACTGAAGCTTTCTAATGTTTTCCTGTAAGCCATAGGGAAATTCTTCCATGGTTGGGTTTAGAGGAATTACTGATATTAGATTTATGTTCTAGAGTGATCCCTCTGGCTGTAGTGTGGACAGATCACAGAAGGGCCATTCAGTTAGAGATTAGAGCTTGTCAGTGCCAGGTGACCATGCTCTGGTGACTATCCTAGGAGTGGAAACAAAGAGAGGAATAATCTGAAGAATCCTCAGGAGGCAAGTCCACAGGAAATGGGTAAGGGTTGCTCTAAATAACATTTGTTCCTAGCTTGGAAGGGTTTTGTTAGAAAGCGGTGCCCCTTATTACGATGAGGATAAGGAGAGGAAACACCATAGTGTGATAAGTTGCTGAATCATCATCATCATAATCATCACAATCATTCTAGAGATTTGATAGCAATCCTAAATTCAAATATTAACATTTAAGTGGGCCAAATACTTTCAAACTCACCTCCTGTTTCTCCTCCAAGGCAAAACGGTTTTGACTGACCAGTTACAGAAAACAAAGATACAATTCCAATTCCATTATGCAGTCCCCCCTCTTAGTGATGTTAGAAAGCCCATATTAAGGCCTGAAGGTACTTTTGCTCAGGGGTCAGGGTAAGTCCTCAAAAGAACCAGGATGCAAAGCCAGATATTAGCTGTTGTGACTCCTGGCTTGGGACACTTAAAAGACTAACCCAGGCCTACTAGGGGTCTTGGTGTCAGGAAGTTGTGCACAGATATGACCAAATGATGATTATTTCTTTAAACCCCTTGAAATTAAAGCACATGATTTGATTTCCTTTTTAATCCTTGGTACTTTTTCTTTTTAATACTTTATGTTTTAATGCTGAAAGAAACACATTACAAAATGCTCTGCATAATGTTACTGATCTTTTTTTATGTTAGATTGTTTCCCTTGTAAAAGAAAAAGAAACGAATTTAGCCTGAGAGGGACAGAACCTGCCGCTCAGGACTGCCTGTTGACCCTTCCCCCTCGCAGCTCTGGTTCCCTGTCTGGGAAGCTCCTTTAATTGAATTACTGGAGCACATGGACCCAGCCAGACTGCAGGTAGACAGGGTTCACCCCTGCCTGCTCAGACAAGGCAGGCCATTTACTTTTCAATCATACATGGTAGGGCAAAAGTAGGTTTAAAGTTGTTCAGATGGAAAATAGTACAATAATTAATAATAATCCAAAAATAAACTCTGTGTTTCACATACTCACAACTGTAAACCTACTTTTGCCCTACCCTGTATGTCCAGCTGCTAAATTCTTAGCAGAGAAATGTATCTAGGGCAGCATGAAGAGGAGGAGGTCATTCGTTAGGAGGGGAAAATCCAAGTCTCCACTGAATTATGATCTAAGGATAAACCCCTCAAGCCCCAAGAAAACAGTAAGTAAAAGGCTGCCCCAATGTCCAAAAATATTCACTCTTCAATCATTAAAATTTAGCTATGTTTATATGACACTTTTTAAATCTTTCATTAAATCTTATTTAGTTTCATTTCTTTTAGATTTACCATCCAAAAAAAGGTTCTGGCTATGTTAACGGTTTTGTGGCTGTGATTACAATTTGTTTGATGTATCATATATAGGCACATACTGTACCTGAAATATATTCAAAGTCATATTCTTAAAGCTAAGGCATAATAGCCAATAGTCTTCTTCTACACGATCTATTCCAACTTTTATCATCTGAGCTCAGTCCTGTCTTTTTAGAAGTGATTTTCAAATGTTGAGTTTGTCCTCCCGTATCTATAAAGACAGAATTTACGTAAGCAGAAATGTTCTGTTTCCAATGAAGAAAAAGTGAAAACAACTTATTCAAGGGCAACCATAGGGTACATTTCTAAGAACCCAATGTAGTTTGAAAAATAATAATGGATGTCTTTCATAAACTGGTCTGGATCAAGGCAGCCTGCAATTTTCACTGAGTCATGCCTTCTGCATACAGGTCAGCCCACAGAGAAATTCTCGCCTTGTAAGACTTCTCCCAGAACCTCTTGCAGTGACACGTACAATAGAATGATTCCTTGGTTGGTTGCAGCTCAGAGTAAAGTCCATAAGAAGATCAATTTTTGCTGTTTAGAACTCTCTTTTTGATAGAGGCAAAAGGAAAATAAAGGCAAGAAGATGACAGGTTGACTGCATCTCCCGGCATAAAAAGTTAGAAATTTCATAATTTAAAAACTGTCATTAGGAGATAAAAATAGGTCCTCTCTGCTTTTGAAATGTGTATATAGATTTCATTTGCTGGTGAGTGACAGGGCCTTATGGTCAAATTTATAAAAGGCAGAAAACAATTTCTATCAAAATATTATAAAAATCTCCAGTCTTTGTGGCAATTGTCTACATTGGTAGCAAATCTTCAACATATGGTAATTTATGTTATAATTATTCCCTATTGTCATTTAAGACAATAGAATAATAACTGATCTATAATCACATGAAAATCACAATAAAATAAGGGTAGGTAATTACTGGGTAACTTCCCCTCAACGTGTTCCTTCCTATTTAACACACATTTTACCCACAAAAAGTCACTTCAACTTTCTTTAAAGGTTTAATGCTGATTTGATATTTATGAGATAGGTTAGATGTATCAATTGTGTCTTGAGTTTTTAGATTCTTGGAGAATGGACTTATGTGACTAATTTGTTGTTGGTTTATTTATTAGCATAGAGTTAGTCAAGCAGGAAGTCATGCCTGATTCTAGATCCTTGGTAATCTGAATTAATCTTTGAGACTCATCTCTTCACTTATTATGAAGGCATGATTAATTCAAAGTTACAACAATCAATGTTAATCGATAATGTTTATTGAAATCTTTGAGCTGAGTAGGGATGATCCTTGTCTAGTAGGCTATGAGATGGATAAATAAAGGCTTGCTTACAATATTTAAGAATGTGAAAATGGTGGCTATTTCCAGATTTATACAAACAGGATGTTGTAAGACCCTGGTTATAGTATCACTGACTGGAGCAGAATGCTGAATGAAATGAAGCATGAGTAGTGTAGAGTGCATTTAGCTTGAGTATTGGGATAACTGGACCTAGTTTATAGTACAGATTTCACATTAAATTAAATATAGGACGAATCTATCTAAGTTAGTTAGCATCACTGATCCATGGTTAGAGAGTGAACCCAAGTCTTCAATTAGGATAAATTAAAATTCATCCTTTGGTTAGAGGCCACAAGGAGGGAACATGTGAACATAAGAAGAAATATGTTTTTGCTGCTGGGGGCAGTGAGACCCATGTTTTCTTACTTTGGGTCAGAAAAATAATTTCTGAAAGCATTTAGGCAATCAACAGAAAAGATGCATTTTAAAAATTATTCCTACAGTACGTAGTACAGCGCTGAGCATCTGTAGATTCTTAATGATCTCTGAATACATGCACTGAACATTACACTTTGAGAAAGATATGCACACTTGGCACCCACTGTCTTCCTGAGAGAGGTGACACAGAAGAAATGGACCCCATAAACAAGTTTCCACAATCTGCCATGGATGCCAATAAAACTATTTTCTTTATCTTTCTTATTATACAGAAGAAAGTGAATTGAACAAACTTCACTAACTTCCACCTATTGTCATTTATAATAAAAATATTTTTAAAACATTTTATTGTTAAGTGTAATTCTGGAAAGCCTAGAGTCAGGCAGAAAACTGAGTCTACCAGGCAGCGGGAAGTTCTGTTCTTCAAACCTGTGTACCTGAAACCTTGTTATACTGCTTAAACAAGGAGGGTGGAATGAAGGTACATGTCTGCCCATTTGAATGTTTTACATGTTACCGTGGAACTAAATTATTGGAGCTATTTTTAAGGTATATAATCTACATTTAAAAATCAACTAATGCATTTTTTGTTGTTGTTAACTGTTGTGGAACCTGGTTGAGTTCACATATAAGGATATAATATCAAAATATAACAGACATTTTAAAAAGTTTAGCAATTTTCTATGCAGTGGGTATCCTATTAGGAATATAAACTTGGATTCAAAGCATACCCTTATCCTTTACTGCAACACTATATAGTGGTTCTTCTCTTCCACCCCAAAGAGACTCAAGATAAATTGGGACTTTCAGACTCAACGCCCACTGGCAAGCCAGATGGCAGGGCTTCTCATGCCACTACCATCTCATCTCCTGCCAATCAACTCACTTTTTGACTGGCTTCCTTGCTCTTACTTAACTATGCCCCCTTCCCACTAGCCCACAAGTGCTATTGTAAATTTAGTATCCTGCCAAGGACCAATCCATCCCCTCCCTAAGATAGGACTCCGCACCTATCCCTCCCACACTTTGAAAACCCAGAACTCTTTCTTCCTAGTAGAGTCAGAGTAATTACCATGGCCAATTTCATGCTCAAGACACTTCACAAATGCACAGGCAAATGCCTAAAATTCCCCAAATAGGTTCTAAAGGTGCTATGAAAAATGGCCATCAATTTCCCAAGTAAACTACCAATGTTAATATAATTATAAATGTATATCTATCCTCTAATTTAATTTTATTCTATATCAACTAAATTTTTGAACTTTCCATAAAAGCAACTATATAGAAATATATTACAACTGTATTCTTGACTTTCCTTCCAGTTTTGCTTTAAGATAAAAAGACATTCACAAGTATGATTTTGTTTAGTTAGCTGAACACTGCATGATCTTTTTTCAAGGGATAGTACCCTTTGCAACAGTACCTACTTAACATTTTTCAATTGTGTCCATCATCTTCTGGTATAGCAAGAGTTTCTGTTGCCATATAAAATCTGTTCTATTTAATCATAGTCTCAGGACAGAAAATATATGATAAAATTGTAGTATGTTTAAATGAAGCTACACTGGAGTGTAGCATAATTTACATGAAAAACTGGCAGTCTTGTCCCACATCTGCTATTCCTTGTACCTATAAATGATGCCACTGAATAGTTTCCTTGTGGTCAGTGGCTAGAGAATACTAATCTGTACAGTCTCGCTAAGGAAGTACTCTCATTTCCTCTTTGCACAGTTAATATTTTCCTATAGTCACAAAGCTGCTGGTTTTTTATGGGAAAGAATCTATCGTTTTCACACTTGTCACTCTTTGCAATCACCTCTTCTGGTTAACAGCTGTCCCTCAAATTTTATACAAAGCCCCCTGCTTTCACATCCTTCCATTGTGATTGCTATAGTTCAGGCTAATTTTTTACCATCTTTCTGATTTCCCAGGTTTTGCCACAAGGTTGAAGAGCACTTTTAGTGCTCTTTTGTATGTGTGTGTGTGTGTGCATATGCACAGTATTTGTGTGTTGTTATTTTGTGGGATATGCTGTTGCCTCGATTGTCATACTTTTCAAGTCCAGTACAACAATATATGGCTGAATAAGTAAACATTCATTCAGGGCTTAAGTTCCAGACATTTTGCCTGATGCTTTCATATTCCCTAATTTACTGTGGTGAGCAGGTAGCCACATCACTGGGTAAGAGGTAGTGTTTTAATTCTTCTTTTGAATGATATTCTCATGCTATTTAACTCCCATAATAGTTACAGGAAGTGTAATACTCTACAAAGTAGATAGGTATTTAGGTTAGTACACACTTCCTAGCCAAGAACAAATGTGACAGGTCAACAATGCTCTGTGGACTTTCAGCTGCATTTAGACTTCATGCCATTTTAATGCATATTTGGTCTACTGCTTGCTTAAGCCAACTTCCTTAGATTCCTTTGTTATCACTATGGTTTTGAGGGGCAATTATGTATGCCCGTGTGATGGTTTATGACTCTGTATTTCTTGTGCTATTCCTGAGCGTTTGCATTAGCAGGGAGACATATTTCAAAAAAGTTAGATTTGGATTCAGTCTGGGTTTGAATCTGGCTCCATCCCTTGGTAGCTAATGGCCTTGGGCATACTTGACCATTCTGAGTTTCATTTTTATTATCTATAACATGGAGATATTGATAAAGTGGTGTCTTAGGATCTAAGAAGGTAACACATGAAAGCTACTTACAACATAAGCAGTCAATAAATGTGGTCAATGTAATCAATAACACAGATTTTAATTTTTGTTATGTCAGACATAAGCGATCAAAAGACCACTCTACTGTTGGAAACAGACCACGATCTCATAGTCAATGCAGATTATGAGATACTTTATGAAATTTCATCAAGGAAGAGCCAGTTTTGAGGAGCAGGAAGGGTTTGCTAAGAAAAAAATCAATGCAAAATGGCTTCATTTATATCCCTAAATGGGAAAAGTGGATTAAATTAATCTGACTTTCCCAAGGCCTGACAGAGCTTCTGTAAGCTTCCTAAGGGTAGGGATAGAACTCTCTTCATCTTTATAGGTTTGTACATATATAAAATCTAATGGAAACCACATACTAGATTTAGTAAACAAATGCATATTAGATTTAAATGAATGACTGAATCTCTGGCAAGGTAGAGAACTGAACTACTATTTCTGCGAGGTCACAGGCTTTCATCTCAACCTTGTCATGGTCAGTTCATTCATGGCTAGGGAAGGGGGAGCATTAGAGACAACTACTTCAATTATTAAAGAGGAAGAAAGTGGGGAGAGATATAAACTCACAGAAGGGAGAGTCAAAGTGTTTATAGATTGGAAAGAGGGGTTAAATCTAACCAAGTAAAATTTTAATTAAATATGCCTATATATAGAACAATATATGAATAGTAAAACTGTGGAAAATGTATAAAGATATTAGTTGAATATAAGATAACATAAACATGGTGTGATGTGCTTGGAAAACATTTTTTAAAAATTTAGATTTTATGCTTAATTGTTACATACAGAATTATAAAGTGCTAATTCTACTGTATTCAGTGCTGATTAAACCCTCAGAGTACTGTGTTGAGTCAGTGTCAAACTGACAAATTGGAAAAGATTTCATGGAAAGAATCCAGACTTTTGAGTGGGCTTGAAAACCTTATGGGAGTAGTAAGCATAAAAACAGAAGATATTGAGCCTGGAGAGTACCTGGAGGAGAAATGATGTATGAGGTCAAAAAGCCATCAGGTAGAAAAGCAATGAGTTTATCTGTGTGATTCAAGTCCAGAAGAAGTGATAAGTGAGTGGAGATGATAAAAAGTTATATATATGAAAAATAAATTTAACTTTAGACGTGGCAGAAAATCAAATGGATTTCATGGAGAAATAGTGAATTTCCCATCACTACACATTGTCAAGGTAAGGGGGTTATAAAGAAGATTCACGTGTCCAATTGATAGGGTTAAAATTGATGACCTTTTATGTATTTTATAGACCTAAGAATCTCAGTGAATTTTCTATTATAAAATGAATATACTTTGATAAGAGGCATTCTCAAAAATGTAATCTAATTCACAAAAACACTTGGAAATATGCTAAAGAGAAAAACATTAAACTTAAATAACAAATTATGCATGATTTTTGTTTGCCATTTTCTTTCAGTACTATCACTATAGTGTTTTTATCAAATTATTACATTTAAAAAATACATTTATATTGAACAGTCTGAAGAGCTAGCTGTATCAGATCTTGTAGCAATGCTTGGACACACTGCAGCAAACCAAATATAAAAGAAACATCCAGATATAGATTCTAATATCATTTCTGGAAATGTTATTGAAGCTCTAAATGGGCATACTAAAGTAGAATGAATAACAGAAAACCAAATACACAATTCTGCATACCGCTAAATAATAGTATCATGGCATATCATACATATTTTTTAAAGGCTCAGACGTCAGCTAATTTAGTTTCCTTAACTCTGCTCTGCAGCTTGTTGTAGATCCACGCTGAGATTTTCATTAGTACATCATATAAAGAAAAACATGATGCCTGACCTGTGCTGGTGCAATGGATAAAGCATCGACTTGGAATGCTGAGGTCGCTGGTCCAAGCCCCGGCTTGCCCAGTCAAGGCACAACTGAGAAGCAATTACTATGAATTGATGCTTCCCGCTCTCCCCCCACCCCTCTAAAATAATAAATCAAATCTTTAAAAAAAATGAGGAAATGTTATGTTTCTCATAATGTGGTTTGCATATTTATGCGCTATTCTCTCTTTTTCTCAACTTTTGTTTGTATGTTCATATTTTTAAAATCTTTTTTATTATATGAACTCTGTCAAATTATTCGTGTAATAAAGGAAAAATAAGTAAAAATACAGCAATTAGATATTCCACATTTCTTGGATAGTCTCATTTTTACATATTATTTTAAATAGAGATGATTCATTAAGTATAAAATTTAAAGTAATTTAATATTTATACACAAGATTTGTATAACTAATTATTCAAAAATCAGAGCAATGTTTATCAGATTTTCCACTTGATTTAGGATTCATAAAACAGAGTGACTACATTGATAAGAGGTTCTTACAACATCTAGCAACAATTAATGTTCTGGTGGTAAACTGTAAAAAAGTAATTTAAATAGAAAAAATACTTTGAAGAAGATATAAAATACATGTCATTCTTTTGTCTTGGGGTTATATATTGTCACTTAATAAATATTAAGACCACATATTCCAATTCATGGCATTCTTAAATCTCTTTAGTCAGAGGTTTCTATCTTTAAAAGCCCTGCCCTAAATGAAAAAGATATATGCTTATGAACAACAATACTGCTATAGCTAGCAACTAACAAGTCAAGACTGAAGCAGCAAACAATATGACTATTTCCATAGGCCCAAAACAATAGTAGGTCTGTTAACAGAAATGAAATCCCAAGCATGATGACAGCGGTAATCACACCAACTGGGCTGTCTGGAACCTCTTATTCCAGACCTTTCATTAGATTACTTGAAAGGAACTTGCACATGCAGATTGCCTCCAATTTTTCTGAATTAACAAGTCAGTGAACTGCCATTGCTTTTGTAGCTCATACAGTTTCCAGTGGGTATCTAAGGCGCCTTTTATTTTTCAGTTTAACTTTGGGAAACTAGAGTTAAACACAGAAGTTAATCCAGAGTAAGAGGCAATAAACTTGTAATTAATTAAGGCAAAAATCAATACCAGTTTTAAGTAACTAAACAAGTCATACGATAGAATCTATTTTAGAAGAATTTTAGTCATATAATTGTAAGAGGATATTTAAAATAACCCTCTATCAATTTTATTTGACTTCTATTTCCTGAACTTATGTATATTTCTACAACATGCTATTTGAAAGTGCAATAAACTGCTGGTTTCCCAATAGTTTTTTTTCCTTTCCTTCACACTAATAGCACTCACATGGATGCACAGACCCTCAGCAAGCACGACCAATTAAGTTCTACTAATGTAATGCGGAAAGAAGTAATGTGTGCCACTCCGCATCTTGCCCTTAAAATAATTGTGTGTGCTTCCCCAATCCCCTTCTCGCTCCTCCAAGCTGATAGGTGGCCAGAATATCTTTAGCCTACAAGTAAACACCACAGGATGGCAGAATCACCACCAGCCCACCAAGACAAGTTGGCTCTCCCTAGACTATTACATGAGAAAGAGAAATAAAATCCCAAAATAAAGATTGTACTTTGGGGTCTCTTTGTTATAGTAGCTAAGTCTGTTCTCTAATTTGGAAGCTTAATTGAAAATTTAAATACTTAATCCAGAGAGAATACAGAATACTCTATTTCTATAATGTGTTATATACACATAAGGTACTATCAAATGTTAATTTAAATGAAATTTCTACATATTTGAATATAATAAAAAATAATATTAACTGTAGTGAAAATATTTAGGACATAGACATATTTATAAAGAATGATCTGAAATATGTAAAAGTGCTTTGAAAAAAATGCCTGGAAGCAAATATGCTAAAACAATACCAGAGTAAAGCTCTGGAATTAGGATTACAGATACTTTTATCTCTTCATCTTCAGTACTTTTTCTGTGCTTTCCAATTTACAGAAAAAGAACATTTATTTTTTGGATAATTAATTTGTATGAAAATATAAATGAGTTTTTTGCACAAGTGCTTCTTATATCACCTCTCTAATAGCGCAAGAGACAGCAACTGCAATGAAACTCCCACCCACATCTTTTAGTGGCATGCGCATTGTTAACTTCCTAATTTAAGTCAACCAAAGCACCTACTAATTTTTTACTTTTGTATTTCTGAGGATATGTAAATAAAGTTTAAAATCCACTGAGGTTAGAAACAATCCCAAAACGTAACCCAGATAAAACTAAGGTTTCATGTAGTTCAGGTAATATACATATTTCTTTCTAAATATATGTACAAAATCTGGCAGTCAAAGAAGTAATTAAATAATTAATTCAAGTCTCTTAAGGAAAAAAATCCAGATAGTATTATGTTTTAATTGGTTTAAAACCAATTAAAATAGCATTGCTGCCATTCTCAATGTCCTTTACACGGAGGGGAGTTACTTCCCCAAATCTCCAAAACATCCTTTCTTTTTCTCCCTGGCCTAAGCTCTCCTTGAGAAACCAAACCCATATCTTTTCTTTTTTTTTTTTAATTTTTTTTATTTGTTCATTTTAGAGAGGAGAGGGAGAGACAGAGAGAGAGGAGAGACAGAGAGAGAAGGGGGGAGGAGCTGGAAGCATCAACTCCCATATGTGCCTTGACCAGGCAAGCCCAGGGTTTCAAACCGGCAACCTCAGCATTTCCAGGTCGACACTTTATCCACTGTGCCACCATAGGTCAGGCCATATCTTTTCTCTTTCATTCATTTCTTCCATTTGTGCTCTTCTTTCTTATTCTTAATTAAAAACTAGACATTTATGATGCAATTTTTCCACCTTTTCATCACAAGTCTCATCTATCTCATCTCTTTCCCTTACTTACTATATACCTTAAATCCCAAGAAGCAAGCTTCCAATGATAAAAAATTCTTTTCATCCATTAATGCTGCTAGTGCTTTTTATTTTTACCTAGCTTTAACCTCACTTAGTCCCAGGTATTAAATACTTCATCATTCAATCTCAGCCCTACCAAACTCTCTTTTCCTAGTGCTACTCATTAATTATATTAATCGATCAAAATTCATGGCAAAAAGCTTTATACCCTGTATTATATCAGTTCAACTGATAGTGATTACAGCATGTTTAAAATAATTCTGAGGTTACATCCTTGGTAAAACAGGGTTATGAAATGCCATGAGTAACGCTTATCATAATCACAGGCAAGAATAGTGGTCCAATAGTTTACATTATAGATTCTCAGATACCTCTTATTGGAGTTATATTCATGATCAAATAAAATATTCCTGAGTAATGAGTTTTATGTACATATTTTCCTCAAATTACTTTTGATGCATAATGTGAAAATCCACAAATTTCTTGAAAATCTTAGTCTTTAATATAAACACATCCTCTGTATGTATTCTTAGCTTATATTTAGAAAACACAATTCAACCTTTTTATCATATAATAAAGTGTGGCTATTATCCTATTTGCACTTCTTTTTCAATTGCATATAAGAAATATGTATTACCCATTTACTAAAATAAATAAAAACCCATATACCAGTTTACTCTCTTCTCTGTGCTTTATAGCAATGATAGCCCTAATGCTTGTATAAAAGTGTTCAAATATATCAGAGCTAAAATGTTCTCTTTTGTTGAACAGCAAATGATATGGGAGGGAGGGAAGAAAGAGGCTGTATAGATGCCTTTGTTGAGGTTCAGATATGAAAATAATGTAAGTCAGGTAGCTGCTTTTCTAATAGCAGAGTGACATGCATAAATGAAAAATAAAGTGTCGGGACAATAAAAGAAAGATAATCTCTCCCTTGCTTCCATGAAGTCAAACTGTGTTTTATGAACTGTCAGAACAACTTGCTAATTACCAACTAAACCAGCCTAAAATTCACATTAATATTATGGCAAAACCAAGCCTTTTTAAATTTTTGAAATGTTGAAAGTCCTTCAGGTAAGTGGCTTAGATAAATTCTAATGTCATACTAACGTTACTATTAACTTAAAATATGAATATCTGATGTATTCTGAAAGTAATGGAATGTATTTGTGGTTTTCTATTAACTCTCTTACTCTTTCCACCTACTATAGCAAGTATGATGATCTACAGAAAGAACATTTATAATTCTGAGACTAAGAATATGAACATCCCCCCAAAAAGTCACATAATCACCACTCAAAATCATTTTTAAGAAAATGAAGAAATCTAAGAAAATTCTGTTACCAGATACCCACCGCATAAGGACATTTCAGCCACCTACTGACTACACTGCATATACCACGGTGGTCCCATAATGTTTTAACGGAGCTGAAATATTCCTTCTGCCTAGTGAAGCATAGCTGCCGTAAAGTCATGGCACAATGCAAAGCATTACTCACGTGTTTGTGGTGATGCTGGTGTAAATAAACCTATTATGCTACTAATTGTATAAAAGTATATATAATATATTATGTACAGTACATAATATTTAATAATGATAGTAAATGACTATGTTACTGGTTTATGTATTTACTATACTATACTCTTCATCATTCTAGAGTGTACTCTCTCTACTTATAAAAAATGTTTGCTGTGACCCAGTGTGCTGTGTTCCACTGTCAGCAGCCTCATACATATTGTATTTACTGTGTCTTGTAATTGCATCATTTTCTTTCGTGCTTGATTTAATCTCATGCTTTGTACAGTAACATGCTGTTGACACTTGTAGCTTAGGAACAATGGGCTATACCAATGGTTTTTAACCTTTTTACACTTGGGAGACCAGAGAAAATAGGACATCAGGGTGGTTAACTTCTTTGGAGACTGACATGAAATTTCTGGTGGACCAGCACCAGTGAGTGGAACAGCAGTTGAAATACACTGGGCCATATACCACATAGCCTAGGTGTGTAGGCCAGTGGTCCCCAACCTTTTTTGGGCCATGGACCGGTTTAATGTCAGAAAATATTTTCACAGACTGGCCTTTAGGATGGGACAAATAAATGTATCACGTGACCGAGACAAGCGTCAAGAGTGAGTCTTAGATGGATGTAACAGAAGGAATCTGGTCATTTTTTAAAAATAAAACATCATTCAGACTTAAATATAAATAAAACAGAAATAATGTAATTTATTTATTCTTCCTCTGCAGACCGGTACCAAATGGCTCACGGACCAGTACTGGTCCGCGGCCTGGGGGTTGGGGACCAGTGTAGTAGTAGGCTACATCATCGAGGTTTAAGTGTACTCTATAATGTTCACATGGCAAGAAAATGGCCTAATAACACATTTCTCACAATGTGTCCCTGTTCTTAAGTGTATGTTGGTGTATTAGATTACAATGCTTATTGAAAATGTAAGACACTATAGGAAGGAAAGCTATGAAGCACATTTATAATATCAGACTCCCTACAAAGGAAGTCATAATTCTCAGAGATTTACCTCAATGCAATTAAATTCTAAAATTTTAGACACTTTGGATGTGATTAATGCATAAATATAAGAAAAAATGGCTATATTACAACACATAGGGGAAGGCTCTGCAGTAAAATTGACAATAATTTGCAACTATAATTCCAGATGACTCTAGTACATAGCTGGGATCCAGTTAAGGGGTTGGCATCAGAAAAAGTATACTAAAGCTTTTATGAAAAGGAGAAAAAAAAGTAGATTAATTCTAGACTTTGATGAAAATTCATTACTTTAAAAAGTATGTTGTAAACTTATGATTAATTATTAGAAGATTTTAAATAGAATATATAACTTCAGAATCAGAGGGAAAAAGAGAAGATAAATTCTTCAATTTTTTAAAAAGTAGGAAAGAGGCAAAACAAAACAAGAAAATGTAATAAGTATAAAAATAAATGCAAATTGTTAACCATCACAATAAACATGAACAAACAAAATAAGTTACCTAAGTATCTCGGTCTGAATAAGTACCTCTGTGATGTCTATGAGAGCTATGCTCAGCAAAATGGCAAATAAAAGTTGAAAATAAAGGGACAAAGATATATCAGGTGAGTTCTAACAAAAAGAAAGCAGTTTTGGACATCTAAATATCAAATCAAATGAAGTGAAATGAAAAGAACTTTAGAGTATACAAATGGAGGTGCTTCATAGAAAAGCAAGGAGAAATGGGGTAACCATAAGAGGAATGACTTATCTCAATATTCTTCTTTCAACAACTGACAGATTAAGTAGAGAGAAACATAACTGAGGATGTCCATATGTCTTGATTTGTCTGACGGTCCCAGTTTATGACTATTCTTACTAAGTAATTATTAATAGCATCCTCTTTCTCACTCAAATGTGTTCCAGTTTGGACCTAAATTATTAGTTATTAAGATTATAGTAGACTTGAGTAATACAATTAATAGATTTATTTTTGCCTTCCACTCTCTTTCTCTTGATTATGTCACGGTCAACAATCACCATGTTGTTCCTTCTGTCTGCAGCCTTTTTCAGTGGCTCTTTTTCCTCATTCAGTTCATAGCTTCATTACCCTTCCTTGGAGCATTGATTTAAAGCAGCTTGCACCATTACTTGTCCCCATCACATCTCCTTGCTGCATTTTCCTCTCAGCACTTATCATCTGATATCATCCTATGTATGTTTGTGTTTACTTCTTTCATCTTACCTCCTCTGAGTAGAAGGTAAACTCCAGAAGAACAGGGAGCCTTTGCTGGCTTTGCTTTCTGCTATAAAGTATCTGGTGCTCAATGGTGCTCACTTGAAAAAAGGTACATATTTTTGCTGTTGGGATTAATCATCATGGGAACAGTACATATTCAAATTTAGGGAATATGATTAGAGCATTGTTCAAGGAAAAACTTCAATAACCAATATCCAAAAAGCTGAAAACCAGAAAAAAAATCTACATGTAAAAATTTATAAATCTAGACAGTTTTCAAGGTGAGGTTCCAGAAGCAAATACCCCCTATAATATAGAATCTATATGAAATAAACTATTCCAAACCACTAAAAAAGACAATGTCCTAGCATGATAGCAATTTCAAAAACAGATAAAGAATGGTAGGAAAAACAATAGCATAACAGAAATTATGCAAATAACTAAGAATCTTAAATATAATACTAGCATATAAAGTTCAGTTATGTATTAGGAGAGCAAACATTCTGGTGAAGCAAGTTTTTCCAGGATTACCAAAATAGTAAAAATTGTTAACAGCATATACATTAGATTGAAATAATATTAATAAATTAAAAGAGGAAACTTCCAATGGTAAAAATGGTAATAATTTTTCAGCTGTTGAAAAACGGATAAAATCAACACCAATTCCTGACACAAATTTTCTGTAATCTATGAACAGAAGAAATTTCCAGTGAAAAGTTATATTTATAAGAAATCTATAGCAAACCTTATATTCACTAATAAAAGTTAGAAAAATTCCCATTATAATCAAGACAGTGACAAAAATGAGAAATTCTGTCCAAGACAATTAGAAAGGAGGGCTAAAACATTTTTTAATTGTTTGCTTACAGCAGGGGTAGTCAACCTTTTTATACCTACTGCCCACTTTTGTATCTCTGTTAGTAGTAAAATTTTCTAACCACCCACAGGTTCCACAGTAATGGTGATTTATAAAGTAGGGAAGTAACTTTACTTTATAAAATTTATAAAGCAGAGTTACAGCAAGTTAAAACATATAATAATAATTACTTATCAAGTACTTTATGTCAGATTTTCACTAAGTTTGGCAGATAAATCTTTATAAAACAATTTACTATAGTTAAATCTATCTTTTTATTTATATTTTGGTTGCTCCACTACCGTCCACCATGAAAGCTGGAATGCCCACTAGTGGGCGGTAGGGACCAGGTTCACTACCATTGGCTTACAGGTAATACGATTGACAAAAACTGCAAGATAGTTACCGTATTTCCCCATGTATAAGATGCACATTTTTCTGAAAAATTTAAGGTCTGAAAACTGGGTGCATCTTATACAGTGGTTGTAGTATTTTTAACTTGCATTTCCCACTTGTTCATGCTTGTTTTTGCACTTATTGTTCAAGACAGTGATTTGTCATCACAGATGAGGACAAACTAAAGGATGGGAGTTTTGACAGTGATGAGGAGTTGTATGAATTTTATGACTAAAACTTGAGTTCAATAACTTTATGTAATTTTTTTTTCAAATTGTGGGCCCCAAAATTAAAGTGCATCTTATACATGGGATCGTTTTATATATGGGGAAATAAGGTAATTATAAAAAATGATGACTAATGAGAAAGCAATATCAATATTTTAAACATTAATAGCTGTATACCAGAAATAACCAATTAAAATATAAAAGCAAAATAAATCCCTCCAGTAGCGCAAGAAATATATAAAATATCTATAAGCAAACCAAGCATGAAATGTTACGGACTTCTTGAATAGACCCTCAAACTCTTTTGATAGAAATAAAAGAAGACCAGAATAAAATACAGAGAGACCTACAATTTTTCTAGGTACCATATTGGAAAGCTGTTAGTACACCCATGTGTATTTGTGAATTTGCTGCAATCCCGATGAAACACCCATAATGGAACTTGGGAAGAGACATCTCCAGATTACCTGAATGACAAAATAACCTAGAATAACCTCAGTTATTTTGAAAAAGAACTTCCTATTTATAGAGGGGAGCTGCCCCATCAGATAGCAATACTGATGTACTGTAAAGTTCCAGAGATCTAGATATTGTAGTACTGGCTTAAAAATAGACAAATAAATTAATGGAACAAACAGAATTGAAAAAGTGATTCATTTACACATAGAAATTTTAATTCATAGAAAGCAGTGGCATTTCAAATAAATTAAGAAAGGACAGACTATTCCAAGAGCTGTGTCAAATTTTCATTAAGACGCTTCAACATAATGGTTCATCAGGTGTTAGCAGCTTCAGTGTCTCCTGGCAACTTGTTAGAAATATAAATTCTTGGGTCCTTCCCCAGAACTACTGAGTCAGACACTATTGTGCAGGACCTCCCACTCTGCGTTTTAATAAGCTCTCCAGAGGACTGTGATGTGCGCCCAAACATCTCTTAATGGTAATACACTTGGGAAAAGTTTGAGAGGAAAGGCAGGTAGTATCAGAAAATTCCACTTCCAGAAATCCAAAGTTGGCAATGAATATGAAGATGCTTGTTCAAAAAAGACAAATTAACATTTTTTGTTTAAAAAGTTAAAATCAAGTAACAGGAAAATGATTTTTTTACAAATTATCAGCATGTATTTCTTTTATTAGGCAATCACTAAAAATTAAAGAGGTCCATATATTCAGGTATAAAAACATCACTAGAGTAAGTGAAGCAAAGGAAAAACTGTATGTACTTCACAGCTCATTTTATTTTATTTTTTATTTTTTGTATTTTGCTTAAGTTGGAAATGGGAAAGCAGTCAGACAGACTCCCGCATGCACTCAACCGGGATCCACCCGGCATGCCCACAAGGGGGCGATGCTCTGCCCATCTGGGGCATCGCTCTGCCTCAATCAGAGCCATTCTAGCACCTGAGGCAGAGGCCACAGAACCATCCTCAGTGCCTGGGCAAACTTTGCTCCAATGGAGCCTTGGCTGCGGGAGGGGAAGAGAGAGACAGAGAGGAAGGAGAGGGGGTGGGGTGGAGAAGCAGATGGGCGCCTCTCCTGTGTGCCCTGGCCGGGAATCAAACCTGGGACTCCTGCACGCCAGGCCGATACTTCACAGCTCATTTTATGTTAGAAAATTCTCATGTTCAAATTACAGTTCTGTGACCCAAATAACACCGAAAGTGTTATTTTTGAGGAAGAGAGAGAAATTGTTAGAGTGAAGGAAGATTTTACTCTATAAACTTCCATATTTAGAATTTTATCACGAAAATGAATTTGTGTGCTATTTGTATAATTAAAATACAGAATTCTGGTATTTAGTGGGCATGAGTCAAAGATGATTAATGTCCTAACCATGTGTGTGGGACAGTGTTTTACAATTAAGTATGTCCCAACCTTTCACATTCTCAATTACATTATTTAAAATCTTTCATGGCATTATAATAATAAAACTCATTTACTCAGCAGAAATACTACTATTTTAAAATGTTATTTTAAGTGACTGGCACATTGATCTCAATAAGATAGACAATGACTGAAAACACAAGTTTGGTATCAGACTATCTAGGTGTAAATCCCAAATCTTATACTCTAGTTGTATGAGAAATGACCTTGGGCAATGTATTAAACATTTTTGCCTAATTCTAAAAAAAACAACAAATGAGTAAGTTAAAACTGGAAGCAAATTCAGAGTTACCTAATGCAACCCTTTCACTGAACACATGAAGAAACTGAGAACTAAGGGATATGACAAATGTCAACTGCTAGTTAGTGGCTGGACATGGATCAAACTGAAACCTGTGGCAACTCTTATGAGCAATCTTTTTAGAACACACATCACTCTGCGTAATTGAGAAAGGTAATCAGGGGAGGTGAAATGGAGAAAATCAAAAGGGACTGAGCAAGCAATTAATTCTGAAGCTGGCAGTTCTTTCAGTGATTGATTTGGTGACTAGAAATATTTTATCCTTAGCCCTTAAGGTTTGCTTGTAGCCAAAAGAAAAGTGATAAAGAAAATTTGAAAAAGAAAGAAAGAAAGAAAGAGCCTGAGCAGGCAGTGGTGCAGTGGATAGAGCATCTGCCTAAGATGCCAAGGACCCAGGTTCAAAGCCCCAAGTTGATGGCTTGAGCAAAGGGTTGCTGGCTTGAGCAAAGAGTCACTGGCTCAGCTGGAGACCCCCAGTCAAGGCACATATGAGAAAGCAATCAATGAACAACTAAGGTGCCACAACTAAGACTTGATGCTTCTCATCTCTTTTCCTTCCTGTCTGTCCCTATCTCTCTCTCTCTCTCTTTCTCTCTTAAGAGGAAGAAGAAGAAAGAGTAGGAGGAGGAGGAGGAGGAAGAGAAGGAGAAATTTGAGAATAAAAGGATATAAGAAAAAAATGGAAAAGTCAATTCTGGAAACACTGACATATGCAGCCATATAATTATTTTGTTATAACTGATATGAAAGTCAATCACCATTATTTTCACTTTTCTTTTTAATTAGGGATAAGTATTTACTGGGATGATTGGGAAAGTCTTTACCTTTTTGATGCTTTAGAGGACAATAAAGTCCAGGCCATTGTTTTGTAATGCCTAACATGAAACATTTGTTATTTATAAATGGTTAAAATTTGAGGTGTATTAGGAAAACCTCAGACAAAATCATCTCTCCTTGGAGAGAGCTGAAATTCTACTTCCTGAAGCATGCCAGAAAAAATGCAAATTTGGGGGTAAGGGGGCATGGAAAGGTGGTGACAACATGACTGATTTTGACCATTGTTGCATCTCCAGTACTGACCCAATATCTCAGCCAAAGATGCACTTAAACATTCACAAAAAGAAGAGAGGGAAGGGAGGTGGGAGGAAGGAAGGAATTATTCCACTCGTGGCCTTCTCAAATACCCTCAGAAGAGATAACATATTTTTCTCAGCACTTCTGTGTGAATACGTATTAATAAATCTTACTGTTCTAGCTGTAATGGCAAGAAAAGTGTTGAACTGATGTGGCTTCCATCTGTTTTGTTTCTTTACCTCAGGCATAAATTGTTATGACTCAATAATGCCTCATATTTGAAGCTTTTCTTCATAAAAGTTTTTTCTTCAAGCATTATTTAATTCTTTAATAGGGAATGTGTTTTTGAAGTCCCTTCTGTTTCCACTGTGTGCTAAGGAAACAGAGTTTCAAATGCTTAAGGTCTTAAAAGACTGATGACCAAGCAAATCTTTATTCTCCTTAAAATTCATTCATTCGTCAAAGCCATTTGTATCACTCCTGCAGGATCCAAAATAAAATGTCTCACCAAATTTAAGGAACACAGAAAAGCTAAAGCTCTGGCTTATATTTAGAATAACTGTCTTCAGATTTTCATCTGTACCACAAAGTGCTTCATTCAAGTTCTTTTAATGTAATATCCAGAACAGAGTCAGGTATTTATAGAAAGAACATATATGATAATTTACTTCTTGTATGGTTTAGGCATATACCAAATACATTTTCAGATTTCCTTTCCTTTTTCATCACAATGATTTCTGCATATGTTTTCTTTTCCTTCGAGAAAGGATTGAATCTCCAGAAAATACATGCTGCAAATAAGTCTCTAAATTATAACACCTCAATGCATGTCTTAGAAGACCTTCCTACAGAAAGGTGTACTGAAAGGATGTTTTAGCCATTCTTATTGGTAGATGGCTGTCGATTGGTCCCAGTTACACATACATGTCTACTAACTAGACTGAGCAGAGTGTAAGTGCTGATACTTGCTCAATGTGGAAGACGGCAGACACAGGAACCATTCCACTTGGCATCAGCCTCCCCACTGCGTGCATTTTGATCAATGAAATTGTGAGTCTATTTTCAAGTCACAATTTGCAAAAACAAAAACCTATCATTTTGCTCCTCTTCCACAGTCGTCTACATTATTTCACCAATGAAAATGTCCCACCTTCCTGCCTTTTGCTTTTACAGAGTAGTAAAGAGCTTAACCCCTTAGGTTATTCTGTGTCGATTTTAATCTTGGCTCTCACACATAGCTGCTGCCTGACCTTGGGCAAATTATGTAACCTCTGCTGGCCTAATTTACTCACTTTTAAAAGGTGGGTAATAATAATATTCAATTTACTGAATCTAAGGATTATATGAATTTATACATACATAAAATGTTCAGAAAAGCATCTGGGTCCTGGCTGGTTGGCTCAGTGATAGAGCATAGGCCTGGCATGCAGGAGTCCCAGGTTTGATTCCCAGCCAGGGCACACAGGAGAAGCGCCCATCTGCTTCTACACCCCTCCCTCTCTCCTTCCTCTCTGTCTCTCTCTTCCCCTCCCACAGCCAAGGCTCCATTGGAGCAAAGTTGGCCCGGGCACTGAGGATGGCTCTGTGGCCTCTGCCTCAGGCGCTAGAATGGCTCTGGTTGCAACAGAGCGACACCCCAGATGGGCAGAGCATCGCCCCCTGGTGGGCATGCCGGGTGGATCCCGGTTGGGTGCATGCAGGAGTCTGTCTCACTACCTCCCGTTTCCAACTTCAGAAAAATACAACAAAAAAAAAGCAGGTAAATAAACAATTATTTTGGTGGTTAAATTTTAATGCTGATGCTTGATTTTAATTTCTATGAGTGACAGAGACTTAATGCTGTATATCCATTGATGTGGTAACTGTCAGATTCAACATATCCAAAATAGAAATCATCATCTCCCTCAATCATGTGTGTCCCCAAAACCCACTCTTCATATTCAATTTCCTATCTAGCTAATGGCTTAGTTCACAAGCTAGAAAACTCAAAGAAATCTTCTTTCCCCTTACTCCCGCTCTTTTAGTTTCAAACTCAAGAAGTCACCAAATCTTGTCCAGATTGCATCTTTAATCTTTTTCCCCCCAGAATAGCTATAAAAGCTCTCCAGGTCCAACTAACCACCACCCTCTACTTTCTCTTCCTAAAACACAACCCTGACCACATGGCTTCTAATTTTTTTAATGTGTTCATTCTATGAATATACTGTATATAAAGTAAAAATCACTTGCATCTCGGTGTACTAGCTAGAAACTGATGATACAAAGACCAGTCTTACTCTCATAGATAAGTGAATAGGCAACTATATAACACTGTGATACACGTTATTTATATTGGTATGCATAAAGCTCTATGACATTAGGGAGGGGGCAGTAACATAGACTAGGAGAGGGGCTATAAACAAAGGCTTCCTTTCAAGGTGTTCGTTGCTAAAAAAAAAAATCTTCTATTGCTTCCTATTGCATACTGTGTATTGCAAATACCGCAGTTGCAGTGTGGCATTCAAGGCCTCCATAGAGCAGCCTGAACTCAGCTTTCCAGCAGCTTCTCACATGCTACAGTCTGCTCAATTTATCTTTTTACAGTTCCTCAAAAGCGCCCAAGCCCCAGCACTTAGCTTTCATTTCTGTGTTTTGGTTCTCTCGGCCTAGAATGGCCTTCTTTCTCTTCACCATTTTCAGGAATAGCTTAAATGACCCCTTCTCCTCAGTGAAGCTTGCTAAAATGCCCTGGTCAGAATTAATCTATTTTTTTTTCTTCCTTGCTCACATGCTTCCTACTTCCATTTAATGCTTATCCCAGCCTGCTCTGTTTCTGGAAGAGTAACAACGCAGGCATCTTTTTCTTCCCCTGGATTGTGTGCTAATATATAGAAGGCAGGTGCCCGGTCTCATTTTTCTTTGCATTCCCCAGAGGGCCTTTTACAATAACCGACACCTAGGAGGTGCTCAGTAAATGCCTGCTGAATTAAATTGAATTAAACGGTTCAGGAGTCATTTTTATTCTTTGTGATCTTCGGGTACTTCCCTAAAAGGCCCCTTGGCCAAAAGAGTTAACCTTTTAGCTGAAGTTTTTCATGTTCACTTCAACTCGGAGGGAGAGAATTTTTAAGAAAGGGGAAAAAAACTTCCATCTGGCTACTTAAAAATCCTGTGGAAACAAAGTACTATCTTTTTCTGCTTCCAGGCTTTTCAGATGCTTTTTAAAAAAGTTCTTGAAATCCAAAGTCAGAAATGGTTTAGAATTCTTACCTGATTGGACAGAGAATAATAAATGAATTTAAGATTAAGTAGAAAATATGGACTGAAAACTAATTCAAATGGCTTTGTACCTTTAGATTACAAAGTCTTAATTATTAAACATTATGGGTTTGCATTTGCAGTTGAATAATTTATGTAGACTACAGCCCAATGAATGAAGTGATCATTACAAAAAAGAGCAGAAAGCTATAAACTGGACAACTATGCAAATGATAGGCAATAGGAGAATAAAATACTTTTGCTATCCTTTACTTACAGTGTAATTTTAAACTTTTAAAGGAAAAAAAATAGCTTATTTAATTGCGTCTTCATAACGCTTAATGCAATGAGGGGTGGTGGTCCTAACAGAGTTATGTTTCTATGAGAGAGACAAGGAAAATAATCTCTAGGTTAGTGTCACACAGGCAGCTGGTGAGATCTAGACTGGAATCCTTATCTCCTGACCTTTACTTCTCTCACTAATGTTAGGTTGTAATGCTCCAATAAGCATCATAAATTTAACTCAGAGCCGAACACACAATCATAAGCTGGGGCAGAGATTTCCAGCAAACCTGTATTTCTCTTGTGCCCTTCACCTGTAATATGTACCATGCTCTCATCAAGACTAATCTTTTGAAACTAAGTCACTGTATAATCATCTCTACCTGACACCAGTGACTTTGCAGAAGCCCCTATACTTTTAAAGCATTAGAAAAAAATAAATTTCCCCACTTCTAGCTACTGTGTGATTCAACAGACATGTCCAGTTGGACATATAAAACATGCTTTCCACTGCATTCTGGGAGTGGAGGAGGGGTTGGAAAGGGGAAGGAGATAGGAGGTGCCGATATATGAGGAGAAGGCATTCTCTGATGATTCCTTGGTAACGATCACAAAGAACTTTTGTTCTATACTTTGTCAGCTGAATTTCTAGAAGGAGTAGAGCAGACGGGTTAAGGAGCGGGAGCACTGGATCAGAAAGCTTGGGTTTAAATTTTGGCTGTTTAATATGACTCCCAAAAGCCTTCTCTAGCAGTAAAACTGGGATAAAAATAATTTCATCTTTATAACATTGTTATATGGGTTAAATGACATAAAATATGTAACAGTGCTTAGCAAAGACTTTGGCATCTAATAAGTCTCCAATAATTTAGCTATCATTATTAGCAATGGTAGTATAGAATTATTCATTACTTTTCTATGTATGATAATAAAAAAAGCAGAGATGGGGGGGTTTGTTTGGAAATGACAATAGGGCAAGTGAAGAAAAGAAAGGGTATTTTGATAAGAAACTAAAAGTGACATCGGAGACAGATTTTTAAGTGATGAGTACCACGCAGTTTCTTCATGATTTCATAATGATTTCATTTTTCCTGAAGGATAAAGGTACCTAGATTGATGGAGCATAAACACAAGAGGACTAAGAGTAAATGGTCCATTTAAAAGATTTAATGTCTTTATTAAAATGCCATAATTTTTTAAAATCCCAAATTAGGATAAATTAGTCTTGATGAAGATGTTTACATCCTCATTCTATGCATCAGGCTTGGAGTGATCATTGTGAGAGTTCGTTCTGCCCTAGGGACATGGGGTGGCAGACCAGTTCACTCTTCCTTTGGACAAGAGTACCAAATGCTACTAGCAAATAGTTTCTCAAGGATAAAGTGACTTAGAGTGATCTACACACTCTTGCCTTCATTCCTAACCTTATAGAGTGAAAGAAACATTCTATATGAGAAGCCAGGAAAGCCGTCTTAATTTCATTTATGAAAAATATGTTCTGACTCAGTGTATCTTAAGAGCTACCAAAACTTTGAAAGAAACCACGGAAGAAAGACTTTCTGAAACACATTTTCACATTCCATTTTTCTAAATAGTCTTAGCTGTACCCTGGATTAAAACAGACTTTTGCAGAATCATAAATTTATACTGCATCATGCTGATGAATTATACAGTTGTTTTTGTTCAAGTGCAATTTGGTACAATAACATCAGCTTATATTAAGAGACAGTACAAAAAAAAAACCTTTGAAACATGTAACTATATGAAAACAGTTGAAGATTTTGTTCTTTACAGTACACAATAGCCACTTTGTGACTATCCTTGGGGAAAATGCTCTATCATTTCCTCAGCAGAAGCAGTGGGCTTTCTGCTAAGCAACCGGTTTGTTTTTCTCTGATAGACAAATTATATAATTCATCATGTGTAGCCCTTTTACTGGAGACTGGAAAGTTTGTGCCAAATTTTTGTCTAATCTCTAAATGTTTAGATATATTCTTGTGTTCTTCTGTCTTTATTTTACTTTTTACCATTATATTCTCTTTGCTTATTTCTCATCATTAAACATTTATTTTACCTTGCCATATTGTATGCTGACTTCAGTCATTTGTTATAACTTAATAAATAATGAGTGAATGAATCAGTATTTCTGATGATGAAGTTATACCATGATATTTAATAAGATAAAGGACAGAGGGCATATCAATCCATATACAAATATAGAGTTCTAAAATTTCAGATAAAAGAATTCAAAAAGCAAGCAGTCACTAGCATGGGTTTAGCTGCTTAAACATGTTGATGTAATATCTCCCAAATTCTTTACATCTTTTTCTCATAGTGGCGCAATGGCTATTGCAGCTCTATTAATTCTGTTGTTGATCAAAGCAGGACGAGAGGCAGTGATGCAATGGACAATGTTTGTGGTTAGAACTGCATCACATTGCCACCCATATTTACAAGGGAGACTTAGAAAAAAGTCTGTAACACAATTTATAGAGTAGGTGCAGGTAAGTGAGTAGGGTTGGGATTAGGTGCTAGGTGTGACACCATAGATTCTGCCACAGGCATCTACCACAGAAATGTGACAATTGATTAAAATGATCCTTAACTTTCAACCATCAGTTCAAGTTTGAGTTATGTTCTCTATTTTCTAACTTTTCAAGGAACATATAGGCTCATGTTTAAAATACAAAAGCATTTAGACAATATTGGTGGTTTGTTTAAGGGGTACAATATGGCCTGATGATAGAAAGCATTTCTTGTTCAGACAATCTAGCAGGCCCTGCAGCCAGAATGGCTGATCTTAGAATGGAACATGGCACTGATGCATGAGTTCTGAGTGGTGCTTTTCTTTTCAACCTAAGCTCTTTCAGTTACCCAGAGTACAAATCATTATTTACTTTATTTAAATCAGAAAGAATATTTGAGTATAGTTGGCATTCTAAGGTAAAGTTAACAGGGCACTGTCTCTAGGACATCTTGTCGTATGAGCTGATATGAATCCTCATGATAGTCTGTCTGTTTGGAGTAGGCTCTACCATGTGTTTTGACTATTCTAGAATTTTTAATGGAACACACTCCAAGCTATGAAGTTAATGCTGTTCTTCGGTTCCAATGCTGACAATCAGTTCTAATATATTTGGCAGATGTTCCTTGAGCTCAGTCAATTGTCTGATTACAAGGTCTTGTCCAATGCCTAATAGTTGCAGAGAAAATCCAGGTTTCAAGGGCATACTTTTGTAGCAACCATGTATTAGAAACAGATGTATTTTTTTTAAGGCAGAAGCATGGAGACTCTCACTCATTAAACAAATAAATAAAAATAGAATTAAATAATAAATCAATCCCAATAGCAAGTATATTAGCATTCTCTTGAACTCATAAACAGAAAACATTCATCTTGCAAATCCTCTGCTAACAGCTGGGCATAAAAGCGCTTTCAATGGACAATAGGGGTCTAAGTAGAAACTTCAAGGTAAAGAGAATTTTCCTCAAAAGGTGACTCTGTTAAGCTTGATACAGACTCAAGAAATGCGTGGAATTTTAACTGCAGTATCTGAACTCACTTATTATGGGTTAGTGGTCTAAGTAACAGTTTAATAACTGAAAATTGGGTGTTCCAATCTCTGTCTTGCCAGTGATTTTCTTTGACCTTGGACAAGCACTGGACTCTCCAGAATTACTTTTCCAGGCTTTTATTTGTGTTCTGCAGAATAAAAATAACTTTAAAAATGGTAGATCAAATACACAAGTCACAAAACTGGAGAAATTAAACTAGTAACAATGTGTCTTCACTCTATATATGGATTTGTTTCACCCTTAAATGATTTCACCTTTTTTTGTAGGAAGCACAAGGCCTTGAGTAAAAACAAAATGAAACACTGTCTTGTTTCACTGAGGTTTCTGTCTATATCTAGAATGTCTCCTATTAAAATGCCATTCTTTATTAACTGTTGGCAGCATCTGGTGAACCACTAAAAATACCCTTTTGTATGACTAAAGGAAGATAAGAAATCTATTTCTTGATGAGTAGACAATTCTCCTTGGTTTGTGGGAAGTACACTTGAACTAAAAGGTTTTGACTAAATGACTTTTTAAAGAGTTTCTATCTAATCAGTCTTACTGATGCACTCTTTTAGCAGAAAGAACTTACCTACTAGATCCAAGAATGGCAACAGGCACACACACACACACACACACACACACACACTCATATCACATTTCCATGTATGCATATATCTATGCATTTATGTATACATATAGCAGAGGAGTTACAGAAAGGACAGGTGTAGAGAGAAAAGAGACAGGAAAAAATGATGACCAAATGCTTTGGAAGTTGTAAGCTTGAGAAAAGTAGCAGGAAAAGCAAGCAGAACTTTTCATGAAGCCCTGCCTGAAATTTCAGTGTCCGTTCCTTATTAGTAGAATCATAGATCATCCCAGTGCCTCTTGCAGATGAAAAGCCACATATACTTGGAAAATGATGTTCCAACTTTAAGTAAAAAATGTAACCAAGGAAAAGAAACTGCCTTGATAGACATGACCTGTCTTTTATTGCTTATTGAGAAAATATCAAAATGTCAAGATTAGGCAATATAAAATTGTGCATACTTAAATACAATGTGTCCGTAAAGTCATGGTGCACTTTTGACTGGTCACAGGAAAGCAACAAAAGATGATAGAAATGTGAAATCTTCACCAAATAAAAGGAAAACTATCCCAGTTTCATACCTATTCAGTGCAGTTCGATGTGGGCTCTCGCACAGATTTTTTAGGGCTCCTTAGGTAGCTATCCCATATAGCCTCTACAGACTTGTCACTGACTGATGACCTACCAGAACGGGGTTTCTCCACCAAACTGCCGATTTCCTTCAACTGCTTATCTCACCGAGTAATGTTATTCCTATGTGGTGGCGCTTCGTTATATATAAATACGCTGATATTCACGTTGCACTTTGGTCACGGATTCAAATTTAGCAAGCCACAGAACACACTGAACTTTCCTCTGTACCGTCCCCATCTTGACTGGCATGGCCATGGGCTGCTCCACTGTATACACGGTGTTACGTCATGATCTGCTCAAGCGCACAAGCTGCCACATCATCCTACAGAAACTGGGAGGGTCTTCTTTTTATTTGGTGCAGTTTTCACATTTCTATTGTTTTTTGTTGCTTTCCTGTGACTGGTCAAAAGTGCACCATGACTTTATGGACACACTGTAAATGGAAGGGTCAACTTCTCATGCTGGATATAGTCAGATATTATTTGCGTAGGGTTCAGTCAACCCTGTAAAAACAGTTCCACAAAACTTTACTTTTACATGTTCTTATGATTAGAATGAATATTTCTGTGATGATTTAAATATAGGGATGTAGCACCTTTCTTTTATTGGTTAATTCTAATAACATTCTTTAATACTTAAAGAATGCCTACTGTGTGCCAAGCACTGTTCTATTTTACATTTAGTATACAATACTAACTGCATTCCTTTGATATAGTTAACAGTATTATCCCCATTTTCACAGATGAAAACTTCAAAGAAAACTTCCCAAGACCATCTAACCAGTAAGGATTAGATGTTAGGATCTGAGCTCAGTCTATGTGAGTCTAGAGTCCCTGCCCCAAACTGTGGCACTGTATTACCATCTAAGAGTTATTTATATTCACCATATTTTCAATCAATCAATCTTAGCCTAAAGAATGGAAGAACAGCATCTTCAACAAGAGAAAAGGTGTTATATCACAACTACTTCTCCTTAAGTATTTCAATTCTTTTGTATGAAACAAAATTTTATAAAATTTTGCTCATCTCTCAGAACCCTAATACCAAATAATGAACAATTTGTCTTTAACCAGAACATGTGTGGCCATGTTCTTTCATTATGTATCACCAGTCATATTTTTCACTAGCAAACATTCTGCTAAAGCACATCTCAGTGTTTCAGAGTGCTGAGTTCAAGGATGTACCAACCATCATAAACCCACAATACCAGGAAACTCATATAATAAAGAGCACTGGGCTAGATAGACCACATGGGACTTGAACCCAGCCTTGGTATTATTGTACTGTGTAAACGACATCAACATATTCACAGAAACAGTCAATGGATGAATGAGAGGACAGATGCATGGAAATTTAAACTTCCTGGAAGGATCTTGCCCAGCCAATCTACTGCTTTTTGTTTTTATTATTTTCAAATAATTCCATAGGAATTATTATAGGTCACATTCTCTTTGGTTTCCACTAAAACCTATTGGCTCTTTCTGGATCGATAAAACTGTGTTTAAGAGATTATTAGTTTCTATTTATAACACTGTGTGTCAGGGGAGTAGTTTTCTTTGAAAAATGGAATGGCCTACTATGGAACAATAGGACTGGTGAGTATGCTCTCCTTTGACAAAGGGTCTGAAGGACGGAAAGGAACCTCCTGTCTCAAAATGTTTTTTCAATACTTATGAACTGAAAGTCTAAACACTCCTTCAAGTAGGGACAGATCATATACAGAGTAGTGTAAGGTAGGCACTGATGAACTCTGGGAATAGGACAGGAAGGGTCTGTCTGCAAAACAGCAAAGGGCAAAGGAAGAACTGAGCTGGAGAAAAGACAGAAAGCAAGAGAAGTGGAGTGAGAGAAGGAAGAGGGAGAACAGGGGAGGGAGGACAGACAGCAGAGGAATGGCATCTGGGCCCTGGTTGTTCAGCATCTGGGCCCTGGTTGTTCAGCATCTGGGCCCTGGTTGTTCAGCACACTTCCCCATGTTTCGGAGGAGGGGTGTTGGGCAGAAGCCAGTGCTACGGCTCTGCCTGCACCACTGGATACCCTGATGCCTTAGAGAGCAGAATATTTATTATCCCCATTTTGCTCACTGTTCTTTGGGTATTCGTGCAAACTTGGAGGCCTGAGCAATCAAGATCTCCATCTTACCAAGAGGAATGGTTGCTTCCACATGGACTACAAAGCTGGCATCAAATCTGCTTCCTTTCAAACATTTGTCACCTTGAATATGTGTTGAATTTAATTGCTCCCCTCTTTACAACTTCAAGGCAGAATAGAGGAATTAGTAGGTTTAAGAAATTTAGCTGTCATCCAATCCATGCTATAATTCATTTATTATGCACAGCTTCAGTAGGGTTCAAACTCACTTGCTCTTGAGTTCAAGGCTCTCTGCATAAGTGATTAAATTTAGTCCTCTATCAGATACAAATAGCTGAGCTGTCATAGCTTCCTGGAATATTTTTCTTGTAGAAAAAAAATCCACTCATGTATCTAAAAAGTCTTAAAAACTGTAATTTTTTCTGCAAGCCACAGAGAACAGAAAAGGCACACTATCTTTGCATACCAGAGCACCAGCCACCATAAAAAATAATTCTGCTCTGTCCAAATCCAATAATGGATATCAATTACTTGGAAAACTGTTTGTAATTTAACTTACTGCTATCTCTTTAAATAGGCTATTTATAATGAGTCAGATAATATCCTACCAAACTTCAGGAGGAGAGTGGTTTTCTGGGTTCTTTAAGTGATATGACTTTCAAAAGATTTTTGAAATTGATTCTCAAGACTGGAAAATTGCAATATTAGCTTTAGGTTCAAAAACAAGAATCTATCATTTTTAACAGTAAGTAAACAGTAATTATGGCATATTGTTTGTAGCATGTCAAAATAAGAACATAGTATTTCCAGTTGGGAAAAAAAGTCACAAAGTTAGGCACAGTAGCACAAAATGAAAACTTTTTTTTCCCCACAAGTATATTTTCATACAAAGGATTCACATAGCTCAGCAATTTACTACAAAGTTCTACTTACTGCTGTTATTTCATGTAAAGGTCACCATTTGAGTTGTAAAATCACAAAAGTAACATATGGCTTGACCCACAGTTCTCTAGAGCTGTGTTATTGTTTTAATATCTCTAAGAGGAATTAAGAGAGAATACAGTAAACCAAATATCAGGAAAAACTATCAGTCATTTTTTTCAAAAATTTAACACATGCTAGATAACTCAGTACCTTACCTGAAGCCTACCCAAAGGCTAGACTGTTGTAAAAAAAATACATAGACATCAACCAGCAACCCCCAAGACATTTGAAACGTAAGTCACCCTTACATCTCCATTGCCAGATTTCTTGAATAAAGTAAAACATAGAAAGCAAGATTGTAAAGACATGATACTGTAGAAGCCATCACTATATAATTTGTCATTGTATATTGGCCCCCAATACAACGATAAAAGACAAATGATCTTGAAATTTGAACTTGAGTCATTTTATCTGCACAACCTTAGTTTCCTCAACTGCAAAATAACTCTAACAAACCTGTTTTACTCACCTCACCAGATTATTATGAGGCTCGAGAGAGATAATATATGTGAAAACAGTGTGGGAGGTATAAGGTGCTATATAAATGTGAACTATTATTTTAACACACTTACAAATCATATGTAGGCTTTGTTGGAGGTGTTTTTGTTTCTTATTAAGATGGACTCAGTGCTTACAATTTATCTAAGGTGATTAGTATATTTTTTAGTTATTATAATTATTCCTCTTTCTCAAGTTTTCCACTTAGGCAAATAGGACACTACACAGGTAGTATTAAAGCAGACTTTAAACATGTAAATATTATTTTGCTTATGCTGCAATTTAAGTTCTATCACCATGTAGTCAGTCATCTTCTGAAATTAGCAGTAAAAGAAATGAAATTTAAAATGGGAAAATTAAGAAAAGAAAAATATTTTGGGAAATAATTTTAATCATATTTTCAAATAACGAATATGTTGGCAAAATTGATGAATTGCAGGCAGTGGTTTTCCTCCATCTCTGCCCTTTTTATGAAATAGATTCGGCCACCTCCTGAGTCTGGAAGCAAAAGCTGCAGGAGTAAGACAAGGCACCACCTTCAGTGATGAGTGATGTGGGATTGAAGAGGCTCTGTAACAAGTTACTCTATAACCTTTATAAATGAGATAAAAATGTTGATTGTTTTGCTTGAATGTTTTCAGTAAGAGCTGAAAGCTCATCCCTTCCTGATTCTTATTTTGTAAACTTAGTCTTTCTGTTCAGAAATTCATCTCCTGTCAATCAAAGACACACACAATAAATACCCATGTGGCCAGAACGGACATGCGTGCTCTGCTGCCTGCCCCTGCTAGGGCCCATCTGCTCAGATGGCAAGGTGCCCACAGGAAAGCTAGCCCATTCTACTTGAGTGGAGCTGCCGGCCTTGCAAGGGTCTGTGTGTGGGTGCACTGTAGCGAGAGCGAGCTTTCCGCAAGGAGTCCTTCTGTCCAACCTGCATATGGGTCTGTTTGCACTTGACCACACTTGTTGGCTCTCGCGTCATAAAACAAATGCTCCTAGCATGCATATAAAAAGGGCAGAGCTGTGCTAGTATTTCAGGCATCAGTGAACATGGAACACATGCAAAAACTCCTGTGGAAAATGGCTCATAGTGGATGAGGAGGTCACGCAAGAAACAGGAGGAAGACCATCCATTTATATGTTTTTAGTGTGAAAAGAAAGGACATTAGCCTGAATGTCCCAGAGTGAGCATTTTGTTGTCCCATATAAAGGTAAGTTTCCCTCTCTCACAAAGTTGTATCAAGGTCTGGGAGAGAGTGCAGTGTGTGTGGAGAATTTCCTGCCTATTAGAACTGATGACCCAGTGTGCCATGCCCTCTTTCTTGCCCTCTTTCAACCTAAATCTGAAGGTGCTGAAGTGAAAGACAGGAGGCAAGGACTAGAGGCTTCAGAATGGAGGGATAATAGCAAAGTATTTTAATAACTGACTGATCTAGGAATAACTCTGTTCTTTATAAATATTAAAGAGCAGTAACAAAAGGCAAACAAGATCATGAAAAAAAATAATTGACAGAGGTCAGGACATATGTCATCTAAATTTCATTCATTTCCCACGTATGTCTGAGGGACAAGAATCCAAGGCATCACTACAGGAGAAACCAGAAAATAACAACTGCTATATTCATTCATTCATTCATTCATTCATTCATTCATTCAATGAATACTTAATGAGCACTGACTATGCGTTAGGGATACAAAGGTAAACAAGACATGTATTGAATCCTTCCCTTGCAGAGCTTAAGAGAGACAACCAACCAACGAAATAAATGTATGCTATGAAGTTAGGTAGCCATAAGACTATAAAGAAAAGTGAAACAGGAAAAAGGGATAGAGTGACAGGGGTGCTATTTTACATAAAATGGGCATGGAAGGCCTTACTAAAAATGATATTTTAACAGAGACCTGTGTGAAATGGGACAGTGAGCCATGGGAAGCTTTGGGGGAAGGAGTGAACCAGGTAGAGGGAACAGTAAGTGCAAAGGCCCTGAGGTGGACAAAAGTGTGGCTTATTTAGGGCATGGTAGTGAAGTAGAGGAAAGGAGGACAAGGAATAGAGTGATATGAAATGAAGTTAGATAAAGAGACTAACCAGATCATGTAGAAGTTGTAGGTAATACTTGGTAAGGATACTGATTTTTAACCTAAGCGTGAGGAAGAGACTGGAAGTTTCAGGCCAGGGGATGAATGATGAATGTCATCTCTGATTTGCACAGCTCTCAGGGGCCAGCCATGGGAAGTAAAAGTAGAAGCAGGTAGATCAGTCATCCAGGTACCAAAATAATACAGACAAGAAATAAAAGTAACTTGGATTGAAGGGCTCTTGGTGGAACAGGTGAAAGGTGGTTAGACCGGGATATATTTTGAAGGCACAGCTGGCTGAAATTACTGCTGGCTTGCTTATGGAGTGTCAGGGGAAATAGGAGACAAGAACAACACCTAGATTTGGGCATGAGCCACTGACTGACTTCTGGGAACACACTGGTATGAGGGAAAACTGGGATAGAAGCATGTATCAGGAAAGAGTAATCAAGAGTTCTGTTCGAAACAATGAGTAAGCAGTTGTCAATGAAAGTCTGTAATTCAGACTTCTGTCATCAGAAATATGAGAAAAACACTAAGAGTCATCTGTTAGATACCTAATGCCCCATAAGTCGTAGTTTTTATATTGTTATTACTGCCAAGAGACACTATCTTTTGCCTCTGAGATGTTATTCAAGGAAAAAGGTTTAATGAATGGGAATAGTGTGACTCAGACAGGAAAGAATAAGTTCTAGTTTTGATCTAGAGAGAAAATCTGGGCAATGTTATTAAGTGCTAAAAAGCAACACTTCCTAGAGAGGAAATGACAGGAAACAGCACCGCAATTCCAGAGCAATGGTCCTCAAATTCTAGCCTCACCCGGGAGGTTGTGAAAATGAGATTCCAAATATCCACTTCGGATCTACTGGCTCAGAATCTTCAAGGATGGAGTCTCAGCGTACATAATTTAAAGGTGTTCCCTGGGCATGATGGAAACCGCTGCTCAATGGCACATCTTCTACCAGGGGTCCCCAAACTTTTTACACAGGGGGCCAGTTCACTGTCCTTCAGACCATTGGAGGGCTGCCACATACAGTGCTCCTCTCACTGACCACCAATGAAAGAGGTGCCCCTTCCAGAAGTGTGGCGGGGGCCAGATAAATGGCCTCAGGGTGGACGCATGCGGCCCGCGGGCCGGGCGTAGTTTGGGGACGCCTGGTAAGCCCTCCAGGTGAAATGTTTGCCAACACTGGCTGTAAGAGAGCAGCACAGAAAAAACAGCAAAGCTGTCTTTTCCAAAAACTGGGCACATACAGCCCATTTCTTAAATACATCCAAACACACCTATAAAAAATAGCTTACATTTTCAGAATGGTGCTTTGCAGGCCACCAGGGAGCCCCCGAATGCTGCTGCACCTCTAGTAACATTCAAGACACCAGTGAAACTAAAATATAGTGATAATCCCAAATAATGGTGAGGAGACAGAGAAAAATGAGCTTTCATGTTGGAGGTAATGTAAAACGACACATCCAGTCTGGAAAACAGTTTGAAAGTTTCTTTTTTTTAATTTTAATTTATTGTGTTAACATGGATTCAAGTGTCTCACTCAATATAACACCCTCACCCCCAGCCACATGCCCCCCAGTACAACTCTTTTGCCCCCTCCCCTTAACTCCCTCCTCCCTTCCCTCTGAGATTTGCTGTCCTGTTATCTGTATCTCTGTGTTATGTATATATTATTTCACTAATTCCTTCACCTTCCCTGATTCTGTTCCTTCATCCCCCTTCCCTCTGACCACTGTCCCTCTGCTCCCTGTGACCCTGCCTCTGACTCTATTCCGTTCCTCAGTTCACCTTGTTCATTAGATTCCAAATATAAGTGAGATCATATGAAATTTTTTTTTCTCTACCTGACTTATTTCACTTTATAAAACTAAATATCCAGAAACTGCATACTTGGGCACAGTACAGGATGAATTTCATGCTATTGTCATATAAAACTGAAAGCAATAAGTGAGCAAACAAACAAACAAAAAAACAAATAAAAACTCATAGACACAAACAACAGCATGGTGGTTACCACAACAAAGGGGGCTGGGGGTTAGTAAAGGGTAAAGGGGGTCAAATATACAGGGCAGGGCAAACGTAGGTTTGCAGTTATGAGTACATCAGAACACAAGTTTGTTCTTGTGTTATTATTTATTAATTATTGTATTATTTTCCATATTAACAACTGTTAACCTACTTTTGCCCCACCCTGTATGGTGACAGAATATTTGATTTTGGGTTGTGGCACCCAATGCAATATTCAGATGATGTATCGTAGAACTATACACTTGAAATCTAATTTTATTAACCAATGTCACCCCAATAAATATAATTAAAAAACTTCCTCTTTGGCCACACTTCAGTGACCCATCTGTTCTTTAAGTGTGCCTCAGATTGTATGTTTAAATGATTTACTTTTTAATAAAAATCAGTGTAATTCATCATGGACCTTATGTGTCATATTGATGGCTCTCAAAAATGTGGTCCCTGAGTCAGCAGTGGCAGTATTCACTGGAAACGTGTTAGAATGTCAATTCTGAGGTCCCACCCCAGATCTACTAAATCAGAAACCTTATGGGTGGAACCCGGCAATCTATGTTTTCAAAAGCCTTTCAGGTGATTCAGATACAGGCTAAAAGCTTGAACCACTGTTTTTATATAGATATCTATATCTAATCTATCTCTATTTTTTATCTCTATCTCTTTATCTATCTCTATATCTGTATCTATAACCATATCCATATCTATTCATTTCCTGGGTCCCAATTCTTATCTGAGTTGATCACAGATTTCCTTAAAAAAGGAAATTTATCCTTCATCCTAAAAAAATCTAGTGAATGCTGAGACCAAACTTTAAAGTCCTTAAATATCCACTGTGGAGAGAATTCTGACCAACTACAATCTCTATGTATAATATGGGCCAGATTCTATTTTTTCTGTTCCATTCTCCTAGTTCCCAACAGGCAGATTTCTCTCTTGTGAGGTCTTATAACTCAAACACTGGTGTGGGAAAGAACTCAGAATTTGAGAGCATCCAGTTAGGACTGATGTTCCTGCTCCGCCACTTATTAGCTCTGTGATCTTTGACAAATCACAATTCTTAGCATAAAGTAGTAAGAAACCACTAATTCACAGGATTGTTGTAAGCAAAAAATGAGACACCATGTGGAAAGATTGCTTTACAAGCTATATTTCACTGCACACACATTAATTTAAAAATATTATTCTTCCTCTTTACTATTTCCTTTCCAGAAACAAAGGAGAGCACAATAATGCATGAACTGTTGTGGTCATACCAGACGTGATGCCTACTACCGGTCCCCTGCTACATGGCTGTCTGTTTCACTGCACATGAGCCTAGAGACTTGGGAGGTCTGTGTCGGTTTTCACTGCAGGGATGTGAGGGGGGTTGCTGCAGTAGTCGGTGGTGATACCCAACGTTTATGCACTGGTTGTTCTCTAATTCAAGAATGCTACAGAGGCGTCGTCACATTCCTGATAGCCTTCCTGCTTGAAGGAAATTTTACATATTCCTCATATTTCAGATAAGAACACAATTATTACCTCTCCTTATGTGGTGTTCTTTCACTAATTGTTTCTCTTCTTAATTGCACCTCTTCAGAAAAATGTAAGCTCTCTGAGGACAAGGGAGCTGTGCCTCTCCTCCTGCTCTGTGTAGTCCAGACTTCACAGAAACACTGATGGACGGACACCCTCCCCTTTCTCTAGTTCCACACTGAGTACCTGTGTAGCTGGAATGCTGCCTTGCAATAGATTGATGGCCTCTCTAATGAGCACTTAGAGGAAATGATTCAGGTGTCAGCTCAGCATCTGGCCGAGCCAGTGGAACACTTCAGGTATTATTAAACAAAAGGAGATTAGGAATAAAATACTGTTTTTGCATCTGAGATCTACCATATTTTTCTCTTAGTCTATCACTGGGTAAAGACTGACACGTTTGGCAACAATTCTGTCCAATTTACTATTAGCATATATCTGTTGTCAATCTTTGTACCTATTTTATGGGTTTGCATCCATCTCAATCACTGTTTCCTCGGGTCATGGACATGGAGATTAGTTTAACAGATCTAGCCCACAACAATGTATACCTTGGCTGTTTTAAGAGATATGAGGCGCAACACTTCTGGGAAATAAATGGAGCAGTAAAGGATATATTTGTGTAAAGGTATGGCAATCTAGAATGGTGTAGCTGTTACTTTTGCCACCAATCTTAAGCAACTTCAAGTTTCCCATGAATCATTAGTTCCATGCAAGTAAACTTCATTTACTGTAGTCACCCTGGTTATAGCAGTGGTCACATCTGATGTGAAACAATATTCTTCTATGCTGGCTTGCTACATGATATCTCATAATGTAGTGGTTAATTTTGATCACAGTAGAAAATTTATTTATTTTTCACCAAATATGCAAAATCAGGTAAACCATAACATGCATCTGAGATGCAAACACGATTGTTTAAGTTTTGTTACTAGTTATTGCTCATTTTAGAAGAAGTTGCTTTAGTTCAGTTTTATTTTTAAAAGATGTCAATTTAAGGCTATACCATGTTTTCCACACCTGGAGATTTCCACTGTCAGCAGACTACGTACTTCTCACAGGTGCCTCTCAATGAAAGGCAACACTGCCACCCCTGTGGAGTCAGGATTGCGCTCTCTGACTTAAAATGGTCTCAAAATATTAGCCCCAAACCAGGCACTGCAGCTATGCTATTTGTCTGTTAGGTCCCTCATTGGAGGATGGAACATTTGCATGGGACAAGGGGTTTTCAGGGACTGCTGTTGGCAGACGTTTGTTCACAGATGAGAGGGCCGGTTGCTTCTCTTGTCTGACAGAGTGTGGGTTACATTTCAGTAGTAGCTAAGTAGGTAATTCCTAGCAGATAAATTAGGAGAACCAGAAATATGATTAGTGTGTATTTGCCTCTTTGAGATAGTCTGTATGCTTAAAAATAACCTCATTTCTCACCTGGTGAGATGTTAAAGCATAAGCTAAAATTGCAAACCAGAACTTTTTTTTTCAGAAATGGTTGGAGTTTCTATACTAAGGACATCTAATATTTCTGTTTCATCAATCAACTCCATTGCTCAAATCCTACAGCAAAGCCTGCTAATCATATAGCCTGGAGCTGGTTGTACCTTGGGGGGCAAAGGATCAAGGGTCAGCAGGATGACCTCATGCATTGCACTAAGGAAACAAAATCTGGAGTGGTGGTCCGGCATTCAACAGACAAGTAAATTTAGAACAGAGATGAAAGGAAATGATAAGCTCCATGAAAATCCCCACAAAATAACAGGGAATATGCTTGACTTGGAGCTCATCGAAGTTCAAGGTCACTCCATGCATATTTTCTGAGACAAATTTACCTTAGGTTGTGGGTATATCCACAAGACTGGTATATGTAAGTGTGTCTACTGTATTTAAATATGCCTATATTACTACTTATTATTTATGACCAGTTATTTATTTCTATAGGGCTGTAATACATCTTTAAATTTTTTTTTCAGAGCAGACCTGTGTAGATCTTTCCCTTAATCACAACTATAGCGAGGTCAGTTAAATGCACCCCAAGGTCTGTCCAAGGTGTCATTTCATTCTTCCTTCACCCAGTGGCTGCTCATCCTAATTACTCGTGACCTGACAACATCCTTTCCTCATAAACGTTCCTTTCTTTTCCACCAACTAGAAGCTATTCTGACCCCCACCTGATTGTTTACTTAGATGATAAAGCCCTTGGGTGGCAACTCTAAAATTACCCTCTAGCTTCTTTCTTCTTTCATTAATAACACAGTCATAGAGCCTGAGAATTTAAACTTGACCCTTTGGAAATTCCGTCTTACTGAACAAGTTACATAGCCTCTCTTTTCCTACTTTTTCTTTTTCCATCTAGAAAACAGAGTTGATAATGTCACTGTAAATGGTTGTTGAGAAGGATTAAATGAACTAATAAATGTGAAATGTTTAGAGGAGTTTCTGACACACAGTGATTCTTCAGTAAATCTTCACTGCTTTTATTCAACTAATTTTCCTCAAGTTTGATTCCAAATTCAAGGAGCAAACTTCTGATGATAATTTTTCTTCCCTCAGGTATTCTTGCCCCGCCATCCTAGTGACAATAATTCTAAACTTAGCATTCTTATTTAGAGATCAGTCTCCGTCAGCTTGGTTAATGTGATGATGCCCTTGAGAGAAAGATCTGGTTTCTGAATTTATAAATGAAAATCAGTCCATGGACTTTGATAAATTCACCCAAGTAATGCTTCTCTGTCAACGCCAACCTGTGCTCTTTCCTTCTTACGTCTGCCCGTAGTTTATTCCTGGTTGTTAGCATAGACGGCATGGTAGAATCCCTCCAGACTGTTTAAATTAAAAACTTGGGGATGGGATCCATGCATTTGGATTGTAAAGCACAGATCTGAACTAGCCCCCATAATTAGTGTCAAAATCCTGAAGTCAGAAAGAGCGATTCAGTGGGTTCAAGATGGGGTTTAGATACCTGTCCTCTTAATAGACGCTCCAGATAATTCTGTTGCCAGAAGTCCTTGAAACACATTTTGAGAAACACTGCTAAAAAAACACAACTGGATAGTTTTATAGTCACATTGAACCAGAGGGGCACACAGAATATATGATGAGGATGAATTATGCCTAACACTAGTTATCCCACAGAATATCATAAAATACTGAATCAAATGGAATAATAAGGAATGACTGATGGTGAGGGAGGAGGGAAGACTAGAAAAGCAGTCTTGTCATAGTATTTGGTGAGAGCTTGGAGAAACACAAGATGGGGACTAAAATGTTTCTAGTTTTGCAATGTTAGTATTAAAGCTCCTTGCATGGTTGCAGAGTTACAAACACATTCAATTCAGCTGGATGATGGCTGGGGTACTGAAAGAGGAAAGCTAAGAGAAAAGCAAAGCAAAACAAAGAACCTGGAGAGAACAGATGAACTAGTAGGAAAAAACAAATGCAATTTACATCATAAATTATCATCTGTTCACAAATATGCAGAAGAGATTAAGGCTAAGAAGAAATGAAGCACTGATATGTGTCACTTCTTCTCACCTTTCTCACTGATCTCAACCCTAAAAACAAAACCCCAAACACATTCCACATGCTCTTATGAAATCACGGGGCTATTTTTTCTTAAATCATTGTGACTGGGTAAAGTTGAATTATGTCGCCGCTATAATAGATTTGGTCATCAAACACCGCTTTCTTTGGGTTCACTCTGCCACTCTCATTCCTTGTCTATGCAAGAATTCAAACTGTATGAATAGGAAGCAGGTCTCACATTAAAAATATTAGAAGTATTTAAAGAACTTTTAATTTATAGCTGCTATATCATATGCTCCCAAAAAATATGGCATAAAAGAAAAAAATATCTTTAAACCAATAGAAAAAAAACAAGAAGAAAAAAGCCCCACAAACAACAGAAAAAAGGACATTGAGGAAAACAAACAAACAAACAAACAAAAACAGTGAGATGATTGGCAATGTTTTCTATTTTGAAAATCTGATTCATAGTTTGATCAATTTTTCAAGTCAACCTGACTCATATATCATTTCCTGAAAGTTGTTTCGCTGCCTTAGCAGAAAGCATTATTTTGTATACATTCTCATCGTTAAAGTTACTTTTGTAGTGTTTAGGCTAAAAGAAAGAGGCAGAATTTATCTGCGTACGGAAAGAAAATCACCTGACACATTTTTGTGTTTATAAATAGAAGCTAACACTGTAGGGAAAATCTGGACTCCGGCCCACAGAAGACACAAGGTGTACTTCTCACCTTTCTGAATCCCCTTCCTCTTGGCCCAATTCATTGTGTAAGAATGGTATACATACTTTTCACATTTAAGCCTTACCTAAGCATCGGGGGGATGATTTAATTACTACATTAAGAATACAAAGCACGTGATTACTTTAAGAATGAAGAGAGCTGACTAGCAGTGCCAGGGCTAGGGGCCATTATTTTTATAAAGGATGACTGTGTGAGATGAAGCATCTGCTGCACCATTTAAATCTATGTTCTTAAAGGGAACCTGCCCAAATGGTGTTATTTTGCAAACACTGTATAATGAAGGTTTAGAAAATTCTTATCCCCAGAACACTGCAGAGGCACAACCATTTAAATACCCAAGCAAAATGAGTAAATGAGAAATATAATCAGATTGAACGCACAAAGGGAAGAGAGGAATGAGAAACATAACACAACTCATAGTGAGGAATATTGAAAGGTAAGAGAATAATATTTTTCCAGATAAAAAAATGTGTGTTATTCTAAAGAAAAAGCAGATAAATTGTTCACGAGCCATTTCCCTAACTTACTCAAGAACAGGACACCTTCACAAGGTGTATGGAGTAAAGGGTATATGCAATTGAAATTTATGATTTATAGAAACTAAAAATTTCCGCTTAAATGTTACAGTAGTCTAATATAACAAACCCAAAAGATAAAAGTGAGTAACTAAACGGGCTGGATATTAAGCGAACTCAAATCTATTATATATATTCTCTAAGTTTAGTGAATTGCTAATTGAAAGAAAAAATAACACAAAACACTATCTTTAAAATAAAAGTGGATCATATTTAGGATTAGAAGCCACAGACTGCTTCTCCAATCTGCATCAACCTATATTTTATCATAATCACTAAACATTTTTAAGCCTTTTAACCTTTTTTACTTCTTAGTGATTTTTGTCTCACCCCCTTCTGAGGTTTGTAGCTTTCCCCCAATTATAAAAATCTCTGTTCAGAAATGCAGCTTCTGGCCTCAGGATAGCCTTGTAGCTAAAATGTCCTGTAATCTCCCATGAGCCCAGAGAAGAACGCCAGCGTGCTGCAGACAGTGAATCCCCCATGGTAGAACCGAGGAGGTAATGACCGTGATGAGTCTGGACATCTGGCTCTGCCTCTGTCTCTAACAATGCTGTGTGACCAGAGCTCCTAAAAATGGTGATGAGTGACACAGAGACACCCCCACTCTTGCCTCCAAATATCTTCATGACTGGTGTGGCTCTAGAAAAGAATATAAAAACAGCGAGAAAACCCCCCTGCTGTAGGACTTGGCAACTCTGAGGAAGGAACAAAGGCAGGGAAGTGGAGGCATGGCTCTTGTTTTTGGTTACAACCACAAAATCAGACACGGAGCAGTTATAACTACTTCGGTTAAGGAAACAAATTAACTGTGCGGCATTAAGAGGTATTTAAAGAGACTATTGGGGGTAAGAAAAATTTAATCTCTTTAATATATTTACTTGAAAAAAAATTATAATTAAAGAACATAAAATGTGAAATAAAGTTTCCAAAACACTAAACTGATGAGTCAAGTATAATGACTAGCATATAGTTCATGATTTCTGCAAGGGTTGGAGGGGTTACTCTAGTCCAGTGGTTTTCAGCCTTAGCATGCATCAGAAGGCCCTGGAGGGCTTGCTACAAGACACAGGACTGGGTTCTGTCCCTAGAGTTTCTGATTCAGTAGATCTGCACGGGAGCCTTAGACTATCCATTCACAATGAGTGTCAAGGTTGTGCTGATGCTGCTTCTCTGAGAACCACACTTGGATAAACTTTGCTCTGGTATGGTGAGAACTTCATGGTTAACTACAATGTCAGTAACTTGATTTGGACAAATTGCCCTAGACTATTTTTCTTTGTGGTGGCCTCCCTGTTATTCCTCAGCATATTAGTTTTAAGCAGAAAATTCTTAGCCCGATCTCTTGTATTTAATTAACCGACTGAGTAGTGATCAAATGACTAGACAAAATCAATACATTTATTTTTTATTTAGAAAAAAATTTCCATTGATTTGAGTGAGAGAAAGGGAGAGACAGGGAGGAAGAAGGGGGAAAAAGGGAGGGAGGGAAGAAGAGAGGAAAGGAGGGAGGGAGGGGGGAGGGAGAGAGAGAGAGAGAGAAAAGCATTAACTCATTCCACTTAGTTGTTCCATTTAGTTGTGCACTTATTGTTTCTCACATGTGCCCTGACTGAGGCCGAAGCCGCGACCTCAGCACACAGGAACAACACTCTATTCACTGAGCCACCGGTCAGGGCCAATACATTTATTTTTAATGTATTAGTTTTACATAATAAATTAACATAAATGCTTGCTGATAGGTGCTCCTCAATTAATTATTAGTTCACTGTTTTCTTTCTAACTTAGTAACATTTCCCACACAATTGCTGGTTCCAAACCACAATTTAGATGGATAATGTTCCCAGGTATAAAGAATACTTAGTGAGAACACAGCAAGGGCAGTGTGGTATAGCTCCAGAATCCTACCAGAAAAGAGTCTATGAGAATGGGGGAATCCCCAATCGTGCTACAGCCTGCAGTAAGCCTCTCAAAAGAGAAGGAAATACTGAGTTAGAAGAGTAAGAGGACCTCTAAGTGGTTTCTGAACCTTGGCACAGATGGAATGTTCTGTGATCCTTTCTGCATCATTGTCAAAGGACTCCCTCATCTCACTGACTGGTAACGTGTTTATTTTTCTGAAACAGATCAGCAGTAATCCCCTGAGATACACCCTTGAGAATCATTGTTGAGTGATATTTTTCAGTTTATACTTGAATAAAAAATATGGACTAGACTTCTGTGAAGATGGAGTAGAAGTACATTTCCCTGTTCCTACTACTAAGTACAACTAAAAACCCTGGATGTTATACATAAACATACAAAGACTCTGAAAATTGGACAGAAGGCAAACCGACTAGAGTGCATCAGGGCGCAAGGAATGACAGCGTGGTAAATTCCCTGAATTTTTGTTTTGCCTCATATAGCTCAGACTTGGAGCTAAAGAAACCAGGAACCCAGAAATGCCAATAGTCCCAGATTTCTTTTTAAGGATCAATGAAAGCATGCTCTCTCTAGCCAAAGGACCTGGAAGGAAGCAACATAAAAAACAACAACACAACAACAAAAACCCCAAAAGACATTTAGACAATAACTGATCTACTCCAGCCAAGTAAAACAGGAAATACATATTGCGTCTCTACCACACCCATGCCAACAAAGGCTGAGTAGGAACCTTATACTTACACCCTCACCAGGCTGAAACAAGGTGCCCTAACTTCCCTCATCCCCACCAAGGTGATGTCATAGGGAGCTGAGACTTTCATTTGCACAATGCGGTAATGAGAGTCCCCAACTCCCAACCCCACTAGGTTGTCAATGGAGATTATGTGAGCAGCCTGAATGTCCACCCTCACCTGGCAGTACTGAGTACTGAGTTTTCCTTCCCCCTTTGCACGGGATGATGTGACAGGAGGCTAACAGAGGATCAGGACTGCCATCACAGCCCAGCCGTAATCAGGCTACCTTCCTACTTGCCCCCCCACCCCAGAGTGCCAGTGGAGGTCACGAGGGGAAGAGGTAAGAGGCACTCCTACTGCTGCTAGCTTGGGAGGATCACTGTAGGCAAGGTGAGGAGCCTGAATTCCCACCTGGTCCCACAGTAATGTGGACTCCCCCTTAAGTGATGTGACAGGAGAGACTGAGTGGGAACCCTGCACTCCCACCCCTACCTGGCAGTGATGAGGTGTCACCATGCTTATTTTGCCCACTGGGGTGATATTAGTAGAATTTGCCAAAAAAGGTTTAAATAAGATTCAGAGTCTCTTAACATAATAAGGAAATATTTAGGTTTCAACTGAAAATTATTCATCAGACATAGAACCCCAGGAAAATCTCACACTGAATGAGAAAAGACAATTGAAAGATACCAAGAATGAGATAACAGAGATGTTAGATGAAAGATACCAACAATGAGATAACAGAGATGTTAGATGAAAGATACCAAGAATGAGATAACAGAGATGTTAGATGATCAGACAAAACTTTTACAGCAGTCATAACAAAAAATACTTAAGCAATTATGAATATGCTTGAAACAAATGAAAGAAGTAGAAAGCTTCAGCTGAGAAACAGAACACATTAGAAAGAGCTAAATGGAAATATTAGGACTAAAACATCAATAATGAAAATATGAACTTCAGTGGGTGAGATCAATAACAGAATGGTAGTGACAGAGGAATTTCTAAGATGGATGATAGAATAATTGGAATTATCCAGTTTGAACAACAGAGAAAACAGACTAAAAATAATAACCACAGAGCCTCAGAAAACTGTATGTGGAAAGCTGAATAGTGGTTCCCAAAGATATTCAGATTGGTCTGAATCTCTGGAAAACACTATAAATGTTACTTTATATGGCAAAAGAAATTTTGTAATTGTGATTAAATTAAAGATGTTGAGATAGAAAGATTATCCAGATGAGGCATAAATGTAATCACAGCATCTGTAAAAGAAGGAGACAGAGGTAGATTTGACTACAAAAGAGGAAGTAGGATAGGTGATGACAGAAGATAATGACAGGCTTGATGATGGATATTGGGGTAATTTAAGGAAGAAATTTCAATCAAAGAATTACAGGTGGCCTCCTGAAGCCAGAAAAGGCAAAGAAACAAATTGTTTCCCAGAGCCTCCAGAAGGACCGAGCATTGCCAACACCTTGACTTTAGCCTAGCTGCTAAAGCAGAACTGATTTCTTACTTCTGGGCTCCAGAAATGTAAGAGAGTAAATGTGTATTGTGGTAAGACGCCAAGTTTGTGATGCTATGTTATAGCAGCCACAGGAAACTAAGGTATGGTGCAATCATAACAAAAGATCTAACATTCATATCTTGGAGATCTGGAAGGAGAAAAGAAAATGGACAAAGTATATATACAGTATAGTCAAATTTATAACCACTAAAGAAAAAAAATCTGGAAAAGAGCGAGAGAGAAATGACACTTTACTTTTAGGAGATAAACCCATTAGAATGACAGTAGATTTCTCTTGAGAAACCATGGAGGCTAGAAGAAAGTGGCACAATGTTTTTCAGGTGCTCAACGAAAATAACTGTCAGCTTAGAATCCTATATCCATTTAATATATCCTTCAGGAATCAAAGAGTTCAAGGCTTTCTCAGATAAAACAAAGTTTTTAACATCAACAGATGGGTCTGATTTAAAAGAATCGCTATAGGAAGTTCTCCAATAAGAAAGGAAGCCATAGAGAAATAATGTTGGAAGATCATGGAAGGAGATAAAACATAATAAGCAATAAATAAATAAATACAATAAACTTTCTCCTCTTGAGCTTTCAAAATTATATCTGATGAAGTAAAAATTATACTACTGTCTAACATGGTTCTAAATGTATGTAGCAAAAATATTTAAGACATTTATACTATAAATGGAGGGGGATAAAAGGACATAAAAAGAGGTAAGGTATCTATGCTTTTCTTGAATTGATAAACTGACAAGAGTAGTAAACAATGAGAAATTATAGGTATATGTCATGCTTAGAGAAGCCACTAAAAATCTATACAAAGAGGTACACTTAAAAACATTATAGACAAAAATAATAGAATTCTATAAATGCTCATGCAACTGACATGAAGGCGGAGAAAATCCCCACAGGAACAAAAACATATAAACAATAAAATAAACAGAGAGAAAAAATAAAATGGCAGACATAAGCCCTAGCATCAATAATTACAGCAAATATAAAGATCCAACTATATTTTATGTATAAGGAACTCATCAACTCTAACAATATAGATAGACTGAAAGTGAAAGAATGGAAAAAGAGATATCATGTAAACATCAATTAAATAAAAAAGTAGTGTTTATATTAATATCAGTTATAGTAGAATGTGAGAAAATGAAATTACTAGATATAGACAGGAATAACTAGATATAGACATATATAGACATGTATGTGGGTATATACATACATGGTATTGCTATGTCTTCTTGGTATATTGAAGAAGAATATACCAAGAAGACATAGCAATACCATGTATGTATATACCCACAGAGCTACAGAATATGTGAAGTCTAACTTAGAGAAGTGAAAAGAAAAATAGACAAATTTACAGTTATAATTAGAGGTTTCACACACTTTCAACAATTTATAGGATAAGTAGAAAGAAAATTAGCAAACATATACAAGAACTTATCAGCAACAGTTAACCAATAAGATCTAACAAGCATTTATATAACACTCTAGCACTCTACCCCAAAATAGCTAAATACAAAATTTCTCAAGTGCTCATGGAACATACATCAAGATAGAAAACATTTCAGGCCACAAAATAAACTTCAAACATTTTTAAAGAATTAAAATCATATAGTGTGTTCTCTGACAAAAACAAGAAAATATTCAGACATTTGGAAACTAAATAACACACTTCTAAATAATCCATGAGTCAAAGAGAATATCTCAAAAGAAAACTTTAAAAGTACTTGAACTGAATTAAAATGAAAATACAACATATTAAAATGTTTGCAACATAGCTATGACAGGGCTGAGAGGGAGATTTATAGTACTAAAGACATACAACAAAAAAGAGGAAAACCTAAAACCAATAACCTAAGCTCCCACTCAACAATATGGAGAAAGACGAGAAAAATAAACCAAAAGCAAGCAGAATGGGGAAAATAAGAGCAGAAATCAATGAAATGTGAAACAGAAAAACGATGGAGAAAATCAATGAATCAAACAAGTATCTTATTAAAGATCAATAAAACTGACATACCTCTAGCAAAATTGAGAGAAGAAAGAAGACATAAATTACCAACACCAAGAATGAAACAAAGGGCAGGGAGGTAAAGGAGGGTATAGAGGCAATAAATGGTGATGGATGAAGATGTGACATGGCGGGGGTGAACGCACAACATGGTGTACAGAGATATGTTGTGGAATTGGAGACCTGAAATCTGTATAATTATGTTAACTAGTATCACTATAACAAATTCAATTTTAAAAACAAAGAATGAAGCAAGAGATACTATTACAAACCATGCACATCAAAAGAGAAAAAATAAATATAATAATAATAACAACAAAAGAAATAGGAATAGTTAGATAAAGAATCAAATTCTTAATAAACTTAAATAATCACAACTCATACAATATGAAACACATCATTTAAATAGACTAAAAGAATTATTGTGGGCCCCAATTCATATGCTGAAGGCCAACTCTCAGTACAAAACATGACCATATTTGAAGATAAGGCCATTAATGTTATGATTAAATTAAAAATGTGAAAACCAGAATGGACCTTAATTCAATCCTACGGTTATCTTTATAAGAAAAGGAAATTTGAATACACAAGGAGACACCACAGATGTACACACAGAGGAAAAGACCATGTGAGGCCACAGTAAGAAGGCAGTCCTTGGCATGACAAACAAAAAGGTCTCATCTTAATATTGGACTTCCACGCCTCCAGAACTGTGAGAAAATATATTTCTGTTTAAGCTACTCAGTTTATTTTGTTATGGCAGCCCTGACAAACAAATGAAAGTACTGAAGATAGAGCTCTTGACAACAACAAAAATGACGCCCAGATAGTTTCACTGGAGAATTCTACCAAACATTTAAAGAATAAAGATCAATTCTATACAATCTCTTTCAGAAAATAGAGAGGAGGGAACATGTCCCAGTTAATTTTATGAAGCTAGTATTACTTTGATACTACTAATAAAGACAGTACCAATAAAAGAATACTACAGACCAATATCTCTCATGAATACAGATAGAAAATTTTTTAACATACTGGCAAATAGAAATGTGCACTACGAATTATACACAATAATTAAATGGGGTTTATTAGAACCTGGCTGGGTTTGCTCAGTGGATAGAGCATTGGCCCACCATGCAGAAGTCCTGGTTTCAATTCACAGTCAGGGCACACATGAGAAGTGACCATCTACTTCTCTCCCCCTTTTTCTCCCCCTTTTATCCCTCCCCCTCTCCCAGTGGGTTGATTGGTTTGAGCATCAGCCCAAACCAGTTTGGGTCGATTGATGCTGAGCATAACTCGGTTGATTTGAGCATCAGCCCCAGACAGGGTTGCTGGATGGATCCAGTTGGGGTGAATGCGGGAGTCTGTCTCATTACCTCCCTTCTTCTCATTTAAAACTATTAAGAGTTTTTTGCAGGAATGCAAGGTTGGTTCTAGTAAAAAATCAATCAATGTACTTCACCATATTAACAGACTAAAGAAAATTAAATAATTGGTTCACTTGGAGAAAAAAGGCACTTGACAAAAATGAGTAACTATTTATGATAAAAAAAAACAATCAGAAAAACTAGAATAAATGCAAAATTCTTCAATTTGATAAAAATTGATAGCTGAAATTATATTTAACCGTAAAAAATGAAATGTTCTGCCCTGAAGTTCAGCAACAAGTTAAGAATGTCTACTCTCACTACTCTTGTTCAAAACAGTACTGGAAATTCTAGCCAGTCCAATAAGGCAAGAAAAGAAAAAAAAAGGTGTATAGATCAGAAATAAAGAAATAAAACTGTCCTTATTTCAAGTGACATGATGGTCTAGATAAAGAATTCTAAAAAATCAGAAAAAAATTTTTAGGACTAATAAATTGAGGAAGTTTCCAGGATACATATAAACATATAAAAAGCAATGAATTTCTATATACTTGTAATGAATATATTGATAGTTTTGTAGTGATACTACTCACTATGGTTTTAATTTTTATTTTCTTAATAATGTCAAAAATCTTTTCATGTGCTTATTTGCCTTTGTCTAGCTTCCTTGGTGAAATATCTCTTCATGTCATTTGCCCATTTTCTAATTGGATTGTTTGCTATGTTTTACTGTTAAGTTTTTAAGATGGTGCCATTTCCCCCAATGGAGGTAAACTGCATAAAAGGGACCATGGGATCTCTCTATAGAATTTCTTACAATAGCATGCGAGTCTACCATTATCTCAAAATAAAAGGTTTAACTTAAAAATATGGATAGGATATATTCTAACTTTTCAGATTATGTTTAGCAATGTAAAACAAGCATACACTTGATCTGAATGTTTATCTGTATTACTTTTTACAGTAATATATGATAGCACATATATTTTTTTCCCTGCAGGTGCCTGTGACAATAAAAGATACATGCCTAGATGTTTTGCTTTCTGTACCATGTTGATATGATCAAATCTGTTAAAAAAAAAACACAGCTTGAGTGCTGTAAGCAGGTCTTGGCAGTGTTTTCGGTTTATGCTCACTCTCAAATAGGCTACCTTATGTATTCACTCAAAATAAAACATAGCTGTTATCATACCTTGACTAAATACAACCCTCACTGAAAAAAAAGAATGTCATCAATGTCACAAATTTAGTATCTACTTTCTTTGCTGTTCGTTTTATGCAGGAACTACCTTCCCATGCTGAAGTTCTAAACACAGTTGTTGGTAATCCCACTTCTGCATAAAATTATAAATCATTTTTAAGTGATAAACTATTGAAGAAAATTGGCTAACTTTACATGATAAATTATTAGGTTGGTTCACAAATCTTGCCATTTTCTTCCATCTGGGTATATGATAGGGTTGCACTTATGAATATGAATGGCCAATACAACTTGCTTTGGCCAATAAAATATGAGTGGAAATGGTAAGTACTGCTTCCTAATAAAAAACTTTACAAATTGTGAGTGATTCACCATGCTCTTATGTGCCTGACAGAGGATGAGGATGTTTTGGATGATAAGGGCTTTATCAGCCTGAATCTTCAAGTAAGAAAGATACAGAATAGAGTCTTTTACTGATCAACATGGGCACATAGCATTAGCAAGTAATAAACCTTTATGGGTATTTTTTTTCAGTCACTGAGATTTTAAAGTTGGTTGTTATGACTGCATAACTATCATAACTAATGAATATATTTTATGTTTAAATTAAAGACAGAACACTCTTTGGAACAGAACACTGTACTATGACATCAAATTCTAAACTCTAATGAGTTATTCTTTGATGTATTTGATGGCATCCTCCATTTAGATAACACATGCACACACATACACATAATAAAAGCAAAATCGTCTTGCATTTCTTTCCTTATGGTATAAATTAGAGCAATAGTTTGCTAGTTACTATAGGATATAAAGCTTTGTATGAAGCTGAGCATACAGAGAAGTGATGTATCACATTCTTAATAGGGATACATGAGTCATAGAAAATATATGCTCTGCTTTAAGTATTTCTAAAAGCTTCAAAGAAGAGACTGGCACATTTGTATATGTGTACTACATAAGAATTGGGATTTATGGTTAACATTAACATTAATCATATCAACTACATAGAATCCTTTTTTTCAGGGAGAAATAACATTGACTAACATTTATTTCCAGACGCTGTGAAAACATCTTTATATGCATTAGCACATTTAACCAATCAGTATTTCATTTTGCTAACAACATGTGCCATGTGTCTTAGGTTAACATTGTTTGGATAATATTTGAAATTCTTTTTTAAATCATAATTACTATGAGATATGTCAAAATTATCAATGTAAAAGTTGACAGGGTTTAAAATTTTTTTAACCAAGATAATTCAATAGATACATTTGTGTTAGTGCTTTAAACCTCCTTGCAGTGCATACTCTGGACAAAGATTTTGGGGAAAGGTGAAATTGGTGACTTAAAATACTTAACTTTATTAACAGGTCAGAGAATTTCCAGCTGTTAAAGATATACTATATCTCTAGTGATTTGGAGTACATATTACTGATGTTAAAATTTTTCAACAGTTTCAAATGGAGCTCAAGTTACTATTTTTGAATTTTAAAAATATGTAATATATAATGAGACATCTCTCATCATCTAGCAGTCACCAGTCTTTATCTAGGCATTCATATATCTCATCTTGTTTTATATATTTTTTCCTGTAAAATATGAAGTAAAAAAGCATTGATAGAGAATATTATTTTTGCACTGATTTTTATGAAGGAAAAAGTAACAAAAGGTCAAATTAGGAAGTGTTATTTGCAACAATGATGGAAATTTACTACCCCAGTAAATTTATGAACCAATTATTATACATCAATAGTTCACATTATGGACTACAGAATCAGAAATTTAGAGTTTAGGGCTCATTTCCACCTCTGTGACAGTGGTCACGATTATTGTCCTCTTTGTACTTCAGTTTCCCATTCTTTTTTTTTTTTTTTTTTTTTAATTTTTAATTTTATTTTATTTATTCATTTTAGAGAGGAGAGAGAAAGGAAGAGAGAGAGAGAGAGAGGAGAGAGAGACAGAGAGAGAAGGTGGGGAGGAGCTGGAAGCATCAACTCCCATATGTGCCTTGATCAGGCAAGCCCAGGGTTTCGAACCGGCGACCTCAGCATTTCCAGGTCGACGCTTTATCCACTGCGCCACCACAGGTCAGGCCAGTTTCCCATTCTATAAAATGAAGGTAGCAGTAATATATACTGACGTCAAAAGGTGATTGTGAGGAATTCATAAGTTAATTTATATAGAGCCATAAAATAATGTCCAGCCCACAATAAGTATTCAATAAATTTAGATATTGTTTGCTTTACATTGTTAATACCCATTTCCCCAATATATTAAACACTTAATATCACCTCCCTTCCCCTTGGGCACTTCATAGTATTATATATTAAATACTGTGTGATGAATCAGTTACATCTCTATTTTGAAATACTATGCCACTTTAACACACCCACAGCTACTTTTTAAAATTTAAAAATGGTTGTGAAGGCAAAGAAAGAAAAAGTCTATATTTCCTCAAACTTAAATAACTTAGCAAATAGGATAATAACCAGATAAGGGCAGCACATCCTCTATGTGCTTTAAAGAGTATTGGTCATTTTGTAAGCCTACCCATGTCCATAGATGGATAATGAGAGGGAAAAGTATGTCATCTGATGCATAGAGAAGTGCAGAGATAAGTACAACGAGAACTAGGTCTCTGATTCAGAAAATATCCATGCAAGCACTTAAGACCACTTAACTGAGTAAACACTTCCTCACACGTCATTCCTCCATAAATACGTAATTTATGAGCATCCTGTTTTGCACTCCCTGCCTGGTCCAGAATCCCTTAACACACATTCTTATTCAATTTCTTCTTTCAGAGGCTTTACCTCAATTTGTAAGTAAGGGTTCATTTGTATAACTATTTTATTAAAGTCTGACCCGCTCTGTTGACAGGGCTCACTCATCTTTCGAGTCATCATTGATCTCCAGTTCTCCACCCAGTACCTGGAACAGAGGGATTCTCAAGAGGCAGAGACAGGCACTAGCCAACTGGCTGGATAATACAGTATCAGCAGGGTTTGATTCCCAGTCAGGGCACACAGGAGAAGCACCTATCTGCTTCTCTAGCCCTCCACCTCTCACTTCTCTCTCTCTCTCTCTCTTTCTTCTCCTCCCCTCCTGAAACTATGGTTCCATTGGAGAGAGTTGGCTCCAGCGCTAAGTATGGCCCCATGGCCTCTGCCTCGGGCACTAAAAAATGGCAACGGAGCAAGGGCTCCAGATGGGCAGAGAACCCCCATCCACCCACACACAGTGGGCTTGCCGGGTGGATCCCAGTTGGGCAGCATGCGGGAGTCTGTCTCCGCCTCACCTCCTCTCACTATAAATAAATAAATAAATAAATAAATAAATAAATAAATAAATAAGAGGCAGAGACAATACAATTCTCCCCAAACTAGAGGTGTGGGTCTTTAAAGGAAAAAGTCATGTCAATTCTACCAGATGAGGTAAAACTAACAAGGTAACACTTTTTCTAAAGTAAGTAACAGAAACTAGAAAACTGGAAGAGATCTGAGTCAGTAAAGAAAGGACATATGTTTGTATCACAGGATTTATGCCCTAATGACAATCAACATTCTATATAAATAGTCTTGGAAAATTCAATCTCAATTTCAATATCGAAAACACTTGTGTCTGATGGCATGCAAGTCTTCCGACCACAGCACTGCGCTCCAGCATCCCAAAATAACACTGTAACCATAATTTGGGGCATGGAGGAGGTTAACCAATGAAGGGCAGAAACATTTTTTTTTTCACATCCAAAGATCATGTTTCCATATAGTTCCAGTTGGATGCTAGTCTCTTTTCACTTATAATCTTGGCTAAGTGTGGATTTGAAATACGTATATCGAATTAGTTAAATCAAGAAACAAGAATTGAGGAAATCTATGAATGTCAAAATAATTCTGAATACTGTTATGTAAAGAAGCAATTAAATTACTTGAAAAAATAACAGATGAAGACTGAAGAAAGACATCTGTCCAATAGAATGAACATCATGAGAGCTCCCGGATAAGCTCAAAGGAAGGGTAATTCTCTAGATATGTGCAGTTAGAGTTTACCCCACTGAAACCTTTTTTAACACCCTGGTTCATTAAAAACAAGTTAAGATTTAAAAAGTATTTTGACTTAGAACTAATGAGAAAATTTGATTTCAGTCTTCATCGCTTCACAACTGTTTATAAAATATATACAATTGGCCAAAAGGTAGGACATACACAAACACCCTCAAAATATAGCCTGCTTTTAATTACTGATAGTTGAAAAAGAAATGCATAATTCTTCTTTTAAAACTGCATGACCTCTTGTCAGTGATTGGATTAAAGATGATTACGCTTGATAAAAAAAACTCTGCGAGATGATACTCTGAAGAAAATAAATGACCATGCTTTGAGCAAGGCGCAAATTCTGCTTTCTGCTTTATAACAATTTACTTTCCTGGTAAATCCTAAATGTTGAAAATCTTACCGTACTTATAAATACTCCCTTATAATTGTTTTAGGAAACTTGGTTCACTGTAACAAAAGGAAGCTACTCAAAAGGTATTTGCCATAATTCTAGTATTAAAAATTAGAGAGTTAGTTGCTCCCAACATGTAGCACACAGTGAAGAGGTTCATCTTAGTACAGAGATGTGAGCAATACATTAAATATAGAAGACTTTAGGTACAATGGGCTCCTAATATATGTATGTATGTGTGAGTGTGTGTGTGTGTGTGTGTGTGTGTGTGTGTGTACGTACGTATATGTATATACGTTGGCCCAAACCAACTGGTCCAAAAGTCCAACTGGCTCTAATATTTCATAACTATAAGACCTTGGGTGAGTTATTTTACCACTCTGTGGATTTCCTCACCTGTAAAATGTGGACAATATTATTACCTACCTTTTATGTTGGTAGATAAATTAAGGGAGAGATTAAACTAAAGAATACAAAACTGTGTGGAATATGTAGAGAGCTGTTTTATTTCCCCCTAAAGTTTCTACCTTTGGAAGAAACAAAAGGTTTTGCTCTTTTTTGTGTGTGTGTGTAAAAGAAATTAATAACTCTGTGTAGTTAATATAGGTTATTGTTATATTCAAAAGGAAACACAAGCACACATTAAATACTAAGTGATCATAACAGAAAGCAGGAAAACTCGAAGATAAACATCAACTCAGAAGACCAATTTTTTTAGAGCAAGAATCAATCTAATGGTGGTAAGCTTCACTACAAGTGTATATCTAATATTTCCCCTCTAAGTTCTATGCTTATTTTCTCAAAGCCATACCCCAAGTCTGCCCAAGAGAAAGTTTTACTACCACGTCCCAGCCCTGTTACCTTTGAGCCCAAGCACCGCCTTCGCCACCCCTCTGCTCTCCTTGGCTTTGGTCTTTTGACAGACACCTTTCCACCTCCTCCTTTGGGTACCAGAACCAACCTCCCATCCGCCCTCTGTCCAGGGGAAAACTCCAAAGTGGGCAACAGGCTACAAAAGCCAAAGACACCTCAGTCCCCAGATGCCCCCGCGACCCCAGTACGGGGTGCCCACTCCCACTCAGCCGTCCGCCGGGGCTCCGCATTGCATTGCAACACACGCAGACGCCGCTGGCTGGAGAGGCACCCACCGCGGATTTCCCGGTCAATACCTCCCCAGACTGCTCCCCAACGTGAGTGTCATCCCTAATGGATATGACCACGCCACCTCCCACCAGCTCAGCCCGCCAGGACGACCCAGAGGGCAGCAATGACAACAAAAACAACTCAGCCCGCGACGCGACGGATCCGGCTGCTACCGCCAGCCCTGGAGCGGCGCAGCGGCGAGAGCGGGGGCTGCGGCGCTGCCGGGCCTCCGCGGGCGGCGGCGATTTACCTGCGCGGCCCCGCGCCCCCGTGCCGGCCATCCTGCCGCAGCCGCTACCGCCGCCCCGCGGGCCCGAGGCGCCGCCCGCCGCCCGGTGAGGCGCCGCGCCGCAGTCCTGGCTGCGGCGCCAGGCACATGCTTCGCGCTCGCGGCGGCCCGCGCCCGCGCACAGGTGGGAACCCCGCGAGTGGGCGTTGGGGCAATCCCCTGCCCCCGCCGGCGCCCGCCGTCCGCCTCCACTCCTGACTTTGCCCGGTGCGCGGCGCCTGCCCTTGCTCCCGCAGCCGAGCCTCCCGTGTCCGCGCCCGGCGCCGTGGGCGGCTGCGGTCCCTGCGTAGCTGGAGCTGCGCGTCATGTGCATCTCCCGCCTCGCGGCTTGCTCCGCGGCACGGGGCGGCCGGGGGCAGCGCGCAGCAGTCCGGCCCCGCGCCCACGGCTCGCCCGGCCCGGGACCCTTCTACCCCCGCGCCCTCCCCCACTCCGGGGCTGTCAAGGAGGAAAACGCCTAGTACACACCTTGGAATGGACGCGCGCCTCAGTCACCGACTCGCCAAACTCTTAGAAGGTGTCCATTAGTCTGTAGGGAGGTTTGGGCATGGAGTAGGAGCCGCTTTCTTATTATTTAATAATGTTGGAAGTGCCGGGTCCGCTGCCAGAGTTGTGGGTCATGTGGGCACAGCAGAGGCTGGCTGCTGCCAGTACCAGGGTTTCCTGAGGATCCTGAAACTATGATCTCATCCTCCTCATCCGCCTCCCCCGCCCCTCTCTCCGCGGGCGCGCACGCACAGCACACACACACATACACACACATGCACACACATACGCACACACATACTCACACTGCATGCACTATCCTTCTTCCTGGACCGAAATATTCCTGCAGAGAAATAAAATGTTCACGCTCTTCATTGAAAAAAAAATCCTTCCGGATATTTCTTTTTCCAAAGCTTGATTTATGTGCTTTGTTTATTTTCCACAGTTTTGCCTTACACGTGCAAGGGATCTGAACAGAGCCTCAGAATTAAAATGAAAAAAATAATTATTCTTTTATGTTGACCCAGATTTTGGTCCAAACCCAAGAACTCAAACAGTACAATTTCAATTTAAAACAGAGGCAATAACATGCCAGGCTTGAGTATGGAATAGTAATATCTGAGAGTATGCAATAGGGTTTCTTTCCCAAGCTGCAAACATTACCTCATTTATTTGCAGAGCATCTTTGCAGAGGAGGCAAATGAGAAGCCAAATAAGCAGTCACTTCAGAGACACAGAGTGTAGGTCAGATACCATGACCTATCCAAGTACACATAAGCCAGTATCTCTCTATAAGTATTTATTGCACAGCTACTCACAGGTTGTTTGTTCACTATTATCAATTCTGGAAACTTAGATTTTGGAAAATAATAAAGTAAGTCTGGATCATTTTTAAATTACCTACTATCTAAGGTTACAGATTAATTACTCCATGTATTTTTCCATATAATATTCTTTTGTGTTTTTGTATGTATCTCCAGTTTCATGTTTTCATGTAATTTTATTTTATTTTTGTGTGTGTGTGCATCTGTGTATGCATTCATATTTATATGGGTTAACTCCTTAGCTAGTAATATCAAGCACTGTTAGTCAATATTTTGGGGGTAGTCATCAATTTCAGAATGACATATTTCACTCAAACCCCTTTTAGATGCCTGATCTACTGTATATGAAGACCTGTGAAATATTTTGAAGGATATTGAAAAGATTAATATTTGGAACCTGTTCTCCATTGGTTTACATCTAGCTGTTGAGACAAAATATATGCATATACTGAAAAGTCTACAGTTGAAATGCTTTATTACTATTGTTATGAATCATCACAAATTAAGTATAAGGTACACTTCTTTTCTTTTTGCCTCTTTAATTTCTGTTCCACGTTAAAATTATTTCTTTGTCTATGTGCCTCATATTTCCATCTGTCTCCGACCCCTACAGCATTTCAGTGGCCAAAGTAATATGTTAACTTTGACCTTCACTTACACATCCAACATACCCTCATGAACACTACATGGGATTTTTTTTTAATGTTTGTAAAAGTTCTCATGAAGAGGACTCTTACATAGCCTTTGTTCATGCCCGTATAAAAAATACAGCAACCTTCTAATGATCCAAATAGAATAGAAATGGTATGAGAGCGAAAAAGGATCAAGAAAAGGCAGATGAATAAATAGTGAAAAGAGATGGAGGGAGGGAAGAATAAGAAGGAATTAAGAAATTACAAGTTGAGGGAGAGAAGAAGAGAAAAAAACAAAAAGAGAAGAAAAAAGATGACAAATTTTCATGTAAAAGCTAACCTGTTCCAAATTTTGCTGCATGGAAAACAAATTTAGGAAATCATAGAGTTTCCTATTGTTATCAAACACTTTTTTAAAATAAGCTTTAAAATAAGCATACAGGAGTTTAATGGCAAAGACACTAGGTGTCAGTCCTTCAGAGATTACCCTAAATGATCTCAATTTTTGAAATTCAAGTGTAGGATCCACTAGATATATATATATATGGAAATATTAAAAGTGACAATGAGATCAAATAGCAATAGTATATACACGCTTTTAAGAATATATTGACACAAATTCAGGGAGAGAAAGGAGAAAATAAAGGCATAGGAATATTAAGGTGGGCAATAAAGTTAGGTTTGAAGTATTTAAACCAAAATATAGTAATAATATATTTTTAAAATAGTTCATATTTTTCAAAGTGCTTTTCATACAGTTTTTTATTGAGCCTGACAATAACAAAAGGTAGGCACCTTTGTGGGCTTCATTTAAAAAGAATATAATAACGCTCTCTAGTTTTTTACATGCTGAATAGAGAAGTGCTGAAATTTTTCATTCATTGTTTTGGAAATATCTTTAAAATTTTCTGATCAGTTAACCAAAAAATGTTGTTTAGTATGCCTCCCTTCAATTCTTTTTATAAACAATACAATGACTAGATGGCTTCCTGGGTATAGATCGCTACAGTGATTTATAATCTAGGGTTTTACACAGGCTATTGGAGTTAAACTAGAAGCTTTAGCATGTAGCAGACACTAATGGCTTTGCAGTGTCTCTGGGAGATTTCTGCAAAAGAGGTGGAGGCCCAAATTGAACAGCAATATATCAAGAGCACTTTCCCTTTGATCTGCATACTCATGGCAGGATTTGTTTTAATTAGGAGTATATTTAGGTTTGAGAATTATAACATGTGGTTCAGAAAGGCATTTCAACTTCAGTGGCTCAACAGTGACTAACAGTTTGTGTCAGAATACCTCCACTTAGGGAAAATATTTTTAATATCGGTATGTACACATATTTATGGCTTATATTAATTAAGGCTATCTTTATCAAGGAAAATAAATTTCTAATATTAACTATGTTGGTCTTACAATTTCTTGATTTTTAAAATAGAATATAGTTAATGAGAATGGCCATAGATAAAATCAGAATGTTCACTATGTTATGGGGAGACTATATGTGTGTATGTGTTTTATAAACATAGTGATATCTAGAGTGTATATGTGTTATGGGTCAAATAAGAATGATTACTATAACCTATAAGCTGGTAATAGTTTGGGGCATGAGGAATTAAGAAAATTTGGAGACTTTAAAAGACTTGAATGATAAGATTAGTAAAGAAGATAGATTCAAAAGAGTTGAAGAAGTAAAGACATCACTATTTTATCAAATAGAAATGCTTATACTATGTCAGGGAAGGATGGTATGGGAGCTTGAAGAACACAAAATGTATATAAATTCTTCTCCCCAGAAAAAGTGATTAGCTTTCAAGAATGAAGAGTTCATTAGAAGACCAACACAGAACTCAGAATGATAAATCAACTGAGCTGTAGCTTGGAGGATTCATGGTTAGATTTTTTTTCCCAGTGTTAGTGCTACCCAATTTTGAAGCCAAGAGGGCAGAAAAACCATTTGCTGTTCTCTAACTTTTCAAGATAACCCCATTTTGATACTCATCAGCCACAGACAGAACATTGGCTTCTAACCTCCACTGAAATGCATAAAATGTGCCCTGCAGCATTCAAGAAACTTGAGAGGATGTATGTATGTATTTGTATTAATAAACATCAAGGATGTTCATTCATTCTGCCTATGCATCACTTCCAGGTGTATATTTATATGGTTAAAGTTAGTATTCATGTTCCTAAGAAATACATTGAGTCATAGTTCTGTCAGCTGTTAGGGAGTAATTGTAAGTATTCTTCCTTTCATCCCACCTATGCTCCTAGTTCCCTCAGCTAGAATGAAGCCACCTGTACATGGGGCAGTGCCTTGTAATTCACCCGCTTTGGCAGTACATATTATGATGCTCAGCCACAGTGTCTCCTTGGTAGGTTTTCATGTCTAAGATCCTCAAGAGCAATGCTGTTTGCATTCTTCATGTTCTGGGACTGAAGGGAAGAACATAGCCTAAGGACAGGTATAAGCAGTCAAGTGTATTTTTTTCTCACGTTAGAATATATTTATCTGTTGCCACTTTAAGTAGCTGTGATTCCTCCTTGTAATGGCAAATCATTAAATACATATTATGATGGTTCACATCTCTCAATGGCATCACACCAGGGTGCCCTTTACTATTGGGAGAATTTATTTTCTCAATGGACCATACACAAAACACAAATGTTTTAGATGAAACTTAAGTGCAGTGTCACAGTGGAAACAGACAGTGAAAAAACTAGCTGGAGGGTACAGTACTTATCATCTACTCACTTTGCTGCTAGAACTCTTTTTAAACCTATTTTTAATCATTTTAGGGCTCAATGTTTTTGGTTTTGCTCAAGAATACAGATTATCTTGATACATATTACCAAAAATAATATTGAACAAATAGGAAACAAAAATAACAAGTAAATTCATTTAATGTAGATAACCAATCCAAATAATTAAGGACAAAATAGTGTTATTTATTGAAGACAAATTATCTACATTATCTCAGGGAAATGTCAAACCTTTTCTTGATGATTTCTAAACAGAGCCTAATGTTTTTAATAACACCAAAGAAACCTGTTAAAAAGTAAAAAGTTTAATCAAAACAATTTTATTTGTGTGAAATCAGTTTGCCTAACTTATTTCCCACTGAAATGATCTTTTACCTATCATGTGGATAGAGCCTCAATCTCCTGTATGCTGTCAGGAACTATGATAACAAGTGCACGTTTTAATTTAAAAGTAGTAGTTAATCCCTAAAAATACCATCTTATTATTTGATGCTGAGAAGCTTTGTATTTTATGATAAACTTAATGAAAAAAACAGGGGAAGATGCAATTAAAGTAATCAAATTGTAATCTTTAAAATTGTACAACCAATATATGGTAGATCCATAATTAAAATTCATTATTAAAATTTTGGTATTTTACCTTTTAAGGGATACATTTTGAGGGAGTTCAAAGTATATTCCTCTGAGATGATGATATACTTACTAACATGCATATTTTACTTATTAATTATGATGCCTATTTTTTTATTTGTGCCGCAAATACCATGTATGATTATCCTGTTATTGTTCCTCCTTTTTATCTCTATCTTGTATCAGCAGATCAGATTGAGCACTGTTCATGGTGTCAATGCTTTTCCATTTACATATTGCTATTACTTTTCCTCTTTTCTATATCAATCAGCTAGGTAGAAAGGACAGGAATACTGGGCATTTTACAATATTTTATCATAATCATAAGCCTTATTTTGTATCCAGTTCTTAACCAATAAGCAGCATTATCTGTGTTTTCCACTAGACATACCTGAAAATTTACTGGTTTTAAGATTGTCATTTTTTTTTCTGGCACAAAACTCAAAAACATTTTAGGATTCCCAAGGACAGGGGCCATGATGAAAACATCTTTTCTTTATTTCCTCCCTAGAGAAGCAAGCCATTTATCTCTTATAGAAGGTGTTTGGAAAATGCTTGTAGGCGTAAGATGAGGATGATGGTGAGAAAAATTTGAAAATTTTACTTCTGGCCCTATGAAGCATATAGAAACAATTTTTTAAAACCTGTAAGTACTTTTGACAGCATGTTTTTGTCTTTTTTATATGAACAAACTGAACTGGATATACTGTGTGCTTTGCTTTTATTATTGGGATACACACAACTTTGTATGTTTAAAACAAACCAAAAAATATTCTTTGATGACAAAATTTATACACACACACACACACACACACACACGGACATTTATCTAAATGATCAATACTTCAATACTTGTGCGACATGTTTCTCTGTAATATTTCTTCAATTCAAACAAAAGAATTATAACTCTGTTCGTCTTTATCTCTGTTTTAAATGTTTAAAAGAACAGACTTTCAGCATTTAGAATCTATTTTATAGTTTACATTAAAGGAAATAGTGGATATTTTACAATCTGTTTTTTATTTCAAATAAAATAGAAACAATATACTTATTTTATAAAAGTATACTGAATACTTTAGGGATTGAACACAGTACATAAAGTATTCTGCACCAAATGCTTGATGTTCTTCTTCTTTTTTTTTTTTAACCATCATTCAAAGTGCATTCTCTAGCCCAGTGCTATCCACCTTCCTTGAACTTACATGAACGAACTTTAGAAACACTGTCTTAAAATCTGGTCACATCCCAGCAAAAATTTTAAGGTCAATTTAAAAAAAAGTTAAAAGGGGGGAGTCATATTCTGGAACTCCTACGAGTCTACCATATCATGCTTTTTACTCAAAAAAATTTAAATTTCTTTTGAATGCTAATGAACAGGAGACACCAAATCTTTTTCTCCTGCAAACTTCTAACTTCTTTTATTTGATCCAGATAATAACACTATTTTGTCCTTTTCCAAATAGCACCAGATATATGGAAAAGGTTTATATAGGTGGATGGGGATCCTCAAACATCTCAGCGAGATCTTCTGAGCATGGCTTTTAAGGTACCAAGAGGCAGAAAAAGCCCTATAGAGATCAGGGGAACTACCAGCTTTTAGGATACGCCCTTAAAGGTTCCAATGCCCCAAAGGGGTCTCATAGGATGCCATCTGGGTCCTGCTTCAATAGTGAATAGGAAGGTCATTGAGCTAAAGCCTGCCAGGCTTACATGCCTCTGCTGTGAGGAAAAAGGGACACTGGAAGGTAGGTTTCCCCTCTCTCCTCTAAGGGAGGGTTCAGTCTCTTCCAGCCCTGCTCCAGCCACCTATGACCTAACCTTGCCCAGAATGCTGGGGTTTGCCACTGAAGGCTGAAGGTGCCCAGGGCCGTCGGCCCCATCTACGACACTGTGAACAAGCCTAGGGTATTTCTTCCAAGAATCAGGTAAACTGATCTCACTTGCACAAGGGCCACTTAACTATGTTTTGCCTGAATAGTCAGGTTTTTTAATCTTCCCTCGAAGATCTCTGTTGTGGGTGTTGATAGTCCTATTTTCTGCTGCTTTGTTTAATATATAGTGTTTCCTTTATTCCTCCTACCTCAATGCCCCACTCATATTTCAGGCTGAGACCTACTCCTAATTTAGAGCTCTCTTTCCCCCCTTTTGCCAACTTCTATTATGAATCTACCTATGCCACCCAGCTTAGTATATCCCAAGGTTCTCTTTACCACACCACAGTCGCAGAGCTCCAGGGAAAAGCAACCTGGTCTCATCTCTCCAAGCAGAGAAAATCAGAAACTCCATCTCCACACATGCTGCAGATGGCTTTTCCAGTCTACCTGAATCATTACCAGCTAGAAGCAGCGGTCATTGGGACTTGGACGTGAGCTGCAAAGTATAGAATTGTGACAACAATTCCAGTGCCATGCGGACTTTTCCTGGATGTGGACTTTTCCTGGACTCCTGCTCCTTGTGACAGCTCCTAACGGACTGAACTGGGGTTGGGTTGCATTTGCAGGGATTTGGAATGGTGTTGGTGCCAACTTGGACTTGGTGAACATGTTAAGGACACTACTCTTTTATGGATTCTTCCTGTATTGGCCCAGAGTTTGCTTAAAGGCTTTAATCACTGTAAAAAAATAGAAGACTCAATAAAGATGTGGCACATATACACTATGGTATACTACTCAGCCATAAGAAATGATGACATCAGATCATTTACAACAAAATGGTGGGATCTTGATAACACTATATGGAGTAAAATAAGTAAATCAGAAGAAACCAAGAACTGCATGACTCCATACATTGGTGGGACATAAAAACAAGACCAAGAGACATGGACAAGAGTGTGGTGGTAAGGGGGGGGGGTGGGGAGGAGGGGAGGGAGAGGGGGAGGGGGAGGTGCACAAAGGAAACTAGATAGAAGGTGATGAAGGACAATCTGACTTTGGGTGATGCGTATGCAACATAATTGAATGACAAGATAACCTGGGCATGTTTTCTTTGAATATATGTACCCTGATTTATTGATATCACCTCATTAAAATTAATTTAAAAAAATCTGGTCACATATTGTTGTTGTTTTTTAACCTAAACATTTTATGTGTATTAGACATCAGAACTGTCCACTCCTCTACCAGGATGGTAAACTCCTTATCCTATAGATCTCTTGTACATTTCACATATCTTGTAGTCATTCAGTAAATACTTGCTGATTGTTTATTAACTGAAAATAGTTTACTGTTTTCACAGAACATTGCCCTAAATATGAAAGAGCGATGTGTTCTCTTTAACTTTATCATGAATCTTCATGCATCTTCAGACCTTTAACTCTCTATTCCTAGTACATCATTAAAATTTTTATAATAATGATTTAGAATTTGATAACAGAAATTTCCTTCTATATCTATAAATAAATAAAAATTAAACCAAATCAGTTTGTTGTTTGGTTGCAATGAGTAATTACTACTTAAGATCTCTTAAGTTTCTACCTTAACCAGATGGGATTACCATAGTATCATTTAAATGGGGTATTATAATTTTTAAAAGGTTTTATTTGTTGATTTTATAGAGAGGAGAGAGAGAAAAAGGGGGTTGAGGAGCGGGAAGCATCAACTCGTAGTAGTTGCTTCCCATATGTGCCTTGACCAGGGAAGCCTGGGCCCTTGAACCAACAACCTCAGAATTCCAGGTTGACATTCTATTCACTGTGCCACCATAGATCAGGCTGGGGTGTTATAATTTAATTTCTAATTTAAGAAAATTTACAAAACAAATGTGGAGGTATTTAAGTATAAAGGATTTTCTTTCATTGGTATTTTTTCTCAGTGTTGTAAGTTTTTGATAATCTAAAATTTTAAGCTGATTTATTTTTTCAATTATATGCTCATCATACTACAAAAGGCTTATATTTTGTTCAAAGAAAATGAACAAATATTTCAATAAATAAAAATATTTATTGACTGACTAATGTATATTTAAATATATTTGTTTAACCAAAGTTCATATCAAAGAGCTGCAATCTATAATCAATAATCTAGGAAATTAAAAAATCTCAATTATAATTTATGTCTTGAATAGAAAAACTACACTAGGACCTGCTCCACTGCTATCTCTACTTCATCTGATGTAAAAAGATTTCTGGTCCTTTAGCCTCTTCGCTGGGATGCTTCTTACAAGGCAGTGACAAAGGATTTGCTCCTCTTAGTTTCTGTTTGCATTGCCCCTGAGATTCCTTTAACCTGTGAAACCTTCCTGAGATAAGCACCGCTCAATGCAACTAGAACAAGATCACCCAGTGGCCCTGAGTGTGTGTGTGGGGGGGAGGGGGGGCTTTGAATATAACCAACAGGAGCACTATAATAGTTAAAAGATTTTTTAAAGCTTTAAAGTAGTTATTCATGAAAAGTAAATAAAAACTTTGCTGGCCTTATTTAACACTTATTTTATGGTTGCTACAGTTTTCTTTAACCTTCTTTCAATATACATAATGGTACTCATTACCCAGCCATAGCAATTATTAATCCATAGCTAACCACTTGCATATACTCATTCATCTCTCCATTAATAGTCTTTTGAAGCACATCCTACATAACATATATATTTGTCCATAAATATTTCAGTCTATGGTTGTGCAATTTTTAACTTGGAATTACATAACTGGTGTAGATAAAGCAAAATGTCATAATATTTTTCATGTTTAGGTGCTTTACAAATTTTAATTTGTCTTTTATTGCACACATGTGGTTATTTATAAAATAGACATCAGACATACACAATTACAAGTGTTTAGACATAGAGTAAGTAACTGTTCACCCTCTGAGACTCCTGTTCATCTTTAGAGATTGCTGCTGCTTTTTTTTTTTTTTTTTCTTCCTTTTTTGTACTTTTCTGAAGCTGGAAACGGGGAGAGACAGTCAGACAGACTCCCGCATGCGCCCCCCGGTTCGCCCACCGGGGGCGTCGCTCTGCCGGGACCAGAGCCACTCTAACGCCTGGGGCAGAGGCCAAGGAGCCATCCCCAGCGTCCGGCCATCTTTGTTCCAATGGAACCTCGGCTGCGGGAGGGGATAGAGAGAGACAGAGAGGAAGGAGGGAGTGGGGGGTGGAGAAGCAAATGGGCGCTTCTCCTATGTGCCCTGGCCAGGAATCGAACCTGGGTCCCCAGCACGCCAGGCTGACGCTCTACCGCTGAGCCAACCAGCCAGGGCCGAGATTGCTTCTTCTTATCTTAGGGTTTACTTCTGAGTTTTCCAAGTAAGTCTTGTTTTGATAATACTGTACTCTATGCCTTTATACTTGTGTCCAGAGTACTTTCTATCCCAAGATCCTGGCCAGTCCCCCCGCCCTTTTTCTTGTCCCTTCTATATTCTGTCTCTGCCCTGGTTCCTCTCTCTCTTTGATTGTAGATGCATAGTGTGGGGCAGCTGTGTTAAGCTTCCTTGTGGGGTTACCAGCTGCAGGCACTTTGCCTAATTGGTATGTGACTGTGTGGCTGCTCCATGTGTGTGTGTGGTGCTTGCGCAGAGACATGGCAGATTGCAGATCCACACATTGCCTGTCCGCTACTGTGAGGGGCCATTTTTGCTGTTTATTTGCCTGAGAGGCAGTTTTCCCTGCCTGTGTGCTTGTCCTACGTTGTGAGACTTTATTAAACGGAAGGACCCAACCCTTTCTGGCTCCACAGTTTTTCTGCCGCCTGCCCGAATCCAATGTGGACCTTGCCTGGTCTCCTCCACCGGCATTGCAAATAGTCTGATAATTTAGATAATTGTATACATCCTTGTAAACCACTAACACCGATCAAGAACCAGAGCTGCAAGAAAACTCCTTTGTACCTTTTTTTGGTAAATCCTTGTGTGCCTCCTCCACCCGGAGATAATCACTGTTTTGGTATCTGTCACTGTAGTTTTGACTTCGTTGTTCTAGAATTTTATGTATAGTATTTCCCCCTTATTTGTGGCTTTACTTTCTGAGATTTTAGTTACTGGTGGTTAACCAAGTCTGAAAATATTAAATGGAAATTTACAAAAATAAACAATTTATAAATATAAAATTACATGCTATTTTGAGTATCATGATGAAGTCTCGTGATGTCCTGTTCAGCCCCGCTGGGGACCTGAGTCATCCCTTTATTGAGTGTGTCCACATATCCCCGTATCCAAGCTGTACATGTTCCATACCACACTCACGGAGTAGCCATCTTCGTTTTCAGATCAGTTGTCATGGTGTTGCAGTACTTGTGTTCAAGTGACCATTATTTTTCTTAATGACTCCAAAGTTCAAAAGTTCCACTGCTGGCAATTGGGATATGCCAGAGGCAAGCCGTACAGTGTTTACTTTAAGTCGGAGGTTTTCACCCAGTGGTGCTATTCAGCCAGTTCTCACCGGTTTGGTAGAACCAATACCTAATTTTTTGTTGAGTTTGGCGACTGATTGTTAAAATGGCACTTGTAATCAGGGTTCTCTCTAAGGTGGGTGCCTGGGCAGCTGCCTAATATAGAAATCACAGATTTACATTTTTTACTCTTTTTTAACGTTCATCTGCACAACAGCATATTCTACATGCCCGTAAAAATGTTTATCCCTTCCACAGGTGAAAAAAATTGCAAGTGAGGACATCAATCAAGAAGCAGCATGGAAATATCTTAACAGTTTTATTGGGGTTTTTTTCAGGTATTATTTAATAGTTTTATTAATATTTTTAAACTCTTATAATCTAGTTTTGTGAACCTCTTTTATTGTTTTTATTAAGTAGTAAATGCATGAACTAATAAACTACCTTACAGTATATATATTTTTATACTTAAAATGCTCATTAGGGCAGAGAACTGGTTCTTAAATTATTTGAATCCCACCACTATTTCAAACTTTTTACACTTGGGGACCAGTGAAAATAGGCGAATTATTTCAGGGACTGCTAAGGCAGAAATTACGCTGAGAATAAGCAAATTTCACTAAGATCACTGGGTCTATAATTCATATAACATCAAGGTGCTTAACTCTTTCGTGGACCTGCATGAAATTTCTGGTGGACAGGCACAGATACACAGACTGGAGGTTGGAAAACACTGCTTTGTGTGAAAAAGTAAAAGTTCTCCATGTAATATTGCATTTTATCCTCTGACATCATTCCAACAAGGGTGAGTAAAACACAATAAAATATTTTGAAAGAAAGACCACATTCACATAACTTTTATTACAGTGTTTCTTTCAATTGTTCTGTTTTATTATTGTTGTTGTTAATCTCTTATTGTGCCTAATTTATACATTAAGCTTTATCATAGGTATGTATGTATAGGAAAAACAGTTTCTATAGGGTTTGGTGCCATTACTGAGAGAACCCCTGGGTTCTTGGAATGAATCCCTGGCAGACAAGAGGGGACTGCTATAAATGGAGTCATTTAGTATACAGTAAACATTTTTGTGTCCTCTTTTAGCTCAGCATTATGTCTGTAAGTTCATCACAACCAAAGTCATTGTGTGTCTCATTAGTTGCTTTCTTTTTATAGCTGGGTTCTAGTCTACTAGATAAATATATTTCAGTTTATCTGTTCCCGTTGATAGACATTGGATTGTTTACAGTGTTTTTTTTAACACTTACGAATAAATCTCCTATGAATATTTATGTATAAGCACTTATGAGGGTCTATATTTTTATCTCGAGTAAATATGCCTGATTTATTTTTTTTAAATCTATAATTTTCTTTCTCTTTGGAAAATACTTGGTAGGTTATCAATTTTATTTATCCACTCAAAAAAATCAGACTTCAGTTTTATTGATTTTCTGTTTTGTCAAGTCAGTAGCCACAACCACCATCAAAGCCACCTGGCCCGTGTAGGTTTGCATTTAATCTGGACAGATTGTAAAGAAACTACAGAACCAAAAACTGGTGGTCCATTTTCCTTTATTCTAGACTCGCACTTAGCAAGCAAGTAAATATACACAGCAGGAAAACATTTCCCTTTCCATTCAGGGCTCGCAAAGCCACTGACTCATCCGAGTTTTCCTAGAATCAAAGGCTTCCACCTCACCAGTCTTATTCACATCTGTTCCCCATTTCCTTCTCCTGCATAAACTGGCTTCTCCTTTACCATTCTGCCATTTTGGCTGCCTCTTCCACGTGGCCTCCCTTCCCTGCTACAACATGGGTTCCTCCTCTCTCTACCCTGGAACAATATAGTCTTCTCTCCTCAAAATGGCCTCCTAGTTTCTTCTTTTAAAACTTTTTGGTGCGATAGCCCTTCCTGAACACCATTAGCATAACCAAACCCCTTCCCAAGCATGAAAGGCAATTAGCTGTATTACCTGAGAGCAGTGGCCTTTAACAATAAGAGTGAGAAAAAACCAGAAAATACAGATTTTACAACTCATTAGCCCAACAGGGTTCTTTTCTTTTTATTAATTTCACTCTTTATTCCTCCTTTTAGCTTATTTCAACTTTAACTTACTATTCTTTTTCTAGTTTCTTATGATGCTTAGATTTTTTATTTGAGATGCTTTTTTCCGCTATTATTAGTTTAATTTGATAATTTTCTTTCTAAGCACTGCTTTAGTTGCATCTCACATATTTTTATACACTGATTTTTATTTATATTAAGTTAAAATTTTTTTGTAATTTTTCCAATGATGTCTTTTTTTAATTTAATTTTATTTAGAAGTGTGATTTTAATGTTTGTGTATAAGAGGGTGTTTCCAGACATTGTCCTTTTGTTGATTTCTCATTTAATTCCATTGTGGACAAAAATCATTGAACTTTGAACAATTTCATTGTTGGTCAGATTATCCAGGTTTGTTTTTTGGTTTGGCACATGATCTAGCCTAAAAATAATCTATGTTCATTTAAAAGCAATTCATTTTCTTCTGGGTTTTTTTTTTTTTTTATAGAGACAGAGAGAGAGTCAGAGAGAGGGATAGACAGGGACAGACAGGAACAGAGAGATGAGAAGCATCAATCATTAGTTTCTCGTTGCGCATTGCAACACCTTAATTGTTCATTGATTGCTTTCTCATATGTGCCTTGACCGCGGGCCTTCAGCAGACCGAATGACCCTTTGCTTAAGCCAGCGACCTTGGGTCTAAGCTGGTGAGCTTTGCTCAAACCAAATGAGCCCATGCTCAAGCTGGCGACCTCAGGGTCTCGAACCTGGGTCCTTCACATCCCAGTCCGACGCTCTATCCTCTGTGCCACCGCCTGGTCAGGCTTCTTCTGGTTTTGACTCAAGTGTTCTATAAGTTACATTTAGGGCCAATTGGTTGATAATATTTTTAGAACCTTCTATATCTTGACTTTCTATCTACTCATTCTATCCATTATTGAGAGAGGGGTACAGATACTTCCAATTATAATAGTTGTGTTAGTTATCTATTGCTGCATAGTAAATTATACCCAAGTTTAGCTGCTTAAAATTATAACACATTTATCAACTCTGCAGTTCTGGTTGCCTTTAAGATGTTCTCTGAATCTTTTTCATCAGTTTGACTACGATGCACAGATGAATGTTTTTCTTCATAACCGTCCTCTTTTTGGTTTTCCGAGAATCTGCTAACTATAAGTATGTGTATTTTACAAAATTTTAGAAATAGTGTTATGCATTCAAATATTATTTCTCCCTCATTCTATTACTCCTCTCCTTCTTAACTTTAATTACATGCATATTAAAACTTTTGATATTGTTCTATAGGACCCTGACACTTTGTTACTTTTACATACTATTCATCAGGATGGATCATTTATATATTTATACACCTTCAAGTTAATTTTCTCATTCCTCTGACATCTCCATTCTGCTGTTAAGCCTATCCTATAAGTTTTTATTTCAAATATTGTATTTTTTAATATCTAGAATTTAATTTTTGTGGGCTTTTTTGACATTTTTTTACTTCCTTGCTGAGACTTCCTACCTTTTATTCACTGTAAGAATATATTCCGTATGTTATTGAGCATAGCTGAAATAGCTGCTTAGAAATTCGTTTCTGTTAATCCCAATGCCTGGGTCATTTTGGAGTTGGTGTCCATGTTTCTTCTTTTGAGAAAGAGTCAACATTTTTTTGTTCTCTGTATTTTAGGGAATAACTGAAGTTTATCTAGACACTGTGAATATAAGCTTGTGAACATATTTTCTTTTAAATTCTTCCAAAGAGTGTTGATTTATTTTTGTTTGTTTTTTTAATATGCAATAAACTTGATTAAACTTAAACTATAAGCTGTCTCTTTTGCAGCAGCTCAATCTCAGTTCAGTTTTTTCATCCTCAGCTAACTTCTGTGGCGTACTTCACACACGCATGATTTTAGTGTTCTGCTATGTAGCTGAGGACAGTTTGTATACAGGGTTGGGACTCTTTCTCTCTCTTTTTCAGGCAGTTATTTCTCACTATCCAGAAGTTGTGATTTCCTAGAAGCCTTTCCTCTGTTTCTTTGGGTCAGAAAATCTGCATGTTTTCTGTGGGAATTGTATCCACTTGGTGCATAGTAACTCCTGAAGCATTCTCTTAGGCTAAGAGCTATAAATGAGGTAAAAATATCCTGTGTTATTCTTTTATACTAGTATTGACCTTCTCCAAGATACATATATTTTTGGTTTTTCTCACCATACAGTGCCTTCAAATGGTTATTTTGCTATGCAGGTGGTCCTTGCATGCACATTACCATGCTAACTGAAACTTGTGGATTTTGTAATCATACTCTCCCTGTGCATAGTAACTGCTATTATAAAACCATGTAAATCAAGGACACAGGTCCAATATGCACAACCTTCAGTTAACATGGTGTTGTGTAATATAAGGAGTGCTGAAATTTTGTCCAGAATCTGTATCATTGTTATCTCAAGGGTGGTTTTTTGGTTGGATATTTATTGTCCACACCAGAAGAGGAACCTCTTTCCTGATACTGTAGTTTTCTATCATGGTCTAATGCTTTCTTCTTTCATAGCTCTTTTCACAATTTATAATTATTTATTTAATTTATGTTTGTTTACTTATTTATTTTCAAACTCTGATATTAAGATTGTATGACAGATAAAAGACACTCAGTAGATACACATTGGATGAAGGAATGAAGCATTGCAAAATGACTATCTTCCCAAATGGTAAAACTTAGGTTGCAAAATGGTTTCAATTATAGTTTCAAGGTACTTTCAGAGACCACAATCAGATAAACAGTGTCATCGTAGAAGCCCAGATAAATCCTTATGCTGTTTAAGATTTAAAATCGGCACTTCGGTTATTATAATAACAAGATTATCTGATCTTTATAAGACATTTTCTTGATAATATCTAATGTAAGAGATGGGAAGGGACTGGAAATGTTAATAGCTCATAATAAGGCAGTTGTAAAGACTTAGATTTTTATAAGTTGTTAAATATTGAAAAGCTATGTTTTTATAGTTGCGACAGATCATAAAACACTATATTTACATGATAAAGACAGGTCTCAAGTTGAACATTTTAGAGATACCGGTTCTTTATATAAAACATCTGGTGTAGTACTTAGCACAGAATAGATGCTCGGGAAATGTCAGTTTATTTCTTTTTGTCTCACTCTTCACGTCTTCATAGCAAATCAAGTAAGTACCCTTTTTCAGTCAGTTCAATTTACTAGTTTCCAAGTGTCATGGAAACCTTATATTTTTAAAAAACTTAATAAAGCTTAGACAAGAAGTAGCTCTCTTTTTTATTAATTAAAGCAATTTCTACAGCAAGACAAAACGAATGGACAATTTATGGATGAACAAGATATGTATCTTCTGCATAGCTCTCCAAATTCATGGACCATGGTTGAGGTTTTAATCTAGATTTCTCCTTGACTAGAATAGAAGAGGTTCCTATGGTCTGAACCATTCTCCACTCCTGCTCTCAGTTTTATTGAGATATACTTGACATATAAGATTGTATTAGTTAAAGGTATACAACATAATGGCTTGATATATGTAGATTACCACAATAAATTCAGTTAAAATCTATTACTTTACATAAATTACAATGTTTTCCTTGTGATAAGAATGGTCTTTTTTGACAGAGACAGAGAGAGAATCAGAGAGAGGGACAGATAGGGAAAGACAGGAAGGGAGAGAAATGAGAAGCATCAATTCTTCATTGTGGCACCTTAGTTGTTAACTGATTGCTTTCTCATATGTGCGTTGATGGCAGTGTGGGGCCACAGCAGAGTGAGTGACCCCTTGCTCAAGCCAGTGGCTTTGGGCTCAAGCCAGTGACCTTGGACTTCAAGCCAGCAATCTTTGGTCTCAAGCCACTGACCATGGGGTCATGTCTATGATCCCACGCTCAAGCCAGCAACCTCGTGTTCAAGCTGGTGATTCTGTGCTCAAGCCAAATGAGCCCACACTTAAGCCAGTGACCTCGGGTTTGGAACCAGGGTCCTCCACATCTCAGTCTGACACTCAATCCACTGTGCCAGGTCAGGCTGATGAAAATTTTTAAGATTTACTTTCTTCGTAACTTTCAAATATGCAATACAGTATTATTTACTATAGACACCATGCTGTGCATTACATCCTCAGGGCTTATCTTTGTACTCTCTTTACATGAAGTATCTAATTCAAGCAATTTTCTTTATGAAGAATCTCTTCAGTTTCACATTTTTTTTTTTACTAAGTGTATAACATTAGGGCAAGAGATATCATAACATTTGGTTATGAGGTGGGATCTCTATAGGTGGATGGCATGGATTTCTCCACTCACTGAGTGTAGATCCAGTGGAATTGTATATCATTGCTTCTCAAACTTGAATGTGTATAGGAATCACCTGGAGATCTTGGTAAAATGCAATCCATGGTTTTGGAGTGCAGTTTGAGGTTTTGTGTTTCTAATAAGAATTCAGATGATTCCTAATCTGCTGATAGGGGACTACGCTTTGACCTGCTAGATTATACCACTGACTGACTTTGTCAATTAAGATGGGGCTAAGAATATTTGCTCCTGTTCCCTCCCTTTAAAGGTTGTGATTACTGAAACCATAGACTTCTTTAAGCTGTCTTAATAAAAAGACCGTGTAAAATAAATTTTAAATAATATCAATCACAGCAGCCCATGACTTTAGATTTCTTGGCAATTGTTCTTTCTGGCACACTTGTAGCATACCTAATGTGTTCAGTAATAAACCTTTTCTGTTTTCTCAAGAATCAGTGTTTGCATATAATAAAATGGACTAATTAAAAGGGAACGTTGCTGTCATTCTTACTTCTCACTTCACAGATGAGAAGACTGAGGCTAGAACAATTATGTGACTTGACTATTTACATGTTGTAAGACATTTTAACATATAAAAAATTAATATTGATTTGAAACATTATATTGTACTTGTACCTATAAAATTATCAAATAACTGTTTTGACTGCAAATCTGTAAGGTCCATACAATAGAATTATTTTTCCACTGCCTTGAACCACTTATTGCTTTAACATTATGCAGACATGGTATATCCAGAGACCTCTTTGTCAGGAAAAAAAAACCACTTCACATTTTATTGGAGTTGTTAAATAGGAACATTCATTTAAATGGTAAAAATTCTACTTCAATAATAAACATTCAGTTTGCTAAGATAATCTCTGCCAAATAGAAGACATTGTATATAATATTCTAGCAAAGCACATGCATAAAAGGGCTATGATTAAATGTAAAATCTAACCAATATATTTCTGTATAAATTTAAAACATGATGAGTAATATGAATGACTAAATCCCTTCAGTTTTCAAATGTGATGTTCAAGTTGAAACTTTAATATTTTATTTACTTAGAGTTTTAGTGAAATTTTATTTAAAATTAAAATAGATGTATCCCTGGCCTCTCACCCGGTTCTGCAGTTTGCATGGCACATAGAACATTTCCTCTCATATATCTAGCAATGCTTCAAATTGAAAGTCTCTAAAACTAAATTCATAATTTCTGTTTTCTCTAAATGCTTTCCAGGTTGAACTAAGTTGAACTAAAATTCTCCCAACATTAAGTTGGAATTGCTTTTGGCTCTTTCTTATCATTATCCAACTACCTTCCAAGCTTTACTTCATACTAATCCCAATATAAACTCTCTGCTATAGACAACTTGCTTGACTTTCTGTCTCCCAGACACGCAATGTACTTTCCAGTTCTTATGTCTTTTGCCATTTATCTAACTTTGTGGGCATTACTTTCTCTTTTGTTCCCATGAAAATAAATTTAAGTAAAAACTACAGAACTTTTGACTGGTAAGAAGTATTAGAATTAATTGAGTTCAACCTCTCATCTCTTCCATCATTTTAAGAAACTAGGAACCACAAAAATATAGATTTACAACTACTAATATCTAATGAGCAAATGACGAGTCATTTCATAAAATCAGTTATTTTGAAAAAATTGTGTGATTCATTTTATATCTACCATATTGCCTAAGTTGATAATTTTTTGTGAAGACCAAAAGTCTACTAAATTTAACTATCACAAAGTATCTCAAGGAAGTTCAAATAAAGACCCATTTCCTACATGTTTTATGGATTGGCTAATGACAAGTCTAAACAGACTTTTCATTGAATCTAAGCTTTTTCTGGTCCCAGTAAAGGTGCTCATACTTTATGCTTTGCTGATATTACAAAAAGTTGAGTAAAATTTTAGAAGCTGTGCTTTAGGTAGCATTTTAACATTTCTCAAACTTTATGTGTGTTGAATGAAGGCAGAAATTAGCTGATTATAAAGAGTAAATCAAGTAGTTTTTAGTAAGAATAACCTTTAATAGGAGATGATAGTGAGACAGGTGAATTATTCTCTATTCTGAGGATGAATGAGTCTGCCACATACAGGTTAGCATCCTTAAGATTACGACTTAGAGCATATTCTGTAATGACTTTGAAATAATCTGTTCCCACTGATACTATCAGTTGTACTATATTTTGTTAGGTATGTGATACTACTATGAAATGAATCAGCTATAGGTGTTTGTGATGATGTGTTATAACCTGAGATTGGATGGGATATGATATGCCTGATAACTTGTGTACTGTGATTTGAATTTTAAATACAAAATAATTGCAGATATCTGATGCCCTGTTATAATTTGTAGAGGTAATATTTTTAGTTGACAAAGTATAATAAAATAGTGTGTAAATTTTCAAAAAAGAAAAAAACACCAATCATATAAATATATCTTTAGGAAATTGTCTATTTCAGCAAGAGCCAGCACAGAGCAGAACAAGATGTCATCTCTTCACCGATGTAATGACACTATTTCCACCCTAGAACTTAGAATCAGGGAGAGAAACTGGAAAACAGGGATGAATAAAAAGATGAAATCTTTTATACTTAGAAATGACTAAAACTGCATATATTGTCAAGTGGGGCTCAACAGAAATATAGTTTTAGGAATATAAAAAAAATACTTTTTTTTGCACTCTTGAGTTCATAATGGTGCTGTAAGAAGTAATGGTTCTTGGGCTGAAGTCTACCAGCACTAAACTGGATGTTCTAGTCAAGTTTGTTTTCTACATAAAATGTCTATTCAGCCAGTGCTTAAGGAGTTACAGAGTCAGTTATGCTGTGAGGGATTCATTTGCTGTATAAGTGCATTGGTGTGATCTATTGTTTAGTTTGGATCTAGAATTATAGAAGTAATGATTACTATGACTACCAAAAGTCAGTTAAAGAAATGTTCACATTAGCTTTATTTGTAATGGTCAGAAATTCAAAAAAACCCAAAAATCTATCAACATGAAAATGAATAAACAAAGTGTGCTGTGTTTATACAATGGAATACTACTCAGCAATAAAAAAATAATCACTTCTTTTTTCAGATCTAACATGTGAAGAGCTTAAAAGTCACCACTTCTGTTCTTATATCAAAAAAATAAAGCTAAACAAATTGAAAATCAATGACTTTTATTGGATCTCATTTGAGAACTGTAGTGTCAGGGCAAAGAGTTACCCTGAAATCATAGAGACAGGCAAATTCAGAGTCACAGCCAAGGCACACTTACATGGAATAGTAGACACTCGAGCCATAACCTGGTAGGAAGATTTAAATATTAAGTTTGAAGAATTGTTAGAGACTGAATGTAGACTAGTGTGAGTGAGAAATTCTAGGGGGATAAACTTTGGGGGGACTCCCATACTTTTAGAGGTATTACCTCCAAGAACCCCTATAGATTCTCATGCTGTAGATACAAGAAGGAAGCACCTGTAAGTGATGCACTTGTGGAGGTCACAGCTCAGAGACATATGCCCACAAATTTAATAACTTAGATGAAATGGGCCAGTTCCTTGGAAGAAACAAACTACCAAAACTCACACAAAGAAAATTTGATAATCTGAATAAGCCTATATCTATTAAAGAAATTAAATTAATAATTAATAACTTAGAAAAAGAAAGCACTGGGTTGAGATGATTTATTTCACTCATAAATTCTACATCTAAAGAAGAAATGACACCCAATCAAATTCTGGCTCCATTGGAGGATTAGTTTCTAACATCAGTGTTTGATTTTTATTCTGACTTCATAAGAGTTCCTCCCAGGTGTCTTATTTCCTTGTCCTCTCCCACAAACTAGCTAGTCTACATTTTAGCCTGTATCCTGAATATTCTTCCAATATTCTTTCACTACAACCTCTACTTTTCTTTAGATCACTTTAGGGCTTAAATGTCGTCACTCCTTGTTGCAAATAAGATTAGTTCCTTTGGGAAGAGTTTAAGAGCAAACTGTCTTATAGCCTGTCTCCCTCCTCCCCACCTTTCCTACCTCCCAGGCAAACTCTTTGAGCTGGGGCTCTGGAGCTGAGGGTAGGAACAATGACAAGCTTCTAGATACTGACACACCCACTCTAAAAGCTGAGCACTCAGTGGGTGGGGCCAGCAGCCTGGGGACCTCCCCACTTGCCGCTCTTGGACAGAACCCTGGCTTCACAAGCAGGAAAAGGGCAAATGTTGTGCCAGTATTTCCAGCATTTTCACCACTTCAGGCATGCTCCATTCAAAATTGAATCTCGCTTTCACTTGTGGGTGCTAGGTAAAAGTAGGGAGCCACACCTCTCAGCCATGCTCAACAAGGACTTAGCCTCAGTATCCCTGAGTCTTCCAGGGGGAAGTCTGTGCGCACACAATAAACAAAAACTCACTTTCTGACCTTCTAGTGACCAATGGTAATCAAAACCAATGGTGATCAAAATTTTGACTATACAGGACCTGAATACACATATACTCATATAATAAAATACTGTCTCTACTTATTGCTGTATAACTTATGTTATTCTACTGTGTTACACACATATTTTTTCAACTAGAAATGAACTAAATTACAAAGATGATTAGGCTTATATCAACAAGTCTAAGGGAGCATCTCAAAGGAGAGCAGAAAATATAAGTAGGAAGAGTGTTTCTAATCAATAATAAGGGTTATCAAATATTAGATAAATAAATTAGGATGTCCCATATTGTTCTCATTATTTTGTCAGAACAAAAAACATAGCATTAAATGTAGTTTTAATATGTCACTGCTTAGACAGTGTCAGTATTCAAGCTGCTCCTGCAATGTTTACTATAGCAGATTTTACATGGGAAATCTTAACACTTTCTAAAACGCTGGCACATACATGATAGTTTTACATTTCTTTTCTTATGACAATCCTGGAAAGTAGACAAGATTGAGGGTTTACCTGACTGAGAGGGAGAATGCTAGACCCTGAACTCAAATCCTCACCCATTTCTGGTGCTTACCTCATTTGGTAACCTACATTGTACACCTACATTTTAGGATTTACTCTGCTACTGAATTATCTCTATAGTGGCTGCATTTGGAGTTTAAAAACTTATGGGTTTGGTAATATAACAAGAGATGCCATAGTTTTTTTAACTCCTGTTTCAAGATAAACAGAAGTATATTAAATATTTTAAGAATTTATTTGAGCAAAAATCAATTAGACTGTTTCACCAAACTAGAAGTGGTTAAGAGTGCTCCCTCCTCACACTGGGAGAAGTGTGAACAGAGAAAGGCAGAAACAAAGTAAAGAAATTATTGATTAGCAAGAGCTGAAAGGCTGGTTGGCTGTTTGTGATTGGTTGTCCTTAGGTTTCAAATTCATAACCATAAGGCCTTCACAGACTTAGATTTTGGTTTGCTTATGTTAGGCCATGACAGAGCCACTTCAGTCTAATGGCTTCCTTGCTTAATTAATTGAACATTGTTTTTAGTTGGTACATCTCCCTCTCTGACTACCTTTTTTTTTTTTTTTTAATCTCAGTTATGGAAAGCTGCCTTTCCTAGGAGCTTTTGTTGAGTTGACCTCTATCACAGTTCTTAATGCCTGACTACAAATGTTTCTTCTCACTAGAATTAGCAAGTGCCAAGCATGTGCCAGATAGTCAAAGGATGTTTGTTGGGTGAAGAAAGGGTTAGCTACATACATGTGTATAGTTCTACCTCCTCTTAATCTGTTTCTGTTATCTACTTGATTTTTTTTATCCTTGTTTAACTTGTTTGTTATTATCATTTTGTCTTTTTATCTCTCGCTCTAAACCAGGGGTCGGGAACCTATGGCTCATGAGCCAGATGTGGCTCTTTTGATGGCTGCATGTGGCTCACAGACAAATTTTTAATAAAAAAAAATAATAACATTAAAAATATAAAACATGCTCATGTATTACAATCCATTCATTTCCTACCACTCATTTTCATGGTTGCAGGTGGCTGGAGCCAATCACAGCTGTCCTCCGGGACAACATCAAAATTTTATTGGATAATGCATAACGTACATAGGTCATTGTGATGTCAGGAAGTAAACTTCCCTCCTTTTAATTAAGTAGTCAGCTAGCTAATTGCAGAAACCCTTTTGATGAAGAAGATAGCTAAAAGAAAAAAAGATGATGAGTATCGTACTTTTCAGCAGGAATGGACAGGGGAATTCGCCTTTTTGAAGAGAGCAGGTTCTACAGTGTGTCTAATATGCAATGATGAAATTGCATCGATGAAACGGTCAAATATAAAGTGGCACTTCAACACATATCATACTACATTTGCATTGAAATATCCAGCAGGGAACAGTAGGAAGAAAGCATGTCAAGAGCTACTGTGCAGAGTGCAAGCTAGTCAGCAGCAACTTCGTGTTTGGACCCAACAAGGTGATGAATTCGGCTAGCTTTGCTGGTGATTTAGCAATTGTGAGAAACGGAAAGCCATTCACAGATGGGGAGTATGCCAAAACATCCATGCTTGATGTTGCCAATGAACTTTTGGATGACTTTTCAGATAAAGACAAGATAATCAAACAAATAAAAGACATGCCTCTGTCAGCAAGAACTGTTCATGATCATACACCATCATGATGGCAAATCAAATTGAAGCAACACAAGTGAAGGACATTGTAAAGCCAGCAGCCATGGCCACCATCACAGCAGCCCGGCCCATGCAGGTTCGCATTGGATTCGGACAGTCGGTAAAGAAACAACGGAGCCAAGAACTGGTGGGCCATTAGCTTTAATCCTAGCTTGCACCCGGCGGGCAAGTAAAAACACACACTGGGCTCCAAAAGCCACTCACATTCAGTGCTCACAAAGCTATTGACTTATCCGAGTTTTCTAGAATCAAAGGTTTCTAGCTCACCAGACTTATTCACCTCTGTTCCCCATCTCCTTCCTTCACTCTGCACAAACTGCACAAACTGGCCTCTCACTCAACACTCTGCCATGTTGGCTGCTTCTCCTGGCCTACTCCATGTGGCCTCTCTCTGCTCTCTGCTCTCTAATGTTAATCTCAGGAACCAAGAGCGCAAGCTCCCGTTCTGCCCCTATTTTATAGTGTAGAAATCCAAACCTTTAATCCAATATACAAAATAGGGAAGTTTCTAATACAAAGTCACTTATCTGGGCATGATGGGATTGTACCACCTCACATCAAAAAGGGTGGGAAAGGCTTAATCCCAAAACCAAGACCCAGGCTACAAGGAATCTGCCTTCCTACAGCCCGCCCCCAATACATATTAATATCACCTGGGCGATGGCTTCTGTATGGGCAGCGCCATCTTTAACAAAGTGAGCATAATATATTTTATCTGCCCAACAGACATAAATGCAGCACCATTCTTTTCTCTCACTTTGGATGAGTCAACAGATGTAAGCCATTTATCCCAGTTCAGTGTGATTGCAAGGTATGCTGTTGGTGACACACTACGTGAGGAAATTCTTGCTGTTTTGCCTATGAAAGAGACAAGAGGGGAGGATTTATTCAACTCTTTTACTGAGTTTGCTAAAGAAAATAATCTACCGATGGATAAACTTATTTTGGTGTGTACTGATAGTGCTCTGAGCATGGTGGGGAAAAACAGAGGATTTGTAGAGTTTCTTCGTGAACATGAAAAGAGACCCATCCTATTTTTTTACTGCATCCTACATCAGGAGACGCTTTGTGCTCAGATGTGTGGCGAGCAGCTTGGTGAGGTGATGTCACTGGTCACTCGGGTGGTCAACTTTATTGTTGCCTGAGCTTTAAATGATCGCCAGTTTAAAACACTGCTGGATGAAGTTGGGAATAATTATTCTGGTCTGCTTCTGCACAGCAATGTGCGTTGGTTGTCAAGAGGGAAGGTGCTCAGCCGTTTCGCGGCTTGTCTGAGTGAAATCCAGACTTTTCTTGAAATGAAAAATGTTGAGCATTCTGAGTTAGCTAACACTGAGTGGTTGCTGAAGTTCTACTATCTCGTGGGACATGACTGAACATCTGAACCAGCTCAATGTGAAAATGCAAGGCATTGGAAATACAGTCTTATCCCTTCAACAAGCAGTGTTTGCTTTTGAAAACAAGCTGGAACTCTTCATTGGGACATTGAAATAGGTCGTTTACTACACTTAGAAAAACTGGAAGAGTTTAAAGATGCATGCACAGCAAGTGACCCTACTCAACATCTTGATCTCCAGCAGCTAGTGGGCTTCACATCTAGTCTCCTGCAGTCATTCAAAGTGCACTTTTGAGAATTTCGTGAGCGCACTCGTCTTTTTAAGTTCAACACCCACCCACACGAATGTGCAGTGGGCAGCGCCGACCTGAGTTACATCCCCAGTGTCTCTGTCAGAGATTTTGAGCTACAAGCTGCAGACCTGAAGGCCTCAGACATGTGGGTGAATAAGTTCAAGTCACTGAATGAAGATTTGGAAAGACTTGCACAAGAGCAAGCAGAGTTGGTGAGTAAACACAAGTGGGGAGAAATGAAAAAACTTCAACCCACAGACCAGCTGATTGTCAAAATTTGGAACGCGCTTCCCGTCAAATACCACACACTGCAGCGTGTGAGTATTGCTGTACTGACAATGTTTGGCTATATGTCTGCATGTGAGCAGTCTTTCTCACATCTAAAGAACGTTAAGACCAACCTACGATCACGTTTAACGGATGGAAGTCTCAACGCCTGCATGAAGCTTAATCTCACCGCATATTTGAAAACAGACTACAAAGCCATCAGCAAAACCATGCAGCACCAGAAGTCGCATTAATGGTAAGAAGTGCTTTATTCATCATTGGTTAGCAACAGCATAACAACATTATTAAAAAGAATTCAGAGACTTATTGCACTTTAAAAGTGTTGGTCTTACATAAAATGCACACATTTACTTGTATTTAGTGTTAAACATATTGTATGGCTCTCATGGAATTATATTTTAAAATATGTGGTATTCAAGGCATCTCAGCCAAAAAGGTTCCTGACTCCTGCTCTAAACCATCAGTTCTGACTTCTAGGCTTACCAGAGTGTTCCTGAAGGAAGTGGAATAAGTGGATAAAATGTTACAATAATCAATTTTTAAGAAGAAATATAATGTCAATGCTATTGTATTTTAGAGGAGAGTAATCAATATTCGCTTAATGAATGGACAAAAGGGAAACTTGAAATTTTCTCAATGATGTATGGATAAATGGGCAGTACAGGACCCAAAGTGAATTCTGTTCCCAACTCTAACAGAAGCAGAAGGTAACTATTACCAGAGAGTACGTAATTATGTGAAGGCCTGTTTGCAAATCAGACTAATTGGGGGAACCTAAATAAAACATAACCAGTCCTCTAATAGATAACACGATAGTTGGGAAACATTGTTAATGAAAGTTGTATTAATAAATTTTAAAACATTTATAGATATTAAAATTTTATTATAGTTATTTAAATATTAGTCATTACATATTATATATTATACAACATGGTATATATTATATATTATATAATGTGATACCATTAAAATAGTACTCGCAAATGAATGTTTATTCATATGTAAAGAAAATTGTGATACATTAAGTGAGTGAGTAGATTATACTATGTTTGTTAAGAAAGTAAATATCTATATACTCATATATGTATAGGACACTCTCTGGAAAGATAATAGTGTTATCTTACAGTGATTATGTTATATGTTATAGTGGTTCCTCTAGGCAATTAAATTAAAGGGGATTTTTGCTTTCTTCTTTATATTATTTAATCTGTGTATTCAAAAAGGAAATAAGTTTAAAATATTAAAAAATAAAACTACATTTATTTTTAATAATTTGTAGTAGAAGAAAAGAAAGAGATGATCTTTTAGTCTAGAATGATATTCTTGTGCTTCTCTCAAGTGAAATAACACATAATCTACTTTTTTGGTTTTTAAGTTTTAGAGAAAAGTAGAATAAATTATTTTGAAATTTGCTTACATCAATTACTTAGAATTTGTTCAATGTCTTTCAGAAGATTAAACACATGTTAAACTAAGTCAAATATTTATTTTTAATATATTTCATCCTTAATGAAATCAGATGTTTTACAGAATATGGTGATTCTGAACTTCTAAATTTTGCTAATTATATTATTGAAATGTCACCATATTCTTAAGACAAAATTTATTTGAAATTCTTATTTCTAATACTAGTGTTTTTATTTTTGAAGGGAACATTTTGGGAGATGGGAGGCAATAATACAAAGAAAGCTGTAATTTTTATGGTATTATTGACAAATATTGAAGGATTATAATGAATAAAGAAATTATAATTTTTTATAATTAAGAAATGATAAAGAGCTTGAATTTTCACTCTATATAATTATTAATTCTATAATATAATAGTATTATTGTACTGTACAAAAATGACCAATCAATTAAATATAAGTAATAGCAAGGTCAATGAAATATAAATAATATGATTTATAATTTTCAAATGGTTATATTAATAATAGATAATCCAGGAGGACAGCAACATCCAAGGGATAAATTGAACTGATTGAAAATTTTGGTGACATTTAATTTATATAATATAACTTCGCTTCCTTGATTGCGTATGATGCAATTGTCTTATAAACCCCAGGATAATTTGGGTAGTTGTTCTCAAATAAAACTTAAGCTTATAGTTATTTACAAAAAAACATGTTTTCTTGATTTAAAGACCCCAAAAAGGAAAAAAGTAGTAAACATACAACTGAATCATTTTAGGCTTTCCTACAGCAAAAAAAAAAAAAAAATCATTTATATATAGCAAATAATAATAAAAAAATGTCTGCTGTCTAATACTTGGATACATATTTTAAGAATTATATTATTCAGAAAACTTATGAAACAAATTCAAACATCTAACTACAATTTTATATTTTCCTCACCAAACGTCATCTGCTTCCCATCTTGTTCTTTCTCTTTTCAGATTTTATCTTGAGGTTTGGGTACTCACTCATTCTGAGCTTGAAATAGTCAAAATTATTCTGTCTCCATCTCTGAGTTTCAACTCCCTATCTCATATTTTAAAACTTATGTACAACTCTTTAGAAGAAAATAAATGAGTTGCCTTTCTACAACTCTTATTAATTATATGAAAAAGTTAAGTATCAACTGCAACTGAATATTAGTTATTGTCATTCTCTTCATTTTTTAAGAAAAAATTATTGAGAGTAACAGATGGAAATAATACAGATCACCAGAAGTGATATTGATCATTGCTACCATTCTTGCATCTTGTTATGACTCACATTTGGTGGGATATAAATGATTAACATTACTCCAGCAAGGCAGCAAGTGAAAACAATTATAAACATGACTGTAGTTTTTATGGTTTGAATGAAGATGTAGATACAGAGGAAAGGCTTTCCTGGTAAATAAAAAAGTTTTTCTTATATGTAGTGACTATATGCATTGGCTTTGGAGTCTGCTGAAACTATTTTTTTTCCAAAACTGTATTTATTTTTGATCACACAGGTGCCTCATGAATAAATTTTTCTGTAATTCAAACAAAACAGATAAATACAAAGCTCCTTTGACTACCTCTCCTGGCCCTTAATCCTGGTCCCTTAACAGAAATAACTATTGTCAATTTGTATAATTGTCCCCATAGTTTTTTGAAAATTTATGTAGATATAAATATATTATAGCAGATATACATAGACCTCCATGGAAAACATATGATTTTCATTGATATTTTATTCACTCAATACTGTGTCAGGAATGTTTCCATAGCTGACAATGAACACTATTGTTTGTTTCCATTTATCTGCTATAACACACAGTATAAGCAATAGTGAAATAAATATAGTTGTGTCAGCTTCTTTATGCAAATGTAGGAGTGATATTGCTGACTTATAGCAGATGAACACTTTTCATGTTTACTGAACACCAATAAGCCCGGCACTCTTAAAAGTATAGGATAAGTGCTGTTATTTTCCCATTTTCCCAGGCAGGAAACTGAGGCTTAGGGAGGTTAAGTATTTTTAATATGAAGATGGAAACCAAGGTATGAGATTTTAAGTAATTCACTGAGTGTTATACGGAGATTAAGTGGCAAAGCAGGGGTCTGCACTCAGAGTGTGCCTGAGCTCTTAACAATGTTGCTGCACTGTCTCTGGAATAGATACTACAAAACTGAACAAGTAACTAAACAAATTTGCACTCTCCCTAGTAGTGTGTGGGAGTTCCCATTACCTCTCACCTTTGCCAATACTCAATATTATAAAATGTTTAAGTGCTTTCTGAGTTGATGGGCAAAAAATAGAATTTCTGTTTGCAGTTTCCAGATTTCTGGCAATGTTGAACATGTTTTTATAGTTTATCAGACAGTTGTATTTCCTTTGTAGGAATTTAATGTAAATATCTTAAAACTGAAGGATTAGATGTAAAGCTGAAATAAATCCATACTCTGGATGTCTCTTGCTCTCCTTCTCTCCACACACACACACACACACGCACACACACACACACACGCACAAACCCACCCTCACAGAATAAATATTTCTATATGTTTAAACATAAATATATATAATTAAATAATATATAGTCAGTATGTACACCTACATAATACAAATGATTTATAGACTTACAATGGGGCTTTGTTGTTAATGGACAGTGCATTCTATACTAGTTATTGTCAGCTGGTCCCCATCTAGCTTCATTGTCTGTGCCCTGCTCTGGGAGAATAACCTTCTGGACTGCATCAGACTGACTTCTTTGCCCTTTGGTTTCTAGTTTAATAGTTGGGCTCCAGGAGATCAGAGGACAACAGAGAGGCAAGATCAGTATTTATCTCTTCTCTCCACTGCTGCCTCACTGTGATTGTAGTAGCAGTAGTTGCCTACTCCACAGCTACAACTCCTACTGGGCAGACCACTCTCATAGGATTTGGATGGTACAATTTTCTCCCCTTGCCCTTGAGGTCCAGTGCTTGTCACAGCTTCTCACTGTTCTATCTCATGAGTGTTTCCTATCCCTTATCAGTCCCTGTCACTCAGGCCACTTTTCTGTTCTGTCATTAAAAATCACCTCACTTAGGTTATTTTCAGTATCACATCTGTTTCTTGCCATGACATTGCCAGGCACAACTTCTAATTAGAGTATCTAATTAGAGCATTAATGACATCCTAATCTAAGTAAGAGTAGGTAGAAGAATCTCTTTCCTGCCTGACCAGGTGGTGGCACAGTGGATAGAGTGTCCGACTGGGATTCAGAGGACCGAGGTTTGAAACCCCAAGGTCACTGGCTTGAGTGTGGGTTCATCCAGCTAGAGAGCAGGTTCACCAGCTTGAGCACAGGGTTGCTGGCTTGAGCAAGGGGTCACTTGCTCTGTTTTTGCTTTAGCCCCCTGGTCAAGGCACATATGAGAAAGCAACTGGTGAACAACCGAGATACTGCAATGAAGAATTGATGCTTCTCATCTCTTTCCCTTCCTGTCTGGCCCTATCTGTTCCTCTCTCTGTCTCTGTCACTCACACACACACACACACACACACACACACACACACACACACACACAGTTTCTTTCCTGATTTTGGTCAAAATCTTCCTCTTTAGGAAACCAGATTCTACATAATCTACTTTTTTATTCCATATTGAGAAGTTCTATGCTAGTCAGCACTACTGAACATTTGCATATCTCATAGCTAAGATTCTTCTAGCGAGAGTATGATCTGAAGTTCGAGTTGATGTTTAGATAATACCACCAATAGTTTTGTGCAAACAAAGCTTCTGCCCTAAATAACAAATATATATTTTTTACTTTGGATAATTTCAAAGATGTACAAAAAGTAGCTAGCATAACATAATGAACCCATATAAACCAAAAACTCAGTTTCAATAATCGTCAACATGTATTTAATCTTGTTTCATCTATACCTCCACCTACTTACTCTCTTTGCATAATATTCTGAAGAAATCTTAGAGACTTTAGTATTTTCTTCATAGATATTATAGTAGGTGTCCTTAATATTATCATATATGCAGTATTCAAATGTTCAATTGCCTTATATTACACTTTCAGTAGTTTCAATTAAGACTCCACATTTCAGTTGATTATCATGTCTTCTAATGCTCTTTTATTGGTTCCTCACCTATTTCTCTTTTTTTCCTTGCAATTTGATTGTTGAAGACAGAGTCAGTTGTTTAAAGAATTTCTCACAATTTGAAATTCACTGTTTGCATCTATACATAGAGATTTGTAACATGTCTCTCTAAATACTGTGTTTACTATAAGTTAGTAGTTGGAAAATGGTAAGGATTTTTATCAGTTTTAGGTTAGTTGTGTGTATTTTTAAAGATCATTAAAAAATAATGTATTCTTTTATCAAGAAACATCTAACCTCTAGTCACCTCTTTTAATGATATTAGTAGCCACTTATTCTCAAACCCTAAGTTCACTTACAGTTGTAAAATGGTACCATCTGTACTGTATTATTGCTTCCTTCATTTATTGTCTAGAATACTTCTGTTAAAATATGCAAAAACAAAATTTTTTGTTATCTACTATTTGGTTACCCAAGGGTACAGTTCATATTGAGAAAGTAGAAAAATGTTCATTTCTTTTGATTTTCTTACTATTTAAAAAATATTGAGTTGGTTTATTATATTCTTCAGTGATGATCAATTAGCTTATTGTAATATAATTATAAATTCATGAGTTTAAACACACTGATGTGTTGTTTCCATTATTATCCTCAATAAGAATCAAGTTGTCCCATCTTGGCCAGTTGGAGCATCTTCAAATTGGCTCTAAGTCTTATTGACATAATTTCAATAGTCCTTGATAGCTTTTTTTGCTGTCTGGTAGTCTAAACTCATCTTGTACATTTCTGGCCCAGATCTGAAATCAGACCCTTCTCTCAGGATCTCTATTCCTTATTTTTTTCTTTTATTTATTATTATTATTATTATTATTTTGTATTTTTCTGAAGTTGGAAACAGGGAGGCAGTCAGACAGACTCCTGCATGCGCCCGACTGGGATCCACCAGGGGGCGATACTCTGCCCATCTGGGGTGTTGCTCTGTTGCAACAAGAGCCATTCTAGCACCTGAGGCAGAGGCCATAGAGCCATCCTCAGTGCCCAGACCAACTTTGCTCCATTGGAGCCTTGGCTGTGGGAGGGGAAGAGAGAGACAGAGAGGAAGTAAAGGGGGAGGGGTGGATAAGCAGATGGGTGCTTCTCGTGTGTGCCCTGGCCGGGAATCAAATCCGGAACTCCTGCATGCCAGGCCAACGCTTTACCACTGAGCCAACCGGCCAGGGCTTTTTTCCTTTTATTTTTAACTGAAAAATGATTTTTCAAGATAAGAATTTGAGCATTAGGGATGCTTGTTGCCATTGGTTTGCTCTTGTTTCTAGCCTTTCCATTGTCTGAATTCAGGACAAAATACACTTTGAGTTCTTGTTTATACCTCCAATTCAAATTTATATCTACATTTGAATCATTTTTCTCTTGCACAGAAATAGGTCTCTAGTTCACTGGGAATAGGAATTAGAAAATTATATAGTTTTATTTTGTTTTCTAAAAATGCATATACAACAATTTTAGTATACCACCAGCAGGAAGCAGCTCTACCACCAATAATGTGATTAACTAAAATAGTTGAATTATTATTTTTTTACCTTTTTTTATTTATTCATTTTAGAGAGGAGAGGGAGAGACAGAGAGAGAGAGAGAGAGAGAGAGAGAGAGAGAGAAGGGGGGAGGAGCTGGAAGCATCAATTCCCATATGTGCCTTGACCAGGCAAGCCCAGGGTTTTGAACCGGCGACCTCAGCATTTCCAGGTCGATGCTTTATCCACTGTGCCACCACAGGTCAGGCTTGATTTATTATTTTGTTTTCAGTTCTTTCTGTCTTAAGTTATAGCTGAGTCAAATTTTTATGCTTTTCAGTCACTTTGAGTTGTGCCTCTCAATATAATTATGCCACAAACTATATTCCCATTCAGATTTCGTTGTTTCATTTTATGTTCAATTTTTTGTTTCTTTACTAAAATTTAATTTAACTTTATAATTATGCAAAAATATTTACACTATTCTAAATTTAGATCGCCAATCCTTGTGTTGATATTCCTTTACTGATTTTGGTTATCTGAAACTTACTCCCTAGTAGATATCTTAGGAAGAGCCCTTATTTCTTAAATTCCTGAATGTTGCCTGACCTGTGGTGGCGCAGTGGATAAAGTGTTGACCTGGAACACTGAGGTCACCAGTTCAAAACCCTAGGTTTGCCTGGTCAAGGCATATATGGGAGTTGATGCTTCCTGCTCCTCCCCCTTTTCTCTCTCTTTCTCTCTCTCATTTTAACTCTCTCTCCTCTCTTAAAAAAAGAATAAATAAATAAAAATTTTTAAAAAATTTCTGGATATTCATGAAAACATGACTTTTTATAATAAGAAGTGACTATGTGACATTTTATCTTAATACTTCGAGTAGTGAACACTCCCCCTTACAGAACAGAACCCTGAAAATGACCTCCTCTTGTGTACACAGGGCACCTCCCTGATACATCTAACAAGGTTTGATTTTTTAACTAGGGACTTCCCTGATAGAAGTTTTAGCAGTTCTTTCAAATTCTCACATCTTTCTTTTATTTGCATTAAACTTCAATATATATGTAATTAATTCTTCAGATGTCTTAGAAATTTTAAAATGTTAAAATCTAGTGAATTTTTATAAAAAAAAGTATATTTGAAAGGTCATATTTTAACTTAGGCAAAGTATATAATCTATGAGTATGTATTATGTAAAATTAGGTATGTATATGTACAGTCATATTATATTATAAATTATATGATTATTCCCTATATATGTATGTGTGTGGGTTGCTTATGGGAGAAAGAGATAAAAAAGAGACTCAATTTTGGGTATAATATATTTAAGTGAAAATACTCTATAGGTAATAGTAAATCCATACATACAGTCACATATAGTATATAATTTATACATCCTTAATGGTATATCATCTAAAGACAACATATACACACAAACATGTCTATAGGAGTTTTCTCATAGTCTAATTTACAAAAATTGTCACTGGTTCCACAGAAGCCAGTATTTTAAATTTCTTTTAGTCAAGACATTGTGTTAATAAATAGAATCAAATTAAGATGTGTTTCCACATATATATCTCCTTTTAAATGTTCTTAGTTATATACAAATGCCTCTAAAATATTTTCACTTAATTTTACCCAAAATTAAGTCCAACTTTCTCTTTCACCACTTTCTTGTCATCATCAATCCACACATCTACCAAAATAGTACCAGAAACAATTTCCCTTCATATTTCTCATTTCTTTAGCATCATCTGTGATTCTTCCCTCTCCCCTCTTATATTTTCCACATTCCATCTGTCATCACTCCCTTGGGAAGGCTTCTTGGATTCACTCCTTAATCTTTAGTTCCGCTGTACAGTCTCTACTCTACAGCATTTTTAGTACCAAAGCCATGTTGTATTTTTGCTAAAATGAGACTGGGTTTTGAAACTACAGAAGCTTTCATTCAAATTTTGGCTCTTCTATTTATTATTTGAGTGTTTTTTATTAATAGCTGTTGAATTTTCTCATCAGAAAATCTAAGTAACATTAATTCTTTACAAGGCTGGTATCAGTACCAAAGAAATGAACGTCCTGACCAGAGGACTGTGTCTGGGATATAGTAGATGTCTATTAATTTGAAACTACTTATTTCTGGACTCTTATTATCAGACCTTACTTGATACCAAATAGTTTGCTTAAAAATATTTTTTAAATTAAATTATTGGGTGGCAATGGTTAATATGATTATATAGGTTTCAAGTGTACAATTCTGTGATACATTATCTGTTTATGGCATTGTGTGCCTACCACCTAGCAGGGGTCCCCAAACTTTTTACACAGAGGGCCAGTTCACTGTCCCTCAGACCGTTGGAGGGCTGCCACATACAGTGCTCCTCTCACTGACCACCAATGAAAGAGGTGCCCCTTCCGGAAGTGCGGCGGGGGGCCGGAGAAATGGCCTCAGGGGGCCTCATGCGGCCGGCGGGCTGTAGTTTGGGGATGCCTGCCAGGGGTCCCCAAACTTTTTACACAGGGGGCCAGTTCACTGTCCCTCAGACTGTTGGAGGGCCGGACTATAAAAAAAACTATGAACAAATCCCTATGCACACTGCACATATCTTATTTTAAAGTAAAAAAACAAAATGGGAACAAATACAATATTTAAAATAAAAAACAAGTAAATTTAAATCAAGAAACTGACCAGTATTTCAATGGGAACTATGGGCCTGCTTTTGGCTAATGAGATGGTCAATGTGCTCCTTTCACTGACCACCAGTGAAAGAGGTGCCCCTTCTGGAAGTGCAGCGGGGGCAGGATAAATGGCCTCAGGGGGCTGCATGTGGCCCGCGGACCGGACCGTAGTTTGGGGACCCCTGACCTAAGGTCAAATCTGCCACCATATACTTGACATCCTTTACTCTTTACTAACTCCCAACAACCATTCCTCTGGTAATCACCATACTGTTGTCTGTGTCTATAAGTTTTGTTTGTTTTTCTTATTTGTTCTTTGTTACTTTTAGATCTTGAAATATCATGCTAAATGAAATAAGTCAGACAGAAAATTTAAGAACCATATGGTTTCACTCATATGTGGGATATAAAACTGAATGCTTTCTTTCTTTTTTAATAACTCTTAACACTTAACCAGTTGGCATGACCTGTCTCTTAGAACTCTGTGTATCCTTTTTCACTTTAACCTGGATGAATATAAGGAAATTCAGTCACCAAATAGTCTATTCCACCCTGTCTCCTCTCTCCTTTGATTATGTGCCTCAAATCTGAACTGACATTTTATATCTTTCCCTTACACTAATTTTCACATTGTCTCTCATTAGTGAGTTGATCTTGGTTTTATTCTCTGTCCTCATGTCCTTCAATTAATAAACTGCTTAGTGATTCAGTTCCTTCTTAACCAAGGTACCTACTTTGCTGTTGACAGTATCTCTTCTAAGGGCTAGGTCCTTCTTCTCAACCCTGTTGGCAGATTTTCCTGATATGAATCACCAGTGGTATTTACCTGCATGCTCAGTTATCTAAATATCATTTGAACCTCAATTCCTCATTAACTCATTCGGCCCATGTTGAATTGCCTTGACAGTAGTGGCCCCACGGAACTTCTGCTTGCCATCTCAAGAATCCACCCTGAATGTGCTGCTGAGTTTATCAGCTCAGTTTCTATCTAGTCCTTCCAAACATGTAGTTCTGGTTCAAATATATGACACCTTTTATCTGTTTATTTTCCTAGTTAATTGTCAAGGAGACATGCCCTTGACAATGATCTGACATCATTACCATGTCCTTGGAGCTTGGAAGTATCTTCTTTTTTCTCCTTGCACAAAGTATCTCTTATATATCTCTTTCTGTGCTCAAAGTATCCAATCAAGTAAAGTTTAGACCAGTCTTCAAAACAAACAGTTCTTGCTTTGTTACTCCTTACTCACTGATCAACCAGACTTCCCTGTTAGATCATCCAGTGCTACAAAGTCTGCCTTTAAAGTTCCTCTGTAATCTGCTCCTCTTTAGAGAAATGATCTTCCTCCCACAGACACCCTTCATTACCTCAGCTCTGTCTACACTCACCCTTTACCAGTCATATTCTTTCTTATCATTCCACCATTACTCATGCTATTCCACTCAGAGGAAGCATCTTCCATTCTCTCCTTTGACAATCAAATGTCACCTTTTCTTGAGTCCCAATCAAGCTCTGTTTTTCTCAGAAGGTTTCTCTAGTTTTTCCCCAGTCCAAATCTCTCTTTTCTTCTCAACTCATACAGTTTTTATACAGTACCACTGACCTCGTTAGTATACTTCATTATTCAGCTAATTACAAGATATTAGACACATTTTAATTAATGACATTTACAGAGTGAGAAATATCAGAAACCTAGATGCTGTTCTGGAAACTTCTGCAATCCTTACACATCATGTTCTTATCAATTTCCCCTCAACCATGTCCTGAACCCATTGTTTTCTATCTATTTTCACTGCCCTTGCCAAAGCATTACCCGTGTCTCTCTTGATTAGCTGGACCCTCTTCCTAACTGAGCTCCCTCTCTTCAGTCTGACTCAAAAGCATCTATACTCCATACAACAACCAAAGCAATGGGAAACTATTCTAAACTATTCTAAATGGGGAACTCCCCCATTTAAACCCATCAGTGGTTTTCTGTTGTTTTTAGGACAAAATCCAAACTCATTTACATGGTTCAAAAGACCTATACATCCTGGCCCCAACCTACTTTCCCAGATCTATTTTTGGCATCTCCCCACCCCACATCTTCTGTACTGCACACTCCAGGCACTCTGATTTCCTTGTAGTTCCTCTCGTGAGCATGCTTTATTCTTCTCAGAGCTTTGAACCTGTTAGTCTCCCCTCTGCTAGGAAATATTGCCTCCTACCTGGCCTCTTTCTCCTGCATAACACTCTTCTTTCTAGTCTCAACCTAGACATCATTTGGTTAGAGGACTGTTCTCTGAGTCACCAAGTCCAGGTCACCCTATCCTTCCTTGTTGTTTTATACCATAGTTTATTTTCTCCTCATATAACTTATTGTACTCTTGTGACTACCCCTTTACTGTCACCAATTAGTAAACACCCTGAGGATAATGGCTGTGTCTATCTTATTCAGTATTATATTTCCATTATCTGTTTCAGTCCCAGGAACAAAATAGGCATACAGCACATACTTATTGAAAGAAGGCTGGAAGAAGGGAAGGAAGAAATTGGTGAAAGAAAACAATGAAGAAAGGAAAAAAGTATGGAGGGAAGTAAAAAAGGGAGGGAGACGGAGGAAGGAATTGCTTTCACATCTAAACTATGAATTCTTAAAAGCAGGCAGGATTTATGCCTTATACTTCATTTGAATAACCCACACACTCTGTTAATTGACAAGACTCCAGGCAAAGACTCTAGGGCCTTTGTAGATGTTCTCACTGCTAGAAATTTCTCCCTCCGGATATCCACAAGCTTGGCTCCCCTACTTTATTCCATATTTTACTCAAATTTGGCCAACTCTGAGACTTTCATTTCCACTTATTCCGTTCCTATTTCCAGCATGCTGTCACATCTTTCCTCTATTTGTGAGATGCCATCAATTGGCTCCTAACATACTGTATTCGTTTTCTATTGCTGCATAACAATATACCACAGATTTGGCAGTTTCAAACAATTCTCATTTATTAGCAACATTCTGTAGGCCCCAAGTTCAGCATGGCAAGTTGAATGCTCTGCTGAAGTGTCTCACAGGGATGAAGTCAAGGTGTTGACAGCACTGATTTGTCATCTGGAGGTTCTAGGGAAATTCTGATTTGGGGCTCATTCAGGTTGTTGTCAGAGATCAGTTTTCTGAATTATAGAAGAGGGTTCTAGTTTCTCTCCTGATGTCAACCAAGGGTTGCTCTCTGCTCCAACAGGATGCTTTCAGGTGCTTTCCATGTGGTCTCCTTTATCATCGGCACCAGAGATTCTTCCATGTGTTGAATCCTGCCATACTTTGAATTTGACTCCTCTATTCCTGACCTCCAGATGCAGATAAAGGTTTATGTTATTTGGTCAGGTCCATCCAGATAATCTCTTTAGCTTAAATTCAATTGATTTGGGACCTTGATTTCATCTACAAAATCTCTTTTTGCCATGTAAGAACATAATCACAAGAGTGATTTCCATTATATTCACAAATTCCACTCCAACAGGAGGAGGTCAGGGAATCACAAAAGGGTAATGGTCACTGGGTGGGGGGTGATTTTAAATTCTGTCTACCACAAATATCATGTGATAACTTTATGTATATATGTATGTATGTATGTATTGGTGTTGGTGTCTGTCCATTAAAATAAAAGGTTAAAGAGGACTGAGATTTTGTTGGTTTTGTTCACTGCTATATCCCAGCTGTGCTTGAATAGTGTCTGGACTATCACAGAGGCTCAATAAATGTTTTTTGAATGAATGAATATTGCAGATACACAAATTAGAAATCTTGCCATAAATCCTGGAAGTATTTTGAGAAATGTTTGGGATGAAGAAATAAAGTTCCAATATCTAATTGAATTTAGTCAAAGTCATATTTTTATAATGTATACTTCAAATCAATTTTTTTTTAAGCAAAGGAGAGAGAAGGACAGACAGAAAAAGAGAGAGATGAGAACCATCAACTCGTAGTTGCGGCACTTTAGTTGTTCATTGATTACTTTCTCATATGTTCCTTGACAGGGGTGGGGGGAGCCACCTCCAGACAAGCCAGTGACCCCTTGTTCAAACCAGCGACCTTGGGCTTCAAGCCAGTGACCTTTAGGCTCAAGCTAGAAACCATGGGTCATGTCTATAATCCTATGCTCAATTTTATGAGCCTGCACTCAAGTCAGATGAGCCCACACTCAAGCCAGCCACCTTGGGGTTTCCAATCTGGATCCTCAGCATCTCAGGTCGACACTCTATCCACTGCACCACTGCCTGGCCAGGCTCAAATCAATTTCTTTGTGTCAGAAGAGATAATTGTGGGTGGTTTTCTATATGTGTTTCTCTTCTGTCTTCTTGAGCATAAAGCAGAGGTATCTTAGCTTACAATGAGACAATGCATACTAGTGTGCATAGCAGTGTTATGTTTTCTTTGGTCTTTCTTCTAGACCAGGGGTAGTCAACCTTTTTATACCTACCTCCCACTTTTGTATCTCTGTTAGTAGTAAAATTTTCTAACCGCCCACCAGTTCCACAGTAATGGTGATTTATAAAGTAGGGAAGTAACTTTACTTTATAAAATTTATAAAGCAGAGTTACAGCAAGTTAAAGTGTATAATGATAATTACTTACCAAGTACTTTATGTCTGATTTTCGCTATTTGGCAGAATAAATCTTTATAAAACAACTTACTATAGTTAAATCTATCCTTTTATTTATACTTTGGTTGCTCTACTTCCGCCCACTATGAAAGCTAGAATGCCCACTAGTGGGTGGTAGGGACCAGGTTGACTACCACTGTTCTAGACCTTGAAAAGCTAGAAATTTGCATTCTGTATCTTTCTGTCTTTCTCTCTTTGTCTCTCTCTCTCTCTCTCTCTCTCTCTCTCTCTGACCCTCCCTCTCTCTCCCTCTCCATATACTACCAGAACACTAGTAAGAATTGATTTAGTGCTTGACCAGGCAGTGGCACAGTGAATAGAGCATCAGACTGGGATGCAGAGGACCCAGGTTCGAGACCCTGAGGTCGCCAGCTTGAGCGTAGACTTATCTGGTTTGAGCAAAAAGCTCACCAGCTTGGACCCAAGGTCCCTGGCTCAAGCAAGGGGTTACTCGGTCTGCTGAAGGCCCGCGGTCAAGGCACATATGAGAAAGCAATCAATGAACAACTAAGGTCTGGCAATGAAAAACTGATGATTAATGCTTCTCATCTCTCTCTGTTTCTGTCTGTCTGTCCTATCTCTCTCTCTCTCTGACTCTCAATCTGTCCCTGTAAAAAAAAGAAAAAAGAAAAGAATCGATTTAGCATGGCTTTAAGTCAGCTCAGTCTTCAGGCATTGAACTCCAGTTGGCCTAATGAAGGAATTAGTTATGCTTGTAGGGTGAGAAATCAGGTTTATATATAGCATTCTAAGATAAAATGAAAAGTGAAGCTATAGTGCAAGGTACTATTAAAATGAAAGAAATATATCAAGGTGCACTGTTCTGGTAAAATAACACTGTCTACAAAAGGAAAGGAATATATTGATAATAAAAAACATGTACCTAACTAGGAAGCAGTTACATACCGTTACAGAAACAAGCTTTTCAAGAGTGTAAATCAATATCTTCCTTCTCATATACTTGAATTTTTATCTACTCACTGATATTTTGGATAGCACAACAACAGAACATTTTTTTTTAAGTGGGCTGTGTTGAATCAGTGGTCCTATATATAAGCAAAACTATGCATGCTATATTAATGAAACACAGGTTATCGCTTACTTATTATAGAGAATTAATGGCTAGATGCAACATTTAAATTGATTTTTTTTATTCAACTGAGCACGTAAAGAACATTAAGCAACTGCTTTTAAAATTCTAGACCTGTTTTGTCATTTGAATGAGCATAACTACATTTGGGAGAGACTTTAGGGTGGCTATATTTATTACATTTTAAAATTTAAATACCCTTCAATGGAGCAATTCTAAGAATTTTTCTTATAATTTATGTACATGTGACTAAAAGTATGCTATAAGGAAAGAATATATATTACACCACTATTTTAACAGAAAAAAGTAAAAACAATCAAAATTCTTTTTTTTTTTTTGTCTACATGAGTTCCCAATGCCATCTTTATTGTAAATCTGTCACTGTTACTTCTTAGACTTCTGTCTGTTTTTCTATGCTGACTCATACCACTCTTTTTTTCCCTGAATTTATTTATTTTTAAATTAGTTATAATTGGGTGACATTGATAAATCAGGGTACATATGTTCAGAGAAAACACCTCCAGATTATATTGACATTTGATTATGTTGCATACCCCTCACCCAAAGTCAAATTGTCTTCTGTCACCTTCTATCTGGTTTTCTTTGTGCCCCTCCCCTCCCCCCATCCCTCCTCTCCTCCCCTCCCTATCCTCACTAACCATTACACTCTTGTCCATGTCTCTGAGTCTCGTTTTTATGTCCTATCTATGTATGGAATCATATAGTTCTTAGTTTTTTCTGATTTACTTCTTTCACTCAGTATAATGTTATCAAGGTCCATCCATGTTATTGTAAATGATCCGATGTCATCATTTCTTATGGCTGAGTAGTATTCCATAGTATATATGTACCGAAGCTTTTTAATCCACTTGTCCACTGACAGACACTTGGACTGTTTCCCACTGAGGGACACTTGGGCTGTTTCCAGATCTTCACTATTGTGAACAATGCTGCCATAAACATGGAGGTGCATGTCTTCTTATCAAACTGTGCTATGGTATTCTTGGGGTATATTCCTAAAAGTGGGATGGCTGGGTCAAAAGGCAGTCTATTTTAAATTTTTTGAGGAATCTCCATACTGTTTTCCACAGTGGCTGCACCAGTCTGCATTCCCACCAGCAGTGCAGGTGGGTTCCCTTTTCTCCATATCCTCGCCAGCACATATTCTGTGTTGTTTTGTTGATGAGCACCTATCTGACTGGTGTGAGGTGATATCTCATTGTGGTTTTAATTTGCATTTCTCTAATGATTAGTGAAGTTGAGCATTTTTTCATATGGATATTGGCCGTCTGTATGTCCTCTTTGGAGAAGTTTCTAATTTCTTTTGCTCATTTTTTGATTGGATTGTTTGTCTTTCTAGTGTTGAGTTTTACAAGTTCTTTATATATTTTGCTTATTAACCCCTTATCAGACGTATTGTCGAATATGTTCTCCCATTGTGTAGTTTGTCTTTTTATTCTGTTCTTATTATCTTTAGCTGTGCAAAAGCTTTTTAGTTTGATATAGTCCCATTTGTTTATCTTGTCTTTTATTTTACTTGCCTGTGGAGATAAATCAGCAAATATATTGCTGCAAAAGATGTCGGAGAGCTTACTGCCTATGTTTTCTTCTAAGATGCTTATGGATTTACGGCTTACATTTAAATCTTTTACATTTTGAGTTTATTTTTGTGAATGGTGTAAGTTGGTGGTCTAGTTTTATTTTTTTGTAGGTAGATGTCCAATTTTCCCAACACAATTTATTAAAGAGGCTGTCTTTACTCCATTGACACTCTTGCCTCCTTTGTCAAATATCAGTTGTCCATAAAGGTATGGGTTTATTTCTGGTTCTCAGTTCCATTGATCTATATGCCTGTTCTTATGCCAGTACCAGGCTGTTTTGAGTACAATGGCCTTGTAGTATAACTTGATAACGGGAAGTGTGATACCTCCCGCCCTATTCCTCCTTTTCAAGATTGCTGAGGCTATTCGTGTTCTTTTCTGGTTCCATATAAATTTTTAGAATATGTGTTCTATATCTTTGAAGTATGTCATTGGTATTTTAATTGGTATTGCATTGAATATATTGCTTTGGGTAATATAGACATTTTAATGATGTTTATTCTTCCTAACCATGAGCACCGTATATGCTTCCACTTTTTCTAACTTCCTTGATTTCTTTTATTAATGTTTTATAGTTTTCTGAGTACAAGTCTTTAATCTCCCTGGTTAAATTTACTCCTAGGTACCTTATTATTTTGGTTGCAATACTGAAGGGAATGTTTCCTTAATTTCTCTTTCTGACAGTTCATTGTTGGTGTAAAAAAATGCCTCTGATTTCTGAGTATTAATTTTATATCCTGTCACCTTGCTGAATTCATTTATCAGGTCCAGTAGTTTTTTGAGTGAGATTTTAGGGTTTTCTATATACAATACCATATCATCTGCAAATAATGATAGTTTAACTTCTTTTTTTCCAATTTGGATGCCTTTTAATACTTCTTCCTGCCTGATTGCTGTGGCTAAGACTTACAGGACTATGTCAAATAAGAGTGGTGAAAGAGGGCACCCTGCCTTGTTCCTGATCTTAAGGGGATTGCTTTTAATTTTTGCCCATTGAGTATGATGTTGGCTGTGAGTTTGTCATAGATGGCCTTTAACATGTTCCCTGTGTTCCCACTTTGCTGAGGGTTTTGATCATGAATGGGTGCTGGATTTTATGAAATGCTTTTTCTGCATCTATTGAAATTATCATATGGTTTTTCTCCTTCTGTTTGTTTATGTGATGAATCACATTGATTGATTTGCAAATATTGTACCAGCTTTGACTCCCCAGAATAAATCCCACTTGATCATGGTGTATGATTTTTTTCATATATTGCTGGATCTGGTTTGCTAATATTTTGTTGAGGATTTTAGCATCTATATTCATCAGGGATATTGGCCTATAATTTTTTTCTTTGTATTGTCTTTGCCTGGTTTTAGAATCAGAGTTATGCTTGCCTCATATAAGGCGCTTGGAAGTCTTTCTTTCTCTTGAATTTTTTGAAATAGCTTGAGAAGAATAGGAGTTACTTCTTTGAATATTTGGTAGAATTCACTTGTGAAGCCATCAGGCCCAGGACTTTTCTTTGTTGGGAGTTTTTTGATAGCTGTTTCAATCTCATTTATTGTAATCGGTCTGTTTAGGTTTTCTGATTCTTCCAGATTGATTTTTGGAAGATTGTATTTTTCAAGAAATTTGTCCATTTTATCTAAGTTGTTTAGTTTTTTGGCATATCGTTCTTCATAGTATTTTCTTACAATATTTTGTGTTTCTGTTGTGTCAGTTGTTATTTCTCCACTCTCATTTCTAATTTTATTTATTTGAGTCTTCTTTTTTTCTTGGAGAGTCTAGTTAAAGGTTCATCGATCTTGTTTACCTTTTCAAAGAACCAGCTCCTGGTTTCATTGATCCTCTGTATTGTTTCTTTAGCCTCTATGTCATTTATTTCCTCTCTAATCTTTATTATTTCCTTGCTTCTACTACATCTGGGCTTTACTTGCTGTTCTTTTTCTGGTTCTTTTAGATGCAGGGTTAAGTTGTTTATTTGAGCTTTTTCTAGCTTCTTAAAGTATTCTTATAGTGCTATGAACTTCCCTTTCAGTACTGATTTTGCTCTGTCCCATAAATTTTGAGTAGTTGTATGCTCATTATCATGTTTCTATGAATTTTTTTTATTTCTTCTTTGATCTTATTCTTAATCCATTCATTATTTAACAACCTGCTATTTAGTTTCCATGTGATTGAGAATTTTTGAGTTTTTCTGTTGTGGTTGATTTCTAGTTTCATGCCATTGTGATCAGAGAAAATGCTTGATATAATTTCAATCTTCTTAAATTTGTTGAGAACACTTTTGTGCCCTAACATGTGGTCTGTCCTAGAGAATGTACCATGAGCACTTGAAGAGAATGTATATTCTGCTGCTTTAGGGTGAAAGGTTCTGAAGATGTTTATTAAATTGAGTTGATCTAGTGTGTCCTTTAAGTCTGCTGTTTCTTTGTTAATTTTCTTTCTTGAGGATCTATCTAGTGATGTTAGTGGGGTATTGAAATCCCCTACTATTATAGTATGGCTGTAGATCTCACCCTTTATATCCATAAAAGTCTTCTTTAATATTTGGGTGCTCCTATATTAGGTGCATAGATATTTATAATCTTCCTGTTGGATTGCTCCCTTTATCATTATGTAGTGGCCTTCTTTATCTCTTACTATAGCCTTTGCTTTAAAGTCCATTTTGTCTGATATAAGTATTGCTACCCCAGCTTTATTTTAATTTCCATTTGAATGAAATAATTTTTTCCATCCTTTTACCTTCAGTCTATATTCATCTTTTGTTTTTAAGGTGTGTCTCTTGTAGACAGCATATGTACGGTTCTTGTTTTCTTATCCAAGCAGCTACCCTATGTCTTTTGATTGCATCATTTAATCTATTTACATTTAAGGTTATTATTGATATGTAGTTGTTTATTGCCATTTTATTTTTTAAAGTTGTATTCCTCCTTTGTTATATTTTTTTCCTACTTTGATCTGTTTACAACAGGGCTCTTAACATTTCCTGCAACATTGGTTTGGTTGTAATGAATTCCTGGAATTTTTTTTTGTTTGGGAAGCTTTTTATTTCTCCTTCAATTTTAAATGATAGCCTTAGTGGATAAAGTAGTCTTGTATGTAGGTTCTTGTTCTGCATTACTTTGAATATTTCTTGCCATTCCTTTCTGGTTTCAAGTGTTCCTGTTGAAAAGTTGGATGTCATCCTATGGGGGCTTTTTTGTACATGATAGCCTTTTGTTCTCTAGCATCTTTTAATATTTTCTCTTTATCATTTAGCTTTGGTATATTAATTATAATGTGTCTTGGTGTAGATTTCTTAGGGTTTCTTTTTAATGGAGTTCTTCGTGCTTCTTGAACTTGTGAGAGTTTTTCCTGTGTTAATTTAGGAAAGTTTTCAGCTATGATTTGATTGAACAAAGTCTCTATCCCTTGTTCTTTCTCTTCTTCTTCAGGAACCCCTATAATGCGGATGTTATTTCTCTTCTTCTTGTCACAGAGCTCTCTAAGAGTTTCCTCAGACATTTTGAATCTCTTTTCTTTTTTCTGCTCTGCTTTCATGCCTTCGTTCAACTTGTCCTGCAACTCGCTTATTAGAGCCTCAGTTTCATCCATTCTGTTTTTAATTCCTTCCATTGTGGTCTTCATTTCTGATATTTTATTTGTCATCTCTGACTGATTCTTTTTTAATATTTCAATGTCCTTTTTTATACTTGCTATTTCTTTATTTAGGTGTTCATAATGATAATCCATTGTTGTTCTAAGATCCGTAAGCATCGTGACAATCATTATTTTAAACTCTGCATCCGGAAGTTTGGTTATTTCCATATCACTCAGTTCATTTCCTGGATGTTTCTCTTGTGGTTTCATTTGGATTGCACTTCTCTGTCTTCTCATTATCTCTGTGTGTTTGCTTGTATTGTTTGTAGAGCTGGTTGAGTTTAGGTTTGGTGTTGTCTGCCTCCACTTTTCAGTTGTGTTATTTCTAGGTCCCAAAATTCTTTATTAAAAAATTAAGAAAGATAAATTAGGGAGAGACATACATCAGAATATGATGTACATTGTATTCTAAAATCTGACAGTATAGGTGTATATACTGAAAGAAAAATTTACCTATATTTATTGATTAAAATGTCATACTTAAAAAAATGTATGCTTCTATCTTTGTTGTTTTTTTAAATTTATTCAGTTTTTAGAGAGGGTGGAGATAGAGAGTGTGTGAGACAGAAAAAGAAAGGTTGGAGGAACAGGAAGCATCAACTCCCTGGCAAGCCCAGGGATTTGAACTGGCAACCTCAGCATTCCATCCACTGTGCCACCACAGGTCAGGCACTCCAACCTTTGTAAAACAAAAAGTATTCACATAATTATTTTGCATAGAAGCTAAATGTCTAAGGATATACACCAAATTCACTGCCAGGCACAATGAAACAGGGAAGATATTTGCTTTTTATTTTTGTGTATTTCCGTAATATGTGTTTTCAGTAAGCAAGCTTTCTGTTTCCAATCTCAAAGAATTAATGGCTCAGGAAATTTCCATCCCAGAAACAACAAGAAATATTAGCAAAATTTTGAAACAATAAATTTCATACATTAGAAAAGAAAGAGCTAAGACTGTGACTCTTGAAAGAAAGGAAACAGATGAGGTTATGTTTATAATTTCTTCCAGTTTACTACTGGAATACAGTTTCTAGGTTGTGTTAAAAAAATCTAGACCAAGTTCAGTGTATTTGTTGAGTTTAGAGAACAAAGAGGTGTTCAGGGAGATGGTGGTTCCTGAGGCAGGACACCACAGAAGATAGAACTTCACAGAGAGACAGATTGGAATATCTTTAGAGAAAGAAAACTGGATAAAACTACACCATAATCAAAAGTATATTATAATCAAATTGCTGAGAATCAATGATAATAATAAAATTAAAATATGTTTAAAGTATCACCAAATAAATTATATTATATATTAAGTATATGTTAAACATTAGATCAACTACTAAAAATACACATCCAAGGTATACAGATCATAAGACATTAATGGAAAGAAATAAAATTAAAAAAGAGTACAACCAATAGAAAGGTAGAAAAAAGAAATAAAGATGAGATAGCAGAAATAGAAAATATATAACAAAGTAGTAGTTTTAAACAAAAGCATAAGTATAAATACATTAACATGTAAATGCTCTTAGTATTTTAATTAAAAGGCAGGGAGTGTTAATTTGAGTAAAAAATCCAATCTCAACTAGAAACTGTATATAAGAAAGCCACTGTAAATGTAAAGATATAAACTAACAGTAAAAAAACACAAGATTTACTATGTTAATATCAATCAAAAAAAGTTGGAGGCTTTTGAAGATGGCAGCGGAGTAGGTGGACGCCCAGACGCCCAGCTCTCAACACCAAACTGGAATACAAATCAATTCAGGAAAAATCAGCATGAAAAACCAACACTGAACTGCAAGAACAGCTCTCAAAAACCAAGGAGCAAAGAGGAAACCACCATAATCCTGGTAAGGAGTGCCTGAATCTCCTCTGCTTATAGGAACCGAAGGGGGGGGTGAGGCTGAGAGCCCAGAGAGGATTTTACAGAGGAAAAAGAGCAGAAACTACTGCTCACAGCCACTTACCTGGCGATCAGGGAGCAAGGTGGGTTGAAAAGACCAGCTTATCTCCCAAGTGGAAAGGACAAGGAGAGGGACAGACTGTGAGGGGCTAAGGTATGCAAGAAATGAAATAAAAAAGCTGACTCATTCGTGCTGGAGGCGGCCATAGCTGGGGGAGGGACTGAACCTTTCACAAAACAGAGCTGAAGTGCTTCCGGATCAGAGATCTCCAGACATCTATCCAGCTCCAATCAGCGCAACAAGACACAGCTGAAAACAAGAAGTGGGGAGGAGGGGCAGTAACTCAGGTCTCCATGGAGATCTGAGATACACCTCCCCCTACTGAAGCTGAGAAAAAACCCTGCCCCCAGTGAGATTAGTTGGTGGAAGAGACCTTCAGCGTCTCAGGTTACACCCACAGCATTCCTGGTTACAGTTTCAAGGAAGACCCCTGCTGAGATCAGTTAAGAAGACTATCACTTGTTAAGAAAACAAACAAATCAAGACTTCAAAGCTGCCCAAATCCAAAAGTGGATTACAAATAATAGCTGATACCAACCCAAGAAGACCTAGAAATAACACAACTGAAAACTGGAGGCAGACAACACCAAGCCTAGACTCAACCAACTCTACAAATAAAACACCATTATGAGAAAACAAAGGAGTGCAACCCAAATGAAACCACAAGAGACACCTTTGAGAGATGAGCTGAGTGATATGGAAATAATCAAACTTCCAGATGCGGAGTTCAAAATAATGATTGTAAGGATGCTTAGGGATCTTAGAACAACAATGGAGGGGCAGTTTGAAAACCTAAATAAAGAAATAGCAAGTATAAAAAAGGATATTGAAATATTAAAAAAGAATCAGTCAGAGATGACAAATACAATATCAGAAATGAAGACCACAATGGAAGGAATTAAAAACAGGATGGATACAGCTGAGGATCGAATCAGCGAGTTGGAGGACAACTGGAATGAAGGAATGAAAGCAGAGAAGAAAAGAGAAAAGAGACTCAAAAAGTCAGAGGAAACACTTAGAGAGCTCTGTGACAACATGAAAAGAAATAACATCCGCATCATAGGGGTTCCTGAAGAAGAAGAAAAAGAACAAGGGATAGAGACTTTGTTCAATCATATCATAACTGAAAACTTCCCTAAATTAATGCAAGAGAAACTCTCACAAGTCCAAGAAGCACAGAGAACTCCATTAAAGAGAAACCCAAAGAAACCTACATCAAGACACATCATAATTAAAATACCAAAGCTAAGCGATAAAGAGAAAATATTAAAAGCTGCAAGAGAAAAAAAAGTTATCACCTACAAAGGAGCCCCCATAAGGATGACATCCGACTTGTCAACAGAAACACTTGAGGCCAGAAGGGAATGGCAAGAAATATTCAAAGTAATGCAGAACAAGAACCTACAACCAAGACTACTTTATCCAGCAAGGCTATCGTTTAAAATTGAAGGAGAAATAAAAAGCTTCCCAGACAAAAAACAACTCAAGGAATTCATTACAACCAAACCAACGCTGCAAGAAATGTTAAGGGGCCTGTTGTAAACAGATCAAAGTTGGAAAAGAATATAGCAAAAAAAGGAATACACCTTTAAAGAAGAAAATGGCAATAAACAACTACATATCAATAATAACCTTAAATGTAAATGGATTAAATGATCCAATCAAAAGACATAGGGTAGCTGCATGGATAAGAAAACAGGACCCATACATATGTTGTCTACAAGAGACACACCTTAGAACAAAAGACACACATAGATTGAAGGTAAAAGGATGGAAAAAAACATTTCATGCAAACGGAAATGAAAAAAAAGCTGGGGTAGCAATACTTATATCAGACAAATTGGACTTTAAAACAAAGGATATAGTAAGAGATAAAGAAGGCCACTACATAATGATAAAGGGAGTAATCCAACAGGAAGATATAACTATTACAAATATCTATGCACCTAATATAGAAACACCCAAATATATAAAACAGACTTTGATGGATTTAAAGTGCGAGATCAACAGCAATACTATAATAGTAGGGGATTTTAATACCCCACTAACATCACTAGATAGATCCTCAAGAAAGAAAATTAACAAAGAAACAGCAGACTTATTGGAAACACTAGATCAACTCGATTTAATAGATATCTTCAGATTCTTTCACCCTAAAGCAGCAGAATATACATTCTTTTCAAATGCTTATGGTACATTCTCTAGGATAGACCACATGTTAGGGCACAAAAGTGCTCTCAACAAATTTAAGAAAACTGAAATCATATCAAGCACTTTGTCCGATCACAACGGCATGAAACTAGAAATGAATCACAGCAGAAAAGCTCAAAAATTCTCAAACACATGGAAACTAAATAGCAGGGTGTTAAATAATGAATGGATTAAGAATGAGATCAAAGAAGAAATAAAAAAATTCCTAGAAACGAATGACAATGAGCATACAACAACTCAAAATTTATGGGACACAGCGAAAGCAGTGCTGAGAGGGAAGTTCATAGCACAACAGGCACACTTTCAGAAGCTAGAAAAAGCTCAAATAAACAACTTAACCCTGCATCTAAAAGAATTAGAAAAAGAACAGCAAGTAAAGCCCAAATGTAGTAGAAGGAAGGAAATAATAAAGATCAGAGCAGAAATAAATGACATAGAGGCTAAAGAAACAATACAGAGGATCAATGAAACTAGGAGCTGGTTCTTTGAAAAGGTAAACAAGATTGATGAACCTTTAAGTAGACTCACCAAGAAAAAGAGAGAGAGGATTCAAATAAATAAAATTAGAAATGAGAGAGGAGAAATAACAACTGACACAACAGAAATACAAAATATTGTAAGAAAATACTATGAAGAACTGTATGCCAAAAAACTAGACAACCTAGATGAAATGGAAAAATTCCTTGAAACATACAATCTTCCAAAAATCAATCTGGAAGAATCAGAAAACCTAAACAGACCGATTACAACAAAGGAGATCGAAACAGTTATCAAAAAACTCCCAACAAAGAAAAGTCCAGGGCCCGATGGCTTCACAACGGAATTCTACCAAATATTCAAAGAAGAACTAACTCCTATCCTTCTCAAACTATTTCAAAAAATTCAAGAGGAAGGAAGACTTCCAAGCTCCTTTTATGAGGCGAGCATAATTCTGATTCCAAAACCAGGCAAAGACAACACAAAGAAAGAAAATTATAGGCCAATATCTCTGATGAATATAGATGCTAAAATCCTCAACGAAATATTAGCAAACCGGATCCAACAATATATGGAAAAAATCATACACCATGATCAAGTGGGATTTATTCTGGGGAGGCAAGGCTGGTACAATATTCGTAAATCAATCAATGTGATTCATCACATAAACAAAAAGAAGGAGAAAAACCATATGATAATTTCAATAGATGCAGAAAAAGCATTTGATAAAATCCAGCATCCATTCATGATCAAAACTCTCAGCAAAGTGGGAATACAGGGAACATACCTCAACATGATAAAAGCCATCTATGAGAAACCCACAGCCAACATCATACTCAATGGGAAAAAATTAAAAGCAATACCCTTAAGATCAGGAACAAGGCAGGGGTGCCCCCTTTCACCACTCTTATTTAACATAGTCCTGGAAGTCCTAGCCACAGCAATCAGACAAGAAGAAGAAATAAAAGGCATTCAAGTTGGAAAAGAAGAAGTAAAACTATCATTATTTGCAGATGATATGATATTGTATATAGAAAACCCTAAAGTCTCAGTCAAAAAACTACTGGACCTGATAAATAAATTCAGCAAAGTGGCAGGATATAAAATCAATACTCAGAAATCAGAAGCATTTTTATACACCAACAATGAACAGTCAGAAAGAGAAATTAAGGAAACGATCCCCTTCACAATTACAACCAAAAAAATAAAGTACTTAGGAGTAAACTTAACCAAGGAGACTAAAGACTTGAACTTGGAAAATTACAAAGCATTGATAAAAGAAATCAAGGAAGATACAAACAAGTGAAAGCATATACCGTGCTCATGGTTAGGAAGAATAAACATCATTAAAAGTTCTATATTACCCAAAGCAATCTATAAATTCAACGCAATACCAATTAAAATACCAATGACATACTTCAAAGATATAGACCACGTATTCCAAAAATTTATATGGAACCAAAAGAGGACACGAATAGCCTCAGCAATCTTAAAAAAGAATAAAGTGGGAGGTATCACACTTCCTGATATCAAGTTATACTACAAGGCCGTTGTACTCAAAACAGCCTGGTACTGGCATAAGAACAGGCATATAGATCAATGGAACAGAACAGAAAACCCAGAAATAAACCCACAGTTCTATGGACAACTGATATTTGACAAAGGAGGTAAGGAAATACAATGGAGTAAAGACAGCCTCTTTAACAAATGGTGTTGGGAAAATTGGACAGCTACCTGCAAAAAAATGAAACTAGATCACCAGCTTACACCACTCACAAAAATAAACTCAAAATGGATAAAAGACTTAAATCTAGGCCGTGAAACCATAAGCATCTTAGAAGAAAACATAGGCAGTAAGCTCTCGGACATCTCTCGGAGCAATATATTTGCTGATTTATCTCCACGGGGAAGTGAAATAAAAGACAGGATAAACAAATGGGACTATATCAAACTAAAAAGCTTTTGCACAGCTAAAGACAAGAACAGAATAAAAAGACAAACTACACAATGGGAGAACATATTTGACAATACATCTGATAAGGGGTTAATAACCAAAATTTATAAAGAACTTGTAAAACTCAACACCAGGAAGACAAACAACCCAGTCCAAAAATGGGCAAAAGAGATGAATAGACACTTCTCCAAAGAGGACATACAGATGGCCAATAGGCCTATGAAAAAATGCTCAACATCACTAATCATTAGAGAAATGCAAATTAAAACCACAATGAGATATCACCTCATACCAGTCAGAATGGCGCTTATCAACAAAACAACACAGAATAAGTGCTGGCGAGGATGTGGAGAAAAGGGAACCCTCCTGCACTGCTGGTGGGAATGCAGACTGGTGCAGCCACTGTGGAAAAACAGTATGGAGATTCCTCAAAAATCTGAAAATCGAACTGCCTTTTGACCCAGCTATCCCACTTTTAGGAATATACCCCAAGGACACCATAGAACGGCTCGAAAAGGAGAAATGCACCCGCATGTTTGTGGCAGCATTGTTCACAATAGCGAAGATCTGGAAACAAGCCAAGTGTCCATCAGAGGACGAGTGGATTAAAAAGCTTTGGTACATATATACTATGGAATACTACTCAGCCATAAGAAATGATGACATCGGATCATTTACAATAACATGGATGGACCTTGACAACATTATACGGAGTGAAATAAGTAAATCAGAAAAAAAAACCAAAAAACTAAGATGAATCCATATATAGAAGAGACATAAAAATGAGACTCAGAGACATGAACAAGAATGTGATGGCAACAGGGGTGGGAGGTTGGGGGAGGAGGGAGGGGGTGAAGAAGGAGAGAGGGGTTAGGGGAGGGAAGGGGCACAAAGAAAACCAGATAGAAGGTGACAGAGGACAATTTAACTTTGGGGGAGGGGTATACAGCACAATCAAATGTCAAAATAATCTAGAGATATTTTCTCTCAACATATGTACCCTGATTTATCAATGTCACTGCATTAAATTTAATAAATAAATAAAAAAAAAGTTGGAGTATATATTAATATCAGACAAACTAGATTTCAGAGTAAAAAGTCAGAGCAAGAGATAAAAAAACATTACAGAAGCAGCTCAATTCACCAATAAAACAGAAAAAGTTTAAATATTGCATGCATCCACTAACAGGTTTTCAAAATACATAAAGAAAAATCTAAAAGAATTGTATTGCATAAAAAAAAATTTGTAAGTAGAGATTTTAACAGTTCTTTGTCAGTTAGTTAGAGGATAAGTGAGAGGAAATTACCAAGGATAATAGAAAATTGAACATCGGATCAAATTGATGTTTATGGAGCACTCTACCTGATAGTACTAAAATACACTTATTTCAAGTGCATATGAAATATTTACCAAAAAAAGCCACAGTTGAGGAAAATCTCTACAAACTTAATAGGATTTTAAACAAAATGTATTTTCTGATGGTAATGAGATTAGACTGGAAATCAAAGCATAACAATATCTAACCCCATACTTCATTTCTCCCACCAACTTTATAGAGATATAATTGATATATAACAGTGTGTAAGTTTAAGGCATATAGTGTTATAATTTGATATATATTGCAGAATTATTACTATATTAAAGTTAGTTAACATTCATCACTTCACATACTTACAATTTTTTGTATGTAGTGAGAATTTTAAAGATTTACTCTCCTAGCAGCTTTCAAGTATAAAACACAGTATTATTAACTATAGCTATCACGCTGTACATTACATCCCTAATGCTTATTCATCTTATACTCAAATTTTATACCTCTTGACTACCTTCACCCATTTCTCCCACCTCCACTTCCTGTTCCTGGCAACCACCAGTCTATTCTCTGTTTCTATGAGGTACTTTTAAAAGATTTAAGGTAGATCATACAATATTTGTCTTTCTCTGCCTGACATATTTCATTTAATATGTTCTCAAGTTTCACCAATGTTATCACAAATGACAGAATCTTTTCTTTTTAATGGCTGAAAAATATTATATCATATATGTACATACCACATTTTTTGATCCATTCATCTATTAACACTTAGATTGTCTCTAGCAATATACTTCTTATTTTATCAATGGGTCACAAAAGTAATCACAAGGAAAAAAAAGAGAGAGAGAGAGAGAGAGAGAGAGAGAGAGAGTACAATCACCAGTATCAAGAATGAAAGAAGAAACATCAGTGCAGCTCCTACAAGCATGTAAAAGATAATAAGATTTTATTTGAACAATTCATTCCAATAAAGTCAACAAGTTAGATATAATGAAACAATTCTTAAAATAACACATTACCAATGCTCACTTGTGAAGAATATTTATCTGAGTAAGTGTATATCTATTGAAAAGTTTTAATCATTTATCTAAAATCTTCTCACAAAGAAACTCCAGAATAAGTTGTTTTTGTTTGTAAATTTTACAAAGATGTTAAGAAAAAATGATACAAACTGACACACTCATTCAGGAAATAGAATAAATAGACATTCTTTTCAACTAATTCTATGTGGCTAACATTGCCCTGATACGAAAATCAAAGATATTATAAGAAAAGAAAACCCCAGACCAATATTTTTCATGAGGATAGATTTCAAAAATCCTTGACAGGAGTTTAGCTAAACCAAGGCAACACTGTAACAAGAATAAGAGTCATGACCAAGTAAGATTTATCACAGTAATGTAAAATTGATTTAACATTAAAAAACCAATTAATGCAATTCACTAAATCAACAGACCATATGATTATTTCAACAGATAGTGAAAAAATATTTATAAAATTTAATATGCACTTTTGATAAAACCTCTTAGAAAATTAGAAACTTCCTCAACCTGATAAAAGACATCTATGAAAAATGTATGTCTAACACCATTTTTGATGGTAGACTAAATGGATATTCTAGCCAGTATAATAAAGCAAGAAATACACATAAATGGAAAACAAATTACAAAGAATAAAGTAAAATCATCTATTTTAATTTTCAGTAATGTTGTTATTTTTATAACTAAAACCAGTTAAATTTGGGTATTATGCGGGGAGATGGACTATGTCAAATTTTTACTACCTTTTTTTAGTTTGTGGTCAATAAATGGGTTGATATCTATTTTTTAAGACAATCTTCAATACAGAGAGAACTAATTTCATTGAAGAGAATAATACACATGTTTAACTGGTATTCTTTTCCAATAAAATAACATCAAAATATCAGTGGATATAAAACACATTATTCTGCAAAGTCAAACAGTCATGAAAGTATTTCAACTAATCCTTGAAAATAGCCTGATCAGTAAAGCATGAGGAAAATTACACATGAAATGAACAAGTGTGGCATTAATTTTCTTCCCTCAGGTATATCCACATAATTTAAGCATTAGTTTTAGTAGATAAATGATTTTAAAACCTGGAAGATAGAATTCAACTGTCATATTCTTTGTATTTTCTTTATTTTATAAAGAAGAATGAAAGTATAAATATTATCATGGCTGTTTGACTCATAATTCAGCTTTTAAACAAAGATTGTGTGAAATTACAGTGAAATGAAAGGTAAATATAGTTAATGATAAACCACAGAGGTGACTTCTAGCTTCTTAACTTATAATTTCAGATTGGCTTTGCAATAACTATATGCCTTACAAATTCTGTTCTAAAAATATTCTAATGGAAATAATGCAACTGTTATGATCTTGAATACAAAATTATATATTTTTACACCAAGCATTTTCTGTCCTGGACCTTACTATGAACAGAGAATAAAAATGTTGTCTTGCCTGACCTGTGGTGGCGGAGTGAATCAAGCGTCGACCTGGAATGCTGAGGTCACCGGTTCAAAACCCTAGGCTTGCTTGGTCAAAGCATGTGTCGGAGTTGATGCTTCCTGCTTCTCTCCCCTCTTCTCTCTCTCTCTGTCTCTCTTCCTAAACTGAATAAAGAAATAAATAAAATTTTAAAAAAATGTTGTCTTACAAGGTGGTAAGTTAAATTTTTGTAAAAATACTTTATATCTTAAATTATGTAAAGAAATTTTGTCCTAATATTACCTTACAACTAGTAAATAACCTGAAGGTTTTTACTATAGTTTTTTTATATTCAGAGAGATTGACTTCCCAGGTTCTAAAGAGTATGCTAATTGTATCAATGCACTGCTTTCTGATTATTTTGGAAAAGTAAATGTGAATGTAAATGTAAAAGAAAGCACTCTTCTGTCACCATTTTATTTCTGACAACTGTCCTCTGTGTATCTCTCCAAATACACTCACTAACCCCCATCATTGTAGGTAATATTATGAAGTAGAGAAAACATATACATAAGAATATATGTCTTTAGTTTGTGTCATTAATCTATTTTGTTTCCATGGACATTTCAATTTTGGGTGCTTCAATGATTCTATCAGCAAAATAATTCTCCCATATTTTTCAGATATTAAATATGTAAACATTATTTAATCTATGTAAAAATATTATTAATTGGGCCATTTAAAATTGATGGTCAAAATCCTTAGCCTATACCTTCAGTCATTAATTTGGTTCCTAATAAGAGGGAGTAGGGAGCAGTGGAAAGAACACAGTTCTTGGAATGAGACAGACCTACATTTGAATCCTGACATCATCACTACTAGCTGTGAAATCTCAGGCAAGATACTCAATCTTTTTTAGTAAGTCTGAAAAATAAAAGCAATAACTTCTTTGGAACTGTTGGTATTAGAGTTAATATATAATATATGTGGTGCACAGTATATAGGCTTAATATAGGTGCACTTATTATTAGATGTATGATCTTTCTTCTGTGCTTCAGGAGAACATTTCAGAGCTGGAAACTGTGATTATCTGTTTCATCACTTCATATTCTCTGAGCTTAAGGTGAAGTATGGAGGCAGCATCTGTCGGAATATCGCCTCTGCAGAGTAGCATAGTCACAATGTCTGGATGACCTTGAGTAATATCTACAACCCCTCTATTTCCTCACGGGTAAAAGTAGAAAATAATACCATTTTTTTAAGAAGGTTGAAAGGAATATATATATATTAGTACTGTACCTGATACATAGTAAATGGTAAACATGTAATTGTTTTTTTTTTTTTTTTTTTTTTTTAAATATTTTATTTATTGATTTTTTAGAGAGAGAGGAGTGAGAGAGAGAGACAGAGAGAGAGAGAAGGGGGAGGAGCAGGAAGCATCAACTCCCATATGTGCCTTGACCAGGCAAGCCCAGGGTTTCGAACCGGCAACCTCAGTGTTCCAGGTCGACGCTTTATCCCACTGAGCCACCACAGGTCAGGCAACATGTAATTGTTTTATTAAACTTGGTAAGGATAGAGACCATAATTTATTTTTCATTTTACCACTGCTCATTAAACTTGTTCAGTGAATCCATTCTTTCTCTTTTCTCCATGAGATCTCTATCAAGCAGTTTCCAAAGGTTTACTTATTTTTTTAGTCACAACAACAAATCTCATCTGAGCAATGTAAATGTCTCTCCGGTACAATAACCAAAGTTTAAAAGGCACTCAATTTGAAGTTTCTTTGTGTTCCTAGCTAAGACTGGGAAGCCTATGACCAAGGAAGGGGGCAGGACTGACATTTTATCCCTTTGTTCATTTTTTCATCACCTTTCCTTCCTGGTTTCATAGCTGTCTCCTATCTAGTAGCCAGTCTTTCCGAGCCCAGGGGGAGAAGGCTTTGGGGAAAAAAGCACTATATTGCATGGCTGTTTTTTTGGGATGACGCACAGTTGCTGAATTTCTCTCATAAACGCACTTTTGGTGTTTTTGAAAACTGTTCATGGCATCCCTTATCCACATAAACGCCTTCCTATGGCTGGCCATGTTCCTCTCTCCCTTTACCTGCTGGTCTTCTGGCTTCTACCCAACCCATATCATCTCTGTTGGGATCTCCTTGTTCTCCAAAAAAGTAAATCTCTTGAGCACTCATTTTAAAATGAACTGAGGTTTGTATTTTTCCTCAGATTAGCTTGGCCCAAGAAAAAAGTCATGCTTCATTGCCCCACTGTTTGTTAAAACACTGTTTATTCCAAACATTCCTCCCCCTTTTCGCTTCCCGCTTCAGGCCACAATTTCCAGGGGCATTCATCAGACTCTCAGAGTGATCATCTAGGTGGGGGGTAAGACATGTTTAGCCCACAAACAACGACCCCCAAACTCACTTCCTTCTGACCTCCTTACTTTGCTGACTCTTCTTTCCTTAGCTTGTCTAGAGAGAAAAGCCTCTAACACCTCAAATGCTCTCCCCAAAGTTCTCTTCTTTATAATACAAGAGTGGAGGGGGACATTCTACAGTTGACAGAGCCAGATTCATAATCTGGTAGCGTGTTTTGAATACTGTCTCTCACTTTAAGATCTGGAAAATATTAAATACCTATCATATTGTTCTCAGACTTCGAAGCGTTGCCTAAGGCAGAGTAATTCCTTTTTAGCGTTTTGTTAGCAATATTAGATATTGTTACTCAAATTAAAGTTGGTTGCCTCATGCCTAGACATTCTTTTTTTTTTTTTTTTACTGTAAGAGCAATTATATTAATCTTATTGAGTGAAAAAAAAAAGAATCAACAATTGGGTTACTTGTCAAATACTGTTTAACTTTTTTTCCGGTTTTATTGAGAAATAATTGACATCTATTACTGTATAAGTGTAAGATGTACTGCATGATCATTTGATTTGGATATATTGTAAAATGATTACTACAATAGATTTAGTTAATAACCATCATCTCATATAGATACAATCTTTAAAAAAAAAACCTTTCCTTGTGATGAGAACTCTTAGGATCTACTTCCTTAACAACTTTCTTATATATCATACAGTGGTGTTAACTATAGTCATCATTTTGTACATTATATTATAGCCTAGTACTTATTCATCTTGTAACTGGAAGGTTTTACCTATTGACCAGCTTTCTCCGATGTACTTTTTTTTTTTTTTAGATTCCACATATCAGTGAGATTGTGTAGTATTTGTCTTTCCTTGTCTGGCTAATTTCTCTTAGGATAATACCTTCAAGATCCAGCTTTGTTCTCACAAATAGTAGCATTTCCTCATTTTGTTATGGCTGAATAATATCCCATTGTATATACATATACCATAGTTTTTTTATTCATTCATCAAACACTAAGGTTGTTTCCTAAGTCTTTGTTATGAATCCTGCTGCTATGAACATGAGGTGCAGGTATCTTTTCAAGTTAGTGTTTTTGCTTCCTTGGGACACATTCCCAGAAGTGAAAATGTTATATTATATAGTAGTTCTATTTTTAAGTTTTTGAGGAATCTCCATACTGTTTTCCATAATGGCCGTACCAATTTACATTCCTACCAACAGGGCATAAGATTCCCTTTTCTCCACATTGACACCAGCATTGTTATCACTTATCCTTTTTTATGATGGCCATTCTAGCAGGCATAAGGTAATATCTCATTGTGGTTTTAATTTGCATTTCTCTAATGACAAATGATTTGTACATCTTTTCATGTTGTACCTGCTGGCTATATATCTTCTTGGGGAAAAAAATGTTCATTCAGGTCCTTTACCCATTTTTTAAATTGGATTATTTGTTTTTTGCTATTGAGTTATATGTGTTCTTTGTATATTTTATATATTAATGCCTTATCAGATAAATGATTTACAAATATATTTCCCATTCTATAGTATGTTTTACTTTGTGAATGGTTTCTTTCACTTTGTAACTTTTTAGTTTGATGTAGTCCCACTTGTTTATATTTGATTCTGTTGCTTATGCTTTAGGTGTAATTTTCAAAAAAACGTTACCCAGACCCATGTCAAGAAGCTTTTTACCTATGCTTCTATTTGTTTCATGATTGCAAGTCTTTCATTTAAGTCTTCATAGATTGAGTTAATTTTTTTGTTTGAGCACAATTCTTTATTTAAAGGAAATATAATCCCAACATTCATAAAGTAGAAAAAGCATTAAGCAGTAATTTAAAACTTTAGAAGTTTGGTCTCATGTAAAAATTCAAACTTAAAATTACATTATGCTGTCACAATTTTATTAATTAGCACATTAATGAGAGAATATAATTAGTAGATTTGTAAATTTGTTATGAAAGAATGTTGTATAGGAGATAGACTTACAAGGGATGAATATGATTTTCTTCAGTTAATACAGAATCTAAAATTGTATGATAAGTACATAATTTTTAAATGACATAAAGAGATTTCTCTTTGGTAATGTGCAATTATTTAAAAAACTATATCTCTATAAACATGTTCAAAAGCCTTTTCTGTTTGCTATGATAGGCTATGCCATGAAGAGACATTGTGAACTTTTTCTTGATGTAAACATGGTCATAGAGTCATTGTACTTGCTTATAGAAAATGTATTCCTCAATGAACAAGTTCTCTAGAAACCAACCAACCAACCAACCAGCCAACCAACCAATAATCAGACAAGAGATGTTATTATCTTTATAAGTCTATGAAAAGTTGAGTATATTCTATGTCCTAAGCATTGTCAAGTGCAGCAGTGGCAGAGATATTAGTGAGGGTAGAAATAGAGGTTTAGGAGATTAAATTTTTAGTATGGCTATGTATTAGAATTTGGGTCAAGGAAAAGAGGATCTTTCACAGAAAAGATTAAAGATAAAGAGTTGAGGTGAAACTGGATCATACAATCTTGATAACAAATTTAGACCTTATCCTAGGGACAATAGAAAGGCAATTACAAATTCTTATATAATCTTATGTTTTTCACTTTCTTTATAGATTATAAATCCCTTGATGGCAAGTTCCATTTCTTCATGCTTTCAACAATATCACCATTTTTTCCAGTGTTGTACACAAAGTTGGTGTAAAAATATGCTTGTTAATGTGTGAGGAAGTCTCATCACCAGAACATTAGTGTTATGAGAGCACATATGAACTGGTTTTTATGTTAAAGGAGAATATAATATACACTTCTAAAAATACTAGTGTAATTTTCTTTATATATGAGCCTTTGGGAAAGACTTATAGTGACATTAATGGAAAAAAACACTGACTTTACAGTTAGATAGACTTAAGTTTTTATTCTCTACTTGAACATATCCACATACTATGTGACCTTGCGTCTCAGCTGCCTACATCTAATTTATATAATTATGAAAATTGGACAGCAAAATGAGTGTAGTAAAATACCTGATTCTGTAAACAAGAGTAAGATTCTATATATATACATAGTCTTTTAAATGCAGTTGACCTGTGAACAACATGATAAGGGGCACCCACACCCCACCCCCCAGCCATGCATTCTAAAATCCATATTTACCTTTTGAGTCCTTCAAATCTTTACTGTTAATAACGTACTGTTGACTGAAAGCCTTACTAATAACATAAAGAGTTAATTAACATATTTTGGATGTCATATGTATTATATCTTCTATTCTTGCAATTATGTAAGCTAGAGAAAATGTTATTAAGAAAATCATGAGAAAATACAATTACTGTATTTATTTTTTTAAATCTGCATATTAAGTGGACTAGGCCCACGCAGTTCAAAATCATGTTCAAAGCTAAAATATGTTTTTGTTTCACAGCCTAATGCTTTACATTCTTGGTGACATATGTTCAAATAATAGAACATTTTAATTTTTTTTAGATTATAAAATAACACATATAACTTAAATTTCAATTTCTTTTCAAATTTTAATTTAGTTCATTTTCCATATTAAGTAAGTAGAAAATGTTGACTAAAGCTCATGTAGAAATCATCTGTGGGAGAAAAGACAATGAATTCAACCACAAGTGGGTGAGAGAGAAGGAGGGAAGGTTATGTGACATAAGGCTGTTTATGTTCTGAATAAAAGCTCTTAGTCAGTGAAGGAACTCACTAATTTAAGCTGACTAAACCAAGGTTCCTTTGGGAATGTTAATGGCAGTTTAAAATTTGTTTTGAGAACATTTAGTTAAGAAAATTTTAAAGCAATTTCTGCAATTAACAAAATTTATGTGCTAATAGTTTAACATTAGCAGTGAAAAATTAAAGGTAGAAAATAGACTACATGCTTATTTTTTCAGGATAAAAACAACTATTAAATACAGTTTGTGTGTGTGTGTGTGTGTGTGTGTGTGTGTGTGTGCGAGAGAGAGAGAGAGAGAGAGAAAGAGAGGGAGAATTTTGAATTACTCTACCACTTATTTAAATCAAAGTATTATAAAGATATTTTAATGAATAAAAGCACAAGCAAGATTCATTTATCATGTGGATCTGTGACTGCCCAAGGGTTCCAACATCATCACCATCATTAAGAATTGCCCTTTCATAATTTCTATTTCTTAAAATGTCAGAGTTCCAGATGGATAAAAGAGAAATAATAAAGAAGAAATGATGGTATAATGCAACAATAATGAAACAGCAGCTAATGCAACATACATGTCCAGAAATACATGTCCCTAGTGTTCCCTCCTTATCCTTAGATATCAGCTCAGGATGATCTCAGAGAAGTCTTTCTAAAGCCCCCTGTTGTGCATTGAATTGCATCTTCTAAAAAAGGGATGCTGAAATCCTAAAATTTCAAGAGTTTTGGAGACACAAAAACACTGAGAAGAAGCTCATTGGCAACTGATGCAGAGATTGGAGTGATGTTGCTGTAAGTCAAGGCAAACCAAGGATTGCTGGCCACCACCAGAAGCTAGGAAGAAGCAGAGACTTTTCCCTAGGGCCTTCAGAGGGCTGGGCTAGCACCTTGATTTTTATTTCTGGCTTCCAGAACGTCTGGCAAAAAAAGGGAATAGGTTTCTGTTGTTTCTAGCCACCCAGTTTGTGGTTATTTGTTATGGCTGGTAGCCTTAGAGAACTAAAGTACCCCAGACAGAGTCTGTTCCCCTATGATAAGCCTCCATGACCTTCTGTTTCTCTTCCTCAAAGCCAGTGAGCAAAGTAATGTGCTATTAGTTTTAAATGTCTTTCTTGTCTGCTAGAATGTAAGCAGGCCATTTCTAAGAAAGGGACCATACATGTTTTGTTTACCCCTGCACCCTCAGCACTACTACATTGCCTGAAATAATAGGTATTTAATAAACATTTTTTAATGCAGAAATGAATTTATATGCTGTGTTACCACTTAATCCCATGTCCATTCATAAATCCATATAATTCTGAAGCCAAATCTGTTAGTTAGAAATCTTTTAGTTATATGCAATGGAAAACAGATCTCAAAGAATTAAAATAAACAAATGAACAAAAGAATTATACACCATCTTTGTCTTAAAAGTCTAGTGGTACAGCTAGCTCTGGGTGAGGACTGATCCAGCCAGCTGTTTAAACAATAGGACGAATATCTGGCTTCTTTTTGTCTCTCTGCTCTGCCTCCATTTGTATGAGCTTTATCCACATGGTCTACATTATGGCTCCCTTTTTGGTCACAAAATACCCAAGGCAAACCTTGCATCCTTATGGTACCACCTAAATGGAGATTAATTATAATAGCTTATGCACATGTCATGGGACTTTTTCTCTTTGATTGCTTCAGAATGGGAAATTTTCTATTCTACCAATTACAGGGCTTAATTTAAAGGCTGGACATGGGGGTCAATATCCCATCCCAGCCACATGACTAAAGATTGGGGAAGAGTGAAATCTCCAAGGAAAATCAGAGTACTGCTAGTGGAGAATAAAAAGAATGGATACCAGATGACAAGCAATTAATTTGTAACAATTCATTGTAACATTGGTTGTCATGAAATCTCCTAGGATTGGAAATGCTTAGCTATATCGATGAGAAATTTTGCATAATAAAATTAATTAGCTGATTATCAGAATTAGCTTTAAAATAAATGAAAGTTTTTGAACAAATGAATTCCAAGCCAGTGTTTTAGACTTGGTTTTTGGATGTCTACTGAATTCATTTAAACTGTCTAGTTACTCTTACATTTTATATATCTACACACACATGTAATTATATTGATATGAAGAGTACAATAATATGATTTTCATTTCTGAGATATATATATGCCTCTCCTAGCCTATTAGCATCAAATCATGAACCTTGCAGAAAATAAATTGTTAATGATTAAAGTCATCATTATCTTAGAACTGAGTCTGAAATTTTAATAAATGTTCTTTAAATGATTTACAAACATTATTTCATCACTGAAATTAAACTCTAAAAAAAGACGAATGTAAAATATTGATAAAACTTAGAAGCATTGTTTACATTTTTATATATACATGACAATATAGTGCTTAATAATGACACTTAAGTAAGAAATTTAGTCTATTACGTATATTATTTGACCTATTAAGTGGAACCGAACCTTGAAATTTTGGGTTTATATAAAGATTACAGTTGACAATTATCTTAGGTCCATGATAAGCATTGATATACAAAAGTATAATGATAGAAATTAACATTTATTGATTACTTATACATGTATAACAAAATACAAATAGAAAACAACCTGTAATTCATATGCCAATAACGCACAGGATGCTATAATCTACTAAAAATGTGCATTGATTTATGCTTACTACCTATGGGTGCTTTGTTTTATTTATTTATTTATTTATTTATTTATTTATTTATTTATTTTTGTATTTTTGTATTTTTCTGAAGTTGGAAATGGGGAGGCAGTCAGACAGACTTCCGCATGTGCCCGACCAGGATCCACCTGGCATGCCCACCAGGGGTCGATGCTCTGCCCATCTGGGGCGTTGCTCTGTTGCAACCAGGGCCATTCAAGCGCCTGAGGCGGAGGCCATGGAGCCATCCTCAGTGCCCGGGGCCAACTTTGCTCCAATGGAGCCTTGGCTGCTAGAGGGGAAGAGAGAGACTGAGAGGAAGGAGAAGGGGAGGGGTGGAGAAGCAGATGAGCACTTCTGTGTGCCCTGGCTGGGAATCGAACCCAGGACTCCTGCACACCAGGCTGACGCTCTACCCTTGAGCCAACCTGCCAGGGCCGCTTTGTTTTAAGAAGGAGACAGGCAGAATGTAGGTGCATACACAGTGCCCTTCTAGGGAAAGAGAGAAAGGAGTTTTAATTTGGCAGGCTTGACTACTTTCTCTCTAAAGATGATTCTCTGGGTTGTGGTATTGATAAATTTCCCTATAACTTGAGTTAAATATTTTTCAAAAGCATCTAATAACCTAGTATTTCATAATCTATTATTTTATGCACACTGAATAGATTTTTCTAATTAACTTTCTAAATGCCTGATTTATAGAAAAATATTTGCCCTGACTACCAGGCAGAAGTATTGATATGTATTCTAATTTAAATTAATAAACTGGTGTTCTGGTTTTTTAAACAGTGTCTTGTGAGTTTGACAAATTTGCATCTTATTAGTTCAAGGAGAACTGATGAAACTACATTTCTGTAACAGCCCTATTGGGTCCAAACATGGCACTATGGTGACTGCCTCACAGTGTGGTTCATCTGAAAGGGATTGCCTGAGTATCCTGCTGACTTTTTCTATAGTTGAAGTGTTGGGGTAATTGACATAAAGATGCTAACAGAAAGGGAAAGGCGATTACCACTTTATAATAAAAACTGAAGGAGGAAATATGTTATAAACCAATTCAGACAGTGTTAAGGATGGTTAAAGCATTTCACTGGACCTAGATGAACAAAGCATATGATGCAGCTAGTTTCACCTATCTGCATTCAATCCGTTGCTCTCTGTTGTTTTGGTTGTAGTGTATGATAAATATTTAGAAAAGTGAGCAGTGTTTTAATATGCTTTCCAGATAGTAGTAATATACTTCTATGATACTACAGAAGTGAGCAATCAGTAGTTTTCTAGAGGTTAGTTGCAATATGTTTTCTGATGTACTATCAGAGAGGTTTCCATAATCTGTTATATATTAAAATCCATTGGTCAGTTTTACATTTGGAATAGAGATTTTGCCCCTGCAAACTTTTATAATATCATGCATTGGTCACTAGAGTACTGCAGAACTAAATGTTGATGCATTTCATTATACAGTACTGTATTTTTAAAATCACATTTGTTATATCATCACCAATGTTATTAAAAATTATTTAGTGTTATAAAGTTGAAAAGCTCATATGGAAGATATGTTTTCCAAAAATTTGAATTTTCCCTTGAAAGCAAAATTTAATCATTGATAACAATATCTGTTACTTTCCTAAAAATTAAGGGTTCACCTTATTTATGCTTTAAAAAGTATGCTAAGTACTCTAATCTGAATAACTGTAGTGTGTCTGCTAAGGTTCTTTACAAGATAAAGTGATGCTCCATAAAAAAATTCAGTCCCACTTGCAACTCAATCGCACAACTGTGGTTTTCTTTTTTCCTGAAGACTGCCATTGTACTCTGGAATGCAAAGGAAGTATTTTAGGTAAACTTTTCATTTTGTCACACAGAATATTATAAGTACATGTGCTCAAGATTTGAGATGTAGTAAAATTATTATTATTATTTTTTTTGCATTTTCTTTTCTGAAGCTGGAAACAAGGAGAGACAGTCAGACAGACTCCCGCATGCGCCCGACCGGGATCCACCTGGCACGCCCACCATGGGGCGATGCTCTGCCCACCAGGGGGTGATGCTCGGCCCATCCTGGGCGTTGCCATGTTGCGACCAGAGCCACTCTAGCGCCTGGGGCAGAGGCCACAGAGCCATCCCCAGTGCCCGGGCCATCTTTGCTCCAATGGAGCCTCGGCTGTGGGAGGGGAAGAGAGAGACAGAGAGGAAGGCGCGGCGGAGGGGTGGAGAAGCAAATGAGCTCTTCTCCTATGTGCCCTGGCCGGGAATCGAACCCCGGTCCTCTGCACGCTAGGCCGACGCTCTACCGCTGAGCCAACCGGCCAGGGCCTTTTTTTTCTTTTTAAATAGCATTTTTGAGGGAATCTTTATTGTGAATACAGATCTGATGCTGGGTACAGTTTGGTGCCACTGCGTTGAATGGTCGTGCCAGCAGTTTAACTCACCATTGTTTCTGTACAATCTGTGCGAGTACGATGCAATGAAAAATACTAACATTTTAGAGTTATTAGAAGAATAATTTTGACTTCATGAGCTACCTGAAAGGTAGAATTTCAGAACTTGGAGGTTGGAGGAGGTGAACACACAATATGGTGTACAGAGATGTATTATAGAACTGGGCACCTGAAACCTGTATAATTATGTCAACCAGGGAGACCCCAATAAATCAATTTAAAAATATTAAAATAAAAACGAATATTGCAGATCTATTTGAAACTCTATTAGCTCCAAGCTAAAACTTATTTGCCACCTTTTTCTCTCTAGAGATGATTGCTGTCCCCAGGGATGTGCATTCTTACTATCATGGTTGAATTCTTTTACTGCATGTGCAGATATTGACTTATAACGTGTACCCTGTAAGTGGTGTCTCCTGTCAAAGGGTATCTTCAGTTTTATCCATCTAGGTAATTTGTCTTTTTAAAGACAAATTTAAATAATTTAAAGTTTATACAATATTTGATTGTATAAATATTAAAATTTATAACTATGTATACATACAAATATATATAATATTTATCTAGTTTTATTTACCTATCAATAAACAATTTGTAGTTTCCAAGATTTTGGTATTAATAACAATGCTAGATTCAACGCCCATAAGACCTATCTCCTCTTATACAGATGTAAGATTTTTTTATAGTTATTTATTTAACAGATGTTCTAAGCTATGCTACTAGGTTACCCCCCCACACACACACACAAAAATGTAATATAAAATGATAAACTTAACTTACATTATTAATATTATAAATCTATGTAATTATTGGTTGGCTACATTTTAGAGTACCCTTTTGTGGTTTTAGTCTTTCTTTCTTTCTTTTTTTTTTTTTTTTGAGAAAGAGTATTCTTTATTGGGAGCAGAGCACCGCATTGATGTCCAGTGGGCATCTTACAAATTATGCTCAGAAAGATAAAGGATAAAGATAAAATGGAACGTGGATTCCTCTAGGCAACATATCCAACCTCATCCCTCCGAGGGGTCTGGACATTCCCAACCTCCAGTCCCTGGAGGCAACAGTTGTTCACTAGAGATAAATCCCTAGAAGTGACTTCATGTTTTTTTGTAAAAACATTTTCTTCATATCTTTGAAGTCTTTACTTGTTACTTTTATTTCAGTTTCTCCCAAGGCCAGAACCCAGCTTCTGTACAAGTGGTCTTGATGACAGTAGCAGAGAAGTCATCTTTAGCCTTGATCAAGTTACCAGGGTTACATCATCCACCACGGTCAGTCATCCTGCTTGTGTGTATCTGAAATTCTTTTTAGTTTTTTCATTTGGCAGGGGAACTTGTTTTTTCTGGGAACCAGGTGGCTATTTGTGATATTATTTCTATGAGAAAAAATATATTTCAAATTTTAAACAAAACAAAATCAAAGAACAATGTTTTAGATCATAATGTGCTTTTAAGTTGAGAACTGCTTTTCTTTTTGATTTCTTATCTGAGAACTTACTAATAACATAATACAAGGTAATGCCCTTTAGAAATAATGTTAAACATGCAGCACATTCATCTCTAAGAACCTACTCAGCAAAGGTTGGTGCAAAAAGATTCCATTTCCGTTTATGTATGAGAATCAAAGAAAGAAGATGGGAACTATTTTTCACTAAAGCCTATAATCATTGTTCCAATTTCTGAGGGCTGGAGGGTAAACTAAAACTGTAGGATAATGAAGATTCAATATCATGACTTAAAGGAAAGAAGTTACTCTCCTATACATTCTAGGTAATTTGTCTTTTTAAAGTTTTCTAATAATAAATTTCTAATTTTTTAAAGATTAGGTAGGAATATTTTTTCACAAAGAGACAAGGCAACTTTCATCCTTTTATTTTATTTTATTTTTTTATTGAGAGGAGAGGAGGCAGAGACAGACTACCATATACACCCCTTTTGGGATCCACCTGGAAAAACCCTTATGGGGCAATGTTCTGCCCATATGGGGCATTGCTGTGTTGCTCAGCAACCAAGCTATTCTTAGCTCCTGATGCGAGGCCACAGAGCCGTCCTCAGTGTCAGGGCCAGCTTGCTCCAATTGAGCCATGGCTGTGGTAAGGAAGGGAAGAGAGACAGAGAGAGAGAGAGAGAGAGAGAGAGAGAGAGAGAGAGAGAAAGAGAGAGAGAGAGAGAGAGAGGTGAGAAGGGGAGGGGTGAAGACTGAGTCAACTGGCCACGACCACAACTTAAATCTTTTATCTGTCTTCTTTTATCTGAAGCTTATCTATATCAGGAATTTAGATTTCCTTTTTGACCCCAAAGCAGGTAGTTAAGTTTTGATTTCTATATTTAATGACTAAGAAGGCATGAGAGTTTCTAATGGTTAGTTTCATTTAGTCACAAGGGCACTATTTCTGTCTCTGTCAAGAAAGATCTAAGTGAAATTGTCAGTATGTGGGGGAAACTTGAACTATTGAACTGGATGTAATCTAATAAAAAAAGTTAACTATTTTTTTGTTAACAAAATATTCTTATTAAAAATTCTCATGCACTAAAGGGAAAAGATTTTTCATGCTCATATTTTCCTAAGCTGAGAGATGGCAAATTATGATGTCTGTGGTTTATTTATTTTCCATAAAAGATATGTACTGCCTATGGGAGCTTTTAGGAAGCATTTAAATTAGTCAGTTCTTATTGTACACAATTCAGAACCTCTTAACAATCAAATTAGAGTATTTAGTGAATGTACCTTTCAAACAATCTAATAACTGGGTTGATGATTAATTTCTAATAAAGAGTCTAAAATTATATCAACTTCTCAATGCTATTTATGACTGCATTCTGCAAGATTCATTTAAAAGCAAGAGTTAAAGGCCTGCTTACTTCTCTTAAAAAATATGAAAGTTGAAAAAGTAAATGTAACTTTTGAAGATTACTGACAATTGGAATAAAAATCTCACAGGATGTGGTAAAAAGATTTAAGTAAAAACATAATTTTTTTTACATTTGTCACACTGAGTGGTCAAAAAATTTATTCCTGACTGCACAGACATTTTTTGTGCTGTACTGTAGCATACTTTCAGGTAGAAAAGAGCCAATAAAATAAAGAGTACTCTGTAAATAAGATTAAACTCTTCTCTAACAATGCTATGGAAATTGATATATAAGTATCAAAATATTATAGGTTCATAAGCAAAAGCATAAAATGGGAGAGCATATATAGACAGAAGAGTCTCTTAGAACCACAAACTTCCTCTAAGCCCTCCAAACTCTTCTTTCCATGGGCTAGATTAAAAAATAAAGGTAACTTAAAACTACATGAAAACAGCTATGTAAACTATAAAATATAAATGGTCTGTCAGTAGGAATGTAAAAATCATAAATATCTAGTCAGAAAATAAAATCACAGAAAATATATGAGTGCCTTTTCTTGGAAAGATCATGTCTTGGAAGATGCTTAGAAAAGTGTCTGGCACATGGTAAACACTCTTAAAGATTTTGCTGTTGTTATTGTTATTATGTGTTTAAAATGGTATATATGTTTTATTTTTTAAAAGGCCAGCCTCTTCAGTAAAGAAATAGAGAGGGCTGCATAAAGGAATGGTTATGAGTAAGGTAAGGAAAAAAGATCTTTAATTATGAGCAATGTAAGTGGCCATGACACAGGAGTCTAGTTTAGGAATATGTCACTGCGTTGATCTACACGGTGATTTCAACTGATCTGAACATAGATGTCTTATTCACAGGGATCTAGTTTTGTTTTAGGAACAAGAAAAAAAGTCAGGCACACCTCTATTTTCTTGGCTTTACTTTTGGTCTGCCCTCCATGAGTTTTACTGACAAGGTCCTTCTGTGAGGAAGACTGCAGTGTTTGAAGGCTATACCGACTTTGGTCCAATGTTCAGATTTAGTATTTGGAGGTCCCAATGTATCCTGCATCTCTCTTGTCCATAGGCATAAGTCCCATTCTCCGTATCAGTTCTATCAAATCTAAAAGAAATACTTCTATTTTCCACTTGCCTTCTCATTTTTCTTCTTGTGTGGTTGGTTCAGAATTTGGGGGAAGAAAAAATAAAGGATAAAATTTATCGAGCCCTCTCTGAAAAGAAAAGTTATATTCTTTTCTATTCTTTAATAAAAACATTCAAAATAAAGAAGGAAACAGAATTTCTAGACAGAGGTTTCTCACAAGAAATTTGTAATCATTGTGTTTTATTCCTTTTATTGCTAGCAGAAGGCACCAAGATTTTGATACATGTATGAATTTAACAGCTAGAAGTCACACTTTACCAATTCCAGTGGAATGCCATGAGAGAGGTGTCTGCCATTATTTGTCTTTAAGAGTTACAACTTCTAGCATATAAATGGAAATCTGAACCAAACCTTTATTTGAAGTCATTATCTACCCAGATTGAGGAAGTACATTCTTTAGGCACAGATATGAGACCTTCATGTGCCTGGTAGATCAAACAAATAATTGTATGCTTACATCAGGGAGATGTCAGTAAGGAGGGCGTGTGAAGGACTCAGACCTGGGAAAGCTAGACATAACTTTTCTTGAAGAAATCAGACATAGTTTCTTCTGATGACACATTCCAAGAAGAACATATAAGACTTTAATTAACACCAGTTGAGAATAGGCTGGTAACAGATGGAGGACAAATTTGTAGATCCAACTGCATTTTTTTTCCTTTCACTTTGTCACATGTAAATTATTCTTTCCTTCAAAGACTACCTCAATGAACTTTTCTGTCCACCAAGCAAACAAGAGGACCTGTTTCTCTGAAAGCCACCATAGCTCTTTACTCATATGTTTTTCTTATGACAGACATGACTTTCTTTTTTTTCTCCAATTATTTGAAGGAACTATGTATCAAATGACAAATGCATGGGTGGGGGCAGTACAGACAAGCTACTGGTTTTCTACCTGAGTTTTGAACAAAGTGAGGAATAAAAATCGAGCAGATGGGAATCAAATTGCCCCTTAATTACTGGTCAAGCAGAATGTGCTTTCCAGCATTACTACCCACTTTGTCACCAACAATGCTGTTCCTGTACAATTTCTGGTGTAAAGGAAGACTCCATTCTGTGCCTCTTGTAGACAGCTAACTTCCAAGTGGAAGTGGGAGAAAGAAAATGGGCCTTCAATGCCCAGTTCCTCCCTCGCTCACACTCAGTCAGGTGACTTGTTTTAATTTTGTGGGAAAGGCTCGAGAATGAGGCTGGGTATGAGGAGTGTTAGTGATAGTCCTTCCTCATGAAAACCACATGAGGTTTGTATAAATACATAGCACTGCTTACATTTTTGGTTCCTTAACCCTTAGGACTTTATTATTAAGCCTCTGGTCACCCAAAGGTGTGTCTAATTCTTCTTTGGAAAGGTGACCATCAGCCTATTGGGAAGTCCTTCTCCTACCTTCCTGAACACTTTTATGGATTCCCCAAAGAATGCTATTGGGTGAATATTTTGTATAAGAAGGTGATGATTCAGAAATATACCAAAATAGTTCATTACTGTAAGATTTCCAAGACCACTTTGTATTCAAGACTGAAATCGCATTTCCTTTTCTATTCCCATCCCCAAATATGTCCAGCCACGTTGTCCTCATGAAAAGTCAGAATCCTTCAGTTGCTGTGTCTGGGATGTTTCCTGGAATGGGGGCAGTTCCTTCTGGCCTCTGATGTACCTTATCACTGGTATTCACGTCACAAATAATCATTACAACCCTGACTCTCACTCATGACATTTGAAAATGAGACATACATTGCCAGTGCCTAATGAGGTAGTCTCAGGAAATACATGTTGTCAGACACATTACTTTATATTGGCAAAGCAAAGATACAGTGACATCTGAGGGAAGAGTGCTAGCCAGGGAAAATCTTGATTTCTGCTTCTCCAGAGTCCCAGCCGATCTAAGCCAGTTGTCTGGAGCTCATGATCTGCAAACAAGTAATTGACAGAAATCTCCCTGCATGAGAGGTTTATTATATTTGGTGAATAAAAATTTACCTGTGCATATTGTCTTCTATCAGACTGAGTGACATTTGAGACTGATATTCAGTTAAAAAAAAACCCCATACAATTCTGGTTCCCCTTGATAGAGGTTTGTTTTGAGATATATTTTTCATGTTTACATTCAGAACCCTTTCATTTCCATTTCTCCCTTGAACCTCAGGGATATATTCTGCAAAGATTTTGCAGGAGGTATTTTTGGTCCTGTGCCTTTGCCACATGCTTCTAAAACTTTATGAATGTTTCAGGCATTGCCTGGAATAGCAACAGCAGTTAGGAGATTATGTCATTATCAAGTGAGAGATGATGGTGGCATGGATCCAGGTTGCCATAGCTGAAGTGAAGAGATGACCAGAATCTAGATGTAGATTGAAGACACAGTGACCAGGATTTGATAAAAGATTGCCTGTGTGATATGGAAAGAAAGGGAACAGAGACTAATTTTTTCTGGCCTCATCTCTGAAAAGAGTAGAGTTGCTACCTACAAAGAGTATGACTATTATCTAAAACCCACTCCAAAATGCTGTCAGTATCTTAAGCTCTGCCCTCCTGGTCTTATCCTTTTGATCTGTCCAGAAATTTTACAATTGCTCAGTATATCTGTTCATATCGTTAACGGTTGTTTCCCAGTTGCTCACACTGTGTCTTTTCTTCTTCGGTCTCTACCAGTACAGCTTCAGCAGAGTGGCAATATGGCTTCCCCTATGCCAGTGATATATTAACTATTTTCTATCATGGATCCTTTTGTGAAGTCTGATATACTCTATGGACCTCTTCTCAGAATAATGCTTTTATTTTTAATTTTTTTTATTTATTCATTTTTAGAGAGGAGAGAGAGAGGGAGAGAGAGAGAGAGACAGAGAGAGAGAAGGAGGGAGGAGCTGGAAGCACCAACTCCCATATGTGCCTTAACCAGGCAAGCCCAGGGTTTTGAACCGGCGACCTCAGCATTTCCAGGTCGACGCTTTATCCACTGCACCACCACAGGTCAGGCATAATGCTTTTAAATGCATAGACCAAAGTTCATAGAATTGTAAAGAGAACTAATCATATTAAAAAAGCAATTATCAAGGAAGATGTGTGCTTAAAATGTGTGTCATAGTTATGTATGTGATTCTTGATCAATGCATTAAATAAAGATACAACATTGAGTCCAATAACTACTGTAGTTTCAAAGTAAATGTTTATGATAAATATAAGTATTTTAAGATCCTAGCAACAGGATAATGTGATAAGAAAATTTATCTGATTTATATTGGTGACAAAGTCACAATTACTGCGGATACCACTGTGGTTTATTGTATGCAGTCATCATTGAGAAAGTGCTAAATTTCAGTTCTCCAATTGAAATTAGTTAGTAAAAATAAAATGTATTTTTTTATTTTCATCCAAGTTTATGAAAAAGTTGACCTGAACATGTGTTGTACAATGGAACATTTTAAACTTGGCAGTGAGGGAATCTTAGTATGAAGAAAGGGAAAGTAGGTTTTTCCTCAAACACCTATTAAAAACAAGGCACTACACTAGATTTTTAACATTCATCATCCTGTTTAATTGTCAAAACTAGGCTGCATGTTAGATATTGTTTCCTTTTATAGGTAGGCAATTTGAGACAGTGAGGGACAAAGTGATTTGTCCAAGTTTTTATGACTATGGGTTTTCAACCTAGGCTGTAGAGCCATGTTGCTCCTAACCCAAATAACATACACTTTCATTGAGGAATCACTATGACTTCTGAGCATTTGGGTAGAAATCTTATCTCCACAGACTGTAAATGCCTTTATCCCAGGATTCAAGTTCAAGTCCTCTCAGCAGCCCCCACCAGCTTTGCTGTGTTTCACACCTCACTTTAAGCCCATTATATTTTGATTTGTAATCACTAACATAACTGAATATCTTTAGAACCCAAAATAAATGTTAACCTATATTTTAAATACCTCAATACTTACCATGCTTATGGCAAAGCAATACAGTAGTTGATGAAGGTTTAAAGGGGAATCTGATCTCTGGCAAGATCCTGGATAAACTTAATCCTGCATTAACTACAATAAAGGAAACCATCAACAAAATGAAAAGACAACCCACTGAATGTGAGAATGTATTTTCCAATACATCTGATAAGGGCTTAATATCCAAAATGTATTAGGAACTTATAAAACTCAGCACCAAAAAAATTGAACAATCCAATTAAGAAATGGGCAAAGGAGGCCTTGGCTGGTTGGCTCAGCAGTAAAGCATCGGCCCGGGATGTGTAAGTTCCAGGTTCAGTTCCTGGTCAGGGCACACAGTAGAAGCGCCCATCTGCTTCTCCACCCTTCCCCCTCTCCTTCCTGTCTATCTCTCTCCTCGCCTCCCACAGCCAAGGCTCCACTGGAGCAAAGTTGGCCCAGGCACTGAGGATGGCTCCATGGCCTCTGCCTCAGGTGCTAGAATGACTGGGCCACAATGGAACAACGCCCCAGATGGGCAGAGCATCGCCCCCTGGTAGGCATGCCAGGTGGATCCCCGTCGGGCGCATGCGGGAGTCTGTCTGACTGCCTCCCTGCTTCTAACTTCAGAAAAATACATAAAAAAACACAAAAAAAAACAACAAAAAAACAAACAAACAAAAAGAAATGAGCAAAGGACCTGAATAGACAGTTCTCCAAAGAAGACATGCAGATGGACAATAGTCAGATGTAAAGATGCTCAACATCAATAATCATCAGAGAGATGCAAATTAAAACTATGAGATATCACTCCACACTTGTCAAACCGGCTATCATCAATAAATCAAGTGTTGGTGAGAATCTGGAGAAAAGGGAACCCTTGTGCACTGTTGATGGGAATGTAGATTGGTACAGATATCGTGGAAAGCAGTATGGAGTTATGGCAAAAAATTAAAAATAAAATTACCTTATGACCCAGCAATTCTACTTCTGGGAATATATCCAAAGAAGTTCGAAACACTAATTTGAAAGGATATACGCACCCCTGTGTTCATTGCAGCATTATTTACAATAGCCAAGATTTGAAAGGAGCCCAAGTGCCCATCAGTAGAAAAATGAACGAAAAAAGCTGTGGTACATTACACAACAGAATACTACTCAGCCATAAAAAGAGAAGGAAATCTTACCTTTTGCAACAGCCTGGATGGACCTGGAGAATATTATGCCAAGTGAAATAAGCCAGTCAGAGAAAGACAAGTACCATATAATTTCATTTATAAGTGGAATCTAATGAACAAAATAAAATAGCAAACAAAATAGAAACAGACTCGTAGATATGGAGAATTGACCGACAACTGTCATCGGTGATGGAGGTTCAGTGGCAGGGGGGTGGGGGGGAGGCTGGGTAAAAATGATGAAGGGATAAGAAAAAAGCACTCAGATAAAGACAACAGTGTGGGTTTGCAGGAGAGAAAGGGGGACAAGGGAAAGTGAAAGGGTGAAATGAGAATGAATGGTGATGGAAGGAGACTTGATTTGGGGTGGTGAACACATAATGCAATATACAGATGATGTATTATAAAAATGCACACCTGAAACCTATTTATTTATTTTTTATTTATTTATTTATTTTTTTGTATTTTTCTGAAGCTGGAAACGGGGAGAGACAGACAGACTCCCGCATGCGCCCCACCGGGATCCACTAGGCACGCCCACCAGGGGCGAGGCTCTGCCCACCAGGGGGCGATGCTCTGCCCCTCCGGGGTGTCGCTCTGTTGCACCCAGAGCCACTCTAGCCCCTGAGGCAGAGGCCACAGAGCCATCCCCAGCGCGTAGGCCATCTTTGCTCCAATGGAGCCTCGCTGCGGGAGGGGAAGAGAGAGACAGAGAGGAAGGAGAGGGGGAGGAGTGGAGAAGCAGATGGGCGCTTCTCCTGTGTGCCCTGGCCGGGAATCGAACCCAGGACCCCTGCACGCCAGGCCGACGCTCTACCACTGAGCCAACCGGCCAGGGCCTGAAACCTATTTAATTTTATTAACCAATGTCACTCCAATAAAATTAATAAAAACTAAAAAAATAATTACTAATAATATTGTGAATTAAAAGCCTTTCTGGAGGGCTTCACCATGCCAGTGCATGTATTTTGGTTTATAAATTATATACAGAAGTTGTATAGGGAACAGCATTCAAATCTCTAAATTAATGATAATCACACCAAAAAACCAAGCAAACAATAAAACAGACTAATTATTATCAACTATAATGAAAACACTACTCTTCAATCATCCTGTTGGGCAGATAAAATGTATTATGCTCACTTTGTTAAAAATGGCGCTGCCCACGTGAGGCCGTCACCCAGGTGATATTAATGTGTGTTGAGAATCCTTGTAGCCTGGGGGCTTGGTTTTGGGATTAAGCCTTTCCCACCCTTTTTGATGTGGGGCGGTACAATCCAATCATGCCTCAGAGAAGTGACTTTGTATTAGAGGCTTCCCTATTTTGTATATTGGATTAAAGGTTTTGAATCTACACTATAAAATGGGGGCAGAACGGGAGCTTGCCCTCTTGGTTCCTGGGATGATTAGCATGAGAGAGCAGAGGGAGCAGAGCAGAGAGCAGAAAGAGGCCATGTGGCCAGGAGAAGCAGCCAAGATGGCAGAGTATTGAGTGAGAAGCCAGTTTGTGCAGAGTTTGTATCTGGGATAAGGAAGGAGATGGGGAACAGAGGTGAATAAGTCTGGTGAGCTAGAAACCTTTGATTCTAGGAAACTCGGATAAGTCAGTGGCTTTGTGAGCACTGAATGTGACTGGGTTTTGGAGCCCAGTGTGTGTTTTTACTTGCCTGCCGGGTGCAAGCTAGGATTAAAGACTATGGCCCACCAGTTTGTGGCTCCGTTGTTTCTTTACCGACTGTCCGAATCCAATGCGAACCTGCATGGGCTGGGCTGCTCTGATGGTGGCCCTGGCCGTGGCCACTGGCCTTACACATCCTGATTACATAGTTTACTAAGTAAAACACAGGCTTAGAAATTTCTTTAACAGAGAGAAGTAATGGTTGTTAAGACTAAATCTTCCCTTTTTTTGTTCAAGGCTTCTAGTATATTAATTGCATCATCAGCCTATTTATTGACTTTAATGCCTTGCAGTTTGCTAAAAATGAAATTCTCTCTAGTTGCTTTAGGATTCCTTAAAATTTAATACATACAGTGATTTGGGGATAGAGAGGTTCCACTGGCCAGTTTTAATTAAAAAATACAATACAGTGAAAAATAAAACTCTAGGTTCACCAAATTACTTTTTGTTCAGTGGGGAAAAAAATCCAGATAAATCAGATTTTCTTGCATTTACTTTACTAATGAGAAAGTACAGACCAAGCAAAATAAATCTTTTCCCCCCCTTTTTTGCTGAAATGGCAATCTGTTAGCACTAGAAGTTTTATTTCTTATTGATTAGGTATTAGATATAAAGAAGATTCACTACTCTTGTGTACTTTGACTTAAAGAATGTTAACATGAGGCAATTTCAGAGTGATTTCAAATAGTTCTAAGGGTCTATCTATAAAGAATATGTGAGTTCTGTTTTGCTGCTGTTTCTTTCTACTACAGATATTCTTCAAAAAGAAGTACAATACGAAAATACAAAATTTTTCAATTTATTTTTAAAGTCCAATTCAACACTGGAAAATACATTGAAAAATAGTTTTTATTCTAATTATTTAAATCCCTCAAGCTTAATGTTTTGGTTTATTCCCAAAAAGCACAGCACATTACATTATTAAAAAAGGGTTTGGAATCTTCAATACTTAAAACAAGAAGATTTTCAAGTACATTCCTATGTGAGAAGCAGTCCCTAGACTCTGAAAAATATTTACACATACAATGTGGAACGATTCCTGAACTAGTCTTAATGTGACATTTTGAGGACCATCTTTCCATTTCTTTGCTATTTGGCAGAGTATGTGACAGAGACCAAAACCTATAATTCATCCTTATTTTTATTGTGCTTCTGTGTGATTCAATGGCTTAACACAAAGCTATCATTGTCATTCTCGGAAGAGTTCTGCCTCTACTCAGCAGTTTGATGGGCCATTAGTGAAGCCAAATTAACTAGTTCTTCTATATAGTTTGTGTTCCAGTAGAATCCCATTGTGTTACTGTGGGAAATAGGCAAGACCACCTGTGGGTTTTAGAGGTTACCAGCCAAGGCAACAGACCTCATTTGATTTAGAAACCTAATGCTATCAATTCATCCCAAGCATCCTCAGGCTAGGGAAAGAGCTGGGCTTAAGGACGGGAGACTCCTAACTGGCAAAGATTCTAGCTCATGCAGATAACAGCTTCTTTATCTATACAATTGTGAGGAAGCTCTTTCATTTAAGATGAATGCTGTGGTTCTGTAGTGAGGAAGAGTGATGATAGTTGAAGACAGTCTGAGTAAATGCCCAACACATATAAGTGCTCAATAAAGGACAGCAGTGTGGTATAGCATGGCACAGAATAAAGAGACCTGAGGTGGGCTTTTATTTTAGAAAGATGAGTCTGATAAATAGAGTAGAGTGAAGGGTGGGTGTGAGAGTATATTCTAGCAGCAGAAAAATTTTTCTGCCAGACTCTGAACGTTTAGGACAATAACCTAACACAGAAAAAGGCAAATGCTAACTTGCTTATTTGTGCTAAGGTAACTACAAAATTTAGGTCTACTGCACGTGATATTGATATTCTCAAACCTTTTTTAAAAAAATCATTCACATAGATGATATGGGGATACAACATAGAGTTCGTGATTTTTCAATGTCCTATTCACGATTGTACTGTCATGTGTCTCTCTGTCAAGAGAAACAAGGATTGTGTTTTCCTTGACACGTAAATAAATTGTGCATTCTCTAAGAGTCTAAAGGGCACTCGGATATTACTGTCATGAGCACTTTATGTAAGTGTGGCACAGAACATGGTACGTTTAAAAAAATGAAAATGTACAGGCCCACTGTACTGGGTAATCGACATTCATTTTATATCCATTTTATTTTCCAGGTGTGTCTGTTTCAAGGCCTCACTCTCCCATCCAGGGTCTCAGATGGACAAATCCATCTTTTCTTTCAGTTAGATTTAACCAGATCAATTATCGTGTCCTGCTGGCAACCAGCCCATGTCTCCCTTGCTCTGTGTTACATATGGGGCAAGGTGTTCTTTCTGGATGAGGCGTTTGTCTAGATAATTGCCTGGTCTTTAGCACGGAGCTCACCAGCTCTTTTCTCTCATTTTTGGTTATGTTTAGAAGCATACTGGAGCTACCCACTGGCACTGTTTTTCACGTGCGGTCCAGGGACAACCTGCCTCAGAATCATTTCAGCTGCTTGATAAAAATACTGATTTTGGATTTCAATTCAGACCTTTAGAGTTGCTTGGGGTGGGTTCCTGAAATCTGTATTGGATCCAGTGTTGTTGGTGATGATGAGAAGGCTCCTAGGACCCTCCCCTCCCTCTACCCCGAGGAGCTCTGAAACTCCCTGGGCACCCGCTGTGTGCTGGGTGTGGGGTTTCTGAGGGAAGAGCATGGCTTGGTTCTCTCTCTTAAGACACATATTCTATGTGGCACATGCAGCAAATGAGTCCAGATGTCCATCCCAATTCAGTAAGCAGAAGAATCAGAAAGTACAGTTGGGCCTAAGAAAGAGGAAGGAAGGGAAACTCGAGGCTCACAACTTGCCTAACTCAGAGTTGAGGGATCCAAGCTTCATAGAGTCATAAAAAAAGAACACTTGCTAGAGAAGTGATTTCAAACTTCTGATCTCAGGTACCCTTTTACATTCTTAAAAATTACTAATGATTCCCTCAAAAGCTTCTGTTTACATTTAATCTATCAGTGTTTGCTGTATTGGTAGTGAAGACTGAGGAAGACATAAATACTAATTAATTAATCGAAAATAACAAACTGAGTAAATGTCAACATAATTTGTATATTTTTATTTGAAAAAATATATTTTTTCAAAATAGAATAGTGAAAAGATGTTTGTTTTACACTTTAACAAAACTTGTCAATATTTAACTTAAGACAATTCTTTTATCTGCTTTTGCTATCAGTATGTTGCAATATGTTGTTTTGTTTGAAGTATGAAAAGGAAATGTGGCTTCATGTAGACAAATAGCTCAGAAAGGGAAAGGTAACTCTGGCTGTATGGCTCAGTGGATAAAGTGCCAACCTAGCATGCCAACGGTCATGGTTTGACCCCTGCTCAGGGCACGTATGAGAACAATCAGTGGGTACACAACTACGTAAAAAAGGGAAAATATTTTATTTATTTTTAATTGAATTTATTGGGGTGACATTAATTAAATTATATGTTTCAGGTATAAAATTCTATAATATATTATCTGTATATTGTATTGTGTGTTGACCACCCCAAGTCAAGAGAAATACTTTTTTAAGATGTTTATTGTATTGGTTTTAGAGAGAGAGAGAGGGAAGGGAGAGAGGGAGAGAGAGACAGGAACATCAGCCTGCTCCTGTATGTGCCCTGACCAGGGATTACACCGGCAACCTCTGAGCTTTGGGATGATGTTTTAACCAACTGAGCATCCGGCCAAGGCGAGAGAAATATTTTTATTGGTCATTTTAGACCATTGGATATTCTTCTCTGTTATGACACCAAAAGTTATCCAGTGGAAGTTTTTTAAACTTTGGTTACAACATGTTATGTCAAACCACATCAATGAACTTGTTTGTATTCTGCTGCATTGAAATCATGAATGGATTTTTCGACCATGTATGATTTTGTAACTTCACATACACATATTGGGAAAATACTACTTTACTATACTAAACTGCCAAATATTGACACATTTTATTTTACAATGTGGAAAACCTGCTGTGTTTATTCCTCATGTCTCCTACTTCAAAATAACACAATCTGGGTGACTTACAACAAAAATTTATGTCACTGGTCGGGAAGCTTGAAGTCAGAAAGCAAGGTGTCAGGAGGGCCACCCTCCCCCTGAAACCTATGGGGGACTCCTTCCTCCTCTCCTTCTACCCCTAGTGGTTTGTGGCAATCTTTGGAGGTCCATGCTTTGCAGGGTCATCACTCCAACCCCACATCTTCGCGTGCATCCTCCCTATGCATCTTCACATTATCTCCACTCTGTGCGTGTCTGTGACTGCATTCCCCTGTTTATAAAGACGGCAGTCAGATTGGACTAGAGCCTACCCTCGTAACCTCATTTTAACTTGCTTATTTCTATAAAGACTCTATTTCCAAATAAGGCCACATGTGAAGTACAGGAGGTTAGAACTTTAACATATCTTTTTCCAAGAGACACAATTCAACACAGCAATTGTCATCATTAACATCACCACTGAACCCAGTTCCAAAAAGTTTACAATTATAATGAAATGTTTAAACTCACAGTTTTCAAACTGTACAAGTTTTTCAAAATTCTAATTTTTGCTTGGCAGGTTGCATCCTATCATTGGCAACAAATACTATATTGTTTCCCTTGACATGACAGGCTCGCTTTTTTCATTTACAAGAAAATGTCTGCTCACTACCTGTTTCAATAGCCACAGTTTGTCAGTTGTTTTTTATAATAAAAATGGTGCTCCATAAAAAAGGACCCAGTTCAGTCTGTAACTCAGTTAGTTCCTTTTCCCTGTGCATCCTTAATGAGTCAGGCTCCTGGTTGGAAACCTAGGTGTGATTTCTCAGGCTTGACCATAGGCCATTGTAAAGTTCTTACCCCACAGGTCCCCCAGGGAAACCTGTCCTCCTCACATGACACCAGGCACACAGCCAGAGCACTGCAGTCTATGAACAGAGCTGCAGTCAACGACTGGGGCCCCTCTGATCTGCTGTGATCTTTGCATAGCATTTCCTTTCCCAGCCCAGTTGCCTCCGCCACCTTTATTCTTAGATCCCCTCATTGAGGCCTTGGGCAGAGGTGTTCCTCAGGTGCCTCTACTTATGAAGGAGGAAGGGAAATGTTTACAGATGTTTTTCCCCACTTTGACTCAGTATCAGTACTTTTCTGCTCCAAGCCCGACCCCGAGCCCTCAAGTCCTCCCTCCTGACCTCAGAATCCATAAGATAGCCTTTTGTTTGGGGCTCCTTCACAATGGAACACCTCCCCACCCGGGTCTGTGCTGATGCACCTGACCCTCAAACTGTGTACCCTTCCGGGGTGAGGGGAGAATGAAACAGTGAGTTGGCATTTTCTCCTGTTTCAGCCTCTTGCTTATATCATCGCAGTAAGTGATTACCTCTTTCATTTTTGGCTTGTTCCTTCAGGGGCAACTCTGACACATGTCAGCTCAGTTCTCTATTCTCCAGCTTAGCTGAGCTCTTGACAACAAAGAGCATTTTCTTGCACTGACTGTCATACTTTGGAGCGTAGTAAAAGTTCTTTATGTCTGCCTCTCATTTAGTCATACAGAGTATTGAAAAGCCATGTACTCATGGATTGAGTTTAATAATATTTTAATATTTTTTACTACACAATCAGGAACATCATAAGGGAACCTGGCCTTTTTTCTCATTGCAAGTACAAGCCAGTGAAGAATTTTATGACTGCTGGTACAATAGCTGCCGTGGCCTTGATTTGCTCTAAAGCACTAGGAGTTTACCAACCTTTGCTTCTGTATATTCAGTACAAATATCAATGCACTGAAAAGCAAGCAACATTTGAGTGTTACTATGAAACTGGTCTTGGCCTTGAGGGCTCCCGCAATGCTTTCAGGGACACTCCCCTACCAAAGTTCTCTGAATCGCACTTTGAAAAACTACTGTGTGAACATATTCTATGCGCTATATACAGGGTGGGGCAAAAGTAGGTTTACAGTTGTTCATATGGGAAATAATACACTAATTTTAAATAATAACATAACAATCGGGTCTGTGTTTCGCATTTACAACTGTAAAATCTGCTTTTGGTTGGCCCTGGATTCTCCCTCTCAGTAACCTAGCAGGATGGTATTACAGAAGCTGACGGGCTGAGGGCTCAGGACTTGGCAATCCAGGATATCAGCTATCCTCTCATTCCTAATATCTGGTAGTTTGACAGACTGAGTACGTACTTGATATTCAATTTCAGCTGCAAAAGCTAGGCATACTCAAGAGTACAGAGCAAAATCCCTGAACCAAGAAAGAGTCTGATATGGATTTGTTTTTCTTCTGCCCAAGACAAAACAAGAGAAGGTATACTATCTTTTTCCTGTGCACTTAGTTCCATGTGGAGATCGCAGAGCATGTGCGACAAGAGGGATACTCTGGCAAGTATCTCATACAGGCAAGTTTAGGGATACTGGCTTTCCTAGAGACCAACGCAAAGTCTTTTAGGGATCTCAAATTGCAGCTGCCACTTCCATTTGCAGTGTCTCTCCTGCAAAATCTTTGGGAACCTGCAATGACAGTAGTTGCCAGTGGTCTACAATGAATGTGTACGATAAAGATAGAGCTGACAAAGAAATAGGAGGGAGTTTTTGTCTTCTATTAATATTTGTAAAACAAAAATAGTCATTCTACCTCCTTGCTTATAATCCTCATGAGTGGTTAAGGTGACAGTTATACCTAATGGAGAGCACAGCACAAAACTCTTTGCCGACCACTTCAGCCCTGATTCTCTTTCCAATTTCATCCAGTTGGGGTTCCCCTATCTGGCCAGCAGTAGTGACTGTCGCAGCCATGCACATGCAGGTTCCCATTAGATTTGGGCAGACAGTAAAGAAACAGTAGAGTCAAAAAATGGTGGGCCATTTGTTTATTCAAGTCACATACTGGCCAATGAGCAAACACACAGGGAAAAGCACTTCCCTTTCACACAGAGCTCACAAAGCTACTGACACATTCTCCAGTTCCACAACCAGGAGAATCTTCTCAGGTTTTTCCTAGAATGAAAGGCCCTCCCCCCACCCCAGTCTCAACAGGAATTCACAAAAGCCCTCACTTCTATTTCTCATCTCCTTCTCTTTTTTAAAAACAAAATACAGTATATTTAGCATAACAATGGCCCTTCCCAAGCAGGAAGGTAATTAGCAATTTCACAGATCACATACCTGATGCTGCCCAGTGCCATTTTTTTACAATAAAAGTGAGCAAACTCAAAAAATACAAATTTTACAAACTCATTTGCCCAACACCAGCTACCCTGGCTTTCTATGTGTCAGCTACTCAGAGCAGGGCAATTCACATTTTCTCACATTTTTCCATCATTACTTATCCTGTCCTTCTGCCTGTCATGGCTTTCTTCTATCTTCCTTGACCTCCTTATTTGGCCAAACTCTAAGTTGTCCTCCAGGACTCAGCTCATGCCCATTGAAAGTCTTTCTGGTGCCTGAAATTTTGATTTTGTACACATTTTAACATATGAAGTGCTTGTGACTCTAAAGTGTTTTCCAACACCAGCAACCAAGTTTCTGACCCTTCAGACACCAAGCGGGTATCCTACGATTAAATCTGGTTCTGACACTAACTACTGGATTTAGCATCAGATCCCACAAGTTAAAAGGCTCAGTCCCAGACTGTCCCCACTTCAGACACCAATTGCAAGCCCCAGGCCACCCATCCTTCTTACAGACCAGTTATAAATTAGGGGGTTTCAATGACTGCTTCCTCCGTTTTAATAATTTGCTGAAACAGCTCACAGAAATTAGGGAGGCAATTTATTTATGCTTTTTGGTTTATTATATAGGCCAAGTAAATGACTAGATGAAGAGGTGTATAGGCGAGGTCTGGAAAGGTCCTTGAGCATATAGGCGCTGTCTCAGTACAGTTGGGGTATGCCATCATCCCATATGCAGATGTGTTCACCAACTCCAAAGCTCTGTGGGTCCCATTGTTTAGTATTTTTTTATGGAGATTTTATTATAAAGGCATGATTGATAACTTGTTGGCCATTGCTGATGAACTCAATCTTCAGTCTATCTCTCTCCCCGGAGGTTTGGTCTAGAAGTTTCAAGGTTGTAATCAGGTTTGGATTTTCTAGTGATAAAGCTACCAAGAAAATGCCAAAAGTCATCTCATTAGAAAAAAAGGTACTCTTATTACCCTTATTAGTCAGAAAAATTCCAAGGATTTGAGGAACTCTGTGCTAGAACCAGGGACAAAGACCAAATACCGGGGATCCTCGGGTTACGACAGTCTCGACATATGACATTTCAAGTTTACAACACTTACTCCCATAAAAACTTTAAAAAATTGAGATGTGAGTGTTTCCACTTCTGCTTTTAGTGTCGTACTTATTATGAACTATATGAACGAACTAATTGGTCGTGCGAGAGTAATGCACGTATGCGCAATTAGGAATGCGCAGTAATGCAGCGTATGAGGAAGGGAGTTGGACTTTTTCTGTGGCTTGTGTTTTATGTTCTAGATTATGATTTTATAACTGTATTAGGATAGGTAAGTGACTTGGGCTAGGGTGTGTTTCGATTTACACCATAATTCGAGTTACATTACTGTCGTAGGAATGGAACTGTGTTGTAACTTGAAGACTCCCTGTACATTTTTATGATATCAAAGACCCTAAAAGCCAAAGCATTATACTTCATCTGTATCATTTACTCAATTCTTCACTCAACCCATTCCAATATTTCTTTATATAAGATCAGGGCTCAGGAATGGGGTGGTGTTGAGACATGAGATGAAGTTCAAGGATATGATGAAGGAGTCTATAACATACATTGTTAGATAATTTTGAAAAAATAAAAATTAAATATACAATTTAGACTATAGAATGTTTATAGTCTTTAATAGTTGCATCTAGCCTTCTTGCTTTATTTGACAGGCTGGTTTAGTCATTGTATCTGCATCCTGGGCATACTGCTGTCATAGCACTTACCACATGGTATCTTAATTTTTTACTTATTTGCTTATTCCAGCAGGTTTTAAGAAAGAAGTCTCTCCTTGTAATTTTCCCCCAATCTAGGAATAATTCACATTCTCAACTTCCTACCTTAACCTCTGCCCCATATATAAACCTATCATAGCACCTATAACATATTATGGTGATTATATATTTACATATTTCAAAATTTAGTTGCTAGATCATTAGCCAATTGATGATTGGATCACTATTTATTGGTCTTATGTTTCCAGTGTTGACATTTTGTCAATACAAGGGGTCCTCCGGTTATGACACAGTTCCATTCCTATGACAGTGATGTAACCTGAATTTTGGTGTAAGTCAAAACACACCCTAGCCTAAATCACTTACCTATCCTAACACAGTTATAAAATCATAATCTAGAACATAAAAACACAACAAAGCCACAGAAAAAGTCCAACTACCTCACTCAATATGTTGCAATACTGAGTATTCTTCTGCTGCGCACAACCAAACTAGTTCGCCCATGTAGTCTGTAAGTATGATGCTAATGGCATAAGCCAAAACACTCACATCTCAATTTTTGTAAGTTTCTATGGGAGTGAATGTCGTAAACTAGAAACATTGTATGTCGAGACTGTCATAACCTGAAGACCCCCTGTATTTGTTTAATGTTGGAATTACATGGGCTGAGTGTTTGCTTGTCTAATGTCATCACCTCCAACTTATCTTTTCTGTCACATACTCAGCTCCCTATACATGCTTTATATCTACACTACTGTAACACAACCCATCTTTGCTTCTTGGATATATGGACAACTATCTTCCCAAACTTCCTATGTAACTCTGTGCTTCTTTCCTGCCTCATCACTGACAACTCTATATTATCATATTATTTATTTACTCAGATTAATGCATATTAATTACCTACTATCAGACCTGTAAACAAAGGCTAACTTAAAAGGGCTTTTCAACATTGATCTCTGCTATGGACTCTGATAGCCTCTGGGTAACTCCAGTACTGAAGGCCATGGAGAAGCTGGATAGTTGGGCAGTACTGAAATCTGCTATAAATACACAGATGCATTCTCCTGGAGCATCCAGAGACTAGCCTATGTAAAAGTTATGTAACTTCTTTGTCTCACTAATAGTTCTAAAGGTCAGCACCAAATTTAAAAACATCCAACAACAACAACAAACCCCCCCCAAAAAAAACCCATCTAACAGTAATATGACAGCCACAGTATTTCTGATAAAGAATGTGTGGTTTGTACAAAATCATCATTATACTTCATTATATAGCAATTAATTATATAGTCAAGGTAACATTGTTTATAAGACTGCATCTAAATAGCATTAATGGGTAATTTTCTCTTGAGGCTTGTTCACTTCTTTTTGTTCTTTCAATATTTTTTTATTTATTATCTGTTATATTCCAGATGTTGTTTTAGTGATCAAGCACTTTTCTTGCCCTCCAGGAGTTCACAGTATGGTTGGCAAAACACACACACACACACATATATTTCATTATATTCTAATGCAATAGTTTCCACAATATTTACTCACATATTCATTCAGCATATATTGTTGGAGCCTCTACTCTGTGCCAAACATTGTTGTGATATTAATAAATCATAACTCTTATACTTAGAACTTACACGGTTTAAAAATATTTTATTAGTCATTTCTGTTAAATCTCATTCCTTTTTATTAATAGCTTCAAAGATAAATGAAATCTTAGTATATAAGTAAAAATGAGTTTAAAAGTTTGGTAATATTTTTATTAAAATTTTTTTAGATCTTCATACATACTGTAAGAGAGAAAACGGTCTTATTGAAGAATTATTCAATTCTGTTATTCAAAAGATGACTATAATAGCATTTGTCTGAGTCCTAAAAAAAGAAAATTATTTTAGTTTTACATGGATTCTGGAAAATGTGGAAAAAAGTGTTTTACTTGTATGAATGAGGTAGTATTGCTATGTTCTTCAGAAGATTTTGTTAGTTTGGCATTAGGACAAATGTTTATATTACTTAATTTACCAATAAAGATTATAATTCTCCATGCTCTCAGCAAGAAAGTGTTTGAGGAGTACAAACAAAATTAAGGAAGATTTCAAATAAGATGGAGAAGAGAGTGCATGCATATGGCTATGGACTGTTACTTCCTTATAGAAAAAAAGAATAAAAAAGAGCCTAGTATCTTGTCAATGTATATACTTATGTCTGTGTCAAAGGAAAGTTCCAGTAGGAAAATAGTGGTTATTTTTTCTCCCAGTGAGAAAGAACAGTTTTAAAGTAAAGAAGTGAAAATTGACTCAATAACTCAGAATAAAAAAAAAAAATCATCATTGCCTGAACCATTGAGAGGATCAAAACTGGAAACCTGGGAGCTCTCTAGCGGCAACATTCTCTTTTGAAAGTGAGGCCTCTGAGCCTTAACCCTTTGAGTATTACGAACGTTCATGTACGTCCTCGTGCCTCCTGACCATCCAGAATATGATTTACTTTAAAAATGTGTATGGCAACATTAAAAAAAGGCAAATATATGTTCTTCTTGTTTCCATAAATTGGATATCAAACAAACATGATTTTAAGTTAATAAAAGTGGAACCGGAACTAATTTAATTTTTTGAAAAAAAAAGTAACTCAATCCCGGGGGTCAGCGAGCATGAAAAAAACTCAGTACTGAAAGGGTTAAAGTGAGGGAAGACTTCTAATAGAATTCTTCATTACAGACAAAACAGGGTAAGTCACACATTGTGTTGAATATTTATTTTTAATCTATTATGTTATTAGAAAATAAAAACGACTCTTAAGTTCTAAGCCATAGATTTGCGAGAGTACCATATTCAGGAAAACAATTTCCCAGAGTGTAAGAAAATAGAACATTACTTCTAAGGAGATAATTGACATTCTGGAGTAAATTAATTTTAAATGGGAGTTGTTAATCTGAAGTTCAATATTCCCATGTTTATAAACAATAGATTTACCCACTAAATATTATAACTCTTACGATTTTTAATAATTTTTCATAATTATTATTTTTTTTAAATAATTTTATTTTTTTAATGGGGCAACATCAATAAATCAGGATACATATATTTAAAGATAACAAGTCCAGGTTATCTTGTCTTTCAATTATGTTGCATACCCATCACCCAAAGTCAGATTGTCCTCTGTCACCTTCTATCTAGTTTTCTTTGTGCCCCTCCCCCTCCCCCTTTTCCTCTCCTTTTCCCCCCTCCCCCTCGTAACCACCACACTCTTATCAATGTCTCTTAGTTTCACTTTTATGTCCCACCTATGAATGGAATAATGCAGTTCCTGGTTTTTTCTGATTTACTTATTTCGCTTCGTATCATATCAAGATCCCACCATTTTGCTGTAAATGATCTGATGTCATCATTTCTTATGGCTGAGTAGTATTCCATAGTGTATATGTGCCACATCTTCTTTATCCAGTCATCTATTGACGGGCTTTTTGGTTGTTTCCATGTCCTGGCCACTGTGAACAATGCTGCAATGAACATGGGGCTGCATGTGTCTTTACGTATCAATGTTTCTGAGTTTTTGGGGTATATACCCAGTAGAGGGATTGCTGGGTCATAAGGTAGTTCTATTTTCAGTTTTTTGAGGAACCACCATACTTTCTTCCATAATGGTTGTACTACTTTACATTCCCACCAACAGTGGATGAGGGTTCCTTTTTCTCCACAGCCTCTCCAACATTTGCTATTACCTGTCTTGCTAATAATAGCTAATCGAACAGGTGTGAGGTAGTATCTCATTGCAGTTTTGATTTGCATTTCTCTAATAGCTAAAGAAGATGAGCATCTTTTCATATATCTGTTGGCCATTTGTATTTCTTCCTGGGAGAAGTGTCTGTTCATATCCTCTTCCCATTTTTTTATTGGATTGTTTGTTTGTTTGTTGTTGAGTTTTATGAGTTCTTTGTATATTTTGGATATTAGGCCCTTATCTGAGCTGTTGTTTGAAAATATCATTTCCCATTTAGTTGGCTTTCTGTTTATTTTGTTATCAGTTTCTCTTGCTGAGCAAAAACTTCTTAGTCTGATGTAGTCCCATTCATTAATTTTTGCCTTTACTTCTCTTGCCTGTGGAGTCAGATTCATAAAATGCTCTTTAAAACCCAGGTCCATGAGTTGAGTACCTATGTCTTCTTCTATGTACTTAATTGTTTCAGGTCTTATGTTTAGATCTTTGATCCATTTTGAGTTAATTTTAGTACAGGGGGACAAACTGTAGTCCAGTTTCATTCTTCTGCATGTGGCTTTCCAGTTTTCCCAGCACCATTTGCTAAAGAGGCTTTCCTTTCTCCATTGTGTGTTGTTGGCCCCTTTATCAAAAATTATTTGACTATATATATGTGGTTTTATTTCTGGGTTTTCTATTCTGTTCCATTGGTCTGAGTGTCTATTTTTCTGCCAATACCATGCTGTTTTGATTGCTGTGGCCCTATAATATAGTTTGAAGTCAGCTGAGGTTGCGCGCGGGCTCATCTGGCTTGAGCAAAGAGCTTGCCAGCTTGGACCCACGGTCGCTGGCTCCAGCAGGGGGCTACTCGGTCTGCTGAAGGCCCGTGATCAAGGCACATGTGAGAAAGCAATCAATGAACAACTAATAAGTCGCAACGCGCAACGCAACGAGAAACTGATGATTGATGCTTCTCATCTCTCTCTGTTCCTGTCTGTCTGTCCCTGTCTATTTCTGCCTCTGTTAAAAAAAGAATTCCCTTCCGTGCCTGACCTGTGGTGGTGCAATGGGATAAAGCATCAACCTGGAATGCTGAGGTTGCCGGTTCGAAACCCTGGGCTTGCCTGGTCAGGGCACATATGGGAGTTGATGCTTCCTGCTCCTCCTCTTTCTCTCTGTCTCTCTCTTTCTCTCTCCTCTCTAAAAATGGAAATAAAGTCTTTAAAAAAAAAAAAAAAAGCCTGACCTGTGGTGGCGCAGTGGATAAAGCGTTGACCTGGAAATGCTGAGGTTGCCGGTTCGAAATCCTGGGCTTGCCTGGTCAAGGCACATATGGGAGTTGATGCTTCCAGCTCCTCCGCCCTATCTCTCTCTCTCTCTCTCTCTCTCTCTCTCTCTCTCTCTCTCTCCCCCTCTCTCTCTCTCCTCTCTAAAATGAATAAATAAAATTAAATTAAAAAAAATGTAAAAAAAAAAAAAAAAAAAGAAGTCAGGTATTGTAATGCCCCCAGCTTCATTCTTTTTCTTTAGGATTGCTTTGGCTATACGGGGTTTTTTATAGTTCCATATAAATCTGATGATTTTTTGCTCTATTTCTTTAAAAAATGTCATTGGAAGTTTGATGGGGATTGCATTAAATTTGTATATTGCTTTGGGTAATATAGCCATCTTGATTATATTTATTCTTCCTAACCAAGAACAAGGTATATTCTTCCATCTCATTATATCTTTTTCGATTTCCCTTAATAATGGTTTATAGTTTTAATTATATAAGTCCTTTACATTCTTTGTTATGTTTATTCCTAAGTATTTTATTTTTTTTGTTGCAGTCGTGAAGGGGATTATTCTTTTGAGTTCGTTCTCAATTGTTTCATTGTTGGCATATAGAAAGGCTATTGACTTCTGTATGTTAATTTTGTATCCTGCGACCTTACTGTATTGGCTTATTGTTTCTAGTAGTCTTTTTGTGGATTCTTTGGGGTTTTCAATATATAGGATCATATCATCTGCAAAAAGTGATACCTTTACTTCTTCTTTTCCGATATGGATGCCTTTTATTTCTTTGTCTTGTCTGATTGCTCTGGCTAGAACCTCTAGTACCACATTAAATAAGAGTGGAGAGAGTGGACAACCCTGTCTTGTTCCTGATTTAAGGGGGAAAGCCTTCAGTTTTGTGCCATTTTATATGATGTTAGCTGATGGTTTATCATATATGGCCTTTATCATGTTGAGATATTTTCCTTCTATACCCATTTTGTTGAGAGTCTTAAACATAAAATTGTGTTGTATTTTATCAAAAGCCTTTTCTGCGTCTATTGATAAGATCATGTGGTTTTTGTTCTTTGTTTTGTTGATATGGTGTATTACGTTAACCGTTTTACGTATGTTGAACCATCCTTGAGATTCTGGGATGAATCCCACTTGATCATGATGTATTATTTTTTTAATATGTTGTTGTATTCGATTTGCTAGTATTTTGTTTAGTATTTTAGCATCTGTATTCATTAGAGATATTGGTCTGTAGTTTTCTTTTTTTGTGCCATCCTTGCCTGGTTTTGGTATGAGGGTTATGTTGGCCTCATAAAATGTGTTTGGAAGTATTGCTTCTTCTTCAATTTTTTGGAAGACTTTGAGTAGAATAGGAACCAAGTCTTCTTTGAATGTTTGATAAAATTCGCTTGTATAGCCGTCAGGGCCTGGACTTTTATTTTTGGGGAGGTTTTTAATGGTTTTTTCTATTTCTTCTCTACTGATAGGTCTGTTTAGGCTTTCTGCTTCTTCTTGACTCAGTCTAGGAAGGTTGTATTGTTCTAGGAATTTATTCATTTCTTCTAGGTTGTTGAATTTAGTGGCATAAAGTTTTTCATAGTATTCTACAATAATTCTTTGTATATCTACAGTGTCCGTGGTGATTTCTCCTCTTTCATTTTGGATTTTGTTTATATGAGTTCTTTCTCTTTTTTCCTTGGTAAATCTTGCCAAGGGTTTGTCAATTTTGTTGATCTTTTCAAAGAACCAGCTCCTTGTTCTATTAATTTTTTCTATAGTTTTTCTGTTCTCTAATTCATTTATTTCTGCTCTGATTTTTATTATCTCCTTTCTTCGGCTGGTTTTGGGTTGTCTTTGTTCTTCTTTTTCTAGTTCCTTAAGGTGTGAAGTTAAGTGTTTCACTTGGGCTCTCTCTTGTTTGTTCATATATGCCTGAAGTGATATGAACTTCCCTCTTATTACTGCTTTTGCTGCATCCCATAGATTCTGATATGTGGTATTGTCATTTTCATTAGTCTGTATATATCTTTTGATCTCTGCACTTATTTCTTCTTTGACCCATTCATTTTTTAAAAGTATGTTGTTTAGTTTCCACATTTTTGTGGGATTTTTTCCTCTTTTTTGCAGTTGAATTCTAGTTTCAAGGCTTTATGATCAGAAAATATGCTTGGTACAACTTCAATTTTTCTGAATTTGCTGATGTTGTTTTTGTGGCCCAACATATGGTCAATTCTTGAGAATGATCCATGTACACTGGAGAAAAATGTATACTCAGTCAATTTGGGATGAAATGTCCTGTAGATGTCTATCATATCCAGGTGCTCTAGTGTTTTGTTTAAGGCCACTATATCTTTGTTGATTCTCTGTTTGGATGACCGATCTAGAGCCGTCAGCGGTGTATTGAGGTCTCCAAGTATGATTGTATTTTTGTCAGTTTTTGTTTTAAGGTCAATAAGTAGCTGTCTTATATATTTTGGTGCTCCTTGGTTTGGTGCATATATATTAAGAATTGTTACGTCTCCTTGATTCAGTGTCCCCTTAGCCATTATGAAATGGCCATTTTTGTCTCTGAGTACTTTTACTGTCTTGTAGTCAGCATTATCAGATATGAGTATTGCTACGCCTGCTTTTTTTGGATGTTATTTGCTTGGAATATTGTTTTCCAGCCTTTCACTTTGAATTTGTTTTTGTCCTTGTTACTTAGATGAGTTTCATGTAGGCAACATACAGTTGGATTTTCTTTTTTAATCCATTCTGTTACTCTGTGTCTTTTTATTGGTGAGTTTAATCCGTTTACATTTAGTGTAATTATTTACACTTGTGAGTTCCCTATTGCCATTTTATAGATTGCTTTCTGTTATTTTTGTGTCTTGTTTGATCCTTCTCTTTCGTTTTTCTTTCTTCTGTTTTTATTTGGTTGTATTTCATACATCTTTCCTCTGTTGCTATCTTTTTTATCTCATGTGCTTCTGTGGTGGTTCTTTCAATGGTGGTTACCTTTGAGTAATGAAAAGGGTTCCTACCCTGTTCATTGTAGCGAACTATTTTGTGAGTACTTTTGCACTCCATCGTCCTTTGCTACTGTTAATCTCCATCTTCTCCCCCCCCCCTTTCTTTTTGTTGTTGTCACAGTTTAAATTTGGTTTTATTGTGTTCTTCTTGGAGATTTTACTTGTGGCTCTGTTTTTTTTTTTTGTTCTTTGTATCTAATTGGAGAACCCTCTTTAGTAATTCCTGGAGTGGGAGTTTTCTGATGATAAATTCCCTCATCTTTTCTGTATCTGTGAATGTTTTTATTTCTCCTTCATATTTGAAGGATAGCTTTGATGGGTATAGTATTCGTGGCTGAAAGTTCCTCTCTTTCAGGACTTTAAATATTGGGGTCCACTCTCTTCTAGCTTGTAGAGTTTCTGCTGAGAAATCTGATGATAATCCAACGGGCCTTCCTTTATATGTTGTATTTTTCTTTTCCCTGGCTGCCTTGAGAATTTTTTCTTTGCTGTTGGTTTGTGCCAATATCATTATGATATGCCTTGGAGTAGGTTTGTTTGGGTTAAGAAAACTCGGAGTTCTGTTTGCTTCTTGAACTTGAGGGTTTAGTTCTTTCCACAGGCTTGGGAAGTTCTCATCTATTATTTGTTTGAGTATGTTCTCCATTACATTTTCTCTCTCTTCTCCCTCTGATATACCTATTATTCTTATGTTATTCTTTTTGATGGAGTCAGATAATTCTTGTAGGGCTATCTCATTTTTTTAAATTTTTGAGTCTCTTTCTTCTTCTCTCTGTTGTGCCTCAAGTTGCTTGTCTTCTATTTCACTAATCCTCTCTTCTATCTGACCTGTTCTATTAGCTAAGCTTGTTACTTTGTTTTTCAGCTCGTGAATTGAGTTTTTCATCTCTGTTTGATTTGTTTTTATAGTTTCAATTTCCTTGGACATATATTCTTTGTGTTCATCGAGTTGTTTTCTGAGCTCCCTAAATTGCCTTTCTGTGTTTTCTTGTATATCTCTGAGGATTTTTAGGATTTCTATCTTGAATTCTCTGTCATTTAGCTCCAAGGTTTCCAATATATTAAATTTTTTCTCCATAGATTTTTCCTCATGTAGCTGTGTTACCTCTCTTTCTTTTGTTTCCATGATACTCGATTTTCTCTTCCTTAATGGCATCTGAGGGGGGTTTTGTTGATAGTATTAATGAGATTTAATAAAGAATAAAAAGTTAAAAAAATAAAAAATCAAAAAGTTGGTTTTTTTAAAAAAAATTAATAATGAAATAAAGAAAAATAAAATAAAAATTAAAAAAAAGGAAATTATTCCCCCCCTCCTTTTTTCCTCTCCTCTCCTCTCTCCTCTTTCTTGAGAAAATCTTGTGGTGAACTGTGAATTATATTGTATTAAATAGAACAAACAATGCCTGTAATGGAGGGCCTGAATTGGGGAAAAGTAATAAAGGGGCAAAAAAAATAAAAATAAAAAAGTGGGGTATGGACCCAAAAAAAGCAAATAATGAAAAAATTTGGATCAAGAATAAAATGATTTGCGTTTAGGTGTTGGTGACTAAGAGTTATGATGAGAGGAATAAGAAGGAAACAGGAAAATGGGGGGACAAATTAAAAAATTACTATTTAGTGGAACAAGAGCTTGATAAAATGGATAGCCAGGGATGGGAGCACTGCTAGTGAGTTAAAAAGGTGAAGTAAAACCCCCCTAAAATGCCACAAACATAAGTTTGAGTCCCAGATAAGATAATTTGTTTGTTATTGAGGTTTGAATGAGAGGAGACGTAAAGGAGAAAGGAAGAAATTAATATAGAGGGAGAAAAGAAAGAGAGAGAGAGAAAAAAGAGAGGGAACCACTAAAAGAAGAAAAAAGTGGAGAGAGAGAGAGAGAGAGAGAGAGAGAGAGTTAAGGGTTTTGGAGTGCAACCCTCATAGAGAGAAAGGAATAGGAAAGAAAAGATAATGGGAGATGTAACACTTATGGGGAGTGTAGTTCAAGGAGAGGAGAGAGTAAGACCGGTAGAGAGTTAAACGACCAAATTGGAGGAGGAAAAAAAAATCAAGGATGAAGATAAGAGAAACAAATGAACAAATATAATAAAATGGGATAGGTTATAAAGTCTGCGGATTATTCTTGATTTTGAGAGGTTATCTTCTTGCTTTTTCTTTTCTCTCCCTCTTCCTGGTCGGTGACTCTGCACCCTGGGTTCTGCCCCTTTGGCATGCTCAGGTAGAGGTTTGCAGTTGATAAGTTTCTATGGCGATGTCATGTATTGTGCTTCAGTCTCATTGGCAGTCGAGACTCATTAGCATTTATAGGCTCCGACAGTGAGAGAGTCCGTGTTCCTGGAGCCTCTCTCCTAGTCTTTCCTTCCTCAATTAGTAGCCTGATAATCCAGCTATGGGGTTGCTGCTGCCTCTGCCTGGATAGTAAGAGGCTCAAAGAGCTGGCAACTCCCCACTCTATTTCCACTCAGCGCAGGGCTCTGGGTAAGGCTTAGTCAGTCAGAGCCGCTAGCATAATCAGGCGGGGCTTCCGCCCACTCAAAGACCTCTGGCTCTGCCACTCTGTCCGGTAACACTGGCGGCCACCCACTCCCGGGGCGCTTGGAGGAAACTCTTGCTCATTATCTGTGCGCGCAGACCAGAATGTCAGACCGGAAGTCTCATCCTCTGAGTGAACCCCCCCCCCGCACTGAAAAGTTCCAGCATTGGAATTGGCTCTCGCTCCGTCCCCGTTTGCGACTTTTTCAAGGCGGTGGGGCGGCCTGAGACTCCGCCCTTGTCCCACACAAAGGCCCCTGACTCTGCCCCTCCGTGGGACAACACGGGCTCCCACTCCCGAGGTGCTGGGTGGAGTCTCCTGCCCACTCTCTGTGCGCGCAAACCAGGATGTCAGGTCGGAAGCCTTGCCCTCTGAGTGAAACCCCCCGCCCGCACTGAAAAGTTGCAGCATTGGAATTAGCTCTCGCTCCCTTCCCGTGCGCGGCTCCCTCAGGGCGCTAGGGCTGCCTGAGATTCCACTTTAGGCCCACACAAAGGCCCCTGACTCTGCCCTTCTGTGGGATAACACGGGCAGGCACTGCCGAGGCACTTGGAGGAATCTCTCGCTCACTATCTGCACGCGCAGACCAGGATATCAGACCAGCGGCCTCACTCTATGAGTGAAACCCCCGCTCGTACGGAAAAGTTCCAGCTTTGGAATTAGTTCTCGCTCCCTCCCCATGTGCGGCTCTCCCAGGGCGCTGGGGCGGCCAGGAGGCTTTCAGCCCACACAAAGGCCTCTGACTCTGCCTCTCTGTGGGACAACAGGGGCGCACACTCCCGGGGCTTTGGAAGGAATCTCTCGCCCACTATCTGCGCGTGCCGACCAGGAGATTGGGTAAAATGGCTGCCCCGCTTCTCTTTCTTTGTCTGGGTTTGGCGCGAGTGTTAGCTGTATTGCCCGGGTTGTCACAGGAATAGTTTTTCCTCGGCTTGGATCTCCGTGCCACAGCCTGGTTCGGCTGTTTGTGCCTCGGCCTGGATCTATTCACCCCCTTTGCCCGCCTTAGTTTCTATATTCTCAGTTTCCAGTGAAAGCCGCCCTGTTTAATTTAGTGAGGAAGGCGGAGCATTTCTTACTCCCTACTTCCTTCGGGGTTTGGTTATATATTTAGCCAATTTTTCGCTCGATCATACCTTTGGGTGTATTGCGAAACATCTGGAGGCTCCAAGGATAGGTTTTTCTGTTTCTGGTTGAAGATCTTGTTGAGTTTTGGGGGAGATTTATCAGTATCGCTTCCTACCCCGCCATTACTCTGACATCATCCTAAAATCTTTTGTCTGTATCTACTTGCCCAACCCCCTCATCCAATCTTAAAAAGAATAAAAAATCCTAGCTTTGAATCACCCCAAGAATATAACTACAATATTGTGTGGAATAGTTTATTCCACGTTCCACATATAACTGTTTCAGAGTAACAGTGCCAACCTGGCAGCTACTAATACTACTGTCAATATTATAATTAATGAAAAAATTTTACAATTTTATTTACTTTACAGTGTTTTTTGTTGTTGTTGTTTTTTGTTTTGTTTTTTTTTTTGTATTTTTCCGAAGCCAGAAATGGGGAGGCAGTCAGACAGACTCCCGCATGCGCCCGACCGGGATCCACCCGGCATGCCCACCAGGGGGCGATGCTCTGCCCATCCAGGGCGTCGCTCTGTTGCAACCAGAGCCACTCTAGTGCCTGAGGCAGAGGTCACAGAGCCATCCTCAGCACCCGAACCAACTTTGCTCCAATGAAGCTTTGGCTGAGGGGGGAGAAGAGAGAGACAGAGAGGAAGGAGAGGGGGAGGGGTGGAGAAGCAGATGGGCGCTTCTCCTGTGTACCCTGGCTGGGAATCGAACCCGGGACTCCTGCACGCCAGGCCGACGCTCTACCACTGAGCCAGTGTTTTTTAATCCTTAAATTATATCTCAATAGGTGGTGAAATTATTGTTTTAATGTCACATGGAACATTTTCTTTCTTTGTGATTATACCACCAGTTAGATGTACATTTAGTGTTTTTGTTGTTTGATTTTATTTAAATTAAATTTATTAAGGTGACATGGGTAACATTATTCAATAAAATTATTGTAGACTTTAAGCATACAATTCTATGATATATCATCAGTATAAAGCACTATTATTATCACCCAAAGTCACCTTCTGTCACCATATATTTGACCCCTTTTACCCTTTACTATCCCCCCCCCCTCTGGTAACCACTATACCATTATCTTTGCTTATGGACTTTTAAAAAAAAAAACTTAAACTTTTATTTTTCAATTACACTTTGCATTCAGTATTATTTTGTATTAGTTTCAGGTGTACAACATAAGAATTAGACAATTATATACTTTACAAAGAGTTTCCCATTATTTCCTGGGTGAAAGAGGGATTAAGAAGTACAAATTAGCCTGACCAAGCAGTGGTGCAGTGGATAGAGCATTGGACTAGGATGTGGAGGACCCAGGTTTGAGACCCTAAGGTTGCCACCTTGAGCGCGGGCTCATCTGGTTGAGCAAAGCTCACCAGCTTGGACCCAAGGTCTCTGGCTTGAGCAAGAGGTTACTCGGTCTGCTGAAGCCCCACGGTCAAGGCACATATGAGAAATCAATCAATGAACAACTAAGGTGTCGCAACAGAAAACTGATGATTGATGCTTCTCATCTCTCTCCGTGCCAGTCTGTCTGTCCCTATCTATCCCTCTCTCTCTGTCTCTGTAAAAAAAAAAAAAGAAGTACAAATTAGTAGTTAATAAAGTACAGTATAGGGTATATAGCCAATAATATTTCAATAACTATTTTTGGTGCCAGGTGAGTACTGGAAATAATTTTGATTTCTTTTATTTTCTGTTTTTAAGAATTCTAAGGCCCTGGCAGGTTTTCTCAGTAGTTAGAACTTCAGCCTGGTGTGCAGAAGTCCTCATTTGATCCCCAGTCAGGGCACACAGGAGAAATGACCATCTGGCTTCTCTTCCCCTCCATCTCCCCCTTCTCTCCCTCTTCCCCTCTCTCAGCCAGTGGCTCGATCAGTTTGAGCATCGGTGCCCCAGGTGCTGAGGATACCTCAGTTGATCCAAGCATCGATCCCAGACAGGAGTTGCCAGATAGATCCTGATCGAGGAGCACAAGGGAGTCTGTCTCTCTGACTCCCCTCCTCTCACTTAAAAAAAGAATGTAAAAAATTATAATTTTATCTTATAAGGGCCAAGTTTAATCTTTAATATTTTTAGGTGAGGAGCAAGTTAAAGAAATTGGGGTAATAAAAATCTAGGTCCAGTGAAGTCTAATAAATCATCCAAGTCAAACAGCTAAAACCTGAACCTACATTTCTGCAGAAAGCCAATGTTTTTTTTTTTTAGATTTTTATTTATTCACTTTAGAGACAGGAAAGAGAGAGAGAGAGAGAGAGAGAGAGAGAGAGAGAGAGAACAAAAGAGAGAGAATGGAGAGGAGCAGGAAGCATCAACTCCCATATGTATCTTGACCAAGCAAGCCTGGGGTTTTGAATCGACAACCTCAGTGTTCCAGGTGGACATATCATTCATGGTATCATTGCATAAGAAAGATACACTTGTGTTATTATCTTATTTTCATTCTGTACATTTTCTGTCATTGTACAAAAGTTTTTACTGAAAGTCTAAAATCATAATTATTTATTATTATAAGTATGAGGGTGTCATAACTAACGTGTCAGTAATTTATTAAATCTATGTTCTAGCAAAATAACATTTGTTCATATGCTTGAGTGTATGTAATATATTAAAATTACACGGACTATAAAATGGACTCTAACATACTGTTCTTTATACATTTTGAATTAATGTGTATATATATTATATAGGTATATATATACATTAATTTAAAATGTATAAATCTTTAATATATAAAAGACTTCATGGTACATTATCTTGGCAAGGGAGGAAAAGAACCCAAGAAAAATAAAGAATAATTTTTTTTACTTTGAATTTCATTATATATATATTCTTTTTTATTAGGAGAGAGAGAGAGAGAGGGAGGGAGGGACAGACAGACAGGAAGGGAGAGAGATGAGAAGTATCAACTCATAGTTGCATCACTTTAGTTGTTCATTGATTGCTTATATGTGCCTTAACTGGAGGGCTCCATGTGATTCAGTCACCCCTTGCTCAAGCCAGTGACCTTGGGTTCAAGCCAGAGACCTTGGGCTTCAAACCAGTGTTCATGGGGTTATGTCTATGATCTCATGCTCAAATCTGCAATCTTGGGGTTTCAAACCTGGTCCTCACCAGCATCCCAGGTTAACACTCTATCCACTGCACCACCACCTGGTCAGACTCATTATTTTGGGTTTTGTTTTTTTTTGATAAGTCTTTAACAGGCAGTATCTTAAAAGCAATTCCGAATTGTAAGAGGTATCATCTGAGAAGAAAAAATATTTTGGTATGTTAAGGACTTTTCTTTGCATGTCAGATACAAAGCCTGGCTTAATCAGGAATTGAGTTTCATATCTTAAATCATATAGAAGAGAAAAAATTCCAAGAACAAAAACTAATTGTGCACCATTCAGAGAGCTAATTAAGATTCTTTTTGAATTGAAGTGGAGTCTGATGAACAATAAGGATAGAAAGAACACTTAGATCAGTGTCGAGTTCTTCTACCATCGTCTGGCCTCTTCTTCAGAGAGAGGACCTTGGAGAAAGAGGGGCAATGGAAGTCCTAGGTAGGTTTAGAGATCTGAATGCTACAGAGAGGCAATATTGAAACCTGCCCTCATGCCAGTGGAATAGAGATGATGGGGATGAGACATGGAATGCCTCAAGTCCTTCAGCTCCCATAGAAAATAATGTAGATCAAAAAAGTTCCAACGTGCCAAAGTAGGGTACAGAAGGTAGCTGAGAATTAAGAATCACTGTGCCTCTCAGGGGGTTCCCCTAAATGAGCTTAGAGAATTGGTAATAAGAAATCAGATGGGGGATGAATGAGAAAAAAAACCCATTAAGTGCTAACCTTCAACCCAATGACCACCATACTTTATCCATGCAGAGAAAAGAAAAGTCCTTGAAGTAGGTAGAGTCATCATCAGAGCAAGCTGAAGGCAACCACTAAGTCAAGAAGAGATGATCCTTTATCAGTAGAGGTTAACAATAGAGGATGATCAGGTGCCCCTTTCCAAATATGAGGATAGTATATGTCACTCTGGTGACAATAGAAGAGAAAGATGATGGCTGGCAATTTTTGAAGTGTTGTTAAACTTGAAGACTCTAGTAAGTAGATACTTACAAGGGTTTCTATGCACCCGTTTTGTCTCCTCACTTGTGAACTTCTCCTGAGTCATCAAATTCAGGCCCATAATTCATTCTTGCACTAATAATACCCAAATCTCTATCTCTTAGACCAGATATCTCTTTTTAAATTTAGACCAATTTATAACTTTGACCTATGCAAAAGGAAACTCATCTTTGCCCCTAACTCTGTTCCTCATTTTGGTGAATGACACCCCCTTATGTATAGGTATCCAGATTTCCTGCATCATATCATTTCACTTCATTGCCAGCCACTCAATTACTATTTGTAATACTCTTGGATGCTGCTACTCTTGTCCATCCCCTTTGCCACTACTTCAGTTCAGGCCATTTCTAAGGTTATTTCATCTACATTATTAAACACATTGGTTTTCTTTTTTTAAGCCTTGCTCTTTTCCCAATGTTCTCTAAACCACAGTCAGAGTGATATTTTAAAAATTTGATTATGTTTAAGTTACTTGTGTTTAAACATTTTCCACTTTCAACAACTCTGATTGCTCTTAGGACAAACTTAAACTCTTTAGCTTGCTGAATAAGTCTTTGTGTGATATGGTCCCAACTATCTTTCTGTTCTTATTTTACCATTTACTATCTTAAACTATAACCTCCAAGTATACTGAGTAATTTTTAGTTCCAGAAACCCTTGACTTTCTGCATCTGGTACTTAAATTTTCTGAAACACTCCCCTAACTACCCTTCTTCACACTCACCAATCAGTGCTGTAGTTTTTCTTGTATGGGTCTTGTTTGATCCATAAGATGCATGGAAAATATCAAATGGATGGATTTTAAGACATATTTTTATATAGCCTTCCTAAATAATGGAAAAGAGGAAAAATGAATTAGTCTTTGTCTATGTTAATGGCGCCACTGATCTTGTGAAACCAAATCAGAAATTAAGGTCTTTTCTTTCACCCTTTATAGTGAGTTCATCATGGAGTTGTATTAATTCTATTGCCTAATTGGTCCAGTTCAGACCTTCACTATCATAACCATTTAACAGTTCCTTTCTTTTCCAGTGTGGATCATCAAGCTACCAAAGATGGGATTCAGTAGTATTGTTATACTATTTAACGCTTTCCTGATTCACTAGCTCTCCATCACCCATAGCCTACGTGCATGACATCAAGAAAGGAAGACTCTCCTTATTTCTTTTTGCTTATCTCAAGTCTCACTACTTCCTCATGACTTTCTGTTCCAGTTATAATGAACCAGGACACAACACAGTTTCTGTAAAGAGTCAGATACTAAATATTTAGGCTTTGTGGACAAAAGGACTCTTTGTTCAACTATTTCAACTCTCCATTGTAGCAAAAAAAGGAGCCATAGACCATACATAAAGGATTTATACCCATAAAACTTTATTATGAACACTGAAATTTTAATTACATACAATTCTCATGTGCTCCGAAATATTATTCTTTTTATTCTCCCCTCCCCTCAACAACTTAAAAATATAAAAAGCATTCTTGCTCACAGCTGCATGGAAACAGGTGGTAAGCCAGATTTGGCCCATGGGCTGTACTTTACTGACTCCTGCAGTAAGCCACTCAAAGAGCACTGAATGTACCATGAGGTTTCAGGCATATGTTTTTTTTATTTTGCCTGGCATAGCCTTGCTCTTTAGACTGGAGAGCTTTAACCTGAGCAGAGCTTAACTAGAAGTTAAGCTTCATTAGGGTCTCCTGTGAGGTGTTCCCTAACCTGTATACTCCAAACTGGGAGGAAGTTGATACATCTTCTGTTATGTTCTTGAACTGTCTTGTAGATACTCCACTATAGTCATTTTTCTGCTTTATTGAATCTATTTGTTTACTTGTGTGTCTCCACTACTCATTGAGGGGAATGGATTATATTTTATCTATTTTTAATTTCTGGCTCCTTGACGCATAAAGCCACTTAACATTTTTCTTTTATGGGGTCATCAAAGAAAAGGACAGCTGGAAGACTAAGTCCCATTTTACAAATAATCATCTGATGAGCAAAAGAATGTCAATATGTGTAGTAATTGAAGTGTTTTGGGTGGGAATACAAAATAACTCTGATGAGAGATAAAATTAGTGATTGGACGAGTGGTATACAAAGTAAAAATGACTAGAGTGTACATGAAAATATACATTCCTTTTCAACTATAAGAGAAACACACTTTGGAAGTTAAAATAAAAACAAAAGTTCTCCTCAATTGTGCAAAATTAAACAAGTTCTGGCTCTTTTTGTCTGCCTTTTCTTACACTTTATATTTTATTAAAAATTCTTGGTCAGCTTTGAAACTTACATAGGTAGCAGAAATTAGAAAAGTAACTACCTCTTTGGTCTAGAGTTAAATTTTCATACTATCAATTTAGAAAAGTTATGTCTCACTTTATAAATTGAGTTTATTTTGAATGAAGTTGACAGGGTCCTGTGACTTTCTGTGTAACATATTAACGGAATAATTCATAAGACACAATTTGGAGTATAATATATGTAATATTGTATGGGATTTTCCAGCCTGTCAGGCAGATTGTCACACAAATGGTATTTGTAAAAATACCTATGCTGAAGGAGGTCGATACCTGTTATACAAGCAAGCAGAGGATCATGATTACATATAAGTAAAACCATAAAAAGGTAAACCAATCTGAATTATTTTCTTGTTAACAATATGTGTAATGTGACAGTTAAATTTTTATTATTTATAGTTTTTTCCCTCAAAATGTTAGTAGATGAAAGCTTTCAATAATGAAATGAACTTTGACTGATGGAGGAACTGAGGTCACTAGGACTTTGTTTTATCTTGCGTGTATTAAATCGATATTGACTCACATAGAGAACTACTAATAAAAATATTACTCTTTCTAATGTACAAGTCCCTTGAGGATGAAGAGTAGGTCTTTTTAAATTCCTTCTCTTTCATACAAAATATCTAATGTAGTATAATGGAACCTCATTCTAAAAGGTAGGTAAGAGTTTAAGTTCTTAAGTTTACATGAAAAGCAAAAATTGTCCCTGTGAAAAGGCTCTTCAAATATCTTACAGTACTAATAAAAAACAGAAGGCATACAGAGCATCTTTCAATAATTCCAGCACAGTTAGCTTTTCCTGCAGCTTTAGAACAGATGATTGGTGACAGAACAGATGAGGTACTTTGCTTACATTTTAGGAGCCAAATTGAACTCCCTAAAATGCATCACATATGTTTTTATGCTATCACGATATTTGATGTTAATGTATAGTGTTGAATTTCTCTAACTTAAGCATATATACAGTGTGACCTTGTACACAATAAGGGCTCAATGAATATTTTTTAAATACCTGGTTGATTGAACAAATGAAAATATTACTTTTCTTAAAAGAAAACAGATAAATATTAAATAAAAATCCCTGAATAATTTTGCCAGCCTTCTCTCTAGGACAAGGAGTTTGTTTACAATTTCATATCATGCTCATTATTGAAAGGGGGAAATACATGTTTGGAGGCCAGGTGTTATTCTTCAACTCATGAAAGCTAGGAGTGGCAATCTTCTTTAGCAATGACTGTGAATGACAGCTACAGATATGACCTTCGTTCTGCCGGCAGCTTTATAGTTGAGGGAGCATGAAATGTACATAATTATTCTGATCAAACCCCATAGATTATCGCTGCCTTATGGGAAAAAATAATGTCTCTGCAGTTTTCCTAAGATGTTTGTGCTCAATAAAGGGTACCAGATCTACACTTGTTAAATTCGTAGTGTTTGGAAAATCTGACTTTTAGAACCAAATGCAGTACAGTTGGCATGGTGCCTTTACCCAAAATGAGTTTGTTAAAGAAGTCCAAAAACATGATATGACATCTTAATAGCTACCAATGCTGTTAATTTCTTTTTGTTACTATTCTGTGGTAGTAGAGTTTCCAAACTCATTGAGTTATGAAGGAAATTACCATCCCCAGATGGGCATTAAGGAAACATGATTCACTATTTTATGGGCAAGAGATGAATAAGACCAGTGTTAAAGCAAGAACGTTCTGAGAAACTTACTGTTAGGGAAACCAATAGGATTATTTCCCCCAGATATAAAAGCAAAAGCAAAATCTGAAGAAAACTCTTAATAAAGGTTTTAGTGGGCTTAATGGTGATTTAAAAAAAATGTTTTGTCATGAAAACTTGCTTTCTTATTTATAATGATGGATTTCCAAATATGGAGACCATGAATGCATAGTCTACTTTTTAGAGAAGTAATAAATTACCATTATAAATAGGAAACTATCATTTTCCTTTTGGTAATTAATATCTTTAACCATGAAACATATTTTTATTGTCTCATACAAAGTCCTTCATAAACCTAAATAGATTTTTTTAAATGGCAGAGATAGCCCTGGCCGGTTGGCTCAGTGGTAGAGCATCGGCCTGGCATGCAGGGGTCCCGGGTTCGATTCCCGGCCAGGGCACCAGGGCACACAGGAGAGGCGCCCATCTGCTTCTCCACCCCTCCCCCTCTCCTTCCTCTCTGTCTCTCTCTTCCCCTCCTGCAGCCGAGGCTCCATTGGAGCAAAGATGGCCCGGGCGCTGGGGATGGCTCCTTGGTCTCTGCCCCAGGCGCTAGAGTGGCTCTGGTCCCGGCAGAGCGACCCCCCCGGAGGGGCAGAGCATCGCCCCCTGGTGGGCAGAACTTCGCCCCTGGTGGGCATGCCGGGTGGATCCCGATCGGGCACATGCGGGAGTCTGACTTTCTCTCCCCGTTTCCAGCTTCAGAAAAATACAAAAAAAAAAAAAAAAGGCAGAGATAGTTTTTGAAACTGTGATTAACTTTAAGACAAGGAGATAATAAATTATAAGTTATCTCTGCCTTCAAATACATTGATCATTATTAATGTAGAGATAAAACTATTTAACAAATTCCCTAGAAAAATGATTTATAGCAAAATGAAGTCATTATTTGGAGTGGCATAAATGAACAAAGTCAGATAAGAGAAAATAAATAGGGTGTTTTGGTGGGTTTTTCTCTTGGACAGATTAATTTCTGGTTAGGGAAATATATCTGCCACATTTGTATGCCTTTGCTTGCATTTCATGCAACTAATTTCCATAAAAATAAAAATTTCACTCATATAATGGAAGAAATAGAGATATACAAACAATAAACATCATTCCCTTAATTTTTCAGTGTTATTTATTTTGTAATGGAGAATACAAAATATATAAAGCACATAAAAATACTACATAAACCATAGAGTCATTTCTACAGCTTGAGTGAATCCCTTACATACATATTTCTTTTAGAATATGAAAAGATCATTTGGAATATCAAGATAAAGTTCTGGCTAAACAAATTATGGAATCAATCACCATGTAATAATAATATTTTATATTTATATAGTGCTTTACAATTTATAAAGCACTTCCATATATGGTATAGTTTGGTTTTAAGCAACAATTTACCTTTTAAAAACAAGTATGTATACTAAAAGTTATCTAGGTACCACAGGTGGAGGAAATCAAAAAGGGAAACCAGTGAAAGATGAGAAATTAATTAGAAGATAAATGATATATTAGAAGCCAAGTTGGAGGAGATCAAGGAACTACCTATATAAATCACAGGGAAGGAATCAAGTAAAACTCAGGCTAAAATTTATCCATTAGATTTGGCAATAGGAGGGAAAATGAGGGAGCAGTTATAGAGAAATGGTGAATAGAGGACAATTTACTGTGAAGTTAATGGAGTTTAAGGATCAGGACCACTCGAATGTAAATTCTCCTTCATATGTCTCCATCATGTTCATAGTTTTGTAATTTGTCTTGTTAAAGGAGACTTCAAAACATTAGGTCCTTCAAAGACTGATCCATTCCTGATTTTGGGAATGGATGCATAATACAGTTAGTTGAAACATGAGTGGGAGAGGAGAAAACTGGGCTGTTCTTTCAAGAAGATTGCCTGTGGTCAGGGGAGTTGTGTGTATATACAAGGCCAACTTTATGGGTGTATGGCCAATATGTTAACATGGCCCCATGCTCAGAAAAGCCTTACACTTAGGGTTTAATGATCTGTCATTGTTGTGTCAATATTCTTATTTAGTTTGTTTTATAAGTGAGGGCTGATCAGACAATGAAATGTGCACAGAGGCTAGGACCTTGGCTCTCTTGCAGCCCTGCTTCTTTCAGAGGGGGAGGTTTAGGAGTGGAATTTAGCCAGTTCCACAGGTTCGGCAGAACTGATACCTAATTTTTTGTTGAGTTCGGCAAACCAGTTCTGAAAATGACACTTGTAATCAGGGTTCTCTCTAAGGTGCGCGACTGAGCAGCTGCCCAATGTGGAAATCACAAATTTGCATTCCTTACTCTTTTTTAATGGTCATCTGTGCAACAGCTTATTTTAAGCACCTATAGTAATGTTCATTCTATCCATAGGTGAAAAAAAAATTGACGGAACCATGCTTGTAATATCTATTTATTCATTTCATAAAACTCATTATACCTTTGATGAAACACTACATTTTAATTCCCTCATGTTTGTTACTTCAGTAAACAAACATAACATAAAGAGAAAAAGAGCAAAACAACCAGGGATGACAACTTGTATTGTTTTTTGTCAGGTATTCTTTAATATTTTTTCTTCATTAATATTTACAAACTTTTTCTTATAACATAATCTACTTTTTTTTTTACCTCTTTTGTTGTTCTCATTTGAATATTAAATGCATGAAATAAAAAACTCCTTTTGGTATATTGTTTTTTTTTTTATACTTAACATGGTCATTAGGGCAGAGAACCGGTTTTTAAGTTATTTGAATCCCAGCACTGGGGTGGTTTCTGTTACTTGATGCCCAATCCTCTGGCAGTCCAGGTTCACTTGGCCTCCACCTCCCTGCTGACACTCTGAAACTGCTGCTGCCCTCCGCCTCTGGGAGGTGCCTGTATGTGCATATGAGAAGGGTCAGGGTTGGGTGTGTACATCCTGCCATGTCTTGGAGCTGGACATGGAGACAGATGTTCCTACCAGCTGGAAGCATCATGGAGCGTTTGGTGGGTGGCCAGCCAGAGGTCATATGTCAGTGGGAACTAGCTTATAGCCCACCTTAGACTCAGATACTTAGTGATTCCCAGCGTGGCACTTTTAAAATAACTGGGTTTGACCTCATTTATGTGGTTTGCGGTGATAGGCCTATGGGAGAGGGGATGACTGGCTGGACTATCCCAGACCATGCCCATCCTTGGGGTATAGCACATGGGTGGGGGACTAATGCAAAGTGTTCTTGGCATTCGTATGACTTAAATGCAGCTCTCCACGTGGTGAGGCAGGGCACCTGAGTGACTCTGTTGTCTTCACCCCAAGCCTCTGTTACTAGAGAGATGATCTCTTCTTCCGCCCAACGTTTCTGATGCTGGTTTCTTTTTATCTCTTCTGGCCAGCTCATGAGTCCCTTTGGGAATGAGCTACAAAGTACAAATTTTATAATTTTGGTGAGGTCACATACAAGCTAAAACTGTGATATTTGCATTTAAAACTGGCATTGCACAACATAAAGATGAATAGTAAAATTTATGCTAAAAATTTAACATTTTAATTTTGCTATATTTAGAATGACATTAAATAGCAAATAAACCATGAGAAGTAGAGAGAGAGGGGATAGAGGAAACATGAAAAATGTGTTACATGTACTTTTAAGGTTCTTTTTCTTTACTCTGAACAAAGGTCACATTTTCATTTTGCACTGGGCCCTACACATTTTGTAGTTGGACTTGTGTATGTGTGTGTGTAATGGAAGGAATAAAGGTGGAGACAGAGAGAGTTGGGAAAAGTTATCTGTTTAATGTGCTAAATTTGATTTTGATGTTAGTTACTATCATCCTTGATGAAAAGAGAAAGAATTGTTGAAATTCCTGCTTAAATTACTCAGTGTGTCTGATTGGTAAAGTCAAGCTTACATGCCTGTGCTCTTGCTGCAAAGGAGACTGGGAAAGCAGACATTTCACATTTAACGTTTCAGAGTGCTAAGTAGTCTCTGTTTCCTACCAAGGGTCATAAAATTGTCTAAACCTGCGAAGAAGTTCAGATGCTGTAGCAGGAGCTGTAGGTGCCTAACTCATACCCCTTGAAATTTACCACTTCAGGATGCTCTGGCTGACTTTGACACTCAATTGCCAGTGTCTGGGTTGGTCAGATATGCTGGGGAAGCCAAACACCAATGGGGGCTGCCTCTCTTCCCCCTGTCCTGGGGAGACATAACTATGAGATGTGTGTTTTAAACCATTTCCCAGAATTCCCAAATGAGAGCAAGCTCTAATCTCTCACTGTGGCAGTTGTTTTGATAATACACCCTTTATCGGCTGCCTTTCCTTCTCTGATTCAACTCCCCTTTCTTAGTAATGTTTCTATTTCCCAAATAATCATCTTGAATTTTTTTAACAGGCTCAACTTCTGAAGGAATTTAAACTAAGATAGATGCAGAACAGGCTAAAAAGCAAAACAAAAGAAACAAAAAAACACAACTGTCTAGTCTCGTGATGTAAGTATTCACTTTTCTGCTTCAATAATACCTCTTTGGACACATTTCTTTCTCTCTCTCTCTCTCTCTTTGTATTTCTCTGAAGTGAGAAGTGGGGAGGCAGAGAGACAGACTCCTGCATGCGCCTGACCAGGATCCATCCAGCATGCCCATTAGGGGGCAATGCTCTTCCCATTTGGGCCATTGCTCCACTGCAACCAGAGTCATTCTATCACCTGAGGTAAAGGCTATGGACCCATCCTCAGCGCTCAGGCCAACTTTGCTCCAATGGAGCCTTGGCTGCAGGAGGAGAAGAGAGAAATAGAGAGAACATAGAGGGGGAAGAGAGGAGAAGCATATGGGCACTTTTCCTGTGTGCCCTTGCTGGGAATTGAACCTGGGACTTCCACACGCTGGGCTGACGCTCTACCACTGAGGTAACTGTCCAGGACCTGGGCACATTTCTTTAATAACTTATTTCTCTGTAAGGTAGTATTGGTCTAGCTAGTTCCTTTGATAGGCCCACAAGATTCAGGACCATATACGTTTTGCTGTGTCTCCCCAGTGTTCATCGCAGAGGCTGAATGTAATGGAGGCCAAATAAATATCTGCCAATGCAGTGAATGAACTGATGATTGGTTATGTGTTAATCCTAGCATAATGGCTAATGAAAGATTTATATAATGCATCTTAGCCTAACTGGTGGTGGTGTAGTGGATGGAGCATCAACCTGGGATGCTGTTTCAGGTTCGAAACCCCAAGTTCAACAGCTTGATCTCAGGCTTACCAGCTTGAGCATGGGGTCGCTGGTTTGAGTGTGGGATAATCAACATGATCCTACGGTCACTGGCTTGAACCCAAAGGTTGCTGGCTTGAAGCCCAAGGTTGCTGGCTTGAGCTCAAATTTGCTGGCTTGAACAAAGGGTCACTAGCTTGCCTGGAGACCCTCGGTCAAGGTACATATGAGAAGTAATCAATGAACAACTAAAGTGATGCAACTACGAGTTGATACTTCTCATTTCTCTCCCTTCCTGTCTGTCTGTATGTCTGTCTTGCTGAAAAAAAATATATAAATAAACACAAGATAAGAATGTACATTTTATTACTGTTATCTGAAATCTTGATTGAAGGTATTGTGATTATCTCTGTATTTTACAATCTGCCCAATTTTATTTTGGGTCTAGTTGCTATGTAGATGTAGTCAAGTGATCAGCACTAATTTGTGTATGTGAGAGTGTAAAAAGAACAAAGCCCTGCTGTTTTTTGGTAGTTATTTTTGCTTGAAATGACAAAGAAATGTCTCTAACATCTGTTTCCAAAATGGAAAATGGTATTTAGCAGACCTGAACTGGCGGTAAATCTTGTTTCTTGTATCTGATGCCTGAAAGTTTTCAGAAGACCCAGGAAGATATGTATCTTTTCAGAGACTCAGCTCAAGCATGTTGTTCTATCCTATGAGTTTGGTTCTTGTGTTTCCCATAGAGGTGTCTTTTAATATTTTTCTTACTGAGATTTTATGCTGAATGTAAAACCAGTGAAATATGCCAGCTCAGGACTTCACAAATCAGAGGATCTCTGTTTCCTAGAGAATAAGTTTGGCTCACAAGAGCTAACACCACCCACATTTCAGAGCCCTCCCAGAATGTAGGCTCTAAGCAAATGCCTATGTACAGTCTTTACCTTCTCTGTATAAAAACATTTTTGAAAGTGCATCAATTTGAAGGTCAGATAGTCTGATATTTTTATCCCTTTTTATCTTTTCCCAGTTATTTTCATTATTATTCTTTTTCTTCTCCTCTCCTTTCTTTCATAAAGCAATGAGCAGGAGCCCATGCAGGCGGCAGTGTGGCAAAGGCATTGGGCATGTGACTATTAATACTGAAGGAAGCAGCACTGGGTGTTTCAGTCAGTTACATACAGAAGGATTTGCTAAACTAGTGAAAATAAAATATGCTTTTCACTGTTCAAGTTAAAGATTATTTCTAGTTTGAATAATAAAACATGAAAATCTAAATGGATTATCTCTAAAATAATCCTAGATAGTAAGACTATCTCTAGCAGTAGGAGTTATCTCTAGGATGATCACCTGTTTCTACAGTAAATAAATGAAGAGCCAAAACTTTGGTTCTAAAGTAATTAAGAATTTAAATAGAGTTGTGTACATTTTTGAATTTCTTATTCTAATTTAATATATGAACTTGGACATATTTTGTTAGCATGGTTTTTTTTTAAAGTTGCTAACTGTGTTTTAATCAACTTTATTTACTTTTTTATTTAAAAATAATCAAGTTTCAAAAAAATGTTCTAAGATTATATTAGTTTCCTATTACTGTTTTAATGAATGACCAAAAATGTAGTGGCTTAAAATCATACAAATGTATTATCTTAGGGTTTTGGAGGTCAGAAGTCAAAAATGGGTCTCACTGGCCTAACGTCAAGATGTCAACAATATTGTATTTCTTCTGGAGGCCAGAAAGGAGAAACCATTTTCTTTTTTCGGTGTCTAATGGTTGTCAGTGTTTCTTTTTTTTTTTTTTTTTTTCCCCTGTATTTTTCTGAAGCCGGAAATGGGGAGAGACAGTCAGACAAGACTCCCGCATGCGCCCGACCGGGATCCACCCGGCACGCCCACCAGGGGGCGACGCTCTGCCCACCAGGGGGTGATGCTCTGCCCACCAGGGGGCAATGCTCTGCCCATCCGGGGTGTCGCTCTGTCGTGACCAGAGCCACTCTAGTGCCTGGGGCAGAGGCCAAGGAGCCATCCCCAGCGCCCGGGGCATCTTTGCTCCAGTGGAGCCTCGGCTGCGGGAGGGGAAGAGAGAGACAGAGAGAAAGGAGAGGGGGAGGGGTGGAGAAGCAGATTGGCACTTCTCCTGTGTGCCCTGGCAGGGAATCGAACCCGGGACTTCTGCACGCCAGGCCAAAGCTCTACCACTGAGCCAACTGGCCAGGGCCTGTCAGTGTTTCTTTAACTCATGATCACTTTCCTCTGTCTTCCAAGCCAGCAACTGTGGGTTGAGTTTTCACATTAAATCATTCTAACTCAGACTCTTCATGCCTCCTTTTTTTCACTTAAGGGGACACTTGTTATTACTTTGGGCTTGCCTGGGTAATTTAAGATAACAACTCTAACACAAGTCAGCATATTAGCAACCCTAATCCCCCTAGTCTAGGCTCAACATAGGTCCAGAGAGTCTGTCACTGCTATCTTCTGTCCTACACTATGTGGGCTCAGATATTTTACTGACCCCCATTCAGCATATCTAATTCACATCGCTTAAAGGGAAGATTTATATGTCTTTTCTTTTACCATACTAGGTAGGGTAAATGCCTCCAGTCAGATACAACGTTCATCCCCATAATACAATCAGATAAAAATGATTTCACATAAAGCCTGTTTGAACACAAATTTTCCTACAAACTTTTTCTATACACCCTTACATTCCTAATTGTTAGAAGTTCATCAACAAATTTTTCATTTTATAGCATACATAGGGAAGGGTTTCCCAGCTAGACATAATATCCACTCCCATAAAACATTCAGGTAAAGTGTAAACAACTTTATATAATATTTGCTTCAACATTTCAACTTTCATAATCTTATCAACCATTACATTTCTACATTCTCTCAATCTAATTGTAGCACAATCAGGGTTTCACCAATGAGTTTTGGTGCCATAGTTCTTGGAACTTCTATATCAAGGGGTCCCAGATACCTCTGCTCTCTACCCCGTGACCATTTAACCCACTCATGTGCCAGAGACTTTGAGTGCTCAGAGAGGTGTCGAGCCATAGGAGCCTGGCCCTTCTGTCAGTTCTTATGTTTATTAAGCTGCCTAACCACTGCCCTAAGTGATTACTGGTCAGGTTTCTCATAGTAATTTCTACCTTTGGACTTTTTTAGTATTTCCAAAAAGAGGTAAATAGAATGGACTTTTCAAGATCTTTTAATGTTGAGAGACCCATAGGGGATCCCTTTGGCCCACCCAACCTTGGGTAGTGCTGTATTAAAACCTTCAATTCTATCAATGTTTATTTCATTAATCCCATTTCTTGATAACCACCTAAAGATGTGGCACTTGTCCCATGATTCTCTACTTTCTAATTCCTTTATTTCTCCCTAATCAGGATTTGCTTTATTCCTTTTTGTTTCTTAATAACCATTAAAAAAACAACTTTGTTGGAAAGAATCTCATCTCTCCCCTTAGCCTCTTCCCATTCTTTTGTTAATTAACCTAATATTTTTATTAACATCTGTATAACCCACAAGTAGAAGCTGAAACTGCAAATTCTACAGAAAAACTTGAACTGTTTTTCCATTTTGCAGCAATCAGGTTATACAAGGGACCCATGTGAAAGGGGCCCTTTAACCTCCACATTTACCTCCCTGGTGAATATCCCAGTCATTATAGAACCGTCAACCCACGTGGCTTGCATAAAAATCATATTAGCTCTTTCATCTGAGGTGTTCCACTTGGTACTTACAGCAGGAGTTGGGCGATTCTCTATTTCAGGGTAAACAGCCATATAGTGGCATTAATCCAGCCCACAAGACTGGCTGTTCCCTGAGGCAGTGGTCCCCAACCCTCGGGCTGCAGACCGGTACCAGTCCATGGGCCATTTGGTACCGGTCCACAGAGAAAGAATAAATAACTTACATTATTTCCATTTTATTTATATTTAAGTCTGAAAGATGTTTTATTTTTAAAAAATGACCAGATTCCCTCTGTTACATCCATCTAAGACTCACCCTTGATGCTTGTCTCCGTCATGTGATACATTTATCCATCCCACCCTAACGGCCAGTCCGTGAAAATATTTTCTGACATTAAACTGGTCTGTGGTCCAAAAAAGATTGGAGACCACTGCCCTGAGGAACAACCTCTTGTGTATCAATTGTTCAGTAAAAAGCTATGGGTCCTATATCAACTCAAACTGGCTCTTTCACTCTTAATGTTTCAAAACCAAAGACTTTCCTCTTGAATTAGTCACTCTCATAATCCATTTCAGTAAAAGCTTCCTCAGGGACTCATGACACCGATTTAGAAAGCGAAACAACTCTTTCACACTAGTCCAGGCATGGCCAACATACGGCCTGCGGGCCGAATCTGGCCTGCATAATGTTTATGCGGCCCGTGATTAAGTTTTTAATATTCTCTGGTACTTTAAAATCTCAGCTATTTAGAAGTGGAAGCGTCTTTTATTATTGGAAATTTTGATTTTTAAGAAGATAGTGATATGCGGAAAAGAATTCCGCATGTGACAAATCTAGGGTTAACTTCCAATAATTGGTCAAATGGATTCGCGATACTTCTTTATTTTTTTAAAAAAACTCCATTATAAAGATTTACAACTTTTGTACTCATCTGTACTCGATATTAACTGTTTAATGTTTAGCGGCAATGTGGAACCCACATTCTTTTAGGTGGAATTTGCCAGTGCATACCCAAGGTCAAACAATTTGTTATTTTTGTGGTCAAGTGTGCTGAGTCAAGTGACATTGTAGCATAGACAATAGCTAATAGCTGCAGTTGATAACTGAAAATGTGTCCAGACTGTTTGTAAACAAAATAATTGTTTTATTTGCCAATATAACCCCTTTAAGCTCATTCTATTAATTAAATATTGTTTCAATTGATTGCAATACAGTTTGGATATTTATACAGTATGTAATTATATTTTTATTAAAATAATATTGTATATTAATTTTTTTCACTCACTTGCATTTATTCATAAATAAATTACATAGTAAAATTTTGTTTACTTAAACAAATCATTTTTGTATTTAACTTTTTTATTTTTTATTTTTTTTTTACAGAGACAGAGAGAGAGTCAGAGAGAGGGATAGATAGGGACAGACAGACAGGAACAAAGAGAGATGAGAAGCATCAATCATCAGTTTTTCGTTGTGACACTTTAGTTGTTCATTGATTGCTTTCTCATATGTGTCTTGACGACGGGCCTTCAGCAGACTGAGTAACCCCTTGCTCCAACCAGTGACCTGGGGCTCAAGCTGGTGAGCTTTGCTCAAACCAGATGAGCCCATGCCCAAGCTGGCGATCTCGGGGTCTCGAACCAGGGTCCTCCTCGTCCCAGTCTGACGCTCCATCCACTGCACCACCGCCTGGTCAGGCTGTATTTAACATTTTTTAATTTTAATATTTTGTCCGGCCCATGAAAAAGTTTTTTTTTCTAATCTGACCCGGGGGCAAAAACTGTTGGCTACGCCTGCACTAGTCCCTCTAAGTGTCAGTAGTTTCTGGTTTTGCCCTTCAATGTTGACTACCTCCTTAGTAACTAGAGTTCTTAGAGGTACTTTCTCTTGTTTCTGCATAGATTTCCTTGTGGCGGTGTGTGTGTGTGAGGGGGCAGTTTTGAAGCTAGTGCCTGAAGCTCAGATTCGCTGAAGTCTTCACGTGTCTAGCACCCAGGGCTGACCAGCCCTCTCTTTTATTTTTAGGTTAGATATTACAGATAACAATGACCTAGCGATCAAATATTTTGCCCCATTTAAAAAAAAAATCATTCTGCATTTTGTTAGGCATCCAGTAAACCAACACCCCAGGAGCTGGATCCATTTCTAAATCCCCCTGGTGAAATTGACCTTAAATAACTGACCACAGCACAGCTGCTGCGCCCTGTGATAGATGAGCACGTGGCACCCGGGAGTCAAAGGCTCTTCATACCCCACCCTTTCACCTTTTCCCTTCCCAAAGCACATGTTTCTATGGGCCAGGAATGATCTAGCAAGTCCCATTTCACTGACACCAACTCTTTTAGGGTCCTTGGGCCCAATTCCAATGCATGTGAGGGTGGAGGGGTAGTTCTGCGACTTCCCACACCACACCAAACAACTCTCAGACATCAGCAGGGTATCTGAGAATCTGACTCAATTCTGAAACTATCCACCCAGAGATAACATCACATGTTTACAACCCCTGAATTACTTCTTACGTTGATGTCTCTCCTGACCTTCAGACATATCCACTTGGCTATTTAACATATCTGAAACTGTTCAATGATACACCCCTTCCCCAAATTCATTGTACTTGCAGTCCACCTCACCTCAGGAAATGACAAATTCATTCTTCTATGTATTCAGGCCAAAGTTTTAAGAGCCATCCTTGACTCTTCTTTTTTACTTTCAAATAGAATCTGGGCTCAGGTACTTTTCACCACATTTAATATTCTATGCAGCATCCAGGTGTGAGCCACCATATTGGCCACGTAGGAGCAGTGGCCAATTCTACCTGGTGGCATCAAAAAAGACTTGCAGATTACACTTATGTTGACTCTTGAAAATTAAGAACCACTTTGCCAGGTAGGTAGAGGGGAAAAATAATCAAAGCAAAGGGTTAAGTGATAACAAAGACATCTGCTTATTTATTATTAAAAATAATAAACTTCAATGATTTAAATCTCTTTGTGTTATCTGGGTATAAAATGTTTTAAAGGATAGAAAGAAAAATACTAACTTTATAATGAGTGTTTTTGACAACTACAGTGGGACCTTGACACACGAGTTTAATTCGTTTCATGGCCAAGCTCGTGACTCAGTTTGCTTGTGTGTCAAATTGAATTTCTCCATATAAATTAATGGGAATGTAATTAATCCGATCTGGCCACCAAAAACCACACAAATTTTTTGTTTTATATGCTTTTAAATAAGAAAATGTACTTTATAAATAACAAATACATATATATATACATGCATAATAGGAGAGAATATAAAGAAATAAACTGGTTTATAAAGTGTATTTATCTTCAATGTCAGGCGAAGATGCTGGTAGACGGGGAGGAGACATCAGCATAACAACGGCCCTTCCAAAGCAGAAAGGTAATCTATAATTTACAATCAACTGCCCTGCTCTGATGGCAAGCAAACATGTGTTTGCCCAGAGCCATTTTTAACAATAAAAGTGAGCAAACTCAAAAAATACAAATTTTACAAATGCAGTTGCCCACCACTTGTGCTTCAAATATCCGCTCATGACTTAAAGCAAAAAAATCCCATGAGTGACTGCTCATATCTCAAATTGCTCGTGATTTAAAGTGGTTGTGTGTCAAGGTACCACTGTATATTGGGGAAAAAATCCTTACAGGAATGTGAATAGTTATTGGTCAAATAAGTTTGTAAATATGATATATAGGTTTGCTCGCTTATAGTTTGCATTGGTTGTGGGGGACAGGCTGTTAGCAGGCAGGGTTGTTATACTCTAAGGCTTAGTTTTAAGACTAAACCTTTCCCACCCTAAGTGACTTTGTATCAGAGACTTCCTTGCTTGTATATTGAATTAAAGGTTTTATTTCTACACTATAAAATGGGGCAGACTGGGAGCTTGCTCTCTCTAGGTTCCTGAGATTAGCATTAGAAGAGAGAGCAGAGAAACGCCACGTGGAGGAGAGGAGAAGCAGCCAAGATGGCTGAGTGCTGAAGGAAAAGCCAGTTTGTGCCGAGTTTGTGCAGAGAGAAGGAGATGGGGAACAGAGGTGAAAAAGGCTGGTGAGGTGGAAAACTGATTCTAGGAAACTTAGATAAGTCAGTGGCTTTGGGAGCCCTGAATGGAAAGGGAAGTGTTTTCCCACTGTGTGTATTTTTTGCCCACAGGTGCAAGCTAGGATAAAGATGATGGCCCACCAGTTCTTGGCTTCATTGTTTCATTACTGTTTGTCCAAATAAAATGAGAACCTGCATGGGCCAGGTAGCTGTGATGGTGGCCGTGGCTACTGGCTTTACAATAGTATTGATTATTTTAAATAAAAAAAAATTTATTTAAATTAACAGGTGAGTAAACATGAGAAAGGAATATAAGCAGAAGGTATAGCATGCTGAAATCTGAGGGTGTGTTGATTTGAGTACAAATGTGATTCCCCTTTGCTATTAATTTGTCAAAATCTGGCTTTAGCTGGGAGGATATAGTTGTGCTTGTATTAAGGCCCCAGGGCACAAATGGCTTCACAGTATGTTCTAAAGCCCTCTTGCTACTGGACTAAAGGGGTCTGTTTGTCTGTGAGCATCAAAGCCCAATAAGACAGGAATAGGAACTTGCAGAAAAGAAAGTAAGGGTTTATTTTTAGGAAGTGGCCCACACCCAGAGACAGGTGAGCTAATGCTCAAAGACTGGACTCCCCATGACTTCCAGGGGATGGGTTATACAGGGAAAAATCATTAATCATGGCGGCTAGGGGGGTTAAGGTCATCATCAGGGTGCTGGTCTCTACTGATCTGTCCATGTTAAGGTGGGGAACAGCTGGTCGGTGTGTCTGATTCTGACGTCAGCTATGGCATTGCTTGTTGTCTTGTTTTGCTACTTTTCTGGACCTGGAGCTGAAACATAACTGAGGCCTAGATGTTATCTCTAGTTGACTGAAACTCTGTCTCTGTGTTCAACAGACCCAAAACTTTGTTCCCAAGATTATTTGATGCCAACCAGAACCTCAATGTCCTGAGGGCTTAGTGATTAAGGGAGTGGTCATGCAAGAAAGAAAGAGGCAGGTGAGCCAAGGTGCTGGATGAGGACAGTCTGAATCAAAAGAAAGAAATGAGAAATAGTGATATGAAAGAAATGAAGTGTCTACACAGCTATACTGTGGGCAGAACCATCCACCTCCAGATGCACGTAATGTTTAACTCTTTACTAGCAAAGTCCTTTCTTGTATTTGGCTACTTGGTGATCAGTGTCTGTGTAAGCTGGGATGTGCAGGTACAGTTATCTAGCAGGAGGGTGGGGAGAAGTAATTTCAATTGAGGGACTAGGAAAAAATAATTAAGCCCTGAAGAAAATAGAAATTTTTGGTTTTAGAGAATCACCAAGATAGATGAAAATTTCAGTGTGCTTAGATTCAAAACTAAGTAATTTTTTCAGTGTTTCTTTGCAAAATTTATTTTTATTGTTCCAAAGGAATACATAGTCACAGTTTTGTTTTGTTTTCCAATAAGCTTATGAAAAACAACAGTTTGCCTGTCTCACTCCTCCCCTACCTAATTCAGGCTTTCTAGAGGCAACCACTTTCAACTCTCAGAACTGTTTCTTGTTATTTTTCTCTGTATTTCCAAATAATATGCTCACCTTGTCACTTCTCTTTTTTGAACCTTTAACATGTTTTATTGTTGCTTACTCCAGCAGTTTGCAACTGCTATGCAGGAGCAGGCACACCGGGGTGCCACAGGAATTGTTAAACGTTCTGTTCCTGGCTATTTAGTCAAGGACACTGACCATTTTTTAAAATTGTTAAATTTAAAAAAAAAAGAAACAAAAACAGCCAACACAACAACTGTCCCACGTGAATTAATCAAAATTATACCTAATTTTCATCAAGTCAGCAAAAAATAGGTATTTTGGTGTGCTGCAGACATTTAGCAATTAGTTTACATGTGCCACAAGATGAAAAAGGTTGAAAATTGCCTTATTGTGAAAGAGAAACAGTCCTCTCCCCCCCCTTCCCAAAACCTATGCACAACTTTGCTTTTTCTAATTTTTCAAATAGCATTATTCTGCATTCAGGGTTTAGTCAATATTGCAGTGTTTACATTGAGGAGCCCTGAGGAGCCACTGCGCCACCTCACCCGCAGGTGTTGTAAAGTACCAAAAGCTACAGAATCAATATTAATATTTAAGAAGCTTAAAGAACATTTTATTAATTTGGGTTAAGGTGTGCAGAGAAATTTTGTGAATGATCTCTGTACTGTGTGGTTGGCATAAAACCAGGATTGCCCTTAGCATTGTATTGTAAATGCAAAGGGAAGGAAAACATGGATTCCCAGACATTCCACCACACCTGTGGGGAAAGGGGTGAATGGCTAGCCAGGTGCAGGAAGAGACATCTTTCCACCACACCTGTGAGGAAAGGGGTGAATGGCTAGCCAGGTGCAGGAAGAGACATCTTTCTATCATTGTGTTGACTTGTAAATTTTGTTTTCTCCAAAATGATGTATGGCTTGCAAATTGAACATGGTCCTATCATGTTAAAGGACATATGACTATAACCAATAGTGGTAAAGGGCACCTAATTGCAATTTTTGCTTCTGTACTTCCCGCTTACAAAACTATAAAAACTAGGTAGAACAAAGGGCCGGCGTGCTCTCCCTCAGATTTCTGTCGGAGTTGCCACCGCTTGGCCAAGCTAAACAATAAAGCTTTAGCGTGGAATCGATGGATTTTGTTTGTGTCTTCACTGTTTCAAGTCCCTCCGGGTTAGGTTTAACAACACGATCGGGATCGTGAGTGGGCATTTTGTGTGTGTGTTCAGGATAGCAGCTCATATACACTTAAAGCAATATTTGTGTTTATTTGGGATTTTAAACAATGCTTTAATTCTTTAATGTTGTAAATTCTAAAATATTTTACTTTAAGCTTTTAAGTTCAATTTACAACTTTTATTATTCTATCTATAATCTATTAGTAATAATTGTCATTTACAAGGAGGTCTTTTATTAATGTTTGGTCTCATTTACAAATTTATTTTCAAGTCCTGTAAATAGCTTCAAACTTTATTTCCTATTTAATATTTTTAAGTATTTCACTTAGCTGAATAATAAAGAAAACCAAGGACTTAAACAATCCTAATAAATCTAGCAATATAAACTTATAAATATGATGATTCTCCAGTTATTTTAAATACTCCAACATATCTGACATATTTTCTAATATTATCTTATACTTTGAAACTAAAGACTTAAAGACAAAATAAAATACTTAATAATATTAGGACTATATTTTAAAAAATTAACTAATCTGTTGGCATGCCAAAGTCTTACATACCAAATTAAAGCAAAGATATTAACATATTTGTTATAGGCTAAATTTAATATGACAACTTATACATACTTTCCCTGGAACTTTCCAGAGTTAAAGACTGCTGCAGTAAGAAAACAATTCTCTCTCTAAGCAAAATGGAATTCCATTTCAGTGGACTCTGCTGGCCCAGGCCAAACCTAGAATTATTATTATTATTTTAAGATAAGCCCTTAAAAAAAAGTTGATAATCTAGTCCACATGCTGTGGGATTCCAGTAACACATTACTTAATTTTTAAGTTTATTTTAACTTTAGATTCTTCTACCCTAATACCTCTCAAATCGAGTTGTTGCATCAATCAATTGGATTATCCTGTTTGATAATATTATGAATTCTTTTCACATTCCTTAAGTTTGATAAGTCAGAACATCTACAAATATTTAAGCAACAATCAACTTTATCTTATATGCTTCTCCTGTCTCAATGTTATTCTAAATGACAATCACTGAATATTACTCTAGCTGAACCACATGATACCCCAGTATTACATTTTCTATCTTGAAAATATTTTTTTCACTGTTTTTGCACTTGGCTTTGCTATTTTGCTCCTTGTTATGAGTTCTAAGACATGCCCTTTTTTGTTTTACATGTTAATATATTGAAAATTAGAACTCCAAATATGAAAGTCTAGAAATAGCTGTATTAATTTATTTTGTTTGTATTTCCTCGCTATACTTAGTCATTGTATTATAAATACATGTCTATCTAGGTTTAAATAATTTTTTTTTTACAGAAACAGAGAGAAAGTCTGAGAGAGAGACAGATATGGACAGAGAGACAGATAGGGAAGGGAGAGAGATGAGAAGCATCAATTCTTTGTTGTGTCACCTTAGTTGTTCATTGTTTGCTTTCTCATATGTGCCTTGACCAGGGTGCTCCAGCAAAGGGAGTGACCCCTTGCTCAAACCAGCGACCTTAAGCTCAAACCAGTGACCTCTGGACTGAAGCCAGTGAACATGAGGTCATGTCTATGATCCTACACTCAATCCAGCGACTCCATGCTCAAGCTGGTGACCCTGTACTTAAGCCGGATGAGCCCATGCTCAAGCCTGCGACCTCGGGGTTTTGAACTTGAGTCCTCCACATCCCAGTCCAATGCTCTATCCACTGCGCAACCACATGGTTAGGCTCAATATTAATAAACATAAATAAAATATTAGTCATATTTAATTGGAAAACCATCTTTTTCTTAGGAGTGTATAAAATGATGGTACATTTTATCATCTGTGTTAGCTTAGATTTGAAGATCTACTGTCACTTTTTATCCTAAAACTCTCTGAAGGAAGTGTGAAATTCCTCTCTACATTGCCAAGCACATCAGCTCATACTCTGGCATCCCTCCCTCCCTAGGCCGGTCTGTTTTCTGAGTCTGCCTCCCAGCTGTTGTAGAACTGCCTTCGTCATTTCCACTGCAGCCTCTTTCTCTCTACTGCCTTGAATTCTCTGTTCCCAGGCTCTCCTGTCTCTTCTTTCCTTGGGTTATCCCTCATTTGGGAGAGCTTGTCCTTAAAATCACGAATTTCTGGAAAATATTTTAGTTTTGCTTCATACTCATATATTTTTCTTTATAATTTCCTCATCTGTGTTATCTTAAAGACTTTTTTTAATTCTTTAATTTTTTTAGGGAACATTTGTCATTTAGATGCTGCTCATCTTAGATTGAGCTGCCATTTTTCTTGTTTTCTATTTCCTGTTTTTTACCTTTTCTTTTGTTTTTGAAATCATTTTCTCAAATTTATCTTTCAAACCTTTGAAATTTTAATTTCTGATGTTTTATGTTTAATTCCTGAGAGTTCTTTCTTGTTTTTCAACTATTTCTTCAGAAATTGTATAATTTTCAGAGGGGCTCTCTCTATGGAGCATGCCCAGACCTTCCCTACCCGCTTCTCTCCCCAGGGTATATGCTCTCTCTCCCCCCATTATGCTCCAAAGGCCCTTCTTTTGCTATAACTTGTTTCCTGAGCCCATTTCTTCTACAACTTACTTTTTCTACTTCTGTGACTTTATCTGTATATAAAAAATTGTATTACTTCCTTGTTCTTTTATATCTTTTTAAATGTTAAACTTACTACATTATAGAAGTTTCTCCAGCTGCCTGTATTGTTCTTCCTTTGTCCATGTTCCTTTTTATATTTGTTTGGTTTTTCTCTCTCACACATTAAGTGCTTTATTCTAACATCAGCATCCTGGGTCAGACAATTCATCCAGAAAGGACTCTACCGTCTGTCTGGGGGCTGCGAGCCCACTGCCAGTCATCAGGGAGCTGAGTAGGGTGAGGAAGCAGGGAGAGGGCTCAGGACATCTCCCTGTGCCCTCATGGTGCAATACTTCAGCTCAGCTCCACCACCGGTCTCAGCCTGGAGAGCCTCAGTTCAGCCTTTCCAGAGAGAAAGGCTGTGCCTTTACCCTGGATCCTCAATGGGATGTGGTTTGAAGTCACGTGGTACAGCTCTGGTGCTTCTGATGGGTCATTTAGGTAAAGAAGAAAGGTAGAATATGCACTTTTTTTTTTTTCATTTTTCCGAAGCTGGAAAAGGAGAGGCAGTCAGACAGATGCCCGACGGGGATCCACCCGGCATGCCCACCAGGGAGCGATGCTCCGCCCCTCTGGGGCGTCGCTCTGTTGCATCCAGAGCCATTCTAGCGCCTGAGGCAGAGGCCATAATAGAGCCATCCCAGCGCTCGGGCCATCTTTACTCCAATGGAGCCTCGGCTGCGGGAGGTGAAGAGAGAGACAGAGAGGAAGGAGAGGAGGAGGGTGGAGAAGCAGATGAGCGCCTCTCCTGTGTGCCCTGGCCGGGAATCGAACCCAGGACTCCTGCACACCAGGCCAACACTCTACCACTGAGCCAACCGCCAGGGTGAATATGCACTTTAATAAGCTGATGGAAATTCTAAAGGCCAGTAATATCAGAGGAAAAGCAAGACTCAGTCATATGCATCTTTTTTCCTTTCCTCTTTCATTCTCTCAATGTGTATTTATTGCGTATTGACTTTGCACTTATAAAAGACAATAAGAACAAAATAATCATCATGAAACCAGTGCAATTCCTGTTTCATGGTGCTTAGTGACAAGCCAGGAGAAAAACATTAAAGAAATCATTACATAATCAATCAGTTAACTAATTACATTTGCATGATGTGCTATGAAGTAAAAGACAGTGTTATGAGAGTGTATGAAAAGGGGAATACCATGTTCTGATGCCTGAGGGTATATGTATAGAACTTTGAGTTAACTAGACAAAGTTGGGGAGATTGGGTAGTGTGGGGCAGTGAAGACATTCCAGGTAGAGCGAGTAGGATGCTGGAAGATCACGCAGTTCAGAAGCTGGTAGAAAGTTGGCTTGCTTAGGAATAGGGAGGAAACCTCTGTGGCTGGAATACAGTAAACCCGCCAGACAGTAGTAGTACAGAGGAGGTGAAGAGGGGAGGTGGGACATCATCTGCAGGGCCCCAAAACCAGGATAAAGGTTTATGGAGGGACTCGATCCAGTTTGTTTTTTCAAAAGATTAGTCTCCTTGCTGATTGAGAATTTACTGAATAGAAACCATTTAACTGCTGTGTGGGTGGAAAATTATATAATCTTTCTGATAAATGATTTGACAAAATATATCCAGAGCCTTTAGAAATTCATAGCCTTTGGTTTATTAGTGCAACTTCTATAAGTCTAATAAAAAAGAGACAGATTTATATACTCATATATTCACATTTGTTTATAGAAATGAAAAACTAGAAAATTCAAAAATCAAATAACTACAGCAACAACTACATGCATGGATTATTCACTGTATTTAGTTATTTATGTTAACCTTTAAATTTCTTAATAATTTTATGAGATAGGTAATTTTAATGCTCCTGTTTAAAGGAGAAATAATTTTATAAGGAAAGCACTGAGGGGTTCAGTATTTTTTTCAAATATCGGAGACTTAGGGGGTAAGAGACCTGGGCTGCCTGAATTCAGACCCGAAGCTTCTTACATGGAATTACTGACTGGCAACCAGTTAAGCAGTTAGCACACCAGGGGGATGAAATATTTTACAAACATTGAAATACAGTCCTCAAAGAATATTTTATGACTTGAATATAGTGTTTAGAATATAGTATTCAATAAAAAAAGATCAAGACACACAATTGGTTATACCAACGTCTGATTATGCAAAATAAAAGGTACATATAGGTGTGGAAGGATGGTTAATCTGTACTGGCCCATAATTTTTCTGAGTCTTCTTTTTCTCCCTAGATTACAGAATTCTCTCCTTCTTATTCCAAGGGGCTTACTTCCAAGCCCATTTCCCATGATAGGCATGGATCACCCACATCAGAAACTGCTTTAAGACTGACTCTCAAAGATGGATGTTGCAAGCTTCTGACATGCTGCATAAAAATATTCACAGGCTTGCTTGAGGAGCAGGTTTTTCTACTGCTTGTAAAACAGAGCTACGAAACAGAAGAAGGAGCCCAAGAGAACAAGCAGATGGGAGGAAGGAACTGAAAGACCTCATGCTTGGGGAGAAAAATAAAGCCTTCTTCTGCAAGTACCAAGGGTGTATAGACACCGATTCCATGCCAAGCAGTTCTCTGGTTGCTAATTCAGGAATTTCACCAATTACCAGTTTAGTGCACCAGCGCATCTGCCTCCACCCAAGGGGTCCTGCAAGCAGGCCACTAACTGAAACCTGTAGGGTATGTAGATGTCCAGTGAAGAGATGATGGCTGAGATAGACTTAGAGCTGGGACAGCAGTTAATATATTTCTGCCACAGAGGCATAAGGACAAAGAAGAAGAAATATAGGCAAATGTCAGCCATGCTCATGAATTGATGGTAATTATAGGTGATTATTATTTTTTTAATTAATTATGTTTCCAAATATACTCTGAAGTATAACATTTATTAATATAATTAAAAGTTTTTGGGGTTTTTTTGAAATGAGAGAAGAGAATTTACAGTCTTCATGGGGATATGTGCCTGATATATGGCAACTCTATCTCCACATTGGGTTTGGCCAAGAGAGCAACTTCGGCAGTGTCAAGAGTTCTCTTTAAAAGTCCATCTGAGCCTGGCCTGTGGTGGTACAGTGGGTAGAATGTCGACCTGGAATGCCGAGGTTGTTGATGTAAAGCCCTGGGCTTGCCTGGTCAAGCCACATTCGACAAGCAACAAGCAAGCAATGAACAACTGAAGTAAAACAACTATGAGTTGACAATTCTTGCTGCCCCTCCTGCCCCATAAAATCAGTAAATGAAATCTTAGTAAAACAATTTTTTAAAAAAAGAAAGTCCATCTGAGTTCAGAGCAATTATAAGTAAACAAATTCAAAAGCTCAGAGGTCTTCACTGTAAAAGACAGGCGTAATAATTTTAGCTTGAACAGACAACGGCAGAATTTAGAAAGAGAGGAGCAGTCAGAGGGGTTCTAATTCAAAGAAAGAATTAAATTAGAAAAAAAATGTTTTATGTGTTATGCTCTGGACTGTTGGTCTGAATTGTGACCTATAATCTATTCAAGTACCTTCCTTCATAGTATTCATCCCAACCGCACTTATACGTATTCATGTAACTAAATAATGCCTGCCTCCTTCAGTAGACTTAAACTCTACAAGAGCAGAAACGCTCTCATTTTCTTTTCTTACTACTGAAAATCCAAGCTAGAGACTATACTTGGTATAGTTATTGCTTAATAAATATTGGTTGACTGAACGAAAACCCAGACCCTATTTATCTAGCAGGAAAGGGAGGTTCCCCCCTGGCAGTTCAGAAATTAGCAAAGGTAAAAATAACTCTGGGAACTTCTGATTTGTAATCATGTTCCAGGTGGAGGTATTGCAAAGCAAGACACTGATTGGTTCTCATCTTGTAGGCCAAAGGTGGCTCCCTAGAGGATTTGGCACCTAAAATGAGTCGTAAAGGATAAAGAGGAATTAGCTAACTAAAGAAGAGCAGATTGTAGGGTGTTTAAAGCCTGGTGGTGGGCAGAATTGAAGGCTAATCAAGGAAAAAGATGTGGCAGTTTTAGTTGTACCTACATGCTTTATGAGCAATACTTTGACAGGTACACATGCAGGGGCAGTCCCTCAAAGCAGGAGTCTGTCCAAAGACTTAGGCACTGGGGTTGCTACTCAGAAGGAAAGGAGGAGCCCTGGCCAGTTGGCTCAGCGGTAGAGCCTCGGCCTAGCGTGCGGAGGACCCGGGTTCGATTCCCGGCCAGGGCACACAGGAGAAGCGCCCATTTGCTTCTCCACCCCTCCGCCGCGCTTCCCTCACTGTCTCTCTCTTCCCCTCCCGCAGCTGAGGCTCCATTGGAGCAAAAATGGCCCGGGCGCTGGGGATGGCTCTGTGGCCTCTGCCTCAGGCGCTAGAGTGGCTCTGGTCGCAACATGGCGACGCCCAGGATGGGCAGAGCATCGCCCTCTGGTGGGCAGAGCGTCGCCCCTGGTGGGCGTGCCGGGTGGATCCCGGTCGGGCGCATGCGGGAGTCTGTCTGACTGTCTCTCCCTGTTTCCAGCTTCAGAAAAATGAAAAAAAAAAAAAAGGAAAGGAGGACAAGGAAATTTGGTGGGGGCAGGGTGGCAGACAGGAGCGGGACAGCAGAGAGTTGGAGAGGGAATGTCCAGTTCAGATGATGTTGTTCAGCAGCACGGGGAAACTGCGTCAGTCAGCTCCAAAGGGCAGCAGCAGCTCAAGGTCTTTGTGGCCTAGGACTTACCTCAAATATTGTCAGCAGATGGGGGATGAGGTTTTAGGGGGTGTGTAAAGCAAGCAGGCACTAAATGGCTAAAAATCTGCTTTTTGGGGCTATTTTTAAAATAAATGTATAGAAAGTTGAGTTTGGCATCAGCCAGCTTTTGAGCAAACACATCTCAGCCTGCTGTGCAGATGTAAACAATACTAGGAGCCAGTCCACAGAGTCCGTCTCCCACTCGTTTGTACAGCAGGCATTCTGTGCAGCTTGGTGTCCCAGTAGCTGGAGCTCTTGGTAGGATGGGCAGTGGCAGGAGAGCAGGGCAAGGGTTATGGATGAAGGAGCCTTGCGTGTTGTTCTGAGAGGTTTAAACTCTAGCATAAAAGCAAATTGGAGGTCACTGAAGAAACTTAATCTAACCATCAGAAAATTTAAAAAAAACACTGAAATATGTATCTTGAATTAAAAATATTATCATTGAATGCTGCTAACTCAAAATGTGGTTCATAGACAAGCAGGACTAACACTGAGAACTGAGTTTACGGTAAAGGCACAACATCCCGTTCAACTCCAACCTTATCTTTTAAACAAGACACCAGGCTATTCCAAGCACATTACACGGTGAGAATTACTGGTCTGGAGTAAATGGATGGCCATAGATTTACCATTCACATATAGCCTTATTCAGAAGAGATTCTCTCACTAATTTTTAGTTCTTTTCAAGTTACATATGCATAATATTTAAGTAGTAGAGTAGATCTACAAGGCTTGTGATGAAAAATAGCAATATTTTACCTCCTCCATGCTGACTTCCTAAAGTCAATCCCTTTCCACTTTTGGGAGATAATTATTTTATACCCATAAATATTATGTTTATACTTCTATATTTTATTTTTTGTGTGAGAGAGAGAAAAAAAGAGGGACAGGGACAGACAGACAAGAAGGGAGAGAGATGAGAAGCATCAACTCATAGTTGCGGCATCTTAGTTAGTTATTGATTGCTTCTTCTATGTGCCTTGACCGGGGAGCTCCAGCTGAGTCAGGGACCTCTTGCCCAAGCCAGTGACCTTGGGCTCAAGCCAGCAACATTGGGCTTCAAGCCAGCGACCTTTAGGTTCAAACCAGCCTAAACCATGAGGTCATGTCTATAATTCCCCGCTCAAACTGGTAAGCCCACATTTAAGCCAGATGAGCCCATGCTCTAGTCAGTGAGGTGACCTCAGGAACTTAAACCTGGGTCCTCAGCATCCCAGGCTGAAGCTCTATCCACTGAGCCACTGCCTGGTCAGGATATATACTTATATTTTTTTAATATTCGGTTTCACTACTAATTTTTCTCTATGTAAGATGAGTATTTAGTACTCTTTCACCTCTACTCCACATAATCAAAATTCTCCCCTGTTCTTTCCAATTATTTATAATTTGTATTTAGATCAATGTACAGTATTTATATCAACTATTTATTTATAATTGTTGTTTAGAATTATCTCATTTTCATTCTTATACAACTTTTTGTTATTTCCTTGGAGCATTCTATTTATTTATTTATTTGTGTGTGTGTGTGTGTGTGTGTGTGTGTGTGAGAGAGAGAGAGAGAGAGAGAGAGAGAGAGACAGGAACATCGAGCTGCTCCTGTGTCAACTGGGAATTTGAACCGGCAACCTCTGTGCTTCAGGAGGACGCTCCAACCAACCAAGCTATCCAAACAGGGCTCAATTTTTTTTTAATTAATTGATTTTTAAAGAGGCAGAGAGAGAAAGGGAGAGGGGAAGAGGAAGAGGGGCATTCATTTGTTGTTCCATTCAGTTGTGTACTCATTGGTTGCTTTCCGTGTATGCCCTGACAGAGGATCGAACCTACAACCTTGTCATTTCAGGAGGATACTCTTAACTGACTAAGTTAACTGGCAAGGGCCTCCTTGGAGCATTCTTTTTCTGTGGATAATCATTTATCTACTATCCTCTCTGACATAAGTATAAAATTCCTCCAATTAGATTCTCTCTGTCTCTCCTTGTGTGGAGTCATCTGACGTACTTGAAACTGATCTGGTTGCTCTCTAAGTCCATGACTCAGCCCTCATCCTGCAATATCCTCTCACAACCATTTTGGCAACAACCTCCACTTTTCTCTTACACTGGGATCTGTTTCCTTAAGCCTGTATCTTCCTTTGTTGCTTCATTGTTTTGGTGGCCCTTGTCATCCTATAGATGCCCTAAAAAGGAAATGTTTGACATGTCTTTATTTTACCCCAACATTTAATTTGTAGCTTAGCCTTCTACACTCCTCTCCCCAGAAACCTTTAGAATATTCTCTCTGTCCTCACTCAAGTTTCTGCAGTTTTGGTCATATGCTTCACTGTGGCTCCACTTCATCTAGGTCAGGGGTCAGGAACCTTTTTGGCTGAGAGAGCCATGAACGCCACATATTTTAAAATGTAATTCCGTGAGTGCCATACAAAGACCCGTGTACATTACCCATTATCCAATAAAAATTTGGTGTTGGCCCGGAGGACAGCTGTGATTGGCTCCAGCCACCTGCAACCATGAACATGAGTGGTAGGCAATGAATGGATTGTAATATATGAGACTGTTTTATATTTTTAACATTATTATTTTTTTATTAAAGATTTGTCTGCGAGCCAGATGCAGCCATCAAAAGAGCCACATTTGGCTTGTGAGCCATAGGATCCTGATCCCTGATCTAGGTCCTGGATACTCAATAGGCCCCAGTACTAGTTTCCTAGATGTGCCATAACAATGTACTATAAGGTGGGGACCCTCAACAACAGAAATGTGTTGTTTCACAGTTCTGGAGGGCGGCTCCCAATGTGAGATTGGGCTGTCAGCAGGGCTGTGAGGGAGACTCTATTTCATGTCTCTCTTATAGTCGCTGGAGGTCTACTGGCATTCAGTGACATTCCTTGGCTTATAGGTGATGCATGCAAGTTTCTGCTTTCATCTACAAATGGCCTTCTCCCTGTATACATCTGTACCTGTGTCCAAATTTCCCCTTTTTATAGAGACACCAATTATAATGGATTAGGGCCCAACCTAATGACATCATTGTAACTTTATTATATCTGCAAAATCTCTATTTCCAAATAAAGCTGCATTTGGAAGTACTGGGGGTTAGAACCTCAACATCTTTGGGGGGAACACAATTCGGCCCATAACAGTCCTTTTGAATGGGAAATTCAATTCTTTTAGTTTTGAGACATTTTCTTAAGTTCTTTCTTTGAAAATTTTTCTAACCATTTTGTGTTCTGTTCTCTCTGAAACATCTGTTAATTTGGATCATAAAACTTGTGAAATGATCCAATAATTATATTAACATTTTCCTTGTTTTTATGTCTTTATTTAAGTCTGTGCCTTCCAATATTTTTATTTAATTTTTTCTATCATATATAAATTCGCAGTACTCCATCCATCTACACAGTCTTTGTTGTTTTGTATAATTTTAAGAGCTCTTTTTCATTCTCTAAGTATTGTTTTTTATAGCCTCCTGCTTTTGTTTTAAGATTTCACCATATTCCCTTTTCTTTCTGACGATAGTAAAGGTATGATTAGAGGTTTTCTTTATCCAACATTGTTTTTTTATTCCATTCTTTTCAGTTGTTTTTTAATATTTTGGTGTATTTTCTTATCGGTGCTCTTTAATTGTCTTCTCAGATTCAGGGATGAGGAATAAAAAGCTGAAATGATGTACTGTGTGTGCCCCAGGCTTGTCCCAGAACACTTCAATTTTGGATGATCTGAGACATTCTGAAGGTTTAGTGAGGAAAGGAAGGAGAGGTTTAATATTTTACTGAATTTCGATGTTTTAGTATCTTCCAAACCCCAGCTGTACCTGTTGTTTGTCCTCTTGTGGTAGCTATTCTCTAAAAATGCACCCATCACCAATGAACTACACATCCTGGTATTCACATTTTTTGTAGAGTTCACTTGTCTTGCATCTGGACTGTCCTTGGGACTCTCTTCTGACTAATATAAGGGTCAGAAGTGATGCTGCATGACTTGCAACACTGTATCTTAGACTCTGTAGCTTTTACCTGGGTTTCTTGGAATGATTGCATTGGAAGAAGCCCACCTCGTGGAAAGTTTAAACTAATAAGAGAGTGCCAAGCTGTGGTGAAGACAAACTAGAAACATGGTGAGGCTGCATGGAATGAATAACACCTGGTTATCTTCTAGTTGTTCCAAGTATCCCAGCTGAAGAGGTGGGCACGTGAGTGAAGACTTTGTCTTGGACAGCTGATCCATTCAAGCCTTCAGAGACTCTAGCCCAGCCACCATCTGTCTAGAACTGCATAAGAGGACTCCAGTGATAATTACCCAACTGAGCCCAGTCAGTCTACCAAACCATGAGGTAGAAGAGAAGATGATTGTGTATGCAACTATGTTTTGGGAAGTAGTTTGTTACACACCTCTAGATTATAGAAACATCTCCCGATCATAGGACTTCTATTTTATTCCTCTTCAAAGAATAAATCTCCAAGGTGGGACAGAAGTGGTCGCCTAGATGTATAGAGTCAGTTTGAAAGCTGAGAGTCTAACTGCTTCTTAAAATGGCCTTTGAATGATCACCTGCATTTCAACCACATCATTATATTTACAGCCATCTAGATAGAAGGTGACAGAGGACAATCTGACTTTGGGTGATGGGTATGCAACATAATTGAATGACAAGATAACCTGGACTTGTTATCTTTGAATATATGTATCCTGATTTATTGATGTCGCCCCATTAAAAAAATAAAATTATTAAAAAAAAAAAAAGAAATTCTGCCTAACGTCTACCACTGAAGCTTTGACTTTATCTTTCTTTAGTGTTCTAAGAAATTACCCCATACCCATCTGTTTTTTAGCTTCCAGAATTCTGTTCTGGTTATTTTCCTATTCTTTTTGTCTCTGCTGTTTTGTGGCTCTTAAGGATTTTATTTTGGTGAAGTATCTTTGATCAAAAGTCCCTAGAAACCATTTTATTAAAGGGCATTACATAGAGCACAACATTGTAAACAAAATAAACAGGGCTTTCAAACAGATTAACACTAATTCTTTAGAAAGAGGTAAGTCTGAAAGCCCACTTTATAAAATCTGGGACATCAGCTTCAACTACTAGAGTACCCTGAAGGACTAAGCCAGGTACCTTTTTAAGCCCACACTCACGCAAGACAATACATACACAGTCAGACAAATGACATTCTTAAAAGCACCCTGCCAGGGATTCTGAATAAATATGTCTTGAAATTACAATAAGATTACAAAGGGGTTCAATATGGCTCCATCCCTCAACGCCACTTCCTTTTCCCAGAACTGTCCTGCTATGGTACAGTTCTATAGTTCATATGCACTTAAAGTCATATTCAGAAATAATTTGCTACAATAATTCTGCTACATCTTATTATAGAAGCATATTTTTCTGTCATAAGCAACAAAAATAATGCTCAACTTCTTTCAAGATGAATCATAGTTTTTGAGAATATAGCCATGTATTTTTAACATTTTTAAGTATCTTATTTTGCTTGTAAAAAGCAATATGACTATCCATAAATGGTTCAAGAGAGAAAGAAAAACTTGGGGAAGCTATGAAGGACAAAATCAGGCATCACACGAATTTAAGCAACATCCTCCTATTAGAATTCCCCTGTGATTTTTATGTCTGAGAATACAGTTTTAGTTTATTCAAGTCCTTAATGTGATTTAATAAAGAATCCTCAGACAAATTTTTACTTCTCAATGTAGTGTAACATGGCTATCATGAGGCTTTAATTTTGAGTTAATTATCATAATGTGCTTGTAAGTTTCAGAAAACCCTCTAGAATCCCGTGGGTATGAAAGTATTACATGCTGCTGCCCCCTGGCAGACATTTTGTTTACTGAATATTGTGAACTGTCAGAGGAAAATGAAAACAGGACTAAGGCTGACTTGTCTGGACATGCCCACAGAAGACAGAATATTCTTTTTGGTGGTTTTTTTTTGTCCTATGAAGAAATATTATTACTGGAATGAAATTTGTTTGAATTAAGATTTTGCTGAAGCAGAAACAGCTTATCTAAATTCTTGATCTCACTTTCTCTATTAGTGGGAATAGTTCATAAATTAATGCTGAAAGAGAATGGGTGTTATAAGTAGACAATAAAAGAGAAACGTTACCATCACTGTTTTAGGTACTTTTATCATCAAATTGACTCCTGAAATAGCAAAATACAGGTAGAGTTGAAGTCCATGTGTATTCTCATGGAAGAGCACTTTCTTTTTTTTTTTTTTTTGTATTTTTCTGAAGCTGGAAACGGGGAGAGACAGTCAGACAGACTCCCGCATGCACCAGACCAGGATCCACCCGGCACGCCCACCAGGGGGTGATGCTCTGCCCATCCGGGGCATTGCTCTGTCGTGACCAGAGCCACTCTAGTGCCTGGGGCAGAGGCCAAGGAGCCATCCCCAGCACCTGGGCCATCTTTGCTCCAATGGAGCCTTGGCTGCGGGAGGAGAAGAGAGAGACAGAGAGGAAGGAGGGGGGGGGGGGTGGAGAAGCAAATGGGCACCTCTCCTGTGTGCCCTGGCCGGGAATCGAACCCGGGACTTCCACATGCCAGGCCGACACTCTACCACTGAGCCAACCGGCCAGGGCTAGAAGAGCACTTTCAAACCACAAATATTAGTTTGTGCACACCTCTAGAAGAGAAGAGGAAGCATGTGGAGGTGGTGGTGGGGATAGCTATCATCTCCTGCATCATCTTGACCATATGAAATTGCTACCGGGCATATGAGAAACAGTCATGTGTGGCCTGTACACCCTCCACACCAGAACCAAGTTCACATGATCAGGGATCTGCAGATGACTTACAAAACAAGGGAAAAATAATATATAAAGGGTTAAAATTTCCTGTTTCCACTTGTTGATTTTGAGAGAAGTAGCAATGTGCTACCTTGATGGTAAGGAAGGAATAGACATTTTCCAAGTTACCTAAGAGTTGTTATACCTGACATGTTTGTGCGGAATATTAACCAAGAAGTCAAGTGGGAAATAAGTTAGTTCTGCTTCTCTCTCACTTTTGTCAGGATGGTTTTGGAGCTGTGCAGAGGCGGTAAGGCTGAGTGGATCAGGGAGACATTTGATTTGAACATCAGTCAGTGACTGCTGATACCTGCTCTGGTCTATCAGGATTTTTATTGATTTAGATATATATAATAATTTCATTTTAGATTTTATTGCAGAGGATTAGGTCTTCTTCTAAATTAATTGAATCAGAATCTCTGGAGATCAACCAGAGAATCTGCATTTTAACATCTTTAGATGATATTTAGGTAATGGTAAATCTTGGTGAAGAAATTTTTGTTATGCTGCATATTTTAAACTGTACTGTTTCTTGGAACTTGGATAGTAAAAAATATCTGTCTGATATCACATTGTAGATAGTGGCATATTTCCTAGATTCTTGTCATATTTCCTTGTACAATATTCAGATATAAATCCCATGTGAATATATGCAATGTAAAATCTGTTTATGTTTATAAAGTGATTATGAATTCTATGTAGAATTATCCCTTACTTTAATGAAAGCCTTCTGAGAGGTTCAGCTTGATTTCCTATTCCAGAACCAGCATCACTGCCCTTGACAGTCTTTTCATTTATGAAGTTCTACGGACTGCTGTTAGAGTAATGAAAAAAGGTTAGAGGATTATCAACAAAATTCTCAGATACTTCTTTTTGTGAAGCTAGCCTTGAGTTAAAAAATTTCTGCTTTTTCCCTTCATATAAACATAAGCACACATACCCACATGTTTCTAATTTATATGTATTTTATATCTGTGTTAAGGCTGATCTGTTTAACCTGGATTATGTTTGTATTTTTGTTATTTAGGTCCTCGGTTATTTGTTATTGTGTTATATTTTTCCCTGTGTTTTGTAATATGTATCTTGGAGAAGAGGTTTTACTAAGTAAGGATGATCTTTGCATGTCCATTCTAATTCTCAAACACACTTGCAAAATAATGTTTCAATTCTTATAGACTGGAATACTTCTAGCAAGTCTATGGATTCTGAATAAACAGCAAAGACCATCTTTACTGGATCCTTTTAAAAATCTTTTATTAATAGGTTTCATTCCATTATAGAAGTTTCAGGTTTACAGAAAATGTATGTAGAAAGTTCCGAGTTCCCATATGCCCCCTCTTTACCCATCCCCCCATACTTTCCCCTATTATTAGCATCTGGCATTAGTATGTACATTTGGAATTATTGATGAATCAATATTGATATAGTATTACCAACTAAGGTTCATAGTTTACATTAACGTTCTCTGTGTTGTATGGTTCTATGAGTGTTGAAATGTATAATGAATGCTACATCTTTTGCATTACAGTATTGTGCAGAAGAGTTTTCACTGCTCTAAAAAATCTCCTGTTCCCCATTAGTCAAACATCTCTTCCTTCCTTCCCTTAAAATCCTTGGCAATCACTGATCTATTTATTGCCTGTATAGCTTTGTTTTTTTCTAGATTGTCATATAGTTAGAATATTATAGTACCAGCCTTTTGGATTAGCTTCTTTCACTTAGCATTAAGTATTTAAGGTACTACCATTTCTTTTTGTGGCTTGATAGCTCATTTCTTATTATCGTTGAATAATATTTCACTGAGAAGTCTCCCCAACACCTGTCCATAGCTCCTTTGGTGAATGTTTCATATGAACTTGCGAAAAATGTATATTCTGTGTTTGTTGAATGAAGTATTCTATAAATGTAAATTCAAACCATTTTATTGATGGTATCATTCTTTGAATGCCTTTTTCTCTATATTGTGTATGGACTTTAAACTTAAATCTTTACCATTTTAAAATTTTTCTGTTAGTAGTAGACTTTTATTAATTATGACTGGTACCTTTATTTTGTGTGGTTTATTTTTGGTGGGAAACATACCTGGAAGTTGGTTGCAGTTCTTTCAGAGCTAGCTTCGTGATCACACAGGGCCTCTTGCTCTGAACGGCTCTGCATCTGGTTTAATGCCTTATTATCTCTGTCTTTATATTCATAATAGTTTTATCTTCAAACTTGCAATTGGTAAGTTCAACCAGACAATGAAGCATGTCATGAACAGAGGAGATGTGAACAATAAGCATATCTATCTCTTTCTTCTCATTTCGTATAGTTTTTAAGATGCCCTGGAAGCACAGAACTTTGGTGGACTCACAATGTGTGGAGTATTAACAAGATTCAAAGGGTATAAAAATTAAGCATGTTACATAGAATAAGCACTGATCATCCAGAAAGGCCATAGTTTTGTTTTGGAATAGGAACTTGCTCAAACATAAATAAAGAAATGACATTCTTTCTTACTCATGGTATCCTTCATGTTAGCCAACCACTTAAAAAGAATGATGATAGTGAGAAAGGCAAATACAGTTTTTTTTATTCTTTTAGTCCTTCCTTACCCATCAGTAAGCTGAAGGTAGAAAATGTTAGCAGAATGTGTGTAGATCAAGAAGCAAAATAAAAAACTGTTGAGTTACTTTTGTGCATCATCTCCAGCATTTTTGTAAGAACAAAATGCATGTGCTTGTCTGAGCTATAAAAATAAGTTATGGAAATTCAGTGACTTCTCATTCAAGTTAAATGCCCTTAAATTTGCATTTAAAATTGCTATTGAACAGTATAAAGATAAATGATAAAATTCATGCTAATACTTTAAATTTTAATTAATCTTTAATTAGAGTAGCAAATAAAAGAATACCATGACAAGTTAAGAGAAGCATTGTAAAAGAAAGGAAAAGATTTGAAATTGTAGTATGTTTAAACCACGTCCATTTCTTGCTTTTTGCATAAGGGCCCCACATTTTCATTTTGCACAGAGCTTTGCAAATAATGAAATCAGCCTTTAACTTTTGAAGGAAAAATATTAATTATAAAGAACAAAGGAGTTAGTTGTACTGAAAGATTTCTTTAAAACATTTGCTGAAATTAATGACTTAATATTGGCAACAGAGAAGCTGTGTAAAAATTTATAGAGAAAATTAGTAGATTCATTTGACAATTCTAAATATAAATCTTTTGTATCCAAAAAATATATTGAATTCATGATAAATTGGTAAACTACTTGTACAAATGACAGGTAAAGTACTAGTAATTTTATATATGACCTGGTAAAGGAAATAAACATACAAGTTCAAGAAGCACAGAGAATCCCAAATAAGTTGAACCCAAAAAGACCCAAACCAAGACACATCATAATTAAAATGCAAAAGGTTAAAGACAAAGAGAGAATCTTAAAACCAGCAAGAGAAAAGCAGTTAGTTACCTACAAGGGAGCTCCCATAAGACTGTCAGCTTATTTTTCAACAGAAACTTTGCAGGCCAGAAGAGCATGGCAAGAAATATTCAAAGTGATGAAAAGCAAGGTCTGCAACTAAGATTACTCAGCAAAATTATCATTTAGAATTGAAAGACATATAAAGAGCTTCCCAGACAAGAAATAAAATAAAATAAAAAGCTAAAGAAGTTCATCACCATTGAACCAGTATTATATGAAATATGAAAGGATCTTCTTTTAGGAAAATAAAAAATAAAGATAAAAATATGAACAATAAAATGACAATAAATACATATCTATCAAAAGCTGAATCTAAAAAATAAATAAATAAGCAGAACAGAAACAGACTGGTACATAGAATATTTTAACAGTTGCCAGATGGGAAGAAGGTAGGGGGGGAGGATGGGTGAAAAAAGTGAAGGATTAAGGAGTACAAATTGGTTGTTACAGAATAGTCATGGGGTATAAAGTACAGCATAGGGAATACAGTCAATAATGTTCAAATAACTATGTATAGTGTCAGATGGGTATGAAACTTAGCAGGATGATCACTTAGTACATTATAAAATGTCTAATCATTTGGTTGCACAGATGAAACTAATATAATATTATATGTTAACTGTAAATGAAATACATGATTTAAAAAATCCTGAGAGACAAATTGATATCACTTTTAAACAGGCAATTTATGAAAAAAAGAAAAATAAAATGTTATTCATGATAGGAAAAATATAACTTTACTAATAATAAAATACTGAAAAAAATCTTAAATGAGTTGTTTTAAAGCTAAGTTGACATTGGCTGACGTGCAATGAAAAAAATACAGTAATACACATCCATTGCTTGTAAACAAATCAAAATTAGTAGGGACTCATTATAAGCCTGTTTTGCCTTGTGCATTGGAAGCTATCAAAAATTGTTATGCTTTGATGTAATAGTTCATTTCTAGGGATTTTGTAGAAGCAAATTATGAGAGATGTGTTTGATACTTTTGTATAAGTCTGCTGATTTTTATTTTTCAATATTATAAATAAGGTATGTTGGTGCTTTTAAAATATGCCCACAACATTTTAAACTTCTTCCTCCAAAAAGTAAAGCCTAATTCATTGCCTCTGAGCAAAGGCAGGACTTTAGTGTCTTGCTCCTGAGTAGACTATGGTGAAAATGATGGTATGTGATGAAGTTGTAAAATGCATCACTGTTTCATGCTTGCTGCTCTCCCAGTTTATTTGCTCTGGGGGAAGACACTCAAACAGCCCTGTGGAAACCCTGATGGCAAAGAACTAAAGTGTCCTGCCAAGAACCACACAAGTAACTGTCTTGGAAGGGAACCCTTCAGATCAACAGGTCCTCAACAGATTAAATGAGATTTGAAATGTCAGTGGTAAATAGGAATGCTGCACAGAATCTCTGGCAGGATCCTACAGGAGAGTCACAGAGAACATTATTATGTTGGAGAAAGCTTTGCTATTTTCTATGAGAGATCATTTCCTCCTATTAAGAAGCATCTTTTGGCTTGCTACCAGGCTTTAGCAGGGACCGAACATTTGACTACAGGCCACCAAGTTACCACGTAACCAGAGCTGCTATAAATCTGGGCACAAACAGCAGCAGTCCATTATCAAATGGAAGGGGTATATACTAGATTTGGCGCAAGTAGTTCCTGAAGGCCCAGGAGAATCACATGAGGAAGTGCCCCAGGTGTCCACAGACTCTACTCCTAGTACATTGCCTTCTTTCGCCTAACCTTCTCAACCTGGGATCTCATAGGGAGGTATCTATGACTAATTGACTGAAGAAGAAAGAAACTGGGCTTAGTTCAGCACATATACAGGCACTACATGGTGAATGTCTGCACCATGATAGCCCCGCTCCAGGATGCCCCTGAAAGATGGTGAAAAAGGGAAGAAATTCAATTTGCTAATCATTCCTAGAAGGAGAAATGATCAGAGTTATGGGCATATTCCTATTTCTTAACTGTAGGTAAAGGGTTTTCTGAATAGTTAGGGACTTGGAAAGAATACCATTAGAAAATTGGTGGCAAGGAAGTTGGGAGGAAGAGTTAAGAGAACAGACCTACCTGAATGGGCACCCAGAATGAAGATATTTGTGTTCCATGTGAATGCTCACCAAAGGGTGATCCCAGCAGAGGGGGAATTTAATAATAAGGTAGGTAGGGTAATGTATTTTGTAAATATCAGTGAGCTTTCTTTCTTAGCCAGTCCTGTCACTTATCATTGAGCTTAGGGGGGGAAAAGGCCATGATGGCAAGAGGCAAGGTTATACATGGGCTTAGCAATGTGCATTTCAACTCAGCAATGCCAACATGGCCATAGCCACTGCCGAGTGCTCAAACTGCCTTCCAAAGCTCCTTCCCTGTTTGCAGTGCTTCTGCTAAAACTACCATCTATGGACTTAAAGAATGCCTATCCATAATCATGGCATTTACACAGCATTACTTATGACCAAGGAAATCAATTCACAGTAAATGAAATGCAGCAATGGGCTCATGCTCATGGAATTCACTGATAGACCATATTTCTCATGGCCCCCAAATAACTGATGTGATAGAATGGTCGCATGACCTTTTAAAGATTTAGTTATGGTATAGGGAGGGTATAATGTCTTGTGGGGCTGAGAACTTACCTCAAGGATATGGCATATGCTCTGAATCAGCATCCAGGATTTGATACAGTTTCAATTATAAACAGGATTCTCATAGCCAAGGTCCAGAAATTATGAGACAGAACTTTGAGTTTATAATTCCAAAGGGATGCTTTAAAATTACATATATATGCTTCTACTAAGAGATATATTTCATTTAATTGGAAATTGGGACTGCTTTCTAGCCACTTTGGACATCTCATGACATTAAACTATAGGCGAAAAAGGGGTTTGCCATATCGGGTGGGGTGCCCACCCAGTTTCCTGACCATCACGGGGAAATGGGTTGCTTCTACACAATGAAGGTCAGGAGGAGGATGTCTGGAATGCAGAAATCCTGACTCCTAACCTTTTTCTTCCCTTTAAATTTGAATGCAGCTTGCTCTTGTAAAAATGATACTTATGTGTTCTGCTTTTTTTCCCTGTTTTTATTTTCCTTAACTGTTTATTAAGTGTACATTTTGATGAATATAGGACTTATACTCATTCACTTTGCAATTATTGAGAATGTTGAGTCAAAACTTACTAAGCACAGTGGAATGAATCAGGATTTGTTGCCCTAAAATCTCAGTTTCTTAATTCTTCTTATAATTGGCAATATATTTCCAGAGTATTATGATAAAATGATCCATGAGCAGTCACTCCTAACTGAGGTTGTTTTAATTCAGTACACATTCTTTTACATTTTTTTAAGATCCTTTTTTGTTGCCCTTAATGCTCCTTTCCTTTATCTCTACCTTAGCAATGTGGTTGCTGAACAAATTGCTTCAGGCTTCTAAAGGGAATGGACAAGACTGCTTCTTGTTATGATTAACTTTTGGGATTTATGAGGGAGGCTGCTCACAAAATGTGAGCAGAAATCATCCACTACCCATATGTTGCTGGCACTGATAACATGTAAAAGCTATGAAGAAAGTCTGCACAATCAAGCATGCACAACTATTAAGAACATTTGTTTGAAAGCTAGAGGTTTTGTTGTATGTCTTCTTACTTTATTTTTTTCTTTTTTACCAATTATTTAAGCTCCAAAGGAGTTACCGCCATCTATCTTTCATTGTCTTGGAAAAAAAAAAAAAAATATATATATATATATATATATATATATATATTTCTTTTTTGTATTTTTCTGAAGCTGGAAACGGGGAGAGACAGTCAGACAGACTCCCGCATGCGCCCAACCGGGATCCACCCGGCACACCCACCAGGGGCGACGCTCTGCCCACCAGGGGGGCGATGCTCTGCCCCTCCGGGGCATCGCTCTGTTGTGACCAGAGCCACTCTAGTGCCTGGGGCAGAGGCCAAGGAGCCATCCCCAGCACCCGGGCCATCTCTGCTCCAATGGAGCCTTAGCTGCGGGAGGGGAAGAGAGAGACAGAGAGGAAGGAGAGGGGGAGGGTTGGAGAAGCAGATGGGCGCCTCTCCTGTGTGCCCTGGCTGGGAATTGAACCCGGGACTTCTGCACGCCAGGCCGATGCTCTACTACTGAGCCAACCAGCCAGGGCCTTGGAAAATATTTTAAAATAGTGTGAAAGTGGAAAGAATTAAATAGATATGGTAAGAGTGAGTTGGAAAATTTGAATCCAATTCAGTCTTTTAGAAAATTCATCATATAAATCAACCTGGGTTAGTTGGTGACTAAGTTATAAGCAAATAAAGATAATTCATTTTTATGTGAGTAGAAGTATTGATAGAGCTTTTATTGACTTTAATTTTAAGTATGAATAGTATTCTGGTATTTATACCTAATTCTATCTCTTAAAGGTATTTCAAGAAAAAAAATCAGACTCAAATCAAGTCCTATAGGGAACATATTTCTATTCCCTTCTTGAAGAGGAGAGACACCTAAAGTTCAGAAGGCTAAAATGGCATGCTCATAGGTCACATAGGTGAGGAGATGAGACCTGAAATCCAGATGTTTCCACCCATATCCATGCTTATGATGGGTACTGTAAGGCCTGTGGCCGCCACCATTGTGGCCATGCAGGTTCTCATGGGATTCAGGCAGATGGTAAAGAAACAGTGGAGCCAGAGGATGGTGGGCCATTCCTTTACAGCCAGTGTTACACTGGCCAATGAGCAAACACACAGGAAAAACACTTCCCTTTCCATTCAGGGCTCCCAAAGTCACTGACACATTTTCCGGTTCCACAACCAGGAGAATCTTCTCCGGTTTCTCCTAGAATCAAAGCCTCACCAGTCTCAGCCGAGCTCCCAGAGCCCCTCAGCTCTGGTTCTTTATCTGCACACCTTCTCCTCTCTCTGCCAACATGGCTTTTCCTTTAGCACCCTGCATTCTCTCTGCTCTCCCTGCAAAACATGGCTTCTTTCTTCTTCTTCTCCTTCTTTTCTCTCTTTTCAAAACTTCCTGGCATGAAAACCTCTCCTCCAGCAAACATTAGCAAAACAATAGCCCTTCCCAAGAAGGAATGTAATTTGCAATTTCACAGACCACATATACCTGGTGCTGCCCAGTGCTATTTTGTAACCATAAAAGTGAGCAAATTAAAAAAAATACAAATTTTACAAACTCACTTGCCGAACAGGTACTTATATTAACACTCAGAATTTGGAAAGTGAACAGGAGGAGAATAAATTATATCAAGGAGGGAAGGTAAAGGGTGCACGTAGCAACCAGGTACCTCAGGTCTCCATGGAAAAAGGGAGGGGTCATTACAGAAAGTTCATTCAACATTAAGCAGCTAGAAGACAAGTGACACCCCTTGTCACTTGAGGTTTCTGAATAAGACACTAAACTTGAAACTACTGATCGAAGAGCAGAATGTGGAGGGAGAAGTCAAGTTTAAGACTAGCAGGCAAGGAGGGTGGAGGGAGATGATTCTCACTTGACTACGTTAGAATCATCCCCTGGGTTTCTGAAAATCACCCATGTCTGAGCACCTCCGAAAACCAACTAAATCTAATTCTCTAAGATTGAGGTTGTCAACTGTATTTTGTAAAAGTTCAAGATTACTACTTACTGGGATTCTTAGGCAGAAAGTTGCTTAGGTTAACAATGAGTCAGCTGGGAGAGGGATGACCTAAGGGACTGGCATTCAAGGCTGTGTTATAGGTGAGAAACATGGAATTAACTGTCTGCTGAACGTAAAGTGAGACTTGAAGTTCCTCTTGCATTCTAACCATCTCTGCACAGCTTGCTGGGACCTTTCATTACTCCCATAGTGTATATTGTGTGGGCAGTAAGTGAGAAAGGCAACAACTGATAAGGAGAAATGCTTGAGATGAAAGGTCAGAAACAACATATTTACTTTTATTTCCTTCATGTTCTCGTTCTCTATTTCTCTCTCCTATTTCATTCTCTAAAGCCCAGAGGTCAGCAGAACTTCACTGACCCTGTGAAATAGAAATAATTTCCTTAGCTATGGTCATTACTGATGGTGGATCCCACACTTGCTTCCTATTCTCTTTCTCTCTATTCTCAGAGAAAAAACTCCTTCACCACTTTTCTCAGAATCTTCTCACAAGGTACCAAGCTGGGGTTCTAAAGGATGGGTTTAAGGATTTGGGTTTAAGGATGACTGGGATGGTGAGTAGCACTCCCTGCAGGAGATGCTTCAAGGCAAGCACACTCTACTACCAGAGCCATGGATACATCTCAAAATAAGAGGTAATCAATGCCTGTGGCTCCTGAAACTCCTAAGACCCTCTATTCAGAGTCCCAGCATCCACACCCTTCTCTTTGGCAATACCCTGAACTGGATCCACCTTGCAAGTCCCATAAGGGGCAATGCTCTGCCCATCTGGGACCACTGCTCTGTTGCTCAGCAACAGAACCATTTTAGCACCTGAGGCAAGGCCATGGAGCCATCCTTAGTGCCTGGGGCCAACTTGCTCAATCTGTTTGAGCTGTGGCTACAGGAGAGGAAGAGAGAGTGGCTAGTGGAGGGGTTTGGGAGGGAGAAGCAGATGGTTGCTCTTCCTGTGTGCCCTGACTGGGAATCGAACCCAGGACTTCTGCACACCAGGCCGATACACTACCGCTGAGCCAACCAGCCAGTGAAAAATTTATCAGCAAATTTTTTTATTTTAAAATGGGATAATTAAAAGTATGTAATAGCTGTGCAAGCTTGATAAGCAGTGAAAATTCTTAGGCTATTTTAAAAGCAATTATACAAATAGAACATGTCGGAAATTTGAGCTAAGCAACAGGGAAAGAAGTCCACTGGTCACTTCAGAAAGCACATAAAATATGAGTCAGTACAGCGATTCTATTCTGGAAAAGGCAATTATGGCATTAAAATGCTAAATGAGAATTCAGAATGTAAGAAACACTTGGCACCTTTCCCATTAGGTACTCAAAATTGTCAAAACCCCTACATGCTCTATTCTGATTCTGTAATTAAATATGGCATATACATGGAGACTATTCAAAGGATGCCAATAAAACACAAGGTAAACAAAAAGGAAGTGAACAGATTGATATTATTTATCTGAGGGAATATACATGACACAATAGGTATGATATAGTCATCAATTTGCTGAAAAAGAAGGGCCTTTGTAAAAAATAAAATCACATTACAGAAGGAAAGAATACCAAATTTTAGAGCCAAACAAGCATGGAATAAAATCCTGATTCTACTATTAACTTGAATGATTTGGGGGAAAAAAGTAACATCTCCTAGTTTATTCAGCTCTACTGGGGATAAACTTCAGCCCTTTGTGAACTATTATGAGGATTTGATTAAATTATGCAATGCAAGTAAACACCTAGCAAAATGTCTAGTAGTGAGCAATGGCAGAAATGACAATGATAAACTAATAAAGCCTGCTAGTGCTATTGCCATCCGTTCTGACAGCACTGGACGGTGGCTAAGAACACTTCTGAGGCTGCATTGCTGGGGTTCACATTCTAACTATGCTACTTGCTAGTTGTTGGGACTGTGGGCTAGTTATTTAAATGCTCTCATTTTTGTGACTTGTTGACCCAGGATTGTCTGTATAGATTTTGTGAAAATTGCCTTAATCCATGGCTCAAAATGTTTAGAATAGTTCCAGAAACTATTCTTTTCCTCTTTCTTTACCTCTTATCTTTCCCTTTTCTCCTCCCCTTGCTTTTATTTTTAAATAATTTGGATGGTTTGAGGACAATATTTTTGATATTTCCGATAAGTTGTAAGTATGGATAGTGAATCACTACAAAACACATCAACACTGGTCTCATTTCTTTGGCTAGTCCTCCTTTATTTCTTTCCATTCTGAATGGTAATCCCAAGAGCCCTCTCTAATGAAACTTCTGTGTGCTAATCTCCAGCTAGAGTCTGCTTTCTGGGAAACAAAACATGTGATAATCACAACTATCCTCCCACCAATAATGAGATTTTCATAACAATAATAATAACTAATATTTGAATATTATGTACTGAACACTGTGTTCAATGATCTATGTTTATTATCTAATATAACTTTCAGCAGTTAGATGCTATTATTATCTCCATTTAAAAAATGTGGCTACTACGGCTCAGAGAGGTTGAATTTCCTTGGCCACCCAACTATGAAATCACAGAGCCAGGATGTGAAAACTTGAAGTTTAACTGCAAAGATGGCACACATGAAATTATTCTATTACTTGGTAGGTGCTTGTTGGGAAAATGAGTTTGTAAAATTTGTATTTTTTTATTTTGTTCACTTTTAATGTTAAAAAATGGAGCTGGCCAGCGCCAGGTATGTGATCTATGAAATTGCAAATTACCTTCCTGCTTGGGAAGGGCCATTGTCTTGCTATTGTTTGATGGAGGAGAGGATTTCTGCCAGAAAAGTTTTGAAAAGAGAAGCAGAAGGAGAACGTGAGAGAAGCCATGTTTGCAGAGTGAGAGAGCGGATAGAATGCAGAGTGCTGAGGGAGAAGCCAGTTTGTGCAGAGAGAGAGAAGGTAAGATGGGGGACCAGAGCTGAGGGGCTTTTCCGAACTCTGCTGAGACTGGTGGGACCTTTGATCCTGGGAGAAACTGGAGAAGATTCTCCTGGTTGTGGAACTCTGTGGAGAATGTGTCAGTGGCTTTGGGAGCCCTGTGTGTTTGCTCGTTGGCAGGTGCGAGACTTGAATAAAGGAATGGCCCACCATTTTTTGGCTCCACTGTTTCTTTACCATCTGTGCGAATTCAATGAGAACCTGCATGGGCCAGGACGGCAGCAACTACTGGTCATACAGTGCTCAATAAATATTTATAGATTATGTTGAGGTGATTTGATATTTTTATTGAGTTGTTTCTAGAATATTCTTTTTTTAAATTTTTTAAAAATTTTATTTATTCATTTTAGAGAGGAGAGAGAAAGGGAGAGAGAGACAGAGAGAGAAGGTGGGGAGGAGCTGGAAGCATCAACTCCCATATGTGCCTTGACCAGGCAAGCCCAGGGTTTCGAACCGGCAACCTCAGCATTTCCAGGTCGATGCTTTTTCCACTGCACCACCACAGGTCAGGCCAGAATATTCTTATCATGATAAATTTCTACTCTGAATGGAACTGCAGTAGGCAGTAAGGCACAAACAGAGCAGGAACTATGGGCCAGATGCAGAGGGTCATAAGGGCAGAAAGCCTGGATGCCTAGCAATGGACAAAACTTCAAATCCCTTAAGCATTATCCCCTGAAGAGGACAACTTTAAAGAAATGTTTTGCTCAGGAGAGAAAAATGTATTAAGGACTACTGAATGCATGATAAACATGCGTGATAAAAATATGCTCAATGTCATATGTAATTGGAGTTTCAATGGATACCCATTAAAACAACACTGAGATATAGTCAGATTCACATGGTTTGTAAGAACTGATAATGTCAATGTTGGCAAAGATGTGGGAAAATGAACACCACCATACACTGTTGATTAAAGTTGTAATCACTACTTTGGAGAACAATTTGACACTATCTAGTAAATTTGAAAAATGCATACGTACATATTATATCTTTGCAGTTAAACTCATATACCTAGAGAAATTCTTATACATATGCAGTAAGAGGGAAATATAGATGCCCCAGCAGCATTTGTGTGTGTGTGTGTGTGTAAAGTCAACAATTTTTTAAAACTTCAAGTATCTATCTAAAAGAAAATGTATAGATATATTATGGTGGTATATTTACATGACTGAATGTTCATACAGTACTTAAAAGAAATGAATTCAATATATATGCATCAACATGACTAGATCCTAAAAATACAAACTTGAAAGAAAAAAGCAAGTTTCAGAATGTTAAATACAGTATGATATCATTAATGTAAAAACTAAAAAATAACCAAAATGTGTATATTGTTAATGGATACAGATGTGGGGTAAACATATAAAATTGTAAACTGTTTATATATTGAATCTGTGATAGTGCTTATCTTGTTGAAGAAGAAAGAGTGTATAGAACCGACCTGGTGAGAGAAATAGAAAAAATAACATTTCCTCCAAAATATTATTTCTTAAAATAAACTGATAATAACAAAAAAGATCTGAGGCAAATATAAAAATAAATCAACATATTCTGTTTGGGGATGTAAAGCCAGAAGCCACAGCCACTATCACAGTCGCCTGGCCCATGAAGGTTTGCATTGGATTCGAACAGTCGGTAAAGAAACAATGAAGCCAAAAACTGATGGGCCATCATCTTTAATCCTAGCTTACACCCGGGCAAGTAAAAACACACACTGGGCTCCAAAACCCACTCACATTCAGTGCTCACAAAGCTACTGACTTATCTGAGTTTCCTAGAATCAAAGGTTTCTAGCTCACCAGACTTATTCACAACTGTTTCCCATCTCCTTCCTTCTCCCTGCACAAACTCTGCACAAACTGGCTTCTCACTCAACACTCCGCCATCTTGGCTGCTTCTCCTCTCTGCTGTCTGTTCTAATGTTAATCTCAGGAACCAAGAGAGCAAGTTTCCGTTCTGCCCCTACTTTATAGTGTAGACTCATAACCTTTAATCCAATATACAAAATAGGGGAGTCTCTGATACAAAGTCACTTATCAGAGACATGATGGGATTGCACAACCCCACATCAAAAGGGGTGGAAAAGGCTTAGTCCTAAAACCAAGCCCCAGGCTACAAGAATCCTGCCAGCCCACAGCCCACAGCCCAACCCCAACACACATTAACATCACCTGGGCAACGGCTTCCACGTGGGCAGCGCCATCTTTAACAAAGTGAGCATAATATATTTTATCTGCCCAACAGGGGACAATGATTTTTTACCTTTTTCCTATTTTATTTATGACTTTCAAAATGCATAACAGTAAAAATAACAGTGAAAGAAAGAATGTGTGTATATAATTTTAATAATGAACAACTTTGGGAAGTGAAGTCTTAATCTAAATGTAACAATTAGATATAACAATTTAAATAGACTCTAGATACGTAGGCTATTTCTTGTTTATCCTTAAAGTGTCAATGAATTTTACACTAAAAACTAGGAAGTTTCCTCTTTGTTAAAAACAAAAAAAGAAGTTTTTGTATCATGGCTGGTAATTTAGCAGTGGCTTTTTCTGTGTGGGGAGAATGGAATGATCAGTAGTTACTAATCCTGGCTGGTTTTAAGAATCACCTGGTGAATCCTTTGAGCTGCAAAAGTGGAAGCCACACCCCAGGTCTAAGCACCTATTCTCTAGGGGTGGAGCCCAGAGATTTGTTTCTTTTGTTTCTGATAGCTCCCAGGGGTGTCTGGAAGTTAGCCTGGCTTGGAAGTCTACCTCCAGATGCTTTCAAATTCCTTTAATCCTGATTATTTTTTAAAGCTTGATTAGGTTAGTATAGGATAGTATAGGAGTGTAGTGTAGTTGTCACTCAGAGAGAAACTGGAAGAGGGCAACAGAAAAGGTTTCTAGTTTATAAAGTAGGTGTATCTTGTAACAGTTACCTAACTAGGCAAATTTCTTCTTACCTTATGTAAAGCCAGTAGCCACAGCCAACCTCACAGCAGCCTGGCCTGTGCAGGTTCGCATTAGATTCAGACAGACGGTAATGAAACAATGGAGCCAAGAACTGGTGGGCAATTACCTTTAATCCTAGCTTGCACCTGGTGGGCAAGTAAAAACACACACTGGGCTTCAAAACTCATTCATTCAGTGCTCACAAAGCTACTGACTTAACTGAGTTTCCTAGAATCAAAAGTTTCTAGCTCACTAGCCTTATTTACATCTGTTCCCCATCTCCTTCTCTCTGCACAAACTCTGCACAAACTGGCTTCTCCTTCAGCACTCTGCCATCTTGGCTACTTCTCCTCTCCTCCACGTGGCCTTTCTCTGTTCTCCTCCCTAATGCTAATCTCAGGAACTGAGAGAAAGCAGCTCCCTGTCTGCCCCATTTTATAGTGTAGAATCCAAACCTTTAATCCAATATACAAACAAGGAAGTCTCTGATACAAAGTCACTTGTCTGAGGCATAATGGGATTCCTCATGAGAGTGCACCACCACCCACCATGCAACAGTCAAGGGTGGGAAAGGCTTAGTCTTAAAACTAAGCCTTAGGCTATAATGATCCTGCCTGCTTACAGCCTGTCCCCCGCACCCAATGCAAACTATAAGCGATCAAACCTATTACAAACTTATTTGACCAACACCTTATAAATCAGACTAGGTTTAGGAAGGTCTCCTGTATTTACAAAACAGATGCTTTCAGTGTCCTCTTGTAGTAAGCAGTTAGACAGGCATGAGCAGTGTACATATAATAAGCTAGGTACTGAAGGTCACCAGGGCAGAAAACCCTGGGTACCTAGCAACAAACAATACTGGGGTGGGAACCCACCCCCAGGGTAACCTCCCCCTCCCATGTCACCAGTCATGTGGAATACCCTCCTAGAGGAGGAACAAGAGACCAGAGAATAAACTCATATGACTTCCTTGCATGACCACTCCTTTAAGCATTAAGCCCTCAGGATAATTAGGTTCTGACCCACATCAAATAATATTAGGAACAAAGACTCAGGTCTGTTGATCACAGAGACAGTCTTGGTCAAACTAGAAATAACATCTAGGCCTCAGTTGTGTTTTAGCTCCAGGCCCAGAAAAGCAGCAAGGCCAGGCAGGGTGATGCCACAGCTGGTGTCAGGACCAACCGCAATGACTAGTGACCACTTACCCTACAGCTGACCAACCAGTGAAGACCACAACCCTGAAAAGACATACCCAGAAATCTGATAAATATTCTATTCTATTGGAATCTTCCCCTGGAATCTTCCTTAAGGTTCCTGCCTTTGGAAAGAAAAGCCCTGAAGACAAACGAGGAGCCTTTTCTCTCCCTTGGGCACACCCAGGCCTTTGCCCAGCCCCCGTTTCCCCCAGGGCGTGCTCTTTCTCTCTCTGGAGCACGGCCAAGCCTTTCTCCCCTCCTTCTCCCAGACACCTTCTTTCTGCCTTTCTTAATCCTAAATTCTAAGGGCCCTTCTTTTGCCTCTGTAACTTGTTTCCTAAACCCACACAGCCCAGCTGGCTCACCTTTTCTACCTCTGTGACTTTCTAAATAAACTTTCTCTTATCATTTGAGTTCCTTGGTTCTGAATTCTTTGTTGAACTCAAGCCCAGAGGTTGCTGAAACAAGGTCCAGTAACAACATTCTGTTGCCATTTCACCACTGACACTCTTTTATGTAAAGTCCAGCATGTTTCTCTTACTTTATAGTCACTTGGTCATTTTTTTTTGTATGTCTTCAAGAATGCTACAAACAGTTGAGTATCTATAAGAGCATAACAGTTTTGGGTACCAAAAACAGAAACTTTATTTCAGTTCCATTTGGATGAAGCTCCTTGTCAGTACAAAAGTATCTAGCGAGCATAGATCTTTGATCCTGAATTGCAGTGTTCTTTGTACTTCACTTGCAGGTGAACATAACCTCCATTCACACCACCAAATAAGAACAGGATAGTGATTTGTGCCTGTGAGGCATTTTCTTTTGAGAGAGGCCTCGCTATAAATCCTTTTGTGGATTATTGCAGGAGTTATATGTCTTGCAGTACTTGAGACTATAAATATAAGGGTCATAAAGGGAGCGCCTCCTGACAGACTTCTCATCTGTATCTGCCTTAGAGGGCTTCTCTGAGGGCTGGAAAAAGAGAAGGCAGCAGAGGAGAAAATCAGAGAAGTAGTTTCCTTGTAGAAGCATTTTGTATTCACTACTTTTTAAGAACTATGTCTTAAGAAATGGTCTAAATTTATATTTCTAATTGCTTTTTTAACATGAAAAGAGAAGTAGCAGGTTGCTATTAAGAGTGGTTGTTTTGTTGCTTTCCTCCAATAAGAACATGGAGTCTAGTTTCTGCTCTTACATTGTGTCCTCAGCCCATTCTGACCCACACATTTCCCACTTTGTCATCATATGATAAAAGGGAATACTAGGAGTCACAACATTCATGAAGTTTCAGACCACCGCCCTTCACTGTCACTGTGGTCTCCCGAACTGCTTCTGTGTTCACTCAGACCCTGACCTATGGCTTTCCTGTTAACAGCTTGACACTCTGCCCTCAGATCCAATTCTAGATTGAATTTTTCCAACTCAGCCCTCAAGTGTGCTCTTTGCCTCAGTTTTGCTCCTTCTGACCTTATCTGTTCTATTTCTGGATCCTGCATGCCACCCCTGTGTTGCTTCTTCATGTGTGACTAACCTCTGAAAAGGAAGAAGACACCCTCCCCTCAGTGGTAATGGCTGATGCCTCCTTGCCCGATTCTGGTCTGATGGTATAAGAGTTTGCATCAACCCTCCAGTCCCATCTGAATCTGTGTGGCTAGATCTCTGTTATAAATATTCATTGTATGTTTTCAGGGCTTTACTTACATGTATTCTTAGGATGCTGCCGATCTCAGAACTTTTTGAAACAGCTCGTTTGGAAATGCCTTCTGAGCACAATGCCTGTACAATAAGAACTAAAATAGTGTTTGCTGAATTAGAAATATGTACAAGAAAAAGTTGCTTTATAAAAAATACTTTGAGTTAGATCAAAAGAGCATTTCCTAATTTTTATCAGCTACCTTTTTTTTTTATAACATATGTCACTGGATACCTTTGAAGTATTTTTTAAAAAAGAAATACCCCTTCACTTCAAGGCAGAAATTTTACCACCATTGGAGATTGTTATACATGCCACAGACTGGAAATTAATTTCCACACAGATAATTTGAATAAGTTTACATTAATGGTGGAAATTCTGGGAAGATCATATGTTCTCTCACAGTAAATTCTTTAAGGGGGGTTATGTTCATTTAGTTGATATGTTTGATGGTGTTATTTTAAAATCAGTGACAGTTTTATAGCTACCCTTTTTACATTGAACTTTCTGGAAAATAGTGCCTTTTTGGGCCTTTGTTGACTTAGCACCATTTGATTTTACTTTATGGAAACCATCAAAGTTAGAGAACAATTGTTCTGCCTTCCCCAAGCAAGAAATCTCTAATTTTTGTAAAGAATTACCCGCAGAAACAAAGTAGAAATCATTGTACTTTTTTTCTAATGTTCTGCTTTATAGGTTTGTTGTTTCCTTAGAAACTGTATTCACTATGTCACCAACCTCGCCTGAGCACGTTCTTTATCAGTACAGTACTGCACTAGGAGCTGGTCATATAGCGATAAATAAAATAGTCCCTGTCTATGAAAAAGAAACAGTTGCTTCAGGAAGATAGACACATAAATAAATTTGCAAAAAGTGGTAGGTACTCTTTAGTGTCTTATCAAGAATGCTCTAGAATTACAGAAATGAACTATTGATTAGGAGACTAAGATGAGTGATTACTTCCACAAGAAAAATGGTATTGATGTAGGTTGGAGGGTGACAAGTATTTTCTATTAAGGGCTAGATAGTATATAGTTTAGACATTGTGGCCAGACAGTCTCTGTTCTAACTACTCAATTGAAGAATTGCATTGTGAAAAGTAATTATTGACCATAGGCAAGTGGATGTGTTCTAATAAAACTTTATTTACAAAAACAGGCAGAGCAGCAGATCAGATTTGGTTCATGAGTAATAGTTAAATGACCCCAATCTAGGTGATGGGGGGTGAATAATGTAAAGATATTTCAGGTTAGGGAACAGCATGATAAAAGATCCAAAGCAGGAGAGCAGATGTATGCCTGGGTAATAGCACCATGAAGACAGCCAGAATAAGGAATGCTGACAACGAGACGAGTAAGAGTGATTGAGGTTATGTTGTGTAACACCTCATGTGTCAGTGTAAGGAGTCACAAAATGAGCTTTTGTCCTGTAAAATTGGAATAACGCAACTTGTTCATCCTCAAAAGTAAGGGACGGAGAGTCTATTAGAGGAAAAAACACAAGGTGAATAAAACTTCTTATTTTTAACTATTTTAATCAGTACCAAAGGTTAGATTACTGGACACATTCTAAACGTTTTTTTCTTCAGATGTATACTGTTTTTCTGTATAGCAGTTACCAAGTAGCACAAATGAAGTATACACATTTATCAATGATACATCCCCTCAACCAATTCTGTCTTCAACAAATTGTTTTTGCTATTCACTCAGAAATAATGGGACATTTTGGAGAAAATTACTCCCTCTAATGACTTTTCTATAGAAATTAGAAAAATAAAATAAAACTACAGGAGAGAACAGCAGTTAGATGAAATGCTAAAATAGTCAATATAGAGATGAAAAATTGCCCTGCCCTTAGATTTTATAATATGACAATTTGTCTTGAAAATAGTTTAAAAAGTAATTTTCCAAGAAAAAAAAATTTCAGAAATCAACTATTAAAACCTGCAGCATTAAGAGAATCTTGGGTTCTTTTTCTGCCCAGAAATTGGCTAAACCTACTAGCAATAGTTTGTAAAGAGATTTCAACGCTATTTGATTTTTGACAGCATATATGGCTATGATTAAATAGTCCTTTTAATCTTAGTATTTGTTATTTAAGTAACTGAATAATCTTTAATATTCATAATTATTTTTATATCATTTTAATCTCACTAATCTTCATTTCCATCACTTTCTAACAGTAACACTGGGCAGACCTCAGCAATAGAAGAGGTCCCAGGAGAAGCAGGGGTTGTGAAGCAGCTGTGGCCTGAGCCAGGCCCAGTTCTGTCTGAGGGCCTGCAGGTCTGGACTGTTTCTCTGAGGCCAGATGTACTGGTTCCTTGATTACAGTGAAACAGGAATCGTGAAATAGCAAAAAACTCAGCCATGTAGGTCAAAGCTTCGGGGATGGCTAGAGGCCTCTGAGCATGCCCTTTTAGCCATAACTGGACAATTGAGGGGCAGGAATATTCTGACCCTCTTTATAATTTCAGTCAAGTTATAAATTAACAGACTAAACTGAAACTTAATAAAAATCTTTTGTTCCCCTTGATTTGGGATACTGCTTACACGATTCCTCTCTAATCTAAGTATAGACTATGTAATATATAAAGTGTGAACAATCATAAGTCCTTAGAGAAAGGGAGATTTCTTCTTTTTTGGCCAAGAATATTTTAATAGTATAAATATCAAAGAAAAACATTCAATAAGAGATTTTTAGACACTACCTGAGACTCTTTCATCACAAGCAAGATCTTTCTTGGAAAGAGCACCAAGATATTAGCACACTTTACACAACAGTGACTAGAGGCATTATTATGAATGCCTTGATCTCCTTACGAAAGGGGAGAATCATTTATTTTAGTGAGGTATCTATAGGATCTCCGGCCCTTTTTGGATAGTTTCCTGATGCTTCCCACTGAAGGAGGGAGAAATTGAGACTTAGGTTAATATGCATCATTACAAACAAAATAGAAATGTCTTCATGTCAGAAATAGTCCTCAGATATTGTGTCTTCTCGAGGAGGCTTATAATTGTGTGGCAAATGACCTCAGCGACTTTGATGAGGAAACTGTGATTGGGAAGCCCACACTGGCCGACTGCCCATAACCCGGAAGACTTTAGACTGGTCAGAGGAACTGGGTCTCAGCACTGAGATCAGTAATAAAAAGGAACATTGTGGCACAAAGTCCACACCTTTGATCTGTGGCAGTGTCCAGTGATGGCACAAAGTATGTTTGTCATTCATTGGTATATTTTCTTTTCCTTGTTCCCTTGCTACTATCAGTCTAGTTCTGCTTTTGGAAGTAGTCTTTCCTTGCAAGTGGTCTCTGTCAGACTATAAGTCAAGGTCCCTGGGTAAAAAAAGTTGATCAGAAGATCAAGCAAAGCTAACCAAATAGTCTCTTCCAGAATTTAAACCTGAAGCAGAGTAATATAAGGACACAAAATAATTGGAATTGATCATTCTAACTGAGAAGCAGGGTGATTTTTTTTTCTATCTGCTCAACAGCAACAACAATCCACAGTGAAACAAATAAAGCCAAAATTCCTCAATAGCACCATCATCACCAACACTCAAGTATTAGCTGATAGCAGAAGGAATCTGCATAAATGTTACTGTTCCTGAACCAGAGCAAATGCTGTTCTGTCCTGTGATGGCTTTAGTGCTAGCTGCCTTCTTTCTTTCTGAAAATAATGAGGGCAATTAAATACAATAACTTCGCTTTAGAAATCACATCAGTGATAACTTTGTAGTGTCAAATATGAATGACAGTCATTCTCATAACCTTCTAGGAAGATGATAAGCTAAAAAAAAAAATCTGCCCATCACCAAGCTTTCAAAGACACACATATAATCTTTAGAATTACATTTTCTGTTTTTGTCACAGTGTGTCAACCATTCTTATAAATTTCTCCCTCAGTCTGCAAACCCACCAAAACCAGTGTTAGGCTATACAGGCTCCACCACACGGTGGCACTCTGGTTGTGCCTTTAGTGAAATTGCTGGCGTTTTCTTTTTAGGAAAAGGGTTGATCAAAAACATGAAGTAAAGCAAAACAAAACAGAAACAAAATATCCACTCCTCAGCTTTTTATGGTCTTAGGGGGAAAAATGGCCTCTTTAGTGTTTTCTCTACATCCTCCCTGTATCATTCTTCTGTATCAGAGGCCTGCAGGTGCCCTTGACTTCAGCTCATGCAGTTAGTGGCAGCCACCAGGACAAAAGTAAAGACCTGGCAGAAACTACCTGATTCTGAACAATAGGAGGCTGATTTAAAGATACTTTTGATCCTTTCTTGCGACTGACCTCTCTTTGCTTATTCAGAATCCCTGTCCTCCTCTTCATAAATGAATCACTGGGGAATTTCCAGACCAAACGCTTGCTAACTAGTTGTAATCAACCCAAGATAAAATGTACTAAAGGAGATAAAGAAAAACAAGGTCTAACGGATGGAGTGGTGGGATGAAGTCCTTCCAATCTCAACTTCAAATCTCACAAAGCACAGAGAATAGAGAATGCTGTGGAACAGTGATGCCTTTGCCTCTGGGGAGCCTGCCTGTGTTTTCTCTTGAGAGAAAGTTGCCTGAAGGTAAAGGAAGGTCCAGGTCAGCACAGCTACAGAAAGGCTGATCTAGGAATTTCTGATAGATGATTCACAGGAGGCAGAATGACCTTTCAGCTGAGCTGCACGAAGAGGAAATGATAGGTTGATTGTTTAAGAAGTTTCATGTTGTTGTTGTTTATAAAAGAAAAGGCTATTAACTATCTATTATTTTGTCTAGATGTGGAAGTATCTTAGATTTCTATTGCTGGTAAAGTGTCCATGAACTGAGTGGCTTAAAAAGCACCTATTTATTAGTTCCCAGTTCTGTAGGTCAGCAGTCTGGACCTGGTATGGCTAGTTTCTGTGCTCAGAGTACCTCAAGGTTAAAATCAAGATGCCAACTGGAGTGAGTTCTCCCTTGGGGGTTCAGGGCAGGGGATCTGCTTCCAAGCTCAATGGTCATTGGCAGGATTCATAACGTTGTGCTTGTATGACTGAGGTTCACATTTTCCTGTTAGCTGTCAGCCAGGGGCCACTCTCAGCTCTTTGCCCGGTGGCCCCCATAGGCAATTCACAACATAGTTTTGCTTTTTCCAGGCTAGGCAGAGCATGTCTTTCTGACTTCTGTTATCAGCCAGAGAAAAACAGCTTTCCACTTTTAAAGAGTTCCTGTGGTTAATTAGTTTACACCCACCCCTATAAAGCCCGTTTCTTCAGATTGACTGATAGAGGTCCTTAATTATATCAGGAATATGTCTTCACAACTACACCTAGCTTAGCGTTTAATTGTGTATACTAGGGGGTTGGCATACTATCTCAAAGTTGTTGCTTTCTTTTAACTCCACTCTCTGGCCCCGTTCTGATATTAAATATTGCAGCCAATCTCAGGAGCTGCCCCCAGGGTCCTCTGCCTTAGGAAGAGTTATGGTCTTAATCCTGATCACCCTCCTGGGCTGAGTCAGAGGATATAAAAGTGAAAGCTGGAGAAGTCATTAGCAACAGAGTCCAATCTATCTGAGATAAGGAGAAGTAGGGTCAGACACAGCTCAGGGTCACACAGAGGATGGCCCACCTGGCTGTGGCCAAAATCTTCTGATGGCTGGTCTAGCATCTTCCAACTAGCCAGGGCTGCTCCACACTGAGCTTTTCACCAGGCTGAGGGGACATGAGGAAAATAAGAACAATTTAGTAAGCTTTTAGTAATACTATTTATTTTAATTCAAATAACTCTATCATAAGATAATACTCATTATTTTTAGCTATGAATAAAATATAGGTCTTTTGAGTTCTATATCAGGACATAGATATGACATCATACTCTTCAGAGTGAGAGGGAGATTTTTTTAAAAAGAAGAAAAAACAAAACCACATCCAAAATGAAAATATTATGATCCAACTTTTTCAAGTGCTTAATCTGCTTTTTAGTTATTATTCACTTTTATTCTTTAAAAAGTTCATTGCTCTTAACCCTTTGAGTAGTATGAGTATGTCCTCATGCCTCCTGTTCATCTGATTGTACAAAAAAAATTTATTTTAAAAATGTGTAAGGTAACATTAAAAAAAGGCAAATGTATCTTCTTCTTGTTTCTATAAATTGGTTATCAAACAAACATGATTTTAAGTTAATAAAACTATAACTGGAACTAATTTCATTTTTTGAAATAAAACTCACTCCTGGGGGTCAGTGACATGAAGAAAACTCACCACTCAAAGGGTTAAACTCTTCAAATTATTTTGCAATGCCCCTTCCCTTGTACTACATACACTGTAGTTGTGAAGAAAGAAAGTCGCCTGACCTGCGGTGGCGCAGTGGGATAAAGCGTCAACACTGGAACACTGAGGTTGCCGGTTCGAAACCTTGCACTTGCCTGGTCAAGGCACATATGGGAGTTGATGCTTCCTGCTCCTCCTCCTTTCTCTCACTCTTCTCTCTCTAAAAATCAATAAATAAAATATTAAAAAAAAAGAAAGTCATGCATAGAAGATTTAGTTATCATTATTATGGTCATTGATATTCCAGTGATATCAGGATGCAGCCACAAAGCTACTGAATTTCTAATCTATCTATCACTCTTGTTTCTGACATGTTTAGAATACATTATGGGGGTGATAATTATTTTTTATACTGGATTGGTAAGTGTATTTGTATTATTAAGAATTAGTAATTGGATACAGAAAAGAGATAAATGTACAAAAGCATTTAGTGACTTCTGCTATGTGCCACCAGGCACTCTGATGTACTTTTCTCTAATTCACTCATCAACCTGCAAGGTAGATAGATAATCCTCTTTACTTCATGTGTGGGTGACAATTTTCAGAGAGATTAAATAACTTGGCCACAGTTAGAAATCTAGGAAATGGCAGAGCTGTAATTTGATCTCAGGATTTTGTATAGTAGTTCAGGCTCTTTCTGCTACAGCACGCGTGACCAGCAACCAGCCACCTCTGTGCGTGTATATATCTTTTTATAACTACATAAGAATAATGATTACACCCAGAGATGAGAGATTATACTGCAGCCTGCAAGTTCTAGACCTGGAATAGCGAATGGGGTCCAGACTTGACAGTGCCAGTAACTGTGATGGACTCGAGCAAGGCACTTTATTAAGTTCTCTGAGTCTCAGTTGTCTCGTCTGTGTAACAAAGTAACAAGATGAAGTGATTCCTACTGGTGGCTATTGACGTGAAAGTCTGAGTCCCATACATTTAGGTTAATTTGTCTTTATTTCTTTATACAATTACTTCCTTTTTCCCATCCTTCCCCTTTCCAGTTATTATTTCTGTGGCTGTTACAATTGGCCCTGCTAATATCAGCATTACCATGGCTGCTCCCAATATTATTACACTGCTGCGATCAAACTCACTGCTGTAGCGATTGTCTGCAGGATCACTGTTGCCTTCCATTGTATATATCCTCTTATTTGGATTTTGGAATCTCGATAAAGCAGTTATTACCTTCATTTTACAACTGAAAATAAAAATGTTTGGAGACATTTTAAAAGCTTACTAGAGGTCAAATGACTAATCAGTAGTAGGTATAGAATTTAAAACTGTCTTCAAAACCTCAGATCTTTATCCTATCAACATGACATTTATTAGCTTCTCTTGATCCAGTGTTTGCTCTCATAGAAAAATAATCTTTTAAACCTGACTTAACAGAAATAAAATACACTTTCCAGGAAGATATACTATGTTTATCCTGTGATTTTTCCTGCTCCCTGGCACACAGGAGAATGTGTGTACTTGAATTGAGAAACTGAGGGAACAGACTCTAATGCTAAGATTTAGTTTATTCTGCTGAACTTGACTGAGTTCTGTTCTGTGACAGGAAGCTGCTAGGCACTGTGGATGTAAAGGTGAATAAGGCAGTGAGGAAATCAATTTAGTTTTCCAAATGCCGCCCACTGGCCTTCCGGGTAGGAGGACCGAGGGGCAAGTCTCCTGAAAAGGAAGGTTCTACGAGCTCCATGCCATCTGCCTGTATCTCAGTGAAAGATGTGCAAAGCAGGGTCCTCAGAACAGGCTACATATAGATGCTGCCCAGTTTGGAGAGAGTGATTTTTCTTTTAAATGGAAAGATTGGGCTTTGGGGCCTAATATGGGAAGGGGATATGGAAGAAGTAATAGGACAGAACATTCCCTGAGGCACTGAGGAGAGTTAGACTGGAGATGATTATTTTCGAGATGAAAATGAGCATAAGCTCAGAAGCCCAGAGGCCTGAAACAGGGCATGGGAAGACAGATCCCTCCTTCAGTGACCATCTGGGGAAATGTGTGTGTGTGTGCTGCGGGCACATGCCTATGCATATACACATGTGTCTGTGAGCATGCAAATTACATGTGTATTTTTGAATGTTTGTGTTGATGCACATGTATGTCTCTGTGCACATGTCTAAGTGTTCATGTGTGTGTTTTGTGTGCATGTACCATATAGGAATTCAGCAGAAAACATTCTGTTGATGTTACATACATATGCCTATCTGGTCTGAGTCTAGAATGGATAGAAACAGGAAAATTTATGAATAGAGGTGACTAGGACCCATAAGAATAGAAATAATGCAGTTTTGAATATTAATGTTTTTGATACTTAATGACTCCAAAAATAACTTACAAAGCTAATCATTTTAACCACTGAGATCCACTAGGTGTGTGAAGGAGTGGTGTGGAGTTACAAAGGGGTTTGTTTTCTGTTATTACGATGCTTTCTCTAATGCAGTCCTCATGCCCCCTACTTGCCAGAGAAATTGCTTCCTTTGTCTGAACTTGTTTACAACAGATTCCTTATTACGGCCTGGGTTTTAATTGTCCTTATGAATACTGAAAACAAGATGAAGGCAGAATAAAACCCCCTACAAAACCAAACGGTAGCTATCTACAAACATTTTAAAATAGAGCTGGAGGACGTGGTAAATGTATTTCAAAAACGATTTTAGTTTGATAAGGAGGCTGAAAGCCCGTCCTTTTCCCGAAGGGGTTAAGTCCCTGGAGCCGGGATAATTATGACAATTTGTGTGGTTATACACACAGAGCTGTAAGGAGCTGTTGTCTTTCTCTCTGGGGTATGATTTCAATTCAAGTGGTCTTCTGCTAAGACACAGCTTTTATATTTATTTCAGAAACTGATTTTAGTCCTTTTTCTTTCACCCAAAACCAAAATATTGTATTTCAAGTACTGGCTTGATCGTGAAAATCCAGGTCTAAAATGAAACATATCTGTTTATTTTGATCAGGAGTGTTTTCTATCTGCACCTATGAATGTGATGTATGTATTAAAAAGAAAGCAGAGCCTTTCTTCCTTCATTTAAAACTAATTAAAAAATACACCCCCACCCCCCCACCCCGATGTAAATCTAAAAGCCAGGAATTATCAAGCTTTGGAGGTCTTGTTTTTAAAACAGTTTCTGGTTCTCAGAAGGCAGTCTGTTCACAGCTGTGATAGGCCTTCCGGAAGCCCGGGAGCAGCCGCACTGTGGGCCCAGGCTGCCTAGGTGGGACCCAGCCTGCAGGGTGACAAGTGCCTCTCTGAGCTACTTCATCAGTTACTCAGCAAACCCACTAATTAGAAAGACTACCAAACACCTCCCGCGTTCATACTGTAAAGGCCTTTGCAATGTGAACAAGTTAAAAGTAGCTTCGAATAACATAGCTTTTAGTCTCAACTTTGGCAAAAAATATGTATACATACTGGGAAAAGGGAGAGATGCTAAATATCTTGGCACTTTGGGTACTAACAGCCACACCTTGTCCCTTGAGAAGTCCATAATACATTGGTATTAATGATTAACTCAGTGTGCAACGCAGGAAATATCTTGGCCAATCGGGACCGAGCTGGAGAGTGACAACCTGTGCTTGAGGACAAGGGGCTCGGGTGAAGGCGACATCAGAGTCCTGTTGAGGCGCTAGCTGAGAGGGCAGCAGTAAGCAGGGGAAGGACAAAGCTCAGGACGGCTGTGATGGAGGTCAGGAGGCTGCTTTTAAAGTAAAATGGCACAGGGGACTTTTGTGTAAGCGAGCATGAAGAGAAGAGCAAGTTCAACTTCAGAAAGGTATTCAAAGGAGGGTAAGCTGGGGTGCCTGCCCCATGAGGAAGGCAGCACAGAGGCAGGGGTGGGACGAGTCATTTAAATTACTGGTCATCAGCAAAAGTGTGGACCGTTCATGGCAGTCTAGGCTGGATGAAATATTTCCTAAGAGGCTATTGATTTATAGTTATAGGTGAGTTATAAAAAGGGAGCATAGGAGAGGATTGTACCTTCAGAAAAATGGGAATAAGACAGTTCAGGTCCATGCAAGCAGGCTTTCAAATGGGAGCCAACACAGGTTTTCCTTCTAATCCCCTCTAAGGTTAACTGCTGCTTTCCCATGGGGAAGAGGCACTTGGGGCCTGAATCATACTGGTTAAACTATAGAACTCCGTTTTTAGTGGGTGCATCCAATGTGAAGATATGTGGACACGGGGTAGGAGGTCGGTATTCCTGAAGCTGGAACATGGTGGAGCTGGAGGGAACTTTACGTATCATTTCATTGATCTCTTCAGTCACAGATGTGCAAACTGAGGCTCAACAATGTATAAAGACATGGCAAAATTTCACTCAGCCAGGCATGGCACAGCTGGTGTGATGATGTGTCCCCAAACAGTTGTTCTGTTCTCTCTCTCTCTCCTCTCTCTCTCATCTTTAAAGTTTTTCCTATTCCTCTAGGAAAAGACTATATCTCTTTTATTGATCAACAAGATTGATTTATTTTTAAAGAAAATAACCTATCTAAACACTAACAGATAATACTTATCTCCTTTGTTTTTCTGTTCATTGTTCCCACGCACCACATTATCCAAAATTGGAAGGCAGCGTTTTCATGCTGGCAATGACCCATGCACACTGTGCTTCTATACAATATGCCAAACAAATGGCGGTCAAGTTGAAGAAAACTTGAACCAGCAGGTGCTTCCAGAGTGATAGCCTCATCCAAGCTCCAAACCTATTTACTTCAACCTTAATTTAAGGCATGAAACTGTGACTTTTTATCAATGAATTCATTTGAGAACATCTGAGCCTCTACCATGTGCCAAGCAAGGTGCCAGAGCAAACTGCAGAAGTGCAATGCCCATGCCAGACATGTGAAATGTAGCATGCCATCTAGCAGGAAGAGAGCCATTCATGGAAAACCACCAATGCATATCAGGAACACATGGTGATCAGAGCTATGAGATGATCAATTGTTTCTGCTATAGTATTTTTATTCATGCCAGGCTCAACATTTTAACAAGCCTGTGGGCTAATGGAAGACTAGCTCGAAAACATAAATCCAAATAAGCAGGCTACTGATAGCACGAGTATAAGAAAGATCTCATTTATAATCTTATTTTATGTGTCTTTATTTACTAAGTGGTTTGACATTTTTTGTTTTCAGAACTTATCAAAGCACTTAAACAAGCTAGTCAACTCCACAGTCCTTATAGTTATCATTGTCCTTGTTCTATTGAAGCACTTTAGTTATTACAAATGCCAGTGTTTTCTCTTCCACCGCACTCAGTCCAATCCATCACCTCTGGAAATCTTGATAGTTTGGGCACTGCTTCAGGTCAGGGCTGGACACCAGTTCGTAGCTCTGTGCCAGTTCTCAGACCCAGACTGACTTACTGAGGTGGAAGCAGGGCTCCCTTGTGGAAGAATCCTGCAATGCTATTTCCAAAGATGTACTCATGTCTCCATTCTTCCCACAAACTGACCTGAAGACATTTAATTGGAGAGGAGGAACTACTTAGAAAAACTGGTTTTTCAGATACAAGATCTGACCTGATACTCAGAAACTCAACACTTCAACATGGTTCAGTGGATAGAATGATTAGAAACCAGGAGATAAAGTCCAGAGCTTGTCTCTCTGATGCTGGGTTTATTGGGTTCCTGGCCCCAACCTATGGTCATTTACTAGGTTCCTAGATGCATAATCAACATGGGTACACGTAGCAGCTGGAAGCACCTTCACATTTGTTCCCTGAATGTGTAGTGATAGCTACTTATTGTAGGTAAGCCCCTGAAACTGTCTTCCTGTGTCCTCCAAACCCACCTCAGCCAGGAGAGTAAATCACACCCAAGGGGAAATTGCAGAGATTAGAGCTAGCTACTGGAAAATACTTAATGGATTCGGGAATGACAGTTTCTATCTATTCTGTTCTTACTCAATTTAATTGTAAAGCCTCCACAATACCTATATGGGTTGTAGTGTATGATGATGGGTTGCCATAAATTTAGTCAAACAATAGTCCCACTTTCAGTTGTGTTGGATATGGAGTCTTCACTAAAACCGTCTCTGGCATTACAAATGTGACTATTGAATTGGCATTTTCCCTAATGCCATTTGTGAAGAAGACCCAAAGCAGTTTTATTATGTGGGAAGACCATCAACTCTTTAGCTTCAGAGCTCAATTAACTCCCTTGTTCTCTGTGGATCCTCATCTATTTGATATTCTGAAAAATAGCACATTGGTCTGTCATATTGATGATAATATGCCCATTAAACTTGGTGATCAGGAAGAGACAAGAACTGTGTATTCTCTAGTAAGACACATGTGGGCCAGAAAGTGAGGAAATAACACCGTGGAGAGTCAAGGACCTACAGTGAAGCTCAGTGGTCTGGGGAATATTGCCATTCACTCTGAAGCAATGGACAAGTTGTTGCCTGGGTGCTCTTATCAAAAAAGGGACCTAGCTCTTGTTGACGTTTATTTTTTTCAATCTTGAAGGCTGCACATACTGTATTTAGAATTATTGTTATAATCAACTTCCTGGGTGTCATGGAAGGCTGATGCCTTGGAATAAGGACCATAAGGACCAGAGTAAGAGAGGACTCTGCAACCAGTCCTTGTGACAAGCATATCTGATGCTGTACATAGCTCTGTGTACTCAGAGGAAGGGAGTCAAAGCACAGATGCCTGGGATCCTGAAGCAACATCATTTATGCTATACCGTGTAGAATTCAGGGGTCCCCAAACTTTTTACACAGGGGGCCAGTTCTTCTCTCAGACCGTTGGAGGGCTGCCACATACAGTGCTCCTCTCACTGACCACCAATGAAAGAGGTGCCCCTTCCGGAAGTGCGGCGAGGGGGGGGGGTTGGGGCTGGATAAGTGGCCTCAGGGGGCCGCATGCAGCCCGTGGGCCATAGTTTTGGGACACCTGGTGTAGATCCAAGAACTACTCGCTGTTTGGAAAAGCTGCTTCAGGCATGCAACAAGGCTCTAGTATAGATTGAATACCTGATCATTGAGCATACGGTTACGATCCCATCAGCATTTGGGTATCATCACATCTAACAATTCCCTGAACGGGTTTGAACTTTCTTTCCCTGAGTCTCTCTTGTCTGCCCATTCTTATTCCTTGGGGTCAGTTTCCAAAATAAACTACCTGAATGCAAGATTTTGTATCAGACTCAGAATTGTGGATTGACTCAAGCTAAGACAATAGATGGTCCCTAATTTAACTTTTGTCTCTTGGGTCCTATAATGGAGTATGGGAGTGGGCCTGTATTTCCATGATTATATGCACTGGTCATTATGTGTTCAGATTCCCCTGCTCTGACTGACCATTTTATTTCACTCCTTTGAATTTTGCTTTGCCCTTTGTGCTGTTATTTTCCCCCGTCTTAGTTTTGTTTTTTGTTTTTTCCTTTCAAGAAGGCTTTTCCTTTTTCACTTCCCCAAATGCTGGGCTCTGATAGCCATGTAAAAAGGCTAACCATTTGTGAAGGATATATGAGATGAGATACTCATGCTTAATTTTTCACCCTCAGAAGTTACTGGAAACTGTCTATCCATTTGAAAAGAAAAAAATTACTTGTGGTATAGTCAGGGTATTTTAAAATTTATTAATGTACAATATTTGGATAATCATATAGACCCTGTGGCAATCTAATATAAATAACCAGCTTACCCATGCTGCAGTATAATTACTTAAATTTTAGAGACATAGCCTGATTCTCTATAAATAAGTGTGCTGAATTGATTATTCAGAAAGATTTTATTTTATCTAGATGCATTTGCATTTGTTCTAAATCAGTGAGTCGCAATTCAAAAGAGCTACCACTTGATTTTCAGTATCAATCAGAATTCAGAAAGCCGAAGCCAGGCATTCCACGTAGCTCCTGGTTCTAATTAATAAGTTAATAGTGTTATTTAAATAGTATGTCGAAGAGAGAAAAGCATATCTCCCCATTTCTCCTTTAGCTGTATACACATATCTATAGCATGTGTAATGGTGTGTGTGGTGGAATCAATCTCATCCAGTTAAGCTCCCCTTCAATAGTGTCTTTCAAGTGATGAATACCAGAGTGTGTCATAAATGGCTGATAAAATGAATGCTACAAAAATTCTCTAAGAATGTAAGTCAAATAGAGCAATGGGAGATCAAGTTTGAACTATAAAATTGGTAAAAAGTCTCTCAAAATGAGTCCCAAAGAGACAACTCCAAGAGAAAGGTGAGTGGGAAGGTCTTATAATCTCGGGGCTGTTTCAAACTAGCAGAATCACAGATGCAACGAGGACCAGTGGGCTTCGAGACATGTCACGAAATAGAACACTGGAGACTCAGCACTTTTTCTGTGCCAGCATGGCAATTTTAAAACAAAATAGAAAAGACTTTATTAAAACATTCTAACCTTCTAACATATTTAGAGTAAGATATTAAAAGCTGTACTCCTTTAAGGTATCTGCTAAGTATTAATCTATTTTTCAAAGAGAATGATAATGCAACTTAGACATAAGATTTATGCTTCATGTTTTCATTTGTTAAATTTAATTTTAGGTCAAGTATTTAAAATAGTTGGTTTTTTTTTCATCTTTTTCACATAGACACAGACACACACACATATACTCTTACACACATATACAAGCATAAATATATACAGTATTTTCTGAAAAATAATTAGTTTTATACTCACCCAAGTATTAGATTACTCTTTTCATAATTTATTTCTATAGATATAGGCAGATTTTTCATAAAGAGCGTTAAGAATCAATAAAAATAAATTAAACTTTTCCATCAAAATGTAATACATTTCGTACCACTTAGTTACATTGTCAAAAGATTAAAACATTCTCAATGATTTCAAATGTGTCTTTATTTTATAATAGTAATTATAAATTATTCCATATTATTTGAATGTCAAGTGATCCTCAAAAACAACTAAATAATCTAAATAATGTCCATATATGAAAGGTATAGTGCCAATTTTAATAGAGCAATTTTGAAGTTTCATACTTACAATGTCAGAAAGATGCTTAAGAAGACATTGTATTAAGATCAGATTTTAAAATTTGAGTTTCATAAATAAAATGATTTACAGGAAAATGAATTATTAGTTGTTTATATGTCTAGCATTCAGGTTAGCTTGAGGTTTCACTGAGACTTTGAACTACAACCTTTTCATCTTGATGATCCTAATACCCAACCCAGAGTCTGACACAGAGCAGTGTTTAATGAATGTGTGTGTTATAAAAGAAAACCTAAGCATAATAATCTATAAATTATCCTCAGTATGTCCACCATTATTTTTAATTGATGAAATTACTTATTTTTGAAATCTTCTCCCAAAATATAGAACTTTTTCCTTGACTCAGAAAGGCAACTCATTGTCTGAACATGAGTCCATGATGCTTAAATACATAAATACACAATGGTACCTCATGAATCTAGAAGCCAGTATTCAAGGAACTGGAAGCATGTGGAAAGCCTGAACCAACAAAATAGATACTGGCAGGAAGGAGCAGCTCCTGGATAAAAGTTGTTGAAGAATCTAAGGACGCCCTGAAGATTGTGTGTGATGTAAGGCAACTGATGGAAGTTCACATTAGAAGGGTAGGTATAACTGGCTAAAAGAAAAAGAAAAGAAGACATTCATAAAGTTACAGATATTTAACTGACCAGAAGAAAAAAAAAAGTTTGGTTTGAAAGCCAAGTTGCTGGTATGCAAGTAAACGTGAAATAAGAAATGGATAAAATAAAAAGGAGAAAGAAGGCAAGATATAGAAGGAGAACAAATCAGCAGAGAGGAAAGAATTGTAGCAAGATAGCGACAGTAAAGAAAGTGGAGGGAAAAGAGGGAGGCAAGTTCTAATGGCTTTAGAGTAGTACCTCTTACTCTCTAGGGTGTCATTGTGCCACAGGAAGGAGGAGGGTAGGACTGAGGAAACGCTGTAGGCAAGCAGATGGCTTCATATATCCCAGTAGATAGAAGACATTTATAGATAAAGCAAGATAAATTTCACTCGTCTTGATTGTCTCAAAGTACAATATTCAGTGCCACGCTTAAGGCAATCCAACAGCTGGCTTGGCCTGTTCACTCTTGTTCAGAGAAGAGTTTACCTTAAGATGATAGGGTGCTGGTGTTAGTTGTGCTGTAATCAGGTGTTCCATGTAATCTGTCTTGCATTATGATTCAGAACTTCCCCAATTGCCAGCAAACACCTCCCTTTGCACTCATTGCAAATTTAAAAAGCGAAGTATTTTATATACAAATGCTGCTGACTAAATTGTGTGAGACACAACATCAGAAGGGTAGGTGTAACTGGTTAAAAGAAAAACAAATGGAGAAATTCATAAAGTTACAGATATTTAATAATTGCTATCACTTTGAAGATCTCCCTCCCCTCCCCCCCAAACACAGTCTAGCTCTTTAAATCAGTGGTCCTCAACCTTTTTTGGGCCAAGGACCAGTTTAATGTCAGAAAATATTTTCACAGACCAGCCTTTAGGGTGGGACGGATAAATGTATCACATGACCGAGACAAGTGTCAAGAGTGTCTTAGACGGATGTAACAGAGGGAATCTGGTCATTTTTTAAAAATAAAACATCATTCAGACTTAAATATAAATAAAACAAAAATAATGTAAGTTATTTGTTCTTTCTCTGCGGACTGGTACCAAGAGACCAGTCTGGGGTTTGGGGACCTCTGCTTTAAATAGCTTTTTTTTTTTTAATGCTGCTGAAATTGGCCTATTTTGGCAAAGATTGCTAAATTCCAGTTTAGCAGTGACCAGTGAATCAGGTGCCTGAGGGTATAAGAATAAGGGAAGCTGACTGCTAATATATGTGCAAATATTTCAGGCTTCAACAAAATAAAATCCCTGATGATGGAAAAATTCCACTCGTCTAAAATTTTCAAAGGTGTCACCATTTCTATACTGTTTATAGACTATAAACTCTTTCATAAGGAACATAAAATTGTTTAAGTCACTCCACAATTTTGTTCATTTCTTTTTAAAACAAATTTAAAAAAAAATTTATTCACTATAAGGAGGAGAGAGAGAAAGAGTGGGTTGAGGGGAGGAGCAGAAATCATCAACTCCCATACATGCCTTGACCAGGAGGGGGGATGCATTCGGGGTGACCCTAGAATCTATGTAAACACAATTAATTAAATAAAAAAAGAAGCCTGGGGTTTCAAACCAGTGACCTCAGCATTCCAGGTCACCTCTTTATGCACTGTGCCACCACAGGTCTTCACTTCATTTCTTGATCTTAGACCCCAGAGAGTGGACCTGAGTAAGCTGTATCCCCAAGAAAGGGAAATGGAAATGGGATCAGGGTAGTGTTTTAATATTGAGAATCTCACCTCCTGGGAAGCTGTTAGTCCCTGTCAAAACGAGACTTTTGCTCACACTAGGTCCTGACTTATTTTCAGAAACCCAAGTAAAAAAATAGCCTTTTGGAGCATAATTCCAAAAGGAAGGACTTGGGAGCATTTTGAATGACATTAGGTTGTGTTCTCATCCCTGGCTGGCCATATTTTACAACTGCTAATACTTGTGTTTATTCACCAGGAGTCTTGGTGTAATTGTTATGGGTAGCCTAGGCAAGTCCCAAAGTCCCACTGAGATAGGGAAGCATTATTTTTTTCTCTGCTTACCTTCAATGTGAATATATGTTGAGTTCATGGACTGATTGCTATTTAAGAGCAGTTGTTGTTAGAAGAATACTTAAATTTTACTTTATTTAATACCTATGATCACACAAAACAGCCAGTAAGAGAGACAAACATGAACTGGTTGAAAGGTCCCCAATCTGTCTTCAACAAATGGAAACATGTATCTATTTTGTTATTAATCTGATCTGATCATTGCAATTGAATGATTTAAATTATGCAATTCATGATTAAATCTTTTAAACATATGCCCTTTTTATATTTCACATATTAATTTATCTTAATTTTTTTGATGAACAGTTTCTGTTCTAACTTACTAATTATTCCCTTCAGAATAAGTTTTAATCTCTATTTAACCGATAACAACTCAACAGAATTATAAAGTAGTGTGATATGCAAAATATTTAACAACCAGTAAGGTGAAGACACTGACCAGTTGCCTAGGATATGACCTGGGCTCTAGATCAGGGTTCTCAGGAAACCCTCACGGAGCAGAATTAACCTTTAATGGCTAAATCAAAAAGCAGTACTAGGGTCTTCAATCACATCTAAAAGGGGATTCTTGCAGGGACTTTGGACAATACTATTTCACAACCAGAACAAAAATGTTTAAAAATATTTAACAATTGCTATCACTTGGCCAATTTACATCCACTAAATTTTAGCCCTAATAAAGAGATCATCTAAACCTCTAATTAAAATATGTCCACAATCAAAGACTCCTAGTGAAGCCAATGTTAGGGGATATCAGTTCAATCCTTCCCTCGCTGTGTGAAATCATTCTGTAGCTATCACTGTTTTGCAGTGGACTTTGAGTTCAGGCAGACTTGAATAGGACTTCCAGCTTGGTCACTTACTGTTGTGTAATCTTCAGCAAAACGCCTCCTGGAGCCACAGTTTCCATTATTAGGTTTTATGAAGATTAAATGAAGGCAGGGGTCTGGGATTTTATTGTGTACTTTATAAACACTAGCTATATTATAATGACCAACATTTTCAGCTTCTGTAATATAGTTTTATTGTTCACGACACTGCTATTCAGTTCTAATTGCTAGAAAGTTATACTTTATTATAATCTATTGCATTCTTTTGTTAAAATATTCACTGTCTTTCTCTATGGAAAAAATATTTCTATCCAGTTGACATCAAGTTTGGCCATGTGACTCATTTTAGCCAATGAAGTGTAAACATAAGTGTCATGTGTCACTTTCAGATAATAGCTTGAAGTACCAAACTTTGATTCTGACTTATTCAACTTTTTCTTTACCATAAGACTATCACTCTTTCAGATAGGGACTTCTCAACTGGCCTGGATACTGCAATGAAGAACACACAGAGCAAATTGATTTACATACACAGTTGTTTTTAAGCCCAAGATTTAGAGTTTTGAGTTACTCTAACATAATATTCTACACTCTCCAATATAGAAACTGGTACCTAGGAGTGGGGTGCTCCCATAATTTCAAAAATCCCTCAATTTTGTGACTTTGGTTGTAGGATCTAACAGTGGGTGGCAAAGAAATTGTGTTTAGACACTGAAATGATGGCAGCTTTCATTATGCAGAGGCAGGACATTTGGTCAAACAATCTACTGACATATCTCAGAAAGCAGATAATGTATCAAAAGAGCTTTAGAAAGAGGGTAAAAGAAAAGAATATTAGTACTGCTAGTGTACCTTCATTGCTACTTGATGAGTTTAAAAGCATGTAAGAAAGATTAGCTGTAAAAAAAATTGTCACTTTGAGGGTGAGGATGAAAGGGAACATGAAGAAGCCATAAATTTAGAGACTTTGCTATGTTAGAAAATGCAACCTTTTCTCATCTCTAACAGATATATTGAAACCATGGGTATGGCTGTCATGCCCATTGTTAAAATCTTTAAATTGATTAAGATAGCAACCAGTTAATCCATTCCTTTGGACAAAATGTTTCAAAGAAGAGACACTCAAGAATTGGCTCTCCCAGCAACACTTAAAATTATTGAATAAATCTAGAACCACGCTATAAAAACAGTTGTTGGTGTGGCCATTGGCATGTGGAAGAAAATCAAATAGCTTAATAGTTGTTTTTGAAAGAGTTTTACTGCCAAAAGCATACCATCTTGGACAAAAATTGACAGTGGTTTTTTGAGCCTTAAACTAACCTTGGGCCCCCAATCTTCTTTGGAAACAAAGCAGTATGAGAAAGCTGTGAGGACTGTCCTCACAGACGTGACCTATTCAAGTTTGGCCAAGGAGGAAAAGGAAGGAGGGGGAAATGAAGGGCTCAGAGGGCATATTGAAGAGCCACAGAAAACAGCGAGCTGAGGAGCTGGGCTCCAAACCACAACTAAGCTCTAATCGAGGAGTATTTTCCACCTTCAGCATAGGAGTTCTTGTAACATTTGCATTTCAAGATTTAAGAATTAACCTGAACCAGAACTGCTAGGTCCTTCCCATTTTCCAAATGGGAGTGTTTATTCTGGTAATCCTATCCTGTTTGCTGGGTGGCAGAGCAGAGAGAGAATGGGGTAGATGACATGTCTCATTAGTTAATTAGTGTTCAGGTTATGTAGAATGAATGCATAAGTTATAATATATTTATTAAAAGGAAATATTTTACAGCAGTAGAAAAAAACCATTGCTAATTGCAACAACATGGTTAACTCTAGTAGACATAATATTATTATGTCTAACAAAAACCGAAAGAGTACATGCTATATGATTTCATTTATTTGTAATTTTGCAAATAGGCAAAACTAACATAAAGTGATAGAATTCAAAATAGCGGTTTCCTTTAGAAGGTTGTTGACTTGTGGCAGAAGTTACCTGGGTGTAAGGAAAGTTCCATATATTGATTTGGGCGTGGCTAGTTAGGCAAAGATATATACAATTTATCAAGCTTTGTATACTTAATCAGTGTAACTTCATCACATGTAAGTTATTTCTCAAAGGTTTTTAAACCATATATATTTTTATTGCCTCTTTCTCTCCTATGCTTCATATCATCTTGAGTTTTAAATTTTCTGAAACTCTTCTTATAGGTTCTTTTCTTAAATTTTTTTGTTTTACTTTAGTGTGATATTTTCCATGTTATATCCCTGTATTTTCAATGTTAGAATTGATCTTAATGTTCCTAATGCAATTTCTATGATGTTCTTAAACATGTATGTTTATTTTTCTTCTATTGTAACTAATTCTTCATTTCAGAATTTTATTTTAGAAATTCTTATATTTCTTGAGCTTTAGTTTCCTCTCTGGCCATGATCTCTCTCTCTTTCTTTCCTTTTTTTCTTTTCTTTCTTTTTCTTTTCTTTATTTTGTGTGTGTGTGTGTGTGTGTGTGTGTGTGTGTGTGTGTGTGTGTGTGTGTGTTTAAGGGAGAGAGAGACAGACAGACAGACAGAGGGACAGAGAAGTACAGACAGATAGAAAGGGAGAGAGATGAGAATCATCAATTCTTTGTTGCAGCATATTAGTTGTTTATCGACTTTCTTATATGTGTCTTGACCAGGGGGCTAGAGCAGAGCAGGTGACCCCTTGCTCAAGCCAGCGACCTTGGGCTCAAGCCAGAGATGTTGGGATTCAAGCCAGATCAAGCCAGTGACCATGGGGTCATGTCTATGATCCTACACTCAAGCCGGTGACCCCGCACTCAAGCTGGTGAACCCACATTCAAGCCTGATGAGCCTGCGCTCAAGCAGGCCACCTCAGGATTTTGAACCTGGGTTCTCTGCATCCCAGTCTGACGCTCTATCCACTGTGCTACTGCTGGGTCAGGCTCTCTCTCTCTCTCTCTCTCTCTCTCTCTCTCTTTCTCTCTTTCCCCCTTCCTCTCTCCCTCCTCCTTCATCTATCCTTTTCCATTAAGTTTTGAACTTCACCCTCCCAAAACTTTAGTTTAAATGGATCCAAACCAGTATTGTTTCTCTACATTATCATAAATTCCATTGTGATATTATAATTTTCCCCAAGAATTTTTTCACTTTCTCATTAAGTGCCAATCTACTCTCATTTCTTTTAATTTTTTGTAGTGCTAATAAGAAAATCAAAGGGTAGATCTGGTTCTGTGACCTATTCTAATAGGGTATCCTTGTAAGACTATAGGCTTATGACCTAGGCAAAATCTATGTGGGTGAATCTAAGGAGCAGCAATACTGGACATCATAGCCATTTTTTTCTTAAGTAGTGCATGTTTCCATAAACACAATACATAAGTGAGAGTAATCCTTGATCTCACCTTAAAGAAACACTCCAGACTGGACCATAATCTACATCAACAATATTGGAGCTTACAAGAGCAGAATGCTTTTTTCCAGCCTGGTATTTGAGGCAAAGTAAGAATTATGATATTCCAGTAGGGCAGGAGCAGTAGCAGCAGCAGCAGCAGCAGGAAAGTCCAGATGTCCATGCGTTGTGTGTCTTTTATCTATGACACAGGATTATGTATTTTCTGATAGTAAAAACAGGTTAGTGGGAACATATTCTGAGGTAACCAGATCCTGGCAAGTGTTAAAAAAGATCCATGTCTCCCCACCCACCTCCCACTGAAGTGTTAGTACACATCTGATACCATGCATAGTTATTAAAATATTACTGACTATATTCCCTATGCTGTACTTTACATCTCCATGACTGTTTTCATAACTGGCAATTTGCACATTTTTCTTTTCTTTTTTTCTTTTCCCTTTATATTTTAGAGAGAGGAGAGAATAGGGGTGGGAGGAATAGTGGAAAGCATCAACGTGTAGTAGTTGCTTCCTATATGTGCCTTGACCAGGCAAGTCAAGGGTTTTGAACCAGTGACCTCAATTCCAGGTTGAAGTTTTATCCACTGCACCACCACAGTTTAGACAATTTGAACATCTTAATCGCTTCCCTTTTTTCACCCAGCTCTCCAGACTCCCTGCCATCTGACAATCATCAGAATGTTCTCTGTATCTATAAGTTTGTTTCTGTTTTGTTTGTTTATTCTGTGTTTTAGATTCCATATGTAAGTGAAACCATGTGGCATTTCTTTCACTCAGCACAGTATCTTCTAGGTCTGTCTATGTTGTTGCAGATGGCAAGATTTTATTTTTCTTTGTGGCTGAGTAATATTTCATTGTATATATGTACCATTTCTTTATCCATTCAACTATCAATGGACATTGAAGTTGCTTCCATATTTTGGCTACTGTAAATAATGTTGCAATGAACATGGTATTAAAATTATGAATTTCTTTAGCTTCTTCTTGTCTGGGAAACTTTTTATCTGTTATTTGATTCTAAATGATAGCTTTGCTAGTAATCTTGGTTGTAGGTTCTTGCTTTTCATCACTTTGAATATTTCATGCCAATCCCTTCTGGCCTGCAAAGTTTTTGTTGAGAAATCAGCTGACAGTCTTATGGGAGCTCCCTTGTAAGGAACTAACTTTTTTTCTCTTGCTTCTTTTAAGATTCTCTCTTTGTCTTTAATCTTTGGATTTTAATTATGATGTGTCTTGGTGTGGACTTCTGGGTTCATCTTGTTTGGAACACTGCACTTCTTGGACTTGTATGTTTATTTCCTTTTCCAGGTTAGGGAAGTTTTCTGTCATTGCTTATTCAAATAGATTTTCATTTCTTTCCTCTCTCTCTTCTCCTTCTGGTACCTCTATGATGCAAATATTTGGTTTGCTTAATATTGTCCCAGAGGCTCTTTAACTATCCTCATTTGGGGGGATTCTTTGTTTTGTTTTGTTGGGTTTTTTTTTGCAATTCTGATTGTCCTTTCAGTTATTGTGTTCTTTATTTCTAACTGATTCTTTTTATGCTTTATAGCTCCAATTTTGTTTTCTCTCTTTGTTGAAGTTCTCACTGAGATAATATATTCTTTTACTAAGTTTATTGAGCATGCTTATAACCAGTGTTTTAAACTTTGCATCTGTAGATTGCTTGTCTACATTTTGTTAAAGTCTTTTTCTAGAGTTTTGTTGTTCTTTCATTTGGGACATTTTTCTTTGTATCCTCATTTTGACTTCTCCCTGTGTTTGTTTCTATGTATAAGGTCTACTGGAAAGTTCTGTCCGTTTCTATCACAACAAGTTTTGACATGTAAGCACGTTTATTTGGCACATGTGTGCCTCTCTATTTTTATCACTTAATGTATACATACTGACGTAACAAATTAACTAAAACAAAGTTGATTAACTAAAACAAAGTTGATTCACGTTAGTCTTATGTGTGAAGTGATAGTGTACCCATGGCTATTGATAAAGTTCATTTACGCCACTGTAATTTCTACGAATTTCAACAAGGAAGAAATGCTACAGAAGCATGCCTGTCACATCCACCATATTCCCCGAACTTAGCACCCTCTGACATCACTTGTTTTTGTCCTTACAAAATATTTTGAAGGGCAAAAAATTCAAAAATGAAGAAGATATCAAACAAGCACTGGTTCAATTTTTCACATCAAAAGATAATACATTTTTCAAAAATGGGATATACAAATTGCCCTCATGCTGGCAAAAAATCATTAATAATAATGGCAATTATATTATTTAATAAAGTTTATTGACAGTAAGAAAAATTTGTATTTTGTTTTATTCTAAAAATGGACAGAACTTATTGGTAGACCTTATATTAGGTAGAGCTCCTATATCTCCCAGTGTTGGTAGAGTGGCCTTTTATAGTAGGTGTCTTGTGGGACTCATTGATGCAGTCTTCCTGATCACCTGAGCTCCAGGTGTGTCCCTTGCATTTGTTGTGTGCACTCCCCTGTTGTAGGTGAGCCTTGATTGTTGTTGCAGGTAAATTAGAGAGGTTGATCTTCAGACTGATTGGTTGTGAGGTTTGGTCATGACTAAAACAGAGTAATTATTGTGTAGAGGTTAAACCTATGGAGCAAGACTCACTTTAGTAGGGTGCCTTCCGAGTCTGCCCTTTGAGTATGTTGTTTGTGGAACAGAATACTAAGAAATCGGAAAACTGAGACAGATAGTTATATGGCCAAGGACTTTTCAGCTAACTCAGGTATGGCCAACATATAGCTCGCGGGCCGGATCCGGCCTGCATAATGAGTTTATGCTGCCCACGATTAAATTTTTAATATTCTCCACTACGTTAAAATCTCAGCTACTCAGAAGTGGAAGTGTCGTTGATCTTTGGAAATTGAGATATTTAAGAAGATAGTGATACGCAGAAAAGAATTCCGTGTGTGACCAATCTAGGGTTAACTTCCAATAACTGGTCGAATGGATTCGCGATACTTCTATATATTTTTTAAAAATTTCCGTTATAAAGATTTACAACTTTTGTATTTGTCTGTACTCGATATGAACTGTTTGATGTTTAGTGACGATGTGAAACCCACATTCTTTTAGGCAGAGTTTGCCAGTGCGCACCCAAGGTCAAACAATTCGTTATTTGGGTGATCAAGTGGCATTGTAGCATAGACAATAGGTGCAGTTGATAACTGAAAACGTGTTCAAGCTGTTTGTAAAATGAAATAATTGTTTTATTTACGATAAAACCCCTTCAAGCTCATTCTATTAATTAGATATTGTTTTGATTGATTGTGATACAGTTTTGATATTTATATGGTATATAATTATATTTTTATTAAAATATATCTTATTAAAATAATGTATATTAAAATTTTTTTCACTCACATTTATTCATAAACAAATTACATAATAAAATTTTGTTCACTTAAACAAATCATTTCTGTATTTAACATTTTTTAATCTTAATATTTTGTCCGGCCCCGTGAAAAAAGTTTTCTTTCTAATCTGGCCCGTGGGCAAAAATTGTTGGCCACGCCTCAGCTAACTAGTCAGTTGAAAAATCTTATCTTCCCTAATCAAGGACATTTAAAAGTGTCCTCCTCTAGTTGAGGAGGAGAAATGGTTTACATAGCTTAAATCATCCTACTCAGAGAGATAGAGAACAGAAATTCAATTAGTGCCATTTGTGCTAGCTATACACCAGGACCAATGAAGTCATGGGAATAAATTGTAGTTTGGTGCATCAGCATAGAGCTGATGCATATTCTTTTGAGATTCTCCCCTAAAATGTCAACCAAAATTTCAACCGTTAGAAAACAAATAAGAATCCTCAAGACAAAGACCCAGCGTGAGCTCTCTCTGGAGCATGCCCAGGCCTTTTATCCCTCTCAGGCATGTATCTTTTTTTTCTTTCCTAAACTCTAAAAGTCATCAAGAGACTTGCAACCAGGGGAAAAATGGGCAGTTGCATCTTGTCCTGGGCTCACTTCTTTTCCACAACATTTCTAGAGAGCCAAAGGAGAGCAACACCTAGGCTCCTTCCTGTCGCCTTTTCTACCCTAAGCACTTCCTTCATTTCACTGTCTCCAGCTTTAATAATTGAATTCTCAAAATCACCTGGGCTCATGTTGTGAAATCTTTCTTGCACAAAGTCAAGAACCCACACACTACTGGCTGGCCCAATGCAGAATCCGCTCTGAGCCCCGTCCCTTTCCAGTGATAGTGTGGTGGTACTCTGATGTGATCTTAAGTTGACCATTAGGTGTGTTTGTTCTGTATCCATATGTGAGTGGCTCTGGTGCAGGCCAAGGTAAGCTGCTGCCAGTGCCCCACCATGGGCCACTTGAAAGAACCACAAAGTTATCTACAAATGGTGGCTGTTTATACTAGGCTTGGAGCTGCCTGGGAGAGGCTAAGCTGCAAACTAAGACCAGCTTCCACTAGTGCCAAGCTAGGGGCTGCTTAGCAAGAGGTACAGGGCATGCTAAGGTCAGATGCTGCTTGTTTGGGGTTTGTGAGCCTTTGAGAGCTTTTAGAGAAGCCACAGCATGAGTGAAGATAGGCCACTGGAAATGCTTGATGGTAGGCCCCAAATTTGGGTTGGGTGGGTCTCAGAGAATCACCAAGGTGGAATGAATTGTTTTAGCCAGGTTGATGGAGACTCAGATATGGCACCTGCCTGCACCTACAGGCTGGATGTGGGGAGGGGGAGGCCTCAACAAATGAATGATGGCTCCTGTGAGCACTTCTATCTAGAAGAAAGGTATCCCTTTAGATCTTGCCATGAAGCCAGACAATTCAGCTTCTTACCATACACCGCTGGCACTGGACCAGCACTGGAGCTCTGAGCAAGTGAGTTCACCAGTGCGTAAATCCCTGAAAGGGTTGGTGGGGGGTGGGGCTTTAATACTCTAGCAGCCCCCCAGTCTCATCCTGACTAAATCCTCTCAGGACAATCCCCACTGATCTTACAACCAGAAGTTATTAGGACTTCTTTTCCGGGCATTGGAACCCTCAACTGGGGAGTATGGTGTGGCGCTGGAATCCCTTACTCCTCGGGCAGATCTCTGCAGGTGAGATAGCCTACCAAATTTTTAACCACCTTATGTGGATGTGGGACCTGCCTGTTCTGCATCTTTGACACTTTTACCAATTTTGATGTGGTTTCTTCTTTATATCCTTAGTTATAGGACTTCTGTTTAGCTAGACTTCAGGCAGTTCTCAGTGATGGTATTTGTAGTTTAGGTGTAATTCTGATGTGGTCATTGGGAGGAGGCAAGCACAGTGCTTACTCTACCATGTTCGCTGGAAGTCTGCTAGGGAAGCAAAATCTTATATGTAATTGTAATGTATACCATTTCTAGAAATCCATCTGACAAAATACATCAAAAATTTTGTAGTTAGACCTTTTGAATTATAAATATGCTCATGAGAATTTTCTATACAAAAATATTGGCTTGACTGGGCAGTGGTGCAGTAGATGGAGCATCAGCCTGAGATGCTGAGGACCCAGGCTTGAAACCCTCAGGTTACCAGCTTGAGTGTGGGCTCACCAGCTTGAGAGCAGGGTTGCCGGCTTGAGTGTGTGATTATTGACAGGACACCATGGTTGCTGGTTTGAGCCCAAAGTCGCTGGCTTGAAACCCAAGGTCATTAGCTTGAGTCCAAGGTTGCTGGATTGAACAAAGGGTCACTGACTCAGCTGCACTTCCCTCCCAGGTCAAGGAACATATGAGCAAGCAATCAATGAACAACTAAGGTGCTGCAACTATGAGTTGATGCTTCTCATCTCTTTCCCTTCTTGTCTGTCTCTCTCTCTCTCACTAAAAATATATATATATACACACATGTATATGTATACATGTGTGTATATATATATGTATATATAGAATAAATATAAAAGGGTTTATTTTTTATAAAAATATAAAAATACCCTATCGTTCACAACTAAATTATTGACTAAATAAATTAAGGTGCATTGATTCAATGAAATAATTAGCAACTGTTAGAGTAAAGTCTAGCTACCTAGCTTTCTCTTTCTCTAAATATATCATTGAGGGCTGGCTTTTGGTCAGCGGTTCCTTTGAGTCAAGTTCACTTGCTAAATATATCATTGAATATAAAAGGTTCCATATGATATATATAGTGTGATTAATCTATTTTATATTTATATATTATTTGTGTGTGTGTTCATGTATTCATATCAGTGTTAATATTTATCTTTGGGAAGTATGGTTTACAATAAAAACAAAATTTATATTTAAACAAATTTGATAATTTTAAAATTCCTTTTATCATGAGTGTAATGTTGTTCATGTTAATTTTAGGAAAAACTGAAATAGGAAAAATATGATCATACAACACAGAGATAACTACTGTTCTTATTGCCCTGTATTCTCCGCTATAATTTTATTTTTTTCATTTTTTCTGACGCTGGAAACAGGGAGAGACAGTCAGACAGACTCCCGCATGCGCCCGACTGGGATCCACCCGGCACGCCCACCATGGGGCGACGCTCTGCCCACCAGGGGGCGATGCTCTGCCCATCCTGGGCGTCGCCATGTTGCGACCAGAGCCACTCTAGCGCCTGAGGCAGAGGCCACAGAGCCATCCCCAGCACCCGGGCCATCTTTGCTCCAATGGAGCCTTGGCTGTGGAGGGGAAGAGAGAGACAGAGAGGAAAGCGCGGCGGAGGGGTGGAGAAGCAAATGGGCGCTTCTCCTGTGTGCCCTGGCTGGGAATTGAACCCGGGTCCTCCGCACGCTAGGCCGATGCTCTACCGCTGAGCCAACCGGCCAGGGCCCTCTATAATTTTTTATGCTTACCTATGTGTATTTAGACATATTTGAGATCATATCATACAGATATTTTATAACTGGTGTTTTTGAGTCTCTCATTCATTAATCTATTTGACATTTATTACCTTTGATGGGAAGCTCTGGTTTATACTGCGGGGAATGCAAGACAAGAAAAGGAAAATATTGAGAAGAAATCTGCCATCCAATACTTACAATTTACCTAACTTATTCATTCATTAAGTATTTATTGAAGGCGTTCTATGTGCCAGGCACTGTTGTTGATGGGAGAAGAATCTTCTGTTCTTAATGGAAATAGAAATCATCAAAATTCATTTGATTTCTCCTGGTTTTAGAATAAAGACATACTTGGTCTTCAGATGCATACTAATTTAAATTTTTTAAAATGGCTAGGGTTTTTGTTCTCTTGAGTTTAAGGTCACAATTATTTAAATGTCTTTCAGTGAATTTGTGCTTGCAAACCCACAGCAGCTGAATTAATAAGTAGAAGATAAATGTGTCCATCGATGGAAGAAAAGGGCCCAATGGAAAGACAGATGTAGCCAGGAAATGAATTCAATGACCACCTTTGTTCCAGGTGCCAAAAAATTAAATTAAGGCAAAGACCATATGGAGGAAAATTCAGAAGTTAATATCAAGGATAATATGGTAATTATAAACAGATCCCTTCCTGTTCCTTGCTTTGATATTCTAGATTGTTCCTTTTTCTTGTGTTGGGGAATTGGCTTCCTTGATGACAACTGCAGGTGCTGAAAGGCCAGATGGAGCCTGAGATTATGGTAACCAGGGAGAGGCAATGGTCCAGGGAGAGGGTATGGTCCAGGAACTAGGCAGCTTCTGGCAGGAGACTGGGGAAAAGAAATGAGTAAAATAGGAACTCTAAATTTCAAGGCAGGGACTGAGACATCAAAACATACAGTAAAAGGTCAGTGTAGATGGCATATGGGATGGGAACTATGTCTCTAGAACAATGTAAGGGCTTAGTTACTACAGCAGAGTATGATGCTAGGCAGACACTGAGTTTGTGGCTTGACTCCTTTTTGTTCTGCTGACAATCGGGTCCCAAAACTACAGATGTGGCTTACTCTGCAAATGGAACTTCAATCTTTGGAAGAAGCTCATAGGGTTGTCATACTGCTTAATAGAGTGAAATCCAAGAATTTGTAGAGATTTAAAAAATCATGTTTACCAAAAAGCCCGTCAATAGATGACTAGATAAAGAAGATGTGGCACATATACACTATGGGATACTACTCAGCCATAAGAAATGATGACATCGGATCATTTACAGCAAAATGGTGGGATCTTGATAATATTATATGAAGTGATATAAGTAAATCAGAAAAAAACAGGAACGACATTATTCCATATGTAGGTGGGACATAAAAGTGAAACTAAGAGACATTGATAAGAGTGTGGTGGTTACGGAGGGAGGGGGAGAGGGAAAGGGGGAGGGGCACAAAGAAAACAAGATAGAAGGTGACAGAGGACAATCTGACTTTGGGTGATGGGTATGCAACATAATTGAACGACAAGATAACCTGGACTTGTTATCTTTGAATATATGTATCCTGATTTATTGATGTCGCCCCATTAAAAAAATAAAATTATTAAAAAAAAAAAAGAAGATGAGATAAGTCAATGTTGAGAAAAGAGAACCTTTGCTCATTGTTGGTAGAAATGTAAATAAACAGTCCTAAAAATTTTTAAAAGAGAACTACCATCTGATCCAGCAATTTCTCCTCTGGGTATTTATTGAAAAGAAATAAAAATAGGATATTGAAGAGAAAAAAAAATCATGTTTCTTAGAGTCATATTTTTTCTAGATTGTTTGATTATTAGCCTTAGCTTCTTAAGCCTTTTTTCTTCCTACATTGTGGTACTCTTCTGAGAATCCCCTTTTCCTTTCTTTTCACTTTCATTTTAGATTAAAATGAGAATTATATTTAAAATATTGTGATGATAGAGATCATTGATTAAATCTTATTTGTATCAGATAAATGCTGACAACTGCTTGTTCTCTATGAAGAGTTTTAGATAAAATCCTTTGATTAGGCTGGGTCTGTTACCTAGATAAATTGGGTTTAATACAAAGGGCATTTATCCTTCCCAAACAGGATTCAGAGCCACTAGCCTCTGAACCTCAGGGTTTCCATTCTCACCCAGCCTTGGGAATGATGAGGTGCCCTGAATTGTCTGTGTGCTTCCTGCATGGCTGTGCAGAGTGACTTCATACACCTTCATCACCTAATTGGTCAAAGACTCTTAACTTGTTTCATGTTCGTCTGCCTTACCCTTGAAAAGACAATATGGCAGTCTGTCTCTTTTTCAATTAATTCAGTTTACCTTTTGGAATTTCTCAACTGGTGATAAAGAAAACTGCATCTGTTACAAGTGGAAGAAGCTACATCGCGTGTTGGTTTTGTTATAGATGGTTATTTGTAAGTATGCAGAAACCAAATGCCACCAGGGAAGTAGAATTCACTGTTTCCAGTATAGTATTTTTAATTATGTCTTTTCACTTGAGCTTCAGGGCAAATGTTTCATTTTCCTCTCTGCTCATTATTAGCAAAACCCAGAAGGACATGGTTTTCTAATTTCATATTTTTAAGTGAATTTAGCATGCAAAGTATTCTGAAATGACATTAGATGTGTAGTTAAGATAATAGCTAGGCTCTGGAGTTTCTTCAGTTAACACATACCTTTATATCCTATCTAGTCCGACTGCCCTCTGTTCACAGAGAAATACTTGACCACACAATCTGTATGTTACTAAAAGCGTGTTTGCTGGTTTGTTTAATTTGTTTTGAGTGAGATTTTGTGCATCATGCAGACTTGCAAACATTTAAAAATTAATTAACCTGAACAAAATTGAATTCACCAGTCTAGATTCCTTAATAATATCTTGACTAAGACATTAAATAATAAATGAGAGGAAAATGAAAGTGGTGAGATTCCAAGGAGAGAGAACAAAGATTCAGGCCTCCTGAGCGTTTAATCCACACCCTGCCATTGTTTACCCCGTGAACCTGAGCCTGTCTTTCTGTGCTTTTGTTCTCCTGGCTATAGGAACAGAGTGATAGCAAAGCCCAGGCCGTGTAGCAAGAAGGGTGAATGAATGACTAAAATGTGCTTTGAGAGCCTCAAGTAAAACACACTGTGCCACATGTGAAAATGATTATTAGTTCATTCTTCATGCACTTTTAGTCCTTGCCCTCTAGGCTCAGACTGCCAGCCAAGGCACCAATTACTGACGATGGGGCTGTTGGTCCTTGTGATGCGAACACCTGTCCTCTGGCAAATGAACTGAGATAATACACACCAATTTACTATGTGTGTCATATACCCTACAAATTGAATCTCCAAAATACACTCGGAGTTGAATAATAAATGACACCCGGTTTAAATGACAGGAAATAGACTCAGTACAATTGCTTGGGCATCTGTGTCCACCCAGGCCTTTGTCCACACAGTCTGCTGCTGAAACACCAAGCCAGACTTCCCTCTGCTTTCTCAGAGCTGACTAAGGGGCCATCTGTATGGGGGAAAGTCACTGCAGAATTGCTGGCTTCTCTGGGACAGCCTCGGGCTGATTAATTCAGTCCAGCCAGGGCTTGGCAGACCCAGCTCCACTCTGCTCACCAGATAAGACAAAATTGCAACCGGATATAATTCCAGTGGCCTTCAAATTCAGATGTTTTAAAAAACATTTATTAGGCAACTGGATGAGCTGCTCCATACAAATCGTTGCCCTAAAATTTTCAGGAGAGAAAATTTCGGAATGAAAAAAGGACCAAAACAGTGGTAGATGGTAGTGGCTGAGGGAAGGAGCTTAAAGATCAGTCAGAGCTGGTGTGAAGCTTGGCTCTATTCTCATTAGCTTAGTGACTTCTGGCAAATTACAAACTATAATTTCTCTAAACTGCAGTTTCTTCAATAGGCTCTAAGCTAGGACCATACCTACCTTACTCACCATTATATCCCTCCCTAATGCCTGGACATTATTTGGCATAAAATAGCCACTGAAAAACAATTGGGTAAATGAAGTTTTTCCTCGAGTCATTTTTACTGCTTGTTACATCTACTAATTTAGCAGCCAGGAGAGTCAATGGTGGTGCACAGCCATCTGTACCAACTCTCTCCTGTGCTTTCCTTGTGGTCTCTATGGGAACAACCTCTGGGTGAGGGAGAAGAGTGGTATTTGGCCTGCTGTTCCTAAGCATTCAGCCAGGGGGTTAAGCATAATGCTTAAGCTTGTTTTGTGCAGATCAACCCTCCTCCCTCAAAGAATTCATAGCGCACAGCCTGGGCTTTGTATTTTGATACATTTCACTTATTCACGTATTTATGGAATTGTGTATACACAGAATTTTGCAGTGTTTCCCATGGCTTCCTTTCAGTTTAATAGCATGATCCTCAAATAAATACAGGCCTGTGTACCTCCTCTGGCTATATTTGATGTGGACACACAAGTAAGTACAGTTTTCCTTTCATTCCTGTTTTAATTCCATTGTAGTCAGTCAGGACTACATCGATGCGGATACTACCTATTTTCTATGGCCATATTCATGTCCAACATCCTTTGCAGATCAGGAGAAAAAGTGGAGGACACCTGTTCAGAAACAGAAGCAAAGATGAGAACAGACAAGAGTACTACAGTAAGCCCTGGCCGGTTGGCTCAGCGGTAGAGCGTCGGCCTAGCGTGCGGAGGACCCGGGTTCGATTCCCGGCCAGGGCACACAGGAGAAGTGCCCATTTGCTTCTCCACCCCTCTGCCGCGCTTTCCTCTCTGTCTCTCTCTTCCCCTCCTGCAGCCAAGGCTCCATTGGAGCAAAGATGGCCCGGGCGCTGGGGATGGCTCCTTGGCCTCTGCCCCAGGCGCTGGAGTGGCTCTGGTCGCAACATGGCGACGCCCAGGATGGGCAGAGCATCGCCCCTGGTGGGCGTGCCGGGTGGATCCCGGTCGGGCGCATGCGGGAGTCTGTCTGACTGTCTCTCTCTGTTTCCAGCTTCAGAAAAATAAAAAAAAAAAAAAAAAAAAAAAGAATACTACAGTAATGTCAGTCTTCTATAAAGAGTTCACTTATTATTCTAGTTGTGTTTATTTTGTTCTTCCTCAACTGATTTCCATGCAACTTAAAAGACAAAGACTTAAGTCATCTATTTTTAGTTTCTATGTCACCCCACATAGAGCCTTTGCAGTGTTTTGTGGACTCATCACTTGCAGTGAGGACTGTTAACACGTTTGAACTCACATATATGTATAACTTGTTTTTTATATGTAATTTTGTATATATCAATATTAAATTTATATATACATATATATGTATGTGTGTGTATATATATATATATACACACACACATATATATATACATTTCACATTGTGAGAACCTTCTTAAACATAATCTTTCTAATACTTAGCTTAGTCTTGCTTCATTGTTCTCTTATTCAATTAAAAATTTAACCTCCACAAACTCTTATTTTCCACTGGTTCCTTTTTTAAAAAAAAAAAATAATCCATTCTTGTTTTATGGATGTAAAATCCTCTTACATTTGTCTGAGGAAATTATTTGGAATATTTTAAAGTTTTTAAAATACTTTCCTAAAGTATTTCTGTCTCCTATAAAGTTAATTTTTTGATTTAGTCATTTTGACTTTTACCATGAATGCTATTGGTTTTCCTCCATACTGCATGGAACGGTCTTGCTGACTGGGGACTCACATCATTAGACAAAGTACAGAGGGCTTTATTCTGGGAGTAAAGCTAGTGCACACCGCTCCTGAGTGGAGTTCTTCCTTTCCCTTTCTTACCTCAGTATCTGCCATGGCTATTTAAATCTCCTCTCTTAGCTTTCCTCCTGGGCTCCTATATGAATGGTAGGGTTACACCATAGGCACTCCCACTTTTAGAAAGTTATTTTGTCTGAGTGGCTTATTTAATTCAAACATTTTTTACAAATATTTTAATTAAGAGGTCCATTCCTGCTCTTTCCCCCTGCCCCATTGCTGATTGAAATTTGGAGCTAATTCTTAGTTATCTTAAGGACAGAACTTCTCCTGATGTTTCTCCTTTTTAGTCTCATCTTATTTTTTTTTTGTTTACATAGATTTTATTGTCTCCCTGAATGCATCCCCCCTCCTCCATATTTCCCTCAATTTCTCTCTTGTCCCCCTCCCAACAGCTCCCTCCCCCCTTCCCTTCAGGTTTAATTCCATTCCTCAGTTCACATTGTTCCTTGGATTCCTCAAATGAGTGAGGTCATATTATATTTTTCTTTCTCTACCTGGCTTATTTTACTTAACATAATAGTTTCCAGGTCCATCCATGTTGTTGCAAAAGGTAATATTTCCTTCTTTTTCATGGCTCCATAGTATTCCATTGTATATATCTACCACAGCTTTTTAATCCACTCATCCACTGACGGACACTTGGGCTGTTTCCAGATCTTCACTATTGTGAACAATGCTGCCATAAACATGGAGGTGCATTTCTTTTTTTGAATCAGTGATATTGTGTTCTTGGAATATATTCCTAAAAGTGAAATGGCTAGGTCAAAAGGCAGTTCTATTTTTAATTTTTTCAGGAATCTCCATACTGTTTCATCTCCACGGGCAAGTAAATAAAAGACAGGATAAACAAATGGGACTATATCAAACTAAAAAGCTTTTGCACAGCTAAAGACAATAAGAACAGAATAAAAAGACAAACCACACAATGGGAGAACATATTCGACAATATGTCTGATAAGGGGTTAATAACCAAAATTTATAAAGAACTTGTAAAACTCAACACTAGGAAGACAAACAATCCAATCAAAAAATGGGCAAAAGAAATAAATAGACACTTTTCCAAAGAGGACATACAGATGGCCAATAGGCATATGAAAATATGTGCAACATCACTAATCATTAGAGAAGTACACATTAAAACCACGATAAGATACCACCTCACACCAGTCAGAATGGCGCTCATTAACAAAACAACACAGAATAAGTGCTGGCGAGGATGTGGAGAAAGGGGATCCCTCCTGCACTGCTGGTGGGAATGCAGACTGGTGCAACCACTGTGAAAAAAAGTATGGAGATTTATCCTATTTTTTTTTAAGTGAAAGGAGGAGAGACACAGAGACAGACTCCTGCATGTTTCCAACTGGGATCCACCTGGCAACCCCCATATGGGGCCGATGCTCTGCCTATCTGGGACCCATGCTTGCAACCAAGCTATTTTTAGCACTTGAGGCAAAAGTTCCATCAAGCCACCCTCAGTGCCTGGGGCGATGCACTCAAACCAATGGAGCCATGGCTGCAGGAGGAGAAGAGAGGGAGGGGTAGAGAAAGGGGAGGGAGATGGGGGAGAAGGAGATGGTTGCCTCTACTGTTGCCTCTACTGCCCTGACCAGAAACTGAACCCAGGACTTTCACACACTGGGTGGATGCTCCACGGCTGAGCCAACCAGCCAGTGCTAGACTCATCCTATTTATTAGCTAGAATTCCCTTATACTTTCTTGTATACTAAAATTTACTTAAAAAAATTTTTTAACACTGATTTTCATTTAGAAATATGTATTATCAGTGAACTTGAAGAGGATAAAGAATGTTGTCTGCATTAAATTTGACACCTTTCACTGCAAGTCCTGCTGATTATATAATAGATTTTCAGTAATTAAAAGGAAAATGCATATAGATATTGGTTAATTCTACTATGTCAGTGACAATATTTATTAAATTTATTACCTTAATATCTATATCTCACCTTCATTCCTATATGATAGCTTTACACAGACATAAAATTCTAGCTGGCATCTATTTTTTCTCTTTTTTGAAGAATATTCTTTCAGCTAACTTCCTCTGACTTCCATTTTTAGCTTTTCAGAATTCAGCTGTTTTGTTTTTCCTTCATCAAAAAAAAAGTTTCTCTCTGATGTTTTTAAGTCTTTCTTTATTGATCTGCAGTTCCACTGTAGTTTCTATCTTATGTCTTGGTGTATATTTCTTTTTAGGAACGCATAGGACTTTCTGAGTCTGAGATTGGTATCTTTATTAATCCTGAAAAGTTATTGAATATTGCCCTTTTCCATTCTCTCTATTCTTTTCTTAGGAACTCTGAATAGACATATGTATGGTGCCTTTTTACTTTGTCCTTAATATCTTCTAACCTCTCTTTCATATTTTAACTTCTCTATAATTTTGTGCTGCGCTCCAGGTGATTTGTTAAATTCAATATTTTCCTTCATGAATTCTCTCTTCAGTCAGTGGTAATATGTATTTAAGCTATTTATTGGGTCTCTCAGTTTAATAATTGTATATTTTATTTCTAAAAGTTTTATTTAGAAATTTTGAAAAATAACATCTGGTCATTTTTGAAAATCTCTTGTTTTGTATCATACTTTGCCAATTTTTCTTTCAACCTACTTGTTTTATATTTTTTATCTAATATTATCAATATATGTAGTGTTGAAGTACTATTCCACAGTCTTTATATATTTTTTTCCTGCTAGAATTCTCTTTTCTCTCTTTCTCTCTCTTTGATGACAGCTATATATCTCATTTTGGGAATTTTGTGAGGCTGAGGTTTAAAAGTCATTCTTTCAGGGAAGATTTGTTCTTGTTTCTACAGGTGAATGTGGATACTAACAACCTAGGATCACTTCCTATTTGATATGTGGATTTTTGTAGGCCAGATAAGTTGTGTTAGGTAATTTCAATCTCAAATAAGGGTACACTTATGCTTGGGAAATTTCAAGGGACAATTTTCTTTTCTCTCCAGCTTTATATAGATTAATGGCCAAATATCCTAAATATCCTACCTTGTCCTTTTGTGTTTGTTTGTTTTTATTTTTCCCTTTCTAATTCAACAACAGAATGAACTGCCTTTCAGGATTCCAATCTCTGTGTATTTGTTTCTGATTCAACCTTCCTTTTTTGACAGCTCCCTAACCGGTAATTTGATTGTTCTCCATGTCTGTGGCTCATTAACGTTCAAGCTATATGTCAACATAATGTTCCCTTTCCTCTCTATATGTCTCCAAAAGCTCCTATGTCCAGGCCAGCTCAATTATGCATTTAAACATTATTTTAAAAATAATCCAATGAGCACATCTGTGGCCAGATTATGATTTCTAAATACTATTTTGGAGACCCTAGTGCAGTGTTTCTCAACCTTTTTTGTGCCATGCCCCACCTTAACCTTTCTAAAATTTTTATGTCCCCCCCGTATGTAACATACATAATTTTTAACATTAAAAAATTGATTTGTTCACTTAATAAACATAAATGATAGGTTCTAGGAAGAAATCACTATGAAATTGTTAACAAAACACAGTAAGTAAAATTTCAAAACATAATGAAAAACAGAAATTTAAATTCCAAATAACTTTAATACAGATTTTTCTATATTAATTTATTATTTTGTGATTCTTGCGCTTGATGCTTGCTGCACAGAGATTTTATAAATAAATAAAGAGTTTAATATTGATAAAAATAAAATCAAATACTTACCAATTATATCTATGCAATATATATATGTATATTTATTAAATCAACGAGCTTTTACAACAGTTTTGACTGACACTTATTTCAAATTAACACCAACTGAATGATGTGAAACACTACAGAAGTTGCGATGGGCCAATTAGGTGAGAATAACTGCGTTGTTTAGCGAGTTTTTAAAACGTCCGGGGTTCCCCGCGGCTGACGGCACACTCCGCGGTGAACCCAGGACGAAGTTTACTTGACGACGCCAATCACCCAGTTGATATTTTGGTCTCGTCAAACAAAATTATACTTAATAATTATTTACCGCAATTATTTAAGAATTGCATATTTTGTTAAATTTGGCACCGATATCTAGCATTGCATTTAAATGGCCCGGGGCGAAAGAGTTAAAGTCCTGTCGAGTCCATTTTCAAATTGCCCCCCTTAACTATCGAATTGCCCCCCTGTGGGGCGTGGGCCCCACATTGGGAAACACTGCCCTAGTGGGATAGCGCAGTTGGTTAGAGCATAGTCCTGATACCCTAAGGTTGTAGGGTTGATCACCAGTCAGGGTACATACAAGAATCAACCAATGAATGCATAAATAAGTGAAATAATAAGTTGATGTTTCTCTTCTCTTCTCTTTCTTTTCTCTTATTTCCTCTTATCTCTGTCATTCTCTCACAAACTAAATGCATACTATTTTGGAGAAATGTCTGCTTTAAGACTGGCTCAGGGAAAGTACACAGTGAGCCTGCCACATCTTGTGCTAGAAAACAAGCAAGCTCTCAAAAAATATATATGTCATAAGGACCTATGAACCAGTTTTGGAACAAGTTGAGTGTCAAAAAGAATAATGGATATAACTGACACTAACCATTAAATATTTGAAAGTCTATGAACCCATTGTGGTGTCAGAGAGCAAGAAATATGCCACCAATAAGATGAAGACCCTAAATTCTTATCCTCAAATTAGTAATTAAGGGCAAGTTTAAGCATTTAGCATAACTCTTGGAGGAAGTGCAGTTTAGTACATGGCAATGAGATAAAGCTCATTCTCTCTCTTTTTTAAGCTGAAGTTTAAAAATGCCAGTTAATAAGGGGAAGAAAATTATTGCATTAGAAAATGACCATTTTGTAACCTTAAGAAAAATAATTAAGAAAAGAAATATCACTAGAGGTTAAAATCACTAGAGGAAATGTTGAGGAACAAGATACAAAGACCCAAGTATCACCTTCAAAAATTACTTGTTAATTTCAGTTGGCAGCAAACAAAATACCTTTACAATGGAGGGATCTGGCATCACCACCTTGACTGCATGATGAAAAGAAGTCTCACCAATATTGGAGTGTGTGATATTGTACACCTCCTCATGAAGCACTGCAGACCATTCCAAATATTCTTGCTCCAACTGCTACACTTGAAGTCTATATTTAACTTCCTGATTGTAGAAAATACAGGGGACTAGAAAACGAGAAAAATGACACCATGAAGGAAACGTGGATACCCATTTGTTTATACTGGCTAAGTCTCTTCAAAATGTCAGATGACAGAAAAAAAAAGTCCAAAGCATGATCTTTTATTGAATCCAACTTAAAAAGAGGGGGATAAAATATATTTTGAAAAATATTGGGGCAATTAAAAATTAAAAAATTTGAAAATTAAAAAAATTAAATACGATAATGATGTTTTTATTAAAGTTCTTCAAAAAAAGCCTTATATAGGGTGTGTGTATGTGTGTGAGTGTGTGTGTGTGTGTGTGTGTGTGTATTCTTTTAATGAATTGGCTCATTTGACTATAGATGTTTAGTGAGTCCAAAATCTGATGGAAGAGGCTGGCAGACTAGAGCTCTGGAAAGAGTTTGAGTTTGAGGCCAAAACAGTGCACTGGAAAACCACAAAGACCTGCTGTTGCAGGTCAGGTTCAAAGGCCATCTGCTGGCAGAATTCTCCTTATTCAAGGAGATCAATCTTTTGTTCTACTCAGGCCTTGATTGGATGAAACTCACCCATATTACTGAGGGTAATCTACTTTATTCAAAGTCTACTGATTTAAATGTAAATCTCATCTAAAAACACCCTCATGGAAACATCCAGAATAGTATTTTCCTCCCAAATATTAGGGTACTGTGACCTAGTCAACTTGACATATAAATAAATATAACTATCACATGTAATAATGTAAAGCAAGTTCTTATTCCTGGTGGATGCAACATAAATATTTAGTGATAAAGTGTCAAGATGCCTGCAGCTTACTTTCAAATGATTCAGGATATATGTACATGTGTATGTACACACAAATATATGTGTACATACACACATATTTACCGAACAATAAATATACACACACGGCAAAATGTGAACAATTATTTATTCTAAACATTGGCTATAGGAAGTTAATGCTTTGGGGAATTACTTTTAAATCTATACTTTTTAGTTGTTTAGTACTTTGGACAGTTTTTCTGGATGTGTACTTTAAGATATACCTATAGCACACAGTTATAATATAATTTTATTTTAATTGTTTTTTGATAAATAGTTTAGCTTTATAATTCATCTAATTATTTAGTAATTTGCTATGTCTTTCAAAAATTAAATTGTCAAAACCCAGTGTGTGAACTTTACCTCTTCACAAAGCATTAAGTTAATAATGCTTCTATAATTTAGACTCTAGTTTATTGGAATATGTTATAACCATGTTACAGAGTACATGATATATATCAAAGCATGTGTTCATGATTAATTTAATTAATATTGATGTTTCAGTAACAACATGTTCTATTTATCACACTTTATTTTTTAGTATGTATGTTATTCTTTTATGTATTATTTAAAAGTAACAAAGTTCCATAATAATTAATGTACTTATATTTATTTAGCCAGAAATTTACTTTTTTATTATAAACAAATAGTATTTTCTTCCCCTTTGAAATATTCTTTTACACGAGGACGTTTGCCATCTCTTTTCCCTTTGTAGCCCTCTACTTAAGGGATGTGTAATTATTAGAAATGTAGCAATCAATGGAAGAACAATGAGAAATTAATAAAATGTATTTTTTAAAATTTCCTAATAATTATTTTCTTTAGATATTACTCTTCTGAATGTTTATAGCTGCCATTATATTAAAATACTAAGTTCTCTGCTAAAAGTATACACTTCAAATATTCATTTAGGCCCTGGCCGGTTGGCTCAGCGGTAGAGCATCGGCCTGGCCTGCGGGGGACCCGGGTTCGATTCCCGGCCAGGGCACATAGGAGAAGCGCCCATTTGCTTCTCCACCCTCCCCTTCCTCTCTGTCTCTCTCTTCCCCTCCCGCAGCCAAGGCTCCATTGGAGCAAAGATGGCCCGGGAGCTGGGGATGGCTCCTTGGCCTCTGCCCCAGGCGCTAGAGTGGCTCTGGTCGCTGCAGAGCGACGCCCCGGAGGGGCAGAGCATCGCCCCCTGGTGGGCAGAGCGTTGCCCCTGGTGGGCGTGCCGAGTGGATCCCGGTCGGGCACATGCGGGAATCTGTCTGACTGTCACTCCCTGTTTCCAGCTTCAGAAAAATACAAAAAAAAAATATTCATTTAAATTCTAAATACATGATCATTTCAGTCATAGTCAAATAACCTTAATAATATCTAAAAAGTACATTGAGATTTTAAAGTAAATGACCTAAAATAATGAATTTCTGGTTATTTTCTACTTCAAATCTTGTCTGCCAATTAGTCATTGACTCTTACAGATGTTTACTTAAAATTACATTTAATTTGTAAGTGATTTAGTTTCTTAAAATAATAAATCCTATGCTAGAATAAACTAATAGAGCACAATAACCTTAAATGATATACTTATGAGTTTCATTTATTTTTTCTTTATTATTCAGCAGAGACATTTGATATCTTCAAAGGAAAGATTTCAAATAGCGTGGAAGCCATTCACCTCTCTAGGAATAGCTGGTAAACAGAGTTCTAGTTAAACATACTTTATTCTAACAGATTCTGTGTTTCCAGTGAGAAAGCAACACTTTGAGGTGAAGGAATATTTTAGTTTCACCCATGTGTTTTTAATTTCTCATATAAAAAATGACCAGCTGTGAGAACTCTTATTTACTAAAAAGTGAGAATAAAATTTATGTATTGTAATTCACATAACTGTGAAATAATCAATATTCATAAGCAAAAAATAACTTCACAAATAATTTTAAGTCCACACAAAATCAGCTATAGTCTGGTTTCCTATCGGTTTTTAAAAGACCAATAGTGGGGAAATTTTAGGCACTATTTCAAATTCAATATTTTTACTAAGAATACAGGAATGGCAAGGTGAGAAACTAGTTTAAGTAGTGAGGAAAAGCAGAAATTCTGGAATCAGAATAGCCATGTGACGTTAGATAAATAGTCATCTCAGTATCCTCATTCCTTTAGAAAAAGACAAAATAGTACCAACATTCCCTGCATGTTGGTCTATTGTTCAAGTTGGTAATGACTTACACCTTCATTAAATATAAAAATTCTCACATTAACCTTGGTTAATATATACCTTAATATATATATTATACTAAGATATATAATATATAATATTATATATATCTCATTGTGGCTTTAGCAGCCTCCACCTTACACTCTACTTTTCCTATTACAGATCTCTTATCTATCAATACTAAAGATATAGCTCTCTGAAGCCATCAATTTTTTTCTACCATAACTATTATTCCTAAAATATTTGTTCTATCATCACAGGTGAGCACTTAGTAGGCTTGTACATTTGTTTTAAAGTGTTTTTCTTTTGGTCCTGGCTGGTTAGCTCAATTGGGTAGAGCCAAGAGTGCTAGTTCAATCCCCAATCAGGGACATGCAAAAATCAACCAATGAATGAATAAGTAAATGGGGCAACAAATCAATGTTTCACTTTTTTTCCTCTAAAAATAATCAGTAAATAAAAAATTTTTAAAAATGTTTGCTCTCTTATCACAGATGAACACTTGCACATTTGATTCAATGCTTTTCTTATATAGATACCAGTAGATTGTCAGAAGCCAAGCTGTATGTATTACATAGTGACATTCCTAACTTTTCTTTCTTGGGCCAGTTTTGAACATTTGTACATTAGTTAAGATATAAATATTTTATACTGTCACCTAGTGGTGATTGCTTGTCCACCAACAGCTTAATTTTGGCATAACAGCCATTGTAATACAAATGTTTTCATAATTATGTGAATATTCTAGTCAACTAATTTTTATTGAGTGGCTAGTATATGTCGCATCCTGTTTTAGGTATGAGGGCTACAGTAGAAAAAAAACCCAAAATCACAAAATTTCTGCCTTTGTGGAGTTTACATGGTATTGCAAATTGTTCTCTTTTCTAAATAAAAATGAGAGAAAAAATTTAAAGAATAAAGAAATCTTTATTAGTTGAGAAATGCAGATATATAATTTTATACAAATAAGACTAATTAGGTGCTAAAAGTGGAAAATTTTAGACCTGGATGAATGTTCATTGGGCTGAAGATGTTTAACTATGTTTAATAGCAATATAAAATTCTGAAAATACATAATTATCTAAATGAAAAACATTAAGGACTTTATGTTACTTTAAATGTACTGCTCACAAATATTTTACTTTATACAGTGATTTATTTTCCACAGAAGTGTTTGTTAGTAATTCTGTAACTCTTATATGTATGTTCTGGGACTGAGAAAATATTTTACAAAAAATGACAGCCAAAAGCCTTTTTTTTTTTCTTCATGGAAAGTAATTACAATACTTACCTCTTTTTACAAAGGGGTATAGTTAGAATGAACCATGTGGTGCTGGATTGGAAGTGGAGCCATTAGTATTCATGATGATTTAATATATACATACAGGGCTGGCTTTAGCTCAGCAGTTCCTTCGAGTCAAGTTCACTTGTTAATATATGCATATATACAGTTAAATAGAAATAGATATAGATGCATATACGTGAGTATGTATATATTTCTGAAGTCTTCACTGAGAGGGCCAAGCAGCTGGGCAGCCTAATGGCAATGAGCACATCTTAGTTTCCACTTAAAATTTTTTACTAAACCAAAATAGTGCTTTTTGGAAATATCAAGACCAGGGTTGAGACAGAGAAAGTACAAAATGAACCTAGAATAATGTACGGTGTCAGAAAGTAAGCAAGTGCTCAAAAACTGATGACAGCATGTTTCAAGGTACTAGAGCCAACTTGGAGTCCCTAAGGGCTCTATGGAAGAATGATTTGAGCAAAAAGTAAATAATGTTTAGTGACATTAAGCATCTTTTCATATGTCTACTGGCCACTTATATGTCCTCTTTGGAGAAGTGTCTTTAAATGTCCTTTGCCTATTTTTTAAATTGGATTGTTTGATTGGTTTTTGTTTGTTTGTTTGTTTGTTTTGGTGTTGAGTTTTATAAGTTATTTATAAATTTGGGGTACTAAGCCCTTGTTAGATGTATCTGCGAATCTGGTCTCCCATGCAGTGGGTTGTCTTTTCATTTTGTTGATGGTTTCCTTTGCTGTGCAGAAGCTTTATAGTTCGATTTAGTTCCATTTGGAATACTACTCAGACATCCAAAAGAAGGAAATCTTACCCTTTGCAACAGCATGGATGAACCTAGAAAGCATTCAGTCAGAGAAAGACAAGTAATATATGATTTCACTCATTTGAAATCTAAGGAATAAAATGAACTAACAAGCAAAACAGAGACAAATTATAGATAGAGAGCAGGGTGACAGCTGTTGGGAGGGTTGGGAGAGGGGGTGAAGGGATTGAGCATAAAAGGAATAAAAGAGAAATACTCATGGATGTGGACAACAGTGTGGTGATTTCCAGGGGGAGGGGAAGTACAGGAAGGTGAGGGAGGGTAGTGGGGGGAATAAATAGTGATGAACAGAGACTAGACTTGGGTTGGTAAACACATCATACAGTGTACAGATAATGTGTTTTAAAATTGTGCACCTGAAACCCATATAATTTTGTTAACCAGTGTCATCTCAAACATTCAATAAAAAGGAAATAAAAGAAAAAAGAAATAATGATACTGATGAAGGATGAGTCAGAAAATAAAATACAATTTTATGATCTTGTACTTGTATAAATAAATTAATCAAAATTAGAAGGAGGTAAAGGATAGATAACTCTTCACTATAATAGAATTCTGATTAAAAATGAAGAAAAATCCATGGAATTTTTAAAAATCACCATTTGATGAATACCACAGTAATAATTGTTACAGGAAAGAATAATTATTGGATCCTAAAATTTATGGGAAAATTATCATGAGAAACAGATTGAGCCTGACCAGGCAGTGGCGCAGTGGATAGAGTGTCAGACTGGGATGTAAAGGACCCAGGTTCGAGACCCTGAGGTCACCAGCTTGGGCGTGGGCTCATCTGGTTTGAGCAATGCTCACCAGCTTGAGTCCAAGGTCGCTGGCTCAAGCAAGGTGTTACTCAGTCTGCTGAAGGCCCACGGTCAAGGCACATATGAGAAAGCAATCAATGAACAACTAAGGTGTCGCAATGAGAAACTGATGATTGATGCTTCTCATCTCTCTCTGTTCCTGTCTTTCTGTCCCTTTCTGTGACTCTCTCTCTGTCTCTGTAAAAAAAAATAAGAAAGAAAGAAAAAAGAAAGAAACATTGAATTTGTACTCACAAATTAATTCAAGGTATGCCCCTGTAAGACACTTATTAATTATAAGGGAAAAATAGTAACTTTCTAGTGTATAAATATGACAGACATCACCTTAACCAAGTGGTCAAAGGTAACAGCACCAGCAACATATTTATATGATGGTGTACTGAGAAGGGCATAATATCATATTGGTCTCAAAACTGTATAACTTCAATTTAATCACAAGAAAATAGACTAGCTGACCTATATATACACTTTGAAAGTTTCAAGGTCATGAAAAACAAAATTAGAGGTGATTGAGGAGAAAAGGCAACCAAATGCAATGTGAAATCTTGGCTTAGATCTTCAACTAGAAGGACATTAATGGGACTACTGGTGAAATTTGAAAAAGGTTTGCAGATGATTTAAAAGTAGTTCCAATTTCCTAGTTTTGATTATTGCGCTATGGTTATGTAAAATGTTAATTGTTGGGGTAGCTAAGGAAAAGATCTACTGAAATTCTTTGTACTGTCTTTGCAAGTAGGCAATTATTTCAAGATGAAAAGTTTAAAAATAATTAAATTTAAAATATTTTAATTAAGAATATTTTATATGATAAAATGGAATCTCCCTTCCAATTCCAGTTAGACATAAAATTTATATATCTAACATTATATGTCCACACATTCAAACCTTGTATAATTTCAGGAACTCATTTTATAATTGCTTGTAATCTCCAGAGTAATAAAATCATTAATAATGACTAATTGAGGATATATTTTTTTATAATAGATACAAAGCTAACAGATAATTTAATAAGAAAATTGCAACTGTATTCGTGACAACTGCAATTATAATTTAGCACTTATCAATGGTTTTCAAACTTGAGATAGTATTAAAAGCACCTGGAGGGCTTGTTAAAGTGAGACTGTTTTGGCTCTATCATGCCAAGTGTCTGACTCAATTGGTCTGAGGAGGGGCCTAAGAATTTATATTTCTAGTAAGTTTCCAGGAAAGTCCTGATAGGGCTAGTCCTGGGACCACACCTTGGCAAACAGTGATCTATACAATACTTTGAAATTTTAGTATTAATGTATTGCTACATTTCCATTGTTCCTAGTGTACATAGTTACATATAAAGACCACCAAAAAGGCTCATTTTTAACTCCATTTTAACCCAGTAGCTAATCCAGAATATAAATGCTGCAAAACTATAAACCATTTTCATGGCAACCATGAGCTCCTAATACTCAAAGTCATAAAATAAGTAGCTGAGCCCTTTGAGAGGTACTTAATAAATGAGAGAGCAACTTTTATGAGTGGGATTAATGCCTTGTAAGAGAGGCACCAAAGATATTTCTAGACTACTCTGCCATGTAAGGAAGGACATAAGAAGTGCTGGTTATCAACCAGAAGGATGAGCCTCAAGAGAGTGTGACCATGCTGGTGCCTTGATTTTGGACTTCGTAGCCTTCCAAATGCAAAAAATAAGGTCTGTTGTTTAAAAACTACCCAGTCTGCAGAATTCTGTTATAACTATCTGAATGGATTAGGACAAGGCCCAATATGTAAGAGACTTTCACTTCTGTCTTTACAATAGGAACAAAGCTGGACATTTTTGTACTTTTCTTGTACCCATCAGAGAATTAGGGCTGTAGGATGAACAGCCAGCCTGGAATCTGGAGAGACAGACACATCCAGCCATATACCAGCTAAGATTTGCTAACTGGAATGGAATCCACTGGAATGATCAAGTGTTAGAACACTTAAATAGTAACTTCGATTAATAGCTGGAGGCTGAATATAAACTAGTATGAGAGTGAGAAAGTCACGGGGGCCATCATCTTAGGAGCTCCTCCACACTCTCCTGGTCTTTCCTTTCAAGACTCTCATCAGATTCTCAGGGTGGAGATCCAAGAGCAACATCCTCACAACTCTAGGTTGGGATGAGGAAGAGTAATCATTGTGAAATAATACCCAAAGCCTTCTTCAAAACAAAGTTGCACTCTTCAGGGTAAAAGATTCTGCCAGAGTCCTATCCCAGCACAGGGAAGAGTAGCTTTAGCCTTCCTATGTCACCTATAGGGAGGAGAAAAAAATAGAGTCAATAGGGGTCAGGGCTTCAAAAATATAGATTGAAAATGCTGTATTCTAGAAAGGGAAGAGGTAGAAAGAAGACATAGAAACGTATGTCACTGGAAAACACTTTCGAGTATCACAGCCTTGAGATTCAAAATTATAACATACCTCCTCACCCATAGCTCCCTGTGATGCCCATATACAATGACAGTGATTACAGCTGAGAGAACTACAAACACAGACTATGTCTGAGGAGTGCTAGTACTAAGGAAAGACCAAAGTCAAGAGGGGGAAATAAAAACAAGGACACTAGAGAATTGTGAAGCCTCTGGCATCTACAGCTACAGCAAACCCTAAACGTAAAATTGGAGAAATAAATGAAATTAAAATTAAATATATTATTTTTTAATTTTTCTAAAAGATAACCATTGTTTTAAACAATTGTATGAATTTATTGAACTATCATAGCATCTGGGTACAGCAAATGAATAATAGCAATGTCATAAGTGATAGAAGGGAAAATTGGTAATGTTCAATTATAGTTGAATTAAACATGTAAAGATACTTGAATTAAATATGAAATGGGGTCCTGGCCGGTTGGCTCAGCGGTAGAGCGTCGGCCTAGCGTGCAGAGGACCCGGGTTCGATTCCTGGCCAGGGCACACAGGAGAAGTGCCCATTTGCTTCTCCACCCCTCCGCCGCGCTTTCCCTCTCTGTCTCTCTCTTCCCCTCCCGCAGCCAAGGCTCCATTGGAGCAAAGATGGCCCGGGCGCTGGGGATGGCTCTGTGGCCTCTGCCCCAGGCGCTAGAGTGGCTCTGGTCGCAACATGGCGACGCCCAGGATGGGCAGAGCATCGCCCCCTGGTGGGCAGAGCATCGCCCCTGGTGGGCGTGCCGGGTGGATCCTGGTCGGGAGCATGCGGGAGTCTGTCTGATTGTCTCTCCCTGTTTCCAGCTTCAGAAAAATGAAAAAAAAAATAATAAAATAAATAAATAAATATGAAATGGTATATTCTTATCTGAATTTAGACTTAAATTAGTTTAGAATGCATATTATAAATATTAGGCCACCATTAAAATTTTTTTTAATAAAGTATAATTGGTACATTAAGAAAGGAATTAAAATAAAATTATAATAGCCCTGGCTGGTTGACTCAGTGGTAGAGTGTTACCCTGACAAGTGGAAGTCCTGGGTTTGATTCCTGGTCAGGGCACACAGGAAAAGCAACCATCTGCTTCACCAATCCTCCTCTCCCTTCTCTCTATCTCTCCCTTGCCTTCCCATAGCCCTGGCTTAGTTGGAGCAAGTTGGCCCCAGGCACTGAGGATGGCTCCATGGCCTAGCTTCAAGCACTAAAATAGCTTGGTTACTGAGGAATGGAGCAGCGGCCACAGATGGGCAGAGCATTGTCCCATAGGGGGCTTGTCTGGTGGATCCCGGTTCCTATGTGTGCAGGAGTCTGTTGCTCTGCCTCCCCACTTCTCAATTAAGAAAAAAAAATTTTTAAATAAAATAAAATTATAAAATGTTTCAATAAAAATAGAGAAAGCTGAGCAGCCCTAGCCAGTTGGCTCAGTGGTATGGTAGAGCATCAGCCCAGTATGTGGAAGTCCTGGGTTCAATCCCCGGCCAGGGCACACAGGAGAGGTGCCCATCTGCTTCTCTATCCTTCCCCCTCTCCTTTCTCTCTCTCTCTTTCCCTCCCACAGCCAAGGCTCCAGTGGAGCAAGTTGGCCTGGGTGCTGAGGATGGCTCCATGGCCTCTGCCTCAGGTGCTAGAATGGCTCCAGTTGCAATGGAGCAATGCCCCAGATGGGCAGAGCATTGGCCCCTGGTGGGCTTGCCGGGTGGATCACAGTCGGGTGCATGCAGGAATCTATCTCTCTGCTTCCCCACTTCTCACTTCAGAAAAATAGAAAAAAAATTAAAATTTTTTTTAAAAAAAGAAAGTTGAAAGAGAGGCAAAAAATAAACAAACTAAAAAACAGATTCATTGGATAAAAAACAAAAACATGGTAATATTAATTCAACTATATATCATTAATCACTTTGAGTGAATGTCCAAATTCACCAATCAAAATCTGTAAATTGTAACAATGGATAAGAAAACAAGACTCAATTATCTTTTGTACAAGAAACCCACTTTAGCTATAAAGGCTCAGAAAGGTTAAGAGTAAATAGATGGAGAAAGATATACCATCCTAACACTAATTTTTAAAAAGCTAAAGTATAAATATGAATTTTAGACAAAGCAGATATAAAAGCAAGAAAAAATATCAGAGATAAAGAGGAACAAATGATAGAGGGATCAATTCCCTAAGAGTACATAATTACCACTAATATGTATGCAGCTAATAACAGAATCTCCAAATACACGAAGCTAAAACTGAGAGAATTGAAGAAAAAATAGACAAATCCACTATTATTGTTGCATCCTTCAACATCCTTCTCTCAGTAATTGATAGAGAAGTTATAATTCACTAAGGATATAAATGATCTTCACAGTACCATTAATCATCTGGATCTAAGTGACATTTATAGAACACCCCATCCAACAGCAGAATGTACATTCTTCACAAGCTTATATGGAACATTTTCCAAAATAGACCACATTCTGGACCATAAAATATGCCTTGTAATTTTAGAAGTATAGAAATCATACAAAGTATGTTTTCAGACCACATGGAATTAAATTAGAAATCATTAACAGAAAGATAGCTGGAATGTAAAACTACATTTTGAGTTCATTTTTGTTTAAAGTGTGAGGTCCATTTCTAGGTTCATGTTTATATATACATATGGATATCCAATTGTTACAGCACCATGTCTCGAAAAAGACCACATTTCTCCATTGAGTTGTCTGAACCTCTGCAAAAATCAGTTGGCTATAGTTTGTGTCTATTACTGGGCTGTATGTTTTGTTCCATTGATCTATGTGTCTGTTCTTTCACCAATGGCTTATTGTCTTGATTACTGTAGCATAACAAGTCTTGAAATTGGATAATGTTAATTCCTCCAATTTTTTTCTTCTTTAATATTAGATTTGTTATTCTGGTTTCTTTAACATCTATATAAATTTGAAGATGAGCTTGTTGATATTCACAAAATAGCTTGAGGTGGTTTTGAATAGGTTTGTATAAAATCTACAGATAAAGTTGGAAAGAACTGACATTTTAAAAACATTAAGTATTCTAATACATATACATGGGGTATTATTTCAATTCTTAAAAATCCTCTTTGACTACTTTCATCAGAGTCTTCTAACTTTTCACATATAGATCTTTTATTATGGTGCTATTTTTCTGTTATTGATTTCTAATGTAAGCTTCTGAAATCTATGAAGAAACAGCTCTAAATATTTCATGGAGTGTTGACCACCAAAATGTTTAGAACACAGGTGATTCTACCAAATACAAATGGATGGTTCTGTATATCAGGACTCAGAATAGGGTGACAGCTCAGGACAAGAACGAAAACAGTAGGGACTGATCATCTTTATTATTTCCTGGCCCAGTCCAGCCATTGCTCCAAGTAGCCCTGGTTCCTTCTATTTTAGAGGGGTATGAAACACCACAACATGGACATAACGATGTGGACATTAGGTATGTTAATCGCTACTGGGGTTTTGTTATTCTAGGCCCCTGCAGCTCATAGAGCAAGGAAATGTGTGTATATACTAACTTGTGTATATACATATAGATAAGTATTTCTATGTGCAAAGATCTGTATCTATAATATATTAAGTTAAACATGAGTTCATACTGCTGTCTCCAACTCTAATCCAACTAATATTAACATGTAGGTCAGTCTAGCCTTCACCCTTGCTTATCTGCAAACTCCCACTGCAACAGTGAGATCTGGCTTCAACCACCTGACATCCATTTATTTAACTGTTTAATTCAAGTATTTAAAATAATGTCATAGAGAATAGTTTTATCATTAAAAAAATCACCTCTTCTTCACTTATTCAAAACATCTCTACACCAAACACCTGGAAACCACTGATCTTTTATTGTATCTATAGTTTTGCCTGTTCTAGAATGTCATGTAATTAGAAACTGTATGCAATCTTGTCAGACTGACTTTCAGTAAGAAATCTGTATTTAAGACTTATCTATATATTTCTGAATAATATTTCATTGTATAGTTATATCATAGCTTGTTTACCCAGTCACCTTTTGAAGAACTCTTGTTTGTTTCCATTTATTGGTGGTAACTGGTAAAAACTACCACAAGCAGTTCTTTGGGTGGGCATAGAGTTTTAGATCAGTTGGGTAGAAACCTAAGAGAGAAATTGCTGGATTATATGACAAACCTAAGTTTTGCTTTGTAAGAAACTGAAAAACTGTCTTTCAAAGTGATGGTATCATTTTGCAATACCACCAGCAATAAATGAGAGTTCCTATTGTTCCACATCCTCCCCAGCAATTAGTTTTGATTTTAAAATTTTAATTGTTTAAATTTACAATTTGCGTTTAAATTTACAATTGATTCATGACAAGTAATGCTGAGCATCTTTTTATATGTGTATTTGCCATATGTTTACATTTTTGAGATGTATTTAGTTTTGCCCACTTTTGGTCTTCCTTCCTTCCTTCCTTCCTTCCTTCCTTCCTTCCTTCCTTCCTTCCTTCCTTCCTTCCTTCCCTCCTTCCCTCCTTTCTTCCTTCCCTCTTTCCTTCCCTCCTTCCCTCTTTCCTTCCCTCCTCCTTCCTTCCTTCCTTCCTTCCTTCCTTCCTTCCTTTCTTCCTTCCTTCCCTCCTTCCCTCCTTTCTTCCTTCCCTCCTTCCCTCTTTCCTTTCCTCCTTCCTTCCTTCCTTCCTTCCTTCCTTCCTTCCTTCCTTCCTTCCTTCCTTCCTTCCTCCCTCCCTCCCTCCCTCCCTCCCTTCCTTCCTTCCCCTTCCTTCCTTCCTTCCTTCCTTCCTTCCTTCCTTCCTTCCTTCCTTCCTTCCTTCCTTCCTTCCTTCCTTCCTTCCTTCCTTCCTTCCGAGAGGGTAAATAGTGAGACAGACTTCTGCATGTGCCCTGACCTTGATCCACCCAGCAACCCCCATCTGTGGCCAATGCTCAGATCAACCAAGCTATTCTCAGTGCCATGTATGTTCAAACCAATCGAGCCACTGGCTGTGGGAAGGGAAGAGAGAGAGAAGGGGGAAAGGAGGGGGAAAGAAGCATATGGTGGCTTTTCTTGAATGCCCTGACTAGGAATTGAACCTGGGACATTCATATGCAAGGCTGATGCTCTATCCACTGAGCAAAAACAGCCAGGGCCAATTATTTATTTTCTAATTGTTGAGTTTTCAGAATTTTTTATTTTGTATACTTGAATACAAATCCTTTATCAGATATGATAATGTGTTTTGCAAATATTTTCTTGCCATCTGTGACTTATCTTTTCATTCTCTTAACAGTATTTTTACAGAGAAGTTATTTTTAATAAAGTCCAAATTACATCTTTCTTTCATGGATCATGGTTTTGGTGTTCTATTTGAAAACCCATTGTGAAACTGAAGGTCACATAGATTTTCTGTCATATTTGTTCTAGAAGTTGTATAATTTTTTTGAGATTTTATTTTATTAGAAGTTTTATAATTTTAGATTTTATATTTAGGGCTATGCTTTTTTAAAAGTTATTTCTATCTCAAGTGAATGGTTTGCGTTTACGTTTTTTTTTTCCCTGCATACAAATGGCTACTTGCCAGCACCATTTCTTGAAAAGAATACCTTTTCTCTATTGATTGTCTTTGCTCTTTTGTCAGTATATTTGTTTGGTTCCACTTCTGGGCTCTCTATTGTGATCCATTGATCTATATAAATATTCTTTAGTTGCCAGTACCACACTGTGTTCATTACTGTGGCTTTATAGTAAGTTTTGAAATTGGGTCTTGTGTGGCCTATATATATGTTCTCCTTTATTGTACTGTTAGCTATTATAGCTATAATTTTCTATATAAATATTAATTCATTCATTTTTAAAAAATAAATCTAAGTTTTGTACTTTTTTGAACATAGATCCTGTACATTTTTATTTTATATTTATACTTAAGTATTTCAGAGTTTTGGGTGCTATTACAAATGGTATTAAATTTCAAATTACAGGTGTTCACTGTTGCTTTAAAGAGCAATTGCTTTTTGTACATTGACCTTGTATTTTGCAATCTTGCTATAATTACTTATTGGTTCTAGGAGGTTTTTAAATGATTTTATTTATGATTGTAGAGAGGGGAGTGAGTGAGCAAGAGAGAAAGGGGTGGAGTAGTGGGAAGCATCAACTTATAATAGTTGCTTCTTGTATGTGACCTGACCCACAAGCCTGGCATTTGAACCAGTGACCTCAGCATACCAGGTCGATGCTTTATCTACTGCACCACACAGGTTAGGCTCTAATTTCCATTTACAGATTATTTATGGTAAATAAATAATCTGTAAATAGGCAATCATGTCCTTTATGAAAAAGATTGATTTAGTTCTTCCTTCCCAATCTGTGTGCTTTTTCTTCTCTTTATTCCCTCCCTCTCTACTTTCCTCCTTTCTTCCCTCCCTTCTTCTCTTCAACTCCTGTCTTTCTTTTTCACCTTACTGCACTAGCTAGGGCTTGTATATAATATACTGTTGAATAGGAGTGGTGAGGTGGGACATTCTTGTCTTGACCCCCAATACTTGGGAAAATGGTCTAGTTTCTCACCATTAAATATGTCATTAGTCTGATGGGTTTCGTAGATTTTTTTTTTTCTCAACCTGAGAAAGTTCCTTTATTCCTTGTTAGCTGAGAATTTTACCATCAATGGTGTTGGGTTTTGTCAAATGCTTTATCTTTGTCAATTGATATGCTGGCGTAAGTTTTCAGCCTCTTGGCATGGTACATAACAATTTGTTTTTAAATATTGAACCAGTCTCCTATATCTGGAATAAATGACACATGGTTAGACTATATCATGTTTTTATATATTGTTATATGTAATTTGATAACATTTTGTTGAGGACATTTACATCTATACGTATAGGAGATAATGTTCTATAGTTTTTCTTTTCTGAGATTTCTTAGTCTTGTTTTAGTATTAAGGTACTGATGGCCTCATAGAACAAGTTAAGAACTATTCCTTTTGCTTACAGTTTCTAGAAGAGAGTGTGAAACAGAATAATTTCTACTCTATTTGGCGGAATTTACCAGTGAAACATTGTGGGCTTGGTGTTTTATTTTTTGGAAGGTTATTAATATTGATTCAATTTAATTGATATAAGTATATTCAGATTATTTATATATCCTAGTGTGAGTTTTGATTGTTTTTGTCATTCAAGGAATTGGTCCATTTTAACTAAGTTATCAAGTGTATAGATACAGGGTTGTTCATAGTATTCTCTTAATATCCTTGTAATGTACATGTGATAAGTTTTAATAACATTTCATTTCTTAAGTAATTTATGTATTTTTTTTTCTTGGTTAGAAGGATAAAGGTTTCTTTCTGTGTGTTTTTCAAAGAACTAGCTTTTGGTTCAGTTAACTTTTCTCTAAAGTTTTCCTATGTTTAATTTCATTAATTTTTTCTTTAATTTTGTATTATTTCCTTTCTTCTTCCTGTTTTGGCTTATTTTGCTCTTTTTCTTAGTTTCCTAAGGTGAAAGGTAGGTTACTGATTTTATATTTTTCTTCTTTTTTAACATATGTATTTAATGATATAAATTTCCCTGTTATGCACTGCTTTTGCTGCAGCTCACAAATTTTTAATAAGATGTATTTTTATTTTCATTTAATGCAGAATATTTTTAAATTTTCTCTCAAGTCCTTTTTTTTAACCCTTGTATTATTTATAAGTGTTTTGTTTACTCTCCAAAAGTTGGGGATTTTTTTCACTTATCTTTCTGTTATTGATTTCTAATTTAATTCCATATAGTCTGAAGACACACCTTGTATCATTTATAGTCTTATAAATTAGTAAATTTTGTTGTTTGGTCCAGTATGTGGTATACTTTGATAAGTGTTCCATGTGAGCTTGAGGAGAACATACATTCTGCTGTTGTTGGTTGGAGTATTCTACAAATGGCTCTTTGATAAGTTGATTGATAGTGCTGTTCAGGCTGTGTATGTCCTGATTGATTTTCTGCCTTCTTTATCTATCAATACTGGCAGAAAGCTGTTGAAGTCTCAACTATAGTGGTGGATTTATTTCTCCCTGCAAATTCTATCAGTTTTTGCCTGACATATTTTGATATCAAATGCATACACGTTAATAAAATTGTTATGTGTAATTGAAAAACTGAGCACTTTATCATTATATAATCTTTCTTTTATTCCAGATCATTTTTATTGTTCTAAAGTATGCTTGTTTTGAAATTAATATAGTAGACTAGCTTATTGATTACACAAACATGGCATATCTTCCTCTATTTCTTTTCATCTATATGAATTCTTATTTTTAAACCCCACTTCTTGTAAACAATACATGGTTAGGTTTTGTTCAGTCATCCGTTCTGACAGTCTCTGTGTTTTAATTAGTGTGTTTAGACCATTCACTGTTAAATTATCATATTGATATCATTGGATTAATATCTGTCATTTTGTATCTATTTTTTTCAATTTGTTGTACCCTTTCTTTCTTCTTGTCTTATTGAATCTTCTCTGATTTTAACTAAGTATTCTCTATGTTCTTATTTTATTGCCTCTCTCATTATAGCAATTATATTTTAAAATATTGATAGTGTTTGCTCTACAGTTTGCATGTTTGCTGCTTTTCAGAAGTAAAGTTTTTAATTGAAGATTAACATACATGTTAAAATTGCACTAACAATATGTAATTCAATGGATTTTCACAAAGTGAACCACCTGTATAATTACAATATAGATTAGGAAACAATATTAACATGTTAATAGCATTTTAGAAACCCTCTTAGTGTCTTCTACCAGTGACTATGACCAAAAGAAACACTATGCTGACTTCTATTACCATAAATTAGTTCTGTCTGTTTTTGAATCAAATCTTTGGTGGTTTAGTTTTGTTGTTAATTGTGCTGGCTTTTATAAATGGTAGTTTGTTTTCTTATTGTTGGACATTTTGAAATGTATATTCACATTTGTTATCTTAATCCAAGAGAAACCTGACTAGTCAAATTGTGGATTTTTTCCTCTATAGAGAATTTATATTTACTTTGCTATGAACTAGTTACTAGGGGACAAGGCCAACCTCATAACTATTTTAGCACTCTTCAAGGTCTCTGGGTTAATTCAAGGGTTTCAGGCACTGATCCAACACAGTGCTGCCGATCTAAAGCTAATTCTTCTTACCTTAATGTTGATATTGACTTTTCTCATAAGATACGCTAGTCCTTTTGGTGTGTGGACTGCTTAATGATCAGTATCCAATGGATAGTTTTGGAGCAGGGGATGGGGGAAATGAGCTACTTTCCCCATGTCCTGTGAGCCCAGTGATGCAACCAAAGATATTCATTATGCATTCTTGAGTTGTTTTCTTGAAGAAGGACCTCTTAAAGTCTCTAGTCAGCAGAGCACTAGAAGCAGAAATATATATATTAAATTTATTCTTACAATGTATAAATCAATATTATGCCTTTATGTTGATGGGTATATGTAGGAAAATGAGCCAATATCATGATGATATATTTCATAATTAAATTGGTTCCTTTAAATGACAGAGTTTTCTGAAATCTTAAAAAATAATGGACATATGAATATTTTGAAAATTTTTTTTACATATATAAGGCAAGAAATTGCAATTTTATTTGGGCGTAGTAAATTTAATACTCCAACAAAATGGTATGCTCAGATGATTTTATCTGAGTTAAAGAAATCTTGATATTTTAAGAATGATTGTTGTTTCAAAATTCATGTATATTTGTGTTTCTAGAATATGTAGGCACAAAAATACAGGCAGAAACATAGCTGTCTTTGTTATCCATTCTCTATCACTGATCCCCAAGGAGATGCTTCATCTTCCCCTTGTATGTGGGGATTTGTTCCAATCTATACATCAAATTATACATTAATGACTAAAACGACTCTTAAAGGTTTGATTGACTCACTGCTTAATTGTACCTACTAGTGAAGTTGTCCTTAATAAATTATGCTGTCTGATATTAGGCAATATGCGTCTCATGCACAAACATGTAAAGCTCTGCCTTGAGGATTAGTTCGATCTAAAATTGACAATTTATTAAGGTAAATGGATGTGTTCACCTCCATGTTGGTGTTTTGCTTTTCCAGGCTAGCAGGATCCCCCAAATGGCCAGTTTTGAGTTGAATTGCCTAAGAGATATTTGCATATAAGGTGAACACTTCATTTTTAAAGTTAATTCTCATTTCTAAAACTTAATATGTTATAAAAAAAACCTTATATGTTTGAAACCTCTAAATGGTTAGTCTGCTTGTTGATCAACAGGCCTAATTAATGCATTTCCTATAGAATTGGGAGATGTTCATTTTAGGAAAGAGGAAAATCTAAAACTTTTTCTCCCTTGCCTTTCAATGCCTATTGCTATAGTCCCAGTGAAACTAGTAGTTATTCCTTCAGCTTCCCTTTCCTTTAAGGAAAAAAAAAAACTAAAAGAAGAAGAAAACCAGTATTTTAACATTATTACAGCTATTTTCCAGCTTTTGAACTCAGATGGCTCCCCTGTGAAAACTATTTCTAGATTCTGTGGTGTTAGCTAAGATATCTCTATTCTTATCACTTTTATCTTTCAAGATGAACAAATGCCTGAAACAGCATAACACTTTATTATAAATAAGATATAAGGGCTAGATGATGATGATATTAATTGGATCACTCAACAGAAATCAGAGTAAAAATTGGGCAGATGGAAAAATATAATGGAAGTTGGGCAGTGGTAGGTTGCTCCCTCTTCTCAAAAGAGTTATTTTTCGTGACATAACAACTATTCTAAAAGTAGTATAGAAATTCTACAATAGTACTGTCCATTGACTTGAAGATGAATATGTGGATTACTGTTTTAAACATATTTTGGAAGAAAAAATAAGCCATATGGCTAGTGGGAAAAAAAGCAATACTTGGGGCCAGCAAGAAAAAAAAAGAATTTTATTCTCTGTTACAAGGGACATGAACAACACCAGACTCTTAATTTTGGACTTTAACATAGTTACAATAGCTCGATGAAGCTGTCAGGTGAATGAATGATGAATGTTATGTGACTGTCAAAATTTAAGATCTGGCTATGCCATGGACTTGCTTGTACAGAGACGTGAAAGTTGGGAATTAAAGAAAAATTAAGCAATTCCACTAGACTGTCCAGTCTAATTTATTCATAGTTTGCACACTGAAGTATTTATGGAAATAAACTTCTAACCAATGCATTATATTTAATGATGATCATACCAAACTAAAGTATTAGTTAATTTGGGACCAAAGAACAAACATTAAACTTCTATTTTTTTTTTTTTGGTTGGGATGTGAATACTGATACTATAGCTTCTAAATAAAAATACCAGTAAGTGTTTTTCTGTGTCTTAGTCATGATAGCCATAAAGATCAGGACAATATTTGAACTCTCACAATGCCCTTGTTTTCCTGAGCCAATGGATAGCTACAGCATATTAAAGATAGGCTCATTTAAAATCATTTGAGAGAAGAGTCAACAGAATGAAGTCAGCTAAGAAAATCAGATTTGTGACATTTTTATGTAATTGCTAATTTTCCTATCTGTATTTCTGCTTCTTTGTTTAGTATGTTTCATTTTGAAAAGTTACCATGCTTATGTTAATCAAATTGCTGATTGTGTTGGCCATTTGCTTCTTCCACCAATTCCCTTCACTTGAAAAAGTTATTAATAGACTGTTAAGTATCTGAACACCTATAGATGTTCAGAACATCCAAGTTTCAAAGTAGAAACTACAATCTAACACAATCATTGATTCAACTCAGCAGACAAAGTCATTATTTGATCCATTCAGTGACAGGTTTGCTCAGAGGCCATCCTCAAATTTTAGATTCCTATTTTAACATGTTTCCAGTCCTGGTCTAATCTAGATAGATATAACCAAAGCTTTCAATCAGTCCTTTTTAAATTTGAAGTGATTTTTAAAGCCATGTAAATTTTGGAATTCACTAAAAGTTTAGGTCTAGTCAAGTATTGATCCAATGACTTTGCTCTTTTTCTCAGGTGTTACCACTATGAGTTTGATACTAATAGAAGCCAATTCTGCTACTCAGCACATGACATTCTATTTTAGTCATAGGGTATACGTGTACACAAAATCATTATTAGAAGATGGAGGCTTTCCCTTTTGAGGGATGGAGGAATGTAGGTGGAGGGGATGTTATTCATTCTTGTGGTTTTAAATTCCCTGTATTTATATCTCCAGTCCAGACTTTTCTCTGTAGTTCTTGATTCTATATTCAAATGCCTCCATGAACAATTCTCCCAGTATTTCAAATTTAACTTTTCTGAAATTAAATGATTTCTTTTTGCCTTTCCACCCAACCTACTTCTGCTCCTACCTCAGCCTCCAACTCCCAATCTGTTTCTCACCCAAACTCCTCTCTCTAAGTCAATGAATGGCCTTGCTAGCCATTCTACCTCAGCTATTAAGACATGTGGTCATCCTTGACCCAATATTTTCCCTCCCCTGCTACATGCAATCCAGAACAGGCCTCTTCCTATATTGAGAACATACCTTCAATCCATCACTTCTCTCCCTTCACTTCGACTGTGACCTTCCTAATCTGTCACCATAATAATTCATCTAAACTACTACAACTACTTCAAGCTTCCTAACTGGTATTCTTGCTTCCAAGCCCCCCTTACAATCCTTTACTCAAAGTATCCAGTGAAACTTATAAAAAAGCATCTTATATCATGTAATTATCATGCTTTAAATCCTTTATTGATTTTTCACTGGACCAAAAATAAAATGCAAAGTTCTTATCATGGAGAGCACTGCCCTGCAAGATCTAGCAACAGAAGACTATTCAGATAAGATAGCCTTCAGGCTTAAGAAGGTCCAGTTGCACTAGCCTTCCCTTTATTCCTCAGACGTGTCAAGACCTCCTGCCTTTGGACCTTTGTGCTGTGACTATAGTTCCCCATCCTGGATCTTCGTATAATTGACTCTTTTGTCATCCTTTACATGCCCAGAGAAATGTTAACTATTCAGAGAGAATAGTTATTTTAAGCACCAATTATTTCCTTGTTTGTGTTTTCCTTAAAAATGTAAGTTCCATTAGATGAGGACCATATATATACATCTGTCTTATTAACTACTTTAATTCTAGAGCTTACCAGAGTAATTGGTGCTCAGTAAATATTCCTTGATTGAAAGCATAATTATATGAATGGATGAAGGCTTGAACACTTCCTTGAACACTTATTTTATAATTACAGATTATATGTTGTTTGTACTGTAACATTTTACTGATGAATATGTAGTGTTGCTGAATATTTGTGATTGATATTAAAATGCAAGATTTTCAGATTTCTAAAAATGTTATAAACAAACTGACCATGAGGTTGAGAGAAATTTTACTTTCATAAAAAATAATGCTGATTATACCTCAACATTTGGATTAACTTGAATAAAAATATAATTTTCTGGCCCTGCCCAGTTGGCTCAGTGGTAGAGCATCAGTCTGGCATGTGAACATCCTGGGCTCGATTCCCGGTCACAGCACACACAGGAGAAGCGACCATCTGTTTCTCCTCCCTCCCTTCCCCTCCCCCTCCCCCTTCTCTCTCTCTCTATTTCAATTTTCCCCTCTCATAGCCATGGCTTCATTGGTTTGAGCCCATTGGTCTCTGACACTGAGGATGACTATGTGGAGTCTCCGTCTCAGGTGCTAAAAATAGCTCGGTTGTGAGTATGGCCCCAGATGGGCAGAACATTGGCTCCAGATGGTGGTTGCTGGGTGGATCTGGTTGGGGTGCATGCAGGAGTCTGACTCTCTATCTCCCTTCTTCTCACTTGGAAGAGAGGAGAAGGAGAAGAAGAAGAAGAAGAAGAAGAAGAAGAAGAAGAAGAAGAAGAAGAAGAAGAAGAAGAAGAAGAAGAAGGAGAAGAAGAAGAAGAAGAAGAGGAGGAAGAAGGTGGAGGAGGAGGAGGAGGGGAGGAAGGGGAAGAGGAGGGAGAGGAGAAGAGGAAGAGGAAAAGGAAGAGGAAGAAGAAGGAGGAGGAGGAGGAGGAGGAGGGGGAGGAGGAGGAGGAGGGGAAGAGGAGGAAGAGGAGGAGGATAAGAAGAAGAAAAAATATAATTTTCTGATATAACAATTTCTGACTTCCTTCCCTTAAAAATAGCAGTCAGGACCTTGTGCTGGGGTTAGGGATATGAAAGATATGAGGGTGAAGAGTCACTTTTTGGAGAGAGATGCTTTGTAGAGAAGCAATTCTGAGATAAGCATCTTTGGAAATGTCCAAATAAATTCTGGGTAGCCTGTTTAAATGAGTCCTATAGCTGAAGGAAAGGCTCAGTATGACCCTCTAGGTGGAGTGGGAAGACCTGATTCTAAAGAAGTAAAAAGTGAAGGACAGAAAAAAACCCAAAGTTGCTGAAACAGATTTTAGATTTTGTCTGGTGCTTATGCTCTTATTGGGTCAATACATGGCAAAAGATGTTGACTCAGCCTGCACAATCAATACTGAGTACAAGTACATATAGAGCAGAGTACACTTTGGGTTCCACTAGAGACAAGAGAGTCCATAGGGTTCTAAGAGCTTGGTTCATATAATCCCAGGACTCTCTTTTCCTTTAGTCCAATGTGAATATTATTGCAATAATTAATTGTTTACCTGTTCCTTCTAAACAAAATGCATCTTGTATGACTTTTAATTTTTTTAAATTTTGCTTATATATCAAATCTAGTTAATATAACTGAGAATCAATTACATATTCGCTTGTATTCTGTGAGTTATTTATGTCCAGTGTTCAAATTTCTGGGCATTAGAATATCAAGTATAGTCATACATATAATGAACATGTGTACATGGTAACACAGAGTATTTCTTTAAGCAAAGACCAACTTCTTCCAAAGACTACCCAGCAAGTCAGAAGGGATCGCCAAGGATTGTGCCTGCACGCTTCTTCTTCCTTCTCTTCTTCTCTTTCTCCTTCCTTTATTAACTAACTCAACGTATATTTACTAGGCACTTACTATACGCATTTTTCATTGTACTATAGCTACTTGGAAAACAAGAAAATACAAACTCTCAGGGGTCTTCCATTCAAAGTTCTATTTAAATAATGAAACATAGTCACATGAAAATATATATACAGGACAAGGAGGGGTGTAGTTTTTATAATCGAAAATAATGTTTTCTAAACTATAGGTTGCTAGTCATCCTTTGTTGGATCATAAAATAAATGTCTTGGTTTAGGACCATATTTTATATGATAAAATAGTAATAATAATAAATGGGAGCAAATGGCAGATATAAGTGTATATTACATGTAGTAAAATGTTTTTTTCAAAATATTTTGAGGGTAAATGTATTTATACACTGTATGTCAATGGAAAATATATGTCTTACTAGGAGACAAGGTTAAAAAAAAAGTTTGAAAGACATTATCCAGAGTAGTTTAAACAGACATTATTTTAGTAAGAGTGGTGAAGGAAAAAAGGCTTTTATGGGTCTGCAAGTGCTTGGATAAGACTTAGGAGAGTTAAGATGACTTTTCAGATAAAGGGTCCACTGAAAAGAATTCTGAAATTGTGAATTAAATTGTAACCATAGAGAAAGTTAACTTTACAGAACCAGCTTAGTCTTGAATGAATAATCACCCTAGGACCAAAAATCTTATAGAAAACATATGAACATTATACCATAAAATCTACATCTCCCCACTTGGAGTCATTCTCTATCTCTGATGCCACAAAGGAAACTTTGAACAGAGTTGTGACTCTGAGGTATACCATACTTAGGTGATTCAAAAGAACCGTTTATTCAATTGCTTGTTCCAAATATTTATATATTTAAGATACTAAATTTTTTAAAAATGTGAAAAACCTAAGGATAAATACCCAATTCAATAAATTAAAAGTGACTCTCTATGCAGTTGATTAGATTATTAGATACACTTGTGACTTCTATTGGACAGTGAACTGAGCTCTATTGGTCTAATATTTATTGGGCAAAAATTCAAGCACTCAGAAGTGATTTATTTTAACTTTTTTTTTTTAATACAAAAGAAGGAAATAAAAAGAATAAAAGCAGTCAGGGTGGCCTCTAGAGAAGGGGAGCTGTTGTTGCAGGAATCCTGCAAGTTAATGAGAATGCACCCGGGGACTCGGAGGGGAGAAAAGAGAAGGGGGTGGGGGGTGGATAAAAACTCTTCCTTTGCAGCTGGCCCTCTCCCTCATTTGTTGCTCCAATAAGCAGTAATTAGGTCCTGAGCTAATGGTGTCAGCTGATCTGCTGTTTTTAGGCTAGACCCAGAGGAGTCTCCATGGAAACCCTGCTGGAGTCGTCCCCCCACCTGGATGCTGAGTGCTCCTTTCCGCCACCTGGCTGCCGCCGGGCCCGCTGCTACCTCCTCCTGCCTGTAACCTGCAGCCTGCAGCATGCGCACTGCCCCCGGGATCCCTAAATGGGACAATTCTGCCCGTGACGTCAGCGCCCAGCCGTCTCCACAGAAACTTTTGTCCCATTGACCAATCAGAGAGCTTGGAAGGGGCCGGGGAGGTGGGGTGGGAGGAGAGGGGAGTGGGAGGGGTGGGGGTGAGGAGAGAGGCGAGAGGTTTAGTGTGTGGAGCTGCTCGCGCCCTGCCCGGGCTGTCAGTCCCGGCTCCAGCCGCCGCGAGACCTGCCCGGAGACGCGCGCACACACCGCGCACCCCCCCCCCCCCCCCCGCACCGCACCGCACACCCTCGCTCCCTTGCTCGCACACACGCACACACTTAGCCTGGCCGAGCAGGAGCCACTGACCATTTTGCAAGTGCTGGGACCAGCTGCGGCGCAGAGGGTACAAACACTCAGCGCTCCCATTCGGGGCTTTCGTCTGGGAGACGCCGACAAGGGGCGAAGGTGGGCTAGGACGCGAACCGGGCGCTGCGCACGGGTCGGGCCGCCTTCCTGGCAGAGCCGCCTCCCGGGACGGGCGCGGGCCTCCGCAGAGAGTAGAATAAAGAGCGGCCGCAATCACAGCGCGCGGAAGATGGGGACTTCCCTGTTTCCAGCTCTCTAACAGACGGATGGAAATCCTGAATGGAGGAGCCGTGGATTTCATTTGCTTGAGAAAATCGTCCAGAAGAACTCATATTTGGCTACTCTGAGCAGTGGAGGGGGGTGTCCATGACGTGGCAGGGGGAAAATAGACACCCGAAACCTCCTGTGTGAACTGCCAACTGTAACCAAGCGAGGGGGAAATGATCTCTCTCTATATTTTAATTTCATGCCAAGGGTTTTAAGCATCTGCACCATAAACGTACTTCTATGCCTGTACCTAGTTCAGCAGAAACCAGAGGAGTCCTGTCCGAGGACCCCGTCATTATCCCGGAGACCTGCTTCCAACGGCCTGCCTGCCTTTGCCCACATCTCCCTGGAACGGAGATCTATTTGGGGTACCACTGTCTATCCTACGGAACTATGGCCAAATCTCCATGAATGCTTTTGCTAATTCTGGGACTTAACTCCTGGCACCTACCTGCGGGGCTGGAATTGAGCCTAAATGCCTCTGAAGAAATGACATTTTAACCCGTTTTAAAAATACCTTTTAAAAATTTCCTGTGTAGCAGGATTTGATAGGCTTAACAACATGACAGGTAAGAACTTTCTCTCTTTCTAGTCCCTGAACGGCCCACGCAGGGAAGCCGAAAAGGAACAGGACCCTGGAGGAAGGAGAGCCCGGGGACCCGGGTCTCCCGGGCTCTAAGGCTCTGGGCCGGGTGGCTGTTTTTCGAGAGAGGCGCAGCCCTCGCTCCCGGGCCACGGGGCCAGCGGCTGGGGAAGCTTCAGGGGCGCGCGCGAGGAGGCGGCGCTGCGCTCCACCTGCCCTGCCCAGGACACAACCCAGAGGTGAGGCGTCGAGGGGCCACCTGAAGTCAATATTGGGATTTTTAATAAACCAAGGAATGGGATTTTAATTATTCAAAAACAAGCTCCTTTGGGCTAGATGCTATTGGGATGTTTCTAGTCATACAATTTTAGAGACCCATCAGACGAGAAAAGCGTCCAAGATATCCGTGGCAATTACGAATGAACCTGAGACTTGGTAGCACAGGGCACTGATTGTGGGTGCCCCACCGGACCCTCCTCCCTCCCTCTCCCCACTCCTTCCCCCACCCGAGACAGGCTCTGGCAGCGGCCGGGACCTCGCGGCCCTGCGTCGTGGCGGGGGCTGCCTTTTTCATGAGCCCGGGGTGAACAGGTGCGAAGTGCGCTGGGAGCATCCGGCCCTGCGCGGGGCGCCGGGAACATGGAGAGCGAGCGCGACATGTACCGCCAGTTCCAGGACTGGTGCCTCAGGACTTACGGGGACTCAGGCAAGACCAAGACGGTGACCCGTAAAAAATACGAGCGGATCGTCCAGCTCCTCAACGGCTCCGAGTCAACCTCCACGGACAACGCCAAATTTAAATTCTGGGTTAAATCGAAGGGCTTCCAGCTGGGCCAGCCGGACGAGGTCCGCGGCGGCGGCGGCGGCGGCGGCAGCGCCAAGCAAGTGCTCTACGTGCCGGTCAAGACCACGGTGAGTGGCTCGCGGTCCTCTGTTATTTGTCTGCGGGAGCAGCCAGGCGGGGAGGGGAGGGAGAGGGGGGAGGAAGGGGCAGTCGCGAGCCAGCGTGGGCTCCTGGGCCCCCACCCCCCTCAGCCCCCTCCCCGAGGCGCCCCCACTCTCATTAGCCAGGCGCGTGTCCCCCGCCGCGGAGTCTTTGTGATCCTTGATTTTAAAGCGGCAGCGCACCTGCAGAGACCGCCGCGCTCCTCGCTGGCTGGGTCCCGGACTCGCGGCTGGAGCTTCCGTCCCCGGGTCGGGCGGCGTCCCGCGTCCTCGTGCTGGGCCATTGTCCCACGTCCTTCGCTGGGCTCCTGGCGCGTGTCCCGCCTTCGCCGCGGCGCATAAAGGCTACGCTGGAAGCCCAGCCGCGCGCTCTCATAATAGACGATTCTGATCGATAGTCTACAGTGTTTCCTTATTGGTACACAGACTGAATGTGGCGCTAGTCGTGAATATGGGGTTTCCCCCCGGACATGATGGGGTTTTATTGTTAGCCGCCGGGGAGACACGGGGCTGTCCGATCGTCTTGAGCACTCCTAGAGATCTTGTCATGATTATATGGATTATAGATAAGGTCCTGGAGATTATTCTTCCCCGCCCCCATTCCTTCCTCACTTCCCCCATTCGCAAATAAAGCTGTAGCTACATGAGGAACAACAAAGAGAGATGGGTTTGGAAACAATCGTATGGTGCATGTTTTTGTTTCTCGTTCTGGGATGGCACTAGTTTCATGGCCACAAAGCTCTAAGCCCAGGCGCTGCAAGGTGCTGGCATGGAGAGCCCAGGATATCTCAGCCTCACAAGGCAGAAGGGAGCGGCAGCAGCGTCAGTTTCCTATTAAGACGATGGGAACTGGGGGCTACAAGTAGGATTTCAGATCAGATCCAGGAGACTTCTTTCTTCATCACGTTACGGTGGGTACTCGCCTGGAGTAGGAGTGCGGGAGGGTGTCTGGCATCCTCTGCATTTTTTTTTTTTTTTTTTGCCTGGCTGTGGGGTTTCTTCAGCATTTGTTCCTCTTCCTCCCTCCCTACTGGCAACTGTTTCCGTGCAGTATTCCTGGAGGATGCTAGAAAGGATGTGTCTTGAAAACTATTCTATCTCAAACGGAGGTACATTAAATTGGAACTAGGCGCTTGAAAGGTTTTTCAAAGGATTATTGGGGGGGGGGGTTCATTAAGGTTTGAAAAACAGTTTATGGTTTCCTAAAATTAATTAGGTGTAGTTGTTTGAAGGAAGTATATTTGTTTTGGAATTTATATGGAAAATGGAAATAAAGGTGAGATGAATCTCATAAAAGTTCTGCTATTTTAAAAGTGTACCATTGTGGAAAGGTTTCTAGGAGGTAAATTTATAAATGCACTCTTTTTCGTTAACGTTGTGACATTGCTAGACAATGGTGAGATGACTGCCCTGCTTTACTAAATAATGAGGACTAGATGGACATGGATTAGAACTGAGGTTTATTTACATCTAGATGAGCCAAAAGTCTATTGTAGCCAAGGAATTGCTTTATTTGAATTGGGAGTAAGATTAAGAGTTGTTTTAAAAAAATAACTTATTGTTAGGCAAAATTGGAATTCAGAACATAAGAATGTAATTTCCTTTTGGCAATAATGGAATAATTATATGAATAAAATATTTAATTTATATTTACCTGAATATTATTGGTAATATTGTATAAGCTTTTTAAAAAAATATTGCTAGCTGGAAAGTTTGTTTTTCATTCCTTTCATATTAAATTTAGATCCCTCTGTATACCTATCTGATAGCTTCACCTGTGTATTGATTGGTCAAAAAAGTTTATACTTGCATGGATTTGGTTACAACCACTATGTATAAACACTTGTTTTTTAAAAACATTAATTAAAAATTCTAAAAAATATAAATTTTGGAATGGTTACAGAGGCACTAAGATAAACAAGGCTGCCAGTAATTCAAACCAGTATTCCTATACTCAGATACCCATATTTTCATTAAAAAATTAATACAGAGTTGTTTAAGAATTACTGCTAATACATCTAATATAGAGTAACAACTTCAGGGTTAGTAATAAAGAAACACATTTTTTTTTCTCCTCAGTAAAGCTTCCACATATTTATGGGAAAAAATGTGATCCATCAAGTGATATTCTTAGATAATGGTTTCCATGTAGTATTTAAGAGCTCTGCTCTTCATTCAAGTCAGCTTTGAAATGTTGAAGAGGTTTCTAATTCATGAACTCTTCTATTGCTCTTGATGAAATTTTTATACCGCTCCTGACATAGAGCTATAGGCTCCTCCTTCCCTGAGAGACAGCCAATCATCATTTCAACAAGTTAAAAAATAAATAAAAGATCTCGTTTTAACCTGTTTCCCCACATCGTGAATTATTTCTTCCTTAAAAATATGTTCACTTTTTCTCTGTAATAGCAGAATTACAATCAGGAGAGAATCAGAAAATATATTTTCTTTTCCTTTGAAGGCATGTATTGGTTGAATAAAATGCTGTATTTGAATGGTATTTTCAAATAGAGAATCATTCTAGCTGTTTGAAGCTGGCTTTGCTGTCAGAGAGATTTGCACCTGATGTTGCAGAAACCCACTGCTGTTGATAATTAGACATCATTACTACTGAGAAAAGGGAAAGAGGGAAGGGGAGAGGACAGGCTGTGGCTAATTAACTACTTGTGTTTAATGAAAGACTGAGCAACTGGGAGGTTGTACTAGAATAGAGTAGACATGCCACACACACTTAATTGAAACAATATCTTTCAATCTGAAAGAAGCTAGTTTCTACCTCTTGTTTTACCAAAAGGATAGATGTAGGTTTGCAAATATACTTTCTCCTAAAGCCTAAATATAACCGATGATAAAATCAAGTGACAACTGGCTTAAAATAAAAATGTATGATACTGGAAAATATATATATAAAAAAAAAGCTCTTTAATATTTGCCATACCTAAAGCTGGGGGGACATTTCTGTAACTGTTTGAATTACTCTGTGGCTGAGAAGATACTGTTTGGTCACCAAGCAACAACATCCTGTAACTCAGCCATTTTAGGTCTAGCGTGGGACCTATTTGCGTGTGCACGCAGGCGTGCACGTGCATGTACACACATGTGCAGCTTGTTGAGCGTGGCATCTAAGCTTTTTTTCCATACTACCACTTTTATTTTTATGTGTTTTTTCTAAAGATAATCAGAAATTTAGAAGAATAAAATGATGAATAACTTATAACAGTTCTGTAAAAGATATGTATCTGACATTGATTATAAAAAATGTTTAATCACTGATCATTTTAAATTAGCATTACTATGGTTACTCTGGTTTACATCTTTGATAGTTCTAGTTTAGTTTGTTTTTAGAAGCTTTCATTTTGATTTTTTTTCCTGACAATAATTAGTTAGTTGAAACATTACACTTACAATTTAGACTACCAAAACACATTATACCACTTGATATTATAAAAAGGAAACTTGGAAAATTACCAGAAAATTCATTAAAGCTTTCCATTAGTCATATGATTAATGTATTATTGTGTATGTTTAAAAAGCCTTACAATACTGTATAAAATATTGAAAAATTTGCTAAGCTCACATTTTTATTTGTTTTTCAGCAATATGCAAACTGGGTAATAAATATTCAAACTGTAAAATCAAAAAATATGAGTGAGTTTTTCTTGACCTGTATTTGTAGGAACAGGTACTTTGCTAATTTTTGCCTTTCCTGTATTTTTTCCTTATATTTATTCCACTGGGGAACATGAAATGAATTTTTTATCCAGAAAAGAAAATGAATTATCTTTAGTATGTCATTTTAAAATGATGATTTATTCAGTTCTTCAATCTGTAGCCTCAGATTTCATATTGTTCTTGCTGTATATACTATTAATTGATTATTGTAAAGTGATTGGAATAAATATTCATGGTCTGGTTCATAAACACTTACTGGGGTTTTTTGTTTGTTTGTCTTTTAGTTCTCTGTGGTTTTGGTTATAAATTATGCTATATCAGACTGAAGGAAATAATACCCCATAAGGAGTCTGTATATATTTCTACCTGATCTAACTTTGTGCCTGAGGCACATATGACATATCTTAGGCTTTGATCTGGATACTACTGAACTTGTGGAAAACAGAACTGAGGAACAGCACTGCTATATATTAGTATACTTTGTATCTGTGACAGAAACAAATCATAATTATAGTCACTGAGATAGAAGGAAAATTTTGCTTATCTTCTAATACTTTAACAATGGGCGTTGCTATTGGTAACTGATGTCCTTTTTCTCTTCACCCTAAAGTATTTTGAGACACTCTAGGTATCGACTGGGTCTTTGGAGTCAAAAGGTCCCAGGTATGAATTTCAGCAATGTGGGTTATTAGCTGACTTTAGCAGCTCCCTGTGAGTTGCTCTAAGGAGTAAATTATGTACCGTAGGTTCCTAGCACAGTTCCTATGCAGGGCTCTCAGAGGATAGTGGGTACTTTTGCTAGAGGCTGGTCTGGCATGAGAATTAAGGGTCAAGAGGCTTGTAGATGTAACTCCCCTGAATATAAGGAGGAAATCAGACCCTGTTAATGTGTGAAGACTATCCCACACTTATTCACTATGGTAACCAATTCTTGAGTTTTCCATTGGTTCTTTGTCTTATTAGTAACCACAGTGGGAATGAGGGACAAGATTCAGCAGTCATACGTTCTGTCTGTAAACATCCTGAGTCAGCTAAGATTCTACTTCTCAAGATTTTATACTGTAGGCTTTCTGCGTAGGCTAGAGGAAATATGAAGCAGCAAAATATAGGGATGTGGCAGCAGAAGTTCAAGGGTTTCAATCCCCTGTGAAGAGCATAAAGACCTTTTCCTAATGGCTATTGTATTTGCTAATATTCTTTACATCTAACTGGGAAAGATTATAGTGAATCTAATATGTTTTAGGTTACATTCATTTCCATAATCCTGAGATAACAAGATAAAATAAACTGGATAACATAGATGGCAGGGTATAGATTTTAGGGAAAGATTTAAATCCTAGATTTGATATTTATTGGAGCTGTGAGTTAGGGGAAGTTTCTTAACTTAAGATGCAGATTCTCCTTGTAAATTTCAGTAATAATATTGGCCTAACTTGCTTTAAATAAGAATTATAAGTCGTAAGCATAGAGCATATGCCTAGCACATAGGAAATGCTAAAAAAAGGAAGTTGTATTATTAAGAAAGCAAGAACACCATTATATGATTATAAACTCAAAATCACACTGCAACAAAGATATAAAATATTAACTATATTTGTATGTATTATTCAGCTAGTGTTCCTGCCTACTCCATTTTTGGAAAATAAAAATAACTTTATTTTTGTAAAAGTGGTTCATTCCTATTACTTAAAAATTCTAAATGAAAAGGAAAGAATAAGTTTACAAGTCACATAAAATCCCCCACCTACATATAACCACCACAGTTAATTATGAGCATTATTATCAATGCCTCTCTGAACATTTGTATCAAAAGATTAGGTATAATGATTGATTAATATTATGATTAATATGATTAAAATACTTTTCCAAAGCTAGGATGATAATTACATGCTAATTTAATTTAATTTAAGAATAAAATGTTATATTAACATGTACCAAGAGAAAAAGGAATATGTAAAATTTTAAAAATTACTAATAGAAAAATGCTTCTTGAACAACTGAGCCACAGCAAAGAACTGATGCTTCTCATCTCTCTCTCTTGCCGTCTGTCTGTCCTTTTTTGTCCCTGCCCCCTCTTTCTCCCCTTTGCTCTCACTAAAAAAATTAAAAATTAAAAAAATGCTTCTTAGTGGTATTTATTTCTAATGTTAATATAAAAGGTAAAGACAGATATTAAGAGATTGAATTATTTTTGAAACTACAGATTTTAATTTTATACATATCATTGGCTTCCTCCAATGGTAGACAAGGAACTAAGCAACTATTTCACTGCCCACCTCTGTGCTTCTTCCTGTTAATATTCTATTACATTTATTATAATTATTTTATATTTTATTGTATTTATTATATTCATTATATCATGTTATATTTTATCATTGTTTTTACTGTCAAGGTTTTTCATATTTAAGTTATAATATATAACTTGGTTTTCACAATTATTTTTCCTTTGTCATATTTCAGTGTTTATCATCCATTTTTTTTGTCTGGGTTTCCTTACTTCTGAATCTTTTGATTTGATTTATCACCTGATGGGCAGGCTATCATTCCCGATAATTTTTTGTTTATCCTAAGGAACAGTGTGTGTGTTCTATTTTTTGAGGTTTGTATGCAATTGAAAATATTTTTCACTTGCCTTTTTTTTGCCTAAAGGACACTTAACTAGGTATAATTCCTTTCTTTTTCTCTTTCCACTAGAACATTTTAAATACTATGTCTGCTCTGAAAATTCAGAGACAAACCTGTTTTTTTTTTTTTTTCAAATTTCATGGAAAGTATAGTTCTTTATCCTTGAAATTAAATAATTTTACTAAGATATATTATGAATTCCTCTTCTCACTAATTGCACTCATGTTTATGACTTGAGTTGTAGGTTTTGGTGACTTAATGCATATTTTCTTTGGAGTTTCTACCGGATGTTTCTGCCAAGATTTCCCAATGTACCTCAAATTGAATATTTCCAAAAAGAAGTTTTTGTTCTCTCCATTTCCCCATCCCAGGTCCACGAGCTGACACCTCTCTCTTAAATTTCCTTTCTCCATGGATGGAACACAATTTGCTCACCTATCCAAGCCAAAACTCTGTGAGACTTTTTTTGTTTGTTTTTTTTTTTTGTTTGTTTGTTTGTTTTTTTTACAGAGACAGAGATAGACAGGGACTGACAGGAACGGAGAGAGATGAGAAGCATCAATCATCAGTTTCCCCTTGCGCCTTGCGACTTCCTAGTTGTTCATTGACTGCTTTCTCACATGTGCCTGACCGTGGGCCTTCAGCAGATGGAGTAACCCCCTGCTGGAGCCAGCGACCTTGGGTCCAAGCTGGTGAGCTCTTTGTTCAAGCCAGATGAGCCCGCGCTCAAGCTGGTGACCTCGGGGTCTCGAACCTGGGGTCTCGAACCTGGGTCCTTCCGCATCCCAGTTCGACGCTCCATCCACTGCACCACCACCTGGTCAGGCTGTGAGACTTTTTTGATTTCTCCCTTCTCCTCCCTCTTTATATTCAACAGAATATTGTTAATTCTACCAACTTAGTATCTTAAATCTATCATTCTTATCAAACCGTACCAAATACAATATGCCCATTGCTCTATCGTTTGGTGTTTTCTCAAAACCTGTTCTGAAAGAAGAAATTTTATCTCTAGTGCCTAGCATAATGTGTAGTACATCTTTAGTGCTCAGTATTAATGGAATAATTGAAAATTATATCCCAAACTGATACTGCATGCATGGGACCCTCTTACGACAATACAACAGCTAGTTTCATAACCGTGTTGGACACTTTTAAAAAAATTAATTTGTTTGTTTACTTAATTTTGATTAATAAACAGCTAATAATATCCCATCTTAACCATTTGTAAGTTTAGAGTTCAATAGTATTAAGTATATTATACACATTGTTGTGCGACAGATCTCTAGAACTTTTTCGTATTATGAAACTGAAACTCTATACCCATTTGACAACAATTCTGTTTTTCCATACCTCCCTCTAACTTCCAGTGACCGTTATTCTACTATCTCTTTCTATGACTAGGACTACTTTGATAGCTCATGTAAGTAAAGTCATAATCTGTTTTATTGTGACTGACTTATCTCCCTTAGAATAATGTCCTCAGGATTCATTCATTCTTACTTTTCTTTTTTTTAATTTTTATTTATTTATTTATTCATTTTTAGAGAGGAGAGAGAGAGGGCGAGAGAGAGAGAGAGACAGAGAGAGAGGAGAGAGAGACAGAAAGAGAGTACTGGGGAGGAGCTGAAGCATCAACTCCCATATGTGCCTTGACCAGGCAAGCCCAGGGTTTCGAACCGGTGACCTCAGCATTTCCAGGTCGACGCTTTATCCACTGCGCCACCACAGGTCAGGCAATTCATTCTTACTTTTTAAGACTGAATAATATGACACTATATGTACAGTATTTCCCCATTAATAAGACATTCCTATGTATATGATGCACCTTAATTTTGGGGCCCGATATTTGAAAAGAAATGTATTACATAAAGTTATTAAACTCAAGTTTTATTCATCATAAAATTCATACAACTCCTCATCTCTGTCAAATTAGCTTGTCCTCAACTCCCATCCATTAGCTTGTCCTCAACTGTGTCTGATGACGAATCACTGTCTTCATATACTGACTTGTCCTCGGTTCCATCTGTGGCATTTGAAATGCCACACTTCTGGCCCTGGCTGGTTGGCTCAGCGGTAGAGCGTCGGCCTGGCATGCGGGAGTCCCGGGTTCCATTCCCGGCCAGGGCACACAGGAGAAGCGCCCATCTGTTTCTCCACCCCTCCCCCTCTCCTTCCTCTCTGTCTCTCTCTTCACCTCCCGCAGCCGAGGCTCTATTGGAGCAAAGATGGCGCAGGCGCTGGGGATGGCTCTGTGGCCTCTGCCTCAGGTGCTAGAATGGCTCTGAATGCAACAGAGTGACGCCCCAGAGGGGCAGAACATCGCCCCCTGGTGGGCATGCCGGGTGGATCCCGGTCGGGCGCATGCGGGAGTCTGTCTGACTGCCTCCCCATTTCCAGCTTCGGAAAAATGAAAAAGAAAAAAAAAAAAAAAAAGAAATGCCACACTTCTTAAATGACTTGACAATGATCTCAATCTTCATATTATCTCAGGATCTTTTTACCCAGGTACAAACTTCTCCTATAGTTGATTTTTTCACTCTTCATGCGGGTGTCAAATTGTCCCCAGAAGACTTCATCCATTGGTTCCATTTGTCTCTCATGGCAGCTTTGAAGGGTTTGTTAATGCTGACATCAAGTGGTTGGAGCTGGGATGTCAAGTGTCCAGGTATGATGGCAAGTTTTGTTTTTGCTCTGCAGCAATCTTCTTTGTATTTTTTGTTATGTGTGCCCTGATATGATCAAGCACCCATAGGGCAGATTTGTGTAAGAGCCCACCTGGTCTCCTTCTTCAAACTTTCTCAAACCAGATCTTCATCCCAACCTGATCCATCCAACCGCTGTCATGAACGTGAACAATCACTCCTCACAGAATGTCTTCTTTTGGCATTGTTTTGCATTTGAAAATCAGCATAGGAGGCAGCTTGGTTCCGTTGGTACAACAAGCTAGAACAACTGTAGAATGGCTCTTTTCATGTCCACTTGTCTTCACAGTTACAGTTTTCACCCCCTTCTTATCAACAATTCTGTTACTTGGGACATCAAATTGAAGGAGGACTTCATCCTTATTTGCAATCTGTCCTAACTCAAACTGTTGTGTCTTCAAACATTGAATGACAAAATGATGAAATTCAAGGATTTTCTGCTCATAGCTTTCAGGAATCTTTTGGGCAAGTCTGGTGCATGTACACATGCTTAGTCCATTCTGTTTCATGAACCTGAAGCAAGGACCATTGTGTCCTCCTTTGAAATCAGTAACTTCTTTTTCATCAGCAATTCTTCTTGCCTAATGCTGAATCATCTTTGTGGACACAGGAATTCCAATTGTCCTTTGCTCTTAAATCCATATCTTCAATTCCCTCTCTAAATCAGGCCATTTTGCTGACTTGCCTCTCATGGCCTTCTTCAGCTGTGGTGTATTCAGTAGGGTTTCTTCTTCCCATAGCCAGTCTTAGATTGATTTCTCAGTTGGAGGAGGACCAAACTTAGGTTCAGCAGGACGATTTCCATTCAATATTGCAAACTGGATCACTTTTCACTTGAATTCAGCACTGTACGAAAATATTTTCTGAGGCATTTCTGGGCAGAATATGGCAAAACGTAACCTACCATAATATACCTGTAACAAGTGTGAAACAATGAACGCAAAGGCAAGTGTGAAAAAGTGGGAAATGCAAGTAAAAAAATCTACAACCACTATAAAATGCACCCAGTTATCAGACCCTAATTTTTTCACAAAAGGGTGTGTCTTATACATGGGGAAATATGGTAGATACCACAATTTATTTATCCATTCTTCTGTTCATGGACCTTTTGGTTACTTTTAGCTCTTGGCTATTGTGAATAGTGCTGCTGTGAACATGGGTGTGCAAATATCCCTTCACGACCCTGCTTTTAATTTTTTGGGCTATACCCATAAGTGGAATTACTGGATCACATCACAGTTCTCTTTTTAATTTTTTTTGAGGAACTCCCATGATGTTTTCCATAGCAGTTGCAACATTTCATAATCTCAACAACTATGCAAGGGAGGCTACTTTTTAAGGATAGGAAACTGGCAACCTTACTCCCCATTCAGAGTTCTTCAGAGAGTATACTTCTTTAGGTAACTGCAGGTATTGAATGTAACACAATTAACAATATTATTATAGTGCCTCAAATTTATCAAATTATTACTATAGGTTAAGGATTGGGCTAATCACTTTAAACAAAATATCTCCTTTAATGTTCACAGTAGTCCTATGAAATTAATGCTTTATATTATACACTGTAGCAAATTGTGGCTTAGGTAAGGTGACTTTATACAGTTCCATAACTTCAAAGTATTAGAGCTGAGATGAGAATCATTTCTTTTCCTTTTTATTTTTATTCAGTGGGAAGAGGGTAGGCAGAGATAGACTCCTGCCTGCAACCAGACAGGGATCTACCTGGCAAGCCCACTAGGGGGTGATGCTTCATTGCTCAACAGCCAAGCTCTTCTTAGGACCTGAGGTGGAAGCCATGGGGCCATCCTTAGCCCCCAGAGCCAACTTGCTCCAACTGAGCCATGGCTGCAGGAGGGGAAAAGAGAGAAAGAGGGAAAAGCGAGAGTGGGAGGGGTAGAGAAGCAGATGGGCTCTTCTTCTGTGTGCCCTGACCGGGAATCGAACCTGGGACAGCCACACACTGTGCCAGTGCTCTACCACTGAGCCAATCATTTCAGTTGAATCCAAAGTCCTTGTTTTGGTTTCCAGACATTTTAAATAATGGAATCCAAATATGAAAAAATTAAACATTTCCCCAATATGTGTATTTTTATAAGTTATATAGATATACTACTGTATGAATATTTAACACATTATAAACATTTCAAAAATAAATTTAGGGCTGATATTAAAATACATATGAATTTTAGTATTTACTTCTTCACCTGAATAGGTCATCTCATGCACTCCCTGGGGTATGCATATACCAATTTGGAGACAATTACTCTAATTCAAAGTACAGTACTATTGCTTCACAGTAGAACATTGTGGTTGAGACCTATACTAAAATATTACTAAATTATTAGTATTTATTATTAAATATTAATATTTAATAATATTTTAATTAAATATTACTAATTACAGCTAAAATATTACTTCCTCTATTATAAGAGGTACCTCTGTACTTAACTAACACAATGTTAAAATAATATCTAAGCCCTACAAATCTGGGACATCTATAAAACAATTATACACATTTGATGTTGGTAGAAGGTTAAATATTTCATCAAAGGCATATTCAGGGGATAGTGCACAGTTAAAAAGAGCTGAAAAATAGGGTACAGTGGAAAATGAGATTGAAAAATTAGGCTGGAGAAAATTACGACAAGTCTCTACTGTTCAAAAGTTTGTATTTCATTCTGTAGGGAATAGCAGCTATCAAAATTGTTTAGGCAGGGATATCATGACCTAGGTCTTATAGGGGGAGACTTGATGTCTCTCAGTGGTTTATGTTGCAGAATATAAATCAGATGAGCAAAAAATAAAAGTCAAATAGTTCCTTTGACTCCATATGCTGTTTCAAATATTATAGTTATAAGTAAATATTATACAGATATTAAAATCAAATTATCAAGTATATAGTAAATCAATATAATTCAATAGATTGGTGTTACAGTGTAATTGAATCATGCTGTACAGATATTAGTCTTCATTAAGATTCTATGAAACTTGCCTGACTTGTGGTGGCGCAGTGGATAAAGCATCGACCTGGAAATGCTGAGGTCGCTGGTTTGAAACTCTGGGCTTGCCTGGTCAAGGCACATATGGGAGTTGATGCTTCCAGCTCCTCCCCCCCTTCTCTCTATCTCTCCTCTCTCTCTCTCCCTCTGTCTCTCCCTCTCCTCTCTAAAAAAAATGAATAAGTAAAAAATTAAGATTCCATGAAACTTAAAAAAGAATAGATTTTAAGTCACTTAAAAAGAATATGTATGGATCAAGCCATCTTGTACTAAGTGGATTTTGTATGTGTGTATGTGTGTGTTTGTGTGTGTTGGACTTAAGAAGAAATAATTGTTGATCTCTTAGTTGTTACTACATCTACAATTACAAAGACTTCCCAAAGAAATCCTTTCAAAAACAAAAGTGGAACATTCTACATAAAATACTTATTCAAGCATAGACCTTCAAAGTAAAGGGAATATCAATTCAAAAATTTCTCAACACATGGAATTAATTCTTTAGGGTGGTATTCTAAGTCTTATACTAAGTTGTTTCTTGTCCTTACTTTGATTTTATACCTATATGTTTATCTCAACCATTAAAGGTCTTCACTATGGCTATACATTTTGTGGTAAGCAGGTTTCTATGATAACTCCCCAATGACAATCAGGCTTGTATAATCCCCTTCCCTTTGAGTGTGGGTGAAACCTGTGAATATGATGAGCTTTAACTCCCATAATTCTGTTATGTTGTTTGGTACAGTTGACTATGCAAAAGGGGGTCTTTCAGGTGGGTCTGATTTAATCACATTAGCTTTTAAAGAGCTTTTCCCCCCTGGTTTCTAGGGTTTGGAAGTCTGAGATGGATTCAATGCCAAGAAAGTTCTCTGGTGTTGAGATGGAGGGGGCCATGTGGTTAGAGCTGACAGCAATCTCTAGGAACTGAGAGCATGCTTTGCCAACAGCTAGCAAAAACAATGGGGACCCAAGTCCTACAGCCACAAGGGAGCGAATTCTGCCAGCAACTCAAAGAAACTTGGAAGTGGATATTTTCCTAGTTGAGCTTCCAAATAAAAATACAGTTGGTTGACACTTTGATGAGAACCTGAGCAGAGGACCCAGTTGAAATCTGGACTTCTGACCCACAGAAATTGTGACATAATAAGTTTTCAATGTTTTAAGTCATCCAACTTGTCATGATCAGTTATGTAGCAGAAGAGAACTAATACATAGTCTTTTGGCATTAATTTTCCTAAAAGCATTTGTGCAGTTAAAACAAGTCAAGTCTTTAAAAAACATATTTGACTAAAGTTATTTTTGGTTTAAGATAAAGCCAGGAACAATTTAAATGTTCTTTTATCCTAATATGTTGCCATTTTATAGTTTTTGATGAGATGGTCCATAATTTTGAAAATACATAATTTTTAACAAATTATTTAAAATATTTACTGATGGCATATATAAAAATCACTTTGATTTTTATCTTAATGTTTTAATTTCAAAGATTTTTACTTTATTATATTCCATTATCTCCTAAAGAGAATACAAACTGGCCTACGTGTTAGGTTTAGTATGAGAGAATGAAGACAGATAAGGGCACATATCAAAAAAGATTATTATTCATATAATTATATTAATGTACATTTAAGTATTTTTGAAAATAATACATAGAAGAAACTAACAAAATATAATCTTGTTTATTAGAAAAAAACATTTTATAATTTTTAAAAAAATTTTTATTTATTTTAGAGAGGAGAGAGAGAGAGAGAGGGAGAGAGAGAGAGAGAGAGAAAGGGGGGAGGAGCAGGCAGCATCAGCTCCCATATGTGCCTTGACCAGACAAGTGCAGGGTTTTGAACCAGCGACCTCAGCGTTCCAGGTCAATGCTTTATCCACTGTGCCACCACAGTTCAGGCCCATTTTATAATTTTAACTAATTAATTTAATATGAATTTTAAAGATCATCTATATAATATTTGGGGAGAGTAGAGAACATAATAGTTAAAGGTAGATATTATTAATTTGTTAAGATATAGAAGGAAATTGGTTAAGATAGAGGGAACTGGAAATGATTTTCTCCTCTATGTAGAGAAGGGAAAATCTTTGATTTTCTTTCCTTCTCTATGAGCTTTATGCATTAGATTCTTATGTTCCACTCTTCCTAATTTTAATCAAGTATTCATTTGTGGTAGTTATTCTCACCATTACAGATTTTTCAAGTGTTTAAAACTGTTAGAAAACCAGAAGGTTGAGGAAATTTAGGAATAAGTTCAGGAAGTTGGAAGCTTAATTTCGATAATAACCTGTCTTACAGGCAGCAAGCTGGAGGTTTTGTTGTTAGTAGTAGTTATTTTTCTTGTCTTTTTAGGTATAGCTTTTCAGAAAACATTACCTGAGTATTTGTGTCTCATCATTAGATATAAAGATAGTAGTCATTGAAATAAGATTGGTCAATACTTTGTGAAATTTTTTGTTGTTGTGGTTGGATGTGGAAGTGAGGATGGGAGAGGACACTTATTAGGCCTGGGGTGACTCAGAGGCACTTTCTCTTGATTTTCAGTGGACCTCGCTGCAGTTGCCAGATGGCTGGAAGGCTTTAAGGGTTTAATCTAAGAATATGGGGCAAAGCTAAGGGGCACATGTGAGGATCTAATGTCTAGCTTGTCCATATTAGTACCATACTGTAACCAATTGACCTAATTAGATGAGATTTTCAAGTCTAATATCAAAGGTTTGTTTGTATCGCAGATGTGGGTCATTGTTCTTCTACTAGTCTCTGCTTACATGCTTATTGGTATTTACCTGAGGTCAAAGTTAATCAGTACAGTGATAATCAAAGTCACTTTAAAGTGACAGAACTGATTAACTTTGTTGATTTTGCTATATTTGTTTTAGTTCACATTTTTCTGTAAAAGTTAGCATCACAAAACAATTCATTTGCTGATTAGTTTGGTCTCACTAATTTGAAATATGTTAATATAATATATAATTAGCATTAATTTGAACAGGGATAGAATTCTATTACCTTTAACTACCTGTTAAAGAAGGATCTATCTACAAACTCATAATTAACAAGATAGTAAGGGGGCATGCTTATCTTCTATAATGAGAAAAGCTTTTTATTAAACTGGCTTTATCCTCATATTGATATAAACAATTCATATGTCTATTATAAATGGCTTTCTAAATAATAAAGCAGGTGTTGTGAATTAACTACCCTTTAGTTATTTTGCATTACTCTGTTTGTTGTCAATACATAGAGGATAATAATAAAGTGTTTCCTAGAATTTTCAAATAAGGGAAATCACATATCCTTCCAGAATTAAAACTTTAGAATCAACAAAGTTAATCAGTATAGTGATATTCAAAGTCACTTTAAAGTAACAGAATGGTTACCAAGCTGTAAGATTAGATGATATTTTGCTTGAAAATATAATAAAAGCTCTTTTCTTTTTTAAAATTAATTTTAATGGGGTGACATTGATAAATCAGGGTACAAATATTCAGAGAAAACATCTCCAGGTTATTTTGACATTTAATTATGCTGCACACCCCTCACCCAAAGTCAAATTGTCTTACATCACCTTCTATCTGGTTTTCTTTGTGCCCCTCCCCTCCCTCCAAGCCCTCCCTCTCCTTCCTCCGCCCCAGCCCCTAACCATCACACTCTTGTCCATGTCTCTGAGTCTCATTTTTATGTCCCATCTATGTATGCAATCATATAGTTCTTAGTTTTTTCTGATTTACTTCTTTCACAGTATAATGTTATCAAGGTCCATCCATGTTGTTGTAAATGATCCGATGTCATCATTTCTTATGGCTGAGTAGTATTCCATAGTATATATGTACCAAAGCCTTTTAATCTACTTGTCCACTGATGGACACTTAGGCTGTTTCCAGATCTTCGCTATTGTGAACAATGCTGCCATAAACATGGGGGTGCATTTCTCCTTTTGAAACAGTGCTATGGTGGTCTTAGGGTATATTCCTAAAAGTGGGATAGCTAGGTCAAAAGGCAGTTCAATTTTAAATTTTTTGAGGAATCTCCATACTGTTTTCCACAGTGGCTGCACCAGTGTACATTCCCAACAGCAGAGCAGGAGGGTTCCCCTTTCTCCACATCCTCACTAGCACCTATCCTGTGTTGTTTTGCTGATGAGTGCCATTTTGACTGGTGTGAGGTGATATCTCATTGTGGTTTTAATTTGCATTTCTCTAATCATTAGTGATGTTGAGCATTTTTTCATATGCCTATTTGCCATTTGTATGTCCTGTTTGGAGAAGTGTCTATTTCTTTTGCCCATTTTTTGATTGGATTGTTTGTCTTCCTGGTGTTGAGTTTTACAAGTTCTTTATAAATTTTGATTATTAACCCCTTATCAGAGGTATGGTCAAATATGTTCTCCCATTGTGTAGTTTTTTTATTCTGTTCTTGTTGTCTTCAGCTGTGCAAAAGCTTTTAGTTTGGTATAGCCCCATTTTTTTATCCTGTCTTTTATTTCACTTGCCCGTGGATATAAATCGGCAAATATATTGCTGCAATAGATGTCGGAGAGCTTACTGCCTAAGTTTTCTTCTAAGATGCTTGTTTTCATGGCTTACATTTAAGTCTTTTATCCATTTTGAGTTTAATTTTGTGAGTGGTGTAAGTTGATGGTCTAGTTTCTTTTTTTTTGCAGGTAGATGTCCAATTTTCCCAACACCATTTATTAAAGAGGCTGTCTTTACTTAATTGTATGCTCTTACGTCCTTTGTCAAATATAAGTTGTACATAAAAGTATAGGTTTATTTCTGGGTTCTCTGTTCTTATGCCCAGTACCAGGCTGTTTTTAGTACAATGGCCTTGTAGTATAACTTGATATCAGGAAGTGTGATACCTCCTGCTTTATTCTTCCTTTTCAAGATTGCTGAGGCTATTCGTGTTCTTTTTTGGTTCCATATACATTTTTGGAATATGTGCTCTATATCTTTGAAGTATGTCATTGGTATTTTAATTGGTATTGCATTAAATTTATAAATTGCTTTGGGTAATATAGACATTTTAATGATGTTTATTCTTCCTAACCATGAACACAGTATATACTTCCACTTGTTTGTATCTTCCTTGACTTCTTTTATCAATGTCTTAAAATTTTCTGAATAGAAGTCTTTAATTTCCTTGGTTAAATTTACTCCTAGGTACTTAATTTTTTTGTTGTTGTTGCAATAGTGAAGGGGATTGTTTCCTTAATTTCTCTTTCTGACAGTTCATTGTTGGTGTATAAAAATGCCTCTGATTTCTGAGTATTAATTTTATATCCTGCCACCTTGCTGAATTTATTTATCAGGTCCAGTAGTATTTTGACTGAGACTTTAGGGTTTTCTATGTACAATATCCTATCATCTGCAAATAATGATAGTTTTACTTCTTTTCCAATTTGGATGCCTTTTATTTTTTCTTCTTGTCTGATTGCTGTAGCTAGGACTTTCACTTCTGTGTTAAATAAGAGTGGTGAAAGGGGGCACCCCTGCCTTGTTCCTGATCTTAAAGGGATTGCTTTTAATTTTTGCCCATTGAGTATGATGTTGGCTGTGGGTTTGTCATAGATGGCTTTTATCATGTTGAGGTATGTTCCCTGTATTCCCACTTTGCTGAGAATGTTGATCATGAATGGGTGCTGGATTTTATCAAATGCTTTTTCTGTATTTATTCAAATTACCATGTGGTTTTTCTCCTTCCTTTTGTTTATGTGATGAATCACATTGATTGATTTGCGAATATTGTACCAGCCTTGCCTCCCCAGTATAAATCCCACTTGATCATGATGTATGATTTTTTTTTTTTATATATTGCTGAATCCAGTTTGCTAATGTTTTGTTGAGGATTTTAGCATCTATATTCATCAGGGATATTGGCCTATAATTTTCTTTCTTTGTGTTGTCTTTGCCTGGTTTTGGAATCAGAATTATGCTTGCCTCATAAAAGGAACTTGGAAGTCTTCCTTCCTCTTGAATTTTTTGAAATAGCTTGAGGAAGATAGGAGTTAGTTTTTCTTTGAATATTTGGTAGAATTCACTTGTGAAGGCATCAGGCCCAGGACTTTTCTTTGTTGGGAGTTTTTTGATAACTGTTTCAGTTTCATTTGTTGTAATCGATCTGTTTAGGTTTTCTGATTCTTCCAGATTGATTTTTGGAAGATCGTATGTTTCAAGGAATTTGTCCATTTCATCTAGGTTGTCTAGTTTTTTGGCACACAGTTCTTCATAGTATCTTCTTACAATATTTTGTGTTTCTGTTGTGTCAGTTGTTATTTCTCCACTCTCATTTCTAATTTTATTTACTTGAGTCCTCTCTTTTTTTTCTTGGTGAGTCTAATTAAAGGTTCATCGATCTTATTTAGCTTTTCAAAGAACCAGCTCCTGGTTTCATAGATCCTCAGTATTGTTTCTTTAGCCTCTATGTCATTTATTTCCACTCTGATCTTTATTATTTCCTTCCTTCTACTACATTTGGGCTTTACCTGCTGTTCCTTTTCTAGTTCTTTTAGATGCAGAGTTAAGTTCTTTATTTCAGCTTTTTCTAGCTTCTTAAAGTATACCTGTAAGGCTATGAACTTCCCTCTCAGTACTGCTTTTGCTGTGTCCCATAAATTTTGAATAATTATATGCTCATTTTCATTTGTTTCTAGGAATATTTTTATTTCTTCTTTGATCTCATTGTTAATCCATTTGTTATTTAAAAACTTGCTATTTAGTTTACATGTGTTGGAGAATTTTTGAGTTTTTCTGTTGTGGTTGATTTCTAGTTTCATGCCATTGTGATCAGAGAAAATGCTTGATATGATTTCAATCTTCTTCAATTTTTTGAGACCCCCTTGTGCCCTAACATGTAGTCTATCCTAGAGAATGGACCATGAGCATTTGAAAAGAATGTATATTTTGCTGCTTTAGGGTGAAAGGTTCTGAAGATATCTATTAAATCAAGTTGATCTAACTAGTGTGTCCTTTAAGACTGCTGTTTCTTTGTTAATTTTCTTTCTTGAGGATCTGTCTAGTGATGTTAGTGGAATAATGAAATCCCCTACTATTATAGTATTGGTGTTGATCTCGCCCTTTATATTCATCAAATTCTGCTTTATATATTTAGGTGCCCCTATATTAGGTGCGTAGATATTTATAATGGTTATACCTTCCTGTTGGATTGCTCCATTTATCATTATGTAGTGGCCTTCTTTATCTCTTACTATAGCCTTTGTTTTAAAGTCCATTTTGTCTGATACAAGTATTGCTACCCCAGCTTTTTTTTCATTTCCATTTGCATGAAATATTTTTTTCCATCCTTTTACCTTCAGTCTATGTTCATCTTTTGTTTTAAGATGTGTCTCTTGTAGACAGCATATGTATGGGTCCTGTTTTGTTTTTTTTTATCCATGCAGCTACCCTTTGTCTTTTGATTGGATCATTTAATCCATTTACATTTAAGGTTATTATTGATATGTAGTTGTTTACTGCCTTTTTATTCTTTTAAGCTATAGTCTTCTTTTGAAATATTCTTTTCCCACTTTGATCTGTTTACAACAGGCCCCTTAACATTTCTTGCAGCATTGGTTTGGTTGTAATGAATTTCTTGAGTTGTGGTGTTTTTTTTTTTGTCTGGGAAGCTTTTTATTTCTCCTTCAATTTTAAATGATAGCCTTGCTGGATAAAGTAGTCTTGCTTGTAGATTCTTGTTCTGCATTACTTTGAATATTTCTTGCCATTCCATTCTGACCTCAATTGTTTTGTTGAAAAGTTGGATCTCATCCTTATGGGGGCTCCTTTGTAGGTGATAGCCTTTTTTTTCTCTAGCAGCTTTTAATATTTTCTCTTTATCACTTAGCTTTGGAATTTTAATTATGATATGTCTTGGTATAGATTTCTTTGGGTTTCTCTTTAATGGAGTTCTCTGTGCCTCTTGAAGTTGTGAGTGTTTTTCTTGCATTAATTTAGGGAAGTTTTCAGCTATGGTATGATTGAGGAAAGTCTCTATCCCTGTTCTTTCTCTTCTTCTTCAGGAACCTTTATGATACGGATGTTATTTCTCTTCATGTTGTCACAGAGCTTTCTTAGAGTTTCCTCAGACTTTTTGAGTCTTTTTTCTTTTTTCTACTCTGCTCTCATGCTTTTGTTCAACCTTTCCTCCAACTTGCTGATTTGATCCTCAGTTTCATCCATCCTGTTTTTAATTCCTTCCCTTGTGGTCGTTTCTTTCTTTTCATTTTTCTGAAGCTGGAAACGGGGAGGCTATCAGACAGACTCCTGCATGCGCCCGACCAGGATCCACCTGGCATGCCCACCAGGGGACAGTGCTCTGCCCCTCCGGGGCATTGCTCTGTTGCACCCAGAGCCATTCTAGCGCCTGAGGCAGAGGCCACAGAGCCATCCTCAGCGCCTGGGCAAACTTTGCTCCACTGGAGCCTTGGCTGCGGGAGGGGAAGAGAGAGACAGGGAGGAAGGAGAGGGGGAGGGGTGGAGAAGCAGATGGGCACTTCTACTGTGTGCCCTGGCTGGGAATCGAACCCGGGACTCTTGCACGCCAGGCTGACGCTCTACCGCTGAGCCAACCGGCCAGGGCCTCCATTGTGGTCATTTCTGATACTGTATCATTTCTGACTGATTCTTTTTTAATATTTCAATGTCCTTTTTTATACTTGCTATTTCTTTATTTAGGTGTTCGTAATTACCATTCATTGTTGTTCTAAGATCCCTAAGCATCCTGACAATCATTATTTTAAACTCTGCATCCGGAAGTTTGGTTATTTTTATATCACTCATTTCATTTCCTGGAGATTTCTCTTGCGGTTTCATTTGGATTGCAGTTCTCTGTCTTCTCATTATGTCTGTGTGTTTGGGTGTATTGTTTGTAGAGCTGGTTGAGTCTAGGCCTGGTGTTGTCTGTCTCCAATTTTCAGTTGTGTTATTTATAGGTCTTCTTGGGTCGGCATCAGCTATTATTTGTAATCCACTATTGGATATGGCTTTTCTAGTAGAGCCGCTTTGAAATCTTGATTTGTGTGTTTTCTCAGTTTTGTTAACACGGTGTTAGTCTTGTTTACTGATCTCAGCAGGGGGCTTATTTGAAACTGTATCCAGGAATAGGAGGAGTATAACCTGATACTCTGAAGGCCTAATCTGCCGGTTACTTTCTCCGAGGGCAGGGTATTTTCTTAGCTTCAATAAGGGTAGGTGTATCTCAGATCTCCATGGAGACCTGAGTTACTGCCCCTCCTCCCCACTTCTTGTTTTTAGCTGTGTCTTGTTGCAATGATTGGAGCTGGAGAGATGTCTAGAGATGGGTCACCCAGAACCACTTTAGTCTTGTATTGTGTGAAAGTATCAATCGCTCCCCAGCTATGTTCGCCTCCAGCACTGGATGAGTCAGTTTCTTAGGTCATCCCATGCTTTTCTCTGCCCCTATCTGTTTGTCTCTCTCTCTCCCCTTTTCTTTTGGAACACAAGCCAGCTCTTTCAACACACCTCATTCCCAGGTCTCCAGTCAAGTGGCTGTGAGCGATATTTTGTCTTCTTTTCCTTGGAGTGAGAGCCCTTCTGGGCTCTCAGCCTCACTCCACCCCTTTGTTCCTGTATGCAGGGGAGACCCACTACTCCTCAGCACTCCCTACTAGGCTCGGTGTGGCTTCTTCTTTGTTCCTTGGTTTTGAGAGCTGTTCTTGTAGTCCAGAGTTGGTTTTTCATGCTGATTATTCCTAAATTAATTTGTAATCCAGTTAGGTAGTGTGAGCTGGGAGTCTGTGCATCCGCCTACTCTGCTGCCATCTTCAGATCTCTCAAAAGCTCTTTTAATAGAACATCACTAACTAGTGAATTAACCAAAAATCTTCCTTCCCTCTACAGCAGGGGTAGTCAACCTTTTTATACCTACCACCCACTTTTGTATCTCTGTTAGTAGTAAAATTTTCTATCCGCCCACCAGTTCCACAGTAATGGTGATTTATAAAGTAGGGAAGTAACTTTACTTTACAACATTTATAAAGCAGAGTTACAGACAAGTTAAAGTATATAATAATAATTACTTACCAAGTACTTTATGTCGGATTTTTGCTAAGTTTGGCAGAATAAATCTTTTTAAAACAACTTACTATAGTTAAATTTATCTTTTTATTTATACTTTGGTTGCTCCACTACCACCCACCATGAAAGCTGGAACTCCCACTAGTGGGCAGTAGGGACCAGGTTGAATACCACTGCTCTACAGCATACTGACCGCCAGGGTGTAGACAGACTCATTCATAGTAGTCTACCCTGTAGTTACTTGAATTTCATACACATGAAATTGAGTTGTACACATAGCATTGGTTATTTTCTTCCCATGCCTCTTTTTATATTCTTTCTTTCTTTTTTTTCTGGGTTCATTTATTATTATAAGTATGTGATTTAGATATTTTATAAACTAATGATATGAGTACAAAAACTTAAATTCATGCTTTATAAAGACTCAACATAAAGTGAATCAATAAAATCAATTGGGAAAATTAGGAAAAAAGTGAGAAATCTTAGGATTGCTGCTCAATTTCTAACTAACTTCTCATTCTACTTTATAGTAACTAAACCTGGACCTCAGAGCAGTGCATACTGAAGAGGGCTTATCCACTTGCAATGTCAATCAGTAGACCTATAAAGAAAAGATCTTTGTCCTAGGGCAAAAGTTTAGCCGAAAAACAGTTTAGCAAATAATTATATAACATATAACATGTTTTAAATGAAAATTTATCAACAAGACAGGTAACAACAAGTGTTGGAGAGGCTGTGGAGAAAAAGGAACCCTCGTTCACTGTTGGTGGGAACGTAAAATAGTACAACCATTATGGAAGAAAGTATGGTGGTACGTCAAAAAATTAAGAATAGAACTACGTATGACCCAGCAATCCCTCTACTGGGTATATACCCCTAAAACTCAAAATTACTGGTATGTAAAGACACATGCAGCCCTGTGTTCATCACAGCTTTGTTCATGGTGGCCAAGACATGGAAACAACCAAAAACGCCCTACAATAGAAGATTGCATAAAGAAGAGGTGATACATATATACTATGGAATACTACTCAGTCATAAGAAATGATGACAAAGGATCATTTACGACAACATGGATGGACCTTGATAACATTATAATGAGTGAAATAAGTAAATCAGAAAAAATTAAGAACTGTATGATTCCATACATAAGTGGGACACAAAATTGAGATTCATGGGATAGATAAGAGCACAATGGTTACCAGGGGGAGAGGAAGGGAGGAGAGGGAGGGAGTATTGGGAGGGGAAGAGCATAAAGGAAATCAAATGAAGGGTGGAGGACGATTTGATTTTGAGTGATGGGTATACAACATAATTGAATGTCAAAATGATCTGGAGATGTTTTCTCTAAATCTATGTGTTCTAGTTGACCAGTGTCACCCTGTTAAAATTAATTCTCTAAATAAAGCTATTTAAAAAAATGAAAATTTGATATTAAGGTGTATATTATATTTTATGCCTTCCAGCTTTTTTTGGTTTATAGTGTACAAATTCATAATGGATAACAAGAGCTTTATATATTTAAAAAATTTGTTTTAAATTTATTAAAGTATAATTGCTATACAACATTATCTTAGTTTCAGGTACACAACATGATGATTCAATATTTTTATATATAATGTGAAATGGTCACAATAACTCTAGTTAAATCTGTAACTGTACATAGTTATAAATTTTTTTCTTGTGATTAGAACTTTTAAGATCTACTTTCTTTGCAACTTTCAAATATACAATACAGTATTATTAACTATAGTTGCCATGCTGGACATTGTTTTCAATGACATTTATTTCATAACTCTAAGTTTGTATCTTTTGATTTCCTTCACTTATTTCAGACCACCACCCACCCTCTGTCTCTGGCAAAGACCAGTCTGTCCTTTGCATTTATGAGCTTGCCAACCCCCTTTTAGATTCCATATATAAGTGAGACTGTATGATATGATATATTTCTTTTTCTGTCTGACTTATTTCACTTAGCATAGTGTCCTTAAGGGCCATTCATGTTGTTGCAAATGGAAAAATTTCATTCTTTTATATGGCTCAATAATATTGCATTGTATATACATATACCATACTTTCTTATTCATTGATCTGTCAGTGAGCATTTAGGCTGTTTCCATATCTTGGCTATTGTAGGTAATACTGCAGTAACATGGGGATGCATATATCTTTGCAAGTCAATGTTTTTGTTTTCCTTAGGTAAGTACCCAGAAGTAAAAATGCTGGATCATATGATAGTTCTACTTTAAAATTTTTGAGGAACCTCTATACTGTTTTCATAGTGGCTGCACCAATTCACATTTCCACCAACAGTGAATCTTTGTTTGCATTTATAATCTCTTGTCTTTTTGATGATAGCCATTTTAATAGGTGTAAGGTGATAGTGCACTGTGGTTTTGATTTGCATTTCTCTGCACATCTTTTTATGCACCTGTTTGCCACTATATGTCTTCTTTGGAAAAATGCCTATTCATATTCTCTGCCTATTTTTAAATCAGATTGTTTGCTTTTTTTTTTGCTATTGAGATGTGTAAGTTATTTATATATTTTGGAGAGTAACCCCTGATCACATATATGCCTTGCAAATATTTTCTCTCATTCAGTAGGTCGTTTTTCATTTTGTTGGTGGGTTTTTTCTTTCTTTGTTTTTTTGCTGTGCTGAAGTTTTTTAGGTTGAGGTAGACTCACTTGTTTATTTTTCCTTTTGCTTTTGGTGTCAAATTCAAAAACATATAGCTAAGACTGATGTCAAGGAGTTTACCACCTATGTTTTCTTTTAGGAATTTTATGGTTTCACGTCTTTTTTTTTTTTTTTTTTTTTTTTTGTATTTTTGTATTTTTTTGAAGTTGGAAACGGAGAGGCAGCCAGACAAACTCCTGCATGCACCCGACCAGGATCCACCTGGCATGCCAACCAGGGGGCGATGCTCTGCCCATCTGGGGCATCACTCTCTTGCGACCAGAGCCATTCTAGCACCTGAGGCAGAGTCCATGGAGCCATCCTCAGTGCCCGGGCCAACTTTGCTCCAGTGGAGCCTCGGCTGCGGGAGGGGAAGAGAGAGACAGAGAGGAAGGAGAGGGGGAGGGGTGGAGAAGCAGATGGGTGCTTCTCCTGTGTGCCCTGGCCGGTAATTGAACCCTGGACTCCTGCACGCCAGGCCAATGCTCCACCACTAAGCCAACCGGCCAGGGCAGTTTCAGGTCTTACATTCAAGTCTTTAGTACACTTTGAGTTACTTTTTGTGTATGGTACAAGGTAGTGGTCCAGTTTCATTCTTTTGCATGTAGCTGAGTAGTTTTCCCAACATCATTTATTGAAGAAAATGTCCTTTCTCCACTGTATATTTTTTCCTCTTTTATCATAAGGTAATTGGACATCTATGCATGGATTTATTTCTGGCTCTCTGTTTCATTGATATGTATCTGTTTTTATGCCAATAACATACTGTCTTGATTATAGTATATAATAGCTTTTTAATATAGTTTGAAATCAGGGAGCATGATGCCTCTTACTTTGGTCTTCTTTCTCAAGATTGCTTTGGCAACTCAGGGTCTTGTGTTGTTCTATACAAGTTTTTAGATTGTTCAATTTCTGTGAAAAATACCATTGGAATTTTGATCTGGATTGAGGTAGACTCACTTGTTTATTTTTCCTTTTGCTTTTGGTGTCAAATTCAAAAACATATAGCTAAGACTGATGTCAAGGAGTTTACCACCTATGTTTTCTTTCTGCCTCCTGCCTCCCCTTTCTTTCTGTCTGGCTGCCTCCCCGTTTCCATGACTCTATAGATTTCTTTGGATGGTATTGACATTTTAATATACAAGATAGACAAAAAGTAGGTTTATATGAGAGTGTGTGAAACACAGAGTTTATTCTTGGATTATTATTTATTTATTATGTATTCTTATTATTAACCTACTACGGCCTGCCCCTATAAATTCTTCCAATCCATGAGCATGGCGTATCTTTCCCTTTGTGTCACCTTCAGTTTCTTTCATAAATGTCTTACAGCTTCTGGTGTACTGCTTTTATATCTCCTTGGTTAAATTTATTCCTAGGTATTTTATTTTATTTTTGGTGTAATTTTAATTAGAATTGCTTTATTAATTTCTCTTTCTGACAGTTTGTTGTCAGTGTATAGAAACCCAACAAACTTCTGTTTATTGATTTTGTATCTTGAAACCTGACTGAATTCATTGACTAGTTCTAATATTTTCTGGATGGGTCTTTAGGGTATTCTTATTATAATATTATGCCATATACAAATAGTGACAGTTTTGCTTCTTTCTATTTTGGATGCCTTCTTTCTATTTTGTATGCTTTTCTTTTCTTGTCTGATTGATCTGGCTAGGACTTTCAATACCATGTTGAATAAAAATGGTGAGAGTGGGCATTGTTTTGTTGTTCCCAATTTTAGATGAATAAGTCTTCACCTTCCTTCCTTCCTTCTTTCTTTCCTTTCTCTTTCTCTCTATTTCTTCTTTCTTTCTTTTTCTTTTCTTTCTTTTCTTTCTTTATCTTTAGTGAGGGGAGGGGAGATAGAGAGATAGCCTTCTGCATGTGCTATGACCAGTTTCCACCTTGCAATACCTGTCTGAGGCTGATGTTCAAATCAACTGAACTATCCTCAGTGCCTGAGGTTGATACTTGGACCAACCGAGCTAGCCTCAATGTCTGGCACTGATGCTCAAACCAGTTGAGCCATTTTTTGCAAGAGGGGAAGAGAAAGAGAAGGGGAGAGGGAGGGGAAGAGAAGCAGATGGCCATTTCTCATGTGTACCCTGATTGCAGATCAAACCCAGGATGTGACTTCCACATGCCAGGCTGATGCTCTATGCACTGAGCCAAGCAGCCAGGACCTAGTTTTCAGCTTTTCAACATTGAGTGTGGAATTAGCTGTAGTCATATATGGCCTTTATTATGTTGATGTACATTTATTCTACACCTACTTTATTGAGAGATATTTTCATTAGAAATGCACGTTACATTTTGTAAATATTTGTTCTGTATATGTTGAGATGATCATATAATTTTTATTCTTCATTTTGGTAATGTGTATCACATTGATTGACTTGTTAATGTTGAACTATCCTTGCATTCCTGAAATAAATCCCACTTGATCACAATGTATGATTTTTTTTAAGGCAAGTGATTTTCAACCTTTTTCTCTCATGGCACAGATAAAACAATTACTGATATTCTTCAGCATGCCAAAATATATATTTTATACATTATATTTTTTTCTGATCTGACCAAAAAAAAAAATTCATTCACACAGGACAGTTATTGCTGTGTTGGCTGTTGTCATTTTTTTTTGCCCCTATCTAAATAGTAAAGTATTGCATGTTTTAAAAATTCTTGTGGCACACTGTTTTAAGGTATTGTGGAATTTAGTGAGATAATATTTTGTTGAGAAAGAGTTTTATTTGTTACTATAGGAAAAAAGTAATAAAGTTTTGGTCAGCCATAGAAATGTGAGTTAAAGTTACAAATATTGGTAGTTCTTATAAACTAATAAACTGTCATAATAATGAAAGAGCTTAGTGTTTCCTGAAGGTATATCCCTATTATAGATAACTGTTTACATTCAGAAGAGCCTGATGCCATAACTTAATCATTTGGTATTATTACATTACATCCTCTGTAAAGCTACATTTACTAAGCCACGTTTATATTACTTGGTCTTCTATGTGGCTTGGTTAAAGAGAAAGAATGCACTGGTAGAACTGTTGTCAATACCAGGAATACTTAAACAGTTATATATTTTTAGTATAAGTTAAGTAATCTTAGGTTTATACTATAATCTCTTGAATTTTGGTTGACGTGAGAGTGACTGTGTTTGATCAACTTATATACACTGATGAGATCTCCAAAAAACAAACAAATAAACAAAAAACAATTGGAGAATCTTTGAGAAAGGGAGAGGAAATTGGATGTGAGACAGGCAACAAAATGGGGTCCACTATAACTTGACTTGCTTAGAATTCTTTCAGCTATGCAGACATTCTCTCTCTCTTCTTTAAAAGGTAGCAAGTATCCCTTTATTAATATTTTAAAAATTTTAAGTATAGTTCATAAAACAATATTAGTTTCATGTGTATAATATAGTGATTTATACCTTAAATATCATCACCCCGCTAATTCTAGAAATCATCTGTCACCATAAAAACTTTATTGTATTATTGTCTACATTGTAATAATTCTAATTTTTTCTTTGATATTCTGGTTGCTGCCCTCTTTTGAAGCAGTAATTTTCTAAAATATGTTGGCGCATTTTTTTAAACTTACAATATTTTAATGTATTTTTGATATGTGCTCTTTATTTAAAAATAATATTATTACATTTTCACAATATTATTACATAGTATTCATCATTATTTTGTGGCTTCATAATTACTAATTTAAGCATCTCTACCATAATTTTTTTTATCATTTCTATATGTTGTCATTTTATTTATTTTGTTTAAAGCTTTCCTTCCCAGTGAATTATTGTAATTACTCTTTCATTTAGAAATGCATGTGTTTGTGCATGTGTGTTCAGATTGACTTTACATTATTTTACATTCCAAGCACATTTTTAAAAAGATTTTATTTATTAATTTTAGAGAGGAGAGAGAGAATGTTGGGAGGAGCAGGAAGCATCATCTCCCATATGTGCCTTGACCACACAAGTCCGGGGTTTCAAACTGGTGACCTCAGCATTTCAGGTCAATGCTTTATCCACTGCACTACCACAGGTCAGGCCCAAGCACATTTTGTATTTGTTCCTGTTCCAGCTCAGGACATCTCATATTTTAATAATGCTAACCAGTTAGTCACCTGGGGAATCTTTTTAAAATGCAGATTCTGGGCCAGGGTGAAATTCATGATTCTTTGTTTCTAAAAGAGCTGCCATGTAGGTTTTTATTGCTGGTCAAAATGACATAAGCTCATTCACATATTACACTAAAAACTGAGAAGAGAATATAATATACAACTACTCAATAACTCTGAAAAACAAACAGTAGTTGGCAGAATGGGGATGGAAGTCAATGACAAGTGCAATGGTACGAGGTATGAGTGTCCTGGTATCCCCGCGCCCCAAATATATATTGGATTTAATCCAATGGTAGTTTAAACCATGAAAATTATGGTGAGACTATTCTATTGCTCATAAACTATGTTGGATGCAAAAATTTTTTTAAAAATTACTATCTACCTGTTATATTTTATGGTTGCAGGAATTCCTAATACCTTCTGGGTTTAGCTTCCCAGCAGTCTACAATTAGAGATTAGAGAGACAAAGAGAGCAGGGCTACTTCTTGAGGACTCATGAATATGTAGGTTACATTTCCTTTCTTTAACTGCTCTTTACCCATTGAGAAAATTGTTATCTCATTGGAAATGTGAAAACTTTGTTATTTCATCAACATGTATTTGTGTCTATTTCTTATGGCTTAAACATTATTTGACGAGATCTCCAAGCTTCAGGTTTGTGAAGCTCAGAATCTCAGTGTCTTGCAGCTTCAATTAAACTTCTGATATATAAAATCCAATACTTGCAGGATTTCTTTTATTATTTGTTTAATTTATTTTTTCTTCTTTTCCAAGTGAGCAGAGGGCAAATAGAGAGACAGATGTCCTTATGTGCCCTTACCAGGAGCCACCTGGCAAAACCCTTCTGGGGCCAATGCTCTGCTCATCTGGAGCCATGCTTGCAACTGAGCTATTTTTAGAACCTGAGGCAAAGGCTCCATGGAGCCATCCTCAGTGCCTTGGTCCAACATGCTTAAAACAATCAAGCCATGGCTGTGGGAGGGGAAGAGAGAGAGAGAAGGGGGATGGGAGTGAAGAAGCAGATGGTCCCTTCTCCTGTTTGCCCTAAGAATCAAACCCAGGACATCCACATGCCATACTGACCCTCTGCCACTGAGTCATTTGTATATACTGTCTATGCAGCCTTATTAGCACTCGTCGCAATCTGTTAATTTTTTAAAACAGCAGAAATTAATTTTCTCACATTTAAAGAAGGCCAGATGTAGGAGTCTAGGGATGATGTGAAGGAGTTTCAGTATAACAAAGGACCAAAGTTCCTCCTATGTTCCTGTTTATCATCTTTAATGCATAGCTTTCTTCCTCATTTGCTAGAGCACCTCTAGTTCTGAGAGGCATTCTATGTTCTGGGCAGAAAGATTGTGTGTGTGTGTGTGTGTGTGTGTGTGTGTGTGTGTGAGAGAGAGAGAGAGAGAGAGAGAGAGAGAGAGAGGGAGGGAGGGAGGGAGGGAGGGAGGGAGGGGGAGAAAGAAAGAGTAGAGAAACTCTTCTCATTCTAATCACCTTTTTTTAATTGAAATTTTTATTTATATAATTATAGATTCACTAGAAGTTGCAGAAATATTACAGAAAGATTCCTTATACCCATTTCTCATCAATGGTTAACATTTCAAAAACTATAGTAAAATATCACAGCAGGATAATTATACTGATACCAATCTACTAATCTTATTTAGACTTTCCCAGTTTTACTTGTACTGCTTTGTATGTGCATGTATGTATTAAGTTCACATAGTTTCATTGTGTGCATGAATTTGTGAATCCACTACCATACTCAAAATCCTAAACAGTTCCAACAACACAAGGATCCCTCAATCTACCTTTTTATAATCGTGCCCACCACCTCTTTTCCACCTCCTTCATCCCAGATGACCCCCAACTCTGACCCCCAGCATTCACTGATCTATACTATATTTCTCAAATGTGTAATTTGAAATTAAAATTGGGTAGTCTATAACCTTTTGGAATTGGTTATTCACTTAGTATATTTTCCTGGAGACTTATTCAAGTTGTTGTGTGTATCAGTAGTTTGTATCCTTTTATTCTAAGTAATGCTTGGTGGTATGGTTCTACCACTATTTGTTTATCTATTAATCTGTTGGAAGGTATCTGATCAGATTTCAGTGTAGGGCTATTAGACATAAGAGTGCTTTAAATTTTACTGTATAGGTTTTTTTTTTCTTTGGGTTTTTTTTTTTTTTTTGTGTGTGTGTGTGTGTGTGTGAGAAATTGTTTTTATTTCTCTGAGATAAGTGCCAACAGTGCAATTGAGATGTTTTAGAGTGCAAGTTTGGTTTACTAAACTGCCTGTTTTCTAGAATGTCTGTACCATTTCATTTTTATTCAGCAATGTACATGTGATACAGTTTTCTATTCTATTCATTTTTAAGTGAATAGTGATAATGACATACCATGAACAACATAAAAAGTAATATTTTCTCCTTGAGCAAGTATCCAGTGTTTGAGGATAACTGTCACTGACACAAATACAGCTCCAGAGGTATCATTGTAATATTTTCTCAGACAGTTTTTATTTGGGAAAAAGTCATGGATATTTACCAAGTATGCCATCTCCAGAATCAATATCTATTTCCTAAAAGGTTGTCCCTCACTTCCTTTGCAAAGGTTCCTAACAGTGGTCTCTTACATAGTCAAGGGTAGGAAAATCGACATGTATAATCAGCCAACCAGTAACTATACCTATAATCTGGAAAATGTCGAAACGTATTCTTTGAATGTTAATGTTTGTAGGCAATGAAAGCAAGGTCTCAATTTTTAACTCGAGGACAATGATATTCAAATGAAGAATCTAAATTACAGTAAATTATGTAGACATGTATTTTTTACTTAAATAATTTCAGTTTGGTGGACTACATGGGACGTGCCAAAATTTGTATCTCAAACATAGGCATCTTAACAGCAGGAACACTTACATTAATTTTGATGTTTCTGTAACTTTGTTTGGTATCAAGTTCATAGTAAGTGCTTAATAAATATATAATTAATGAATGAAATTATAGTAAAAGTGGATTTTGACTTTAGTTCTTAGGTCAGTAGAAGTTGAAATAAACTATGTTCATCCTAAATCTTTAACAGATTACTCAGGAAAAAAATAGAATTTAATGTAATTGTTTTACTTTAACCTTTTTAATGCTCAAAAAGGGGAACATAAGCAAATTATTATTGATAATAAAAGTGATATTTACATAACTCTAGATAAGAAAACTTACCATGTGGAATAAACATAGATCTAAATGAGAGGAGACATAATTTATTGATTGGAAAGTTGATATTTTCATAGCACTGAGTATAGAATTTGCATTTAAAGGATAAATTTATATAGAAATGTACAATTATTATCTTTTTGTAATACAGGCCTTGGAAGAATTCTGAAAATTTCAAGAGGCTGTTAATAAACTAAGAACCCAACTGGAAGTTTTGAACTAAGAAATTTAGAGGATGTGGTGCAGTATTCACTTGGGTGTGCTAAGAGGTAGAACTGTGAAAGAAACCATTTTTTATGTCTGATGTAGAAAGGCTGCTGAGAGAAAAGTATCAAATAATTAGGATTATTTTGTATACTAATTCCGTACAATCCTTAGGAGTGATATTTTGCTTTTCTGAGTCTTGGGATATACATTTTCTACCCATAATTCATGGTGGCAGCATATACAGTATAGCAGTTAAGACCATGAACTTTAAAGGTCAATGACCCCTGGGTTTGATTTCCAGCTCTACCATGTATTCAGTTTTGGCGAGTTTCTTAGTGCCTCTGTGTCTCACTTTGTTCATCTATAACCTGAAAGTAGGTTTTTATAAAGATTAAATTGATACTTGTAAAACACTTAGAAAACTGTGTGGTACATAGTACATTTTATAGAAGTAATTGCTAAGTAAAAATTGTGGTTTTTTGGAAATGATAATGTAAAAAGCCAATAGAATAAAATTTTACTGTTTTAACTCTCTCTGTCTTTCTCTCTCTCTGTGTGTATTTTTTTCTATTTCTTACTTTCTCTTTTTCTTACCATACAAAATATCAACCCTATGTATAGGTTGAAAAGTTAATTTGATAAAGTCAAGATAAAATTGAGCCTCTAGTGTTGATTAAAACCTGAGCTTCAGTTTTGAAATTTTCTCTATACCATAAAATACCTTTCTATTGTTTAGGGCCATTCTGGGGGAAACTCCTCTTACTACACAAAAGTTTTATATTTAATCTCTTCAATGACTTTCCAATTGATTGAATTTTCACTGTTCACTCATTCCAACAATATGTTTTTCCTCCGCTTTGTTGATCAGCTCTCTCTCATCAGCAGCTGACTTGTGGTGAGTCGGTGTCGTGGTTTAAGTGTCTGACCTGAATGAATTGGGAACCACTATGTGTAATAATACTTCAGTATGTTACTTTCTCAGGCAGGTTCCTGGAGACTTTCATTTCATGGACTAGTGAATTAAAATTTTTTTAAGTGTAAGACCAAAGCAAATTTTCATAAGTTTTCTTTTGCCATATAAGGATATGAGAGCAATAAAAAGCCTGTCTTTTGGCTTGGGCTCGAAACCCTGGGCTTGCCTGGTCAGGGCACATGTGGGAGTTGATGCTTCCAGCTCCTACCCCCTTCTCTTTCTCTGTCTCTTCTCTCTCTCTCTCTCTCTGTCTGTCTCTCCCTCTCCTCTCTAAAATGAATAATAATAATAATAATAATAATAATAAAAAGCCTGTCTTTTATTCTATCAGCATTTAATAAAATAACAAAAATTTTAAACTAACAATAATAACAACAAAAAACTAGGGATGATTTCATCTGAGGAGCAAGAAGAGCACTTTAAATTCAATGAGTTTAACTTAATGAAACACTCACTTTTTCTCCTCGAATACTGAGAACTGCATCATGGACTGGCACCAAAACTGGGATGACCCCCTCTCTTCATGGATACTTATCTGTTTGGTTTGTTTCCAAGGATCTATTGATTATAGAAGAATAGCCAATGAAGCGCTATCAAATCAGGATGGCTGTTTGGTCCAATTTATTGAAATGGAGAAAGCCATGTCTCAGAATAAAGCTTCTAAAAGGCTCTTTCTCACAGTAGTGGTTTTTCTTCCTCTGATGAGAAGTAACATGTTAATTTCCCTGTCAACTCGTATTTTGCTAACTGCTGTGATGACACTCTATAGGATGGTGCCAGGGACTGACAAACATAATAACAATTATTAAAATAAAAGCAGAAGAAAAAGGTAGACATTATAACAGAAATGGCAAATATATATAATTTTCCCCAATTTAAGTTTCTGCTACTCCTATTGTTGGTATCCAGTTATGAGAATAGGCTGGAAAGAGCTAAGTGACACCAGCTACCATTTAAAATTGTGCATTTCCAGCTCTCCTTTCCCTCTCTCTCCAAATCATACCAGTTTGATGTGAAACAATGTATTTTTTCTTCTGAAGTGAAAAGCAGGATGGTAGAGAGACAGACTCTCCTATGTGCCTGACCAGGATCCACCTGGCAAGCCCACTAAGGGGCGATGCTTTGCCCCTCTGGGCGTTGCTCCACTGCTATCGGAGCCATTCTAGCACCCAAGGTGGAGGCCATGGAGCCATCCTCAGCACCTGGGCCAACTTTGCTCCAATGGAGCCTTGGCTGCCAGAGGGGAAGAGAAAGATAGAGAGAGAAAAAAAGAGGGGGAAGGGTGGAGAAGCAGATAGCAGATGGATGCTTCTCCTGTGTGCCCTGGCTGGGAATCGAACCTGGGACTTCCACACGCTGGGCTGATACTCTATGACTGAGCCAACCGGCCAGGGCCTAAATATATATATATTATATATATATATAATATATATAATATATATATATTTAATGCACAACTAACTGCAAGTTTGTGCCTTTGGATTGTAGGAAGATTTTTTTCTGCCTTCTATAATTAACTGATGTCACTCATTTTCTTTTTATGCTATGACATAATAAAGAACTTTCTAGAACAGGGGTCCCCAAATTTTTTACACAGGGGCCAGTTCACTGTCCCTCAGACCGTTGGAGGGCCGCCACACACAGTGCTCCTCTCACTGACCACCAATGAAGGAGGTGTCCCTTCTGGAAGTGCGGCGGGGGTGTGTGTCTGTGTGCGTGATAAATGGCCTCAGGGGGCCGCAGTTTGGGGATGCCTGTTCTAGAATGTTCAAGTCTGTTCTCCAACCCAATCATTAACCTATGCCTCTGATTTCTACATTGGTGTTATGACAGCCAGAAATACAAGTTTATAGAATTTTGAAGATTCATTTTCAGGTATTATTAATAAAAGTTTTATATTATTTTTATGGTTGGGACTGGTAGTAGAATGTAGTAAAAAAAATACTTTATTTAATGCTTTGGATACAGAAATAAGTCCAGATTTTTTCCCTTAAGAAGCTTTTTGTTTGTTTGTTAGTTTTGTTTGTCTAGACAGGTAAATTTAATTATGTTACCTATGAAATAATTTTTAGATCATTCTTGCCTCTCTTTTTACTTGAAGCTGCCATCCTCTCCTAACAAATTAAGACAGGCATTAATGTTTCAACAGCTGTTTTTGGAGATAAAATATAGCCCTGGGACCACATGAAGAAGGAAGTTGGAACTGAGATCTCATAATGCTGAAGCCATTAAAGAATTTCATTCTCAGTGAAGGGTGAACTAGGATATAGCAAGAAAATTTCTATGTCCCAAGCTTGACTCTGGAAAGTAAAGAAAACTTCTCATGAAAATTTCTAATCAGAGACCCCCATGTATGTTGATTTGTGGTTCAAATATACAACATTAGTATAGTTGTGGAGATCCCAATCTAAGAATCTGGGATAGTAGCACTAGAGGGTGAAGCTGATAGAAGCTGATGCAAATTCTCTTTGGAATGACATATATTCAACACAGAACACAGACCTCCCAGGATTCCAGTAAAGAAAGGACAACTAGGCCCTGACCGGTTGACTCAGTGGTAGAGCGTCAGCCTGGTGTGCAGGAGTCCTGGGTTTGATTTCCGGCCAGGGCACACAGGAGAAGCGCCCATCTGCTCCACCCCTCCCCCTCTCCTTCCTCTCTGTCTCTCTCTTCCCCTCCCGCAGCCAGGGCTCCATTGGAGCAAAGTTGACCCAGGTGCTGAGGATGGCTCTGTGGCCTCTGCCTCAGGCGCTAGAATGACTCTGGCCACAATGGAGCAACGCCCTAGATGGGCAGAGCATCTCCCCCTGCTGGGCATGCCCAGTAGATCCCTGGTCAGAAGCATGCGGGAGTCTGTCTGACTGCCTCCCCACTTCTAGCTTCGGAAAAATACAAAAAAAAAACACCCCAAAACCCAAACAAACAAAAAACCAAAAAGCAAAAAACAACTTATGTGAACCCCCACTCTGTGATCTTGCTAGATTCCTGGGGGAAAATCTGTGGATAATAGTGATCTTGCTAGATTCCTGGGGGAAAATCTGTGGATAATAATTGGCATTTTTTTCTGTAAGGAAATTAAGTTTTTTCCACCTAGAATTCAACATGAGAAGTAAACTTTCCTCAAATTAGAGAGAGAGAGAGAGAAGGGGGAAGGGGTGGAGAAACAGATAGTTACTTTTCCTGTGTGCCCTGTCTGAGAATTGAACCCAGGACTTCCACATGCTGGACTGATATTCTACCACTGAGCTAACTGGCCAGGGCCAGTATTGGTCACTTTTAATGCTGACTTTTGTGGAGAGTGAGGAGGACTGAGTGAGCATAAGTGAGCATTGTTCTATTTAAGAAGATAGAAAACTAATAATCTGAATGAAGGAAATAAGAGAGCAGAAACTAATAAATCTTTTCAAAACTTTCAGAAGGCATTATTCCACTGACTTCTGGCCTGTATACTTTCTGATGAGAAATCTATAATCATCTAAGTCATTATTTGAATTAAATGTGTTTATTTTTTTAAAATTACTTTTAATACTTTTATTTTTAAAAAAAAATAGAAATATACTGGTAGGTGATCTTTTTTCTTTATTTGCCTTGAAGATGATCATTTTATCTTTAGTTTTCAGCAGTTTTACTTTCACATGATTAGGTGGGATTTGCTTTATATTTATTCTCTTTGGGATTTGATGAGATTCTTAACTCTTGCAAATTTTTGTGTAAATGTACGTCTTCAAATTTGAGAAATTTTTGCCCATTATTTCTTCAGATACTTTGTCTGCCCCATTCTCGGACTACCTTCCTTCTGGGATTTCAGTTATCCATACAATGGAATTCTGATATTTTTCCATTAATCTTTGAAGCTATTTTCCTTTTATGTTTATCTCATTCATCTCTGTTCAGATGAGGTGATTTCTATTGATATATCTTTGTTTATGTTCCTAAATTCATGATGCGCTCTCCCCATCGCAAGCTTTGCGTACGTCATTTCCTGAGCCATCACCCTTTTCACCTCGTTAGCTGCTGGGCATTCTTCAGGGCGCATCTCTAGCAATGCACTCTTCAGACCTAAGATAGGTTTCTGTCTCATTAACTTTACTTTTTTGCACTCGTCTCACTTTATGACAATATGTGTGCTAAGTGTGATTATTATTAAATTAAAGCTTTTCATTCCCATGAGATAGCTTTCATGGGACAGAGTTTAAGTGTTCCCCCACTATTATACCACACTTAACACAAAGCAAGCAAACAATAAATGTTGTCTAAAAATGTATGGTTTTGTTCTTTTATAGTATTTTTAGTCTATATACATGAGTTTATTGTAGTCAAGTCAAATATTAACTTGCCGCTCTTTTGACTTCACCTTGCCGAACTGTAAAATGAAGGGACTAGACCAGATTTTACATTTGGAGGTATTCAACTCTCAGATGACATGGGCACCTATTCTTGGTTTAAAGGAATGAACTTACCAGGAAAAGGGAAAACGTCATAGTTTTCATGTGTTTTTTCATTTTCTTAAGTGCAACGTCACAATGAAATGAAAGGGTATAGGGTGTGGCAGATGTAGGTTTACAGTTATGAGTGCACGAAACAGTTTATTCTTGTATCATCATTTATTAACTATTGTGTTATTTTCCATATGAACAACTGTAAACCCACTTTTGCCCTACTTTTATGTTGACTATCATTGAAAATTGCTTAGTTCCTGTGCTATGTAGGTTTTTTATGAATCAGCAGTTTTTTGCATTGTTCTACCTACAAATAATTCTGTAAAGAATAATGGATCTGGCCCTGGCTGGTTGGCTCAGTGGTAGAGCGTCGGCCTGGCATGCAAGGGGCCCAGGTTCGATTCCCGGCCAGGGCACATAGGATAAGCGCCAATTTGCTTCTCCACCCCCAACCCCCTCCTTCCTCTCTGTCTCTCTCCTCCCCTCCTGCAGCTGAGGCTCCATTGGAGCAAAGATGGCCCAGGCGCTGGGGATGGCTCCTTGGCCTCTGCCCCAGGCGCTAGAGTGGCTCTGGTTGCGGCAGAGCGACGCCCCGGAGGGGCAGAGCATCGCCCCCTGGTGGGCAGAGCATTGCCCCTGGTGGGCGTGCCGGGTGGATCCCAGTCGGGCGCATGCGGGAGTCTGTCTGACTGTCTCTCCCCGTTTCCAGCTTCAGAAAAATACAAAAAAAAAAAAAAAAAAAAGAATAATGGATCTAGCCCTGACCGGTTGGCTCAGTGGTAGAGCATCGGCCTGGCATGTAGAAGTCCCGGGTTTGATTCCCGGCCAGGGCACACAGGAGAGGCGCCCATCTGCTTCTCCACCCCTCCCCCTCTCCTTCCTCTCTGTCTCTCTCTTCCCCTCCTGCAGCCGAGGCTCCATTGGAGCAAAAGATGGCCCGGGCGCTGGGGATGGTTCCTTGGCCTCTGTCCCAGGCACTAGAGTGGCTCTGGTCTCGACAGAGCGACGCCCCAGATGGGCAGAGCATCGCCCCCTGGTGGGTGTGCCGGGTGGATCCCGGTCGGGCGCATGCGGGAGTCTGTCTGACTGCCTCCCCATTTCCAGCTTCAGAAAAATACAAAAAAAAAAAAGAATAATGGATCTGCGCACATCCATCATATTCTCCACTCCTAAAAAAACAACACAACTCAAGCCCTTAGCTATATCTACTCTTTAAGGACAGTTGAGAGACTGCAAAGGCTGCAGAAATCCATCACCAGAAGCTCTAAAATACCTGCCAACCAGTTTAACAAAACCTTTTTAAAGATTGTTGTCAGAAACATCTAAGGAGTTACAAAACTAGTTTTGTTGCATATATGATTACATCACAATCGTTTGACTTAGAATACTCATTTGTTGAATGTTATTTCTTGAACCTTTAAGTGTGGCTTAAGTTTGTGATTCTGACTCTGTGATTCTGACTCTAATGGTTTAAGGTAAATGTGTGTGGTTTCCAGTCCTAAATGGCTCTGATTAGCAATTTCCACATGCTATTGTGTTGTTTTTACATGTTTATTAAAACAAGATGATGGAGCCTTTGTAATCTATGATGCTCACAAAAATTAGGGGATCAGGGAACGTGCAGATACTCCAGTACTTTCAGCCTTTTGTATAGTACATTTTCACCAATGAAATAAAAGTTGATTTTGCATCTCATTTGCATAATTGAACAACTTTCTTTGACTTGTTTGCTTTTCTGATGTTCTTGTTTAATAAAATAACATCAAATGCTTCTTTTTTATTGTTTCATATTCATTTTGAAATATCTTCTAATTTTTGTGAGCAGCATAGTCAACTCTCCTTAGTATTTCTATGAGAGAAAGCATGTGCATTCATTTAAGCAGCCATCTCTTTTTAGCTTTAAGATTTTATGAACCAGATACAATAGTACCAATAAGTTTCTCTGTGTCCTAAAGGAATATAAAGGAAACAATATTTTCAGCATGGGCATTTATAAAGGAAATCTGTTATTTAATGATCAATACAATTTTCTCCCCAAACATAAAAAGAGAAGATGCATTCACATAGTGCATAATAATTTGAACTCTTTTGGACCTAATATGAGATTATATTACCGTTTATGAGTCTTCATGAATACATCTATTTCCTGTGTGTCTGCCACAGTTATCTAATTTTTTTAAGTGGTAAAGTTGGGCAGAGATTAGTTTAGAGATTAGAAAAATAAATTCATAATCCATTGCCAGAGACTTTTTTGTTTTTGAAAAATCCACTTTTGCACCTGATGTCAATGTCATCACATTTCACCTTACTGAAGTAATACTAGTAAAGAATTCCAGACAAGGTGACACTTACTAAGGTCTCAGATAGCTTGCCAGTGCTACAACCACTTGTAAAACTGGTATAATTGGCATTAATGCAATGGCAACAGAAAAGCTTATTTTGGCACACACAGGTACACAGCTTTATTACATTTAAATAGCATACTTCTTGAGAAAACTAACATTTGTTTCACAGACACCAAGACTTAGAGGAAAACATGATGGTATGATTTTAAAATGTTAACATCTATCAATACACATAAAATTCACACAAACTGAATTTGGCCTTTTCATTATTTTGCATTAATAAAATCATCAAGATTTGCAACTTCTGTTTTTACTCGACTGCTTGGATTTTTATGCTGAAATATATTAAATTTGTTATTTGTGACTTATTCTTCTTATTAAAATCAATTTTGAGAAAGAATAATTAGAAAGAGCACATACAGGTCAGTAATAAAGTCCATAAAATTTACACTTGAGAAAAATAACACAGTCATACTTTCATGTTTAATGAAAACTCAATATTTTGTGAGAAAGCATCATTTTCAATATTACTTCTAGATGATTTTATACAAGCCTATAATATAATTTTGGTAAGTCATTTGAAAATCACTCTTCACTGTAAACTATTAATTTGAATTAATTAGGTTGGAGTCAGTTAAATATCTGTATGGTCAATCTCAGTTTTTTCAAAAATATTTACATTTAGGTGAGTAGTTTCTATATTAATTATACACAAAACAGCTTGCAGCCCTGTTATCCAAAAACTGCTAAGGATGAGAGAGCTAACATAGTAGCTCTTGGAAGATGAAAAAAGTATAACATCTTTTGATATTTGAATTTTGAACAAAGGTATTTCCCCCCAGCTTACTTAAAAGATACATACATAAGTCCAAAAAAAATTTTGGCTACTTTTCTTCTTTCTTCCTTTGTCCACAGCCCCCACCCCCAATGCTAAAAACAGTATATTTCAAAGAGCTACACACCCCTGACAGCTCTTTGTTTCTGCAGATGCTGGCAAAGTCCTCTGAATACTTTTAAGTAGAAATCTAGCCAAGATGTAAGAGCCTTAATAGACTATTTGGACATAGTGGAGAGACTTGCATATGGTGTCTTAGCACATCATCATAAACAGCATCTCACACAAACTGATGATTGCAGAAGAAAAGCGCACATGTGGGTGCGTGCGTGGGTGTGTGTTGGGGGGAGAAGGAGAGGAACGGAGTGGGAGGAGGTAGAGAGGAGGGAGGAGGGGTGGAAGAGGGGTAGTTAGGTAGATGAATTTTAAACAGCGTAGGGTAAATTAGGCAAATCTGCAAATGTGGCAGACTTACAGGTAGTCCCCCAGCCCCTATCCCTCTCTGGTCCTTCTCTGCTGGTAGAGCCTACTTCCCCTCGTAAAGGTTGAATATGTTTATATATTTTCCTTCCCAGCTTCCCTTTTAGCTGTGGCATTGGAATAGAAACTCAATCTGGCCAATGGAACCTAAAAAAAGTCTTTTGTGAGGCTTCAGGAAAGTTATTTTTTCATTTAAAAAAACAATGAAGGCCTGACCAGTGGTGGCGCAGTGGGATAAAGCGTCAACCTGGAACACTGAGGTCGCCGGTTCAAAACCTTGGGCTTGCCTGGTCAAGGCACATATGGGAGTTGATGCTTCCTGCTCCTCCCCCTTCTCTCTCTCTCTCTCTCTCTCTCTCTCTGTCTCTCTTTCTCACTCCTCTATCTCTAAAAAATCAATAAATAAAATATTAAAAAAAAACAATGAAAAGTACAAAACACTTCATTGCTGGATGTATGCCTGGGGCTTCTGGAGCTGTTTTGTGATCACTGAATGTAACTAACTGAGGTGAGGATGATGACAGAAGAGACCGATGGAAAGTATATACTTCCTAGGATGTGATATCTTCTTGACTCAGAACCAGATCTGGAACAACATTGCCCCTGGGGATCTTTGTGTGCAAAATATTAACAGTACAAGTAATTTTAAGGTGGCTATTTTGCATATTACAGCAAAAGTATCTTAACTGGCATGTGTCAATTGTTATATATGATATGTGCATATATATGTAAGCATATGTATGTGTGTATATTTTTATTCACTATTACATAATTCACTTTTCCAAACATTTAGGTGAATAGTAATGAAGAGAGGGAAAACTTGATTATATTTCAACTGACACGTTGTTGTAAAACAATGACATCATTAGAATTTGGTAGAGGTACACTCAAGTATTTATGGGATTTTCTTGCTTTATCACATATGTCTAGGACCTCCTGAAACTGTGTTCCATACTTATATAGCTAATATGTTTTTAAGAATACACAACTAAAGTGTAAATACACAATTCATTTCTGCGCCATGATTGCCAACTAAAGTTTATTAAGGTACTCAGTGATTTTTGGACAATATTTCCATACTTTTAAATAACATAGGATACTGTTGATTCATGTGCCCCAATGGGCTTCTGTGGCTCTCTTAGCCTAGTTTTGTAACTGCATATGAAACAGTTTTACATCATGTACCTATGTATAAAATGCCACTTATAATGGTTTCAAAATACAAAGTAATTCCTATAATATATTATATAATACTAATATGAATAAAATCATACCACTTCTTTAGAGTGGGAAATATACAACTCTAATAAAATGCAAATAACTTTTAAATTATTGTCAAGACATAGTTATATGTATATTTAAATAAAATGTTACTGAAATTTTAAACTATCAAAAATCTAAAATTTTATTTGCTATTTGTATGTACATATTAACACCAGTTTTGTACTCTTTCCTTGACCTGTCCCACTCAGTGTATGAGTATGTATCACGAGGATGAAGAAACTGTGACTCACTATAAACGGGTAAATCTTACCAACAATTAAAGGCACACGTTTTACTCATGGTGACTGGGTGATTCATCTCCTTATATAATGAACAGCACATTCATTCATATAAATATTGAATATATAAACATAATAGAATTTGTACTGAAAAACTTATTTGACATTTATTTATAGAAGAGCATTAGGAGATATAGAAATCATTTATATCATTTGTCCAGTTGCATTACATTTTAAGAGGCTATTGTCATTTATATTCCAAGCTTTTATTTGCATGTGATCTGTTACAGATGGCCTCTAGCCATCCTTATCAAGAGATAAGCATTCTCAGCTCTTGTTAATTTTGGTAAATGAATATCAATTAGTGTGTATTGCCTCTTTATATAGACTATAATTCCAGATGGAAGCTGTTTATAAATCTGAATTTCTGCCAAAACAGAAATGCTAAAATTTATTTGGATACTATCTGTATGCAGTGGATCTTATACATATACATATGTATGTATGTATATTTATTTACTTTATACATATGTGTGTATAACATATAGATATAGTAGGTAGGTAGGTAGATAATCTTTCTCTACTATTTACGTAAATTGCAATTTAAGCAAAACCATCATTCAATATGTAGTTTAGATGGAAAATCTGATGAGGTAAGAGCAGTAAGCAAAAAGATGATTAAAAATGCATCTTCAAGGCCAAATGTCAATATGAGTTTTCTGAATTCAAATATCTAACCATATGTGAGGAATGGAAATAAAAATTCTGAACTCGGGTTAAAGGATTTTAGCCTTAATCTTTTCAGATTAATTTATTCCTAAATTACAGTAACATTTAAAATATACTGAATGACATTAATCTTTAAATATTTTATTAGTTATGGGGAAAAACTTAAATGTATGTCTTGGTAATCATAAAACTTTATTGGTATAGCCCTGGCTGGTTGGCTCAGCGGTAGAGCGTCGGCCTAGCGTGCGGAGGACCCGGGTTCGATTCCCGGCCAGGGCACACAGGAGAAGCGCCCATTTGCTTCTCCACCCCTCCGCCGCGCTTTCCTCTCTGTCTCTCTCTTCCCCTCCCGCAGCCAAGGCTCCATTGGAGCAAGGATGGCCCGGGCGCTCGGGATGGCTCTGTGGCCTCTGCCTCAGGCGCTAGAGTGGCTCTGGTCGCAACATGGCGACGCCCAGGATGGGCAGAGCATCGCCCCCTGGTGGGCAGAGCTTCGCCCCTGGTGGGCGTGCCGGGTGGATCCCGGTCGGGCGCATGCGGGAGTCTGTCTGACTGTCTCTCCTGTTTCCAAGCTTCAGAAAAATGAAAAAAGAAAAGAAAAAAAAATTTAAAAAAAAAAACTTTATTGGTATAAAAACTGATTTTGCTCACAATATACAGAGGTTGGCAAAAGTAGGTTTACAGTTGTAATACAAACAATACAATAATTAAAAAATAATAATACAAGAATAAACTCTGTTTCACGTACTCACAATTGTAAACCTACGTTAGCCAACCCCTGTATTACTTGTTCTAGAATAGTGCCTAGTATATAATAAACACTCAAGAAATATTTGGTAAGTAAAGATCTTTGGAAGTCAAATTGCCATTACTCAAAGTGTGGGGGGGTCTTGAATAGGATTTAACATATTGGAAATATAGCTCATTTCCCCTTTAATTTCTCTCCGTCTATGCAAACAAAGCATCATGTACCTTGGGATCACAGAGCTATATTTTTATGAGAAAGAACATCTTCTGTGAACAAATAATATACAAATATGTTTTGCATATATACAAAATTACTGCAATTCTAATAATGACTAACTCTGGTATTACTTTTAAACATCTCTGAGGTAGAACTCATCCTTTCAATTGACATAATTCTTTTTAATTTCTTTTTTTTTTTACTTAAATCCCCACATTTATTTAATAATCATTTCAGGCATTATATTACATTCAGTTGATGACAAAAAAATAACTTTGGCTGCCCTTATGTGTACAAAATAGTTGCAGTACTTAGTGTCATATGGTATTAAGGAATTGCAAATTCAAAAAATTATGAGACTCTCTACATACACTCTTAGAATGGGATCCATTGCAAACACTGACAGCACCAGTTACTGGTGAGGATAGAGAGCAGAAAGTCATTCATTGTTGGTGGGAATGCAAATTGGTACAGCCATTTTGGAAGACAGTTTAGAAGTTTATTACAAAATGAAACATACTCTTACCATAGAACACAGCAATTTTATACTTTGGTATTTACCCAAATGAGTTGAAAATGTATGCCTGGACAAAAACCTGCACACTGATGTTTCTAGCAATTTACTCATAATTGCCAAAACTTGGAAGACACCAAGATGTCCTTCAGCAGGTGAATGGTCAATAAACTGTTGTACATGTCTGCATAAATGTTCCATTCTTCCTTTTATTCACTTTACCATGCTGATCTTAAAATCATGTTCTAATTTGTTACTCTCCAACATTAAAAAAAAAATCACCAGTGGCCAAGTGAGCAAAGTCTAAATCCTTACTTGAACACCATAATTTTCATAGAGCAGAACTGAGCTAGGGTAGACACAGTGAAAAATGGAAAGATAGACTTAACATGAATTTGGGCTTGAACAAGTCAATTTGGTATCTTACTTATTGTACCATAGATGACTTAAACATTTTGCAAAAGTAGCAGAACACAGAGGTTGGGGCTGAAGTTTCAACTGTTTTATTATGTAACTATCATATTAGCTCTTAAAATAAGCCCTATTATTCTTTTTAAAGCATGTTTATTTTCTTTACAGTTCTATTTAAATTGTAGCTATTTTCTTTATAGTTATGTTACAAGTGGCAGGGGAAATGTAAGGCAGATTTGTGTCTGATGTTACATAGATCGTAGTAATGATAATGTTTGTTTTGGAAATATGAAACCTGAAGATTCTTACATGAGTGAAAATTTTCTAGCAGGGAATTATCAATAAGGGTTAAACATTCAGAGAGGTCCAGGCTGCTTTGTAAATCCTGCTTATAAAAGTTGTCTCCTTGGGGTCAAAATGATGTTAAGGTGAGTAAAGAAAAGGACAAAAAAATGCACATTTTAGGTCTGTGAATTTTTATTGGCAATATATTAGTTTTCAACTGGTCTGTGTGTGTAATAATCAAAAGAATGGGTAAAAATTATTGCTTTCAGGAAGCTAACAGACTGGTGTTTCTTAAAAAAATTATTTGACCTACTTTACCACCTGGCTGAGTATCCAATGGTGCACAGGCAGTTTAGCTGTTCCAGAGAAAAAAGAGATGAAACATTTGTTGAAATATATTTAATATGAAATATAAGATTAATTACATCATCACTAGATTATGTTCTTAATGCATTCTCAGATTTTTAATAATGGTTCATGACTATTATATCTTTGATTGCTCAAGTACTCTAAAGAAGTACTGGTCACCGGATCTTGGTTAACATTTGGTTGACAGGAAATGCATCAGGTTTGCTAAAGTGATTTTATGCTATTGTTTGTATCTGTGAAATTTTCATTCTAATGTATTCTATTATATACTGAATTCACAAAAGTGAATCAGGAAAATAAAATAATTTGCTGAAGTATAAAAGTAATGTAATTCATGATGAAGTAAGCAGAATAGAGAATACAGGTGTATTTATGTCAGGAAAAATGGATTTGCATGTGTAGTATTTCCACCCAGTAGCCTCCCCAAAAAGGTTACATTGAAAATATGATGATGATAAATATCTGAAAAATTTGTTTTGACTTTATATCTATTTATCCTCTTTCCTTTGAACATTGGCAATAATAAAGTTATCAAACAGCTCTTGACATGAAAGTTTTTGCTTTAATTTTCAAAAAAGAAAACACTGTGATCTCATTGTAAAGCAATCAAGACTATCTTTTCAAGCAAGGGTAAAACAACAGTTTGTATAATAAAATAAGTCATTATTGTAAGGAAAAGCTAAAAAGTAACATGGCATTTTTTAAAACTGAAGATATCTTTGCCAAAACAGCATGATTGTTTCTGATAATGTTTTAAAACTAGTTATAAGTCCAGTAACTAATACAAAGTAAAAGGAAAACAGTTTTTTTGATGAAAGGACATTAGTTGTCACATCATATTAGTCATACATTTCTAATTATTGCTTTATATAGTTCTATTTTAAATTAAGTGGGATAGAAAAATTTCCAAAAAAATATTGTTTTATATTTACATCTCTTTTTATATTTATCTATTTAGTTACTTGTGTCAGAGCTCTTTTTTTGTTTATGTGTATTAAAGTCACTATCTAGTTTTCTCTTTTTTCAAGACTAAAAACCAATTTTTAGTATTTTTTTAGGTCAGTTATGCTAGGAACAAATTCTTTGAGTTTTGGTTCATCTGGGAATGTTTTAATTTCTCCTTTTGAAAGATAGTTTTGCTGAACATAGAATTCTAATTGACATTTTTTTTTCCTTTAGCGCTTGACTTTAGGTGATGGGTATGCAACATAATTGAATGACAAGATAACCTGGACATGTTTTCTTTGAATATATGTACCCTGATTTATTGATGTCACCCCATTAACATTAATAAAAATTTATTTATACAAAAAAAAGAATATATGGTTTCTGGCTTCCTTAGTATCTGAATAGAAATAAACTATTTATCACACTGAGGCTGTCTGCCTCTGATGAGTCGCTTCTCTTTATGGCTTTCAATATTTCTTTTGTCTTTAGCTGCTCACAGTTTGATGAGGTATCTGGGTGTCTTTATCTACTTGGGCTGCTGTAATAACATGTTATAATCTGGTGACTTAAACAACAAAAATTACTTTTTTACAGTTCATGGGGCTAAAAGTCCAATATCAAGATAATAGCACAGTCAGTTTCTGTTGAGAACTGTGTTTCTAGCTTGTAGCTAGCCACCTAGTTGCTTTGTCCTCACTTGGTAGGGAAAGAGAGCACAGACTCTCTGATATCTATCTCTTCTATAAGGGTACTGGCTCATTGTGAAGTTGCCACCCTCATGAACTCATCTCATCCTTATTACCTTTTAAAAGCCCCATTTCCAAAATACCATCACATTGGGTATGTAGCTTCAACACATGAATTTTGGGTATGCACTAATAAGTTTACAATACCAGGTGTGGATTTATCTGAACTTAATCTATTTGGAGTTCATTGAGCTTACTATGTGTATCGGATTCATTGTTTTCATCAAATTGGGGAAATTTTTTCCATTATTTTGTCACATGTTTATTTCTGCTCTTTTCTTCTCTCAGCCTGGGGCTCCCATTGTACATTGGTGTCCCACAGGTCCCTAAGGTGCTATTCATTTTTCCTTGTTTTTTTCTTCTGTTTTTCAGAAAGGATAATCTCAATTAACTTTATATTCACTGATTCTCTCCTCTGCCTGCTCAGATAACTTCTGCCTTTTGCTGTTCTGCTTTCTCCTGTGGAGCCCTTCTAGTGAACTGCTCATTTCAGTGATTCTACTTTTCAAAACCAGAATTTCTATTTGGTCCTTAAAAAAATAATTTTTCTCATTATTGATGTTTCTGTTTGGTGTGACATTGTTCTTATACTTTGGTTCTTTATACATGATGTTCTTAAATTCTTAGTATATATTTAAATAGCTGATTTAAGGTTTATTTTTTTTCTAGTAAATCCAACAACTGGGTTTTCTCTGAGACAATTTTTATTGATTGATTTTACTCTTGTGTATGGGCAATGCTTTGTTTCTTTGAATATATCATTTATTGTTGAAAAATGGACATTTTTGATAGCATGGTGGGAATTCTGAATTTATTTTCCTCTCCAGGTTTTGTTGTTGCTGCTGCTGCTTGTACTTATATTGTTTTGTTTAATGAATTTTCTGAATAAATTTAGTAATGTCTGTATTGCTTTTCATGTGTAACTGCAGATATCTTTTCTCTGCTTAATAGTCTAATGATAGAACAGTGATTTTCTTCAAATTTTGGAACCAGTATATGTTCCAGTATTTGGTAAGGGGCTCTCTGTGTTAGGGCTGACCTTTGACACTCAGCTATGTGGCTGACAACTATTTTCTAACCTTTACTTCATGCTTGTGTAGTGTGTCAGGGTCAGTTAGAAGTAAAATATTAATATTAGGACTTTCTTAGACCTTCACTGAGTATGCACATATTGATATGTTAGAGCCTTTCAAAACCTAATGGATATCTTATTCCATAGTTTTGACTTTAAAGCATTTCTTTAGTCTGAGTCAAACATTGACTCAAATGTTATCAACTGTATGAGGCAGTTGCAGTGATAAAATACTTTTTTGGAGTTGTTTTCCATAAATACTCATGGGGAGAAGGTTTTCAGATTGGGTGATTTCTGAGTCATGTCAGTTTCAGAGAGCCTATTAAATGGGATCTTACAGAGACCCACTAGTCAGGTAAAAGAATTGACTGTACTTGGGACTGAAGCTCTGTAAATCTTCAGTTTTATTCTCTTTAGTGGCTACCAGGCTGCACTAACAATGTGGGCTGTTATTTTTCAAGACTATTGCAGAGCAACACAGTAGGAGATGGAACTAGTGCAGGGTCAAACACCATATATTTTTGTGTTCTTTCCAAGATTCATCTCTTTCTCTTTAATAAATGCTTGCTGGATTGTTGTAAACCTTTGATTAGCTCCCAGTGTTTTGGAAAAGTCAATTCTGACAATTTTTGCGAGTTTTATTTTTCATATTTTTAGGAAGAGCCTATTTTCAGAGGTCCTTTCTCTGCCATTTTAGTTGTTGCACTTTTATACACTGAATTTGAATAGTGCAATTTAGGCTTCCTGCCAAAATTTGTGGGTGTTAGGCTGGCATTTAGTTCAGGATCACTCCAAAGGAGCAAGCAAACTGGTAAAACACTTTTCACAGAATATTGAGGGTAGTTTGCTAACCATCATCCATTTTGCTAATTGTTATGTGGTCTTGAACTATTTAGTTGCTCTGATTCACTCTATGAGGTCATGGGTTTCCTAAGGAGTTTTTAAACTTTAATTTAAAAAAAAGTATCAATTGACATCAAAGGAAGGTTTCCAAAGAAAAGAATAGTGAACAATTATTTTGTTTGAAGTTAAAATGAATATTATCATTCACAGTGATAAAAACATATTGCCCATGTTGTGATGATGCTTCTCCCTAATAAAAGCATAGACAACACATGGCACTTCCAGAAATTGATTTTGATATATTTGTAACATCTATGGGTACGGTAAAGATTATCTTTTTAAGAATTAATATAAAATTCTGAAGACAGTTCAAGATAGGTAGAACTCCAAAGCAGGTTATTTGGTACCACTTAAACATATATTATTTATATTTTTTTCAGAATATATTTGGTGGATACAACAGAAGAATTGATTTTCTATTTAAAAAATGTTACTTCTTCATTTTCAAATAAAAATTTAACAATATTTTAATTAATTTGGAAAGGGAAAATTTAAGTAATATTTAAACCTGGATGATTCAAAATTATATTATTTAATAGGTTAATATTAATATATTGATGTATTTATCCAAAATATATTTAGGTCATTTGCTATTACAATGCTAGATGGTAATATAGTAGAGATATATGTTGATAATTTAAGTATTAGGCCGTCAAAATATATTTTGTGATAATTTGCCAAATATGCATTACATATGTATATTTTGTATATGTATGTGTATGTATACACACACAATATGTATACATACGCATTCATAAATATATGTAAAATCCTAGGTTAGAAATCACTGGAGTTTTAAATATAATGTTTTCTGTCTCAAGGAGTACCCTGTCCAGATTGAAAGAAAAAATGTACGTACATGAAGTAATATAGGAACAATAATAAAGTAATATATTAAAGAAATGCAAGTGATTTTAAGCTTGTATATTCTTATAATCAACAGACTGAGGTGTTTGATTCTAGAAGGAAGGTCAGGGTTGAGGGTAGCATGATAAAATGAGGTTTGGAGTAATAACTCGTTTATTTTTATATTATACAATGCTGTAAAGTTCTATTTTTTTATATACCCTACTTAAGTCATATTGATTGCACAAAGCTTGACAGAGAAAACATATGTTTTTAATATATAATATGTTTATGATACTTAACACTCTAACTGGCTTTGACATTTCTCCTTAGTGGCTTACCCAATACCTGAATTAGTAACTTATTCTGAAGTTTCAAACTAGATAAATAGGATATGATATTAGCTCAAAATATAGGAAGAATGATATCCACTGCAGTTGCTATAGAGATGGCAAGCTTTATCATTAGTGCTCATTGACAGATCATGGGCTGACATATTTAGCTATAGATTAACATTCTTGGCAATTTTCTTTTAGTTATTATTTAGTTTGTAGAATACACATTTCTCATCAAGTTTATAATAAAAAAGGTTTACTTTGATATTTTTCTAAGTGAGATTATTTTACATTTTCTGTATAGAGTACTCAGAAATAGTTGAAGATGTTAATGAGTTAAAACCCAACTTCTTTATTCTACCATATCTGAGCATATTTGTAGATATGCTCAGCCTCCAAAAAATGTCCTCATTCTAAATTCCAGAACCTGTGAATATGTTACCTTAAATGGCAAAATGGGCTTTGAAAATGTGATTAAGTTTAGGATTTTGAGATGGGAAGATCAATCTGAAATTTCTAGGTGGGCTCCACATAATCAAGGGTTTTTAAAGAGGGAGGCTGAAGGACTAGAGTCAAAGAAGATGCGAAGACAGAGGCAGAGGTATCACTCTGAATATGGAAGAAGAGAACATGAGCCAAGGAATGCAGATAGCTTCTAAAATGTGGAAAATGAAAGGAAATGATTCTCCCTTAGAACTTTCAGGTGGGATCTGTAGAAAGTTGGGGGTGGGGTAAAAAGGATAAACAACATGCACAAAGGCTAAGACACTAGAGAGAAAATAGTTTAACAATTGATAAAAGAACTGCATGACCACAGAGTGAAATAAGAAAGAGAGATGTGAGAGACAAGATTAAAGAATTCAGAGGCCAAACCATACATGGTTTGGCAGTTCATGTTGAGAAGTATGTATCAATACTTAGGTGTACATTAACTATAAAATATAGTAAAATGTTTTCTTTTTTCCAGTTGAGGAAGTTCCCTTCAATTTCTACTTTCCTGAGGTATTTTTTTTTAATGAGGAATGAATGTTGGGTTTTGTTAAGTAACCTTTTTTGTGTTACTGAACTAAGCATATGGTTTTTAATTTTTAGTTTGCTTATATGCTGAATGATATTTAATTGATTTTCAAATGTTAAACCAACTTTGCATTCCAGTAATAACCCTGTTTCCCCCACAGTTTTAGTACAGTATATCTTGTTTCCATCTTTTTATTTGTAAATTATTTGTGACTTTAAATACCATGTATTTATTGTAAGTAGCATACATTTAGGTCTTGTTTTTTTAATCCAAATCTGCCTTTTAATTCATATATAATTGTTTATTATTATTCAGTCAATGCCTGCTTGTTATAGATTTATTGAAAAGTAAATAAAAGCAAAAGAAAGGAATGACCTTTTGGTTCTGTTATCCAAAGACATCTATCACCCAAAATTACCTAGTGAATATGTTTCTTTAAAATAATTTCTTGGCCCTGGCCGGTTGGCTCAGTGGTAGAGCATTGGCCTGGTGTGCAGGAGTCCTGGGTTCGATTTCCAGCTAGGGCACACAGGAAAAGGGCCCATCTGCTTCTCCACCCCTCCCCCTCTCCTTCCTCTCTGTCTCTCTCTTCCCCTCCAGCAGCCAAGGCTCCATTGGAGCAAAATTTGCCCAGGCGCTGAGGATGGCTCTGTGGCCTCTGCCTCAGGCGGTAGAATGGCTCTGATTGCAGCAGAGCGATGCCCCAAGATGGGCAGAGCATCGCCCCCTGGTGGGCATGCCAGTGGATCCCGGTCGGGCGCATGCGGGGGTCTGTCTGACTGCCTCCTCGTTTCCAACTTCGGAAAAATACAAAAAAAAAAAATTCTTAATATGGTTTGCTTTATCCAGTTTCCTTAATTCTAGTGTACACTAGTAATAAATGACCAGATACCTATTAATTTAAAAAGCTTTAGTTACCAGCTCTGTGTTGTGTCCTATATTTTAATGCCCAAATATATTTTATGCCTTGAGAAAATGGAACAGTATTTGAAAATGCAAACACTGGACCTGTCTGAAATGATGCTAGACCAGCTGGAGCTTCTAATGCCATGTGAAATATATAGAGGGAGATGCTAGGCTAACCTTTTCAAATGGCAAAAGAAACAATCCAGAAGACTAAAAAGTTTCTGGTTACTTCCCATGCAATTAAACTTCCATACACTGGAACATGGGGTACTTTGATCATGATTCTTTATCTGAGATCTTGACAACATAAACTGTGGTATTAAACACCAGTCATATAAGTCCTATAACTTACATTCAGATTTCTCTTCCATTTGAAATATACAATCATGTGCTGCATAATGAAGTTTTGTTCCACATGTATCATGATAGTCCCATAAGATTAAGATGGAGCTGAAAAATTATATTGCTGAGTAGAGCAACACATTACTCGTGTTTGTGGTGGTACTGTGCTGCTAGTTGTATAAAAGTATAGCAATATAGTTATGTATAGTTCATAATACGTGATCATGATAATAAACAACTATACTGCTGGTTATGTATTTACTGTATAAATTTCTTCTTATTATTTTAGAGTGTACTCTTTTTACTTGTAAAAAAATGTTTGTTGTAAAACCATATGCTACTATGCAGGCAGCAGGCTTGTGTGTCTCATGTATACTGTGTCTCTTGATTGCATCATTTTCTCTTGTGCCCATTTTAATCTCTTGTTGTTTTGTTTGGTGACATGCTATACAGGCTTATACCTTAGGAGCAATAGGCTACTCCATGTAGGCTAGGTGTATAGTGGGCTATTCCATCTAGCTTTGTGTCAGTGTACTCTGGTGTTTACACAATGACAGAATTGCCTAATGACACATTTTCCAGAATGTACCCCAGTCCAAAAGTGGCCCATGCTATACATTTGCCTTTAATCAATGTAGGGGGAAAAGCGGGAGCAAATTTGGCCTTTGAGGGCATGAATAATAAATATCCTTAGGGAGATAGCAGAAGAATTTCTATCAGTATAGAAATAGGCAGTTTTGAAGATGATTAAAGATATATTGTCTTTATTAATCTCGTACATACTGCACATAGAATTTAAAATAAAATTCTTTAGAAAAATCATCTTGGGAAATTACTGCTGTGTAAAGTTGAGTATTCTAGTGCCAAGATACCAGGACATGCCTGAATTACCAATCAGATAACACTTCAGTTTGCATTTAAGGCATATAGAGCATTTTAAAACTTTTATTTAAAGATCTTTGTTTTAGTATCCAAATTGACTTAGTTTCCAAATGTATACATATATATAACAAATTGCCTCAAACTTTCTTAAGCAAACTATTAAACTTAATTGTAGTTGACAAATACTATTCGTTTCCCTTTTCATTTTCTCCAGATATTTCTTTGCTATAAGTGCTAGGAAACCAACATTTAACAATACACTGACTTACCAAGCATCTCCAAATATGTTTAGAAAAATCAGTGATACAATGTGTATTCAACAATCCATATATTGTTTACAAATTAATATTTTTCAAATTTTGTGGATCTTTTAAAAACAGACAATAAAAGCTTATATTATGAAAAGCTCCAGTTATAGCAATAAAAATTATAATTATTGCTCAAGAAGATGACAAATTCACACTGTAAACATTAGAAAAACTGTCTTCAAAAATTCAACTAGAGAATGAAAAGTAGTTTCTCCGGCTTTTCCTTCATCAAAACAATAGTGTTTATTTTTTTCAAAATCGTGGCTTTTTTTTTTTCCCTTTATGCCGGTTGGATGGTGAAAGCATGGCGAACAGTCCCCACTGATTTAGCTGCCAAAGGAGACGCCCTGCTCTGCCTGTGCTCGTTTTGCTCCAGTAAATAAACATCTCATTCAGTTCTTTTAGTCTCAGAGCAAAATCAGTTTCTGTGTGCAATTTTGAATTGTCCAGCAAGGGTGCCTCTGCTGGACATGGTTTACCTGGCTGGGGTGACAGGACACTGCCTGGTGACACCCCCCCCCCCCAACCCGTGTCCCTTTTCTCTTGGAAAGCCTGGCTAGCTGAACAGCTAACCCTGCAGGAAGCCTCGGTCCTCCAAAGTCCCTGGCTGCACTGGTGCCTTCTCCGTGGTTCAGAGCCCCTCTACACTTCGCTGCCCAAACACAGGGAAGGGGAGCGAAAAGAGAGGGCTCGGTGCCTCGTCCTTGGAGATAACTGTAGGTGGACATGAAGTGCTGCGGAGTGGGCAGTGATGTGGTAGGAAGGGAAGAACTGAGTCCGCAGCCAGCGAGGTCTCCTTGCAGAAGGCGGCCTTGGCCTTGCTTCAATGTGGGGATGGACTGGGGTGGGCAAGCTTTTATTGGGCTCTTGGAGTTTTGCAGGGTGACGCGCGTAACTTCAACATGACCGCCCCTCCCAGGCTCTGTCCCATGGTGCTAGGACAGAGCAGATGCCTCCCCAGCTGCCTGGCGAAGGCAAGGGGGCCGAGTCGCTACTCTGGCGGCTACAGGGCGCAGGCCAGGGTCCCTAGCAGCCGCACCCACTCCTGTGAATGTCTCACTTGGCCCAGCCCCACTGGAGGAGGACTCTGATCTCCTCCCGCCCCTGACACTCTGGGCACCACGCACAGAACGCCAGAGGGGAAAGGGCCTTGGCCTCCTTCCCCCGGCAGTTGCCAAGGCAACTGTGCTGTTGGGCAAGGACGCTGGGGAGGCTGGAGCTCAGCGTGGAGCAGCGATCCGTGCTGCGTGGTTGAAGCACCAGCCCAGAGCCAGCGCGAGGCCTGGCAAGGCGGGGGCTTTCTGGTCAGCGCCCCTTTCTCACCTCCACCCACCACTGTTGCCATGGAGACCGCCCGGACAGTCTCACCTGCACTGGCAGCTGTAGCAGTTGCCTAAGTAAGAGAAGCAGCACCAGAGGTCTCCTCCAGGAACTCGAACCCAGCAGCTGACACTGTTGCCTCCTACAAACAGGAAATGCGAGGGCAGATGTCCAAAATTCACTCCAGGTTTCTCCACCATGGCTTGCTTTATTTGGCTTTCCACCTAGATTTCTTTGTCCCTGTGTCTTCCACAATAAGCGGTCTGGAGGAGGAAAAAGTGGCTCCCTTATACTCTGTCTGCCACACACCGCTTCTGTTAACAAACAGCCTATTTAGTTTCACAGAACACTGTCCTGAGCCAACTCTAATTATCAACAGAAAGACAGAGATTTTTCTTTGCTTTTTTTTTTAATTACAGATGATATGTGAAATTCCTAGTTTCCATTCATAGGATATGGATAATATTTATGGGAATGTCTTCTTGGTGAAATTCACTGCCTTTTGACACATGAGTGGAATAATTATGTGTTGGACTCTCTGGGAACATCACAGAGGAAGAAGAAACTGCGAAGCTCCTTGACTGCCCCCCCCCCCATTCTATTTGCCAATCCAGTGCTGAAATCTTTGTTTTCTGGGCTCTGTTACTTCCAAGTTTGAGATCAGCGTTTGGCCTTGCAAAGGGGGGTTATTTTAACATGGGTCTGCTTTTGAACTGGGGTGGGAGAAGGTTTATCCTAGAACACTCACACTTAAATGAAGTTAAGATTTAGTGCATGGAAGCATCTCTACTGACGACAGACATGAATGCACTTAGCAAGAAGGACTCTCCCTGATTAGAACAAGTTGAAGCATCCGTGGTCTTCAATTGCCAGCCATGCCCTGATGGGCTCTGTGAACTGCTTTTGGTCACAGCCTCTTCTCAAATTTCTTGCCTGCTTAATGTGTACATGACACGGCTTTCATTCTCTGAAAGCGCCTTGGTAGCTTTTGCTGCTGATAATCATGAGTTTCCTTACTTAGTTCTGCAATTTTGAATAGACCAACCTTTTCAACTGACTTTAATACTACCCCTTTAGAAAATCCCAACAATGCAGGATAACTATTTCTTTCCTAAAGCTGATGGATGAGATTTTTTTTTTTACACTTTCTGTGTTGGTGGTGTTCAAAGCCAGTAGGAGATTTTGATACAGTCCAAGCCCTAGGGCAGGGGTTGGGAAACTTTTTGGCTGAGAGAGCCATGAACTAGAAAGCCCGGCGGTTATACGAAATGTCCACTGTTCTAGATATTATAAATTGTAATTAAAATGATTTGTGCAAAGGTGTCTGCTAATTCAAACTGAATTACCCAGGGCAGGTGGTGAGGACGCCCCTTTGCTTACTGCCCCATGGGGTTTCTCCCTTCTACTTGCTTAATTGCTTAAGGTAGAGTGCAATGAAGGAAACCACTGGCAGTACATTTCTTAAGAGCAACCGCTAGCTCAATAAATGTGATTTAAATAATAAAATGTTAATTCACATGTCAAAGATCTCTTTGTACACAACATTTCTTGTGTAGATCTTTCCATCATTTTTAATCTTGCCTTGCAGAGGACCATCAATTATTTTAATTTTACGTCCCTTCTTTCACGAACTCTTGAACAGGCAACATAAAGTAGACCATGTCCAAATGCAGGCTCAGGTAAAAAAATGCCAACACGCTTAAGCGTTTGGCCCTGAGACTTATTGATGGTCATAGCAAAGGCAAGTTTTACAGGAAATTATCTCTGTCTCATTTGAAACGGCAACCCTGTTTGAGATGGAGCCAAATCAATTCTTGGAATGACATGTATTTCACCTTTAGAGGAGCCAGTCAAAGACTTAGCTATTATGACATTATTTTTCAATTGGAGAACCTCTAGTCTTGTACCATTGCAAAGACCCCTTCTGGTGTTAAGATTTCTTAACAGCATAATAATTGCTCCAATCTTTAACCTCAATTTGTGAGGGGGCATGCCAGAAGGCAGGACTATTTGAATGCCGTGGCAACTTCACCCCATTGGCTAGTACAGTTACGCAAGCAACCAATAAGCTATCAGCGACAAACAGACACTTAAGCCGCATATAATAAAGATGTAATTCTGTGAGAGCCATACAGCGACCCGTGTACATTACACATTATTTAATAAAAATTTGGTGTTGTCCCGGAGGACAACTGTTGGCTCCAGACACCCGCAACCATGAACATGAGTGGTAGGAAATGAATGGGTTGTAATACATGAGAATGTTTTATATTTTTAATGTTACTATTATTTTTATTAAAGATTTGTCTGCGAGCTAGATGCAGCCATCAAAAGAGCCACATCTGGCTCACGAGCCATAGGTTCCCGAACCCTGCCCTAGGGGAAGCTATGAATTTAAAACACGTTTGTTTTCAGTGTCCTAGTGCTTGGTCGCACCCTCTCCCAGAGGCTTTCTAAACTCGGAATCTGAGCTTCCCTTTTATTTGTCATCCTACTTCTAACAATTCGACCCTCTTGATCTAACCTTTCATTTTCCTTGAAAATCTCCCTGCCTTCTCCTGAAGTTTCTCTGATCTCTTCAAAAACTCTCAATCTTCTGCTTTTTCCTTTTTTTTTTTTAATATTGCATATTGCTTTTCTGTTTTATCCATTCTGTATGAATTCCTGGACATTCTCGTTCACATCCATAGCTTTATCTGCCCTGTTATTCTTTTGTCTTCCTAATCTGTGTTACCTTGTTATCTCTGTTCAGTTATCCGTGAACTCTAGACCCCTATTTCTGGCTACTTCATGGACATTTCTACTTGTCTTTCCTGTAGGCATTCTCTCTGTTTCTCTCCAAACTTGCTTTCCATACTATGTTCCACATCTCAGCTAAGGACCTTACTATCCCCATGGATAGCCAAGATACATTTTACATTAGTCAGATTTCTTATTGTTGTCTAGCATGTGCCGGGCAAACACTGTCTTAAAGCTTAATTGTAGTGTGAAAGACATATTAAGACAGTTATAACTCAGTAATAAAATGATAACTTTTTAGAAAGTCTACTACAGAAGTAACCAGAGTGCTATATGATGAAGAAAAGTTTAATGTGTCAAGTTGAGATGAATGATGGAAAGAAGCCAAAGACTGATGTTGCTGGAGAAAAGAACAGGTCAGGCAGAGAGGACAGCAGTCACATAACTAACTCCTGTGATGGAGGAGAGCTTGTAGTATTCAAGGAATTGACTGACATAGACGGCAGAGTGCATGGTGAGAGGGGGCCAGTGGGTTGCAATGAGGGTAGAAAAAGAAACAGGATAGATTTTTCAGGACTTGTGGCTCCTAATGAAGAGTATGGATTTTATCGGTAAGTGCAATAGGAAGCCACCGCATATTTTAAGGAAGAATGGCATGATCTGTTTTATAAATTAATAAGATCGATCTGGTTGTGGGGTGGAGAATGAATGGGGGGTGTTACAGTTTGGAGATGGAGTGAAGATGAAAGACTATAGAAGTGTTAGTGATTAGAAGATTCGTGATCATGGGGGTGAGGAAGTAGAGAGGGAGAGAAGTGAAAAAACATGAGGTATTTTCAGTGGTCTTGGTCACTCATATTGGGTCTCTCAGTCTCAGTTCTGTCCTTAAAATGAGCCATGCTATATGAAGCTTTTCACATCCATGTCCTTACTAATAAATCCTGAGTGTTATGATTCTTTTTATTTTATGACTTTAACTCTCAGTGATAGTTGCATGAGAGCTGACAAGGAGAGTGTAGAGAATGATAGATAAACTGACCCTACAGTGAAGCTGCCTTGGCTCATATCCAAGCTCATATCCAAGCTCCATGACTAACTAGCGGTGTCATTTGGGGGCAGTTGCTTAACCTTTCTGCTATAGAATAGCAATCATAGCAATAATACTTATTTTGAGGACTTTATAGGGATTTAATAATACATATAATACACAGTGCATGTAAGTGCTCAGTAAATGTTAGATGATGATGTTGGTGCTGATAATTATGATGGGTTGCAAGAGCTCACTCTGATAAGATCTTATGTTACTACTTGGGGGAAGTTTTACAGCCTTTACTTCTTCCTTATTTTTTTGTTTTTGTTTTTGTTTGTGTTTGTATTTGTGTTTTAATTTAAGTGAGAGGCAGGGAAGCAGACAGACAACTCCCACATGCTCCCCAACCAAGATCCACCTGGCAAGCCCCCTACCAGGCTCTGCCCATCTGGGGCTGCTGCTCTGTTGCTTAGCAACTGGGCTATTTTAGGCCTGAGGCAAGGCCATGGAGCCCAACTTGCTCAAACCATTTGAGTCCTGGCTGCAGGAGAGGGGGGAGGGGGGGGAGAGAGAGAGATAGAGAGAGAGAGAGAGAGAGAGAGAGAGAGAGATAAAGATAACGAGAGAGGGAAAGAAAGGGGGATGGGTGGAGAAGCAGATGGTAGCAACTGTGTACCCTGACTGTGAATCAAACCTAGGACTTCCACATGCCAGACTGACGCTCTACCACTGGGTAGCCTTTATGTCTAATTTATAAATAAAGCTAAGAACCAGAAGTGGGAGAGCATTATGGCTAACTTTGAGGGGAGGAGGAAATTGCAAAGATTTTGACAAACAGGAATTTTTGGGTTGCTAGTCCTCAAATATCCCTTCTTGGGAAAATTCTCTTTGAGAAAAGAATGTCCTGTTCCTTGCTGATTTTTAAAAACTTACTTTCTTTAAACCCTACATTTTGTCACTTCCGTTTTCCTTTTTTGAGTGCTCTGAGAGAAAAAGAAATATGTGAATCATGGCAAGAATGATAGAATGCCTTTTACTTTGGGAAAATTGGGCCTTGCTGCTACTCAGTGGTCCTTTTTGTCTTGCTGATTTTATAGTACATACTCCTCAGTGATTCCAAGCTCACATATTGGTAGGTTTTGATCTCTCAATATTGACTACCTGTTTTATCAAATAATTATTGTCCATTATAAATGTTAAGCTTATTTGTCCAGTTGTTTTCTCTTGTGTCTTTGTGCACATCCTGTTTCTGTCAGATCTGACTGGGACATGAGGCAGAGGCTTCCACTTATCCTTCACATTTATTGTTTTGTTCCTTATAGAAATAGAATGTTCTGAATGTCAGCTGGACACTTGACCACATTGGACCAATTTACCAACTACATTTTCTAGCTTTCCTCGCCTCTAGATGTGGTCCTGTAGTTAAATTTGGACCAAAGCTGCAGAAGTCGATGTGATGAATGCAAGCTATTTCCTGTACATTCTTTTTTCACCTTCACTTCTGGCTGGGAAAGAGTGAAGTCTGGGGAACTCTTGGCAGGCACGTGTCTGATGGCAGAGCTGTCATGCTGCTCCAGCCCGCTGGACTGTTAGATGAGAGCAAAAAACATTTCTATCTCTTTAGGCAACAATATCTTAAGGTTGCTTTATTATGATATAGTTTCTTAATACAGTGTTTTATAAATATTATGATTCATATGTGCCTCTCTCCATTTACTGAGGCTAATCTTTCTGGATTTCTAGGTTCCAGATTTTTAGGTTCCTCCTAAAATGATCTCCAGGCTGTGCCATAGTCAATTCTCTATCTCTTGCAGTGCTTTCTATTTTCTAAATATGTGACAATGGGGAATGTATTGATTTATCTGAGCCTCAGCGTTCTTACCTGTGAAATGGGAATAATAGGTAATTATTATGGACATTAAAATATATAATAAATTAGCACAGTCTGGAGTACACACTAAGCACTCAACAGATATAAGCTTATTTTCTGATACTGGTTGTTGTGTGTTTTTTTTTTTTCTCTGAAGTGAGAAGTGGGAGACAGAGACAGACTCCCACATGTGCCTGATCAGGATCCACCCAGCATGCCCACCAGGGGGCGATGCTCTGCCCATCTGGGGTGTTGCTCTGTTGCAACCGGAGCCATTCTAGCACCTGAGGTAGATGCCACGGAGCCATATTCAGCACCCAGGCCAACTTTGCTCCAATGGATCCCTGGCTGTAGGAGGGAAAGAGAGAAGTAGAGAGAAAGGAGAGGGGGAAGGGTAGAGAAGCTTCTCCTGTGTGCCCTGGCTGGGAATTGAATCCAGGACTTTCACATGCTGGGCCAACGCTCTACCACTGAGCCAACTGGCCAGGGCCAGATATTAGTTTTAATGTACATTCATAAATTAAGCAAAGGCCTAACACATAAGATCAATGTATGTTGGAGGATGATATCCAAGTTCAAGGTATTTAAAAGTCTAGCTTATTTTGTTTTATGGCTCCAGGTTTCTAAAAATTTTTGATTATTTTATAAATATTGGAAATAGTGCATTAGCATAAATATACTATATGACTAATCAACTCTTCTGTTATATTTATTAAAAAAATAAGTGCGTGGGTACACCAAAATATGAACACACTGTTCACAGTAGCATTGTTTCTAATAGACAAATGGAAGCTACTCAGTGGTTTCCCAGGTATAAGAGCAAAATCAACTCTTAATTTTAGCATATTTCTTTTAATAGTCTCATGCTTCTCTTTCCTCTGATATATTGGGGGTAATAATTCCTGACTGTAGACTCCTTAAAAATATGATTTTTCTATTAAAAAGTGGCTTTAGCAAAAATTTCTAAAAAAATGTCTAACATATAACACATAAATTATACTTCTGATTTTAGTAGTTTCTTTCTAGAATTATCTAGCAATATTCTTAAAGCTAAAGTAATGCCTTTAAGCTCCTTTACTAAGGGTGGTAAATTCTTTTGGTTTTTCTCTCTCTAAAAATTCTCTCATTCTGGAATGATAACTTACTTGATTAAACAATTCTATGTTAATATGTATTTGCGTTTAGAGCCATGAAGCTATTCTACTATTTTCTGACTTTGTGATTGTTGGGAAGTTTGCAGTCAGATAAACAGCTGGTCCTTAGGAATGATCTGTCTTATCTTTCTGGCTGCTTGGTAACATGGTCAGTTTGTGGTTGTCTGTAATTTTACTATGATGTTTTCAAGAATGGGTTTTTAAAAACAAACCTATCCCTGGCCGGTGGGTTCAGTGGTAGAATGTCAGTCCAGTGTGTGGATGTCCTGGGTTTGATTCCCATTCAGGGCACAAAGGCAAAGCAACCATCTACATCTTCGCCCCTCCACCTCCCCTTTTTCTTCTCTCTTCTCCTTCCACAGCCATGGCTTGGTTAGAGCAAGTTGGCCCTGGATGCTGAGGATGGCTCTATGGCCTGCCTCAGGCATTCCAGCTTGGTTGCTGAGCAATGGAACAACGCCCCAGATGGGTAGAGCATCTCCCTATAGGAGACTTGCCAGGTGGATCCTAGTCAGGACTCATGTGGGCGTCTCTCTGCTTCCCTGCCCCTCACTTAATAAAAAACAAACAAACAAAAACCCTTATGTTTCTATTCATCTTATATTTTAAATCTGAGGACTAACAGTTCTATCAGTTTTCCTCCATTGTTTCCTGAATGGTGAGACATTTTTTTTTAAACAGAGACTCATAAAAGTATGACAAGTCACCTGGTCATTTCTATTTACAAAATGGGCAGTTTTTTTCCTACTCATATTTTACTGCATGCATTGATCTTTTTTTTGAGGGTCCTATTTTTTTTTTAATTAAATAGGATTTATATTTCTAGTACCATCACCAGTTTACCTATATGTGAAACCTCCTTCTGTACAACAATGTAAACTTCACACAAACCATTTTTAATTCTGCATTAGAGCAGAATTTTCCATTTTCTTTAATTACAGCATCATTTTGGGCTGTGATTATTGAACATGTAGGTAAGCCAACAATAACAGTACAGTTTAGTTTCATGGTGGTTTTCTTAACATAAAGTTCATTTTAAGTGTCTTTGCAAAGTATTTCACATTAAACATAACTTTCAAAGTGACTTTCTTTAGAACCTCTTGTTCAGATATTTTTCCATTCTCTTGTCTTTGTACATTAGGCATGTGTGTTGTTTGATAAGGATACAAACTAAGAGACTAGCTTGTTTTGTCTTTTTTTTTAATCCTCTGCTGTAGAAAGAAAATGTCCTTCATGGGATGTGAAAGCCTTTACTGCACACACAAAATTTATGGCAAATCCAGGTCCAGATGTCTGAGCAGTCCACCCCTAAACAGAGACAAGGCGTTGCCAGTAAGTTACCTTGGCAAAAAGAAAGAAAAAGTAGGGCTGAGGAAGGTAGAAATGCCATTTAATGAAAACACAAATGCACTATCCAGAGTCCATATTTATAAACAAATAGAAAGTATAAACATTATCATATTTGGAACCAAGTCAAACCATCAGGAGAATTTAAATAGAGGATCCTGTTTTTATGTAGAGGTTTCTGTTTCAAGTCTTATGGCCCATTAATTACATGACCCTAGAAATTTGCCTTACTTTGAGAGCATTACTTTTTAAACTATTAGTCTTTTCTAATTATATTATGATAACTTTTTTTCTTATTCAGTGAGAGGAGGGGAGGCAGAGAGGCAGAGTCCTGCATGTGCCCTGACCGTCATCCACCCAGCAAGCCCACTAGGGGGCAGTGCTCTACCCACCTGGGGAGTTGCTCTGTTGCACAGCAACCAAGCTCTTCTTAGCACCTGGGATGAAGGCTATGGAGCCATCCACAGCACCTGGGCCAGTTTGCTCCAATCAAGCTAGGACTGCAAGAGGGGAAGACAGACAGAGAGAGAGAGAGAGAGAGAGAGAGAGAGAAGCGAGAGGAGGAGGGATGGAGAGGCAGATGGGTGCTTCTCCTGTATGCCCTGACTGGGAATCAAACCTGGACATCCACAGGCCTGGCCGGTGCTGTACCACTGAGCCGACTGTCCAGGGCCAAAATTTTTCTTTTTACCAAGTAAAAAGATATGCAATCAATTTTGTATTTATATTTTAACTTTCTGTGAATTTTATATTGATTTTTTAAAATTGACTAAGATTATTTTGTGAAGTGCTGTGAGATGGTTTTGGTCCACTTGAATAACTTTCCACTGTGGTCACACAGGAAAATAAGGCTTTCACTCTCAATAAGAGTATGTGGCCTTTTACTTTTTCCCCCTTTAAATAGACTTTATTTTTTTAGATCAATTTTAGGTTAATGAAAATTTTGAGCAAAAACTACAGGGACTTCTCATGTACCTCCTGCCTTCACACATGTATAGTCTCCCCTTAATCAACACCCCCCCCCCCAGAAGGGTACATTTGCTACAGTTGATGAACCTAAATTGACACATCATCATCATCATCATCCACAGTCCATATTTCATTAGGATTCACTCTTGGTTTACATTATATGGACTTTAATTATCTGTAATAACACATATCCACCATTGCAATATCCTGAAGGAAAGTTTCCCTTGCTTATTCACTCTTTCCTGCCTCCTAACTCCTGGCAACCACTGGTCCTTTTACTGTCTCCATAGTTTTTCCTTTTCAGAATGTTATATAGTTAGAATCATACAGTATGTAGCCCTTTCAGATTGGCCTATTTTACTTAGTCATATACATTTAAGTTTCCTCCATGTCTCTTCATGGCATGATAGCTCATTGATTTAACAGTGGGTGTACCACAATTTATTATCTATTCACCTACCAAGGATATTTTAGTTGCTTCCTAAGTTTTAGCAATTATAGATAAAGCTGCAATCAACATCTTTGTGCAGGTTTTTGGACATAAATTTTCAGTTTCTTTGGGTGAATACCAAGAAACACAATTCCTGCATCATATAGTAAGAATATGTTTAATTTTGCCAGAAACTGCTCAACTGTCTTCCAAAGTGCCTATGTCATTTTGTGTTCTCACCAGCAATGAAGGGCAGCTCCTGTTGATCCACATCCTTGCCAGCATTTGGTATTATCAGTGCTCTGGATACTAGCCATTCTAATAAGTATGTGGTGGTATTTCACTGTTTTAATTTATATTTTTCTATGATATATTATACGGAACATCTTTTCACATGCTTGATTTCCATTTGTGTACCTTCCTCAAAGAGGTATTTTTTTCAGATCTTCTGCCCATTTGTTAATCAGGTTTTTGTTTTCTTATTGGATTTTAAGACTTCTTGTATATTTTGGTATGACAATCTTTTATCAGATATGTCTTTTGCAAATATTTTCACCCTATCTGTGACTTATTTTTTCAATTGCTTGACAATATCTTTCACAGAGCAGAATATTTATAATGAAATCCAGCCTCTGTTGTTGTTTTTTATCCATACTACCCTTGGTGTTGTACAAAAAAAAAATTATTGTCATGCCCAAGGTCATCTAGATTTTTTTAAATACATTCTAGGAATTTTTATAGTTTGGAGTTTTACATTTCAGGCTATGATCCATTTTGAATTTTTATGAAAAATTGTAAGTTTTGTGTCTAGATTCTTTCTTTTTATGTGTGTGTAAGTAGATGCCCAGTTACCCTAGTACCATTTGTTCAAAAGACACTGTATTGCCTTTGTTTCATTGTTAAATATCAGTTGACTATATTTATATGGGTCTATTTATGTACTTTATATTCTGTTGCATTTATCTATTCTTTTTCTAATATGGCACTATGTTGATTATGGTAGCTTTATAGTAAGTGTTAAAGTTGGATAGTGTAAGTCCTTTTACTTTGTTCTTCTTTTTTAATATTGTGTTTGATTTTCTGGGTGCTCTGTACTTTTTTGCCACATCCTTTTAGGGAACTATCCCCTGTACTTTCTCTTTTTATGTAAAAGGCTTAATCAGATATTTGAAGGACAAACATTATCTAAATAAAGTAACGACTAACCTTTATTGAGTGCTTACTAAATTCCTTGCAAAGTTCAAGTAATCCTCAAATCAAGCCTAAAAAATAAGTGTTATAATTATCTTCATATTTCTCATGAGAAAACTAAGGCCTGAAGAGATGTAAGAGAAATGCCCGAAAAAACTTAGGAAGTAAATGGTGGAATGTGGTCATTTACTTAAAAAAGAGGCATTATGTGGTATTACTTCACAATACCTATAAGGGTGAGCCAACAGCTTGGAAAAGAGTTTGTACAAATTATCCAGATTAGTGACGTCAGAGAAATGGCACCGTGAGGGGTGCTCTTGATATCTCCCCTTGAAATTTTAACAAAATCAACAACAAAGACAGAGAAAAAAAATCTCAGGAGCACCTGAAATATACGCACACCAGACAAAGGTAAGAATTGGCTATAAGGTGGCTGAATATACAGTGTGTCCGTAATGTCACGGTACACTTTTGACTGGTCACAGGAAAGCAACAAAAGATGATAGAAATGTGAAATCTGCACCGAATAAAAGGAAAAGCCTCCCAGTTTCTGTAGGATGATGTGGCAGCACATGTGCATGCGCAGATGATGATGTAACACCGTGTATACAGCGGAGCAGCCCACAGCCATGCCAGTCGAGATGGGGACGGTACAGAGGAAAGTTCAGTGTGTTCTGTGGCTCGCTAAATTCAAATCTGACCAAAGTGCATCGTGAATATCAGCACGTTTATAACGAAGCGCCACCACATAGGAATAACATTACTCGGTGGGATAAGCAGTTGAAAGAAAGCGGCAGTTTGGTGGAGAAACCCCGTTGTGGTAGGTCATCAGTCAGTGACGAGTCTGTAGAGGCTATACGGGATAGCTACCTAAGGAGCCCTCAAAAATCTGTGCGTGAGCCCACATTGAACTGCACTGAATAGGTATGAAACTAGGAGAGTTTTCCTTTTATTTGGTGCAAATTTCACATTTCTATCGTCTTTTGTTGCTTTCCTGTGACTGGTCAAAAGTGCACCATGACTTTACGGACACACTGTATAATCCACTGTATAAGCCTGAGATCATGGACTCAGGGTGAGCATAGGCAGCAGGCTCTGACAAAGGTTGCCAGTGTGGGGTGCCCGTGGTAGCCGGCACCAGCGCTAGCAGCTTTGTGCACTTCTGGCTCCATGATTGCGGGCAGTATACGAGTTGCTCCACCTGGCACCTCTGGTGTGGGTGAGCATGCTTGCGGGCTGGAGGGCTTAGCCCGAGATTATCAGTGGTGAACATCTGCATGGGCTGTAGCCAGCGATTTTGTGTAGTCCCAGCTCCATTACCAACAGCATGGGAAGTGCACAAGGGCCAGGATCCTTAGGCCTGGACCTGTCCAGGTGGGGCGCCTCTGCAGGGCCAAAAGAGGTTTCGAAGTGCATTCCTGCACTCCCAGCTCTGACTGAGATCACAGATGCTGTGAGCCTAAGTGGGCAGGAGCAGACCTCTGTGTACACTGCTGACGTCATGGGGGCTGGGTGCACACATGGCTTGCAGTGGGCTACCAAATATTTCACAAGGGAGATGACTGTGGAGATTAGACCCACAGAGCCTGAGACGTACTAGACATGTCTAGGAGCTGTTAGAAAGGCTCTTGATCTGCAACTGGCTCCCAGCCCAGCCTGCTCTCACTGGTGGCTCTGGTTGGCACAGCCTTACCCAGAACTGTGCTTTGAATGGTACTAAAGAAAGGATCTGGCTGCTATTAGCGCCTCTTGCTCTGCAAGCAGTAACTGGGGCAAACCTCACGCTAAGTCCCCAGGCTGCTAGCTCAGGTGGGAGAGACGTGGGGAGAGGCACCTGAAAAACTAACTGAGACTCCTATTGTCAGAGACTCCAAGCCCTAACAAGCCCCGCCTATGTCATTGCCATAGTGACATAACAGCAAACCTCTGCTCAAAAGTCCCACAGGAACAAAACCTGTAATACAGCACCACTTGCTGAAAAAAAAAAAAGCTACCACTCAAAACCAGGAAAAAAATTACATTTTTAAAATCAGGTGTCCCCAAACTACGGCCCGCGGTCCGCATGCGTCCACCCTGAGGCCATTTATCTGGCCCCCGCCACACTTCTGGAAGGGGCACCTCTTTCATTGGTGGTCAGTGAGAGGAGCACTGTATGTAGCAGCCCTCCAATGGTCTGAGGGACAGTGAACTGGCCCCCTGTGTAAAAAGTTTGGGGAACCCTGTTTTAAATGATTTCACCCGCTTTTTTTTTATTTACAGAGACAGAGAGAGTCAGAGAGAGGGATAGACAGGGACAGACAGACAAGAATGGAGAAATGAGAAGCATCAATCATTAGTTTTTCGTTGCACATTGCAATACCTTAATTGTTCATTGATTGCTTTCTCATACGTGCCTTGACTGTGGGCCTTCAGCAGACCGAGTAACCCCTTGCTGGAGCCAGCGACATTGGGCTCAAGCTGGTGAGCTTTTGCTGAAACCAGATGAGCCCTCGCTCAAACTGTCTGCCTTGGGGTCTCAAACTTGGGTCTTCCGCATCCCAGTCTGATACTCTATCCATTGTGCCACCACCTGGTCAGAAAAAATTACATTTTTTATAACTTTTTTCTTGCCATTTTGGTCATTTTATCTTCTTTTCTTTTTAAACTTCATTATCCATAGTTGTTAATTTTTTTATTCTTTTTTTAATGAGGATTTCATTTCAAAAACCTTTACTTTTTTTCTCCTTTTTTCTTTTTCTCTGTTTCCATCTTCATTTATCAACAAATTATTTTATTTTGGATTCATATTTTTCTTTGTGGCATTTTGCATGTTTTTTACTTCATTTTTATCTCTTTTGTCATTTTTGCTCAGTTCCTGCTTCATGTTCTCTGTAGTTTTTGTTCCCTTTATCATTATACAATAGAATTTCATTTTTTCACTGTATCTTTTCAATTTTTATTTTATTTTTTAAATTATCTCTAATTAGTGTTATTAACAATACCACTCTCAAATGCCATTAAGGAGAAAGAAGTAAAATATCATGGATATAAAACAGAGGTGTAGCTCAGATAGATGATGAAAAATCTCTAGAAAAAAATTGAATTGCATGGAAACTTTGGAGTTAAGTGACAGAGAGTTAAAAATTAAAGTCCTAAAAATACTCAAGGAAATACAGGAAAGCACAGAAAGGCAATTTAGAGTTCAAAACACAATTCAATGAACAAAAAAATACTTCACCAAGGAAACTGAAACTATAAAAAGGAACCATACACAGATGAAAGACTTAATAAATGAACTGAAAAATAAAGTAACAAGCTTAGTTAATAGAACAGGCCAAATAGAGGAGAGAATTAGTGACATAGAAGACAGGCAACTAGAGACACTACAGAGAGAAGAGGAGAGAGACTCATGAATTAGAAAAAATGAGAAAGCCCTATAGGAATTGTCTGAGTCCATCACAAAGAGCAACATAAGAATAATGGGTATATCAGAAAGAGAAGGGAGAGAAAATGGAATGGAAAACATATTCAAACAAATACTCGATGAGAACTTCTCAAGCCTGTGGAAAGAATTAGAGCCTTGAATTCAAGAAGCAAACAGAACACCGAGTTACCTTAACCCAAACAGACCTACTCCAAGGCACATCTTAATGAAATGATCACAAACCAATGAGAAATAAAAAATCCTCAAGGCAGCCAGGGAAAAGAAGAATACGACATATAAAAGAAGGCCCATTAGACTATCATCAGATTTCTCAGCAGAAACTCTACAAGCTAGAAGAGAGTGGATCCCAATATTTAAAGTACTGAAAGAGAGGAACTTTCAGCCAAGAATACTATTTCCACTGAATTATCCTTCAAATATGAAGGGGAAATAAAAAGATTCACATATAGAAAAGATGAGGGAATTTATCACCAGAAAACCCCCACATCAGGAAATACTAAAGGTGGTTATATGACCAGATACAAAGAACAAAACAAAAGAAAATTAAAAGTAAAAGCTCCAACAGGATCACAATAAAAACAAGATTAATCTGCCACAACAAAAACAAAAAGGGGAAAGGACAAAGATTAACAGTAGCAAAGGAGGATGGAGTGCAGAAGCATTCATGAAATAATGTACTACAATGAATATGATATATATTCTTTTTATTACTTAATGGTAACCACCCCTGAAAAAACCATTACAGAAATACATGGCTTTAAAAAAAGAAGAAACAAAGGAAAGAAGTATGGAATACAACCAAACAAAAACAAATGATAGAAAAACAAAAGAGGAGAACCAAACAAGATACAGAGCTATCAGAAAGCAATGTATAAAATGGCAATAGGAAACCCTCAAGTGTCAATAATTACACTAAATGTAAATGGATTGAACTCACCAATAAAAAGACACAGAGTAGCAGAGTGGAGATCAAGAAAGAAAATCCAACTGTATGCTGCCTTCAAGAAACACATCTAAGCTACAAGGATAAAAACAAATTCAAGGTGAAAGGTTGGAAAATGATTCTCCAAACAAATAACATCCAAAGAAAAACAGATGTAGCCATACTCATATGTAACAATGCTGATTACAAGACAGTAAAGGTAATCAGAGACAAAGATGGTCATTTCAAAATGATAAAGGGGACATTGAATCAAGAAGGTATAACATTTCATAATATATATGCACCAGACAAAGGTGCATCAAAGTATATAAGACATCTACTAACTGATCTAAAAATAAAAAGTGACAAAAATACAATTGTACTTGGAGACCTCAATACACCGCTGGCAGCTCTAGATCGTTCATCCAAACAGAAAATCAATAAAGAAATGTTGGCCTTAAATGGAACACTAAAACAATTGGATATGATAGACATCTACAGGACATTTCGTCCCAGAACACCAGAGTATATATTATTCTTCAGTGTACATGGAACATTCTCAAGAATTGACCATATGTTGGTCCACAGAACTAACATCAACAAAGCCTAAAGATTGATATTATACCAATCATATTCTTTGACCATAAAGCTTTGAAACTAGAATTCAACTGCAAAAAAGGAATAAATAAACCTACAAAAATGTGGAAATTAAACAACATACTTCTAAAACATAAGTGGGTCAAAGAAGAAATAAAAGCAGAGATCAAAAGATATATACAGACAAATGAAAATGATAATACGACATATCAGAATCTCTGGGATGCAGCAAAAGCAGTAATAATAGGGAAGTTCCTATCACTACAGGCTTATATGAACAAACAAGAGATCTCAAGTAAACATTACATCTTAAGGAACTAGAAAAAGAAGAACAAAGGCAACCCAAAACCAGCAGAAGAAAGGAAATAATAAAAATCATAACAGAAATAAATGAAATAGAGAACAGAAAAAATATAGAAAAAAATCAATAAAACAAGGTGCTGGTCTTTGAAAAGATCAACAAAATTGACAAATGCTTGGCAAGACTCACTAAGGAAAAAAGACAAATGAATCATATAAACAAAATCCAAAATGAAAGAGGAGAAATCACCACAGATATCATAGATATACAAAGAATTATAATAGAATACTATGAAAAACTATATGCCACCAAATTTAACAATCTAGTAGAAATGGATAAATTCCTAGAATAATACAGTCTTACTAGACTGAGTCAAGAAGAAGTAAATAACCTAAACAAACCCATAAGCAGGGAGGAAATAGAACTATCAAAAACCTTCCAAAAAATAAAAGTCCAGGGTCAGACAGCTATACAAGTGAATTCTATCAAACATTCAAAGAAGATTTGGTTCCTATTCTTCTTAAAGTCTTCCAAAAATTGAAGAAGAAGCAATACTTCCAAATACATTTTATGAGGCCAACATAATCCTCATACCAAAACCTGGCAAGGACAACATAAAAAAAGAAAACTACAGACCAATATCTCGAATACAGATGCTAAAATACTAAATAAAATACTAAAAAATCAAATACAACACATTAAAAAAATAATTCATCATGATCAAGTGGGATTCATTCCATAATCACAAAGATGGTTCAACATACAGAAAAGAGTTAACATAATATACCATATCAACAAAACAAAGAACAAAAACCATATGATCCTATCAATATATGCAGAAAAGGCATTTGATAAAATACATCATTTTATGTTTAAAACACTCAACAAAATGAGTATAGAAGGAAAATATCTCAACATAATAAAAGCCATTTATGATAAACCATCAGCTAACGTCATATTAAATGGCAAAAAACTGAAGACTTTTCCTCTAAAATCAGGAACAAGACAAGGTTGCCCACTCTCTCCACTCTTATTCAATGTAGTGCTGAATGTTTTAGCCAGGGCAATCAGACAAGAGAAAGAAAAAGTCATTCATATTGGGAAATAAGAAGTAAAGTTTTCACTTTTTGCAAATGATATGATCCTGTACATCAAAAACTCCGAAGACTCCACAAAAAGACTATTAGAAACAATAAACCAATACAATAAGGTCACAGGATACAAAATTAATATACAGAAGTCTGTTGCCTTCCTATATGCCAACAATGAAACATCAGAAAATGAACTAAAAAAAAAAATCCCTTTTAAGGTTGCAACAACAACAACAAAAAAGAATATCTAGGAGTAAACATAACAAAGAATGTAAAGGATCTATATAATAAAAACTACAAAGCATTGTTAAAAGAAATTAAAAAATATACAATGAAATGGAAAAATATTCCTTGTTCTTGGATAAGAAGAATATAGTCAAAATAACCATATTAACCAAAGCAATATACAAATTTAATGCAATTGACATAACAATTCCAATGCTATTTTTCAAAGAAATGGAACAAAAAATCATCAAGTTTATATGGAACTATAAAAACTCCCAAATAGCCAAAGTAATCCTAAGGAAAAAAAATGATGGTGGGGGATTATAATACCTGAGCTCAAATGATATTATAGAGCCACGATAATCAAAACAGCATAGTATTGGCAGAAAAAAAGACACTCAGACCAATGGAACAGAATAGAGAGCCCAGAAATAAAACCACATATATATGGTCAAATCATTTTTGATAAAGGAGCCAAAAACACACAATGGAGAAAGGAAAGCCTCTTCATAAATGGTGCTGGGGAAACTGGAGGGCCACGTGCAAAAGAATGAAACTTGACTACAGTTTGTCCCCTTGTACCAAAATTAATTCAAAATGGATCAAAGACCTAATATAAGACCTGAAACAATAAAGTACATAGAAGAAAACATAAGTACTAACCTCATGGACCTTGGTCATAAAGAGCATTTTATGAATTTGACTCCAAAGGCAAGGGAAGTGAAGGCAAAGATAAATGAATGGAACTTCGTCAGACTACAAAGCTTTTGCACAGCAAGAGAAACTGACAACAAAACAAACAGCCAACTAAATGGGAGATGATATTTTTCAAACAACAGCTCAGATAAGGGCCTAATATCCAAAATATACAAAGAACTCACAAAACTCAACAACAAACAAACAAACAATCCAATAAAAATGGGAAGAGGATATAAACAGACACTTCTCCCAGGAAGAAATACAAATGGCCAAAAGATATATGAAAAGATGCTCATCTTCACTAGCTATTAGAGAAATGCAAATAAAAACTACAATGAGATACCACCTCATATCTTTAGATTAGCTATTATCAACAAGACAGGTAACAAGTGTTGGAGAGGCTGTGGAGAAATAGGAACTCTCATTCACTGTTGGTGGGAATGTAAAGTAGTACAACCATTATGGAAGAAAGTACGGTGGTTCCTCAAAAAAAACTAATAGAACTCCCATATGACCCAGCAATTGCTCTACTGGTATATACCCCCAAAACTCAAAAGCATTGGTATGTAAATACCCCATGTTTATCGCAGCATTGTTCACAGTGGCCAAGACATGGAAACAACCAAAATGCCCTTCAATAGAAGATTGGATAAGAAGAAGTGGTACATATATACTATGGAGTACTACTCAGCCATAGGAAATGATGACATCAGATCATTTACGACAATAGGGATGGACCTTGATAACATTATATTGAGTGAAATAAGTAAATCAGAAAAAACTGAGAACTGTATGTTTCCATACATACATGGTGGTTACCAGGTGGAGGGGAACGGAGGAGTGGGAGAGGTTGGGGAGGGGAAGGGCATAAAGAAAACCAAATAAAAGGTGATGGAGGACGATTTGACTTTGGGTGATGGATATACAACATAATCAAATGTCAAAATGATCTGGAGATGGTTTCTCTGAATCTATGTACTCTAATTGATCAATGTCACCCTGTTAAAATTGTCTAAATAAAATTTTAAAAATTATCCAGATTATGGAGATGCAAATTATTTTCTAATTAAACATTTACTGATCTAGTATTGTATACCAAGGAATACTCTAGGTATTAAAATTTCACAATAATTATCCCTAAGCATTTTCTCTTGGTGAGCTTGTTGTGCAGAGTAAGGATCTTATAGTGAAGAGATAATTTAAAATACAACATAGTAGTTTTTTTTTTAAACAATAGTGCCAAACTGAAATCAACCTAGATGCCCATTAATAAGAAAATGGACAAATTGTGGCTTAGCCATGCAATGGGATATTATTCAAAATAAAAAGAATGTAACAGTAATGCACACAAAAATATGAATAAATCCATAAATTTTAAAGCTAATTTAAGAAGTGAGAAACAAAGAAGTACATAAGTATAAGTTACATACTCTAGAATCCCACTATATAAATGTGTGAAATATGCCAATTCTAACCTGGTAGTTGAAATCATCAGTCATTGCTTTGAAGTATGACTGTGAAGGATTATGGAAGAATTATACAGGGTAATGGAAATGTTTGTTGTTTGATCCTTTTACTTAAACTGACTGAACAGTATACTTAATGTCTGAGTGTTCTGTTATATATAAATTACTAAAAATAAACAAATGAAAAATCCAAACTAGCATACTAAATGCTAAAATCAGAAGGGAGCCATGGGAGGTAGAAGCACAGGGAAATAAGTAACTGAGCTTTAGCACTCAGGGAAAGCTTCATGGAAGACTGCACTGGTCAGAGGGGTTTTACCGGGTGAACATGAATTTGCCAGTTGAAAGATATTATAGGGAAAAAGAGAACATTCATTTATTAATTTTTAAATTCATCTGCTCAAAATTATATTTCATTTATATTCTTCTTGGTACAATTTTAGGTCCTTATGATGTAGCAGTGACCACCACAAATGCAGTTTTTGCCTGCAGAAAGCTTAGGTTCTAATGAGAAGTCAGAAGTCACAGTGAGTTGTGTGGAATTTCCAGGGAAAGTTGAGTTCACTGTGATTAGCATGTGTTGGAATGGCAAAAAGATGAGGTGGGTAGTAGTAAGAAATTGGAACCAGATTAAGATTTAAATGTATAATAAAAGGAGTTTGAATTTTATCTTATAGGTGTGGAAAACTAGTAGAAATTTATAAATCTTAAATAGGTGTGGTTGTAATTTTTATCTTTATTTTTCAATTATAGTTAACATTTAATATTATATTAGTTTCAGATATAGTTAACTTTTAAGGAAGATAATTTTGACTATTTGAGGACAGCTTGGAATAGGGAGAAATTAATGGATAAGTGATAAAAAGAATGCTGCTTTCTGAGTCTTAGCCAAAGTTGGCAGAAACTCTCAGTACATGTGCCATCTCATATTTTTGAGCCCATAGTAGACACTGCTAACTAACCCATAAAAGTACTCTTCCTCACCAAGTCAAAACAAGGCTTTACACACTACAGCCACATTGTCAAACATAGATTTGGCACATGTAATGAAACCTATTTGTAATTTCTAATCAAGGCTCCAGAAGGCATTTCCTGGGTTAGTAAATCAGAAGCCCAGTAGAAAAGGGGGACAGAGTAGATTGGATAGCTATTCTATAGGTAGGATTATTTGATTATTGGATAAAAGAATGATTCAGACTTTTAGATTTCAAATCTAGGTGACACTAACATTAACAATAACAATAATAATAGTAATTGTAACAAATCATGGCACAGAATGCATTTGGATTCTTGGGGAAGTGTAATAATAAAGATTGACAAAGATCTCACTTCCAAATCTCATTAGTTAATCTTTGCATTTACTTCCCAGTAAAACTCTATGGTCATGCTTCTGATCAATCAATGTAGAAATAAAGAAACTTTATTTCTAGACTTTAGTTTCTTGTCCTAATTAGGTCAAAATTTTTTACTTTGTGGTCAGATGTACATAACTCAGTTTCTACTCTCAGAGTTTTCCTAAAATTGTCTTTTTTCTGGGATTATGACTCACAAGATTGGCTTCTTTTATTTTGTTATCACCTCCTTTCAGATATACTCGTACATTAGAGGCCATTGGCCATGAACACCATATGTCTCTGTCCTATTAATTTTGTTATTAAGTTTTTTTTGTTTTTTGGGTTTTTTTTTTTTATTTTTCTGGAGTTGGAAACGGGGAGGCAGTCAGACAGACTCCCACATGTGCCCGACTGGAATCCACCCGGCATGCCCACCAGGGGGCGATGCTCTTCCCATCTGGGGCATCACTCTGTTGCAACCAGAGCCATTCTAGCGCCTGAGGTAGAGGCCACAGAGCCATCCTCAGCGCCTGGGCAAACTTTGCTCCAATGGAGCCTTGGCTGTGGGAGGGGAAGAGAGAGACAGAGAGGAAGGAGAGGGGGGAGGGGTGGAGAATGGATAGTAGCATCTCTAAAACTTAATTTTATTTGTCTCACTCTAGTTCTTAGTACTAAAGGTGTAAAAGGGACTTGACCACTCTTTCGGGTAATGATTGTATCTGTTAGTTAAGGGAAGATGCAAGAAGATGCAGTTCAGCTGCTCAATCACAGCCAAATACTGAATTATCTACAATGGTGACAAAAAGAGAGATGTCAAATGTCTAGATTGTCAGGTGAGCTCTAGATTTATATAAAAATAAATCAGCTTTCAAAGAAATTTAGTTTTTATACTTTTCTTTTTACTATACAAACTATTAATAAATGTTAATTTAGTGAATTAATGAAAAAGCAGGGAAAAAAGTGGCTTAAATGATACGTGGTTAATTAGTACCTTGAAACTGAAAGTTATTTGGACCTCAGGGGTAGCAACAGCACATGTCAGGAAGCAGTGAAAAGTCACTCCAGTGAAAGAGTATCTGACAAGTAAAGCTCATTTGCCAGCGCCTGAACATATGGCAAAGCAATGTTTTTGCAGACTTCTTTGTTCTGGAAGGGATTGGCCTCCTAGTAACTTCGACTTACATTTGTGCTGAAGAGAGAATGAATATTCTCTATAAATACTTGGAATTACCTTCTCATTGAAGAGGCATAAACTTGGAATTCAATACTCTTTTCTTGGGTAAATCATCAATTAGGTAAAGAAGTGGAATTAAATTTTCTGTATTTTTGCAGATGAATTGCTGGTACAAAATTAATATGTTTTTTTATAAGGTTTGCCTCTCAAAAAACTTAATTTTTTTAGGTTGAAATACTTCATTTTTTATGCTACTTTGACTTTATTCTGTTTTTTTTTCTTTTCCCAGAAATATTGCTTGTTTATATTTCTACATGTTATTTTTGTTTGTCTTTTAAAACTATATATAGTCAGTAACTCAAAAACTTTAACAAATGATAAGAATGCTGCAGATTAAATGTTCATAACTGGGTTTATGAACATATTAGTTTACATATAATTAGGGGGAATTTCTTCAATAAACAAGATATAAAAGCAAAGATATTTTTTAGCTCATAATCTTTTATGAATTATTTCCTTTACCCACATTTTGTTTGTTTGTAAATAGATGAGTAAACTGAAGCTTTGAGGGCCAGCAGAATCTGCCCCTAAGGCTAAACTAGAGTAGGGCTGCAAATGGCCACTTTGAAAATGAGCACATTCTGCTTGAGTAAGAGTGAAATGTATATTTTCCTGTCTCTTTCATCTTCGTAGGGATAACTGCCTGAGCTCTGGGCCCCGGGTTTGAAAAAGTTACTTATATTCCCTGTGCCCAGCTTCCTGTATGTAAACTGAATAGTAGCAGCATCTGCCCCCAGAGTGGCAGAGAGGGTGAGGGACCACACTTGTGCATGTTAGCAGGGACTTAAGGCACAGAGACCATCTGCTGCTCTCCTCCTCCCTCAGCCCCATAGTTTCTACTCCATTTAACAACTTTTCTTTCATTTTATGCCCTACTCCTCCCTCAGCCCTATAGTTTCTACTCCATTTAACAACTTTTCTTTCATTTTATGCCCTACTTTTCCTCATTTGGGGGGGGCGGTTCATTGACTTCTTTCCTTATTTTTATAAACCCATTTATTGATTAATGGCTGAATTTTACCTTGGCAAATCTTCTCTCAACTGTCCCTTCCTTCCCTTCCTGAGGCCTCCCTTATTTAATCTAGATACACCTTACATTTTACTCTTCCAGTAGTTGTTTTAAGGCACTGGCCTGATTTTGGAATTCTTATGTTAAAGAACCCTTGAATGATTCCTACTGCAAGTAAAAATTTACGTTACTCCCGAGTCTAACATACACGACTACATTCAGTCTATCCGAGTACTCTGTTCCATTCTCATCTACAACTAACTCCTCTACTCTGCTTTCTCAACCTTGGCTGAACATTAGAATTGCTAAGGGAGATATTTTAAAAACCCCATGTCCAGTGTACCCCTGACCTACTTAATCATGTTCTCTAAGGTAGGAATCTAAGCATCAAACTATTTTTCGAAGTTCACCAGGAAATTCTAGTGTGTAGCCAAGGTTGAGAACCAGTCTTGCAGCATATTGGCTTTATCATCATCTACTTAGCAGGCTCATCTAAACTTCTAGAGGTGGGCTGTAAGTTCTTTCAGAAAGGGAAGCATATAAGATTTTCTTTTTTTAATCAAACAAAGTGATTTATCACAGTATCTTGTACAGAGTAGAGGTAATTTCCCCATGCCTTGCCAATATATGTCTTCATACTGCCCTCCTCCTGGGCTTCCTGATGGCATCTCTCTTGCAGAACTGTATTCCAAGGCTTCTGAGCATCTTCGTGTAGTTGCAGTTAGGTATATTTTGGATACCTTTCAGTCTTCAAAGGCTGAGTCCTCCTCCTCTTTCATTACTCGTCACTGTGTCTCAGCATGGGACCACTGATCTGGCATTAGAAAGTGAGTTTACAGCATCAACTGATAGGATAAGAGCAAGGGTACATTTCAGTTTAGATAGAGCCTCAAAGGTATTGGCGAAAATTATATATTATTTATAGGTGGTCTCTCTGATTCTTGAGTTTAGGACTCCTAAAAACTGAATGATGCTACTTAAAATGAATGAGGTATTTATATTTATTTCACTATCTCTCTTTTTCCCATTATTATGTTGTTTTATTTATTGTTTATGAACTGGCAGCCCTTCCTTCTGCTTTTATTTCTAAATATTTCACTAAAATTGCTCTCTATCACATCAACTAGTTTATGAGGATGATTTTGACAGTTAGCGTATGTTTGTTAACATGTAGACTGAGGAAGGAAAGGTAATAACTGTTTTCATTGAGTCCTAGACAGTAAATATGTTTTATTTGTCTTAGTTTGAATTCTCTATTATAATTTAAATTAGTAAAAAATTATTTCAGTAGATGTTATATTTGATATGTCAAAAATCTGACTATAAGTATTGTTAATTGAGTGGAAAACAATCCCATTTTGATCTAAATAATATGCTTGAGTTATATTCTAGTATCAGTGCCTATTCATATCTTGCCATATGACCTTCTAAGAAGTTAGAATCTCCTGTGGAAAATGGGAGTCAGAAGCATTGCAGGAGAGAGAGCTACCCTATAATGGTTCATTTTTTTCTTCAGTGGTTCTTGTCTGGCTCCATAATACAGTTCAAAATGGTGAATTTCAAAAGCTGAATTTGAAACTCAGGAATAGTGTCTTCCAAATAGATTCTGTAAGGCAAAGAAGAGATATGTAGAACTGCATAAAGTCTTTTCACATGAATGACATTTTTTTCCATTATAATAATATCAGTATCTCTAAACTTGGTGTCTCATTGATCAATTTCATGATTGCCTTAAATATTTATGTGTATATGTACTATCTCATCAATTGGTAATTAGTAAGCTAGCAGAAAGTTAAGTGAGGATGACTAATTTTTGAGCTTGACCATTGTTTCCTTCAATTTCATTTTAGTATGCTAATGTAATACAATAAGGGTATTAAATAAACCAGTCATTTTTTGAGCACAGACTTGCTATCATAGACTCAATTTATAAATTTGATTAACTTTGTATCATATTAGCTCTAATATAAAGTTTTTATAATAGTAATTATATTTTTTATAACACCTTGAAGTGTCAGGTTAGAACAATTAGATTTTGAAATTTTATCGGAAGCTTCTTATGTCAACAGATGATCACAGGACTGTATTATAAGACATTGACTTAATTCATTAAATATGTCATTCAGATATTTTAACTGACAAAACCAGTGGTATTTTAGAGCTAGCTTGTACTAGCTTATGAGAGCTAATAATTAATTTTTGGAATTTTTTTTTTTTTTGTGTGTGTGTGTGTGTGTGTGTGTGTGTGTGTGTGTGTGTGACAGAGACAGAGAAAGACAGAGGGACAGATAGGGACAGACAGACAGGAAGGGAGAGAGATGAGGCACCTTTGTTGCGGCACCTTTGTTGTTCATTGACTGCTTTCTCATATGTGCCTTGACTGGGGGAGACTACAGCAGATTGAGTGACCCCTTGCTTGAGCCAGCGACCTTGGGCTCAAGTTGGTGAGCCTTGCTCAAACCAGATGAGCCCGCGCTCAAGCTGGCAACTTTGGGGTCTCAGAACATGCTCTGCATCCAGTCCAATGCCCTATCCACTGCGCCACCTCCTGGTCAGGCTAATTTTTGGAATTTTATAGGGCATTTTGAAATACAACTATTAAAAGTAAATAATAGACTTATTAAGTAATTTATATTGAAAAGTGGTAAATACTCAAAACTATCACTGTCTAATTATTTTACAACTGTGTACTATTATCTATACTCTTAAGTTGTGTTTATTCTGGTCTGTAATTACAATATGGTAAAAACACTATATAATAGCACATTATTGGACATCTCCTTCCAACTCTGAGTTCATTGACTTCACATAAGTATCTTGAAATATGCTATAGGGGAAGTACTTATACCACAGAAATCAGTAAATGCCACAAATCAGGGCTAGATTTATTTATTTTTTTATTGTCTTCTTTGTGCTGAAGCTATAGGAAATTTCAATTTAATAAGTAAAATTTATACAAGGGAGAGAGAATTCAATAGTAGCTCACATGTCATATTAAATTATTAAAAAAAACTTATTGGGAAAGGAGTTTGCAATGAAATTCCGTTTGACATACTACAGTGCAATTGAAACTATAGGCTGGTTAGACACAAGAGTTCAGCAAAAGTCAACAAAACCATTCCATTAGAATTAGTTGTTTAATAGATAAAAGTGAAGTGGTTATCAGGGAGAGGGGGACTTCATGAGGAGGGTGGGGGGAAGGGTGTAAAGAGAGACAAATATAAGATGATGGAAAATGATTTGACTTTGGGTGATGGGTATACAACATAATCAACTGTTCAAATGTGATAGATATGTTTACCTGAAACTTATGTCCTTATTGATCAATGTCATCCTGTTAAGTTTAATTTTCTAAATAAAATTAAAAAAAAGAATTGTTTATATGGAATTTAAAATAAAATGTAGTGGACATTTTATTATTTATAAATTGTATGCTACACATCCTTGATATTGTTAAAATAAATAATAAACTAGGGATTTATGATTTTTTGTGAGACAGTTATTAAATGTTTAATAGCACTATAAACCTTGGTGATTGAGTTGCTTCCATTTCCGCTGTAAGTTCATGCGTTTGTGGACTGTTTAAATTTGTATTGTGTGGGCTTCTCTTCATGTATTTGTTTGTTTTTCATATTTGAACTTAAAGTTCAAATATGAAGAAAACTATTGGATACCACATAGTTTAACAGCTTTATTGAAATATAACTCACATATCACACAACCCATCCATTTAAAGTGTACAATTCAATGTTTTAGTATAGTCACATCATCAAATTTTAGAAAAATTTTATCCTTTCTAAAAGACATTTGTATTCATTACTAATCAATTCTCATTCCTCCTCTTCCCTAATCCTAAGCAACCAATAATTTACTTAACATCTACATAAATTTTTCTCTTTTGTACATTTCATAGAAAAAGAATTACCAATATCTGGCTTTAGGGGTCTGGCTTCTTTTATTACCTTAATGTCTTCAAGTTTCATCTATGACACAGTGTGAATCAATACTTTATCCTTTTGTATGGCAGAATAATATTTCTATGTATGTTCATACCATATTTTGTTTATATATTTATCAGTTCCGGGCCATTTTAATTGTTTCTACTTTTTTGGCTATTATGACTATGCTGCTATTTCATACAGTAAATTTTGTGTGAAGGTATGTTTTTATTCTTCTTGAAAAAAATATATAGCTGTAGACTTGTTAAATCATCTAGTAAGTCTATGTTTAATTTTTCATGCTACTGCCAGATGTTTCCAAAGCAACTGCATCATTTTGCATTCTAATCAGCAATGCATGAGATTCCAATTTCTCCCGATTTTCGCAAATACTTATTGTTTTTATTATAACAAATCTTGTAAATGTGAAGCAGTTATTGACATTTTGATTTACATTTCCCTGATTACGAAGGATGTTGAACATCTTTTCTAGTGCTTATTTGCCATTTGAACATCTTCTTTAGAGCAATGTCTATTCAAATTCTTTAGCAGTTTTTTAATTGTGTTATTAGTGTTTGTACTGTTGAGTTGTAAATGTCTCTATATATTATGGATGAAAGTCCCTTATTAGATTTATAATTTTCAAATATTTTCTTCCATTTCTGTGGTTTGTCATTTCACTTTTTTGATGCTATCATCTGCAGCATAGAATTTTTATATTTGGTGGTTCAATTTATCAATGTTTTTGTTGCCTTTGGTGTCATAACTAAGAAGACCTGCCTTAAAAAAAGGTTAATAACATTTACTCCTATATTTTCTTATATAAATTCAAATTTTAGCTCTTATGTTTCAATCTGTGATCCATTTTGATTTAATGTTCATGTATGATATGAGGTAGGGATTCTACTTTAGTCTTTTGAATGTGGGTATTCAATTGTCTCCGCACTATTTGTTGAAAAGATTATTCTTTCCCCACTATATTGTTTTGACACTTCTGTTGGAAATGAATTGAAAATAAAGGTTTATCTATAATTTCAACTCAATTCCATTGATCTGTGTATCTATTCTTATGCCAGTACCATGCTGTCTTTATTTAGATTTATAGTAAGTTTTAAAATCAAGAAGTGTGACTTCCAAATTTATTCTTTTAAAATATTATTTTGGTTATTCTCAGTATATGTGCATTTATTTATGAAATTTAACTTGTCAATGGTAAATCTTGAGATGAAATTACTCTGGATAATCTGATTGGGCCCTTAATGCTATCATATAAGATGGGTTCTTAGAGAGAGACACACAGAGGAGAGATACATCAAAGGGAGAAGATAATGTGTTAAGGCCTCAAGCCATGGAACACTGGCTACCATCAGAAGCTGGAAGAGACAAAGAATGGATTTTCCCCTAGAGCTTCCAGAGGGAGTGCAGCTTTGCCGCCATGTTGATTTGGATTTATGGTCTCCGGGTCTATGAGAGAATACATTTCTCTTGTTTTAAGCCACCCATTTTGTGGTAATTTGTTACAGAAGCCATAGGAAATTAATATACAACTTCAGCAATGATTTGTTTTATTTTTATTTTTTTGTGCTGGACTTTAAACTCCACAAAGACTCTGGGTACCTGTCTCATATACTTTAGCACTTGGCAGAGAGCTTGGCAGTATTTGGTCTTTGGGGAATACTTTTTGAAGGAATAAATAAATAGGCTGTGATCCCACATCACTCATAGTGTACTAACTAAGCACAATTACTCTATTTCTGGTTAACAAGCAAAGGAACTGAGAGGAAAAACTTTATGCCTAAGAGAAAAGAAGACAAAGTTTTATGGGTGGTTTTGCTGGTGGGTAGAGTTAGAATTTGGATTTCCAGCAAAGGAAAAATAGACATTCTCTGAGGACTAGTGGCTGGGCAGGAGTGGTAGGGTTGGTGTCTGAAACGGTGCTTCCCATACAACTCCTTGTCCCATGCCCCATGCCCATGCACCATCTCTGCATGCTGACTACATATTGCTATGGCATCACAAGGCAATGAGAGATTATGTATGTGGCCTAGTATAGAAGAGTGACAAATGAGATGGTAAAGGAGAGATGTAAGAAAGGTCTGAAACCTACTTAAAATCCACATGCATCATTTGTGGCAGAGCACATCACATTGAAGAAAGGCAAAATGACTGTCTGTTTGGCTTTATGTACAACTTCACATATACACTGCTCACAAAAATTAGGGGATATTTCAAAGTGAATATGAAGAAATAAAAAAAGAACCATTTGATTTTTTAAATTAAACAAGAACATCAGAGAAGCAAACAAGTGAAAGAAAGTTGTTCAATTATGCAAATAATATGCAAAACCAACTTTTATTTCATTGGTGAAAATACAGTATACAAAAGGCTAAAAGTGGAGTATCTGCACCTTCCCTGATCCCCTAATTTTTGTATAGACCTGCTTTAGGCACTGCTACTTCTGAGGCCTATTGTAAGTCAGAAATAAATTAAACATCAAACTAATAAGAAACACCATGTAACTTGCTTTCAGTTATATAGTGACTACTGTTCAAAGAGGCTCTTGTCATTTGACTCATTGACTACATAATAATTTTGCTGAGATTAATCACCCCTTGTGCAGGAAACTCACATTGCAGCGATGTAGGATTATATTTTATTCTTATCTCATTCCAAATTTATTTCTTATTTTTTTCTATCACATTGGGAAATTTGGCTCTTGGCTACAATTCCCACTGTAATGACTTTTGTCCTACTTGACCACCCATGTCATATTCTATTTCTTTAAGAAGCTACTTTGGCAAGAGGTGATAACTTGATTCTCTGAACTCCTATTTTGTTTATGTTTTTATCATGATCATCAAAATTATAAGAGCCACCATTAGTTGATTGTTCACTATATATGCCAAATATTGAGTTATATACTTTACATATTATTATTATTTCATTTGATTCTTACCATTCTGTTAAATCAGCTCTATTGTCTCTGTTTTCCAGTTCAGAAAACTAAAAGAGAGATTTAAGTGATTTGCATATAATATACAACTTCTGATTGGAGGATTCAAAATTTACACCTAGATAATTTCTAGAGCTCACATTTTTAACCTTTAACATATTCTATCCCTTAGTCTAACACTGATAGCATAAGAAATTAATTTTCTTTCCTAGATTATATTTCATAGTTTTATTTTTCTAATAAAAATTTCCAGTAATGCAATAAATATTGATTGGATGAATGAATCAATAACTAGAATAAAATTATTGTAATAAAACCATTACTGGTCCTTAAATATGTATTAGAGTAATTTAAGAAAGTTTTACTGATATAGCTATAAAAAAGTCATCATAAAACCTTAAGAAAATGATATTTATGGGTAAGCATGATTAACTATGTCAAGTAACTTTTTCATGTTTCTTAAAGTTCTACATGTAAATAACATATAAAATGATGAGATATTTATTCATGATTTAAAATTCTATCTAGCCCTGGCCGGTTGGCTCAGCGGTAGAGCGTCGGCCTAGCGTGCGGAGGACCCGGGTTCGATTCCCGGCCAGGGCACACAGGAGAAGCGCCCATTTGCTTCTCCACCCCTCCGCCGCGCTTTCCTCCCTGTCTCTCTCTTCCCCTCCCGCAGCCGAGGCTCCATTGGAGCAAAGATGGCCCGGGCGCTGGGGATGGCTCTGTGGCCTCTGCCTCAGGCGCTGGAGTGGCTCTGGTCGCAACATGGCGACTCCCAGGACGGGCAGAGCATCGCCCCCTGGTGGGCAGAGCGTCGCCCCTGGTGGGCGTGCCGGGTGGATCCTGGTCGGGCGCATGCGGGAGTCTGTCTGACTGTCTCTCCCTGTTTCCAGCTTCAGAAAAATGAAAAAAAAAAAAAAAATTCTATCTAGATGATTTGTTTTAGTTTGTGAAAATGTTTTTGTTTAATCTACTTTATGTGTTAACTTTGTGTTAAATGCACTTTTTTTTTAGAGGAAGAGAGAGAGAGAGAAATATTAACTTACTGTAGTTGTGCATTCACTGATTGCTTCTCATACATACCTTGACTAGGGATTGAACTGGTGACCTCGAACTCAAGGTGGCTACTTTGGGCTCGAGCTGGCAACCCCATGTCTTGAACCAGTGATCCTAGCACTCTGGTTGATGCTCTGTTCACTTCACCACCACCCATCAGGCTAAACACACTTGTTGGGTTTGTTTTTTTTTTTACTAATTTTGTGTTTTTTTTCTCTTTTGTTTTGTTTTCAGGATGGCACTGGGGTAGACGAGAAGCTGTCCTTACGGCGGGTAGCCGTGGTTGAAGATTTCTTTGACATTATCTATTCGATGCATGTGGAAACAGGGCCAAATGGAGAACAAATTCGGAAACATGCCGGACAAAAGAGAACTTATAAAGCAGTAAGTTAAAAAGTCATAAATAAATAAATAAAAATGGCATGCATGAAATATTTATTTAAGTGGGTTAAATAATTATAAATATTCTATCTTCAGCCTAAATTAGACCATATCATGGTCACACCCAGCATTTAAACTATAATTTAATTATTACTGATTTTGTTTTGGTCATGTATTCACCAAGCCTACTATATATAATTTAAACCTGTCTCTAGAATTCTCATATTGTTTTCTTTGAATATACCTACTATGTGGTAGTCCAGTCAAATGCCCACAAATGGGAAGATATATTTGTTTTATTTCTCCAGGATATCATAATATGTGAATTATGGACTGAAATATGAATTTTTATACTATCACTACAGTTTGAACATTCCTTCCCCTTCAAATCATATTACTATGTTTGAGTAGTTCCTATTGAATACCTATAATTACATGAATAAGAAAATTTCATGTATTTTTTAAATGTCTCATATAAATGCATTTGTACCAAAGGGTATGCATTCTTAATTTTCCAGAATAGATTATTACATGTTATGTTCATAGATTTAATGCCCTTGAACATTTTTAAGTGAATATATATAGTGTTTATATTATAAATTATGTGAAAAGCAGATTTAATTAATTAACTGTTAGATATTGAAATATATATTGTCAAAATAGAGTAATATTATTTCCAAAATGTCTAATTGTACTTACCTTTTGATCTAGACACTTTAATCTAGTTTTTTATTTAATTAAAATGTTTATGAAACCATCTTAATATAGATATTTCATCCTTTCTAGGAAAATTGAAGAGTGAATAATTCTTTTCCATTATGAGCAAAGTGTACATCAGAAGTACTATATCAACAATCAGAACATTCTTTTTAAAATTCTTATTAAACTTTGCTTTTGGCTGCCTTTTATTAACTGTTTTCAGCTATATTGATACACAATATCAGTCTGGATCCATTTTTTTTTCAGATACAGAAAAATGTGTGAAATGCTCAAAGTTTCAAATACAGGTACATATGTTTGAAAATTAGCTACTGAGCATAAGAAATAGCTTCTTTTCCATAACTATTTTTTGCTATATTTCCAGGGTCATATTGAATCTTTGTAGTTGCATAATAACCCCCTAATACATGTTGTATTTATCTCTCCTTCTCTATGGTTTTGTTTCTTGGCTGTTTCCAAATTGCATGGTTTGTGGGCAGGCACTACTGTAAATTTCCTTACATAATTCTGCCACATAAACTTTCTTTTGACTTATATATCTCAGGAGACATTCTTATCATAACTAATGGCAAAGACCTATCTTCTTTAGTATATTTTTATGTAGACTAATGTTACTGAACATGCTCATTTCACCTGTCTCCTAAGCCAGGGTTTCATCTCTGGATGGCACTAGGAAAATAATTGCATATTGATCTACTAATATCACTAACTGTGTACTCTTATGATAGTTTATTTTCATGATATAGCTACCTGAACTTGATAGAACTTTGTAAGGTAGACGTACATAAGTTTAATTGTATTAAATGAAAAACAAACAAGAAACGAGTGGCTTTATTGTCTGTAGTAGAGTGGCAGCCAAGTCTGATTAGGTGCCTAACGCAACTTAAAATAATTTAATCTTTCCAGTGTCCTAGTTAGAGATCTTTAACCAAAGTAGAATTATGGGTCAATGACATAGACTCAAATATCTCACCCTTTGTTTTCTTAAATGAAGTGTGGAGAGTCTGATCCATTCCCATTTTGCATGCTAAATATATCCAATAAACTGGTAAACACTTTTTAAACATATATAATTTTGCATTAACATTATGAAGACATTTTCAGCATTTGGGGGCAAGGATATCAACTTTTAAAGCATAAGCAGCATCTAAAACATCATCTATTCCCTCTTAAGAACATTCTATTTGAAGATTCTTTTCTTTACCAAGTTTATTGTTTATTTTCACATCAAAAGTGTTTTCACCTTTTCTTAATATCATGAAGGTTCTTTCTTGGCCTCTTTTACCTTCTGGTATCTCTAAATTGAGTCCTAATTAGCAAACATTTCCATTTTGTGGAGAAATAACTCATCATAGAAAAAAAATGCTGCAATGCCAGCAAAACTGTGCACTTGACTCTACCATGAACTTAAGTCTAATGTTAAAAATTAATATCAATGTTCAATTAATGGAGCATAAAACTAAATGCAGTTTAAAATGGAATGGTTTAGTGCTATTATGTCCCTAGACTGTTGGGGTCAGAGTTAAGTTCTCAATACCAATACTGGAATTGGCTAGTCATTAGTAGAATTAGCTAGATATCTATTGCAATTATAATGGTTCCATTAAGTTTAAGATTTTTTCTACTTCTAACACATTAGTTCATAGAGCATGCATGATTATGTTTATTGACCTTCTTTTTCTTCCTTTTACTACATGGCCAAGAAACCCTACTTATACAACTAATCATTCAAATGTGTCATATTGTCTTAATAATATTATTAATAGATTTAGTGGTCATTTTATTTACTTTGCCTTTTTTGCAAATCTTCCTATGTTTTCACTCTGCAGGAAAATGGTGGTCCTTTAATATTGGATTAACTTTGAATGCTATTTGTTTTTACTTCTCTGCAGTATATCATTCCTTGAAATATCTAGGCATTTATATAATTTAAATTTTATTGCAAACTGATCTGACTGTTGATGAAATTGGTGGGTATATGTTCTATTACTCATGAGTTCTTTGAAAAAAAATCCACATAAAATGACACATTTTGGGAATATGTAGAGGCTATTCTAGTTATTATTTTCAGTTATTGTTGAATTCTAGTGTTGTAGGTCTTTCCTCTGTATTTGTCACTGTCTCCATATTAATTGTAATTGGTGCATTGAATGAGTTTTCTTCCATGAACTTGACTGTGGCAAACTGTTGATTATATACATTAATAGAGTGGAGAAGAGGATGGCTCATTCAATTATCATATATATTTGAAAAAATATGTCTTTGTACAGAGAATAGTGTGCAGGTACTTACAATTTCAGAGTCACTTTAAAATTAATAATGCAACGTTATATAAAAAAAGCTAATGTGGGATGTTTTGTCTTCTAGTCTTTAACTCATCTCAACTTCTGCCTGAACTCCACCTTCCAGGATGCATCACTTTCCTCTGGCTTTTATCACTTCTGTTCTATCACAGGATAAGCCCAACTGCCTTTTCAGAGTTTTCTTAACTCAGGGTCCCATTAAAGGGTTAAGTTTCAAAGTTTTTTTTCTTGAAAAAACATGAAAAATTAGAATAACTGTTAGAAATCCAGGAACTAAGGGGCAAAGTTAGTGTTTACAGTAGAGAGAACAGTCTGCCTATATATGTATATATGCACAAAAACACACACATACACATATACAACTTGTAGTGTGATACAGTAAACTTCCATGTATTACTCATACATACAGCCGCTAACAATTAGATTAGTTTAACTCAGAGTGGAGAGTATATGCTACAGCTAAAAGAAAAAAAAAAAGCTAGAAGCCAGACCAACTCGGTTTCACATTTCAAATCTAGCACTTGCTGTCTGTGTTACTTTTGGTAAATTGTTTACTTTTTTCCCTCTTTCTGCCTAGAGGGAGATAATGGTACATGTGAAATAGTAACATAAATGTGCTAAGATAAGCTTGGCATATGGTAAACTCTTGAATATTGTTATTTCTCTTTCTTTATCCAGTTTCTGTACATGTTCCAGGTAGGAGGACAAACAGGACAATAAACATAGGTCTGTCACTGCTGTGATTATATTACGGTATAATTTTCTCTGCTTGCCCCATGCCTCTGTGTTGGGAGAGAGGGATGGTAATAACCCAGGCACTGTGTGTGTGCATCCTGTAGATGTCAGTATCCCTGGGCGGGCCACAGTGTAACTTTTCCCCAAGGTTTGACTGGGAAGATAGAATATGTGGAAGAAGGCCAGAGTTCCCGTGTTTGGTAGCTCTCTTGCTAGATTAAGTTTAGGAGAATTTTAGTTCTTTCATTTACTTTTCCCAGAGGTTAATATTAATATTAGGAAAAATTTAAAAATGAGCTTTATTTAAAGAATTTGTTTATTTATTGGATATTTCTTTCTAGGGACATACTATAGAAAAATAATATATCCTGCAGAATTTCTACATTCCTACTCTGAAAACAAAAAGGAAAATCTTTTCTATAAGATCTGGTACACTTAACCTCAAAACTTTAATTAGCATCATTTTTTCCCCTTTTTAATAAACATATTTATTGGTTCGGCATCTTTGCTGCTCAATAGGCTGTTTTAACTTGCACTAGTTTTAGCTACCTGGTCATGTAAAAATCCCCAGAATTCCTGTCAAAGTATAGTGAGACTAATGGGCACAATTTGTAGCCATTTTGATTTTAAAAAATAGCGCTAAACAATAATCTAGGAGTTCCACACCATTAATTTAACTATTTATTTATTTATTTATTTATTTATTTTTGGCTTAGGCTACATTTTACTCACATATAAAATGAGAAGGTTATATTTCAGTTTTCTTGAAACTCTGAAGGAGTAACACCAAGGATAATGGTGGAGGGCCTCATTACTGTACTGGAGGACATGATGAAGATGCTAACCAAAGTGAGTAACAGGTTGGCACTAATAATCTAGGAAATGAACAAATGCAATACACTGCCCTTTGAATGTAGATGGTGTTGTTTATTTCAATTTATTACTATAAACTCTAGTGGCGTAAATAAATAACTGTTCTGGTTACCAAAATACAGATAAAAACTTAAAATTATTCCAAATTTAAATGTTTTTTTAATAGACATTCTTTAATATTGAACTCCATGATACTGTTACACAATAAGTCAGTGCTTTAGAAGTATATTTTACAACTAGTACATTTTGGAGAGTTTATGAATATGAAACACTACTCAGTTATAAATATTTTATGATATTTTTGTGGAGTTCTTTTGTTTGTTTTTCTTTGGTGGGGCTAGAGTATATGTTAAAAGTATACAATCCCTGATGGTGGAGGACCATGTCTGTTTCTCATATCACTCTGTAAGCACAGCTTAGCAAAAGATCTGTCTCATAAAAGGTACTTAGTAAGTACTTGCTGAAGGACTAAATTCTCCTTGTCTCTGTGAAGTTCTTGCCTTTTGATACCAACTAAAAGTGTAAAGAAGTTACTTTAAATAGAAATTATGAAATTAAATCAAAGCTGTAGCCCATGGCTGGAAAGATTGCACACTATACAACTCATGTTTACATTGAATAGTAGATTTATGTAACTCTAAGGCTCTGAGTAAGTGAAAATAAATATTAAACACAAATTCTTTCTGTTTGCTTTTCAGAGAAGATTTTGATGCTTCACTAAATAATGCTATTATCTTTGAGGCAGGATATAAACACATTACTTTTCATGCATTGTTTTATTTTTATCAGATATACACCCATACCCATGTATTCCCCCTCACATATATATAGGTTTCACACAGGTGATTTCTAAATATCAAAGATAACCTTTTAAACATGGTATGCATAATATTAAACCCATTTTTATGTTAAACAGTCCCGCTGTTTTTGATGACTAAAAATAATATTATTCTGACTGATAAGTCAGATGAGTAACATATCTCAGAAAGGAAAAATCAGTGGCATGGAAATTAAAGTATTAAGTAGCAATCCTAAATCAGAAAAGTGTACTGCCATTCATGAAAACTGATTTGTTTCTCCCTATATGAGAATATAGGTGTAGTTAGAATTATCACAAGTGGGCAAGAGTAATAGTAGAAAATGCTTTATATTGTACTAAGAACATGGTACTAGAGACCATCAAAAGACATAAGAGCTCACCAAAACCAGTTTATTATTAACTCATGTCAAAAACCTTATCATTATAATTTTTACATTAAACAACAATGTCCCAGTAAATAGATATATTGTTTGAAAGGAGATTAATCTTGGAGGAACCTCATTAACTGTTACGTCCAGCCTAGTAAATTGCTACTTTAGTGCACCCTTGTGGTGAAAATGAGTCAATGCAGCTTTTAAAACTACTCGGAATGTATAATATCTATACCATGCAGATCCAGAGATTTAGGTATTCCTGGGTATTGTGATGGTGTAATACGTAAAATCTTATGAATTCCCAAAGTATATGCATGGGTGAATCTGTATAGGTACCTATATATGTTTTTAATTTGGGTATAATTTAATAGGAAGAACTAGTGTGAAGTAGTAGAAAATGGTGCCTACTCTGATGTCAGCAAGACGTGATTTAAATCCTGATAAGGAAAGTTCTATAAGTATGATTTTTGCGTGGGTTATTAGTAAGTGTTATTAGTAGGTATTTTTGAAGCTCACAAATAATATATGTGAAATTTTAACATAATAATTACTTCAAACATTATTATATTGAGGTAAATATATAGGAACATGCTTTTAAAAATGTATACAAAGTTATTTGTGGGGTGACTGATGCTATACTGCTACACAGCTTTTTCTCATTAATTAGTCATTGAGAGGTCTATTTCTTTCTTTGTTTCATCTGTGCTCCTTAGTGACATATGGATACAGCCCACACTGTATTCATGCATGATGTTCCCAGAATTGAGATTATTTACTTGCTTTATTTGTAACAGTCTTCGTCATTTCATGATATGTAAGAAGAAACTAGCCTTCCCTGTTTTTGTTTATCTTTTTATCTGCTCTACTCTTTATCCTCCCCTCCACTTTTTTTCCTGGGAATGTCCTCTCTGATGAACTTATAGGCCAACCACACTTTAGCATGGCTTTGCTCCTTGACCATAGTAACAAAGAGGTGAATCCTGAAAGACACTGGTCTGGTGACTTCGATGCTGCTTCTGAGAATTTGGGATTTGGACCAAGACATTTCTATTTTGGTGTGCTTTTTCTCTTTGGTGTAAAACATGTAAACATGATATGATGCCTTTTGTTATATATATCCATTAGTTGTATATTGTTTGTATAGTCTAAAGCAGTGCTCTCAAAAAGGCACTGTAGGTTTTTGTTTGTTTGTTTTTTGCATTTTTCCGAAGCTGGAAACAGGGAGGCAGTCAGACTCCCTCATGCGCCCAACCGGGATCCACCCGGCATGCCCACCAGGGGGCGATGCTCTGCCCCTCTGGGGCGTTGCTCTGTTGTATCCAGAGCCATGTAGTGCCTGAGGCAGAGGCCACAGAGCCATCCTCAGCGCCCGGGCCATCTTTGCTCCAATGGAGCCTTGGCTGCGGGAGGGGAAGAGAGAGACAGAGAGGAAGGAGAGGGGGAGGGGTGGAGAAGCAGATGGGCGCTTCTCCTGTGTGCCCTGGCCGGGAATCGAACCTGGGACTCCTGCTTGCCAGGCCGATGCTCTACCACTGAGCCAACTGGCCAGGGCTGCACTGTAGGTTTTTTGGAAGACAATTCACACTGTCTCTAGTACTGCAAGCTATTTAATATCCTTAACTTCTTAGTATTAAGTTCCATTATACAAGCCCCAGTTATTGTGATAAAATGCATCCCTACTTCCCATTTCCAAAAGTCACATGAAGAGCACAGTAAACACCCCAAGTTGAGAAACATTTTATAAAGGAAACCATGTGGCCAGTTCTCCACTTAGTATCTCAGAAAAATGTATTCATTATCTGCCAGTTGTTGAGCAATTCAAGAATTCAGACGATGAATTCTGCATGTGTGGCACATCATTACCATCTCACCGATTCTGCACTTTGCCTGCATACAAGGGTTGTGTAACTTACAGAACTCCTTTGTGGCATGAAGGGAAACATTTTCCATTTTCCTGCATTTCCCCTAAGATGGCTAATTCTTGCCTGCTTCAAGTGATTTCAGCAACATTATTCTCGGCTATCTCTTTCAAAAGAAGTGCAACTTTTCCACTAAGTCACAGGGGTAGTAAAGGAGACCTTAACAAAGGGAACTGCAATGGAAGACAGCGAGAGCTTGGGTGTGCTAATGAATTTAAGAGCATAGAGGTTAAATTCTGCTTGTTCTCCCCTCAGCTCCAGTCTCTCTTCAAGAAAAATCAAGGGAAATCAATTTCCTATACTCCCAATATGTGACTGCGTATTTTAATGTAGCTCCTCATGCTGCAAGTAATTGTATAAACACTTGACTTGCTGACTCATTTTATTTGCATGCAATATTTATGAACTGTCTTTATTTTACTGTTTGAAAACATGTATGAAGAAAATCTTTTCATTGCCCATCTGCTCACTTTTTTCATCTATTATAAGAATTCTCTGTTATGACAGTGTTTCTTTTCTTTTTTTTCTTTTTTTTTTTTTTTTACAGGGACAGAGAGAGTCAGAGAGAGAGACAGACAGAGACAGACAGACAGGAATGAAAAGAGATGAGAAGCATCAATCATCATTTTTCAGTGTGAGACCTTTAGTTATTCATTGATTGCTTTCTCATATATGCCTTGACCACGGGCCTTCAGCAGACCAAGTAACCCCTTGCTCAAGCCAGTGACCTTGGGTCCAAGCTGGTGAGCTTTGCTCAAACCAGATGAGCCCATGCTCAAGCTGGCGACCTTGGGGTCTCGAACCTGAGTCCTCTGCATCCCAGTTCGACGCTCTATCCAATGTGCCACCACCTGGTCAGTCAGACAGTCTGTTTCTTAACAACTAAACATTCTAACCTAAGAAGTGACACAAAAATAGTACCCACAATCCTAGAGGTATAACTCTAGTTGGTCTCTTTTTCATATTGTCTCATTTGTTTGGTTGATGACTACTTAATTATTTCAAAATACAACTCCAAACTAAAGATGTTCACCAATATTTTATCTTCATTGTATGAAACAAACCAAAAATATAAAGTCTATTTTGGAAAGCAACACAACTACATTTGAAGTGGAATCAGAGGTGATGTCATGCCAAGTCCATCTGATGTTGCCCTGGAATTCTGTTTCTTTTTATCATGTAGTAGATTTCTGTGCTTTCGCCCAAACTGAGTGACTTTGCCTTTTGCCTCACACGTGAACCATGTGTCTATCCCTGCAGGATAATGACCTCTGGCACTGTACCACATTAACTTTTTATTCCTCTAACCCTGCATTTGTTACATTTGCCTCAAATTTTCAAATTGCTTTTGGCTGTCTAAAATATGACCTGAACTGTCTAAAAATAGTCCTGCCTGCTTTAGACTTCCTTTGGATTTCTCAGCCTTCACTTTGAACTTGACCCCAGAACCACTATCTTCCCTCAACACCACATACAAATATACTTGAATTGCTGGACTGCATTCCTCTGCTTTTGACCAGTGAGTTTTACACCGTGTATCACAACCCATTAGTGAGTTGTCAGGTCAGTTTAATGTGTTGTGATTACTTTCAAAAAGTGAAATAGAAGTGAATAGAAATCGATATGACATAAATGTGTACATGTACTAGCTTATGATGTGAAATATACCTGTGTTGTTGGTCTAAAAAGTTGGAAAATATTGCTTTAAATGGGCACTGCAATTTCACATCACCTGCAGACTGCCCCAAAATCACTTCCACTTACCCTGCTTCTTGGTATTTTCTCTGCTTCTTCTAACATAACAATTTGTTCCAAATTTTAAATTATTTTCAGGCTCTAACCCATACTTTCATTCATCTTAGATAAATGTGCACTGTAAACTGGCCAGATGGAACAGGATAAAAGATACCCAATTATATTTAAATTTCACATAAATGATCATTTTTAATATGTTAGTCCCAATATTGCATGCTTACCTGGAATTCATGTTTAATTGTACATGAGGATTTTATCTAGCAGCCTTAATTTTAATTAATTAACTAATTAATTAATTGTGTTTACATAGGATCTAGGGTCACCCCAATGCATCCTCCCTCCCCCATATTCCCCTCAACATCTCCCTTGCCTCCCTTCCCACAGTGCCCTCCCCCTTCCCTTCAGGTTTATCCCATTCTATCATCCCCTTTCCCTCTGTCCTCGTTCCTCTGGTCCCTTTGATCCCTCCTCTGTCTCAATTCCATTCCTCAGTTCTCATTATTCCTTGGATTCCTCAAATGAGTGAGGTTATATGATATTTTTCTTTCTCTGCCTGGCTCATTTCACTCAACATAATAGTTTTCAGGTCCATCCATGTTGTTGCAAAAGGTAAGATTTGCTTATTTTTCATGACCCCATAATATTCCATTGTATATATGTACCACTGCTTTTTAATCCACTTGTCCACTGATGGACACTTGGGCTATTTCCAGATCTTCACTATTGTGAACAATGCTGCCATAAACATGGGGCACATTTCTTTTTTTCAGTCAGTGATATGATGTCTTTGGGATATATTCTTATAAGTGGGATGGCTGGGTCAAAGGGCAGTTCCATTTCTAATTTTTTGAGGAATCTCCATACTGTTTTCCACAGTGGCTGCAACAGGTCTGCATTCCCACCAGCAGTGCAGGAGGGTTCCCCTTTCTCCACATCCTCACCAGCACCTATCATGTGTTGTTCTGTTGATGAGCACCATTCTGACTGGTGTGAGGTGATATCTCATTGTGGTTTTAGTTTGCATTTCTCTAATGATAAGTGATGTTGAACATTTTTTCATCTGTCTATTGGCCAACTGTATGTCCTCTTTGGAGAAGTATCTATTCATTTATTTTGCCCATTTTTGATTGGATTGTTTGTCTTTCTGGTGTTGAGTTTTACAAGTTCTTTATAAATTTTGGTTATTAACCCCTTATCAGACGTATTGTCGAATATGTTCTCCCATTGTGTGGTTTGTCTTTTTATTCTGTTCTTATTGTCTTTAGCTGTGCAAAAGCTTTTTAGTTTGATATAGTCCCATTTGTTTATCCTGTCTTTTATTTCATTTTCCTGTGGAGATAAATCAGCAAATATATTACTGTGATAGATGTCAGTGAGCTTACCGCCTATGTTTTCTTCTAGGATGCTTATGGTTTCATGACTTACATTTAAGTCCTTTATCCATTTTGAGTTTATTTTTATGAATGGTGTAAGTTGGTGATCAAGTTTCATTTTTTTTGCAGGTAGCTGTCCAATTTTCCCAACACCATTTGTTAAAGAGACTGTCTTTATTCCATTGTAAACTCTTACTTCCTTTGTTAAATATCAATTGTCCATAAAGATATGGGTTTATTTCTGGGTTCTCTGTTCTATTCCATTGGTCTTTATGCCTTTTCTTATGCCAGTACCAAGGTGTTTTGAGTACAATGGCCTTGTAGTATAACTTGATATCAGGAAGTGTGATACCTCCCATTTTATTCCTTTTTTTCAAGATTGCTGAGGCTATTTGTGTTCTTTTTGGTTCCATATAAATTTTTGGAATATGTGTTCTATGTCTTTGAAGTATGTCATTCGTATTTTAATCGATATTGCATTGAATTTATAATTGCTTTGAGTAATATATTTTAATGATGTTTATTCTTCCTAACCATGAGCATGGTATATGCTTCCACTTGTTTGTGTCTTCCTTCATTCCTTTTATCAATGTTTTATAATTTCTGAGTACAAGTCTTTAACTTCCACTCCTAGGTACTTTATTTATTTATTTTTTTGCAATAGTGAAGGGGATTGTTTCCTTAATTTCTCTTTCTGACAGAGAGTTCATTGTTTGTGTATAAAAATGCCTCTGATTTCTGAGTATTGATTTTATATCCTACCACCTTGTTGAATTTGTTTAGTAGGTCCAGTAGTTTTTTGACTGAGAATTTAGGGTTTTCTTTATACAGTATCATATCATCTATAAATAATGATAGTTTTTCTTCTGCTTTTCCAATTTGGATGCCTTTTATTTCTTCTTCTTGTCTGATTGCTGTAGCTAGGACTTTCAGTTCTGTGTTAAATAAGAGTGGTGAAAGGGGGACACCCCACCTTGTTCCTGATTTTAGGGGAATTGCTTTTAATTTTTGTCCATTAATTATGATGTTGGCTGTGGGTTTGTCATATATGGCCTTTATCATGTTGAGGTATGTTCCCTGTATTCTCACTTTGCTAAGAGTTTTGATTATAAATGGGTGCTGAATTTTACCAAATGTTTTTTCTAAATCTATTGAAATTATCATGTGGTTTTTCTCCTTCCTTTTGTTTATGTGGTGAATCACATTAATTGATATATGAATGTTGTACCATCCTTGCCTCTCCAGAATAAATCCCACTTGATCATGATGTATGATTTTTTTCATGTATTGCTGGATCTGGTTTCCTAATATTTTGTTGAGAATTTCAGCATCAAATTCATCAAGGATATAGACCTATAATTTTCTTTCTTTTTGTTGTCTTTGACTGCTTTTGAAATCAGAATTATGCTCGCCACATAAAAGGAACTTGGAAGTGTTCCTTCCTCTTGAATTTTTTGAAGTAGTTTGAGAAGGATAGGAGTTAGTTCTTTGAATATTTGGTAGAATTTACTACGAAGCCATTGGACCCAGGGGTTTTGTTTTTGGGGAGCTTTTTGATAACTGTTTTGATCTCTTTTGTTGTAATCAGTCTGTTTAGGTTTTCTGATTCTTCCAGATTGATTTTTGGAAGACTTTATGTTTCAAAGAATTTGTCCATTTCACCTAGGTTATTTAATTTTTTGGCATACAATTCTTCATAGTATTTTCTTACAAATGTTTGTATTTCTGTTGTGTCGGTTGTTATTTCTCCTTTCTCATTTCTAATTTTATTTATTTTAGTCCTCTCTCTTCTTTTCTTGGTGAGTCTCGTTAAAGGTTTATCGGATCTTGTTTACCCTTTCAAAGAACCAGCTCTTGATTTCCTTGATACTCTATATTGTTTCTTTAGCCTCTATGTCATTTATTTCCACTCTTATCTTTATTATTTCCTTACTTCTACTACCTCTGGGCCTTACTTGCTGTTCTTTTTCTAGTTCTTAGATGAAGGGTTGGGTTGTTTATTTGAGCTTTTTCAAGCTTCTTAAGGAATGCCTATAGGGCTATGAACTTCCCTCTCAGGACTCCTTTTCCTGTGTCCCATAAATTTTGAGTTGTTATATATGTTCATTATCATTCGTTTCTAGGAATTTTTTTATTCTTTGATTTCATTGTTAACCCATTTGTTATTTAATAACATGCTACTTAGTTTCCATGTGTTTGATTATTTTTTAGTTTTTCTGTTGTGGTTTCATGCCATTGTGATCAGAGAAAATGCTTGATTTGATTTCAATCTTAAATTTGTTGAGACTGCTTTTATGTTCTAACATGTGGTGCATATGGTATATCTTAGAGAATGTACCATGAGCACTTGAAAAGAATGTATATTCTGCTGCCTTAGGGTGAAAGGTTCTAAAGATATCTATTAAATCGAGTTGATCTAGTGTGTCCTTTAAGTCTGCTGTTTCTTTGTTAATGTTCTTTCTTGAGGATCTATCTAGTGATGTTAGTGGGGTATTGAAATCTCCTACTATGATAGTATTGCTGTTGATCTCGCCCTTTATATCCATCAAAGTCTGCTTTATATATTTAGGTGCTCCTATATTTGGTGCATAGATATTTATGATGGTTATATCTTCCTGTTGGATTGCTACCTTTATCATTATGTAGTGACCTTCTTTATCTCTTTTTTTTTTCCTTTGTATTTTTCTGAAGCTGGAAACAGGGAGAGACAGTCAGACAGACTTCTGCATGCGCCCGTCCGGGATCCACCTGGCATGCCCACCAGGGGCGATGCTCTGCCCACCAGGGGGCGATGCTCTGCCCCTCCGGGGTGTCGCTCTGCCATGACCAGAGCCACTCTAGCGCCTGGGGTAGAGGCCAAGGAGCCATCCCCAGCGCCCGGGCCATCTTTGCTCCAATGGAGCCTTGGCTGCGGGAGGGGAAGAGAGAGACAGAGAGGAAGAAGGGGGGGTAGAGAAGCAAATGGGCACCTCTCCTATGTGCCCTGGCCAGAAATCGAACCCGGGCCCCCTGCACGCCAGGCCGACGCTCTACCGCTGAGCCAACCGGCCAGGGCCCTTCATTATCTCTTAATATAAGTATTGCTACCTCAGCTTTTTTTTTTTTTTTATTTGCATTTGCATGAAATATTTATTTCCATCCTTTTACCTTCAGTCTATGTGCATCTTTTGTTTTATGGTGTGTCTCTTATAGACAGCATATGTACGGGTCCTGTTTTCTTATCCAAGCAGCTATTCATTCTATGTCTTTTAATTGGATCGTTTAATCCAGCGGTCCCCAAACTTTTTTGGGCCATGAACCGGTTTAATGTCAAAAAATGTTTTCACGGACCAGCCTTTAGGGTGGGATGGATAAATTTATCACATGACCAAGACAAGCGTCAAAAGTGAGTCTTGGATGTAACCGAGGGAATCTAATCTGGTCGTTTTTTAAAAATAAAACATCGTTCAGACTTACATATAAATAAAACGGAAATAATGTAAGTTATTTATTCTTTCTCTGCGGACCAGTACTAGTCCGCGGCCTGGGGGTTGGGGACCACTGATTTAATCCATTTACATTTAAGGTTATTGTTGATATGTAGTTGTTTATTGCCATTTTATTCTTTAAAGCTGTATTCCTCTTTTGCTATATTCTTTTTCCACTTTGATCTGTTTACAACAGGCCCCTTAACATTTCCTGCAGCATTGGTTTGGTTGTAATGAATTCCTTGAGATTTTTTTTTTGTCTGGGAAGCTTTTTATTTCTCTTTCAATTTTAAATGATAGCCTTGCTGGATAAAGTGTCTTGGTTGTAGGCTCTTGTTCTGCATTACTTTGAATATTTCTTGTCATTCCCTTCTGGCCTCAAGTGTTTCTGTTCAGAAGTCAGATATCATCCTTATGTGAGCTCCTTTGTAGGTGATATCCTTTTTTTTCTCTAGCAGCTTTTAATATTTTCTCTTTATTGCTTAGCTTTGGTATTTTAATTATGATATGTCTTGGTGTAGGATTCTTTGGGTTTCTCTTTAATGGAGTTCTCTGTGCTTCTTGAATTTGTGAGAACCTTCCTTGCATCAATTTAGGGAAGTTTTCAGCTATGATTTGATTGAATAAAGTTTCTATCCTTTGTTCTGTCCCTTATTCTTCAGGAACCCCTATGATGTGAATGTTATTTTTCTTCATGTTGTCACAGAGCTCTCTTAGAGTTTCCTCAGACTTTTTGAGTCTCTTTTTTCTGCTCTGCTTCCATACCTTTGTTCATCTTTTCCTCCAACTTGCTGATTTGATCCTCAGCTTCATCCATCCTGCTTTTAATTCTTTCCAGTCTTCATTTCTGATATTATATTTGTCATCTCTGACTGATTCTTTTTTAATATTTCAATGTCCTTTTTTATACTTGTTATCTCTTTATTTAGGTGTTCATAATGACCATCCATTGTTGTTCTAAGATCCCTACGCATCCTAACAATCATTATTTTAAACTCTGCATCTGGTAGTTTGGTTATTTCCATATCATTCAGTTCCTTTTCTGGAGGTTTCTCTTGTGGTTTCATTTGGATTGAACTTCTCTGTCTTCTCATTATGTCTGTGTGTTTAGGTGTGTTGTTTGTAGAGCTAGTTGAATCTAGGCCTGGTGTTGTCTGCCTCCAATTTTCTGTTGTCAGCCTTATTCTTATTTAAAAATCAATCTAAGATCTGTCTGCTTAGCTCAAGGGTGCTGATGAGTTGGTGTGAAGATTGGATGCAGATGATCAGGAAAGAAAGAAGGGAAAGAAAGAGTGGACAGTGATAGGAAAAGAAGTAGCATACTGGAATACTGATCATGGTGCCAGAGTCACAGCAAGATGGGCAGTGCCACAGAGCTGGTATGAGCCAAGACAGAGCATAAGAATCCCTGCTGGGGAGCAGTTGTGCATTTGGGGTTAAAGTGCAAATCTAGCAGCATCCTGATTTGGGTATTTGAGACACTATTAAGGTACAGGAATTTAGTTGGTTAGTTGGCAGATGTTTAAATGTCCAGAAGATACAACATAGCACCAAGTCTGAAATTGTAGTTAGGACTCTGCAGTAAAAATTGTTGAGATCCAGAGTGATTGCATATTTGATTACACAAGCCAAATGTCTAGCTTTTGTCTAATTTATTAGTATGATGAATGTACTTTGTTTCATCAGAAAGTATTTATATTTATGTTCATATAAAAGTATTTTTCTGAATCATGTCAGAATTAATCAAACAAGTGCCAATGGGTGATCCCAAGAATTGGATATGTCCAGGCACATTAGTGACATAGAACAATATCTAACAGAATTCAGAAATAATAACAGTGCCTTTCATTCAATAGATATTTGTTGAAAAGATGTCTTTCTATTTACAAGACTATTTCATATGTACCTGCACAAATTAATAATTTATCTGTAGAAGATGTTCACTACTCAACTTTGCTCATGCATGAAATAGGTGAAAGAGAACTGATATAAAGGAAACCATTGGCTAGACATTTCAATTTTTTAAACATATCTGAAAATGCTTGGGCCGAGTGTTATAGCCAAATGTTAAAGCATTTGCAAGCTGTGTGAGTGTGTGTGCATGTGCATGTGTGTGTATGCATGGTGTGTGTATCCTAATGCCTTCCTTTTAAATGCGTTAAAGACATACAGTGAGCAAACCAGGAAAAGGCAGAGTGGTCCTTGTTATATTAGAGATGATTTTAATTCCTCAGATAGGGGCATCTCTGGACTCTGGTGTGCTGTGTCTTTATGAATCAGGACATTTGGGGTCTTTAACAGTATTTGAATTTATAGGCTCTGTTAAAGAATATTTTAATTTAAGTTTTTAAAAATTAATGTTCTATAGTTTTCTTATCCAATTATGTACAGTGCAGGTGGTTCATGGTAGAATATCACAACATTAAATACTAAAAATTTTCATACATATGGTAGGATAAACAAATTTTACTAGGAGATGATTTACAATTTATTCTTTATTCATAATCCCAAGAGTGTTCATTAGAGAAAATGTTAAATGTTTGGCCTCAAGGACAAATTCTTCCATGAGGGTACTGAATGGTATTTGGCAAAAAAAAAAAAAAAAGAAAGAAAGAAAAAAGAATAAAACCATGTTTTTAACATTCTTATTTCAGTAAAATAAAAGTAGTACTGCTATTGTCTAAATTCATTTTATAAAGCAAAGGTGGGGATGGTAATTTTAAAAAATACTGTGATTAGGCCAATTTTATTTTGCACTAAAGTTCAGTATCTGAAATGGAGCAAATTATGCCAGGTTATCAGTATGTGGAATAATGGAATTTACAATGAAATTAAGCATTTAACTATGATTTTTCCAAATTGCTGATATTTAGTAGCATTGATACATCTTTTGATTTAGCTTTTTTTATTTTAATTTTTTGCTTTTAAAAGTGATTACTGATGCTCATGATTCACCAATGTCACATGGTGTCTCTATTTCAGCTCATGCATTCGTTATAAATCTTAAACCAAGAAAGACTTCTCCATATCCATGAGTTATTTCTCTTTTCTTTTTTTGTGACTAGTGAATTTCTTTTAACAGTTAGAAGTTCTATTCCTTTAGAAATAGACTACATCAGTGATTTTCAACCTTTCTCATCTGATGGCACACGTAAACTAATTACTAAAATTCTGTGGCACATCAAAAAAATATATATTTTTGCAATTTGACAAAAAAATTGGTATAATTTGGATTCATTCACACCAGACAGCTATTGTTATGTTGGTTGTTGTCCTTTTTTAAAGTTGACAGTGTAAGGGAAAAGAGATCAGAATACCTGACTAAATAGTCAGGTATTGCATGTTTTAAAAATTCTTGCAGCACATGGTTGACTGCCACAATCCAACAGTTGAAAATCACTGACTTTAGTTATGAGTTCTGCTGGAACAGAACAGATGGCCTGTTAATTTCTTCCAGGTGGAACTCTGTATTGTAACTGTGTAGTGTGATGTGTTTCTGTGGAACTTTGTAACCTGAGACAAGTTATTACCCCCTGTATTCAGAGGGTCACCTCAAACTGGTTAGAGCATTTTATAAAGAGCCTCACATCAGGAAACATAAAAAAATTTTTTTAGTATAATTAACCTCTGCTGTGAGGTTAATGTTGCAACTCTTTATGGATGAGATAGTCTCTCTCTTTTTTAGTACTAGTTACCAGGAAAGACTATACAATGTAGTGATTAAAGGAATAGATTCTGAAGGCAAATTTTCACATGAGTATTCTCTCTTCTACTTATTTGACAAATATATATGATCTCTCTCAAGCTTTGTTTCCCCATTTGTTAAACAGAGATGATAATACTGATGATAATAATCTATTCCTGGATTTATTTTAAAGGATAAATAATGAAATCCATGTAAAATTCTTACTAAGCGTAATCTACTTTTAAGCATTCAATTAATGGAAAACTTTAAACATATATATATAATGTTTAGAAAAGATTTCCTTCTGTAAAATGACCAAAGCAAGTAATAGTTATATAATGAATGAGAATCTTAATTTCAAGAATTGTCAATTCTCTACCATTTCAGGAAGCAAGAAATTGCAGGTTTATTTAGAAGCTGAGTAAATTTACTAGGTCTTTGTACTAGAAATGTTCAGAAATTAAACAGTTAAAATTAGAGAAAAAGGGTGCGTGGGACTGAGGAGGAGACACATCGTACAAATAATCCTGTTTTAAAATTTTCTTTTATTCATTTTGCTCTCAATTTACAAAACTCTAGTGAATGTGATAAACTTCCCTCACGCAGTTGCAACACACAGTCTGAATAAGCACAGCAAAGTAGTCATTTATTACATTGTTCTGATTAGTTAACTTCTTTAATTACTATATATTATTTCATGCATTGAGATACAAGTAGGAAGGGAATTTATTTCTGAAGATAAAACTCTGCTATTCATTTTTCTTTTTATTTCAATATTTTTTGGATAACTGCCATTTTCACCTTGACTGGGCTCTGCGGAGGGGAGGGGAGTGGCACGTGGGAGCTGCCAGAATCGGGCTTCGTAGTTGTAGGGTTTTTACAAAGGACTGTTTGTTCTTTCTTCAGAAACTCAGGGACGTTGGCATGGTAAAATGCCCATCATCCTTTCCTGTATATAAAATAACTATCTATATAAATTTTAACCCAAAAGTGAATTATCAGTAGCAGTGCCCTTTCTGGGACCTGAGCTTTAGGTTCTCTTCTGGTGAGTTAATTTATCAGTAGATTACTAATGTTAGGCTATCTTGGCTCTAGAGGCCAATTTTATTGTTTGGTTTAGCAAAAGATGCTATAAGTGCAATGGTTTTTATGTAGAGGTAATATTGTAGTTTTTTTGATGGGAGAGATCATTTCTACTTGTAATTTATGTTATATGTGATTTATTATTATATGTGATTTCTAGTCCTTCCTTGTATGTTTAATTCTGTTATAAGCATTAAATATGCGGCTTGCCATATGGCAGTTGTCTTTTTTAGTGTTTAGTTCAGAGGGAACAAGACTAATATCAGTTCGTGTTATCTTCTGCTTCCTATTATTAACAAGATTCATTGTTTCTGTGTTCATATACAAATTCTAGGGAAGGACTCTATCTGTCCTAAATGTAAAGGCATTTCTGAGAATATATTTTCAATTGAAGTATTCTCACCAATGTTTTAGCAAATGTCTGTACTGTATATTAAAAATCCAATTTCTATCCTGGAAACAGAGAAGTGATTAAAGTTGAAAAGTGGGTCAAGGAAATACACATTTATGAATGATTATAGCATTTTATATAATTAATTATGACAGTAGATTGGTACCTTAAGTATTTGAATCAAAATATTTTTTCATTTCTATCCCTTACTGCTGCTAGGTTTTGTTTACAACTTCTTTTACGTATTGCATGAGGGATGTTAGGACTTTGATGAATGATAACCTAGAAAAACATGTCTCTGAATATTATCAACATTTATGAACACGTATTTTAAAGTTGATTTAATATTTTACACATTCATGGAAACAGGGCCTTTCTTAAAAGCAAAGGTCAGTCATAGGGGTGTTTAGCCTAGGCTTCAAGTTCAAAAGAGGCTTCACATGTAAGCTTTTAGTGTTATCTCTGAATGGGGTTACTACAGGATACTGACAGGATCAAAAGACAGGATTTCATCACAAGGCTTTAATTCTGAAATGTAATAATTCTAATGACCATAATTTAAGAATTTTTAAAGGCATTGTTTTCATTTTTAAAAATGTTTTATTCATACATAGGTGAGACACAAAATTGAAACGCATGGACATAGATTAGAGTGCAGTGGTTACCAGGGGGAGGAGAAGAGAGGAGAGGGGGGGAGGGGAAGGTACGGGCATAAAGAAAACCAAATAAAAGGTGATGGAGGACAATTTGACTTTGGGTGATGCGTATACAACATAATCAAATGTCGAAATGATCTGGAGATGTTTTCTCTGAATCTATGTACTCTACTTGATCTATGTCACCCCGTTAAAGTGAATTGTCTAAATAAAATTTTTAAAAAATGCTCTAAGAACCTGGCAAAGAAAGTTGCCTAAGACTCTTTTTCTTTTATTTTTTATCTTATTTTTATTAATTTTAATGCAATGCCATTGATAAATCAGGGTACATATGTTCAGAGAAAACATCTCTAGATTATTTTGACATTTGATTATGTTGCATACCCCTCACCCAAAGTCAAATAGTCTTCCATCACCTTCTATCTGGTTTTCTTTGTGCCCCTCCCCTCCCCCACCCCCTCTCTCTCCTTTCTCGCCCCCTCCCCACTCCTCACCCCCCCCCCCGTTACCATCACATTCTTTTCCATGTCTCTGAGTCTCATTTTTATGTCCCATCTATGTATGGATTCATATAGTTCTTAGTTTTTTCTGATTTACTTATTTCACTCTGTATAATGTTATCAAGGTCCATCCATGTTATTGTAAATGATCCAATATCATTTCTTATAGGACTCTTAATTTCAAAGAGATCTAGGAAGAAAGATTCAAGATAAGGAAAAGGATTTTTTTTTCTCCTCTTCACCTCTATGGCAGAACTGTTATTTCACAAATCAGTGTAGGACTTGAAGGGTCTGTTTGGAAGATTTCTTGTCCCTGTATCAAAGAAGACTTGTATCTGGGGCCCTAGTGAGCATGAGGTTGGGAAGAAAAAAAAAAATCTCTGAGGACAGTGAGAAGCCTTGGCAGGTCTACCCATAAAATGTATTCTGAACACCAAGAAAACTACACTCACACAAGAGCCTTTACCCATTTATGTCATGGACACTAACATGCCTAACACTATGCCAGAACACCACTACAGAGAATGATGGGACAGAGTACTTGCTAAAAATCTTTACTCAGATACAAATTGGGACTTTATATTATTTCGTGCATACAGGTACACACGAACATAAACATATTTGTGACTATTACAGGTATTTGCTTCTCAAAGTAAAACTAGAAAAGAAATGTAATGAGATTAATAATGATTTCAAAACAAATTGATTTGGAGCTAAGTAGAGCTAGGACAAGATGTGCAATTGAGTCAGGTTGATCATAAATCTGTCCCGCAGGGGTTCCTACACAAGTGCTCTATCTGCCCTGGAAAAAGGGCAGACTGTGGAGCATGCATCAGCACCATGGAAACCAGTGGAGCGTCTCTTCAACCCCATCACTTGCCTATCTTTCTTTTAATGGAATATTTCTCTTCTATGTAAAGAGAGAAAAGATTTAATAAAAATTCTCTATGAAAAATCAAAGGAGCATTCTTCTCAAATCCTATTTGTCAATGAATTTACTGGTCAGCCCCAGTGAATTGTAACTCCATGTGAGTTAGAAATATAGTAGAAGGACAGGGCATGCATCATAAACCATTTCTTAAACTTATACATCACTGTAAAATAGACTTCTAGAGAGTCAGAAAAAATGATCTCTAATCAGATAAATAAATCAGCAAACGTGTTAGTTCCCTCTTCAAGATAGGTGAATAGGAACCAAATTTTTGTGTATGTGCGTGTGTGTGTGTAGAGAAAGAAAGAGCATGAAAGAGTGAATGAGAATTTAAATTGTATTGCAATATATCTATTTTCTTATTTAATAGCTTATATAAAATATTTTTATGAAATGCTTTCAAATTTTTGTGCTTATTTTCTCCCACATTTCCTTGTATAGTACAAAGAAGTATTTTTTAAAAGGCTGGCATCTTAATTTACAAATGATAGTTATATTAAAAATCAGAGTCAAACTTCAAATCCTAGTAAAGTTGGACTTAATTACCTATGTGGGATCATCCATGTAGATTTGAATTATAGACTTGTTACTTCTCTTTGGTGTACTTATGGCTTCTTTTCCTGAGAGTCAATGGGATAGGTTAAGTGACACAGTCTGAGTTTAATATTAAATTCAGGAAAAATACCCTTTACAATCTTAGATCTTAGTATATAAGGTTTTCTCAATGCTACGCTCCTTCTACAGCTTGGATAAGCAAAAGTTGACTTCATCACATTCATGGAATTGGTGTAGATTTATATTCAATTATACATGAGGTACATATATTTTTTTCCCTTTCCACAAGCTTAAAATATATCAGTGGTCACACAGTAATTATGTAACTGAGAAGTCATAATTTAGACATAAATCTGTGGCATTTATGTCTAATTTACAACTTATTTATTCCTCCTGCTTATTTTATCTTTCATGTACCAGTGTTAGTGTTATGGTGAAAAACTGGAGCCTTGTATCAGACTTCTTGGTAGCACTCTCTGAGACAATTTTAAGTCAGTTTCACTTCAGCAGTTATTTGCTTGGATGAAAGAAGTAGCTTGGTTTTTGATAGTTAATATTTTTTTAAATGACAGGTATATTGATTTCTAATCATTGTTTTGAAAATAGAAGCTTTATATGGAACATGGGGAAAGCTTGGTCAGACAATTAATGTGAGCTATTATGAACATAAATTATGAAAAACTGATATAAAGTAACAGGATAGGTGGCCAAAATGCATTTCCAAGTGTGTCATTTTCTGTGGAAGGGATGATTCACTGCAGTAAATATATACATGAGTACGGTTAGAATTATCTTTCATTTTCACTTGAAATTTTTCAAAAAGCAATAATAAAGAAATGCTTATTAATGCAAAATCCAAAGTTTATTTGCGCCTACTTGGGGCAAAATTTTAAAACGTATATGTAAAATTAGATAAAATTTTGATGATACTAGCAGTAAGTTTTAAAAACAATGTTGACAATCTTTAATAAGGAAAATTCACAATCATATCTGTACACTGTGATTGTGCTTATTAAAAGAAATGCAGAAATGTGAACAGATATTATTTCAGATGTGGTTGATTCTCATTTCCGCATTGCCTTAACTATTATTGAGAGACACGCAATCAAGTTGGATAGATATTTCTTGAAATGATGCATGGTATGCAGTGCATGCTTTCATTGTGCTTCCTGCCATTATGGAATAATGCGTCTTATTTGGAAATACAATAATCATTTCTGTTGAATCACGCTCAGTCAGCTTATATAATAACACTGCTATTTTGTGAATCATTGCAGATTTCAGAGAGCTATGCCTTCCTACCAAGAGAAGCGGTGACACGATTTCTAATGAGCTGCTCAGAGTGCCAGAAAAGAATGCATTTAAACCCAGATGGAACAGATCATAAAGGTAGCCGCGATGTCAAATAGCAAGATTGAAAGTAATTTTATTCATAATGGCAATTTATATTTCACATTTTAATAAAAAGGTGGTAGACTTAAGCAGTTCAACAAGTCAGATCATCTCATTTATTCAAGTAGGAGGCAGTGAATTTTGAATATCCACTTATGGTAGTTAGTTCAGTGTCCATTCTCAGAAGAAAGACAATTTTGACTGTGCAACATAAATTTTTTTTATAACAATGTTTTAATTTTCATTTATTGTGTGTATTTTGTGGTATCTTAAATATATTTAGCAAGGGAAATTGATATTCCTTTGGTGCCCTTTTAAAACTGCCAATTTCTAATTTCTAAACGTGATGAATATTATGGAATTCCTTCACTGAAATTTTTGCATACAATTTTCTTTTATTAAAAATTACCTGATTGTTTTCCTAATCTAAGATATTCGGAGATTAAATTAATCTCATATATACATTTAGACCAGCCCTTTCCCACGAGTTGGAGGATGAGTAAGTAGACTAGCAAAAAAATAAAAAAGAAAGAAAGAAAAGAAGAAGCAAGTACACATGTAAAGTAAGTTTGCAGCAAAAGAGAAATATACAAAAGTACAAATAAAATTGTGTTTAATTACTATATTGCTTTCACTCATTGTTACCCATGTTAGCAAGAGCTCCCCTAAAGTTAGAAATTACTAATTTATTCATAGTGTTCATTTGTTGTAATATACTTTTGTAGAAACTTACCAGTTATTTTATTTTTAATAATTCATCTCTAATACAGTCTCCGAAATGCTTGGTATTTAGACTCTTATATTAATTTGAACAAATTAAATCATTCTAAGATTACAGGTAGATTGCAGTATCACTTTCATTACTCATTAAAAATGTTTTATTACAGATAATGGAAAACCTCCCACTTTGGTGACCAGCATGATTGACTACAACATGCCAATTACCATGGCCTATATGAAGCACATGAAACTGCAGCTGCTAAACTCACAGCAAGATGAGGTAAAATGGAAATATCCATGTTTGTTATCAAATGTTGGAATGATGTTTGATAACCATGACTGTCGTATTAAGCTTGATGGCGTTTTGAAGATTGTAATTTATTTTTTAAATGAAAGGAATGCCACTAGCATTGAACTGATGGAGACCATAGAGATGCCTTGTCTTAACACATCTATCTACCGTAGTGCTATGTGAGAATTTGTTCATTCCCAAGAAGGTTCATGTTCCTTAATTGATCTCCTACAAGCAAGCCTTAGTAAAGTGCTAGAAGCTTCAGAGGAAAATATCCCAAATGATTCAAGGAAAGTATCAAAGCCTTTTAATACTAAGGCTATTTTTCCTGGAAACCAGAAAAGTCAATTTAATAGATATTTCAGGTATAATTGTTTCTCTACCATCCAAATCTTGAATATATTCTAAATTTCTATTTCACCTGACCATTTTATATATTTATTTGACTACTTCTCTGCATTTTCTGGAGACATTTTGGGGTAATTCTTATTATTAGAGGTGTCTTGATATTTCAAATTATTCTATTTAATTTGTATAGTAACAATCTTGTAATGTGTTTGTAGGTATGTATTTGACACAAAATGTAAAGTTGTTGAATACTCTCTAGTATACTAATTAATTCCCCACTTTAGTTGAAATATCTCAAAAGCAGAGACTGAATTGTATATATACCCTGTGTATATTGCCCAAAAGACTTGCAATAATATGGGCATAATAAATCCTTATTAACTAGTTAGCAGCCATCAATCAATAAATATATTCAGATTATCTATATTAGGAATAATTTTTCAGGCTAAGAAATTTCTCCTTGAAATTTCTTTACAACAGAAATATGATTAAATATTTATTCAAATATGGCATTATTTGGTGAAGTATTATTAAATTCTTTTTTTTTTTTTTTTTTTTGCAGAGACAAAGAGAGTCAGATAGAGGGACCCAGATAGGGACAGACAGACAGGAAGGGAGACAGATTCTTCGTTGCAGCTTCTTAGTTGTTCATTGATTGATTTCTCATATGTGCCTTGACGGGGAGTGTGGGGCTACAGCAGACCGAGTGACCCCTTGCTCGAGCCAGCGACCTTGGCCTCAAGCCGGTGAGCCTTGCTCAAACCAGATGAGCCCACGCTCATCTGATTTTATTTCTATTTTGAGAAGTTGCTTAAAATTCAGATGCCAAGTCTGTTTCATATTTTATATTAGTTTTCAAGTTCCAGATTTTACCCTTAGAGAGTGTCTACTATATACCTCCTGCTTTGCATTGTTACTGCCACACAGGCTCAAGCTCTCCTTTAACATTTTCTGAATGGTGTAATAATGTTCTCCCAATTATCTACCCACCTTCAATTTTTTTTTTCTCACCAGTCCTGTTCATCAACTACTGGCTTTCCATTTTAGAACATGTTACTTCTCAGCTCAGAAATTTGCAGTGATATTCAAGTCAGTCCATGTCTACCAAGTAGCATGTACATTTTTCAATCAAGTGTGTAGGATTTTTCCTAAGACTTGAAAACCACTCCCATCTATCTCACCTTCTGCTCTGTTGTTAACTTGCCTTATGCGCAAATCAACTTGAAGCTTGCATTATTAGCATTTCTATGAAATGAACCACTTCAAATCTTAATGTTTATGAGTGTAGACCTTGTCAGAAATTCAGGTCGACCACCAGGTCCCACACATCAGATCTAAAATTATAATCATGAGGTGTGGGTCCCACAACACACAGTTCAATAAAGGTCCCCAGGTGCCACTAATGCTGGTTATTTAGCCAGTGCTGTTCAAGAAAATAGCATGCAAGGATGGAGTGACTCCATAACATTCTGTATTCTGTAACTACCAGTCATACTTGGCTATTGGGTACTTGAAATATGGCTAGTGTGACTGAAGAATTATAATTTTAACTTAGTTAATTTTAATCAATTTTCAACTAAATTTAAATATCCACATGTGGCTACTGGTTCACATATTGGACAATGCAGATTTGACAATTCCTTATTAGTGAATCTTGAAAGTATATCCAATTATTCACTATTAGCATTGCACTAAATATCCTGATACATAAATTATTTCATGTATCACATTCCTTGGTATAAATTTCCAATCAAAGGATATAAATAACTTAAAAGTTTTAAATAATTATTGTCAAACTCTTCTCCAGAAAGTTTGATCCAATTTAAACTTCATCAACAGTTTATTGACAAGGTCAATAGCTCTTACATTGGATACATGTTTCGTAATCCTAAAGGCCATTTCTGGCATTCTTTATTTCTCATATCATCATTATAACATCTTATTATATGAATATTTTTATTATTTACTTTTCAGTCATCTGCCCCCTGACTAAACTATAAGCTTAATAAAGGCAAAATTTTTTTTATCAATTTATTTACTTTTTATCTCCATTATCTACAAGATAATGACATGTTGCACAGTCAAAATTGTCTTTCTTCTGAGAATGGACACTGAACTAACTACCATAAGTGGATATTCAAAATTCACTGCCTCCTACTTGAATAAATGAGATGATCTGACTTGTTGAACTGCTTAAGTCTACCACCTTTTTATTAAAATGTGAAATATAAATTGCCATTATGAATAAAATTACTTTCAATCTGTGTCCTCCACATCCCAGTCCCACACTCTATCCACTGCACCATCGCCTGGTCAGGCTATTAAGTTCTTTTAAAATTATTTTGTTGAGCTAACTTTATAAAATTCTAATTAAATTTTTGCTTTTCTTCTGTTTTGAGCAGATTTAATTTCAAAGTTATATTTATAAAACAGTTTTATCTCAAAAGACTTTAAGGGTACACTCTATAAGATTTATATTAGTGCAATAGTGGTTTCAGATTCCATATTACTTGATGGCTACATATAAATGATTAAATAAATAGTAATAAAATTATTGGGTTAGAGACATGAGCAACAATTAACAAAATATTAATGTCAGTCCATCCCTGAGAATGGAGTTATTGTTCCCATGATGCATTACATAATTGAAAATTTTTTTTCAATCTCATAAACTAGTTAGAGCTGTCAGAATATTTGTAGGAAGTTCATTTAGAATTTGATATGTTTATTTGTAGGCCCAAAAGTAAGAAGATCAACTTTGTGCCAACAATAAAGCTCACATATGCTGAATCCTTCTGGCTTCTAAAAAATTATAAGTATTTCACAGAATGAAAATAGAGACTTTTAACTGGATCAGGAAAATAACTCTTATCCTTACAGTTTGAAAATATAAAATTGTATGTACATGGCCTTAAAAATATTCAGATAAATTGACTAGATTATTTATAAAATTTTAGAAATTATAATTATTGAAAGGTAAGAAGTAAGATAAGTCATATTAAAATGAAATTCAAGTGAGTTAGTGCTTTGGGATCAGTTATTATTAAATTGTGTTAATTCAACCAATATTTATTGAGTACCTTCTATCTAACTGATACTCTTGTAGATAATGGAGATAAAAAGTAAATAAATTGATAAAAAAATTTTGCCTTTATTAAGCTTATAGTTTAGTCATGGGGCAGATGACTGAAAAGTAAATAATAAAAATATTCATATAATAAGATGTTATAATGATGATATGAGAAATAAAGAATGCCAGAAATGGCCTTTAGGATTACGAAACATGTATCCAATGTAAGAGCTATTGACCTTGTCAATAAACTGTTGATGAAGTTTAAATTGGATCAAACTTTCTGGGGAAGAGTTTGACAATAATTATTTAAAACTTTTAAGTTATTTATATCCTTTGATTGGAAATTTATACCAAGGAATGTGATACATGAAATAATTTATGTATCAAGATATTTAGTGCAATGCTAATAGTGAATAATTGGATATACTTTCAAGATCCACTAATAAGGAATTGTCAAATCTGCATTGTCCAATATGTGAACCAGTAGCCACATGTGGATATTTAAATTTAGTTGAAAATTGATTAAAATTAACTAAGTTAAAATTATAATTCTTCAGTCACACTAGCCATATTTCAAGTACCCAATAGCCAAGTATGACTGGTAGTTACAGAATACAGAATGTTATGGAGTCACTCCATCCTTGCATGCTATTTTCTTGAACAGCACTGGCTAAATAACCAGCATTAGTGGCACCTGGGGACCTTTATTGAACTGTGTGTTGTGGGACCCACACCTCATGATTATAATTTTAGATCTGATGTGTGGGACCTGGTGGTCGACCTGAATTTCTGACAAGGTCTACACTCATAAACATTAAGATTTGAAGTGGTTCATTTCATAGAAATGCTAATAATGCAAGCTTCAAGTTGATTTGCGCATAAGGCAAGTTAACAACAGAGCAGAAGGTGAGATAGATGGGAGTGGTTTTCAAGTCTTAGGAAAAATCCTACACACTTGATTGAAAAATGTACATGCTACTTGGTAGACATGGACTGACTTGAATATCACTGCAAATTTCTGAGCTGAGAAGTAACATGTTCTAAAATGGAAAGCCAGTAGTTGATGAACAGGACTGGTGAGAAAAAAAAAATTGAAGGTGGGTAGATAATTGGGAGAACATTATTACACCATTCAGAAAATGTTAAAGGAGAGCTTGAGCCTGTGTGGCAGTAACAATGCAAAGCAGGAGGTATATAGTAGACACTCTCTAAGGGTAAAATCTGGAACTTGAAAACTAATATAAAATATGAAACAGACTTGGCATCTGAATTTTAAGCAACTTCTCAAAATAGAAATAAAATCAAAAATAAAGTCTTTTAAAAATAATAAGTGCCATTTTTAAAAGGGGAAGGACTAGGAAAAAATTATTTGTAACAGTAAAATCTTTATTCTAATTTTTTAAAAATTAATTTTATGGAAGCAGAATTATGGTTGGCCATGGCTTTTATGATCATGAGATTTTAGTCACACAAGGAATAAGCTCATATTGTAAGATATGGAGAAACTTTTTTTCCACAGGTTATCATACAAAACAAAATACAAAGGGAGGGATTTAGATGAATGAATGGTCTACAGATGATCATGAATTAAGTAAAATACCTAATATATATTAATCAAATTTTATGATCCTTCACCTTTAGAAATATTTAGTAATTTCTTCCAAAGTGGTTAGCATTATTTCTATGTTAATAATAATAATATAAAAACCACATTATATGTTTCTTATTTAATTTATTGGGGTTACATTGGATCGCAAAACCATGTAGGTTTCAAGGAACCATACAGGCTTGAGAAAACCTCACCGGCACACTGTATCATGCATCCATTGCCCCAAGCAAAGTCTCTTTCATCCCCATTTATCCCTCCTTACCTACCCCACCCTCCCCTTTCCCTCTGGCTATCACCACACTATTTCTGTGTCTGTGTATATAATGAATATGTGTTTTTTGGTTAACCCTTCACTTTCTTTCATCCAGTCCACAAGCCCCGCTGCCCCTCTGATAACTGTCAGTCTGTTCTATGTATCCATGCCTCTGTTTCTTTTTTTTTTTTTTTACAGAGAGAGAGTCAGAGAGAAGGATAGACAGGGACAGACAGACAGAAATGGAGAGATGAGAAGAAGCATCAATCATTAGTTTTTTGTTGTGCGTTGCGACTTCTTAGTTGTTCATTGATTGCTTTCTCATATGTGCCTTGACCATGGGCCTTCGTAGACTGAGTAACCCCTTGCTCAAGCCAGTGACCTTGGGTTCAAGCTGGTGAGCTTTTGCTCAAACCAGATGAGCCCGCACTCAAGTTGGCGGCCTCGGGCTATTGAACCTGGGTCTTCCGTCTACGGCCATACCACCCTGAACGCGCCCGATCTCGTCTGATCTCGGAAGCTAAGCAGGGTCGGGCCTGGTTAGTACTTGGATGGGAGAACCTGGGTCTTCCGCATCCCAGTCTGACGCTCTATTCACTGCGCCACCACCTGGTCAGGCTCTGTTTCTATTTTGTTCATCAGTTTTCGTTCATTAGATTTTGTATAGAAATGAGATCATATAAAGATAATTTATTCAGTTAATAATTAGAATAGAGCTTACAGAATGAATGCATGCACTTAGTTTCATTAAAGTCCTTTGTACATATAAGCAAATGGATAATTCATATTCTAATAAGTACTAACATTGTGAAAAGCAAATAATATTTCATAGAAAATCATGAGTAACATATTTAAAATAACCATAATCATTAACCCGCTTATAATGATAAATATCTTAACATGGTGAGTTTTTAAAATAAAAATAAAGAACAGGTACATTTAGTTGGATAACCATTTTAATCTGTTGTCCAGAATTTTAAAAAAATATGCTGACAAGAGTGCCATATAGTGGTGGTAATAGTATATAGATTATTAATAGTGTCCTTTTGCAGTTTATATAATCATTTCATGGAACAGATTTTTTATCTAGCTTTTCTTTAAATACACACACACACACACACACGCTCATATATTTTACACACATACAAACATATCTCAGATGGTTATTATATATATAGTTGCACACACACAGTAGAAACCATATTTTACTAGGTTGCATATAGTTAGCCATTTCTAGTATACATAATAAATGCTTATTAGAAAGACAATGTTTATGTAGGATATAAACCTACTTTGTAAACTTATGTTGCTCATCTTTGCCACTATACTTGTTTATTGTTGTATATGTCCATATAAAATAGTAAATATTAATCTTTTTATATACTGTAGAATTTGTTATATATTCTATGTGACAATATTGAGCTGTTTTGTGCTTATTATTTGTACATGACATTGTTCTAACTATTTCAAACAGTACATTCCCTTAATCCTTATATAGCCCTTTGAGATTAATACTATTAACATTTCTATTTTATAGATGAGGAAATGAGGCACAAATGGTTAGGTAACCTGCTTAAAGTAATGCATCTAATAAGTAGCAGAGCTTGGATCTGAATCAGGCAGTTCTGGCTTTAGAGAATGTACTCTAAAGTCCTAACATCACAGACACTACAGTGCGTATAATGTAATTTGCTATGTGTGCATATATATGTATGTATATGGTATACATTGATAACACTGATGTGCACAATGAATTCTATTATTTTTTTCTCTTTTTAGCATATATATTTATTTCAGATGCTTTAGATTATCTTGGAATTTAGAATTGGAGAAAACATTCCATACTGAGAGCGAAGATTTGCCGCCAGGAGATGTATATGTGGCTAATGCCCAGAGGCCTCACAGGATGGCATGTCTTTGCTGAGTTAGTGAAGAGTTAGTGCTATTTGCTATACGTGGACATAATCAGACATTTGGTAAAGGAAGGACACCAAAATCATCTTGACCTGACCTATGGGTCGGTACGCCAATTTGTTAGTTTACTAGAGCGTTCTTGTCCCCTAACTATAACAACTTCTTTGCTGATACCAAGATGTCATTTGTAAAGCTAAATTAACTCTTAATATTTCAAGAAGCTATTTTCTCAAGCCCAGGTAACTTCATATGAATCCCCATTCTGTTCTACATCAGTGCAATAACTTATTTTAACTGCTCTGTCCCTCAATTTCTCAATCTGTAAAATTGGATGAATCCTGAACCCTAACTCATAGGTGGTGTTGAAGATGAAGTGAGTGAGCCGATATAAAGAATAGTGTTTACAGCTAAATAGCAACACTGTTACTACTAATTATTATATTCATATTAAACTTTCACATCAAACATTTACAAATGAAAGTCAAACCTGGTGATTTCAATTAAATATTTATAATATTTTGCACAGGTTTCTCAGGCCTTCCTGCCTACATAAGCACACCACTTGTTTAAGAGTCAGTTCTCTAAAAGGAACCTGCTTCAATGAAATGACTGCTGTGAAATAGTTTAGATTTGGTTTAATATTTGACAGGTTTTGATGAACTGGCCATTTGGCAAACCAGCCTTTGGCTGACTTAGCTATTTGGTGAACTGGCTTTGGTAAACGCATCTTTTATACTTTATGTAGAACTCCTTTATGTAGGCTCAGTATAATTTATATTCTTTTGTAAGAAAAGGAAGGATGTGCTAGTGTTACCTTGCTCTCCAGCAATGTGGATTTTGAATCTGGCCATGTAAGTTTGTCTATTACTGAAGTCCATCCTGTTTTGCTAGTGAATAGTTTTTGGTTAAAGGTTTCTGTTCGTTTGGTTTTTGCTTTTGAAATCTAAGATTTTTGCTCATAACATTTTACTAGGTCATTTATTTTAAAAATCAAAACATGTATTTCTCTTTATGCTATGTTTTGTGATTAACTTTTGTTTTAGGAATTTTTTGCTATTTTAAAAAATGGTGATAGAAGGACACTTTGACTTGGGTTGGTCAACATATAATGGAATATACAATGATGTATTATAGAAATGTACACCTGTACCCTATATAATTTTATTAACCAATGTCATCCCAATAAATTCAATAAAAAATGTATTTTTTTGTAATTCAGGATAAGTCCCCAACTGCATCCTCCCTAAACATATTATCTTACTTTTCAAATCTGCCTGCACGTAGATACATTGCTTGAATCTTCACAAATCTTGAAATTTCTTGAAGGGAAAAATTATTGTTATTTATTATTTCAAGTATCTATTAATGTATCACATAATTCACTGAGTTCTGTAAAAGTTTATGTACTGGCTAAACTCTAATTGACCTTATTGATAAAATGGTCACTATTTAAATGTATCAGATTTTATGATGATTTACGATGTTTTAAAACCATTTTCAGGATGAAAGTTCAATAGAAAGTGATGAATTTGACATGAGCGATTCCACACGGATGTCAACTGTGAACTCTGACCTTAGCTCCAATCTTGAGGAAAGAATGCAGAGTCCTCAGGCTCTCCACGGCCAGCAAGACGGTAAGCCATTCAAATTGAACAAACAAAAATACAAAACAAAACAACAAAAACCCAAGTCAGAATTTATTAGAACAACCTTCTCTTATATTGTGTCAATTGTTTGTTTCTGTGGCGACCTCTTCTGTTTATTCAGGTTACATTATCCACTTCATTATTTTTGGATCCAGGTCTTTGTTTCAAATTGGGATGGTAGACTGATTTATAAACAGATAGTAGGTGTAAAATTCCAAGCTTGACCATCTATTGCTCCCTGAACTTAAAATATATTGTGTTAATGTACTTTGGGTTTTTAGCTTTGGTTTCTTGGGTCATTCTTCTGACTCAGTTAAGAGTTTTAGTATGATCAAAAGAGTAATTTGGAAAAATCAATTTTATAAAAGACAAGGTGAAAACTAAAAACAATTGATATAAAAAGATAATTTTACTAGAGTGAATTTTCCGGGTAAGAAGGTTTTTGCTGGGAATATAAGCTCCTTGAGTTATGATCTCTTCTTTTCCTTGGCCGTTGAAGAGAACATTCCTGAGTCACTCCATTGTTCTTAATAGAAAGAAAACTGGATATGTAGGGGAATTAGCTTGGTAGTTAAAACACTTTGGTCTCCTGTTTTCAGAGATCTTTAAATACTATCTGTGGATTTTTGTAAGCCTCAAGTTATGCATGCAAGTAAATGTATTACTTGAGTAATGGTGAATGAAAATTAAGGGTTATAAATAAAAGAGAACTGGCCCGTTTTATTCAACATTGTTTTAGTATTCCTGTAATGACTTTACAAGAATTTTCTGTGACTAAACAGTTTTGTGCCTACATCTGTAGCTAAGGAAATAAAAATCTTTCCTTGTTTACACTGACATTTGCTGTTGAAAAGTAGTTGCAAAATATTGCGGCATGTCTAGCTGCTATTAGTGTTCTGCTTATGCTGTCACAGTTTAAGAAATCTCTAGATATAAGCATAACAAAATGCACAACTAAAGGCAGGGTTTGTTTTTTTACTCAAATTGCAGATGAGTTTAAAAAAAATGTTGATGTTTGTTGGCATGAGTTAGCAATACCTTGATCAGTGATTTTAGAATCATATCTTACTCGCCACATAGTAAAATAGCTCTTGTAGTAGGAAGGACACATTTATTTGGGAAAGTTCTAAGAATTAAATTTTTCTGGTTTAGATATGACTTATTTTTTCTTCTACTATATATGTAACCTTGTTCAGAGCTGGATTTTTAGTGGAAATTGTATTGCACTGGGATCACAGAATAACTGAAAAAAAATATATATGTATTTCTCACTCTTTTAATATTTGTTCATATAGTTTATGTGTTTTTACCATCATCTTGTTTGGTCTATAACTTTGGAGAATTTAAATAATAAGAAAATGTCTCTCATGATGCAAATTTATGGTTTTCTTGATTAAAATTGCCAGTTGTGGATCTGGTTAAGGGACAGCTGATGTGATTTAAATCTACATTGATGTTAATCTACATTGTAGTGGAATACCCTTTCTCATCATATATCATTGTTGTATGCCCCAAGGATAAACACTTATCTAATAGTTTCTTCTTCAGCCTAAGCCTAAACCTAAGTCTAAGCCTTCTCTTACAGTTTAAATTCCATTTCCTCACACTTCACATAGAATTTTCTCTTGAAATTATCTCTTCTTTCTTCTGAATGATAGGTTTTCCCCATGATCAGCACACAGACATGATTAAATAAATATCCTCTTTATAAAGCCTCTGTTGACCTTGGCTGGTGATTCAGTGAATAAAGCATTGGCCCAGTGTACGGATGTCCCAGGTTTGATTCCTGGTCAGAGCACACAGGAGAAGCCACCATCTGCTTCTCTTCCCCTCCCTCTCCCACCCCTCTTTCCCCCTTCTCTCTTTCTTCTCCTCCCTCAGCCAGTGGCTTGACTGCTTTGAGAGTGTGGCCCCAGGTGCTAAGGAGCACTCAGTCCAAGTGTATCAGTCTCAGGTGCTAAAAATAGCTTGTTACTTGAGCATCAGTCCCAGATGGGATTGCCAGGTGGATCCTAGTTGGGGCACATGCGGGAGTCTGCCTCACTATCTCCCCTACTCTCACCTAAAAAAAAAAAGCCTCTTGTTGATCCCATTGTGCCCCTTCATTCATTGCATTTCTCTGCACCACTATGTAGCACACTTTACAGTGAAACTCATTGAAAGAGTTATCAGGTCCACTTTCTTGCCTCTACTCTTCATCATTACCCCTCTACTTTACTAGCTTTTGTGAATGTTGCTGAATTTATTAGTTAGACCTTATTCCTCATATGCTTCAACATTTAAGTTTAAAGGAAGCCACACTCTTTGCTTCCTGGTGGACCTCTTCCTCAGTCATCTCTGTGCGTTCTTTTTCCATATCCTATTCTATAGATATTAGAGTGCTCGGGTCTAGTTCTTAACTCTCGACTCCTCTGTGCCCACTCTTTAGATAATTACATGGAGTCATGTGGCTTTTAATCCCATCCATACCCTGATGAATCCCATATTTACTGCTTTAAGTCCTGATATTTTTCCTGAGCTCAGGACTATCTTCCCCTCTCTATTAGCTAAATTATAACATTTTCAAGAGAACTTATCACTATATGAAACTATATCACTTTTATCTATTACCTGTTTTCTTTTCAGAATGCAAATGCCATATCAATTAATGTATCTTGTTATGCTTCTGATTTTCTTTTAGTTGCTCCATTTAAGATAATTCTTAAATGATCCATTATTTAAATGGTTAAAATATTACTTTTTACCATAATCATGATTTATGATATCAGTTTTATATATTTTTTGTGCTTTCTTTATTTTTTCTTTCCCCTAACAGTAGCATTCTCCTAGGTATCACCAACAGTGACAAATTACTATGTCATTCCTTGTTTTTCTCTGTACTGAAATACATATGCACATACATATGTACACACAGAAGATTTTGCCATCATTATTTTCCAAAACTAGGTTTATATAACTTACAGTATTTCTGTATCTTTCTTTACTCATCTAATATTATCTTTCTTTCAGAATTTTCTGTGTGCTTAAAATATGTATATATAATGGTGAGCATAAAAAAGACATGATCTCTAGCTTCCTGAAACATGTTATCTAGAGAAATAAAAGCATACATGATACCATTCACATTTGGCCAGAGTTCATCTAACCAATGTGGGGAAATTCCTGCTTATGTAAAAAGAAGAATTCATAGTAGTAAAACTTGTAGTTTGTGCCTCTTTTCTTTCAGTGGAGATTTGGGTGGTATGTTAAAATCGGGTGGGGCAGAACAATATAAAATTTTTCAGGTTAAATTAGGATGGTCTGTTATTTAACACTAATCATTTTAAAGAAACTGAAATAGCAATTTGTGTTTCTTAGGAATCCTTCCTGATAATTATAACACAGGAAGTTAGAACAATGTCTTTACTGGACACATGCAAACTAGAAAGTAAAAAACTTTTTTTTCAGTTTTCATCTTACTTGTGGTTATAAAGATTTGCAATCAGTTTAATATCAAGGGAAAGAAAGAATATAAAATAGACATAATTTTAGAGATAAAAGCTTCATAATGATAGAGGGGTAGGCAAAAGTAGGTTTATAGTTGTGAATACATGATAGAGTTTATTTTTGTATTATTTATTAATTATTGTGTTATTTTGTATCCAAACAACTGTAGACCTATATTTGCCAGACCTTGTGTGTACTGTCTGTATTTTGGGGTAATGAAGAAAAAGAAGAGAAATGTCTTGCCATCAGGCTATATAATCAGATAAAGAAAAAAAGGTCCCAAACTAGAATGAAACATTTAAAGAAAAATGCTCCAAGATTGATGCATAATATTTACTTTTTTTCTAAGTTTATAATGCTTCCTTAACTCAATGAAAACACAAACTTAAAAAATGTACAGAAGATGCACAGCAATATTTTACCCTCTTTAAGAAATTGAGTAAATTAGTAAAATATATTAAACTATTTAAAAGTGAGTTTTTTTTGTAGACTTCAAGTAATGACTTGTGGTTAAAATCACTTAAGGGTTGTATAGTCATTTGATTTACTCATAAAAGCATGTGGAATAGGCCCTGGCCAGTTGGCTCAGTGATAGAGCATCGGCTTGGTGTGTGGAAGTTCCAGGTTTGATTCCAAGCTGGGGCACATAGGAGAAGCACCCATCTCCTTCACTACCCTCCCCCTTCTCCATTCTCTGTATCTCTTTCTTCCCCTCCTGCAGCCAAGGCTCCATTGGAGCAAAGTTGGCCCGGGTGCTGAGGATAGCTCCATGGGCTCTGGTTGCAATGGCAACTCCCCAGATGGTCAGAGCATTGCCCCCCGGTGGGCATGCCTGGTGGCGGTTGGACCCATGTGCGAATTTCTCTGCCTCCCTACTTCGCACTTCAGAAACACACACACACACACACACACACACACACACACACACACACACACACAACTGTTGTGGAATAAAAGGAGCTTATTGAGAAAGCGGCTCTGCGTGCAGTGGCTGTGGTTTATTCTACAAAATTCCAAACAGTATTCCTGGGTCAAAAAGCTTAAAGGTGCTCTGTACTAAAATGTTCATCAGTTTGTAAGTGTTCTTGTTCTGTCATCCATGTTAACATATTGTAAGTAAAAATGTTATCACTTAGGCTTTTGTCTTTAAATCCAAGATCCTAGAAAAGTTTTGGTGTGGTTTTTTTGTTTGTTTGTTTTTATCTTTCCAAAGTTAGAAGCGGGGAGGCAGTCAGACAGACTCCTGCATGCGCCTGACCGAGATCCACCTGGCATGCCCACCAGGGGACGATGCTCCACCTATCTGGGGTATTGCTCCGTTTCTGCCGGAGTCATTCTAGCGCCTGAGGTGGAGGCCATGGAGCCATCGTTAGCACCGAGGCCAACTTTGCTCCACTGGAGCCTTGGCTGCAGGAAGGGAAGAGAGAGATAGAGAAGAAGGAGGGGGGAAGGATGGAGAAGCAGATGGGCGCTTCTCCTATGTGCCCTGAGTATATTCTAAAAGCAGCTGATCTACATTTATTTCTTGTTGTCTGAGGTTATTTATTAAAGGATATCTGGCAAAAGTAAAGTGTCAGTTTTAGAAATGGACTCAAACATTCAATTTTACTTGATAGAGGAATGCATTTCATGTGTGTGTGTGTGTGTGTGTGTGTGTGAGTGAGAGAGAGAGAGAGAGAGAGAGAGAGAGAGAGAGAGGCAGAGAGAGATAGGTAGAGACAGACGGGAAGGGAGAGAGATGAGAAGCATCAATTCTTCATTGCGGCGCCTTAGCTGTTCATTAATTGCTTTCTCATATGTGCCTTGACTGGGGACTACATCAGACCGAGTGACCCCTTGCTCAAGCCAGCGACCTTGGGCTCAAGCTGGTGAGCCTTGCTCAAACCAGATGAACCTGCGCTCAAGCTGGAGACCTTGGGGTTTCGAACCTGGGTCTTCCAGGTCCCAGTCTGATGCTCTATCCACTGCATCACCTCCTGATCAGAAGGAATACATTTCTAAGCATTATTTTAACTGGTTTTCTGAGTTAATACCTTATTGTAAACTATTAATACTTTCATAAGGGAACATTTTTGTTTTATTAAACTCAAAAAGATTATTAGATAACAGCAAAAATTTTTTATATTTTAAGTCACAAGAAATTGTTCTTTTTTTGCCTTTTTAAAAATATTATAGGAATCCAATGGAAATTGAGGAATATTCCCAACTCTCTGAACATGAGCTTGCTCAGCTTTAAAATTAAGGGACTACAATAGGAAAAAAAGCATACATTTTCTTTTACCAGTTATTTGCTCTTATTTTTGTCATGGCATCTCAGAAATACTGCTCTTAGGAATGTCTTCAATGTCCTTTGATTGTCTTTTGACTCAATGGAGTTATGTAGAAATGTCTTAAATAGAGTTTTTATGTGTAGTATTTTGTACTTCATTAATTTATCAAGTAATGGCTTATTTATATATTTAAACCTTAACAAACAGTGTCTTGTGTGTCAGGCAAAGGGATGTGGTGATATTTAGAAACAAGAAAAGAGGAAGAACAACTTATGAATTAAAATTTTCTTAAAGAGTTTATCAAAATTTACTTCACCTTCTTCCTGTGATGGTCTTTAAAAAAACATATTCAAAGCAAATTTTTTTATTCAAAAATTATATTTTGTAATTCTATTAACATTTAAGAATACATAGTTCATTTGCTATAATTTGAAGATCTCCCGCTTCTGCATAATATTTGTGTTCTAGATATGTTTTGATATGCTTCAACTGGTCAGGCCATTTTTTTTAAATTGAATTTTATTGGGATGACACTCATTAACTTAGTACTTATACAGGTTTCAGGTGCCAGTTCTGTAATACATCTCTGTACACCATATTGTGTGCTCACCCCCCTCCCTGCCCAGGTCCAGGCTTTGTCCATCCCTGTTGATTCCCCTATACCCTCCTCCACCTCCCCCACTTCCCAGCAGTCACCACACTATTGGTCATGTCCAAAAGAGTTTTTTCTTTTGTCCTTTTCTGCTCTATCTCTCTCCGTCCCTCACCCAACCTGCCCCACCCTCCAATAGCTGTCCGCCTGCTCTCTATTTATAAGTCTATTTATATTTTTCTTGTTAGTTCATTTTGTTTATTAGGTTCCACATGTGAGTGAAATCATATGTTACTTGTGTTTCTCTGACTGGCTTATTTCACTTAGCATAATGATCTCCAGGTCCATTTTTGATAAACCAGGAAAAAAATGGAATTGGAATTTCATGGCTAACCTGCATACAAATGTGAAAATAGTGTGTGTGTGCATGGATGGATAGCTAGATCTTATAAAAACATGCTTAGTGAGAATAAATTTTAAAGAACTTTAGGTCTTACCATTGATAAAATCATAATTTTTTTTGTACTTTTCTGAAGTTGTAAACGGGGAGGCAGTCCAACAGACTCCCGCATGTGCCCGACCGGGATCCACTGGCATGCCCACCAGGGGGTGATGCTCTGCCCATCTGGGGCATCGCTCTGTTGCAACCAGAGCCATTCTAGTGCCTGAGGCAGAGGCTATAGAGCCGTTCTCAGTGCCCGGGCCAACTTTGCTCCAATGGAGCCTTGGCTGTGGGAGGGGAAGAGAGAGACAGAGAGGAAGGAGAGGGGGAGGGGTGGAGAAGCAAATGGGCACTTCTCCTGTGTGCCCTGGCAGGGAATCAAACCCGGGACTCCTGCACACCAGGCCAACGCTCTACCACTGAGCCTACCGGCCAGGGCCAAAACCATAGTTTTTTAAAAAAATGTGTGGCTCTCAGTATCAAGAGGTCAGAGGACTGTTACTAAAACTTAGAAATATATCTTATTTTGAATTACCTTGGGGTAAAAATTGAATCCCCTGATGTTCATGTAAGTCCTTTAAGCCTTGTTAGACTACATAACAAATGACTAGAAAAAGTATCCTTCTCTGGAATCTAGAGTTATGTTTCTTCTTTCAGGGTTGCTTAGATACTTTTTATGAGAACATATTGGTCTAGACTACTTTTCCCATGTTATAATCTATAATTTACTGGTTTCCAAAGAGGTGTCATTAAAAAATTCATTGGAAAAGAATTTCAGTGTTATTTTCCCAAGATTCTTTGAGCAACTTTGCTTATGTAGTAGGGGTCTTTGCTTCCCACTAAGACTTATATGATACAACATTCACCCCAACAAGGATGCTTGTTAAGGGGCTCAATAGCTAAAATGGAGACCAGTGTCCCATTCAGTGAAATAATTTTAAAAATTGTTTTACTTGGAGCCTTGATTATACTTAGGCAAGGGTAAGTGGTGAAAGAGCCAATATTTCATTATTCATTCCACAATTATCTGTTGAACCCTACAGCGAACCACACAATGAGGTTATATATTAGGTTAAACAATATGGAAATTGCCAAACTCTAAAATAACTTAACATACAACATGAAGAATATGAAACTAAAATGTTTTTGAAATTGAGATATATTTTTGTTTCAAAACAATGATACATGCCCATGTATGTCCTATATATCTTGACTTGTGTGCTTGTAACATTACCATAAGCTTGTTCTGAGTGGAAACTTAGAAGGATGTAAAGTAAAAAATATTGGTTTATTTGTAAGATAAATATGTGGGGAAAGAGATATGGCAGTGGGAGTTTCACTTTTTTCTTCTGTCTTGATTTAAAATATATATGTTTAGCATAGACTCCTACCTTGAGAACTACAGATTTATGGGAGCTATCTTATATGGGATGACTAAGACAATCATGGAGGAAAAACATGGAGCCAGTGTTCCAGACCATACTTATGAAGACATTCCTCACATTTCTACCTGGCAGTTTCGGAGTGTCTAGATGGCAGCTGTCTAAAGGGTATTGAGTCATGTAGATGTAGTTCAAGCTCAAATGCTATTTTTGGCCAGTGTTACCTTTTGCATTACTATAGTGAGGATTAATATGCATGTTTGTATGGATTTCAGTTAACATTATTTTCTTAGTTATGACAGTTATTATGTACTGCTTTTCTTTAATGCTTTTTGAAAATACCCTTCTAGTAGTCTAATATATTTTACAGTTTATTTGCAGTCTTATCTGATAATTGTGCACATAAGATTTAATTTAAGAACACACACACATATGCAGACACATAATACTCTTTTACTGCTCTGTGTAAATGTGAATAAGATTTTAGTAAAAGTATGTTTGTGACTAAAATAACATCTAATTTAGCTGAATAGGATACTTTCAAGTAATTATTAAAGTCTATAAACCAACAATAAAAGCAACTACTATTCACCATTTAATTTAGTTGTAAAATCTAATGAAACATGTTTTTAATAAAAATGATGTAAAGCAGTATACTTAATAGGAAATTAAATTTAGTGATTAATTTTTAATGATGGTGAGTTTTAATTAGAAACACTATTAAAGTTTTTATTTTAGGCTAAACACCAAATTCCGTACTGAGGTTGTTTTCTTATCTAAGACATTTTTCTTTGTTCTACAACTTTGTTTTGCTTTAATGATTTCTAATTGCTTAGGAAATTTTGCTTAGAGCAAAAATGATTAAAATATTGTATTTTTTGTTTTGTTTTTGCATAAATGTAATCAAGTATTTGACTTCCAGAGTTCAATCTGTTCTTAGTAGTATTATTGTTCTCAGTTTTTAAGATGAATGCACTTCTGGATTTAAAATACCTGAAAATGAGACCATGCTGCTGCTTTTTTTTAATTCAAGTTGTTCTAATGCTAGATTAAGAAATAATTTACATAATAAATTTATTGAATTAATTATTCTGAGTTGAGGTAGTTATGCAGATGAAGCTTTTAGAAAGCTTTATTTTCAGGGAAATTGCTCTATAAATAATTATGTATTATAATTTGCAGAAATAAAAAGAATCTTTATAAGTAATAAAAATAAAATAAGCAGAAAGAAAGTTACTTTAAATTAGAGGAAATTTTGATTGCTAGATTCTTTTGTAATATTATGTACACTGTTGGTGTATGTGTATTTAGTCATTTGAAAAGATTTATAAGTAGTAATGCTGTTTCCCAAAACAGAAGAATAAATAGCATTTTAGCTTATATAAATCATAAGTATTGAAAAAAGATGCTCAAATTTTTACATTTATTTAAAATCCTTTTGTCAGGAATATTATTTTTTTTTCTTGCAGTTAGGGTCATAATATTTGAAAGTTTACTTTTCTCTTAGGTTAAAATTCTTCTTTTTTGATACTTGACTCATATTACATAAGTGGTTTTTCATGTAAGTGAGTGCTTGTTTAGAAATTTAACTTATTGATTGCAGTCTGGAGGTTGTATACCGCAGAGACCAGTCCAGTCTTAGCTAGGTTTTGAGCCTCTGGAGAATTAGGAGAAATTGTCTAGGTTCCAGGCTTGTATTGGAGAGTTTAATCTGATCAATAAAGTGTATCAGATTAATTTAGAATTTTACTTCTAGCTAGTTCTTTGTTTTTGAGGTATTGCTCTGTGGTTGGCTGTAATCTTCATGAAAGTGTTCACTGGTTCATGAATGATTTCATGGATTTAATGTTCAATGTTTCAGCACCTCCAGGAGATATCAAAATTCTGTTTTAACCAAGGAGCAGACTCTAGATCCTTTAATCCTTGAATATTGAATTTTGTCTGTTTGATAATAAATAAGATAAGAATCCCCATGATTTTGGAGAGATGCTAGAAAGTATATGTCTTTTGACTATTTGTTTAAATAAATTTTGAACTCATAAATTCCTGTATCCAGCTATATTATAGAATCAAAACCACTTTCATTTTCCTAATTTGAAAGTCTTTAGCAACTAATTTTTTGTTTTGTTATTATTACCTGGCTTGCCTTTGTAAGTTCTCACTGTAAAGTCAACACCATGCTATGTTTCTCTACAACTTTGTTGTTGCTAGTGTGGGTCGGCTAGCTATTGCTTTTTTCAAAAAGAGCTTTAGGCTTTAGGCAAAAAATATTTCAATGTTAAATAGGGTTTGAACTTGGTGTTGCATGGGAGTTGTACAGAGAAACAAAGCAGCTACAAAATGGGTCTAAATTGACCATTAAAATCTTTATTTACTAAGTTTTCTTTCAACAACCATTAGATGGTATGTAGGTAGACAAAGAGAAGAATAGTCAGTGGATATTGAAGAAAGCAATCAAAAGGATATTTTATTATAAGTTTAGAGTTTTAGAGTTTAATTATTTTGTTGTCATTTGAGTGGGAGATCCTGGGGGAGGGCAGGAGCCAACAGTATGTCTTAGGCATTCTCTTGTCCACTGCCTTTGAAGCCAAGCATAGGGTTTGACATAAAGTAGAATATAGAGTTTGAATTGAAATAGTGCTGTGAACTTTCTTCCCCATCTGCTTACTTCTATAGTGAAAGTGCACTCAGTCTTTCTTGTCAAATATTAGGTAGTAGTTGATTGCCCGTGAATGAATATCCTGTCCTTTTCACATTTTTCTTTGGAGTTCCTGATGCCTGTGCTGTCTCCCTTGTCTACCTCCCAAAGCCACTCAGGAGCAACAGAACAATAAAGTAGCTCTGAGATTTTAATTAAAGCAAATTTATTAAGAAGGCAGTTTGAAGGAACTTCATTTTAAATCCCTGAGACCTGGTTTCATATTCCAGCTCTGCCAGTAACTAGTTTTGCAGCCTTATTTAAAAATGATTAACATCATGGAGCACCCATTTCTACATCTGTAAATCAGAAACCTCTAAGATTCATTCTAGTTCCAAAATGCTCTGTGAGTGTTCACCCTTTTAGGATCCTCTTCCTCATCTATACCATTTCTTGTCTTTGCTCTGACAAAAACACTTTCCTTTAAAAACTAAATGTGACTCCATGATCTTCTATCTATCTCTAAATTGGTTTAACTGTTTTCTCAGACTAGAGAAAGGGATTAAAGAATGATGGAGACACCCCATCCTATCCCAACCAGCTCCTCCCATCTTTAAAAAGTCATGCTTCCAAGATACATGGATAAAGTGCACTCAGAAAACTAGGGTGATGATTACAGACACAGGAGACTTCCCACTCTTCTTCTAGTCCTAACTGCAAGAATCATCTAGAGTCATTCTCTGCCTTGTTTTTGTTGCCAATCTTCCACGCCTTTGGTAAGAAACTGAAATCAACACAAAGGTATTGTGGGTATTGCTAAAATGTAACATTAACATTTTATTTTTTCTCTCCTCTTTATGAACATAATTTATAAGAACCTTTATTTCTTATTCCTTCCCAAATGTATGTATGTATATATGTATGTACATATATATGTTTGTGTGTGTATGTGAATATATGGAGAGATTATTTTCAAAAAGAATGATGTTTCCCTTCAAGTACTTTTTATAAAATTTATCCTAGGAGTCTTAGATATGGGAGCATTTGTTAGGATTTTTTTCAATAGCAACATCATTAAAGCTTTGGGAACTTTTGTTGTATACATTTCAGACATCTTGAGTTTATTTTTCTTTTTTCTTTTTGGCAGTCAGATATCATTAATCATCTTATCTCAGTATGGAGATTTATTCACTAACATATTGTTATAACATAACAGTATCTTGGAGAATAGATCTTACCATCATACAGAATAAAACAATGTTACCCATCATTGTTTACCTCTCTCTTTATTCAAATCTATGATAAAGTAATCAAGAAAGACCTCATTAGCATTACAGGTACTTGGGATTAGTACAGGAAACATTGATGCCCGTAGTCTAACTTGGTCTCAGTGAGGACATGCTTACTCCATCTCAATGCATGTGAACAACATCAGCAGTTTGTTTACAGTGTCATGTGCATAATTCTGTTTCGACTTGGTGAAAAACATCTACATTCTCATCTAGATTCAACCATCTAACATTGAATTGCTCTAACATATTTCCAACGGAAAGTGAGGATAGGTAGTGATGAGAACTAAAATGTCTTGATTGCTTGCTGTATGCCAGGCACTGTCCCAGGAATTAACATTTCAGGTTTTCACAACAATTCCATGAGGTAGGGACTATTGTTATTTTATGGTATAGATGAGGACAATGAGGCTAAGCAACTAGTTCATCATCACCCAGCTGCCAAGTGGTAGAAAAAGGATTGGGACACAGACATTCTGGATCTGGAGCCTATGTTTTTACAGGGGATTTTCTAATTTGCCACAAGTCCAGCTCTGTAATCATTGCTTTTATTATTTTCTGCAACTTATGCTTGCTTACACATTTTATTTTATGCCATTCATGTTCAACCTTCCATCATGCTCTTAATTTTTTAACAAAGAATTAATATTCTGGCTAATATTTCAGTATTCCCTGTGCTTTTTAAATCTGTCTGCGATAGCTACTTGTATATGTTTCCCCATACTTTTCTATTTTCCTGCACATGTATCTTTGTTTCTGCAATGTTATGAAGAAATTACTGTTTCTAGCCAGGGAATCTATTGGTTTCATCTAGCTTTCTAAAATAGGAGTAGCAAATTTAAATTCAGTTTATTTCAATAATGTCTCACCGACAATCACCCTATGTTTAAAATTTATATTTCCTTTTATTTATTAAATATGTAATTGACTTTTGACAATTTCTTTCATTTCCCTATTTTTTTTGTATAGAAAAGGACAAAAGGATTGACCTCCTTTACTGAATTTATAATTTTGAATATTCTCATTTTATTTTACTGATTTATTCTAGATAATAAGATCACGCTCTCAGAGAGCAGAAAAAAATACTTTTCATTCATAGCCATCTACTCTTGACAATAATGATTTATCTAATTTTATAAGCTTTTTGGGGGGAATAGAGTAACATTTCCACTTTGCTCTATGTGAAATAACAATAAGGGTTAAACTATTTTTTATAAAGAATTATTTTCCTACATAAATCATCCAGATGAATAGACTATTTTTAAATATCAATCACTCAAGTCAAATGTCTTAATATAGTTTATATATGATAATAGTCATAGTTATCTAATAAAAACATCTTAAAAATAATGTGAAAGGATGCTTAATATTTAAATTATCCCAATTAAGTAAATTTATGTAGTACAGGCCATCCTGGGTTACAAATGAGATAGGTTCTGTAGTTTATTCTGAACCTAAATTTATTTTATTTTTTATTTTTTGGTATTTTTCTGAAGTTGGAGACGGGGAGGCAGTCAGACAGACTCCCGCATGCGCCCAACCAGGATCCACCCGGCATGCCCACCAAGGGGCAATGCTATGCCCATCTGGGGCATTGCTCTGTTGCAATCAGAGCCATTCTAGTGCCTGAGGCAGAGGCCATGGAGCTATCCTCAGCGCCCAGGCCAACTTTGCTCCAATGGAGCCTTGGCTGCGGGAGGGGAAGAGAGACACAGAGAGGAAGGAGAGGGGGAGGGGTGGAGAAGCAGATGGGCGCTTCTCCTGTGTGCCCTGGCCGGGAATCAAACCCGAGACTCCTGCACGTCAGGCCGACACTCTACCACTGAGCCAACCGGCCAAGGCCTGAACCTGAATTTATATGTAAGTTGGAAAAGGTACATTTACCAATTAAATGCAACTTAGATGTTCATCTTAAATAGTATTTATTTTTACCTTTCTATGCATATAAATGCGTTTTGAATATAACCTTAAACAATCTTGGATAGTGCAGACCTTTGGTAAATGTACAGTGAACTTTGGTGAGCCTCTCTGTGACAAGATTGTTGTCCTCTAACGTTGCCATTTCTGCTTCAATGTGATGAAAAACATCAGCTAACTCTTTTTTAGGAAATTTATTGGTACTGGAGTTTCTAAGTCCCTGTTTTCTCCCCTAAATGCTATCATCTGCTGCTCTATTTCCATAAGTTCTTTTTTATTTTTTTGTATTTTTCTGAAGTAAAAAGCAGGGAGGCAGAGAGACAGATTCCCGCATGCGCCCAACCAGGATCCACCCAGCATGCCCACTAAGGGGCAATGCTTGGTCCCTCTGGGGCATTCCTCTCCTGCAACTGGAGCCATTCTAGTGCTTGAGGCAGAGGCTATGGAGCCATCCTCAGCACCCAGGCCAACTTTGTCCAATGGAGCCTTGACTGTGGGAGGGAAAGAAAAAGATAGAGAAAGGAGAGGGGGAAGGGTGGAGAAGCAGATGGGCGCTTCTCCTGTGTTCCTTGGCTGGGAATCGAACCTGGGACTTCCACACACCAGGCTGATGCTCTACGACTGAGCCATCAGCCAGAACCCATAAGGTCTTCATTGGTTAGTTCTTTGCCATAGGAGTCAAGTAACGCTATGATATCATTTTCTAACTGCAATTGATTACCAATAGCCTTTATGGTGCTTCATTTCTTAGTATGAGTTGAATGTAAGTTGGTTGTATGTAAGGCAGATGTCTGTAACTCAGAGACTTATTGTAATGGGATATTCATCCCTACCCAAATGTGAGCAAACTTTCATAATGAAAGGAAACATCAAACTTAAAAGAAAACTCTAATAGTATATTTGAAATTACTTACATTTGTGAAAAGAACAAAACTAGACAAGTACAGTTTATTAAATGCTTGCGAGATATTGTAGCTTTGAGAACTTATATTTGGTGAATTGAGTGGTTAATAATAGAACTAGTTGCCAGCAGGGCGTATTCTAATGGTTATGAATATCTCTACATGTTTTATAGGGCTTGTCAGTCAGCCAATCTGTAAATAGGCCAGCTTCTGCATTTGCTACTGTAGATAAGAACATACTCCTACTTAAAATGAAGACTACAAAATGTTATTCTGTGTTATGAAAATTTTATAAATGACTTTTAGATAGACTAGTTTTTTTTTACCCCATTGTGGTGATGTTTTAATAGTAATTATCATATGGTTCAATAATCAAAATAGTCTCTTGGGTCATGTATTATTCTCATTTCAAAATTAGATACTGCTTTTTGTTTTCTTCCTGTTAAATAATGCTATTTTTTGCTTCTAGATATAATTTTTAACTTGTTAAGCACATGCTTACTAAGAATTCTTTATAAAGCAGATTTCAAACTATTGTTAAAGATAATGGGACAAGGATATGGTACTATGGACAGCAGTGCACCAGAATTCACAGAACTCAAGTTTAGATCCCAGTTCTGTGACATAATCTGTGTATCCTGATGCATGCCACTTCATGTATTGATACATTAGCCTAAGAGTCTCCCACTTTCACCTAGGGGTAATATTTTCCTTATTAACATCACAGAGTTTATGATAGGAACCAATAAAATAATATAGTAATTTACAAAAAATATACATATTGACCACCTACTATACCAGAGTTATTGGAAGTGCTGAGGATTTAGCAGTGTGCAGAACATAAAAGGGATCTCCACTATTAAAACTGATATATAGTTGAGTAGGGTGGGGACACAAGACAAAATTTATAACTACACATTGTGACAACCACCATGAATGTCAGGAGCCTCATTAGAGAGTATAGCAGTGGCACTAATTAGCCTGGCCATTGAGGAGCTAGAATGCCTCCCAGAAGATGTGACCAAGGTCCAGAAGATGAAGAACAATTCAGAGCTGAAAAGAGGCAGGCGAGCACGTCAGGCACAGCATGTGCAGAGGCCACGTGCTTTGTAAACCATCTGGGTAAGATGGAGCAATAGTTTGATGCTAACTAATGTGTACTTTGTCTGCTGGCCACATCTCCTTTTTAGTAAAAGCCGAGGCTTTCTAAATGACCTGCCTGCAGGCTAAGCATGCTATAGAAAGAAGAAAGAATTAATTCCTTGATTTTGAGTGCGTAAGATGATATTTTAAAGTTAATAGCATAGGTATATGTCTTTAAAACCATGACTTTTACTGGAAAGATCCAAACATAGAATGGAATTCTAAGAAATTGGCTTTAAATAAGAGCAAAAGCCTAGAGGTCAGCATGAATAAATTATAGAAAGGACAAGCATGCATAATTACATCAGAACTTTTTTTTTTCCTCCCTGAAGAAGTTAACAATCCAACTATCTGTGAAAAGGACAATTTAGAGAAATGAGATACAAGATCCTCCAGGAAATACCCAGTGGCCATGGCCAGAGCAGCAGGGTAGTTGGAATAGGAAGAGACTTGAAAGATAATATAAGAGTGAGTGTGGGTCTCATCACACAGGGCATAGTCAGGAAGACTGTAAACCTCGCTGAGAGAGGCCTGTGTCCAACATGCCATCTGAAGACTGCAATAGAATAGTGTGAGGTACTGAGGTAATAGGCCAAATGGAAGTTTCACAGGTCTGGTGAAATGGAAGGCTGTCCATGGTCAGGATGAAAAAGTCCTGCATCTATCACCTGGAAGCCATGGTAGGGTCATCAGCAAATTCAACAAGGATAACTATCTGATGAGAAAGCTACTCTTCCCTTGAAGGAGTGAGGAGAGAATCAACAGGCCACCTTTTCCTCCTCACCCCCGTGTTCCCCAGCTTCACAGGACACTATGTTACTGATGCCTCGGGGGGGGGGGGCTGTTGGTGGTAAGACTCCTACCTAGTTTACAAGAAAGACTGCGTACTACTTACACAAAAAAGAATGAGTTTTCACTGGACATGACTGAAATACCTTAATTTGGCATAAATTTCCTGCCCTGACTGGAAGTGGGGCAAATAAACTAAATTCAATTAAAAAGGGAAAATGCCCTCTTTTCTGTACACATGAGTTGGTGACAAGTATCAGTTTATACCAGTCCTCTGTGGAATGCAGACGTTAGTGATAATCATGATTAAATTTGGGGCAGAACCATGACATGAACATTTCTAAGGTGCTTTAACGTGTCTTTAAATTATCATCCTGATTAATTTTCCTCCTCTTTTATTTTTATTTTTGTATTTTTCTGAAGTTGGAAACGGAGAGGCAGTCAGATAGACTCCCGCATGCGCCCGACCGAGATCCACCCGGCATGCCCACCAGGGGGCGATGCTCTGCCCATCTGGATGTTGCTCTGTCGCAACCAGAGCCATTCTAGCACCTGAGGCAGAGGCCATGGAGCCACCCTCAGCGCCTGGGCCAACTTTGCTCTAATGGAGCCTTGGCTGCGGGAAGGGAAAAGAGGGACAGAGAGGAAGGAGAGGGGGAGGGGTGGAGAAGCAGATGGGCGCTTCTCGTGTGTGCCCTGGCCAGGAATCGAACCCGGGACTCCTGCACGCCAGAGCGATGCTCTACCACTGAGCCAACCGGCCAGGGCCTTCCTCCTCTTTTTTTAATACCTTGTATGAAATCAAAAAAGAGGTTCACTTACTACCTACATTCTCTTGTAAGGATTCATTATACTCCTCCAGATCAATTAAAATGCTTTAAAGCTATACTATCTATTTGCCCCCATATGAGTAATTATTGAATTACTGATTGGCTTGTTATTATATATGCATAGTTGTATTAAACACAACTTATTAAACGTTTTATCCTCTACACTTACCTTTTTCAAACAAATGATATGATTATCTGTAGCAAAGGAACACGTTCTTACTTGTGAGAGTTGGTTTGTTAAAAGTGATGGCAGTGAAAGTGTGTGTTATTGTCTCACTGGAGTTGCTCTGAATCCTCAGTATCTACTGTCACTTAAAGAAGGACACTGCTTGAAGAAACACTTTGCATTTTTCCAAATGTCTCTATTTATAAAGGTCAAAAGCTATCATTAGTAAGAATGACTTGAATTTCGGAGAAGGAAATTAACTTTACCTGAGACATTTCACTTTCAATTAGAATCCAATTTATGTCCAGCTAGTGTAAATCTCTGACAACCAATATAAGAAGCTTATGACCATAACCTCCAAAATTGACATTCATTTCATTCTAATACAAAGGGAAAACATGTATTTATTACCTCCAATATAAGTATAATCATGTATTCATTGCTCACATATTTAAATTTAGACAGAAAAGGTGGCTTCAAGGAAATGCTAAAATATTTCAATTATATGACATAAAAAGGAAATAACACAAATATATACTGGATCCTCTTTTTCATGGAATTTATTTTAAAATGGGAAAGTAAATGTCTGGATTTAAAATCCCATAAATGCATTTTTTTCAAGAGTAAAAATAACAATATACTTGGTAGTTTGTGCTCAGCCTACTTTGGAAATTGGTTTTATTAGTTTTTCCAAAGACATGAATTAATTTATGCTACTATTTGCAATATTGCCATGGAAGGTAATATCCTGATATACTTGGATGCTTTTTTTATGTTGAAGGAGGCAAGTAATAGAAATAGCAAAATCATCAATTGCTTTAATAACCACTAGAGGTCTACTGATATCAAATTTCTGCCAACATCGTTCATTTCTACAAATATTTAAAATTAATGATTTCATATGAATTTAAATAAATTTCTTCCTCTGTTGTATGTATCTTTCATTCTGTGGACTTTAATTCTACTTAAAATTAAGAGTATTTGGTAGTTTCTTGGATTTTGTTTGGTTTTTGTTTTTAGGTTTTCAACCCAAGTTGTGTTTAAACTGTATCATGACTATTGACTTTTAGGAAAACAACTTGAAATCGGTTTGTGGGTATTTGTTATGTAATTTAAGTACACACATGCATACATATTTATGTGCATGTATATACAGTGTGTCCATAAAGTCATGGTTCAATTTTGACTGATCACAGGAAAGCAACAAAAGATGATAGAAATGTGAAATCTGCACCAAATAAAAGGAAAACTCTTCCAGTTTCATACCTATTCAGTGCAGTTTGATGTGGGCTCACACACAGATTTTTTTAAAATTAATTTTAATGGGGTGACATTGATAAATCAGGGTACATATGTTCAGAGAAAACATATTTAGGTTATTTTGACATTTGATTATGCTGCATTCCCATCACCCAAAGTCCAATTGTCTTCTGTCACCTTCTAACTGGTTTTCTTTGTGCCCCTCCCCTCCCCCAACCCCCTCCTCTCCTCCCCCCTCCCCATAACCCCCACACTCTTGTCCATGTCTCTGAGTCTTATTTTTATGTCCCACCTATGTATGGAATCATATAGTTCTTAGCTTTTTCTGATTTACTTATTTCGCTCAGTATAATGTTATCAAGGTCCATCCATGTTGTTGTAAATGATCTGATGTCATCATTTCTTATGGCTGAGTAGTATTCCATAGTATATTTGTACCAAAGCTTTTTAATCCACTCGTCCACTGATGGACACTTGGGCTGTGTCCAGATCTTCGCAGTTGTGAACAATGCTGCCATAAACATGGGGGTGCATTTCTTCTTTTCAAACAGCATGCACAGATTTTTTAGGGCTCCTTAGGTAGCTATCCCGTATAGCCTCTACAGACTCGTCACTGACTGATGACCTATCAGAACAGGATTTCTCCACCAAACTGCCGTTTCCTTCAATGCTTATCCCACTGAGTAATGTTATTCCTATGTGGTGGCACTTTGTTATAAATGCGCCGATATTCACGTTGCACTTTGGTCACAGATTCGAATTTAGCGAGCCACAGAACACACTGAACTTTCCTCTGTACCATCCACATCTTGACTGGCATGGCTGTGGGCTGCTCCACTGTATACACAGTGTTACGTCATCATCTGTGCATGCGCACATGCTGCCACATCATCCTACAGAAACTGGGAGGGTTTTCTTTTTATTTGGTGCAGATTTCACATTTCTATCATCTTTTGTTGCTTTCCTGTGACCAGCCAAAAGTGCGCCATGACTTTATGGACACACTGTATATATATGTGAAAACATTAATTAAAAAGAAATGTCTGTCTTGCTTTTTTATTCAGTACACTATATGAATTCCATTTGATACTAAAGTAAGAATTTACTGCCTGGTGTTACATATTTTTACATTGACTTGCGAATGTACCTTCAGGGAGTTTGTAGTGTGCATGCAAATCAAACATGAGCAGAGTTCACCCTTCAAGGACTGATGCTCTTGTCAGTTACATTGCTAAAAATAGATGGTTTCTATTTTGTTAGAAATAATAAGTGTTACTAGCCAACATTTTGTAGAAATTCTATGTCTAAGAACCCTGAAAGTATGAAATGTTACTGTGCTATTCAATATGATTTGCCATTTTACATAATTTTATATAGAAGAAGGTAGCAGTTGAAATCCGTGAGAAAGAATTAAGATGCCTCTCTTTGAACAGTGTGCTTAGGAGGAGCTCAGTAAATGCTGATCAAAGGACTTTCTGTTCTCCTGTAGTGGAGCACAGGTGACATATGAAGAACTAAGACCCACACTGTGGTCCCAGAGTCTCCTGCATCTACAGTATTTCGACAAGTCCCAGCTTGTAAAGCTTAGGAGAAAATGTCACTTTCATTTTCCTCTTACTCCAATCCAGCTTCAGCCCCATTCTCTTGATAAGGTGGAAAGTGAAAATTAGAAATATGGTGTCATCTTGTTGGTAAAAAGAGATGGGAAATGTGTAAGTTCTGGGATTCCTTTTCTCAGTAGCGGAAATCATTATGAATACATCTGCATTAAAGAAAAACTAATTTGAATTTAAGGAAACATTGTATCTATAATTTTTGGGACCTTTAGTGAACTGCCCCTGATTTATTTTCAGACAAGGGCAAGATGGTGAATGTAGCAGAGAGATGACTTTCATTCACACCAGCACTAATTGTTCTTTGCCATACATTGCTAGATACTATTTTATACTATCCAGGATTGCCTTCTGAGTAAGTATAAAAGACCAGTGCTGATCTAAGGAATTGGGAGGATACTGGAAGTAGCTCCCCTCTGCTGCTGTGCATGTATGTGTATGAAATGAAGTCTGTATACTCTACAGAGGCCGCTGGCCCCGTGATGAGTGAAGGCTGATTCCAGTTCATGTTGTGCTCTGCCAAGTCACCTGTGCTGATGCAAGGCTGCCTCCTCCCAGAAGAGTAGACATTGTTTTGTAATTCATCTGACACAAGGAAGTAGCTTTTGCAAGTAGCCAGCCTTTTTGTGGCTTGCTCAGGGCATCCTATGTGTGTGCTACTGTCTGACCCCTACTAAAGTATCTCCCTCATTCACCTGTCATACGGTATAAGATTATACCTTTGGTATTCAAAAGTTCTTATATACTTCTCAAAATAAAACCTTTGCAACTATGAATGAATACCTACACTTAAATTACCAACTACTACCTAGAAAGGTTATGTAGGAACATAAAGGTTTTTTTCACTTGCATTTATGGAATGTGTGTGTATGTGTGCAAAATATACTGTGTATAAAATATTTCAAACATATACACAAGTAGAGAAAACAATAGAGTGTGTATGCATTCATAGTAGAATATACTCATCCCCCAGCTTCACAAATTATCCACTTGTAAACTATTGGGATTGGGGGAAGAAGAGCACTGAAAGAGAACACACTTTTGATTTTGAAGAACTTTGTCTGACTTAAGCCATGCCTCTTTTGTCAAGATCATAGTGAAATCTACATGAGATTAGTCCCTTCTCTCTCTTTGTTCAACTATGATCAAAATAGTATAAGAAATGAAAAAAAAATTCATTTACTACTTCTGTAACCACTTCATAAATATGATTTAAAAGATGATTTTTTTTTTTTTTTTGTATTTTTCTGAAGCTGGAAAGGGGAGAGAGTCAAACTCCCACATGCGCCCGACCATAATCCACCCGGCATGCCCACCAGGGGGCGACGCTCTGCCCACCAGGGGGTGATGCTCTGCCCCTCCGGGCATTGCTCTGTTGTGACCAGAGCCACTCTAGCGCCTGGGGCAGAGGCCAAGGAGCCATCCCCAGCGCCCGGGCCATCTTTGCTCCAATGGAGCCTCAGCTGCGGGAGGGGAAGAAAGAGACAGAGAGGAAGGAAAGGGGGAGGGGTGGAGAAGCAGATGGGCGCTTCTCCTGTGTGCCCTGGCTGGGAATCGAACCCGGGACTTCTGCATGCCAGGCCGACGCTCTACCACTGAGCCAACCGGCCAGGGCCTAAAAGATGATTTTTAATATACTAGGTTCAAAAATAATCCAACCATTTCTCAATTATTAAGTCCTAACTATGAACCTGACATTTTACTGCTAGGACCATAGCAATAATAAGACAAGAGACCTATTTTCTTGGATTTTATATTCTAACAAAAGAAAGCCTAAACACTAAATTATATTTTTGAGAGGAATTAAGAATCATTAAAACTGCTTTTCTTTAATAATAAAAATCAGAAATACAAGTTTCTCTGAAGCTGGAAACAGGGAGAGACAGAGAGGAAGGAGAGGGGGAGGGGTGGAGAAGCAGATGGGCGCCTCTCCTGTGTGCCCTGGCCGGGAATCGAACCCGGGACTTCTGCACGCCAGGCCGACGCTCTACCACTGAGCCAACCAGCCAGGGCCAGAAATACAAGTTTCTTATTAAACAAAGAAACATTTTAATTAAAAGTTTAATAAAATTAATAATTGTTCATTTGTATATTTTTTATTTGTTTTTTTGTCTGTCTTATTTTAAGATTTTCTTTTATTTTTAGTTTTTGGCAGTTTACCTGTGATATGCCCAGGTGTGTGTGTGTGTGTGTGTGTGTGTGTGTGTGTGTGTGTGTGTGTGGTGTAAATTTTGATTAAGGTTTGTTGAGCTTGTAAACTCTGGTTTGAACATTTTTATTTTTTCAATTTTTTCAGACTTCCCCCCCCCCCCAAGTTTCAGTTTCATGTGCTCTCTTCTCTCTTTTTGAGATTCCAATTGAATAATTGCATGTATATTAGTTGATATTATGTCACAGATTACTGATCATCATTTTTTTTCAACAATCTTTTTTCTTTCTATGCTTTAGTTTAATATTTTTTTCATTTGTCTTCAAATTCACTTACTCTTTCTTTACCCATGTTCAATCTTCTGCTAAACTGTGTTCTTCAAATCCATAATTTCTATTTGGTGGTTTTCTTAGAGCTTACATTTGCGACTGAAATATTCTATTACTTTACCTACTAAATCAGTCTTTTGCTATAAACTGTTGAACATATTAACAATGAGTCTTCCAGAGCCCAGGCATACTAATTTCAATAACTGAATTAGATATAGATCTTCATCTATTTACTTTGATTTTCCTTTATTGTGGAGAATAATAATATCCACACAGAATAACTATAGAAGTTTATATAATGATTGATTTTTATCTGATTAATAATCCTATTATATGTCACAACTCACAAATAAAGTGTTGCATCTACTACTAATAATACACATTTGTTTTACATTCAAAATTTTTCAGATGATGTAATATAGAATTGTACATCTGAAACCTATACAATGTTATTAATCAATAACAATAACTAATAAATTCAACAAAAATAAAAAATAAAAATTAAACAAGCACCCCAAAGAGAAACAGCATTTTTCAATATAACTAGCAACATAAAATGATTGAAGTTTAAATTCATTAGGCAATCAATGAATGTTTATTGAATTTAAAAGAAATAAATAAATTTTCAAAGAGCTATATTGGTGTATTTCTCTAAAGTATTTAACTATTATTTTTCATTTTTTTCCATGAAACTTCTATAGCTCTCTTTTATTGTTTCTTCAAATGAGTCTTCCTGTTATTAATATTTCAGGTTTTGATATTTGCCATTTCTTATTTTCTCATTTTCCTCTTTTGCCCATTTTCCTTACCTCACCCAGTCTTGTTCTTATCTCACGTTTTCTGTCTCGGCTTTATATTTTTTCCTATCCTAAAAGACTTCGTGTCTTTTTTTGGTACATATTATTCTAAATAATATTCGATTTGTTCCTTTGGTAATTAAAGCAAGAGTTTGTTCCTAATAATATTTCTAGAGGAGCTGCAGCAACTGTGGCAAACAATGTTAACTGTCTACTAAGTGTTCATTCTTTCTAATTGCTTATAAGATGTAACAGGTATTGAAGACTTGTTCCCTTTACCTCAATGAATTTGTAATATTGCTGGTTAAAAACATTAGATGACAAATAAAACAAACTTTAGCTGTTACATTATATTGACTGTGCTTTCTTTCCCTTCATTACTGCATGGTTCCACTAATGTAGAGCAGATGAAAACAATGAATTTATTCTCCCTAAGCCAACCTTATAATTACCCTATAGTGGAACTCCAGCAGTGCTGGATATGTGCCTTGAAAGAGTTCAGGCAAGCCCTGGTCAGTTGGCTCATCAGTCGAGTGTTGGCCGGGCATGTGGATGTCCTAGGTTTGATTCCAGTCAGGGTGCGCAGGAGAAGTGCCCATCTGCTTCTCTACCCTTCCACCTCTTGCTTCTCTCTATCACGCTCTTCCCTTTCCCCTCCTGCAGCCATGAATCCATTGGAGTGAGCTAGCCTTGGGCACTGAGAATGGCTCCATGGCCTTTGTCTCAGGCGCTTAAAAATGGTTCACATTGCAGCAGAGCAAAGGCCCCAGATGGGCACAGTATCACCCCTTAGTAGGCTCTCCAGGTGGAACTCGGTCAGGATGCATGCAGGAGTCTGTCTCTGCTTCCCCTCCTTTCACTAAAAAAAAAAGAAAAAGAAAGAGTTTAGGCAGACTACTAGTTGACCTTCTTGTGGGAACATTGTAATGCCCTGGCCACCATGCCATAAGGCAGGGGTCGGGAACCTTTTTGGCTGAGAGAGCCATGAACACCACATTTTTAAAAATGTAATTCTGTAAGAGCCATACAACAACCCATGTATGTTATGCATTATCCAATAAAAATTTGGTGTTGTCCTGGAGGACAGCTGTGATTGGCTCCAGTCACCTGAACCATGAACATGAGCGGTAGGAAATGAATGGATTGTAATACATGAGAATGTTTTATATTTTTAACGTTATTATTTTTTTTTATTAAAGATTTGTCTGCGAGCCAGATGCAGCCATCAAAAGAGCCACATCTGGCTCGCGAGCCATATGTTCCTGACCCCTGCCATAAGGTGATCTAGTGTACATGGTAATCTTCTAAAGAGTTCTTGAGCTGTCTCCATTTAGAACCACTGTAGTGAACAGTATAAGAGATTAACAGTGCTCTTCCCTTCCCATATAGCTAGGTCTACAGGATTAGAATGTGGGGAATATAACAGCTCATTACATTTTTCTTGTCCCCCATATCTTGAAAAGCAACATTAAGATAATGCTTATTATCTTAATAATAAACATTATTACTAAAATTATTATACATTATACGTAAGATTCGTGTTTATTCATTCAACACTAATTCAGCAAATATCTTTCAAATCTCTTATGAACTAGTGACTAAACTGTGTGTATATACTCCTAGTTCTTAATTATACTTTTTGACATTTTTATACTTTATGATAGATTTGTCACTGCTACATGATAGTATAACTCCTTTTTTGTTGTTGTTTTATAAGACACCTTAGTATAAAATTTTGGCCACTTAGAGCATATCAACATTGTACATTCTTCTAAGTTTTTTGTTTTCTGAAGAAAAAAATACTGAATAGTTGAGAAATATTTTTGCAATTCAGAATAAATCACACAGCAAGGCAGAATATGATGTCTTTCTACATCTACATAACACTGTTATTTTGAGCAGGTCAGGGTGTTTCATATAATTACCACATCCTCATGCAGATTTTCCTTCTGCAGTAATTGTCACAACATGAAGTAAGATTTCTGGTCTCAGGTCATCTAGTCCTCCTTCTTAGAAACCAGCCATATGCCCTTTCTAAGTTCTGGTTTTCTCTACACTGTGTCTCACAGCTATGTACATTTCCTCTTGAAATAATGAATTAATTCGACCAATAAATATTGTGCCTCTGCTGTTGCTAGGCATTGTTATAGGTACTTGGGAGAAATCAGTGAACCACACAGGAAACAAAACCTTCCCTTTCCTCCTGGCACTTACATTGTAAAGGGAGGAGAGGTTGGCATAGAGGAGACCATCAGTGAACAACATACAGTATTTTGATGGGAGATAAAGGCAAAGAAAAAATAAAGTAGTAAAGGGGAGTTAGGCAGTGCGACGGGGACCTGTGAACAGACACAATTTAAGTTCCCAGTTATGTCAAGCATTATCACTAAAAACGAGTTCAAAATTGAACGTCTAAAAATAGGGTGGTTTTGGGTTTCTTGCATATTCAAATTGGGGAGAATTGAATTTATTAATTTAATTTAGCGAACATTTATTGAGAACCACTTTGTTCAAAGTGCCGATCTAGTGGTTGTGAGTACAGGGGTGGAGACGGCATGAGTTCTGCACTCAAGCTGCTCAGAGACTGGGGGGCATTATATTCTGGTTATCTCTCCCTGATAATCTGGTTATCTCTCCCTCAGAGCACAATAGTTTTAAACAGTGCTGTTTACTATCTCATGATTCTGTAGATTGACGGATCTTAGCTGGGAAAGCTTCTGCTTCTAATATTGGCAAGACTGTAGTCCTCTGAGGTCATGTTGACCTGGACCTTCAGAGGTGGCCCATTCACATGCTTGATGCCTCAGTAGGGGAAGGCTGGAAACTCGTTTGTGCTGGGACATGGGGACACTCGGACATCTGGGCCTGTGTCCTTCACTTCGTGTGCCATGGCCTCCTCTTTGTGTGTGTTCTCCCCACATAGTTCTGCACATGATTTCTCTACACGGTTCTGCCAGCAGATTGTGACCTTTCTTTCCTGGTGGTACAGATGTCAGCGAAGTGCAAAAGTAGAAACTGACAGGACTGTTTAAGGGTTAAGACCAGAACTGCACAGAGTCAATTCTTCTGCATGCTACTGAGAAAAGTGAGTCTCAGACCAGCTCACGTTCAGGAAGAGTATGTCATGAAAGGAAAATTGCGGGGAGATCATCCAGGGCCATTTTAGGAGGCTAATAACTCCAGGAGAAAGTGCTTATGAGATAGATGCACAGGGTCCTGTGGAAACTGACCAAAAGCATCTGTCCGTCTAGAGACACTCATGAGAGGCTTCCAAAGGCACGAAGATGCTGTACTAGACCTTAGAGGAAAAGTCATAATTAGCCAGTGACTGGGGGACAGGCGGATATTCTAGGCAGGGGGATGATTGGAAGAGAGAATGAGATTTCACACAAGACCCAGAGTCAGAGGAGACTGTGACTGGAACTTTGAGCTATTATGAGAACAGAGTACAGCCTCTTTTGGTAAATGCTGAGAAAGAAGGCTGAGAGAAAGACAAGGCTTTGAACCAGGGGTATTTTATAAAATGAGGACAGCTCTCTATCTCAGAAAGCTACTGTGAGGATTAAATTATGTCAACTCTCTGGTATGTATTCAGGATGGGGCAAAAGTAGGTGTACATTTATACCTGAAACAGTTTACTCTTGTGTTTATTATTTATTAATTATTGTATTATTTCCCACATGAACAGCTGTATACCTACTTTTGCCACACCCAGTATACTAGGAGATATATATCCATATATGTTGTAAATCTACTAGATGATTTCTAACACTTGTTATGCCATGATGAATGATTAGAATTTCACTCTAAAATTAATGGGAAGCCAAGTGATCCAAGAGAATAAATTTGCTAAATAAAATTTATAATAGAGAATATTGTGTATTTTATTATTATTTATAAATTATGTGTTACACATCCTTTATATCAATAAAATTTATAAATGCACACTTTTTTTGGAAAGCTGGTTGTTAAGAATTTATTAGCTCATCACAGATGTAATTTTTCTGTTTCCTGTATAATTCTAACACGGTTTTCTCTGTTTTTCATGCATTTAATTCATTGTTTCAACCTGATATTCTTTACTGATCTGTATTCCAACTCACTAATATGCTGTACTTGTATCTCCAACTCTTATCCATTGTATCTATTAAATGCCAAATTGTCATTATCTCACATTTTACATACTTAAATTTCCTTTTGACTCCCTTTTTTAGATTCTGGTGAGGTTGACACCTCTTTTCTTCTATCTTCTTAAACATAATATTCTATTTTAAAATTATTATTTTAAAATCTATTTCTGATATCTCCCATAACTGGATTATCTATGTATCTCTTATCTGTTTTCTATAATCACTATTTTTCTTGATTCTGTTTCTTGGTATGACTTGCAATTTTAAAATTAATTATAGTTGTGTATTACAGATAGTTGAGGGTCTCAGAGATGGGATGTGGTTGTGGTCTCACTTCCGTGCTACTACACTTTCTCTGGGATCTTGACTATTCACCCCCTGGGTACGGTTTTCAAGCTGAAATCCCTTTTTTATGTATATATATATTTTATAACATCATGACATTTCTAAAAGTTCTACTCCCTTTTCTGCCTGTAAGCAATATATGCTGCTATTCTTGGTCTCTTTCCACATGAAAATAGGCATTTGCCCCAAGGGGAAAAGGTGCTTAGAGATTGTTGGTTGGCAGTTCTCTAATTTCCTTCTCTCTGGGATCTTGGGCTCTCAAATTCTGGTTGCCTGTTAGTTGTCTAATGCCTTCAAACAGATATGAAGCATACAGTTTAAAAATGAGCTTTTCTGGTTATTCTCAGTGGAACATTGCCTGCTCCAATATATTCCATTATGGTGGCATCTACTGCTTCTTTGATGGTTTCCTAGGCCTACCTCCCTGAACCAGGACACAGTTCTCTCCTACATCCTCTTACAGCATTTTATGTATAATTTTATTATAGTTATTGTCACTCTGAATGATAAAGGCTTACGAACTTGTCTGTCTCTACTGCTAGACTGTATTACTTCTAGAAGGTATGCTGTCTTTTCCTTGCATTTCTGCTTCCTGGAACATGAGTGCTGCTGAATAAATGGTTGTTTAATAAATAATTTAAAAGTGGGCAGCCTGACCTGTGGTGGCACAGTGGATAAAGTGTCAACCTGGAATGCTGAGGTCACTGGTTTGAAACCCCGGGCTTGCCTGGTCAAGGAACATATGGGAGTTGATGCTTCCAGCTCCTCCCCCCACTTCTCTCTCTCTCCTATTTCTCTCAAAATGAATAAATTTTTTTAAAAATCTAAAAAAAATTAATAAAAGTGGTTATGGGCATATATGTGTAGATTTGGGGACCATACAGGATGTCATTTACCTGATAGTTATTTCAGAGTTTGTTTTCCTCTATGTTTATGTTTTTAAAATGTCAATTTTGTACCAAACACAACTATTTATTTTTTATTTAATCATCTGGAATTAATATTGTTATACAAAGTAATATTAAGTTATAATTATGTCTTTATTTTTTATCTTAGAAAATTTAGACAATACTGTCAAAGTAAATTGCAAAAGTAACATTTCTAATTGACTGCAACATTTAACATATTGTAAACCCATAACACTGGAGAACATAATTTTTGTTACATCCACAAAAACACTTGTTCTCACCTAATTCGAGTGTGCTGATCTCAAATCTGACATTAGTTTTTCTCTGTAAGCTACAGTTTTTTTGAAATTCAAGGTTTTAGGTTTTCATCTTATTGTAAAATTTTCAACATTAGTTTAATATGATGAAGTAGAATGTCTTCTTGGGCATTATCTTTGTAAAAATATAATAATTTATATAATGCAGTAAATACACTAATACACTAAAATATATGATTGTATCAGAATTCATCTACAATTTTGAAATAGAACATATTAAAACACTTATTTTAACCATAAATTTGCATAAAACTTATTTAAATTCTATGCAGGTGAAAATTTGCATTTGTAGCTCTTGCATTTGTGTACTTGTTGAGGACAGTCTCGTTTGATACTCCAGCAGTAGTCTGCTCATCACTAACAGCTCCAAGATTTTTGGGAAACTTATCAAGCTGACTGTTAACACTCATGTTACATCCAATGTCGCGGAAAGCCAACAGCATCCTTTGAACCAAAAGTTCATAGTTTTCTGCTTTTTTGTTGCCAAGAAAGTTCTTTGTAACTGCCACAAAAGACTGCCATGCTGCTTTCTCCTCCTTATTCATCTTTCTGGCAAATTCTTCATCAGTATGAGGGTTTGAATTTGAGGTCCATCGAATACACCTGCTTTTATCTTCTCAAAAGACAAGGCAGAAAAAGCAGAAATAATACGTTGAAATCATTCACTTTCTCTATTCAAAAGCCTGAACAAACTGCTTCATTAAGGCAAGTTTGATGTGAAGTGGGGAGAAAATGATCCTGTCTCTATTAACTACAGGTTCATTCACAATATTTTGCAACCCTACTTCCAGAGCTTCACGTTTCAGCCACTCCTTCTGTGTCCAGTGTTTCTCCCAAGCTTGGGTGTCCCACAAACACAGAAAGCAAGGATACTTCATGAAACCTCTCTGTTGTCCTAGCAGGAAATTTACCATTTTAAGATCCACACAAATGATCCAGTTATGCTCATCATCCTTCAGAAAGTCGAGGACAATTTTTATGTCATTATAATCTTCTCGCAGATGAATTGAATAACCAATTGGAGCCGCTGCATAAACATTACCATTGTGTAGGAGAACACATTTCAGACTCCGTTTAGAGCTGTCAAGAAATAGCTGCCATTCTGTTGGAGTGTAAGTGGTAACACCTAGCTGGCTGAGAAGACTACTGATATCATGACAGTAAACAAAGTGTTTGTTTTCAGAAAAAAAGTCCACAAAAATTTGTTCATGCTTCCTGAAATGGGATACTTTAGCTGACGGGTGAAGTACATTCTTTTCTTGAAGCCTGGAGGCTAATAACTCAGCTGCTTTCTTTGATAGGCTCAAATCTCTTACTAAGTCATTCAATTCAGGTTGGCTAAACTGCTGAGGGGTTAATGACACCTTGGCATCAGAAGAAGACCCTTCAGATTCTACAAACATTTCCTCATGCATCTTATCAAAATATACTTGCTTACCATGTTCACTTTCTTCATCCTTAGAAGAAATAAAACCATTGAAAACTGGAATCAGGAGTGTCTCAGAGTGTGGGATAGGTCATAATGCTGAAGGAATATTAGGATATGCGATCATATGCCATTTTTTCTTGCTGATGCCCTTTGTATGGATCAGACAGAAATAATAGTCACTGCTGTGGTCCTTAGGTTCACGCCAAACCATGGGAATACCAAAAGGCATTCCTTTGCGTTTTCCTTTTGTATAGTCATGAAGCATTTCCTCACAATTATGACACACAATATGAGGAGCCCAATTCTTGTCTTGATCGCCAAGGGGAATTGAAAATAGGCAATATATGCATGTGTCAGAATGATGAAATATTGCGCCTTTGACGTAGAAGTGTGTAACAGCCACATATATAACAGAAGGTGTCAGGACTATTACATTTACGCCTACTTGAAGAAGCCATATTTAATCTTAAAACAAAATAAGAGGGTGTTTTTATCAGATAATAATTTTTTACATTTAAAAACTTATGTAAAAGTGAAGTTTGTAAAACATTAATTGCCTTGTGGTTATGTTCAATCCAAGAGTCGTTGCCCTTTAACTCCAACTTAAAAACCAATGCATGCCATTAACTGTAACAAAAATAAATTAAAATTGCATAAAAACTAGAGCATGCACCAATAAACAGCTTTCAGATTTAGAATCAGCAATGCAGAAATATACAGAAACATTTCTAAAATCTCATGCAACAGAAAATGAAAAAAAAATTGTTCCCCAGTATAATAATCTTTTATTGGATTTAGATTTCTCTTTTGACATATTTTAGAATTTTTAGATGCTATTTATTCACTTTGTTGTATTAAGCATTAAACTCTGATGGATAATGTGAAAAAATACAAATTAATCTACAATTAAGAACTTTTACATATTTATTTTCAGATTTCCTAGTTAGAGTTTCACCACTCCCTCTAGGAAGCTTTCTCACATTTCTGAGGAAAGAGCTAGCCATTGACTTTCATCACCTCCCCCGGTCCTTTATTTGTGGCTCCCCTAATTTTTGTGAGCAGTATATTATTGAGTGCATATCCTGTAGTAAACATTGTATTTGGAACAGAGGAAACAAAGATGAGTAATATTTAGTCTCTGTCTTCAAAATACTAGATACAGTAATACCTAACACTTATACAGTATTTCCATATGCTAGGCACTGTTATGAGATCTTGATGTATGTTTACTCTTTGTTATAAGATTTCCATGAGATCAGCACTATTATTTGTCCCCATTTTGAAAGTGAAGAAACTGAGGCATACAAGACATGGAAACAACCAAAAAGCCCTTCAACAGAAGACTGGATAAAGAAGATGTGGCACATATACACTATGGAATACTACTCAGCCATAAGAAATGATGCCATCGAATCATTTACACCAAAATGGTGGGATCTTGATAACATTATATGGAGTGAAATAAGTAAATCAGAAAAAACGAAGAACTGCATGATTTCATACATTGGTGGGACATAAAAACGTGACTAAGAGACATGGACAAGAGTGTGGTGGTTATGGGGGGGAGGGAATGAGGGAGAGGAGAAGGGGGAGAGGGAGGGGCACAAAGAAAACTAGATAGAAGGTGACGGAGGACAATCTGACTTTGGGTGATGGGTATGCAACATAATTGAATGACAAGATAACCTAGACATATTTTCTTTGAATATATGTACCCTGATTTATTGATGTCACTCCATTAAAATGAATAAAAATTTATTTATAAAAAAAAAAAGAAACTGAGGTATGGCTACATTAGTGATGCAGTTTGTCTGTGTGCCCAGTGTCCATCCAAATTATAGAGACTGTACGGAAGGAAGCCTTTCTAGAGAAGGTGGTGTAAGTCTAGGCACCGCCACCACCATCATGGCCATTCACATGCAGGTTCTCATTACACTCAGCGGATGGTAAAGAAATGGTGATGTCAGAGGATGGTGGGCCATTCTGTTTATTGGTGTCTCACCAAGACAGGCAAGCCACAAGAAAAGCCAAGGGAAATACAGAAAACCTGCTTTTCACATGGAGGTCAAGGGATCAGGGAGGAGAGAAACAGAAATCCTCTTGCACCTCTCAGTAGTGGGGCAGCATCTCCCTTCCAGTGAACATTAGCAAGACAATGGCTCCTCCCAAGCAGGAAGGCAACCTGCAGCCTCACAGACACCTATATCTGGCACTTCCCAGCCCCCAATGCAAACCACAAGCAAGCAAACATATACATCGTATTTACAAACTTATTTGACCAACAGGTGGCTTCTAGAAAACTGGCTCTTGACCCACTCTTTGCTCCCCAGTATCTCCCCCAGCCTCTTTCCCCAGAACTTCCATGGGGTTCAACTTCAAAACTTGTTTTGTGAAAAATGCTCTACCCCCTACTTTCTCTGCCTCTGTTTCTCCCCAAACATTATTATAATTTTGTTGCCAGTGGAAATAGGGTTAGTCCACGGAGACATGAGAAAAGCATTTTGGGGACTCACACATAGGAGAACGAGGTGTAGTGGTAAGATTTATTGGAGCAAAAACAAAAGAATGTCCGCAGGTGCTGGTTGTCTCATCCAGGACCAGGTGGCTCGGCTCCGTCCCGCAGTGGAAGAAGTCCAGCCTCTGGAGTCGCAAGCCCTCACTCACACCTGTTAGGCCCAGGAGGGTCAGGACCCAGAGATGCAGAATTTCTCTGTGTCTCATTTCCCCATCTGCACATTCCCCGCCAAGGCTGCTGTAGGGCTACGATGGGCACTGCACTTGGGCCTGTGCTTGGGCTGTACAGGCTGCTACGGAGAAAGACCCACAAATGAAATAACAGGCCTTGGGCCTTTGTTAAGCTTTGATCATATTACCTTGGGTTTGGGAAGGGGCAAGTTTTTTCTCAAACTAACCAATCTCTTTCCTGGCTCTTTATGGGCTTGTGCTGGGCTTTCACCCTATCCAGTCCCTTTCCTGGATCTTCCCGGGTTCTGTGTCCCTTAGCCAATCCATCCTTTCCGCACATTAGACACCTCCCTTTTATGGTTGCCATCTTGGCTCCTATTGCGCATGCCTCAGCAGAGAAAATTTTCCAGTTTCTTCTGCTGTTTTATTCGTCTCCCCACCCTCCACCACCCCTAGTCTGGGGAACAGGCAAGTTTTCCCCTGGGAGAATCAGAAAGCCAGCTATTCCTGCCCACTCAGAGAGACTAAGTCCCCTGAGCAGAGGATGCTGCTGTCCCATGGGGAGCCTGTGAATGCTGCGGCTTCTTAGTGAATCAGGTTTATTGCCTAGTAGATTAGGCTTAATGTTTGATTCCATTTGCTCCCTTCCTTTATTAATACTAGCTACCTACCTGTTCTAACAGTTTAACCATTATACTGATTATCATGTTGAAACATTAGAGGCTCATAAAATTAATACACAGAGAAATAATTATAAAACTTTTAAATTTCTAACAGTATAGATAGCTCACATTTATATAACCTTAGTTGGTTATAAAATACTTTCAAATTTAAATCTAAGTTATGGCACTCTCAGCTTTAGAAAATAAATAATAATTTGTGTGTGTGTGTGTGTGTGTGTGTGTGTGTGTGTGTGTGTGTAGGGGGAAGGGAGCAGGAAAGTATATAAGATGACTGATCTCCAGGTAGTAATATTAAGGGATAAGCAGATGGCAAACTTTAGCTATCAGAGCAGAAAATTATCTTTTAACTTTTTTTTAAGCTAAGAGGTTTATTAGAAATTAGTAATTCTGGTTGGTTTATTTTGAAAGTAAACCATATGTTGTTTACAAGTTTTGGCATTTATCCAGTTTCCCTGAAGATGAGAGCAAAAATGAAAAAAAAAATCTTTACTAATTGGATAATAATGAACATAATGAAAACAGTTGCTGTAACTTTTTGAATTATAAGAATGTATCATCAGAAAAAGCTGGGGAGAGGATTATGAGGGGAGAATGTTCTGTATATATCGGTGAGGTGAGTAGTACTTAGGTGTTGTGGAGATACATATCAAGGTGCACATTAAACAAATTTAACTTACTTTTTTATTATAACAGAAACTAAAAATCCAAATGAGTTTTAAAATGCCCTGTCCATTTTATATGTACTACTAAATGTGAATACATGTGTTATTTGCAATATTGACATTCTCATTAACATCTTGCAGCTTTTTGGAAACTAAAGTAACTGAAGACAGGCTAGAAGGCCCATAGGACATTGATCCTATCTGAGCTATAGGTCTCCTCACCTGAGAGTCTCAGCAACATCCATCCATATAATTATATTCTCCCTCTGCACTCAAAAGAGTAGATGTAGATGATGTGAATTACGTTCCTTCAGCCATAGAGGGGAGTCATTCCTGCTAGTGCAGGAGAAGGGTGGGGTGAGGGAAGGGGGCTCCAGACATAAAGGACCGAGACAAGGACAGGAGAATGGAGAGATCCAGGCGTGAAAAGGGCAGTCTGGATAGCTCTTCCAGGTGGTGTAAGAAACTGACCCTTTGCTTCGGAGAGAACAAAACTTGTCTGGCGCCATGTCCTTTCTTTCCAATGAAAGAGATGGACGTGTTGAATTCACAGGAATGTTTCTGAAAATCGAATGTTCAAAATAGTACCCAGTTAGGATTATTAAAGTACGTTAAACCTATATAATCTTGTTAACCATTGTCACCCCAATAAATTTAATTTAAAAATTAAAAAAGAAGAGATGCCTTATTAAGTATGGTATTTAAAATGTGTTATAATGTATGTTTTAATAATTTTCAAAAAAATGTAACTGCTATATTTGCAAATAATATGCATAATGTTCCTCATACAATATGACCTGATACTAGATCTTTTCTGCCGTTGCTTAGGTACTTAAATTCCACTGATGATTATTTTTCTAAATGATTAATGCTTATTGTGATTATTCTTGAACTAATATATGTATGCAAAATGTGGCTGCAAGGATTTGCTTTTGTTAGCATATCCCCTCCCCCACCCTGAAACCTCAAGGCTGCAGACGTTTTGATGCTGGAGAGAGAAAATGGATGTGTGTGTGTGTCTGTGTGTGTGTCTGTGTGTGTGTGAGAGTGTGTGTGTGTGTATGTGTGTGTCTAACCTTCAGGTTGATACAGTCGTGATAATATACAAACAAAAAAGACAGAGCTTTCCCTTTGATAATACCATTCTTAACACATTAATATAATTTTACAAAAACTTAAGAGTAAGCAGATTGCTTTAAATCTAAATGAGGGTAATGTTTTTAAACAGCTATACCGAGCATATACAACTGGAAATTTTAATATAACTGAGAATGGCACTTTTATTAAATATATAATTTTGTGATCTTCCAGCCATGTTCTTACCCAGTGGTCTCCCTGTAGCAAAATGCATAGATAATCAACAACCCAGTCTGTCAATAAACTTGTTGGGGGATTAAATCCTAAAGGAAGGAGCCCATCACCCTGGAGGAAAACTGAGTGCATGTTTCCCTGAGTCTTTGAAGGCTCATCTCCGTAGTCCCACTGCTAGAATGTGCTCTGTTGTCATAGCAACACCATCTCCTGCTTCACACGGGAAAGATTAGCTCTTACTGTGCAAAGGAGAGAATTTAGGGGAAGTCAGACTAATCCCTGGGTGCACTTGGAGAGAAAGGTTGGACCTCGCCCGAGGGATGCTGTCTCTGCAATGATAGAATTGGCCTGCCACAGACACTGATATTTAAGTTGAAGAGCAGAATTCACAGTAAGTGTCAGTTCCTCCAGAGTAGAATATTGATGAATGAGGTTTGTCTAAGTCTTGTTGAAGACTGTCCCATGCAGCAGCAGAATGACTGCAGGGGACTCTGATAAGATTGTCAATGTTTTTTTAGTTTAGGTGCTTTTTAAAGGGTTGACCACATCAGAAACTTCAGGAAAAATTTTAGATACTTTTGAAACATCCTGCTAAAATCCTGAGAGTGTGTTAAAATTAGATAAGGAAAAAAGTATTAATATGCTTCTGGCACTTAATTTATTTACCTTACTTAGACTTTTGTGCTTTTAAATTTTAAATTCCATAGAGAGAGAAAAAGACTTATGAAAAAAAAGTGTGTATGTCTAAGAAGGTGTGTTTTTTTCTCACACCAAAAGTGATGAGATTTCATTTTAGGATTACAAATGTTCTTTTTCAACTATGTATACAATTTTCCCCCAAAATTCTTTCAGAAGCATACAAGTGGTATAGTTCTTTTAAGGCAGTTATAATATGATAAAAAGGTATTCTTTGGGGAAGATTAATTTATCTAGCTCTTCTGTTTGGTGCTGCTGCTTGAATTTGTCAGCATAAAGCAGTACAGTGTATACATCTTCCAAGATTTTCTGTTGCTTGCCTCAAACAGATTTTTTTTCCTGGGGGGTTATCTATGTGGGTTTATTTAGTCCCCCCCTTGTTTTGTATTTGTACAGTTTTTTTCCACAATGACTGGATTCATCATATTTTATCTTAAGAGCTTGGAAACTTGTTATGGATTTGAAATGTTTGATATTGATAGCTATAATGGAGATGTCTGCTCTTTCAAATACTTAATTACTTCAAATTACACTTTAATCACATCCAAAAATAATTTTCAAGAATATGGAGATTTTACATGCTATGTTGCTAATTTGTATACTGTGTGATTTTGACTGTCAGTGTGTGTTACTCTGAAAGTATATTTCTTCTATATAAAGTATTCATAGGGAAAATTTATTATGCTATCATGTTTTTCAATTGTTTTGATCATGGCCATCTATTTCTAATGGATATTTAGAAACTAGATTCTCTTTCCCATGTATCAAATCCTAGGCTCCTACCACACTACAATTAATATCACAGTTTATCTCAATATAGCCATTATCATAAAAATATTTAATGGCCATTTGAAGTGTACTGCTTAAATTGATCACAATGGGAGAGGTTTGGGTGTTGTTGACGGAGCAGAGCACTGACCACACATATGTATACTCCTTTCCTCTGAAACTTAATTCTGGAATAGACCCTGGGTCTTAGACTTGAAGGAACAATCATGTGAAAAGGCTACATAAAATTATTCTCTTTGTGTGTAAGGAAATACACACAAAACCATAAGGGTCATACTTGGCTTAATAGCATTCAGGCTGAAACTATGCAGAAGCCCGATGCTCTTAAGAAAATGGAGACAAAGCAGGAAGTCAGGAGCCCCTTTCAGTAAATGATTGCTAATTATTCCAACAACCTCTTTTCAGTGATTTCTAGAAATAGTTCAGGATAGGACCCTGAAAAATCACAAAGAGAAAGAGAAAATCTGCTGATTTTTTTTTCTATTCTCTGACCTTCCCCTCAGGAAATGAGAGTAGCTTAACTCTCTTCATAGACTTTGGACAAAAATGAGGAAAGAGATGACCTCATGCTAAAAGAGAGAAGCTTAGGGATCACTCTATGATGCTAAGATTGGAATTAATAAAATAGAACTGGGAAAGAAGGAGGATGGCTAACAAAAAAATGGGTACCATTTATTGGGATAACAGAATAATATATATAAAAATTACTGAATAATAATTGAAAAGTAATTCAGAGATTTAGCTCATTTACTACCCTAAACTGAAGTTTTTCTAGAGATATTCTTATTTATTTATTTATTTTTTCAAGAAGTGAGAAGTAGGGAAGCAGGGAAGTGGAGAGACAGACTCTAGCATGCATCCCAACTGGGATCCACCTGGCAAGCCCCCTACAAGGCGATGCTCTGTCCATCTGTGGCCACTGCTCTGTTGCTTGGCAACTGAGCCATTTCAGTGCCTGAGGTGAGGCCATGGAGCCATCCTCAGAGGCCAGGGCCAACTTGCTTGAACTATTTGAGCCATGGCTATGGTAAGAGAAGAGAGTGAGAGAGAGAGAGTGAAAGAGAGAGATAGAGAGAAGGGGGAGGTGGATGGTTGGAGAAGCAGATGGCTGCTTCTCCTGTGTGCCCTGACTGGGAATCAAACCTTGGATTTCCACACACCAGGCCAATGCCCTACTGCTGAGCCAACTGGCCAGGGCCTTCTAGAGGTATCCTTAACCAGTTAAAAGACAAAACAAAAATTTGTTATATCACTTAGAATTTTCTAGGTTTTTCCAATGCCCATCTTAATGTTATTTCTTTCAGAAATCAAGTAATGATTGAATTATTGCCAAATTCTTTAAGTGAAAGACTGGTGGAGATGTATTACCCCTCTAAGGCAAGTTTGATTTGAGCCTGTACTGCTCTGTCCAGATCTTGCTTGTAGAGAAGCAGATGATCCCCCAAAGCCTAATTCTTCCTTGCGGACATCCCTTCAAGCATCTTTGAAAAAACAAGTTGCACCATTATTGAACTGGTCTCGGAGGTTTAGAATGTTGTTGGGAAAGTCCCGGAGTCAGTTTAAGATTAAAAGTCTTCAAGATATCAAGGTCTTCCAGAAGTTCTATCTTATTTGGTGATCTGGAAATGGTTGGAGCTTTTGCATATGAAACCATAATGCAGAAAGAGAAAGAGGAAACAGTGGCACAGGAAAATCACAATATAAAACTTCCAGGGAACACTCGGGAAGCAAACCTTTTAACACATGATTTCATGATGGTCAGCTTTCATGTAAGCTGAGGAGAGCTTCTAAAACTACCCAGGATGGTTGATGGTTGATGGCTGATATGTGTGTTATAGTAAATATTGAAAATAAAAATCTTCAGCATAAAAGGAAATACTGTAGTATGAGAAATTTATATTTTCTTTTAAAAACCAAATTAAGATTTAATTTGACTGTTATGTAAAATTCAATTCTATGACACACTGTTAGGTTAGAAAGGCTACTTTAGAAAACTATGATATAACAATGATTCCTCTTTTTTGAAAATTTTGGGATATATGCTGATGTAAAAATCTCTTTATGTTTTCAAAATTTGACTTTATATAGCTCTGGACAAATATGTAAGATGCTAAATTTACCTGTATTCTTAGGGTTGCATTGTAGGCAAACAAGTAACATGATGTATGGGGAAGATGGCAGGAGCAGTTGCTGAAATTAGGTTTTAGAAATACCAAAGTGTCAACCTGAGCTATATACTTTCTTTTTTTTTTATTTCTGAAGCTGGAAATGGGGAGAGACAGTCAGACTCCCGCATGCGCCCGACCGGGATCCACCCGGCACGCCCACCAGGGGGCGACGCTCTGCCCACCAGGAGGCGATGCTCTGCCCCTCCGGGGGGCCGCTCTGCCGCGACCAGAGCCACTCTAGCGCCTGGGGCAGAGGCCAAGGAGCCATCCCCAGAGCCCGGGTCATCTTTGCTCCAATGGAGCCTTGGCTGCAGGAGGGGAAGAGAGAGGCAGAGAGGAAGGAGGGGGGGGGGGGTGGGGGTGGAAAAGCAAATGGGCACTTCTCCTATGTGCCCTGGCCGGGAATCAAACCCGGGTCCCCCGCACGCCAGGCCAACGCTCTACCGCTGAGCCAACCGGCCAGGGCTGTATACTTTTGATGACATATACTTTTGAAGGCAGATGGGCCCAGTGTGCACTTGTGAACCAGGGGTAAATAGGAGCAGTGCTCTGTGGAGATATATCCTGCAAATGTGGAGTGGGATGAATGGATGGCATGGGCAATGGGGAAGGCAATTAGGACTGAGAGCCTAAACTAGCATAGAAACACTGAGACTTAAAACTAGGCACCTAGGCCCTGGCCGGTTGGCTCAGCGGTAGAGCATCGGCCCAACATGTGGAACTCCTGAGTTCGATTCCCAGCCAGGGCACACAGGAGAGGAGCCCATCTGCTTTTCTTCCCTTCCCACTCTCCTTTCTCTCTATTTCTCTGTTCCCCTCCTGCAGCCAAGGCTCCATTGGGGCAAAGTTGGCCCTGAGTGCTGATGATGGCTCCATAGCCTCCAGAATGGATCCGGTTGCAGCGAAGCAGCACCTCAGATGGGCTGAGCATCGCCCCCTGGTGGGCATGCCGGAGGGATCACGGTCTGGTGCATGCTGGAGTGGGTCTGTCTGCCACACCCCTCCACCCCGCTTCTCACTTCGGAAAAATACAAAACAAACAAACAAACAAAAAAACACACACACAAAAACTAGGCACCTGATGAGAAAGAAACTACAGACATACGATCTATGGAATTTCATGTATTCATTAAATCAACCAAGGATTATTTGGCCTCTGCCAAGTGACAAGTGACAAAATAAATGCAAAATGCTAAAGTTCAGGCAATTATAAAAACAATCTAATGGAAATGACTGATAGAAAAATCAGTGCTGTACACCTGAAACTAATACAAAGTAATATTAAATGTAAGCTGTAATTGAAAAAATTAAAATGAAATATATATATATTTATAAATATATATAAATATAAAATGAAATATATATATATATTTGCAGTAAGCAGTATGACAAAGCAAACACAGAGGATAAGCTTGGCCAGTGTTTGGGTAGCATTAAAAAAACCCTTTAAACCTGGAGACCCATGAGTGCATTTACTAGGCATAGGAAAAGTCAACAGAAGGGGGAGGGGTGGGGAAAGCAGTGAGATAATGGAGGCAGCAATAAATTTTATTTCAAATATCTTGTTTGATCTTCAAACCTTAAAAAACAAATACTATATTTAATTATAATTAACTTACTCATCATATCGTTTATTTAAGGTTACATTATTGCATGAAATTTCATAGCATCTTTAGTGCTCTCTCTATTTTCTTTTTATTGATTTTAGTGAGAGAGTAAGGGACGAAGAGAGAGAGAGAGAGGAACATTGATCTGTTCCTGCACGTGCCATGACCGGGGATCAAACTTGCAACCTCTGCACTTCGCAAAGATGCTCCTACCACTCAAGCTATCTGGCCAGGGTGGTTGCACTCTCTATTTTGTTTCATCTCTAATATTTATGTAAAGCAATTAAAGTATGGGAAAAGATGACCTGAATTTTTCTGTTGAAGTAGTTTTTTTTTTAGAAATTTTTTTATATTTTTATTTAAAAATTAAATTTAATGGGGTTACACTGACCAATAAGAGTACATAGGTTTCAAGTGAAACATCTCTATAGAATTTGGACTGTTGATTGCATTGTGTGTCCATCATCCAAAGTCAACTCATTTTCTTTTTAGTACAGCTTTTTAACATGAACAAAAATTTATCATTTATTACTAGAGCCTGAAAATTCTCAAATTTAATAATTTTTAAATAGGGAACTTTTATGCCCTGCTCTTGGCATTAATATATGGTAATAAATTTAATGCACAGGAAAAAAATACATATTCAGCTGAATTTTTGAGGAAGTTGCTTTTGTGGGACCTACTCAGTTAGCTAGGGACAGAACTATTGTCTTTTTTAAGGTGGAGAACTGGCATAATTTTCTGTCAATGTAATCCCAAATTGAAAATGATTATAATAATTACAATAACAACCTCAACAATTAACATTTTTGGTTTTTTATAGTTAATAATGGTTGGGGAAATAAAACAATTCTGCCAAAATAAGACGTCTCTGTGCCCATATAGAAGAAAGAGAGAAAACACTTTATTGAAGAGTAAAGATGTAAGGTGTTGTGTAAGTGACTACAAAGTCTGGATAGAATTTCACACATATTTATACAGTAAAGTAGAATAAGAAACAGTTCCAGCCATTCTATCTCCTTGAGAGATAAACAGATGCACCTGTGATTATCTCCTGCTTATCCTGTGAGACAAAGCTCAGAGCTAAATCTGGAGGTATGCATTTAGAGTTTGAAGGGTAAGAAATTCTAAACTTGATTTGAAAATCAGAGGGTTTTACTCCTATATATCTTCAAAAGGACACCCCCAAGAGGAGATGGTGAGGAGTCAGCTACCTCTCTCCTCAAAGAAAATTTATCCTTTATCCTTCTGTAATACAGTTTTTCTAGGCACATGGTCTCATTTAATTATCACAATACGGCCAAGGACATGTAATTACTATTATGTCCCTGTTTTAGGAATGAGAAAATTGATGCTCAGAAAGGTCAAGGGATATTTTTAAAGTCATAAAACTAATAGCAGAGGAATACTCCGGTTCACTCTGTATCTCACATTCCAATTTCTTAAATGAAGCTCGTTTTTGGATGCTACATGGAGAGGTAATGATAAAGAAAACCATTTTTATTGTACTTGCCTTGGTTGTCTCTGTATATGGACACAGTCTGGACCAATTTTTCTATAGAATAACTTTCATGTAATTGTTTCGGAAATTAAAGCAGATCAGTAATACAAAGAAAGTTGTACTGCAACAAGGTGCTTAATAAATGATAGCAGCTACTTCCTTTCACAGAAGTAGATTCTACTTCAGGAACGGGAAAATGATGAAGACAATTGCAGCTTCAATAGAAATAATGCTGTCCTACGATTCAAAAGATTATTCATCCATCCATTTATGCATCCATTCATCATTCACTCAGCAAGCATTTAAAACCCTTTCTCTGGGCCTGCTTCTACATAGGCACACTGTAGACAATAAAGAAACCAGAGGTTGCCTCTCCCCTCAAATAATACTAAACTCTTCCTTGATATGAGCCAGGTATGGGGATAGATGCTTTGCAAACAAGAACTCATTTAATCTTATCAATTGTCCTGTAATGTAAACACTAGATCTGCCTCTTTTGTCCCTATGAGGACACTAAGTTTAGGTCTAAACCACTCAAAATGTAAGTGACTGATCCGGGTTTGAATCCATGGTTTTCTGACTTCACAACTCATTCATTCTCTTAATCACAATGTTATTCTACATGTTGCACAGGTAATAAAAGTGCTATGATAGACAGCTTTTCCAACATTTGATCTTCCGTATGAATCCATTGTGGTTCATACAATTAGGATAGGAAAATGGTGGACACATTCCCCTAAACTTTAGAAAGCACCACCACCTTTTGGCCTATTATGATTAATTATTATTATTATTATTATTATTATTATTATTTCTTCTTCTTCTTCTTCCTCTTCCTCTTCCTCTTCCTCTTCTACTTATTTCTTCAGTTTTACTTACAGAGAGAAAGGGGCTTGTTGGGAGGGATGTCTGGAGAGTTTTTCATTTTCGAAAATGAGAATATGGTTACTGGCTGAGGAGCTCACCTCTTTCACCTCTTTCTGTGTGCAATCTTTATTCATAGGTTTCGCTGAATGTGTTGCAAAGAAAGGTGAGAACATTAGAGCCAGAGAAAGAAAAGGGCAAAGTTCATAATCAGTGGAGTCAGTGGGTCAATATCTGAGTCAAAAACCTCAAAACATACTAAAGGATAATCAAACTTTGTATCCTATAGAAAAAGTTTTTCAGTTTTGATCTCTAGTTATATATAAATCTATATTGCTGCCTGAGTCTATACTTTTAAATTTTATGCAAAACTCCATGCAAGTATGAAGGCTATTACATTAACTATGATAGAATCACTTATATCTCATAACTTTCAGTATATAAGATTAAAATATTAAGAAGAGCAATCCACATTACAATATGGCTAATACAATGATTTGTGAAACAAAACTATCGTACCTTTTAGAAGGAGAATAAGAAATTAACTTTGACTGATGATGCCTATAACTTCTAACCTCCTATAATAATGATCACCCCCAATTAGTTAAAAAAAAAAGAAAGAAAAATCACATATAATGCTTTCCAATGCTTAGAAAGAAGTTTTAAAAAAATATTTTTAAAAATCCCAGAAGCCATTACGGTGTTAGAGAATGCTGCATATGTGTGTCCTCTCTCTAGAAATTGCTTTAAGCAAGTAGAAAATTTAAGGCTGATAAGCAATTTCTTTTTCCTTTAGCTAATAAGTTCCCAAGGGATGACTATTAGCCATATCAGGACAGAGACATGTGCTTCTCCTAACACCTGCCAAGTAGAAGATATCAGGAGTCCCCCTTGCCTTTAGTTCCTTCTTCTGGTTGCCAGTCTTCACAGTGGGGAGTGGGGAGAAAAAGCTCAAGAATGTGATATTTTATTTCCTGCTTTTTTGTTGTTGTTGTTACAGATTCTCACAGCTCTGTTCCCAATTTCTTCTCTTAGGATTTCATCAGAGCTTAGAATTTTAACCTGTTAACTTAGCAGTTTCTTTCTCTCTCTCTTTTTTCTTTTTTTATATATAAGGTGAACACTTTATCTTTTTTTTAAAGATTTTATTTATTCATTATAGAGAGGGGAGAGAGAGAGAGAGAGAGAGAGAGAGAGAGAGAGAGAAGGGGAGAGGAGCAGAAAGCATCAACTCCCATATGTGCCTTGACCAGGCAAGCCCAGGGTTTTGAACCGGCAACCTCAGTGTTTCCAGGTTGACGCTTTATCCACTGCGCCACCGCAGATCAGGCATTATCTTTTTTTAAAAATTGACTTTAGAGAGTAGAAGAGGGAGAGAGAGAGAGAGAGCAAGAAAGGTCAATTTGTTGTTCCACTTATTTATGCATTCATTGGTTGATTCTTGTGTGTGCCTTGACCAGGGATCAAGCCTGCAACATTGGTTTATTGGGACAACGCTCTAAACAACTGAGTGACCTGGCCAGGACTAGCATTGTTTCTTCTTGACCTCAAAACTTCATTTCTCAGTTGCCCGGCCTCGCCTAAAATGTGTATCATAGCGTTAATCTGGTAAAGAGAAATACTAGTGTTTGGACTAGCATAACATTGTTAGTAACTTTTTTATTTTAAGTATTTTAAAATGTTAGGTTTTAGAGAATTATCAATTAGAAGCCAACTATGTCTTCCTGGACCAGTGATAGAAAATTAGATTTACAATCTGGCAAATATTCTCATCATGCTTTTGCCATCTTAGCATATTTTTGGTTATCAGATAAAATCATCAGCCGTGGGATGGAATCCTTGCCAACTTCACATGTTCTCTGCTCCCATCTCTAACACTTTAGAGAATAAGGGATATCTCACTGATTTTACCGTGACTGGGAAAAGATTCAGTAGGATAGTTAAAATATAAAATATACTTTGACCACATTTACATAAACAATTTTGGCATAGGATTACCCTGAATTTTGGGTTGTATCACTGCAACCAGTGAATGTTTTACATGATTCTTTTTGTTTTCTCCTCCGCTTCACAATAGCTAAGTTAGAAATACAAGGAGATTCCATTAAATGATACAATATATTCATTTTTCTCTGCCCATTAGCATAGAGAAATGGGAAGCTCCCTGACTTTGGCATTATACATATTTTCCTGGGAATCTGAGTCTTATGTCTCCACTGTAGTTGCCTCATATCTCTACTAAAGGGCTATGAACATGCTTTGCATGTTGTTTTATTTCAAAGTTTAATGGATAAAGTAATAAAATATTCACATTTGTTTTAAAATATACATGATAAAAGTCTTGAGACTTACTGGAATTGCATCTATCATCAATATATTATTCATAAAATATTACATATTCATTTAAATATATATTCATGAAAAATTTTTCAGAAGTATAGAAATGTATAAAGAATAAGAGTCCTCTATTCTTCCTTCCCAATTCACTTTACTTCCAATAGGCGACTTCTGTTGACAGTTTAGCTTATGTATTTTTGTAGACAAGATGGATAAATGATAATTCAATAGCTAGCCTTTAAAATATGGCCACCAAGATTTCGACTATAGATTTCATTTTTACAATTATTTTGAATCGGTTGTTGGAAGGAACAATTTACTAATGATTTGCAGTAGTTGTCATGGCTTTTAGATTGTTTTTATACTAGCTGTTTTATACTGTTCCTACAAGACTTAATTTACAGAGTAAAGAAAAATGGAAAATGACTAACAGCGCTTATATTTTTGAAACAATTGATTAATTGCGGCAGGGTCTCTGCTGGAGTGCCCTTTAAATATGCATCTTAACAGGATAGCTGCAGCAATGGAGGCTAAGCTGAATTACAAAGTAGCAGAGCTGAAATGTGTAAATTAGAGATTCTGCTAGCCAAAAGTGAAAACCAAAGTGCTTACAGCTCACTAATTAGTACTACATGTCCCATTTGATTGCAGAAGAAAAGAAGCCACTTAGGCCTATGAAAAGAAGCAGGGGCCTGGAAGTCCAGAGAACTGAGTCCTCTTCCCTTCTGCTGCTCCGTAAGGGACTGTCAGTTAACAAGCCTGTCCTCTGTCCTCAATCTAACCATTTCAAAATAGGGGTCATATTCACCACCCTGTGTCTTCTCAGAATTGTGGTGGCAATAAAATGGGGAAAAAAATAAATCAAGTTCCAGGGAAAAAATACTATAATTTGTTGCTGAACTGTAAATGGTCTGAGGTCTATATTACTTAGATATTTTACAAAGTTTTCCTGAGTTTCTACCAGGTCTGGCTCTCAAGGAGCAGTTAGTGGAGTTGTGTTGGTCCTGAAGACTTACTGGTCCATGAGGAGACCAGTGCAGGATTTGGAACAGAACATTTTTTTCTCTCTATAACCTTTAATAAATAAGTGAACGGGCTTGTATTTTGTATGTCATATTCCATGGTTGCTTTGTGTTTTAACTTTTTTTTCTTTTTTTTTGTATTTTTCTGAAGCTGGAAATGGGGAGAGACAGTCAGACAGACTCCTGCATGCGCCCACCAGGGGCAATGCTCTGCCCACCAGGGGGCGATGCTCTGCCCCTCTGGGGCGTCGCTCTGTTGCGACCAGAGCCACTCTAGCACCTGGCGCAGAGGCCAAGGAGCCATCCCCAGCGCCCGGGCCATCTTTGCTCCAATGGAGCCTTGGCTGCGGGAGGGGAAGAGAGAGACAGAGAGGAAGGAGGGGGGGAGGGGGGGAGAAGCAGATGGGTGCTTCTCCTGTGTGCCCTGGCCGGGAATCGAACCCAGGACTTCTGCACGTCAGGCCAACGCTCTACCACTGAGCCAACCGGCCAGGGCCAAGTTGTTTTTTGTTTTTGTTTTTTTTAATTTGACAAACTATTCGTCCATGCCAGATTGAAAATCAAACCCAGTTTGTCGTTACATAGTTTGAGAAGCACTGCACTTGGGGGTGGGAGCTGCGCTAGACCCAGCAGAGAACAAACCCTGAGCTCCTTCCCACTCTTTCTGAGCGTGGGGTCCCGGGGGACACCCAGCGGGTCCTCAGATAACCATATGCAAGTGTTATTACTCAGACTGCTGTCAGTGGTCCTCTCCAATCACTGTCCTCCTTTCTCCTTCTCTCCTCCCTCCCACCCACTCTGCTGCCCTCCTCCCCTCTCCTGTCTTCCCTGCCCTGCCCCTCTGCACCCAGTCACCTCTCCTCCATTCTCCCTTCCTCTGCCAGGACTTGCTCTCCTTGGGTCCTCCTTAATCTTTCATTTGTTTTTCACCTACTCCATTAAATGTCTGGAAAATTTATCAATCGAGACAATAGAATAAGTAATTATCTTTTTAGCAATCATAGTCAACAACTACTCCAAAATTCCTATTTTTACTTACTATATATTTTTATATAATTTTTACTATATTCTCTTTCTGATACGCACAGATCCTGTATCCGTGTACCTTTCTTCTTCCCTCCTTTTCTTCTATTGGGCTGTTTGTTTTTTTAATTTATTAAGTCCCTACTATATGGCAAACATTGTGCCTTGCACCACCCCCATCACCATATTCCTGCCTCCTGTTCTCTGTTCCTATCGCTAAAATAAAAAATAAGAAGTACTAAGAAAATCAAAATTCAGGATTCTGTGACTATTTAACCTGGGCAAATGCTATTTTAGGATGCATTGTTCTTGTGAGTATTCATTTTTAAAAACGATATTAAGACAGCAGAGCATGCATAAGTAGAAATTCTGTTTTTATTATTGTTATTAGGAAGATAAATGCAATTAGCATAATTCTGACCCAGTCGGTCTGGAGTAAGGCCTGGAATTTGGTGTTTCTAACAGGTTCACAGGTGATTTTGATGCTGTTTCATCTTAGCTCACACATCGAGGAGGAAGGTATGAGCTCAAATTGATCAAGGGGGTCACTGGCTCAGCTGTAGCCCACCTATCCCCTGGTCAAGTCACATATGGGAAAGCAGTCAGTGAATAACTAAGGTGCCGCAATGAAGAATTGATGCTTTTCATCTCTCTCTCTCTTCCTTTCTGTCTGTCTCTCTTTCTAAAATATAAGAAAAGAAACAAGGGCCTTCAAACCAGAATCCGCTGCACTTTATTCAAAGAATGGTGATGTGCCATGGTATAGCAGCATGAACTATAGGGGTAGGGTGTGGGGAGTGTATTTGGGTCACCTCTTGGATAATTAAAAATAATCACATTGTAAGAATTCTTATCTTAGTATTTATTCAGAGCTTAAATTGACACAATCAGTCCAGAAACTCAGAGAAAATTTTTTTTTGTAGTTAACCAGGAGAGATTTTAATTCTGATTTGAGGAGAATTCAGTAATTTATCATGATAGAATCATATAAATGAAAATGAGCATATATACTACCACAATAAAAAGAATTTATTACCTGTGTTAAGCCTAATCCGGAGGGACCTGAAACATTGAAGACATGAACAAAGTCCGTCGATTACACACCAAAGCTTTATTGTCTAGCTTGGCCAAGCGGCAGCAACTCCAACAGAAGTCTGAGGGAGAGCGCGCTGGCCCTTTGTTCTACTTGGTTTTTATAGTTTTGTAAGTGGGAAGTACAAAAGCAAAAATTGTAATTAGGAGCACTTTGGTTATAGTCATATGTCCTTTAACATGATAGGACCATGTTCATTTTGCAAGCCATACATCCTTTTGGAGAAAACAAAATTTCCAAGTCAACACAATGGCAGAAAGATATCTTTTTACATATTTAAAGGCATTCCCATATTATCTAGTGTTCATCTTCCATCTCTGTCCCGAGTCACACGTATTAACCAAATGCATTTACATAGGAGAGGTAGTTTCCGTGGGGACAAATGCCCGCAAATGGCTCATAGTTATAAGAAAAGGTTTATTTTGGCTTTTCTCTCCCTGTACCTGGCTAGCCATTCACTCCTTTCCCCACAGGTGTGGTGGAATGTCTGGGGATCCATGTTTTCCTCCCCTTTGCATTTACAATACAATGCCAAGGGCCATCCTGGTTATGCCAATCACACAGTACAGAGACTATTCTCACAATTTCTCTGCACACCTTAACCCAAATTAATAAAATGTTCTCCAAGCCTCTTAAAATATTAATATTAATTCTGTAGTTTTTGGTACTTTACAACACCTGCGGGTGAAGTGGCTCAGTGGCTCCTCACCTGGAATTCTTTCAACTCTTAGTTTTTCATTTTTCTCAAACTCAATCTGGCATTTTTTTTTTTTTTGCTAACACTTTTACTATGATAAATTAAACATCATATAAAAAAAAACAAAGTTTTCTCTTCTTCAACTGACTTTTTTTAAACATGGTATTTCCACTTGGTGACTTTCTGTACATACTATTTTATGCATAGAACTATCAAAGTAAGGTCCACATTTTTCATGAAAATTTGAGAAAATATGACTTACACATGTGTGAAAAATTAGTGTGTCATGTAAAATAAAAAGTTTTGAAATATGAAAAGCACAAGTTTAGCCTGACCAGGCGGTGGCACAGGTGGTAGAATGTAGGACTGGGATGCGGAGGACCCAGGTTCAAGACCCCAAGGTCGCCAGCTTGAGCGTGGGCTCATCTGGTTTCAGCAAAGCTCACCAGCTTGGACCCAAGGTCGCTGGCTCAAGCAAGGGGTTACTCAGTCTGCTGTAGCCCCACGGTCAAGGCACATATGAGAAAGCAATCAATGAACAACTAAGGTGCCACAACGAAAAACTGATGATTGATGCTTCTCATCTCTTTCCATTCCTGTCTGTCTGTCACTATCTATCCCTCTCTCTGACTCTCTCTCTCTCTGTCTCTGTAAAAAATAAATAAAAAATAAATAAAAGCACAAGCTTAGAGAACAGCATTAATTAACTTCATTCTTTAGGCATTTGCTAAATATTCACTACACACAAAACAGTGCTAGCTGTAGACTATACAGAAAAGCACCATATTTAGTAGAATTTGGTCATGAGAGGAAGAGAGAGGGTATGTCCCTGGGTGATTTTTCTTCAATGTCGGTACCCCTACATTAAAATACTCAGTAATGATCACTTTATTACTTTATTTCTGACACGTTCCAGGACAGTTCTTCCCAATCCCCAAATTCCTGCCCCCAGGGCCCTTCACAAAATATTTATTCTCCTGCCTCCTCTACAGCTCTGTTTAAAATCTGTTCCAACCTACTTGCATCATTGTCTTCCTCCTCCCTGTCCTTCTCTTCCTTCTCCTTAGTTTACTTTCTTTTTATTTGCTTTTCAAATACCATTTCTAAGGCCTGTCTTCCTTAGGAGATAGTGTAGCATAGTGGTCTCCCAGAACTGACTGGCGTTTGCCATGATGGACCAGCTTTTCCATTCATTACCTCTTCTATCTTTGCTGAGTCACAGGAACATTTTATGATTCAGACATTTTCACATTAGTAAAATGGGGTAATTAGTGCTTATCTATTTTACCTCACTGGGTCCCTCTGAAGTATATATTAGGTCACCTGTGAAAATCAGTTTTTAAATAGAAAAGTAACAAATATACTACTATTCTTTTTCAATAATAGGATTTTCATTTTCTGTATGTTCCCAAATAATGATGTTAATGCTTCTCCTTTTAGCTCATGTATTTGTAATTTATTTTTCTCCTCCTGTGTATTCAAATCTTTAGGAAATTTTATAAGATGATCTCATTTGATATCACTCAGCCCTGAATGGCAGATACAATTGTCTTTGGTTATAAATGTCATATAATTGGTCATCTTGTACTTTTGTGCTGATGGTGATATTGAAAGTTCATTTGCATTGATAAAAAACATCATGGTTATTCAGTTTATTCTAATTGCAAGAAGGGTAGGCAGAAGGCTTTTGTTACAGTGAGTAGAAGGTGGTGTCAGGCTATTCATCAGATTCCTGATTTTATGAGGTGCTGCAAAATGGGTGACCTCAGAGTACACTTTCTAATTCAGTTGTGTCTCTAAGAGCCTCCTAAATCTACAGTTAACTCATTTCCCCCCCACATAGCACACCACCTGTCTCCTTCAGACTCTTCTCATAATATCTAAATGTATGTCCTGCTGAGGTGCAGCGATGGGCTTTAGACAAAAATTTGGCCTGGAACTGGAAAACCAGTTTCCAATCCTGTGTTTGTCACTGTTACTTGAACACAGTCTCTATTTTATCATTACCAAGATCTTTAAAACAGGAAACCTGATAATGTTACCTTATTCCCAGATCTCTTTTGAAGATTGCAAAGGTAATGACTACCAAAACTATTAGTACCATTAAAGTGTTTAATGATTCAAAGCAATTGTTATTACTCATATGAATCCAGTATAGGCTCTTTGTTTAAAAGAGAACAATTCAATATTTATTAAGAAAAATACCAGTCCAGCCTGACCAGGTGGTGGCGCAGTGGATAGAGCATCGACTGGGATGCGGAGGACCCAGGTTTGAAACCCCGAAGTCGCCAGCTTGAGTGTGAGCTCATCTGGTTTGTGCAAGGCTCACCAGCTTAAACCCAAGGTCGCTGGCTCGAGCAAGGGGTCACGCAGTCTGCTGAAGGCCCCTGATCAAGGCACATATGAGAAAGCAGTCAATGAACAACTAAGGTGCCACAATGAAGAATTGATGTTTCTCATCTCTTTCCATTCCTGTCTTTCTGTCCCTATCTGTCCCTGTCTCTGTTTCTCTCTGTTTCTGACACACACACACACACAAAAAGATACCAGTCTGGCCCTGGCCAGTTGGCTCTGTGGTAGAGCATCCCTGGCATGTGGATGTCCTGGGATCAATTACCAGTCAGGGCACATAGAAATGAACATCTGCTTCTCCACCCCTCCCTGTCCCCCTTCTCTCTCTCTTTCTCTCTTTTTCTCCCATAGCCATGGCTCAATTTGTTCTAGCACATAGGCCCCAAGAGCTGAGGATGGCTCCATGGAGCCTTCACCTCAGGGGATAAAAATAGCTCAGTCGTGAGCATGGCCGCAGATGGACAGAGCATTGGCTCCAGATGGGGGCTGCTGGGTGGATCCTGATCAGGGCGCATGTAGGGAGTCTGTCTTTATATCTCTCTTTCGCTCATTTGGAAAAGAAGAAGAAGAAAAATATATACCAGTCCTTTGACAACTATTTAAGTAATAATGCTTTATAATTAACCATCCAAAATTCTTATTAACTTGAAACCCTTTAAGATAGCCCATAAGTTTATTACTAATACCACTGTCTCTGATGATGATCAAGTTCAGTTCTTGAAATAAAAATAATGAAGGGAGCATGGTGAAAATGTTTTTGATATCAAATAATAAATTGACATTAAGAAAAAATTTAAACTTTTGACTATAATAACATCATTGAGAAATATTGAGACCAAAGTAAGGCAAATTGTGTCAGTTGTAATCCTACTGGTAAAATGTGTTCCATTTCATGTCATTCACCAGAAAAGCTTGTTATAAGACCTTATTTACAATGATGTTTGTAGAGCTCAAAAGCTAAATGGGATAGTATAGCAGCATGGGAATTAATAACAGAAGGAAGATGGTGCTACAACCAAAGGTGAAAAGCAGGGAAGGAGTTGGTGTTACTGGAGCCCAAGAGCCAGAGCTACCTGATGGGATGACATTTACCAAAGATGCTTCCTGGCAAGACCTGGGTATGAAGAAGATACACTCCATGGTGGAGACGGAGCTGTCACCAAATCAGAGAGCGTGTGTGCATGGGGCGGGGAACAGAGATACCCAGGCATTTTCTCTTTCTCCCATCCTCGGTCTCTTGCCAGTACCTCCCACTGTTTGAACCAAATCATAAGTAGGCAAGGGAATCTGGGAAATGGTTTGCAAAGAAAGGGAGAAGAGAGCATCTCAGAGCAAACCAAAATTACCAGTATAAGATGAAGAAGTATGTGTGGGGAGCCTTTCAGAATACTAACTTTTGGCCTGACCTGTGGTGGTGGATAAAGCGTCAACCTGGAAACACTGAGGTTGCCGGTTCAAAACCCTGGGCTTGCCTGGTCAAGGCACATATGGGAGTTGATGCTTCCTGCTCCTCCCCCCTTCCCTCTCTCTCTTTCTCTCTCTCCCCTCTCTATAATGAATAAATAAAATCTTTTAAACAAACAAACAAACAAACAAAGAATACTAACTTTTGGATTTATTCTTTAAGTTTAAGAATTGCTTGGCAACTTGGGTTTCTTGCCATCTCAGAATGTTGGGACACAAGCTTTAGTTTTCTCATTGAGTAGTCCTGGCTCATACACTATGATAGAGAGTGGAATTTCTTTTAGGGGTGCGGGTAGGAGGGCTTAGGAGAAAACATCATGGAGCATGCACTCTAATCATCAGCCTCTAAGTTACTCTGAAACCTGGGAGTTGAATAGGTCTAGTATGATTCGGTATTTCTTCCACTACACATGCTCCTAAAGCACAACATGCTTCTTGCTAATGGCTGAAAATACCAAGAGAAGAAAGCCTTTCATTCTGCAATTAGAGATAAAAGGTTTAAATTACAAGTGTTTCACTGAAGTAACATTTTTCTGTGGGGGAATTTCAGTCAAAGGATAATCAATCAATCAATCTTTCAATTATTTTTTTCTCAGTGAAATGATGTACAGAGAGCCAGTGTGCATGCAGATAGTGGGAGGATTTGCCATAAAGATGGAAAAGAGAACACGAGGGACCCAGGGAACAAACTTTGAGGATTTTGACAGCTTTCTCTAGACTGATAACTCTTTACCTACTATGTGAGCAAAACCAACAATGATTTTAGCACATGACCAGATAGATGTTACACAGCTTTGCTTTAAGGGCTAAGTTTCTTGATTTTTGCAAACATATACTTGACCTCAGTAAAGAGCTTCTTTCCCAGGAGTTTGTTAATTAAGATAATCAAGGTGATTCTTTTCCCTGAACTAATATCTTTAACCCTTTAGTATACACTTATTAGGCAATATCATATCCTTTTATGAATCTTTTAAAAAGTGTCACCACAATGGCTCTTGCTTATTATTTTTGATCAAAAGAAAATATTTGGCTTGCAGGTTCCTTTTTTTAAAAATTTCCCAGAGATCCTGAGCATGTGATGGCTCAGTGGATAGAGCATTGGACTGGGATGCCGAGGACCTAGGTTCAAAACCCTGAGGTTGCTGGCTTGAACCCAAGGTCACTGGCTTGAGCAGGGGGTGACTTGCTCTGCTGTAGCCCCCCAGTCAAGGCATGTATGAGAAAGCAGTCAATGAACAACTAAGGTGCCACAACAAAGAATTGATGCTTCTCATCTCCCTGTCTGTCTGTCCCTATCTGTGCCTCTCTCTGTCTCTGTCACACACACACACACACACACACACACACACACACACACACACACACACACAAATTCCTAAAGAAGTGAAACTGAAATTACCTCATATTCAGCCTTCTTAACTTAGATTTGAAGACTGTCAGTCTTATTTAGTTTTCTTGGTATCAACAGTTGTCTTCCATAATTGTGTATTAACCAGTTAGTTGTTGGATATTATTTATGTTAATTTCTCACATGTGACCCCAAAACTCTTGTATGAGAAATACTTCTAAATTCCTTGCCCCTGACCAAGATAAATTCAACCAAGTTGTTGGCAGAGTTTAATTCCTTGTGGTTGTAGGACTGAGGTCCTTGTTTTCTTGCCAGCTGTCACTGGGATCTCTTCTAGCTGCCTGTTTCATTTCTTTTCATATGACCTGCTCCATCTTCAAGTCATCAGTGGTTCACTGAAAAACCTTTGTGTTTTGAATCTCTCTGACTTCCTCTTTTGCCACTAACCAAAGAAGAGAAAATTGTATGTCTGCTTTTAAGTGCTCATGGAATAAATCAGGCCTACCCAAATGATTTCCCAATTTAATACCCACTGTACCACATGACAAAGCAAAATCACAGGAGTAATATCTCATCATATTTACAAATTCTAGGAATTAGGGTGTGGAATATTTGGAGGAGGGATACATAAACATTCTTCCTACCATAGCACCCAATGCAGTAATACCTCCAATGAGTAGTTCAGGACCATATATAAAGAATTAGGAAGACTCCCAGTCTATTTCTTGAACAGCCACTAAATAGATATATGATTGTGATCTCTTGTGGCTGTCTGGTTTAATAGGGGTTGAATATTTACTATGTACCAATCTCAAACTGATAAAATAAGAACTTGAACTTGCCCTTTAATAGTTAGCACGCTATATTTACATACCTCTTAGAAAAACTTATCTGATGATTTTACCATTTCCCATAATATTATACAAAAAACTGATTCTGTATTACTTCTAATCCTTGAAATTCTGACGGGTAATTAAAAATATATGGAAATCTTCAAATACTTGATTCAATTATATCTTTTCCCATTATCTCTGAAAGTATTCTTTTTTCAGATTAGAACCCCCTACTTATTTGACTATTTTTGTTACATGATTTTAAATCCCTTCAACATGTAAGTTATATTTTTAACTCAATGTAGTTGTTACTTAATATTTCTGCTTCTTTTTTCCCTAAAAGTAAGACAAATATTATGTATTAGTTAATGTTGCTTTTTCAAGGTAAAAATTGTCTTTGCACAAATTAAGCAAAATGATTCAAACAATGGTAATCTATTGGCGGAGCACTAGAGTTTCTCACAAAATTCAGAGTTGGTCCCCTAGTAATCTGGAAGGGTAAGAACTAAAGGCAGCACCAATTTTAGGGAAAAAAATGTTACTCCAGTGACAGTAATTTTATACTTTCTAACAGCATAAAAAGCCCAAGTTTGAGGAATCCCCTTTTCTCTGTTTCACAGCTACAATTTTTTCTAGGATGGCAAGAGATTATGCCTCCTGGAATCTGTGCTTGTGTATTAGGAGGGGATTGTGTATACTTTGTTTCCATTCTGAAAGGTGTTTAGTACAATACATATGACCATGTAGCTAAAACACTCACACCAACATATCATGACACATCACACAACCTATTCATTCATCCAAAGCTAATTGTACTGAATGCTTACTACCTATTTCACCTACAACACAAACAGCCTCATTTCCCCCAATGGAACTGACTCTAAGTCACATCTAGCTGCTGCATTCAAGTAATGTTGGAGAGCTCCACTTCTCTTAGGCTGCATCACTAAGTGATGTACCTGTCTCTTTTAGTTCTGCAACACTTGAAAGTGTACAATTAATGGAGTAGTTAGCATATCTATATACCACACCACACCCTGTATTCAACAGTGGAATTTAATTTAAAAAAATGAGGAGACACTTAACAGCAAACAAAAAAATGCAAATCAATATTTGAAGATAGCCAAGGTCCTATTCAGCTGCATGATACGTGTTTCAAACAATAAAAATGTTTTTATTGGGTCTTTTTTTTTCATTGATTTAGTTTTTTTAGGATAAAATATTTTCTGATTTATTATTGGCAAAGGAACAAAACCCTGAAGGTGTTGTTTAACTAAATGCCAAGGTAGGGGATATTCCTTTCAGATCACGTTAATTTTAGTTTTAATAAGGACATTTTTGTTGTTATTGTTTTGTTTTTTTATATTTTTCTGAAGTGAGAAGCGGGGAGGCAGAGAGACAGACTTCGGCATGCACCTGACCAATTGCACCTGGCAAGCCCACTAGCAGGTGATCCTCTGCCCATCTGGAGTGTTACTCTGTTGCAACTAGAGCCATCCTAGTCCATGAGGCAGAGGCCATGGAGCCATCCTCAATGCTCAGGCCAGCTTTGCTTCAATGGAGCCTTGGCTGAGGGAGGGGAAGAGAGAGATAGAGAGAAAGGAGAGAGTGAAGGTTGGAGAAGCAGATGGGTGCTTTTTCTATATGCCCTGGCTGGCAATTGAACCTGAGACTTCCACATGCCGGGCCAATGCTCTACCACTGAGCTAACCAGCCAGGGCCTTCAATAAGAACAATTTTTTGCAGAATAATTTACCCTAGTTTGTGACTTTTATTTTTCATTTACCTTGGTTATCGGTTTAGCATAATTCATGATAAATCCCTGAGCTGTTTCTTTTTAAATTATCAAATCCTTTTCTAAGAGAATGACTTTATAATAATACTATATGACATAGTTTCTGGTTTCTATTGTCCATTTAATGTTTCCTAAGACACTTCTGTCCAGTGATTAGCTGTCAGCTCTCTTTTAAAATGCTAGACTCTTATAGAAATTTATTGTCTTAGATTCAATTTAAATTTAACATGAGAATTTATCATAGTATATACCGGTTGTTGTATGAGACAGGACATCAAAAAACATACAGTATTAATTGTTTCGGTTTTAACTTATAGAAGTACACAGCTTCATGAGTGGGCTGCCAGTACCTGAATGCTTTACACAGCTGCATAAGTGTATTACACTGTTTTTGATGTGTCTTATTTACCAATCGATTGATATATCTATCTACAATATATCAGCGGTTCTCAACCTGTGGGCCATGACCCTGGCGGGGGTCGAACGACCAAAACACAGGGGTCGCCTAAAGCCCTTCCGATGGCTCTAGGCGACCCCTGTGTTTTGGTCATTCAACCCCCGCCCGGGGTCGCGACCCACAGGTTGAGAACCGCTGATCTATATAGAGAGATGGACAGACATGTATCTCTCATGTCAACAAAGGCACAAGATGTAAAACATATACTTTGTGGACACTTGCAGTCTAATTGGTAAATAAAATATATAGATTTTAGAATCATAGATGACAAGGTAAGAAAAAGAACTCAACGAACCCCTACAGAAGTCTAGAATAACATGTTTGGAGTAGTTATCTGAAAATCTGTGACAGATTTAATTATTATGGTACCATTTCAGCTAAGTAAAAAATAAATAAATAAATAAATAAAATAATAATAATAATAGCAGCATGTCATCTAGTTCAAGAACACGTAGCCTTGAGGTCTATAGAGAAATCAGGAGGTTCATGACTTGCAGTGAGAATATACATTTTCACTTACCTCTAACTGAATTTTAACATTTCATTGTATTATCAATGTAGGCAATAAAATACAGTAGAATTCACAGTAATGGGATTTTTATCAGCAAACTTACCTGTAACTGAATTGTAACATTTCATTTTATTATCAATGTAGGCAGTAAAACACAGCGGTATTCATAGTACTGTAATTTTATCAGCAAAAGAAATCAGATATTTTCAATTCACATTGTAAAAATGTAAAAAATGTTTATGCCTATCATTTTTTATAAAATGTTCAGTTCTTTGAAACTGTAAACAAGGTGATGGGTAAATATGAAAATAGTAGTCTATAATATTTTTTAGACAATTGAGAAACTATTGAGAAGTTATTGCATTAATGGCCATTTTAAAAAATGAGTCATCTCAGGACTTAGAGAAAATTTTGTTATAGGTCAGTTGATTGGCTCTGAGGTAGGAAAAGAGATAAGCTTTTCTCAGACTAGACTAACAGAATCATTGGGATTCTCCAAGTGCCTTCCATGGGAAAAGAATTTTATAAATGGTTCAGGAGATGGAATATACAGTATGATATCTACAACTCTCTAAAATATGTAATCCCCTGCCTTAGTTTGTAGAGTATCCTTAATTTCCTGTCCTCTTCCAGCTTTTTCCTGTGCTTGATGTTTTTTCTTATTCATTCTCCTGAACTAGAATAACCTCCATCATGACCATCATGCACCTACATATATTTTTCCTTCTTCGAATTGTACCTCTTGTAAAAGGCCTTCTCCTGATACTGCCCAAAACCCCAGCGATTATAGGTGACTTTTTCTTTTCTGTGAAGAACATTGTTTATTTATTGCCTTATATGAAACTTCCATGGTGTAGATACTGTTTTTTATCTTGCATTGTAATTATCTTGCTATAGTTATGAACAAATTCCATATGACACTCAATTGCCTCAGAGTGCCAAGAAGGGTGTCTAGCACACAATAGATATTTGGGTAAAAAATTTTAAACCAAATTACATAAAGGGTATGTTTTGCCTCCTCATTGATAGCGTAGAATTATTTTTATTTAATTATTGTTCTGAACTTTGGTTATATGCTTTAAAACATCCAGCTTCTCTCTGTGCCTTCTCTTTATTGTTTCTTAATTTAGAGGCTATTCTTCTGAATTAAGAGCTACCAAAAGATAATGACACTCCCTGTAGAAGTAATTTAGTGGAAAGCTGAATCCCCTTGTTGCTTTCTTACCTGGAATATTAGCTTTATCATTTTGAAGTGAATGTCCTTTAGTCTTTTAGCAGTAATTATACATAAGTATATGTATAATTATATGTATATGTATATGTATAAGTATATGTACATATGTATTTATTTATATTAGTAAACTTAGCATTAAATATTTTGACTTCAAAATGCAGCATCATTTTTTATATGTGTTGAGATTTAAGATACCATTAATAAATATTATATAATCTGGATAATATTCTGAAAAAAAAAACAGACAAAACTAGAACATTGCATTTTTTATTATTTTTTCATAGGTTTTTGTGGTATTAGGGACTTGGAAATCTAAAACTTTTGTAGTCAACAATTGAAGTTTTTGCATATAAGAAAACAAAGGAAACAGAACCGTTGTTTTCTTAGGCTTTAAAACCTGTATTATAGAGGATAAGTGAAATAGAAATGAAGAGAATGGGAAAGGTCATCAGATGACTTTGAAGAGGGGAAATGAGTGGAAGGCATTTCTAGATGGCCCACAAGGCGATGAAGGCAGAGATGAAGGCGTTGGAGTCAGGCTCAAGGCAGGACTGGGGATGTTAAGGTACTAATCTTCTGGAGCAAGGTTATATTTTGGATTTAAACATTAGTTTTATGGTTAACTATGAAATGGAAGTTTTCTAAGGTAGTTTTAAAGGACTAGAGCTGGAGGACTGGGGTGCATTTGAGGAAAATGATAAAAAGCTTTTTGGACTCTGTGAGCATCTGACCTGAATTTTAGGACTAAAAATCCAAGTCCCAATCTTAAAATAAGGGTAATATATTTTTTCCTATTCATTTTGCCAAAGGCACTTGGCCTAAAGGCCATAATAAAGAGCTACTGAAAGTAGCTGAATAAGAAAGTAGGTCAGGTGCTTTGGGAGATTTCAAATACATTTATAACATATTATTAGGTAGGTATGTAGGTAGGTAGATACATACATACATAAGTACAGACATACATATACACTTAAGTACACATCATCATACTATTAGAGGTTAATTCTCTTTGGATAGCAAGAGCTAACCATTGAGGCTGGTACTGGAGAAACTGCTTGACACAAATAGTGTTTAAACAAATAGCGTTTCTAGGGTGTGTACTAATGGTGGGGGGAATGGGGGATAGGGAAGGAGAGAGAGGACAATAAAGAGCTGCCACTTATAGTTTGTGTTACTATGCCTTACAGACAAGAGCAGCAGCTGAGCGCACTTGGACGACCCTCCCCATAATACTAAGTCCATCCCATCAAACTAACCTCAGCACAAATGCTACCCAAACATCCAGCTGCCCTTCTGATGTCACTAGTTTCCACACTCACTGTCATCACATTCTACATTTTCCTCTGTTGCTAGGTACCCTGGGCACCCTTTATTTTCCAAAGCTGCAAGTGCTGTTTATCCTTGGGACTCAAATATAGAGTCTTTGGTTCAAATGCTGTGGTATCCAGGCTAAAATTTGAGGGACACACCATCACCGGGGCCCTGTGAAGTTAAAGGTCATACCTATAGACCTAACCCTCAGTGTAGCAGCCCAGTATCCACAACACCAGCCACCACTCAGGATGGGTAAGGAAGCAGATTTCCCCTCTAAAGCCATAAACTGATGTGGATTGGTTATGATAAAGAGAAGTATGAGATTTGTGGTTATTAAATCTGAAAAAGTCTCTTTAGGAGAGAAGAAAACCATTAATATGGCTACCCAAAACTAGACAATGAAAACCAGTTAATTTGTCCTCAGTTGGCTCACTTCTTTACATTGAATTTTTCTAATCCAGACTTCAAAAACTTTGTCTTAAATTTAGATTTATAAAATAGTGGCATGTGCCATTATTGATTCTTTTACTATTTACATTATAAAATAGGTAAATAAATATTTGATACAAATGAGTACATCATTTATCCTTCGTAAAACATACTGAATTTCAGCTCAGGAATGAAATATGTAAAGCTATTGACTCTAGTTACCTTGGTAACATCTGGAATGAACTACTTTGTCTAAAAATATTTTCTCCTTTATTCATTTATTGTTTGTACCAAAATTACAAATACATGACTCTTATTAAAGACTCTCCTGATAAATAACAATATTTATCTTACCTAAAAAAATGTATAACTGGTACACTAATTAGTAGATATGTATGATGATTTCAAATTAAAAGAACGATAAAGCATGTTTAAATTTGAACAACAATGGGTATTGGATTCGTTTTTTACTAATGTAGGTTTGATTTTAAAATATAACATTTCTTTAGGGTTATACATTCTTTTACTACATTGATAAAATTTCTTACATGAAATGTTTATGTTTTAAAGAATTTTAGTTTAAATGTTAAATCACATTTTTCTTCATGAATTAAATAATTGAACATGAATATGTTTGTTATGTTTTTCTTTGGACTTCCTTGGAAAGAAAATTCAAATAACTTGAAATGACCTTCCATATTTTAGCATAAGGGTTTGACATAGCATAAAAAAATACATACAGTTTTTTATGTATGTATTACATACATAATTACATATATATTTACCTAATTATTTCAAAAACCTTAGATATTTCATTATTAAAAGGATATTTTTTACTTCTCAAACTAAAACTATGGAAAGTATAATTTTATATCACCTATGGCCCATTTTCTAAATTCTCTTATTCATGGTTTGTCTCCATTTGAAGTCTTACCTTTAAAAAAAAAATTATTTGTTGACTTTAGAGAGAGAGAGACAGAACATGGGTCTGCTCCTGTGTGTGCCCTGACCAGGGATTGAACCTGGACCTTCTGTACTTGAGGAGGAAGCTCTAACCAACCGAACTATCCAGCCAGGGTGAAGTCTTTTCTTGAATAGATAAATAAAAAAGAGTAATTTAATAGTAGAATCTTTGAACACATTTTAACTTTTTCTCAAAACAGTTATAGATAATGGGGCTTAAAATATCAGTTTACAGTAAATTAACTGTAATGCTCTTTGTTTTTATATTTCTTAAATGGATTTATTAGGGTGACACTAGTTAACATAATTCCACAGGTTTCCGGTGCCCAATTCTACAACACATCTCTGCACACAGTTTTCATTTTCACTGGAGCCTGAGAGCTGGTTTCCTCCCACTTCCCCCTAATCTCAGGCTTCCCGAGTCTGTTCTCACGATGATTCCAGGCCCCTTGCTTTCTGCAATGCTGCTGCTTCAGTTGGAGCTTTCCAAAGAGCTGACTTAGACAATTTACAGATCTCGTCTCCCCAACTGCCATTTTGTTGCCTTCATCCCATTCTCCTCATCAGATTCAGAGTCCTCTCCTGAAAACTTGATTTTGTTAATATCATTTTCTGCAGGGAATTCAATTTGCTTCTATTTACTCTCAAGGTCCAGCCCAAGCTCTCTGATACACAAAACTTCCCCGCACATCCTCCTCCCCCTTTCTAGGTCTCTTTCGTTACCTTCTCTTTTATGCTTAGCCCCGCATAGTCTTTTCTCTGTGATTTTGTACCTGCTGATCTTGGTAGGAAACTGTCTCCTCCGACTCCTTCACCTGGTCATAAGATCTACTCATCCTTTGGAATTCAACCATATGCCACTGTCTTTTGGGAAACCTCTGTGGTACTCTTATACCTTGTTTTGGATCATCGCCTTTTCTTTCTTTTTGTTCTGAATTTTAGCTGCATATTTATTTTTCTGCCTCTTCATATTTTCTATGGACTTATTGAAGGTAGAATCTCTACAGGCCAAATACTTAACCCCCTTTAGGCCAAGTGTAGGCACTCAATGAATGTTGAATTAACGAATCAACAGGAGAGTAATTACTACTTCTTCAGTCTTTAACTATTATGCCCATGAATATAATTGATTAGAAGGCATTAAATATTTCATTGTACCCTGCAAAAGCAAAGCATACTTACAAATATTCAGAAATCAAACAAAATCACAAATATTGAATATTATTACTCTTCCTCATTTATATGGTTTTTATCAATAGCCTTTAATGAAAACACTTTAATATCTTTGCCCTTCATAATTCTTCAAAATTATTAGCAAATTCTTATCATGTTTGAAAAGATAAAATTAAGAGAAATAGAATATGATTGTTTTATGTAAACTTTTTTCTTGTTCTCAGTAAAGTTTCATTAATACACTTTTTTTCTAAACAAGCTTATTATTTATTTTAAAGCCAGATTTATTAACTCTGCTTTTCCACTTCTCCCCTATTTTGTTTTTTTTATAGTTATCTCATCATTGTTATTGGAAAATTATATATGTTGTAGATAATAAAGAATATTAGAAATTTTATTGTAGTATAGTTAAGAAGCAATCAAAATTAACATTTTAGATTATATCTTTTCAGTCTTTTCACTCTGTGTTTATGTGTTTGCCTTTTATGAAGTTAGGATCATACTGACCATGCTCTTTTTTTTTTTTTTTTTCTGAAGCTGGAAACGGGGAGGCAGTCAGACAGACTCCCGCATGCGCCCAACCGGGATTCACCTGGCATGCCCACCAGGGGGCGATGCTCTGCCCATCTGGGGCATCACTCTGTCGCAACCAGAGCCATTCTAGTGCCTGAGGCAGAGGCCTTGGAGCCATCCTCAGCGCCCAGGCCAACTTTGCTCCAGTGGAGCCTTGGCTGCGGGAGGGGAAGAGAGAGAGACAGAGAGGAAGGAGAGGGGGAAGGGTGGAGAAGCAGATGGGCACTTCTCCTGTGTGCCCTGGCTGGGAATCAAACCGGGGACTCCTGCACACCAGGCCAACGCTCTACCACTGAGCCAACCGGCCAGGGCCTGACCATGCTCTTTTGTAGCTAGATTTTCTCATTTACTACTTTGACTCATATTTTTCTATAGTTTTAAAATGAAATGTTGAATAACTCCATAATATTCTAATTATTCCAACATGTCTTAAGCAAGTCTTCTTTTTTTGGTAATTTATATTGATTTTAAATTTTTGCTATTTTAAATTTTTTTATACCAACACTAGTATAAATGTCTTTTTACCTACACAAAAATATGCACAATGATTAAACTTATGCTTAAAAGTCCCAGAAGTGTATTAGCTGAAACAAAATTTATGAGCCCTTCTAATGTTTTAGGTGCATATTAAATACCTACAAAGCTTGAACCAATGTGTACCATATTAGGAGGATAGATGATGCTTTCGTAGGAGAATTTTTTTTTAACCAAATAAGTATGCTCTCACCGGAAAAACAAAGGCTATTTAATAGCAAGTAATTGATAATTAACTTACTCTCTTGGTTTAAATATATTTTTTGAGATTGCATTTGAGATTAAATGTTTTCCTCTATTTTTTCTGTTTTTGCTTATTTTGCTTCAGTTCTTGTGCCTAAATGAGTCTGATAGATTACAAGTAACAATGGCTGCTCTCCAAGTTTATTTCTAAGGATAAATTACACATTATATGTAAAATTAGCACAATGACAAGCACATAACATGAGTACAATGAATTCTAGTTGAAGTAGAAACTGAATGGCACATTAATCAAAATCAAAATATAATTTTTTTTTTTTTTACAACAGATGATTCCGCTGCAGAGAGCTTTAATGGCAACGAGACTCTGGGGCACAGTTCAGTTGCTTCAGGGGGAACACACAGCAGGGAGATGGGCGACTCCAACGGTGATGGAAAAACTGGGCTGGAGCAGGACCAGCAGCCACTGAACCTGAGTGACAGTCCCCTCTCGGCACAGCTGACTTCGGAATACAGAATAGATGATCACAGCAGCAATGGAAAACACAAATACAAGAATCTTCTAACTTCTGACCTCAAGATGGAACGAGAGGCAAGAGAAAATGGAAGCAAGGTAAGGTTACATTATGGTTTTCAGGGAATTCTTGATTTGGTCATGAAGGTCACAAAGAAATACATATTTATACAGAAGATGAAGATTATTGTAAAAAAATCTAAAGATATTTTAAATGAATCCCAATAATACATTGACAGGAAACTTACAACCATAGGTATTGTGCATCCATCTAATATAAAAAAGAAATTTCAGAAATAATAGCAAAATGAATAGGAAAAGCAATTTGTTGTGTTTTTAATATATGGAATCACTTAATGTGTTTCTCATTTATATCATCTATGGATCTGTGTCTGGGAGATTTTTGAGCTCAGATGTGGAAGTTTAGCTTTCAGAACCAAATTTTCAATTATTAAAAAATCACTATCTAGTTTTTCCTAGATTAGATAGGTGTATATTGCAATAAAGTTTCAATTAAATTTTCAAGTTTGCTTTAGAGATTTGCTTTGATCAGTAATTTACTTCCCATACATAGGAAAAATGTGTCAGTTTTCTAGATGAAAAGTGCAGATTAAATAAGTACTTGAATAAGTAATTTATCATAAATTGTGTTATACAATAGACAAACATGTTTCAGACATAATCTCTAAATTTTTATATTTTTTATATTTTTTAAATTGTTAGTGAATTTATTGGGGCAACAATGGTTAATAAAATTATATAAGTTTCAGGTGTATAATTTCTGGTTTTACTGAGTTCATTGGGGTGACATCAGTTAATAAAATTGCATAGGTCTCAGGTGTACCAGTCTATAATCCGTCATTGCTATACTGCACCATGCTTTCACAATCACAAATCAAGTACCCTTCTATCTCCTCTTATCCCCTTTTACCTTCTTCCACCTCCCCACACATGTTCCCTCCTGTAATCAGCACCCTGTTCTCTATTAGTTTTTTTCTTTACTTAATCTCGTCACATTCTTCACCCCACCTTCCAAGGGCCCTCCCCTCTGACAGCTGTCAGTCTGTTCTCTGTATCTGAGTTTGTTTTTATTTTGTTCATTAGATTCCACATACAAGTGAAGTCATATGGTACTTGTCTTTCTCAGACTGGCTTATTTTACTTAGCATAATACTCTCCAGGTTTATCCATGTTGTCACAAAAAGTAAGATGATCTTTTTTTTTTTTTTTACAGCTGAGTAATATTCCAGTGTGTAAGTGCACTACAGCATTTTTATTCATTCATCTTTTGATGGGCAGTTGGGCTGCTTTCAAATCTCGGCTATTATAAATAATGCCTCAGTGAACATAGGGGTGCATATATTTTTTTTGTATTAGTATTTTGGGCTTCTTGGCTATATTCTCAGAAGTGAAATTGCTGGATCATAAAACAGTTCCTCTTTTAGTCCTTTAAGGTAATTCCATACTGCTTTCCACTGTGGCTGCACCAATCTACACCCCCAACAACAAAACACTAGGGTTTCCTTTCCTCCACATCCTCACCAACACTTGTTTGTTGAATTATTGAGGATAGCCATTCTGACAGGTAATTAACATCTTTACAATGTCTATAATACCCAAAGGAATCTATTGATTCAATGTAATTCCTATCAAAAACCTATGACATATTTTATAGAACTAGAACAAATATTTCAAAAATATATGGAACCACAAAAAACTCAGACTAGGCACAGCAATCTTGAGAAAAAATAATAAAGTTGGAGGACTCACACTACCAGATATCAAACTATACTCAAGGCCATAGTAATCAAAACAGCATAGTACCAGTATAAAAATAGACATACAGATAATTGGAACATAATAGAGAGCCTAGAAATAAATCCAGTCCTTTATGGCCAATTAATATTTGACAAAAGAGGAAAAAACATCTAGTGGGGTAAAGAGAAACTACTCAATAAATGGTGTTGGGAATATTGGACAGCTATGTTGAAGGAAGGAAAGAAGGGAGGGAGGGAGGGAGGGAGGAAGGAAGGAGGGAAGGAAGGAAGGAAGGAAGGAAGGAAGGAAGGAAGGAAGGAAGGAAGGAAGGAAGGAAGGAAGGAAGGAAGGAAGGAAAGAAGGAAGGAAAGAAGGAAGGAAAGAAGGAAGGAAAGGAAGGAAAGAAGGAAGGAAGGAAAGAAAGAGTGAGGGAGGGAGGGGGGGGAGGGAGGGAAGGAGAGAGAGAGAGAGAGAGAGAGAAATTAGACCACATTATTAAACCATATACAAGAATAAACTTAAAATGGATTAAAGACTTAATTATTAGATATGAAACTATAAAAATCGAAAAGAAAGCATAGGCAATAAACGTTTCTCATAGCAATATGTTTTTGTTTTTGTTTTTGTTTTTACTGTATCTCCTCGGGCAGTGGAAACAAACAACAACAACAAATGGACTACATCAAACTAAAAAGTTTTTACCCAGCAAAAGAACTCGTCAACAAATTGAAAAGACAACCCATTTATAGGGAGAACATATTAGCCAATGATACATCTGATAAAGGGTTATATCTAAAATTTATATAGAACTTATAAAACCGGCCTGGCCTGTAGTGGCACCATGGATAGGGTGTCGACCTGAAATGCTGAAGTCGCCAGTTGGAAACCCTGGGCTTGCCCAGTCAAGCACATGACAACAAGTAAGCAATGAACAACTAAAATGAAGCAACTATGAGTTGATACTTCTCACTCCCCACCTCTATAAAATCAATAAATAAAATCATGGGGGGAAAATGCACTTATAAAAACTAGCACCAAGAAAAAAAAAAAGAAAAACAATTTTTTAATGGGCTAAGGACCTGAATAGACACTTCTCCAAAGAGGACATACAGATGGCCAATAGACATATGAAAAGATGCTTAATGTCACTAGTCATCAGAGAAATGCAAATTAAAACCGCCATGAAATACCACCTCACATCTAGATTCTTTTTATTAGAAAAGTCGCAATTCTCCCCATTCCCAATTGATTTATGTTTTTAAAAATAAAACTTATATCACCACCCATTTGAAATAAATAACACTTGCTGGTGACTTTGCCCTATAATTTTTGAATGTATTTTTTGAACACAGGAGGACTTTTATAGAATATGAATTTTTACTTCCTCCCTTGCAACCCACTTTTAAGTTAGAGTTGTACAAAGGATCTGTTGACATTGATCCTCTAAAAGCAAAATGTCTTAATTTGGGTTTATTTCTGAATTTGCTAAGGCACTAGGCTTTCTAAATTGGCTCTATTTAAATCCTCTTACTTGCCTGAGGACATGTTGTTTTATCCTCTTTTAAGCAAGTCACAAGACATTATCAGACATTTAAGCACTTCTGCCTGAGGGAGGCTACTCTAACTTTGCTGTGATAAATGCACAAATATTCTCTTCAGTGCTTTAAAGCCCAGCCACACAAACACAAATGATGTTATATTCACTAACAGGATCTGAATCAGTTTGTTACATTTATAGAACAAAAATAACCCTTAAGTTTTCCTGCCAGCCACATAATCCTGTCTTTATAAAACTTAAATAGTCATGAAATGCCCTTTTTAATGTCATGTATCTGTTGATTATTTCTCCAAAATTACCTAGGGATTTGCTCTTTTCTTTAGTCCTTGTTTACTATTACTATATGAACTGTGTTCATTAAAACACATTCTTGGATTCATTAAACAGAATGAAGTTACGTTTCCACTTCTATTAAGATGGGGTTATAAAAACACTGATTGTTTCTGCTGCTTGTGAGGAATAAGATGAGAAATGGACTTGGGGAGAGAGCTGCCCCCCTAGGAACCAAAAGCTGAATGATTTGATAAAGGCGAAAGAATTCCTGCAGCTGACTGGGGAGTAGCCAGAGAGGCAGAAGGCAATCCAGAAGGGTGTAGTGTGGGGAAGCTAAGTAAAGTCCACTTTTCAAGAAAGAGAGAATGCTCAGCCCTGATGGACAGTGCTGAGATATCTAATAAGATGAAGATAGAAAATAATCGAACTTGTGAGAACATGTTTGGTAGCCCATTGGGAGCAAAATCCAGAGGGAGTCTTTATTTATTCCTTTCAAAGGAACATATGTATTAAATACCTGTCACCTTGCCCCAGTGAAGTAATTAGCACAGACATCCCAGAGAGAAGCATGCATTTATGAGGCTCTTTGATAAATAGGTTTGGTAAAGATGGTACATATATGTAGAAAAATTTCTTAATGAAACTATAGGCAAATATAGATTCCTGTGTTAAAATATTGAGAGTTCAGCCTGACCTGTGGTGGCGCAGTGGATAAAGCATCGACTTGGAAATGCTGAGGTCGCCTGTTCGAAACCCTGGGCTTGCCTGGTCAAGTCACATATGGGAGTTGATGCTTCCAGCTCCTCCCCACCTTCTCTCTCTGTCTCTCTCTCGTCTCTCTCTCCCTTTCTCTCTCCTCTCTAAAATGAATAAATAAAAAATTTAAAAATAAATAAATAAAATCTTTAAAAAAAGTATTGAGAGTTCAAAGTAAGAAAATACTATCTCAATTAATTAAGAGGATTTCCTAGAGGAAGTGGGTCTTGAACTGTGCAGGAAATGTAAGATTATCATTTTTTTTCAAAAGGGATATCCTGTTAGACAGTGAAAAAGGCCTGGAATGAAGACAGGAAGATGAGTTGATCTCATAGGGTAGGGAACAGTTGTCCATTCAGAACGAAGTGTGACTTCATAACATGGTATTTGAGGAAGAACCTGATATTTGCAAGGTAGGCTATTTGCCACCCATTAATTTATTCACCAAATAGTTACAGGGGTATTCCTACATGAAAGGCACTATTATGGGAAGCAGGATCCCTGCCCTTCAAAGGTTTATAGTCCAACTGGAAAGAGAGGCAAACGTGATTATAATCTGATTCCATAAGTAATTAGATGGACATATTGCAGGGGGAAAGTGAGGGAACAGATGTAGAGCACCCCTGGGAGTACAGTGATTCTCAGGGAACTCTTAATCAAAGAGATTGATGCCAGGTTGAAATGTGAAGGGCATGTAGAAATTATTTGGGTGGAGAGTATGCTTTGAGGCACAGAACCATGAGAAAGCACACTTGGCATGGAGATTTGTAAGGAGTTTCGCATGAGCACAGCAGAGAGTATGTATGGAGGAATGGAGTATAAAGAGGTTTCGTCAACAAAGGCTTTGTGGGCTAGTTTAAGGGCTCTGCATTGTATTCTATAGGTAGAGTTTAGTATGACAAGGTTGTAGTCAATTTGGGATTTTAGAAAGATTTTTCTGGCAACATTATAGTAGATAAAATAGGGACTAGGAAAAATAAAGATAAAAACTGGTTAGAGAGCTATTGTGCCAATTCAAAAAGAAAATAATGCAGAGATATTGGTACTTTTGTTGTTCTGATATTGTATTTGTGGGACCACTGTGTAGAGTTCCATAGGTTGTATAATGCAAATTCCTGAAAATGTCTTCCACAAAGAGTAAAACATAAATAGCCTCTTTACCTCTATACATCCCATTAGGATGTAAATTCTCTGAGTTTAAGAATGATGTCTACCTTACTTACTGCAGTATGCTAGCACCTGGCTTAATATCTGGTACATAGTAATTCTCAGATATTTTGAAGAAATAAAATTATATTGAATATGGGAAATGAAGCAGGTAACATTCTAAAATTGGGTCCAGGATTTTTGGCTGGTTGATGGCAATGTCATTTACCAAGATTTGGAATGAGAAATATTTGAAGAAACAGTTTTTGACGTGTAAAGTTTATGGTGCCTTCGCAATAACCATTGGGTATGTTTAATAGGCACAGAGGAACATATGTGTCAGTGGCTAAAAAAAAAAAATCCAGATGGAGAAAGAAACAGTTGAAAGATTTTAGAGCGGAAGTGCTTTGAAGCTGTTGTAGTTGATAAGATTACCTCAAAAGAGCAAAGACAGTGAAAATATATCATCCTACAAATATCAGCCCATCAGGAGCAAGGAGCATAAAGGGAATTTGTGGAAGAAAAAGAAACAAAGGGGCAAATGAAGGCAACCAGATAAGAAAAGGGGATATTGTAGAAGCAGAAGTGTAGGCATTTCAAAACTGTTATAAGTAGCCTGACCAGGCAGTGGCGCAGTGGATAGAGCATTGGACTGGGACACGTAGGACCCAGATTCGAGACCCCGAGGTCGCCAGCTTGAGCGTGGGCTCATCTGGTTTGAGCAAGGCTTACCAGCTTGAGCCCAAGGTCACTGGCTTGAGCAAGGGGTCACTGGGTCTGCTGTAGCCCCCAGTCAAGGCACATATGAGAAATCAATCAATGAACAACTAAGGAACCGCAACTAAGAATTGATGTTTCTCAACTCTCTCCCTTCCTGTCTGGCTGTCCCTATCTGTCCCTCTCTCTGACTCTCTCTGTCTCTGGCATCAAAAACAAAACAAAACAAAACAAAACAAAAAACGAAAAAGAACTGTTATAAGTGGTTAAATGGAGTAATTCTTAGGTGAAGTGAACTAGGTCTAACTTAGACAATGATTAGGAAAGTTAATGCTAAGAATTGAATTCAAAACACATGGCAGATGAAAAATTAACAGAATTAGTGGGAAACTGGATTGCAGAGAGTTGTAGAGGCTGGGTAGGTAAGCAAAACAATTTAAATTGTGATGAAGACAGTGTCCGGAATTTTTTGGGGGGGGATTCATCCTGCAATTCAAATTCATACGCAGAATTCTCTAGGATTCCTGGCTTTCTTGTCTTACCTTTAGGCTATCAAGAGAACTTTATACTAAAGCAGGGGTCCCCAAACTACGGCCTGTGGGCCGCATGCGGCCCCCTGAGGTCATTTAGCCTGCCCCGCCACACTTCCGGAAGGGGCACCTCTTTCATTGGTGGTCAGTGAGAGGAGGATAGTTCCCATTGAAATACTGGTCAGTTTGTTGATTTAAATTTACTTGTTCTTTATTTTAAATATTGTATTTGTTCCTGTTTTGTTTTTTTACTTTAAAATAAGATATGTGCAGTGTGCATAGGGATTTGTTCATAGTTTTTTTTTATAGTCCGGCCCTCCAATGGCCTGAGGGACAGTGAACTGGCCCCCTGTGTAAAAAGTTTGGGGATCCCTGTACTAAAGGTTTAAATACTTATCTTTCAGTCATTGCTATCTTTTATAGTTCTTAGAATGATTCCATCACTTCTGTACAGATATATAAAGTGACACTACTACCAACTTCCTCCAATATTTTTCAGGCTAATCTCTATTCTACCTTGGAGGATATAAAAGCTTAATTATATAGTGTCTCTAAGAAGAAGCTTAGATTCCTGAAAGTTTGATATTGATTTATTTCAAAATTTTATTATGAATAATGTCAAACAAAACTGACCATAAAGCATTTTAAAAACTCAACAGTGAATAGAAATGCTTCAAAAGAATAGCTGTGCTGGTCTAAGCGATTGACTGAGTATTACTATGCCAATGAACTCACTGGGTTAGCAGGGAACCAATCAAAAGAATAAGTATATATATTACACTGAAAGAGTTTAGGTGGTATTTATTTTCTACTTGCAAATGGCCTCACTTTTAAAGGACAACTAGTAATATTACAACTCAGGAAAAAAAGTAGAAATGTTGATCCAAAGTTCGAAAATAACACTCATGAGGAAGAGTAAGGGAGTAATTATATATAAAAAAAAAGTTATGAAGATATAAATTGGGATGTAAATATGTTTAAAATTATTAATAAGTGATAATTTTTTTAAAAAACCTAGAATGCTAATGGAGGGACATAATAACTTTAAAACACTGTATTAATTTTTTTTCTTTTAATTTTCTATTTTTCTTTTAATATTCATGACCCAACTTTATTTTACTTAATATGGTAAAATATTCTGGATCAGTGTCCCAAAAGAATCATGTTTCAAGTGATACCAGTGGTAGGAGGGTGATTATTGTTTGAGGGTTAATGTGTCACTGTGGTTACTGCATATTTGGGTTTTGGCTCAGTTCCCAAGACCCTTCAATAGCATTTTATTTAATAATATTTTTCCCCAATGTGGTCCATATGACATAGATTCAATTAATATTTCCTTTCATTATTTTCTGGGGGGAATGGATATTACCATTCAAATTTAAGTATGTAAAATATCATAATTACCATTAATAATTACCATTTAATTTTATTTAGATATGATGAAAGGAAGCACATTTTTCAGAATACCCTTTTAAAATATTAAGTGTAATAAGATTGCCTTTTAAAACAAGATCAATGAACTCACTTTTGAAATAGTATTATGTTGATATTTTTATGCAGATATTCCAGGTCATTATTACTTCAATTCAATGATTTTTCAATGCCTAGCTTTTTGGTGTTGTGTAGAGATTTTGACTCAGGTCTTTTTCAGGGTAGAAACAACAGTATGTACAGGGTGGGGCAAAAGTAGGTTTGCAGTTGTTTGTGTGGAAAATAATATAATAATCAATCATACAAGAATACACTTTGTGTTTTGAGTACACACAACTGTAAATCTACTTTTGCCCCACTCTCTCTATTCAACAAATGCACCTAATATGTGCTAGGCACTGGCTTGGGTGCTAGAATGAATGGAAAAAAATATATATCTGTCATTGAAATCTTACATTTTGGTCAGAAAGATAGATATAGAAGTAAATAAGTGTATTATAATATGGAAAATAATTTGTATGTGGGAGTGCCTTCTAAGCCTGCTAATCATGCCTTGGAAAGCTCCCAAGTTAATTCTTAATAGGAGATAGTCACTTGGCAAAAAGGGAGTAGAGAATTCTTAATGAACAGATCATTAAGGTAAAGCCTATAAATTCTGAGGATGAAAGTGGTGGGAGATGAGTCTGGAGAGGTAATTCAGGGTATTGGACTAGGGTAGGCTATGATTGAATAACCTTTTAAAACTTGAACTTCACTGTATAGTTGACAGGGATATAATTTAGTATGTAGGGAAGGTAAATAGCATGGTCAGACTGTGTTTTGAGGTCAGTCATTGTGGCACCTTTGATACAATATGGCTTTAAGTGGCATAAAAAGGGAGGAGGCCACAAACAGAAAATGACATCCTGCATTTGTGAGGTGGTAGTAGAGACAGGAAGCAGAGCATAGTTTTAAGAAATTTTAGAAGGTTAAGTGGACAGAATTGGGAGTTGAGTAGTTAAGTGATGGAGGGCGTGTAGGAAACTAACAGTCATGGGGTATAGGAAATACCAGTTCTGATATTGGGATGCCATGTCAACTATAATGCTTTCATATCTAGAACTCAAACCAGCCCATTGTGGTAGGAGAGCAAGTGTGATTATCAGCCTCTATTTAAGCACAAGGACATAAAATCTAGTGGACTGTAAGTTATTTAACTGACATTAATTATACAGTTTGTTAAGTAGTAGAGCCTGGGATGGAACCTGGGTCTGACTCTAGCTCACATGCTTTCCCTACACCCACACCAGCTGATGCTGTGTAAAACTAGTCATCTCTATGGGCCATATGGTGACTAAGACAGGCAAGCTATCTAAAGAGACAGAGATCTAGTAGAGTCAGTAGGTAGATCCTTGATAAATGACAAATACTTGTTTTGATATTTCTCTTTTTTGTGTGACGGAGACAGAGAGAAAGAGAAAGGGACAGCTAGGGACAGAGAGACAGAAAGGGAGAGAGAGGAGAAGCATCAGTTCTTAGTAGTGGCTCCTTAGTTGTTCATTGATTGCTTTTTCATATGTGCCTTGACCGGGGGGCTACAGCAGAGTGTGACCCCCTTGCTCAAGCCAGCAACCTTGGGCTTCAAGCTAGCAACCTCTGGGCTCAAGCCAGCGACTACGGTGTTATGTCTATGATCCCACACTCAAGCCAGTGACCCCACGCTCAAGCAGGATGAACCCAAGGTCAAGCTGGAGACCTTGGGCTTTCAAACCTGGGTCCTCTGCATTCTAGTTCAATGCTCTATCCACTGTGCCACTGCCTGGTCAGGCACATTAATATTTCTTATAAAAATATTTGTTTTGCTTTAATAATTGGTATCACCAGGGCTCATTGAAGCATATCAATTTTAACCAAAATTTGGGAAGAGAATAAAAAAAGGAAAATCACAGGGAGCTATATATTATAATTTGTCTTGATATAATAATTTTTTATTTTTTAAATGTTGCTTTGGGTAACCTTTAATTTTTTATTAATTATTTTTATTTATTCATTCATTTTAGAGAAGAAAGACAGAGAGAGAGAGAGAGAGAGAGAGAGAGAGAAGGGGGAGGAGCAGGAAGCATCAACTCCCATATGTGCCTTGACCGGGCAAGCCCAGGGTTTTGAACCAGTGACTTCAGCCTTCCAGGTTGGCACTTGATCCACTGCGCCACCACAGGTCAGGCCTAATAATTTGTTATTTTCATTAGCATTAAATATTTAATCAGTCTAAAAATATATTCCTAAAAGCAGTTATCTATGGCCTTGCTGTTAGCATTTTTTAAATGTATTTTTGAAAAAGAGATCTTAGGCCTGACCTGTGGTGGCGCAGTGGATAAAGTATCAACCTGGAAACCCTGAGGTCGCTGGTTCAAAACCCTGGGCTTGCCTGGTCAAGGCACATATGGGAGTTGATGCTTCCTGCTCCTCTCCTCTCCCCTTCTCTTTCTCTCTCTCTCTCTCTCTCTCTCTCTCTCTCCCCTTTCTATAACGAATAAATAAAATCTTAAAAAAAAGAAAAGAAAAAGATCTTAGGGTTAGCTGAGGTTAGGATCAAGAAGAGAACTTGGATGATAGAGTGAAAAAAAGTTAGGTCATAAACTTGGTCTTAAGAAATAATAATGAAAAAAAAAAATAAAAGGTAATATTTGTGGCCAGGCAGTAGTCTAAGAAGTAATTTATGTAATCTTTATAATAACCCAATGGAATTAGTCTTAGTTACTATTCCTATTTTTACAGATGGGAAAATTAGAATCCAAAGACATTACAAATATGGCTACACTAAGAATTTCTAGCATTTGGATTTAAACTCCAAATCATTTAACCCTCATTTCAACCACTATGATACAAGTTATGATCACAGGATAGGGTCTGAAAATGAGCAGCAGCAAATTTCACTTGATGCCAAGATTCCTGGCTGCTATTTATGGCTCAGAATTATTCCCTGACCAGGAAGCCATACTTATTAGTTCTGTGACTTTGATCAAGTCTTTAACCTTTAAGCCTGAATACTTCATCAGTAAAATGGGGATGATAATAATACTTAACCTAAATGAAAACGTGAAGATTAAATAAGACTATGTGCAGTTTTTGTGTAAGTGCATAATAAATGTATTGATGGGATGGTGGTTGTTTTTGGCCCCAGATTTGCTTAGCTGAATCTTGCAAAATTGTTCTCAATTCATAAGTTTTGCTGTGGTGGTTATTATTGGCTCTAGAATTTGGGACTTAGCTGAATCTTGCAAAATTGTTTCTGATTCATAAATATTTATTTTTAATAGCCTAAAAATTACTTACTGAGATTGGCCATTTGAAGAAGCATATTAATTTATTTCAACTGGTAAATACTTTCCTTTTCTCCCTCTTTTTTTCTTATTTCTTTCTGTTTCCTTTTATTTGTACTTATTTTTCATAAATCTGGAGTATGTAATACATTCCCTGAAGCATTTTATAGGCATTTATTCTAAGACCTATTTCTGTGAATGTATAACATATACTCATAAAAATAAATCCTCGGGTACCTTGCAATTTCTGCTTGTTAAAATCTTTGCCGAGCCTCTTGGAATCTGTCCAAATCAAATGTCACTTCCTTCATAACACCTACCCTGATCACCTCAGCTGGGAGATGAGGGGAGTCTCCTCTTTTCTGAACTTCTAGAGGAAAAGAGTCATGAGGAATAAAGACAATGTGGTGAGTTGGTGGATTACACGGGCAGTGGGTTGTATGGTCACACATTTAAGTGGTTTAGATGCATGAAGCTTGCTCCTTATAAAATACTCACTAAAGGAAAAACACGCAGCAATGAGGGAATAGGTTGTTTTGGTCTTATCCCACCATTTACTCATACCAGCAGTTTCCTCACATTGTTTGCCTTCCCCAAACTCCCCACTACGCATTTGACCCTGTCTCTAGTCTGGAATATGGTTAAGTCCTGCTCTATCCAGTTCATTTGCATATAGTCTTATCTCTCTGGGCCAGAGGTTCTCCTTTGAACATTTTACCATGGACAGTGACTCAGTTGAATGTGACACCAAAAACACAAACAAAAGCAATAGTAAACATATGGGACCACATGAAAATTAAAAGCTTCTTCACAGTAAAAGAAACAATCAAAATGAAAAGACTACCTATAGAATGAGAGAAAATATTTTACAAATTATATACTGGACAAAGGGTTAAGAGGCAAAATACATAAAGAGCTTATATACAACTCAATAATAACAACAAATAGTTCCATTTAAAAATGGGCAGAGGAACTAAATAGACTTTTTTCAGGAATGTCAAATGGCCAACGGATACAGAAAAGATGGTAGTCATCAGGGAAATGCAAATCAAAACCACAATGAGGTATCACCTCACACCTGTTTATTAGAATGCCTAGCATCAAAAAGACAAAAGGTAAGAGTTGGCAAGTATGTGGAAAAAAGGGAACACTTGTACACTGTTAGTGGGAATATACATTAGTTCAGCCACTATGGAAAACAATATAGAAGTTTCTCAAAAAATTAGAAATAGATCTATATGAGTCAACAATTCCACTTGGGGTATATATCCCAAGAATATGAAAACTGGATATCGAAGAGATGTATGCACTATCACGTTTATTACAGCCTTACTCACAATAGCCAAGATATGGAAACAACTTAAGTGCATATCAACATAGGAATAGATAAATACAATGCTATAGATACATATACACATAGAATGGAGTGTTATTCAGCCATGTCTTGCAGTTTGCAACAACATGGATGGACCATGAAGACATTATGTTAAGTGAGATAAGTTAGACAGTGAAAGACAACACTGTCTCATAAAATCAGAAAGCAAAATGATGATGACCAGGGTTAAGGGGAGAGGGGATAGGACAGATATTATTTAAGGATATAAACTTGCAATGAGTAATAAATAAGTCCTAGTATAGTGACTATAGACAAAAATATTATATTGTAATCATCAAATTTTCTAAAAGACTAGATCTTAATTATTCTAAACACTAAAAAATGTTAATTATATTATGGAGGTGCTACTTATCACTACACTGGCAAACATATTAAAGTATATAATTGTGTCAAGTAAACATAGTACACCTTAAATTTACACAATATTATATGCCAAATATATTTTAATTAAAAACAAGAATGCAGCAACTAAAAGAAAGTGAATTTCAAATATGCTGATGCAGGAGCATACCATCATAGGACTTCGTTGCGATTCTCAAATGTGCAAACTTAATATGAGAGAAATTTTTTGATTGGTTTTACTTTGATGCTTAAAACATTTTTTTTTAAGTGAGAGGGGAGATAGTGAGACAGACTCCTGCATCCACCCTGGCTGGGATGCACCTGGCAACCCCATCTTAGGCGGATGCTCCAGTACCGAGCTATTTTTCAAGCCTGAGGCTGACATACTCGGACCAACTGAGCTATCCTCAGCCTCCAAGGCCACATTTGAACCAATCAAGCCACTGGAAGGGAAGAGGGAGAGAAGGGGGAGGGTACAAGAAGAAGCAGATGGTTGATTTTCTTGTGTGCCCTGACTGAGAATCGAACCCAGGATGTCTATACACTGGGCCAACACTCTATCCACTGAGCAACCGGCCAGGGCCAACACAATTTTTTTAAGACTTAATTTTTTTCTTAGAGCAGTTTTAAGCTCACAGCAAAATTAAGGGGAAGGTGTAGAGATTTCCTGTACCCCTCCTGCCCCCACACAAGCATAGCTCCCTGGTTATTAACATGCCCCATCAGAGTACTGCATTTGTTACAATTGGTGAACCTTGTTGATAAGTCATAATTACCTAAAGTGCATAGTTTACCTCAGGATTCCCTTTTGATATTGTATATTCTATGAATTTTGACAAATGTATAGTGACATGTGTTCATCATTATGGTAATATAGAGTGTTTTCACTGTCCTGCTTAAGACAAATCTTTAAAAACCAAAATTAGCCTGACCAGGTGATGGTACAGTGGATAAGAGTGTTGGCCTGAAACACAGAAGTTCAAAACCCAAGGTCGTTGCCCTGGCCAGTTGGCTCAGTGGTAGAGTGTCGGCCTAGCGTGCAGAAGTCCCGGGTTTGATTCCTGGCCAGGGCACACAGGAGAAGCGCCCATCTGCTTCTCTACCCCTCCCCCTCCCCTCCCGCAGCGAGGCTCCATTGGAGCAAAGATGGCCTGGGCGCTGGGGATGGCTCCTTGGCCTCTGCCCTAGGCGCTAGAGTGACTCTGGTCGCAACAGAGCAACGCCCCGGAGGGGCAGAGCATCGCCCCCTGGTGGGCAAGAGCGTCGCCCCCTGGTGGGCATGCCGGGTGGATCCCGGTCGGGCGCTTGCGGGAGTCTGTCTGTCTCTCCCGTTTCCAGCTTCAGAAAAAAATAAAATAAATAAATAAATAAACCTAGGTCGACTTCTTGATTGAAGGGTGGGCTCATCCTACTTGAGCGTAGGGTCGCTAACTTGAGTATGAGATCATAGACATGACCCCATGGTTGCTGGCTTGAAGTCCAAGGTCACTGGCTTGAGCCCAGGGTCGCTGGCTTGAGCAAGGGGTCACACTCTGCTGTAGCCCCCACCCCCCGTCAAGGCACCTATGAGAAAGCAATCAATGAACAACTAAGGTGCCACAACAAAGAATTGATGTTTCTCATCTCTCTCCCTTCCTGTCTCTCTGTCCCCATCTGTCCCTCTCTATGTTGTTCTCTCTGTCTCTCTCTTGCAAAAAAAATAAGAACTAAAATTGACCTGTGATGTTTAGTTTTACATTTTCCTTAATTAATTAAGATATTATTCTTGGTGTTAGCCTTCTCATGAGAGACGCCTCTATAATGCTGAAATAATTCATATACAAGCATTGAAATATGTTGAGCATAAGAACGTAATTTCCTCAATAAATTAAAAATGGGTTTGCCTTTTGACCCAATGGTTCTACCTCTGGAAATATATATGAAAAAATTTGAAACACCAATTCAAATGAATATATGCACCCTTATGTTCATTGTAGCATTATTTGCAATAGCCAAGATCTGGAAACAGCCCAAGTGCCCATCAGTAGATGAGTGGATAAAATATCTATAGTACATTTACACAATAGAATACTACTACTCGGCCATAAAAAAAAAGGAAGTCTTACCTTTTGCAACAGCATGGATGGACCTGGAGAGCATTATGCTAAGTGAAATAAGCCAGTCAGAAAAACAAGTACCATGTAATTTCACCTATATGTGGAATCTAATGAACAAAGTAAACTGAAAAAAAAAGAAAAGAAAAGAAACAGAGGCATGGATACTTAGGAAACAGACTGACACCTCTCAGAGGGGAGGGGTTTGGGAGACTAGATGGAAAAAGGCGAAGGGATTAAGCAAATATATACATACATATATGTGTGTGTCTGTGTGTCTTATATATACATATATACATACATATCAGACAAAAATGTGGTGACAGCCACAGGGGAGTGTGGGATAGGTGGAGCTGGTCAAAGGGAGGGAAATGGGGATGAAAAGAGACTTGCTTGCGGCGTTGGGCGCATGATGCAGTGAGCAGATGATGTTTCCTTGAGTTGTACGCTTGAAACCTGCATGATTTTGTGAATCAATGTCACCCCAATAAATTCAATTAAAATTACAAAAAAAGAGAATGTTGCTGACTATCTGTGTTTTTACATAAAATAAATATCATAATAAAGTTAATATCCTTAGTAACTCTTTGCTGGGCCAGGCACTATTTATGAAAACACATCCTTTTTCTCTGATTCCATATACAGTATAAAATATTTAAAGGCCTATTAATAGATGCTGTAAAGTTATTTCTATATTGGTTTGGCTTCCAGCAAACTGTCTTCATTTTCTTGTTTATGAATATTTTGTGTTATGAATTTCTAGTATTTTTCCACCCAGCTGGTTCATAGTTATTTAACAGATGTTATTATTCACCTCAGTAAGATGCATGGAGACTTAGAGCAAATCCCTTTAATATCACTAATCAGTTTATATTTTATGCCTTGATTCCAGATGACTTTTGCCAGTGATTTTTAACATCTACTTTAAATAATTCTGATGGAATTTTATATATTGGACTTGGTGCCATTGTCTACAGAAAGGGAAGAAGGTGTACATAGTGTCGGCATTTTCAAAGTGATATTTTTCTTTAGCCTTTGACAGAATTCTGATATATAAAAATGTATGTACAATGTAGTATAGCTGTCTTCTTTTCCTTTCTCATAGGATGTATGTGTAACTACCTTGGTTGGAGGTGGTTGTGTGAATCTGTGTAATTAATCTACTCACTCTTCAGCTGGGTCATAATCTACACCTGGTGGTTCTTTATGGCCCCAAATCTGTAGTTATCATTTCAGTAGTGCACATTGAGTCTGATATCCGTGATGGCAATGACTGTGAAAGAGGGCTGTCCCCTACCAGTTCCTAAATCCACCTCTCTTAAGTGAGCAGGGGTACTTTGTCTGGGTCATTTCCTGAGATAAATGATCTTTTCCTAAAGAATCAAAACGCAAGTATCTTATGCCTGAAAACTTTATACGTCTGTCATACTCTGAACCTCTGAAGTTCTCCAGCTCTATCTGATTTCTTGGGCACTCAGAGGAGGAGAGAAGAGAGGTCTAGAGTATCCCATGTGGGTCAGCCAACATTGGACAGATAATCTAGATAGCAATCACTTTTACTTCCCTGGCTAGGATTTTTATTTTCCTCAAAAATATAGTATCAACCAGAACATTTTCCATGACATTATTTTTTTTTTTCAAAAACCACCCTATGGTCTGCATGAAATTTTATATTTTATTTCAACCTTAGTTTTTGACCTGGAAACCTGAGTTTTTATATACTAAATGAGCTTTTGAATCATTCTGTCAAGCCTGATCCACAGAAAGGGCAAGCAATTAACAGTTTCTTGTTTGGGATTGAACAGTGAGAGCACTTTAACTGCACTCTGCTTCACTGATAAAAGCCAAAAGCTGGTGTTTTTATGCCTGGGGGCATTTGGGTGGCTCCTAGCCTCCCCAGCTCAGGCTGCCTTTGGAGTCCACCCACTGCAACCCCCTTCCCTAGGTGGCCCCTGGTGCACAGATGGCTGGATGGAGATCACAGTATTTGGATACAGGAGACTTGGGAATGAGTGTTGGCAATGCTCGATGTGTCCCTTAGGTTAATTATTAAAATTCTCACATAACTCATTTGTAAAATAAGAATAATGATTCTTGTTTTATTTAAAATATTTTATTGATATTTAGACAGAAGGAGGAAAGGAGAGAGACAAATATTGATTTGTTGCTCTAGTTAATTTATGCATTCATTGGCTGATTCCTGTATATGCCCTGACTAGGGCTCTAAACTGCAACCTTGGCATATAAAGATGATGCTCTAATCAACTGAGCTACCCAGCCAGGGCCAAGAGTAATGATTCTTTTCTCCAGTTTTTTCTTTTATGTTTTGGTTTTTCTAGTTTTTCTTTATTTGTTTTGTAGTAAGGATTATCAGTTCCCAAACCTAAACATACTTTATGCTTGAGGTCATAGCTGTAAAGGATTATAATATGTAGTAAATATGTTCTTTTCCAATTTAGGATAACTAAATCAGCCTGTGCTTTTTTATTGTTCAAACCATAATGGCTCTGAGTCCCTATTTGGCCAGATTTACAGACAATGCACCCTTTTTCTCTCTTGCTCTTCTTCCTAGGTGGTTCCTAGAAACCCTAAGGAATATTTTCCAATTATTCTGGTTATCATTTGTCATTATTCCATGCTTTTCTGAAGCTTTCATGGTCACTTCCAACCACTAAATGACTTATTTCTCCAAGTTACAATCATGGTCATGGTCATTTTAACTCCCCCAAAGCTAAAATGAAGCCCTGGTATCATTTTTCATTCTTGTTTTTATAGTATATTTTACATGCAGTAAAATTTACCCTTTTAGTGTAGAGTTCTATGGGATTTGACAAACATATATACCTATATAAAGAATCAATATATAGAAAATATTCATTTACCCAAATAAATTTCCCCTGTACTAAGTGCCTACCCTGATGCAATCACTAATCTGATTTTTGTCTCTATGGTACTGGCTTTTTCCGAATGTCATATCAATTAAATTGTCCTTGTTCTTTGTTCCTGTTTTTTTCTTCCTTTCTCTTCTGCCTTTTGTGATTTTAATTAAGCCTTTCTATGATTTTGTTTTTTCTCCTTAACATATCAATTATATTCTTTTTCTTTTTACTTTTTTACTGGTTGCCCTAGTTTGCAATATGCATTTACAAGTAATCCAGTACAGTTTCAAGTAACACTATATCACTTCACAGTTAGTGTGAGCACCTTATAATAACAAAGTAGCCCAATTCTGTTCTTTCTGTTCCTTGTATTAAGGCTGTCATTCATTTCACTTATATATAAGTATACATTAAGCATATATATACAAAATATATAAACAGACATAATTGAATACATTGTTGCTATTATTTTGAACAAACTATTACAGGTTAGATTAATTAAGAATAAGAAAAATCAAAGTCTAGTTTCTATCCATCACTATAAAATTGATCCCTTTGGTGGTGAGTACAATGTAGTATATACTGATGTCAAATTATAATGTTGCACACCAGAAATTTACATAATGTTATAAACCAATGGTACCTCAATTTTAAAAAATTAAATCTGAATTGTTTTTAAAATTGTTTTTAAAATAGTGTTAGCAAATACTCAAAACTCATCACTCTCTATTTTGCTATGTTTATTTTTGTCAATACTCTTGACTTTGTTGATTATATTCATATGATAGAAACTATTATAAGAGTGTACTATTATGCATCTCTTCTTAACTCTTTGTTCAGTGATATCATGTGAGTAGCTTGACATCATTAGAAGTGTATACAGTACAGAAATCTGCTAGTGCTATTGAAACATCTGTTGTTTTCCCAGAGTTGGTTTTAAACTTTTACCAGCACTACACTCAGTGTATACATTTTATTTAGTATTTAATAAACTGTTTTGATGATGATAATGGGAAAAATATATGAAAAATCAAAGCTTTTATTTTGTCTTCACTTATTCCTTCTCAAAGTTCTTCTTTTACGAAGATCCAAGTTTCTGAGCTATATTATTCTGTTTCTTGTAAAGAATTTAACATTCTTTGCAGAGTGGATCTACTTGCAACAAATTCCCTTAATTTTGGTTGGTTTAAGAAAATCATTATTTCTCCACGTTCGAGGGATAATTTTCAAGGTACAGAATTTGGGTTGGTGTGTTTCTTCTCTCAACACTTTAAATTAAATTTCATGCCACTCTCTCTTTGCCTGCATAGCTGTTGAGAAATTGGATGTCATTTTATCTTTGTTTCTATATGGATAAAGTATTTTATTCCTCTGGTTTCTTTCAGGATTTTTTTTCTTTATCTTTGACTTTCTGTAATTTGAAAATGATATGCCTGTGCAAAGTATTTTGGAGGCATTTATCATTGGTGTTCTCGAAGCTTTATGGATCTGTGGTTTAGGGTCTAGCATTAATTTGGGGAAATTCTCAGTCATTGTTTCAAATATTTCTTCTTTTCCTTTTTCTTTGAAAAATGTGTATGTTACACCTTTTGTAGTTTTCCCATGGTCCTTGGACATTCTGTTGTTTTTTGTATTGTTTTGTTTTGGGGTTTTTGGTCATTGTTCTCATTGCTTTTCTGCTTTTGAGGATTCTACTGATAGATCCTTTAGCTTAGAAATTTTTTGCTTAGCTGCATCCAGTCTACTAACAACCTGTCAAAGATAGTCTTTTCTTTCTGTTACAGCTTTACAGCTTTTTTTTTTCTCTAGCACTGTTTTTTAAATTAAGATTTTTATCCCTCTCTTCGGTGCCCATCTCTCCTTGCCAAAAGTTCAGAAACAGCGGCAGTAAAACCAGTAAATCACCAAAATAGTAATTAGTATAAATCACCAAAATAGTAATTAGTAAAGGTTCATTGTACACACAACAAAAACAGAGTCTGTGAACTGGGAGCACTTCAACCAAACATGGACGAGGCCCAGGGGTGTGTGGTCATAAAGCAGGTTACACAGGGGGAAGGCAGGGACTGTTTGTTCTTCATGGAGATTAATTATATTATTAGAATATTTCAAATGATAGGGAATTGGTTAGTAGTTACCTCATATCAATTTTGGAAAAGAAAAGTTTTGCTTGTGATTTCTAGAGACTTTTCAAGAAATGACCCAGGTCCAGTTAATCTTGCAATCAGCTAAATGAAGTTTTGTTCATGACTAATGGATTTTGCCTGTTCAGGGAAGTCTCAACCCTGGCCTCTTGTTTTTTACTTTACACTGTTTACTTTAGAGCCCTTGCCTTATTAATCATAGTTAAAAAAAAGAAAAAAGAATAAAAACCTCTCAGTCTATAATTACAACATCCCTGCCTTGTCTGATTTTGATGCTGTAGTCTCTGAAAATTGTGATTTTGGCTTTTGGTAGGCCTTATAATTTTTTCTTGATAGCCCTATTCAAAGTACTAGGTGAAAGAAACTGCTGTGAACAGGCCTTTAGTGACTGGTGGTGAGGTGTCAGAGATGGGGAAACTGTCCATAGTTTTATGATAACGTCTTTTAATGCACCTGTCCCTCTGGACTGTGGACTTCACAAGTATTTCTCAGACTTCTCCTCCTTCCTCAGTGGGGTGGGGACAGGTGGCTTGAGTGGGCTAGAGTTAGGCATCTCCCTCTGCCAGGTCAGTTAGGCTCTGATACAACGCTGACAGGTGGTAAAACTCCAGCAGGTTAGGCTCTGGTTCATTAGTTGCTCCCGAGGGCAGGCTGATTTAAGAGGAACAGGAGGCTCTAGCTTACTTCAAATTGGTTTTTCTCTTCCTTCTGCAAGAGGTGTGAGAGGGGTTGCCCTGATTTTTACTGTGGGAATTGTGGTCAAGCCCTTGGAGGTGATTCACACAATGTTGAGTCCCCCTAGAATTTTCAGCTCACAGAGTTTTCAACACTGAGACTCCAGCAGTTAGTCAGTTACATCCAGTTCGGGGTTTCCTATCCTAGGCTGGTGGGTTCCCGCAGTGTTCTCTGCTTGTGAGACGGTCAGGTAAGCTGTGAGTCCCAGGATTGGGGGCAGCATTTGTTCTGTGTCCCACCCTATCTTATGGAATCAAGATGAGTTGTTGACGTGAATATATTTCTCAACTATACATACTTAATATTCATGAAGCCATCATAATGGTTTCCTAACACGTAAGATATAATTCCTTCAGGAAAACACTGTGTAATCCCTCATTATAGTTTTTTTGTTTGGGTTCCCTAGTCAAAAATACAAAAAAAAAAAGTAAAATTGTGTGACTATTCCTTACTTCCTTAAGACAGACACCATTTATTGGATGTTAATTCTATGCTAAAATCCTTTAAGTGGGTCATAATATTAACCAGTATCACATTATTTGTAGCATAACCAAGGCTGGGGAATAATTTAAAGCATTATACTAGGTTTTTATGATTAAGGGTTTTTTTGGGGGGGAGGGTAAAAACTTCTTTATTGTCAAGCCAATTAGAATTACATACCAGAGAAGAGAAAATCAACCAAATTATATTACTGAAAGTGAGTGAATTTTTTCTTTTCTTTTTTAAATAAATTTTTATTAATGTTAATGGGGTGATATCAATAAATCAGGGTACATATATTCAAAGAAAATATGTCCAGATTATCTTGTCATTCAATTATGTTGCATACCCATCACCCAAAGTCAGATTGTCCTCTCTCACCTTTTATCTAGTTTTCTTTGTGCCCCTCCCCCTCCCCTCTCCTCCTTCCCTCCCGCGCCCCCCCCCCTTCCATCCCACCCCTGGTAACCCCTACACTCTTGTCCATGTCTCTTAGTCTCGTTTTTATGTCCCACCAATGTATGGAATCATGTAGTTCTTGGTTTTTTCTGATTTACTAATTTCACTCCGTATAATGTTATCAAGGTCCATCCATGTTGTTGTAAATGATCCGATGTCATCATTTCTTATGGCTGAGTAGTTTTAAACTGAATTAATTGGGGTGACATTGGTTAATCAAATTATATAGGTCTTAGGTGTACAATTTTATAATCCATCATCTGTATAGTGTATCGTGTGTTTGCCGTTTCAAGTCAAGTCTCTTTCCGTCCCCGTTTATCCGCCCTTTACCCTCTTCGACCTCCCCTCACCCCCCTTTCCTCTGGTGATCACCATGCTGTTGCCTGTGTCTATGAGGTTCTTTTTGTCTGCTTTTCTTTTTGTTTTGCTTAATCCCTTCATCTTTAATGATTAAGGATTGACTTTTCTGAGGAATGTTAAGGAACAACCAATATTTATAGGCATTTTAGTCATTATTAAAATAGTTGCAAATAATCAAAATTCTTTTGTTGTAGTAAATTATTGCACATTAGCCTATAAAACAACTTAGCCTTTACTTTCTAAATAAAAATGCTCGATGTCTTTATAGAGTTCAGCAGTCATATTATAAAGTACTCTCAGTCTGTAAGCTAGGAACTTTCGGGGAGAAAAGATTAAGTATTTCAGAGTAGTAAGATACATTTTAGCCCCTAATACTGGATAATAAGTAGTAATACAGAGTTTCATTTTAAACTTCTCTCATAACAGAGAGAGTCAAATGGATAAATTGGGTCTGATATTAGTTTGTTGCAGGAGGATTATGTCTTTATTTTAACCTATGAGGAATCTATACAATGAAAATAAAATTGGTGGTTAATTCTGAATTTCAAATTCAATTTTCCTTTAAAAATAGTTGTTTTCATAAAATATTAAATACATGATTTAGTTCTTTATTTAGCAGAATGCTGTTTGAATGACTTTGTTTCATGTAAATTGGTACTTGGTTCACAGCTCCTTCCAGTTATAAAACAAAACAATATTATTTGTTATTCAAAAATTATTAAAAGTGTGTTAATAGACACTAAATCAGTAGATCAAATAGCTATTACTGTTTTCAATAAGTATTTCTTTCAAACTGACAAATATAGGAAATATAGCATAGTTTGTACTATGTTTATAGCTCAACATTAGAAAGATTTCATATCAGGCACAATTTCTTTTATTATTGATATATTTTATTTTATTTTGGCTTAAAAATAAACAAGAGAAATGTGATTGATATGATCAAAAGTGTGTAACCAATTCTAATGATTATTTACTTACATATCCATATCCCAATTTCTTTATTTGTATAAATTGAATTGGGTGATAACTATTGGGTCTTTGATTATGTGCTTAATTGTGTTAGGATGTGGCAGTTCATTTAGAGAGATTACAAAAGTCAGAAATTTGTCTTCATTTAAAATCTTTTTCTGAATATTTCATACCTTCCCCTACACACACCAAATATATAGATTATGGTTAAAATTTTACCTAAAATCTGTCAAGCATACAGTCTTTGCTGCAAAACTGAAAGGGTTGCATTTTATTTTATCCAGTATTGTGTCATTTAGTGTATTTCTCTATAATAAAATATTGAGAAGAAGATATGAGGGTTTCTCAATATCATTCTAGAAGAAATTTTTGAGTGTCTAAAAGGGGATATTTTAAAATCAGGCAAAACTGCAAGAAATAAACCATTAATAAACTCAAATTACAGCATTTGAAATGCACACAAAATACTAAAACTCAAGTAATCAGGATGTCAGAAGTTTCAATATTTAGGCACTCACAATTAAGTGCCTGTGTTTTATTTTCCTGCTTGGTCAAAGCGTACATAAACAGTCAGGTGCCTGCATTCATTATCTGTCAAAACTTTCCTCTCAAAAAATGATGTCGTGAGGTTTCACAATTGGTGTAAACATTTTGAATTGATTTGATTTTTAAAAAAGAATTTAAATCTTTAAAATATTTAATTACACTGTAGCTTTCACTTTATTTAGTCACTGATACAATGCATTATAGCATTTCTCTCTTTGGAAAATAATTTTCAATCAGTCTTTGTTCTTAAACACTATCTCATTTATTCTTTATTGCAATCCTGTGAAGCAGCCACAATTATTATCTTCAGGTTGTAATGAAGAACTTGAGACTTAGAGGAAATAAATCATTCAAGGACACAATGGAGAAGGGAGAATTGAATTTCTTCAAGTTAGCCCTTGGACAAATGTTGATAATTTGTAAAACCTTGCTTGAAGCCACATTATATTTCTCCCAAGTTGATAAAAGAACAAAAATCACTTGGTTTTGTGGGGATTTTTTGTTTATTTTTAATGATAAAATTGACCAGCATTGGGAAGCTTGCAAATTCACTTATGCTAACTCAGGAAAATATTTCTGTCAATCCGCTGTGGTGTCTACATGGAGGTATGTTTTCCAGTATATTTAGGCCTAGGGTAGTTGTTAGAGTGAAAATTGGATCAAGATCAAGCTTGTGTTAAATTTCTACACAATTTATTGGGTGTTGTGAATTTACTGTGACTTAATTTGTTGGTGTAAAAAATATATATATCCTTGTTTCCCTGTTGTCGAAGATAAGGCTCTGTGGCAAGAAAAAACTTTTTGTCTGTGTTATCATATAAAGCAGTGGTCCCCAACCTTTTTTTGGGCCATGGACCGGTTTAATGTCAGAAAATATTTTCACGGACCGGCCTTTAGGGTGGGACGGATAAATGTATCACTTGACCGAGACAAGCATCAAGAGTGAGTCTTAGACGGATGTAACAGAGGGAATCTGGTCATTTTTTACAAATAAAACATTGTTCAGACTTAAATATAAATAAAATGGAAATAATGTAAGTTATTTATTCTTTCTCTACAGACCGGTACCAAATGGCCCATGGACTGGTACCGGTCTGCAGCCAGGGGTTTGGGGACCACTGATATAAAGGACATAATTTCCTATGGCCCAGGAACATATTTTTTTTCACATGCTATATCTTGGTTAATGTGCAGATGATTTCTTTAGTCTGACCCAAATCATGTTCAAGGCAGAAAGAAATCATCTTTAATAAGGGTTACTTTTTTTTTTGAAAGTTAGGCACTGTTGTTGTTGTTGTGTTTTTTTTTTTTACTGTAGTTTATGTCTTTATATTGTTACACTATTAATTTGAACAATTTTAAATAGTATTTAACATTTATAACTTATAAGAGTAGTAAGTTTATATAATTCAATCTAATATAAAGGCAAATGGGCAACCAAGCTTTTGGCTTAGCTGAGTTTAAAGAAATTGAAAGAAAGGAAATAAAAGAGAAGAAAGCCAGAGATCCAGTGAGTGGTTTGAAAACAAGAATGGTTTTATATAAAGAACCCACAACTGATTTTTTATTGTAGTTTGTTTTTAAACTATATTTTTTAGAGCAGTTTTAGGTTCACAGCTAAATTGAGTGGACCCTACAGAGAGTTTCCACATACCCTATCTACACACAGGTGCAACATCTCCCACTGTTTACCTTCCTCGCTGGAGTGGGGTGTTGGTTACAATCAATGAACCCACATTGAGACCTCATTATCACCCAAAAGTCCATAGTTTACACTGGGATTTAGTCTTGTGTTGTACATTCTGTGGGTTTGAACAAATGTATAATGGCGTGTTTCCTCCATCATGCAGAAATACTTTCATACCCTAAAAATGCTCTGCACTGTGCCTATTGCTCCCTTCCTGCCTCCCTCCCTGTACCCTACCCCCTACAACTGTTCTTTTTACTGTCCTCATCGTTTTGCCTTTGTCATATAGTTGGATTCATATAGTGTAGCCTTTTCAAACTATCTTCTTTCACTAGGTAATATGCATTTAAAGTTCTCCCATGTATTTTCTTGACCTGGTAGCTTATTTTTCTCTAACTCTGAATGATATTTCATTATCTGGATGTACCAGTTTATTTATCCTTTAACCTACTAAAGGACGTAATGGTTTCGTCTAAATTTTAACAGTTATGAATGATGTTGCTGTAATAATGGGTGAGTGGTTTTTGTGTGGATATGTTTTCGACTCATCTGGGTACCTGTCAAAGAGCATGACTGCTAGATCATATAGTAAGAATATGTTTAGTTTTATAAGAACTGCCAAACTGTCTTTCAAAGTGGCTGTACCACCAGCAAAGGATGTGAGTTCCTGTTGCTGCACATACTTGCTAGCATTAATATGTGTTCTGTGTTTTGTATTTTCACCATTCTAGTAGCTGTGTAGTGGTGTGTCATTTTTGTTATAATTTGCTATATGTGTGTATGTATATATAGATATAATTTGTTGAACACCTTTCATATGCTTATTTTCTACCTGTATGTCTTCTTTGGTGAGGTGCCTGTTCATATCTTTTGCTCATTTTTAAATTGGGTTGTTAGGTTTTTTAATGTTGAGTTTTAGGAGCTCTTTGCATATTTTGGATAACGGCTTTTATCACATACATGTCATTTGCAAATATTTTCTCCCAATATGTGGTTTCTAAGTTTTCTATGTTTTCACAGTAAGCATTATTAATTTTAGTCAAGTCCAATTTATCAATAATTTTTTCATAGTCTTTGTCTTTGCTGTTGTATTTAAAAAGTCATGGCTATGCCCAATGTCTTGGTTTTCTTCTATATTATCTTATAGGAACTGTATAGTTTTGTGTTTTATATTTAGGACTATGATTCACTTTAAGTTAAGATTTGTGAAGTCTGAAAGGCCTATATCTAAACTCATTTTTTTTTTAAGTGAGAAGTGGGGAGGCAGAGAGACAGACTCCTGGATGTACCCCAACCAGGATCCACCTGGAAAACCCCCTATGGGGTGATGCTCTGCTCATCAGGGGCCGTTGCTTCTTGGCTCAGCAATGGAGCTATTTTAGCGCCCAAGGCAAGGTCATGGAGCCATCCTCAGCCCCTGGGACCAACTTGCTACAACTGAGCCATGGCTGTGGGAAGGGGAGAGAGAAGCATGTGTGGGAGTTGATGCTTCCTGCTCCTTCCCCCTTCTGCTAAGTCAACTGATATAATTATGTAACTTTTCTCTTCATGTGATTAATTTGTTTTATATGATGGATCACAATTGATTTGTGATTGTTCAATCAGATTTGCATATCTGGGATAAATCCAACTTGGTCCATGGTGTATAACTTTTTACACATTGTTGATTTCAATTTGGTAATATTTTCTTGAGGACTTTTGTATTGATGTTTATGAGAGAGATTGTTTTGTAGTATTCTTGTCTTGTGTTTGTCTAGTTTTGATTTTAGGGTAGTTTTGACCTCAGAATAAGTTAGGAAAAGTCCCCTTGCTTCTATTTTCTGGTGGTGTTTGTATTAAATTAGTATTATTTATTCCTAAAATGTTTGATAGATTTCACCAGTGAACCCATCTGGTTCTGGTGCTTTCTGTTTTCAGAGGTTATTAACTATTGATTCTTCTTTTTTTTAAATAGATAAAAGCATATTCCAATTGTTTCTTTTTATGTGAGTCTTTGCAGATTGTATCTTTCAAGGCATCATCCTTTTTATATGGGTTATGATAGGCATAATGTTGTTCATAGTAATCTTTTATCTTCTTGATATCCATGGATCTGCAGTAATATCACTTGTTTCATTTGTGATATAATTAATTTTTGTGGTCTTTATTACTAGAGGCTTATACAGTTTACTGATTTTTAAAAATAACAGTTTTTGAGTTCACTGATTTCATTGATTTTTATTATTTTCTTTTTTCAACTTTATTGACTTCTAATTTTTATTGTTTCTTTCCATCAGTTACTCTGAATTTAATTTGTTGCCTTTCAAGTTCTTCAGGTGGAATCTTATATTATTGTTTGTAGATCTTTCTTCTTTCCTAATATTTATATTTAATGCTATAAAATTTCCTACAAACATCAATTTTGCTGCATCACACAAATTTTTATAAATTTCTATTTAGTGAAAAGTATTTTTTTTTATTTATTTTGAGGGTTATTTTTTGACCCATGTTTTAATTTTTTAAATTAATTATTTATTCATTTTAGAAAGGAGAGAGAGAGAGAGAGAGAGAGAGAGAGAGAAAGGGGGGAGGAGCAGGAAGCATCAACTCCCACACATGCTTTGACCAGACAAGTACAGGCTTTCGAACCGGCGACCTCAGCGTTCCAGGTTGACGCTTGATCCACTGCGCCACCACAGGTCAGGCTTGACCCACATTTTCAAAGTGTATTGTCTGCTTTCCAGATATTTGGGTATTTTCTAGCTATTTTTTTGTTTTTTGATTTTTAGTTTAAGTTCACTGTGGTTTGAGACTCAACGTTGTATTTCTATTCTTTTGAATTTGTTAAGGTGCTTTTAGTGGTCTAGATTGGTTGTTTTGGTAAATATTTCAAGTGAGCTTGAAAAGAATGCTTTTGGCTGTTGTTGGATGAAGTAGTCTATATATGTTAATTATATTAATCCAGTTATTTGATGGTGTTGCAGAGTAACAATATCCTCACTGATTTTCTGCCTGCTGAATAGGTCTATTTCTGTAAAAAATATATTAAATCTCCAACTACAGTATTGGATTCATCTATTTCTCCTTTTTGTTCTGTTTTTGTCTCTATTTGATGCCCTGTTGTTATACATATACTCATGAAGGTTTATTATGTTTTCTTGGAGAATTTACTCCTTTGTCCTTATGTATTGTTCCTCTTTATTTATGATAATTTTATTTGTACTGAGTCTTCTCTATCTAAAATTAATATAGCTACTATTGCTTTTTCTTTGGTTAATGTTAGCATGGTATATCTTTTCTTATTCTTTTATTTTTAATCTATTATTTGTCTTTATATTTAAAATGGGTTTCTTGTAGACAGCATATATATAGTTGGTTCTTTTTTTTTTTTTTTTTCATTTTTCTGAAGCTGGAAACAGGGAGAGACAGTCAGACAGACTCCCGCATGCGCCCGACCGGGATCCACCCGGCACGCCCACCAGGGGCGACACTCTGCCCACCAGGTGGCGATGCTCTGCCCATCCTGGGCGTCGCCATGTTGCGACCAGAGCCACTCTAGCGCCTGGGGCAGAGGCCACAGAGCCATCCCCAGCGCCCGGGCCATCTTTGCTCCAATGGAGCCTTGGCTGCGGGAGGGGACGAGAGAGACAGAGAGGAAAGCGCGGCGGAGGGGTGGAGAAGCAAATGGGCGCTTCTCCTGTGTGCCCTGGCCGGGAATCGAACCCGGGTCCTCCGCACGCTAGGCCGACGCTCTACTGCTGAGCCAACCGGCCAGGGCTGGTTCTTATTTTTTTGATGTACTCTGACAACTGGTGTTTTTTAATTGGTATAGTTAGACCATTGACATTGGAAGTGATTAGCAATGTAGTTAGAATAGTATCTATCATGCTTTTCTCTGATTTCTATTTATTGGCCTTGTTCCTGTTTTTGTCAGATATTCTTTTTCTGCCTTTTGTGGATTTAATTGAACATTTTAGGTAATTGCATTTTCTCTTTCCTTATTCTATCAATTATACTTCTTTTTTTTTAGTGATTCACCTAGAGTTTGCAATATACATTTACAACTAGTCTTAGTCAACTTTCACATAACACTAAACTGCTTCACAGTTAGTGCAAGTATCTTGCAAAAACAAAGGATACCTAATTCTTTCCTCCTGTTCCTTGTATTATTGCTGTTATTTATTTCACTCCCATGTAAACTATAATTATTGAATACATTATAGCTTTTATTATTTTTAACAGTTATTTTAGATCAATAAGAATAAAAATTTTTATTTACCTTTATTATTCCTTCTTTAATGCTTTATACCCAACTTTTCAATCTATATCATTGTTATTCTTTCTGAAGAACTTTTAACACCTTTGCAAAGCCAGTTTGGCAACAGAGTTCCTCAATATTTGTTTCTCTGAGAAACTTTATTTCTTTACTTCCTAAAGTTAATTTTACAGGACAAGAATTCTAAGTTTTCACATCAACACTTTAAATATTGTACTGTACTCTCTTATCTGTTTGGTTTCTGAGGGAAAAAAGGTAATATTTTATCTATTTTTTTTCTAGGGAAAGTGCTTTTTGTCTTTGACTTCTTTCAAAACGTTTTATCTGTGATTTTCTGCAGTGTGTATATGATAACCCCACCGAGTTGTAGTGTTCTTTCCCATTTATATGCTCGGTGTTCTCTGAGGTTCATGAGATCTGTGGCTTAATATTTGATATTAATTTGAGGAAATTATCAATCATTTTTGTTTCAAATATTGCTTCTATATCTTTCTCACTTCCTTCTCCTTCTGATATTGCCATTACACTTTTACACCTTGAGTAGCTGATCCACAGTTTTTATGTAATGTGTTTTTTTCAGTCATTTTCTGCTTGCTTTTCAGTTTCGGAAGTTTCTATTGACATGTCCTCAAGCTTAGAGGTTTTTTCTTCAAACATATCTACTTTACTAATGAACCCATGAATGACATTATTAATTTGCTACAGTATTTTGCATTTATTTGAAAATTATAGACCCAATGATTACAGACTCTATAATCTTCACACATCAGGGTGGTTAACTTTTCGTGGACTGGCGTGAAATTTCTGGTGGACTGGGCACCAGTCCACAGACTGTCAGTTGAACATACTGGTCTATAGCATTTGTTTTGATTCTTTCTCATTTTTTTTTATCCCTCTACTTATATTATTTTACTCTTCTTGCTTGTTGTTTACTTTTCCTAATTAACAAATGGCTAATTAGAGCCATTAGCATATTATAGTTGTTTTAAATTCATGGTCTGATAACTCCAACATCTCTGCTATATCTGGGCCTGGTTCTAATGCCTGCTCTGTCTCTTCGAGCTGTGTTTTCTTTTCGGTATGCCTTGTAATTTTTTTATTGAAATGTGGACATGGTGTACTAGGTAAAAGAAACTGTGGTAGACAGGTTGTTAGTAATACAGTGGCAGGGTGTGTGGAAAGGAGAGGAGGCCTATGGTCTTATGATTAGGTCTCTCTGTCTTTTAGGAAGCCCATGCCCCTCAGCTCTGAACTTCACAAGTGCTTCTCAGTTTTTCACCCTCATAGGTGGTACTAAATTTCTAGAGGGGGCTGGCCTGTAGTCTTTCCTTTCCCCCATTTGGAAGACCAGCAGAGGCTAGAATTAGGTATTTTTCTTCCAAGTGGGTTAAGGTCTGATAAAACTCCAGTAGTTTAGGTTCTGGTAAAACAATTTCTCTAGTGAGCAGTCTTTTTATAAGAGTGGAAAGCTCTGGTTTACTTCAAAATAACTTTTCTCCTCCTTTTGTAGAAAGCCCAAGGGGATTTTTCTCTAACTTTACTATTATAACCTGGTAGACTCTCCTGGTGGTAGAACACAAATTATGAGACCCCCACCCCCTAACCCCAATGACTTAGTTTTCCTGGAGTCTTTATCTCTCAAATTTGCTCACATTTGAGCCTCCCCAAATTTGTCAATTACCATTCAGTTTTCAGACCTTATACTGCTTTCTGTGGATATAGGTTTCTGCCTCACTAAGTCAGGATTCCCTCTACCTGCTTGTCTCTCTGGGGTTGCAGCAGTTGGCCCTGTGACCTCACTTTTTTGATGGATCTAGAAAGAGTTGTGAATTTTGTTGTTTTTTCACTTTTTTACTTGTTAGTACTAAGTACACTGTTCACAAAAATTAGGATATCAGGGAACATGCAGATACTCCAGTACTTTCAGCCTTTTGAATAGTGCATTTTCACCAATGAAATAAAAGTTGGTTTTGCATCTCATTTGCATAATTGAACAACTTTCTTTGACTTGTCATTTGCTTTTCTGATGTTCTTGTTTAATAAAAAAATCAAATGCTTCATTTTTTATTGCTTCATATTTATTTTGAAATATCCCCTATTTTTTTTTTTTTTTGTATTTTTCTGAAGCTGGAAACGGGGAGAGACAGTCAGACAGACTCCTGCATGCACCCGACTGGGATCCACCCGGCACGCCCACCAGGGGCGATGCTCTGCCCACCAGGGGGCGATGCTCTGCCGCTACCAGAGCCACTCTAGCGCCTGGGGCAGAGGCCAAGGAGCCATCCCCAGCGCCCGGGCCATCTTTGCTCCAATGGAGCCTTGGCTGCGGGAGGGGAAGAGAGAGACAGAGAGGAAGGAGGGGGTGGGGGTGGAGAAGCAAATGGGCGCTTCTCCTATGTGCCCTGGCCGGGAATCGAACCCGGGTCCCTCGCACGCCAGGCCGACGCTCTACCGCTGAGCCAACCAGCCAGGGCTATCCCCTAATTTTTAAGCAGTATAATATCTTTTAAGCTCCTCACATGCTAGACCAGAAACCAACAAAAGCATTGTTTGAAATTCAACCATAGAAGAGTTGTTGGAAATATTTGAGGTATTTAAATAATTGTAATTTGTTAAAATTGCTTCATGAAGAGGTAGCTTAGAAACAATATCTAATTTAAACATTGAAGATTTAATGGATTATGAGCCCACAGTTCCTTTTCCACAATTTTAAAATCCAGAAGCCTCTCAAAAATAATTTTTTAACATAAATTTGTGGCAAACTCTTATTTTGGCAAACCTAACCTAAAGTGATGTGAAACTATGGTCTTTATTTATCTATTTTAGTGTAAATACTTATATGATTTGCTGGAGAAATATTAATATATTTTTGCATGCTCCTGGGATATTTCAAAATCTTTAGTTTATACCTCATATGTTCTTTAGAAATCCAAAGAATTCTAAGTCTCAAAAATACCTACGGACTAGTGTTTCAGATAAAAATTATGAATTTGTAATATTTTTTAATCTCAGAATTGGGGATATTTCTTCAATTGATTGTCATTTTTGCTGTTAAGTAGACATAGAGTCAGACAATATGGTTAAAGCATTTAGTGAGTGGGTTAAAAAAGGTGAATAGATAATTTTAAAATTTTAAATGGTAAGATTATGTCCAGCATATCATTTGAGCATGAATGTCATTGATAACTGGTTATATAACTCATTTATTATTTATCATATTACATATGATAAATAATATTATAACTCATTATTATAACTCATTTATTAGTTATCAAAATCTTCTTCTTGCCCTTTTAGTCTATTGATTTCACATTTATACGGGAAGGTGGAGTTGATTTTGCTTTTAATTTTGTCCCAGAGACCTAAAAACAAGCATGCTAATAATAATCTATTTGAGCCTTGTTTTCAGATTTTTACATTTAAGTTCATGTGCTTTACATATAAAAAGCATTGCTCAACCATTTCCATTATACCTACCTTAAAAAGGAAATATCAAAAGAACAGGGTCTCCTTTTCTCTAAGCCTTTATTTAACCCTTTGAGTAGTGAGGTTTTTTTCATACTTGCTGACCCCTGGAGTGAGTTGTTTTTTTTTAAATGAAATTAGTTCCAGTTACAGTTTTATTAACTTAATAACATGTTTGTTTGATAACCAATTGGAAACAAGAAGAACATACATTTGCCTTTTTTTAATATTGCCTTACACATTTTTAAAATGTGTACACTGGATGGTCAGGAGGCACGAGGACATACATGAATGTTTGTACTATTCAAAGGGTTAATTTACATTCATTGAATTCTATCTTTTTCACTACACAATTAAAAAACAATACTGTCTAGACAGTATTGTTTTTATTAAGCACTTGTTGTGTCCCTAGCACAAAGGCTTTATAGAGCACATTAAAATTAAAAATGAACAACTCAGAAAATCTTGGATGTTTATTATGTATCAGTAACCATGCTGTCAAAATTTCTCAAGAGGGCCCTGGCTGGTTGGCTCAGTGGTAGAGCATCGGCCTGGCGTGCAAGGGGTCCCGGGTTCGATTCCCGGCCAGGGCACACAGGAGAAGCGCCCATCTGCTTCTCCACCCCTCCCCCTCTCCTTCCTCTCTGTCTCTCTCTTCCCCTCCTGCAGCTGAGGCTCCATTGGAGCAAAGATGGCCCGGGCGCTGGGGATGGCTCCTTGGCCTCTGCCCCAGGCGCTAGAGTGGCTCTGGTCGTGACAGAGCGACGCCCCGGAGGGGCAGAGCATCGCCCCCTGGTGGGCAGAGCGTCGCCCCCTGGTGGGCGTGCCGGGTGGATCCCGGTCGGGCACATGCGGGAGTCTGTCTGACTGTCTCTCCCCGTTTCCAGCTTCGGAAAAATACAATTTCTCAAGAAATGCTCTAAGTTCTAAAGAAGGCTTAATTTTTTGTAGCAAGGATAGATAAGAAAACAGGGTTTAGTAGATAAATGTTCCTCTTGAAAAAGAGAAAGAAGCATTAATGGAGACCTTACTAATGGAATACTATCAATGTAGCCCTTTCTCTTGACACCCAATCTCTCTCCTTTCAGCTAGAATTTGGCCATTTTTCAATTTTTGCTCTAACTTCACAACATCTTTCGTAGGTACTAGTGTTACTCACTTTGATACATATCTATGAAATCTCTAGAAAAGAGAAAGACAGTATAATAAGTATTATTTTTGGAATCAGAAAATATAAGTAAAACAGCACTAGGAAGCTAGATGAAGATTGAGGTGGGAGATATTAGCCAGCTGCTCACCGATCCAGTTTTCTTCCTGGGCACACAGCTAAACAGAATGCCATGTCTTCCTTGCCCCTATGATTAAGTTCTAGGCAATGAAAGTGGGTAGAGGTGAAATGTACCAGTTCCGGGTCAGGCCCATAGCAATTTCCCATGTATGATCCTCCTTTCTTTCTCTACTGGCTGGACATAGAAGATGCTAAGATCCTAGATTTCCACAGATGGAAGAAACCCAGGTCCTGGGATTATCACATGTGAATTTCCCTGCCTATCAGGGAAACCATTTTGGACTTCCATCTGAATGAGAAATGAATATGGTTACTCACTAAGATTCAGAGGATTTTGTCAATAGCAGCTAGCATCATATTGATCAATAGGGTTCTAAATATATAACTTAATTTAAAGGTAGATAAAAGACAGTTCCCTAATGTCAAAATAATCTCAAACCAGAGGTTGTATGGGTTAAATCTTGTATTTCTGTAACATAGTGGATAAGAGCGAGTGGGCATTGAAACCAGACTTCAGGCTTCAAATTGCAGCTCCGCCATTTACTCTCATTGGTAAAATAAGCATGATAGTATTTACCTCATAGGGTCCTTGTGAGAACTAATAAGGTTAAAGTATTAAGTACAGAACTGTAACAATAATAAACACAGTATAAGTGTTATCATTGTTACTATTGCTGACTAGGTTACTATCATTTACTACTAGACTAAGTTTTTAAATAAACAAATGAAACAAGATCAAATATTTATTCTGCAAGTTAAGAGCATTGTAATAAAAGATATCAGATGTGGCAACTTCATTGTCAAATATCAATTGTTTTTCAGTGTCTGAAGCCCAGGCTCATGAAATTATTACCAAGTATTGCTAAAATATTTATATAACCCACTCCCTTGAGAATAAAAATGGTAAAAAAAAAATAGTACCTCAAAACCACTACAATATTACAATTGTTAGAGTTGGTGATGGAACTAATGATTGACTTTGAACTCAAATTTAACTCTAAAAAATGTTCTGGCCCTGGCCGGTTGGCTCAGCGGTAGAGCGTCGGCCTAGCGTGCAGAGGACCCGGGTTCGATTCCCGGCCAGGGCACACAGGAGAAGCGCCCATTTGCTTCTCCACCCCTCCGCCGCGCTTTCCTCTCTGTCTCTCTCTTCCCCTCCCGCAGCCAAGGCTCCATTGGAGCAAAGATGGCCCGAGCGCTGGGGATGGCTCCTTGGCCTCTGCCCCAGGCGCTGGAGTGGCTCTGGTCGCAACATGGCGACGCCCAGGATGGGCAGAGCATCGCCCCCTGGTGGGCAGAGCGTCGCCCCTGGTGGGCGTGCCGGGTGGATCCCGGTCGGGCGCATGCGGGAGTCTGTCTGACTGTCTCTCCCCGTTTCCAGCTTCAGAAAAATGAAAAAAAAAAAAAAATGTTCTAAAAACATATGAGATGACACCATAATAAAACAGAGTTTGGGGGGAAAATACATTAATGGTATCTGTAACATTTTTTCTTTTTTAAAAGTACTTGAAGAAATCTAATTGATATTCACAACAGATGTTCTGAGATCCGATGCTTATATTTACCTTTTATTATTTTAGTTGTAGGACTAAACAGATATTAGAAGATGAATTTTGCCATTTGGGAATTTCTCCTTCAGTGTGATAGGTTAATAACTTTAACAGTTGTTTTTAAAACTTTGGAGGAACAATTAAATCAGGAATGCACATTTTTACTTACTGGGTCACAAGACATCTCTAATATCAATATATTCTAACATCGTAGTAAAACATAAAAACAGTGTCCCTGACAACATCCATCTCAAGAAGCTTTAAGCATGTATACTTTGTTGTATTCTTCTCTTAAAAGTGGTGTAAGCATAGAAGCTTGGGGTTAAAAGAAACTTTAAATGTCATTCCTAACATATTTCCATCATCATTTGTATAGTAAAAATAAAAGCCTTGACAAATTGGTTAAAATATGTAACTCTCTCAGGAGCAATTCTTTCACATAGAAATAGATAGTAATTCAAATAAAATGCTTTCCTTTTGACTAATGGCTTCTATTTCTAAATGGAATCTGTAGAATGATAGGGCAATTTTTTTTTCCTCAGGCAGAAAGACTTCAGTAACCATTTAACGTATTAGGCACATCATGAGAATCAGTTGTTCTAAACCAATTTTAGAACGTTGACTACTCTCTTCCTCCCCCTGCTCCATCAGAGTTTATGTAACCTGTCCATTGTGTCTCTTTTTCTTTTTGCCTTGAATTGTGTGTATCTAACATTATTTGTTATGTTTCTAGTGTTGAATCTCTGTGTGATTTCATTGTATGTCTCTGACGCACTCCATCCTTAAACTGCTTCTCCTAAATGGCTTTCTTTCATTAATAAGTCAAATTATATTCATCAGAATAAAAAGTTTTATGTTAAGCAGGAGGGAAAGCTGTCTTCACTACCTCTGTGTCACCATCTAAAAGTGGTACCCAAACAGTATCAACTGCAAATGAAGCCCACTTTGAGAGAAAGGTGAAACATACTTGGCATGAGGGTGATTTTTCTTTTTCCATAGCTATGAATTTCTTCACATACTGCCTTCTAATAACCCCACAGTATTGTGAGTAAGAAAGCGAGAGTTGCAAAAACCCATACGTGATAGTTAATCAGAGTAAAGAGAAACAGAAGGAGATATTCCTTATCTTATGTTTGGATTTGTTTCCTTGTACATGTCTTTTTAAAAAAAATTAAAATATTTCATATGTGTTTTTATTGTAAAAAAAATTAAAATTTGCTAGTTTAGCCATTTTAAATGTACAATACATTAATAATGTTGTGCAGCATCACCACCATCCATCTACATAATTGCTTTCATCTTGTAAAACTGAAACTCTATACCTATTGCACAATAACTCCATATTTCTCTCACCCCCTTTTTCTGCATCCACCATTCTACTTACTTTTTTTTTTTTTTACAGTGACAGAGAGAGAATCATAAAGAGGGATAGACAGGGACAGACAGACAGGAATGGAGAGAGATGAGAAGCATCAATTCTCAGTTTTTCATTGTGACACCTTAGTTGTTCATTGATTGCTTTCTCATATGTGCCTTGACTGCAGGCCTTCAGCAGACCGAGTAACCCCTTGCTTGAGCCAGCGACCTGGGTCCAAGCTGGTGAGCTTTTGCTCAAACCAGATGAGCCCGCGCTCAAGCTGGTGACCTCGGGGTCTCGAGCCTGAGTACTCGGCACCCCAATCCGACACTCTATCCACTGCGCCACCGCCTGGTCAGGCTCTACTTTCTGTCTCTATGATTGACTTGTTTAAGCCTCATATAATTGGTATTATACAGTATTTGTCCTTTAGTGACTGGCTTATTTCACATAGCACAATGTCCTTCCTCAAGGTTCATCCATATTGTAGCACGTGACAGGATGTCCTTTTTTTAAGGCTAACATTCCACTGTATGTATATCTCACATTTTGTTTCTCTACTCACTCACCGATAGACATTTGGGTTGCTTTCACCTTTGGGTGATCATGAATAGTGCTGCTATGATCATGGAGGTGCAAATATTTCTGAGACCATGTTTTCAATGTTTTTGAATATACACCCAGAAATGGTATTTCTGGATTATATGGTAGTTCTATTTTTAATTTTTGAACATCTGACATGCTGCTTTTCCATAGCAGTTGCACCATTTTACAGTCCTATCAACCGTGCACAAGGGTTCCTACTTCTCCATATAACCGCCAAGGCTTGTTTTGAGTTTTTGATAGTAGCCATCTTAATGGGTTTGAGCTGATACCTTATTTTGGTTTTGATATGCATTTTACTAATGATTAGTGATACTGACCACCTTTTCATATGCTTGTTCACCATTTGGATGTCATTTTAGTACAAATATTTATTCAAGTCATCCGACTCATTTTATTTATTTATTTTTTTTTCATTTTTTTTTTCTGAAGCTGGAAACAGGGAGAGACAGTCAGACAGACTCCCGCATGCGCCCGACCGGGATCCACCCGGCACGCCCACCAGGGGCGACGCTCTGCCCTCCAGGGGGCGATGCTCTGCCCATCCTGGGCGTCGCCATGTTGCGACCAGAGCCACTCTAGCGCCTGGGGCAGAGGCCACAGAGCCATCCCCAGCGCCCGGGCCATCTTTGCTCCAATGGAGCCTTGGCTGCGGGAGGGGAAGAAAGAGACAGAGAGGGAAAGCGCGGCGGAGGGGTGGAGAAGCAAATGGGCGCTTCTCCTGTGTGCCCTGGCCGGGAATCGAACCCGGGTCCTCCGCACGCTAGGCCGACGCTCTACCGCTGAGCCAACCAGCCAGGGCCATCCGACTCATTTTAATAATTTTTTTTTTGTAGTAGAGTTGTATGCATTCTTAATATATTCACATTGTATTTTTAAAACTTGCAGTGCAATGATTTACTCTGAAGACTAAATTTTTTTTCAGTTTAAATGTAAATATTCTCATCAAAGTTTTTATGTTCATAGCGTTCAACGATTTTAGTTGCAGATACTGGCTAATTGCAGCAGAAAAAAAATATTTGTATAAAGCAGTCTCTAGAAGTCGTGGAGAATCAGGCTTGTGATCTTCATGGCCAGTAACAATTCCCTAATTCACATTGCAGAAATCACCTGATAGAAATACCTTAACACTGAACATAGGTGATTGCCTCTAGAACCACACTTACTGCTGCCCCTGGAACTGATTCTAAATGGTCTTTATTTATTTTTTTATGTTTGTGCCTTGTGGTAGGTGCATCCAGTAGGTGAAGTCTGAAGCAAGTATCCCCTCAAACATAGTGCAGGCATTTTATTTATTTATTTATTTATTTATTTATTTATTTATTTATTTATTTATTTATTATTTTAGTGAGAGGAGGGGAGGCAGAGACGGACTCCCACATGTGCTCTGACCGGGCTCCACCCCACAAGACCACTGGGAGGTGGTGCTCTGCACATCTGAGGCTTTGCTCCATTGCTCAGCAACCAGAGTCATTTTTTTTAGTGCCTGAGGCAGAGGCCATGGAGCCATGCTCAGTGCCCAAAGCTAACTCAATTGAACCAATTGAACCATGGTTGCAGTAGGGGAAGAGAGAGAGAAGGGTGAGGGGTGGAGAAGCAGATGATCACTTCTCCTGTGTGCCCTGACTGGGAACTGTACCTGGGACATCTACACACCAGCCCGATGCTCTATCACTGAGCTAACTAGCCCGGGCCCATAGTGCAGACATTTTAAACTTCTCTGTTGGAAGGTGGGCTCTGCTCATAAGGAGGTGATGTCTTCAAAAACAGAAAAATGTAGCAAAAAAAAAGTGTGCTGTTTTATCCCCTTAGTTCACCTAATATCATATACGTACACTTCTAAGAAAAAGAAATGCTTTCCTACTTCACACAGTGCAAGTCTTCCTAGTAAGCCAAAAAAATAAGCCCTTTCTCCACAAAAAAACGCTCAAAATTTCATGGATAGTATAACCAGTTTTCAAACTGAGATCTCTGAATGATGTCCATTTTTTCCTGATTCCATATTGTATTGGCTAGATTAAACTATAATTACATCTATTAATCCTTTTCTTTAAAACAATGAAGAAAAATTAGAGGTCCACCATCACTTCTGGGTGTGCTGGAGTTACTGCTAGCCATGCCAACATAGAAGAGCTCCAGAATAATCCTTACACCTGACCCCTGTCCTGGCGTCATGCTGTAAGGTGTGTATAGCCGCAGGTCCTGATAGGAACATGTTCTGTTGTTTAAGGCAGCAGAACTATGTGGGAAATGGAGACAGGAGAAACAGAGACTAAACTGCTTGTAGCTACAGCTGAGAACGTTGAACATTCTTCTATTCATCATATAGGTGAAATTGAAAAAGGAAGATTTGGTTCTTACTGATACCCAAAATTGAAGACCTCTCATTTAAACAATGTACTCAGTGAACACACTATATTTTTATTTATTTGTGGGAATCTCATAAATTAGACTTTATCTGAATTCTTTTGTTTGTATGACACAAACCTGTAGCAGAAAATAGCAAATACATCTACATGTGAAGGAACTTGTTTTGTGCAGCATACCTATCAAATTGCATTTTAGTTTATTGCATTATGTATACAAACCTTCCAGATGAGGCCTGGAAGTTCCAGAAGAAGTGCCATTCAAAGTTTCCATTGTCAATATGAAATGGCTTAAAAAATGTTTCCTACTAACTTTCTGTATAGATTCATCGAACTCAATGTATATGGTATAAGGACAATGTGATTATGCTGTTACATAGCTCAAAATAACAGAAGTGATTTAAAGTTGTATAGACCTCAATTTTAGATTAATTTTATATATTTATTTAGAATTTTAAGTCATTTCACAATTTATAAATAGAGAAAGAAGTGCCCCGCCCATTTAGCTCAGTTGATTAGAGTTGAGTCTTAATGTGCCAAAGTTGTGGATTCCATACCTACTCAGGGAACACACAAGAATCAACCAATAAATGCATAAATAAGTGGAACAACAAAATGATCTTTCTCTTACTCCCATTCTTTCTCTCCCGCCTCCCTTTTTCTCTCCCTCCCCCCTTTTCTCTCCCTCCTGCCTTTCTCTCCCTGCTCTTCTCTCTCCCTTCCCCTTCTCTCTCCCTTCTCCTTTCTCTCTCCCCCTTTCTCTCTCTCCCTCTTTTTCCCTTTCTCTCTTTCCCTCTCTCTCTCCCTTTCTACCTCTCTCCCTCTTTCTCTCTCCCCCTGTATCTTTCTTTCATAATAAAATCAGTAAAATCTTAAATCAATAAAATCTCTAAAATCAATAAAAAGAGAAAGAAATAATTTATATGAAGCCAAGGCAAAAAGTGAAAGATTAGCAGGGGCTTCAAAATGTCAACATGTCAAAAACGAATGTTAAAAATAAATTCTAATGATCAAAATGTAAACATATGGGAAAGAATGATGACAACCAAGAGAATATGAATGATGAAAATAATGAGAGAGAGAAAGAGAGAACATGATGATGATGATGAGATTCAAGACCCTTTCCAACAGGAAACAGCAGAAGAAAGGGAAGATTAAAATTATTGTAAAGAAAAACAATTTGTTAGGTCAAAAGAATACACAGAAAAAATGTCAGCAGCAGTTTCATTTTGACTGATATTTACTATAATCGCCCTTTTGCCTTTTGGGAACTGTTTGTTTCCCCCATATCTAGATCAATATTTTCTACATTCAACAGAGCATTATAGAAAATAATATATTCTTTGTTAAAATTTTATGAAAAAAATTGAAGGACATTGTCAAACTGATATGAGATGTTGGACAGTTTATTTGAAAACCAACTGTCACATGTATTGTTTGGCTTGTAAACTATTTTGAACAAGGGTAGATATTATGTTGGTTTATAGAATGGATAAATATATTTTAAAATATTAAAGCTTATGAAGAGTCCATGAAGCTCATAATGGTTTTGGTTATTTTGGATTACATATAAATAATATAAAAAATGTACAAGCTTCTCTAAGTACATTCCCCAGACGTGCAGTGTTATGAAATGAATGATTGTGTCCTTCTGAAATTCATATGTTGTAATCCTATCCCCCATGTTGGTATTAGGAAGTGGGACCTTTGGGAGGTGATGAAGTCATGACGGTGAAGACTTTATAAACGGAAAGTTCTCTTGCCACTTCCACCATGTGAAGGCATAGGGAAAAGATGGCAATCTATAAGCCAGGAAACAGGTCTTCATCACACACTGAATCTGCTGGCACTTTGATTTTGAACTTCCCAGGCTCTAGAACTATGAGAAATAAATGTTTGTTATTTAAGCTACTCATTCTATAGTATCTTTGTCATAGCAGCCCAAGGAAACTAAAACCAGCAGCATCTGACTTATTTGGGTACTTGTTAAAAATCAAAATTCTGGCCCTGGCCAGTTGGCTCAGTGGTAGAGCGTCGGCCTGACGTGCAGAAGTGCCGGGTTCGATTCCCGGCCAGGGCACACAGGAGAAGCGCCCATCTGCTTCTCCACCCCTCCCCCTCTCCTTTCTCTGTCTCTCTCTTCCCCTCCCGCAGCAGAGGCTCCATTGGAGCAAAGATGGCCCAGGCGCTGGGGATGGCTCCTTGGCCTCTGCCCCAGGCGCTAGAGTGGCTCTGGTCGCAACAGAGCGACGCCCCAGAGGGGCAGAGAGAGCATCGATCCCTGGTGGGTGTGCCAGGTGGATCCCGGTCGGGCGCATGCGGGAGTCTGTCTGACTGTCTCTCCCCGTTTCCAGCTTCAGAAAATTACAAAAAAAAAAAAAAAAATTCTTGGGCCCTCCCTCAGATCACTGAAGTGGGTCCACTGATCAATGTTTTAACAAATCCTTACCAAAATGAGAAAACCAATGTGCTAGCCAACCAACATGAGGAAAAACAGGCTTAAAAATTGTTTAGTATCATTTTGAAGGGCTGAAAAAATAAATATAAATGTAATTTAAAAATAATTGAGATATTTCCTCCCAGAGGTAATGATTAAATGGAGTAATTTCTAAATAACAAAAATTTCATGAGAATCTTCAAAGTAATTGTTAGGGTTGATTCATTTTTGGACAAACACTTGGAAAATGTGAAAATGTAATATCAAACGTGACTTATTTATTCAAAGCTGCTTAAGAAGAATTAGTCTAAATCATGGGAAGGCATATACACAATGGTAAACCAGTAAACCAAGTAAAAAATGCTGCTCCATGGTTATAGAAATGAATAGCTGTTGATTCACATAAAGTTGTAAGTAATAATACAGTGCTCTCTGCATACCCTTCCCACAGTGGAACATGACATTTTTTTTTATTTTTATTTATTTATTCATTTTAGAGGAAAGAGAGAGAGAGAGAGAGAGAGAGAAAAGGGGGGAGGAGCAGGAAGCTTCAACTCCCATATGTGCCTTGACTGGGCAAGCCCAGGGTTTTGATCCGGCAACCTCAGCATTTCAGGCCGACGCTTTATCCACTGCGCCACCACAGGTCAGGCGGGACATGACATTTTAACTGTCATGTGGAATGAGCTTTTGGACCTTTTGGATAAAACTAGTGAGAAATTACAGACTCTTAATTTAGAAATATGTGAAGGCTGTATTATTCTGTTGTCTTTATTTAATAAAGGATTGAGAGAGATAAAAAATGAAATATGAAAAAAATCAATAAAAATGAAAGTGAAATCAATAAACCTTGTTATTCTGGATTAAAATAAAAAGTGACTTAAAATAAAAACATTTCATATCTTATTAAAGGCAGTATTTCTTTAGGAAAAAGAGAAATATATTTGGTGAAGAGTATAAATTATATTAACAAGATGGGAGAAAATTTAAGTTTCAGATTGGATTTGACAGAAAATACTGATATCAGTGAGGAAAACATAACACTCCTAAATGACACTTTAATGAAGACATCTGTCACTTCCTAAGAAAACTTAAAATGCTCTGAAAATTAATGATTCAGACATGAAAGAAACTTGATTAAGTGTTCCCCCAAACTGAGAACAATCTAACAATTTGCATGACATTAGAAATAATTAACTTGAAGAGCAAAGAAAACTTTCTAAACTATCAACAGTAAAGGACACACTTCCATTTAACAGGCTAAAGGCTGAATAATTTTTCTACCCCCTTTATAGAACATGATAATACAAAAGCATTACATATGAGGAAGAAATCAAACAGCCAGCAGCAGGCCTGACCTGTGGTGGCACAGTGGATAAAGCCTCAGCCTGGAACGCTGAGGTCGCTGGTTTAAAACCCTGCACTTCTCTGGTCAAGGCACATATGGGAGTTGATGCTTCCTGCTCCTCCCCCTTATCCCCCCCCCTTCTCTCCTTTCTAAAATGAATCTTAAAAAAAAGCAAGCAGCCAAGAAATGTGGAAGAAACACAGCTTATTATAGAGATGGACCAAGGAGTTATTTAATTTTTAGAATAATATTTCTCTGGATTTTGTGATTTCTGTAGCATTTATAAGCTTTTTTGGTTGTTTGTGATCACTTATTCTGTCATTTGTGATTTTTCTAATTTTAAGTAAATAATGTACTTTTGAATCTAATTTTTCAAATGAGCTCTCTCTCCCAATTTTGTAACTCTCAGGTCTCAGAAAATGAGGATTTACTCAATCCTATGAGCCCAGAACAGTTGTCAAAACATGAAGTAATACTTCTTTAATGTTGAATGATTGTCATGAAAAAACATTCACAATGGAAATGCCAAACATGACAAAATTAATAAATTTAAAATTTTACTTTGAAGGTTTATAATATATTTAAAAATAAAGATTATATTAAACATTGAACTAGTAGTACCCCTCACCCAAATTTAAGTGATTAAGACTTTTCACATTCATTTCCTTTTTCACTTTTTTCCTTCTTTTCTGTAGTAGTTTAAAGCAAATCTCAGCTATCCACGTCATTTCATTCCTTCGGACCTCATTTGTCTTTCTAGCAAATATGGACAGTTTCCTTTGTAAATATTTACTTAACCAAATGTTCAGTCGTCACATCTAACAAAATTATAAAATAATTCTGTGTTAAAATAGAATATCCCCATCCAAAATCAAATATTTCCAATTTTCTCAAAAATGAATTTTGGCATTGTGTTTACTTGAATTATATCTATATAATACAAGCAAGTTCAACACATTTAATGTTAGTACATTTCTTAGATGTCTTTTAATGTCATTTTTCCCATGTCACTAACTTATTGCTAAACCAAAATCAATTGTCCTGTACAATGTGTCGTATTTTGGATTTGTGAGCTTTCTCTGGTATCATTAATTTGTTATTCTATCTGCCTTATTTCCTATAAGTGGAAGTTAGCTCCAGGTTAGTGGTTCATAAACTTGAGTGTTCATTAGAATTCTAGCAGGGAGTATTAAAATGCAAATTATTGTGTCCAGCCCCAAAGTGTGTGATTCAGTTAGTCTGGGACAGAGACCAATAATGAACATTTCTAATAAGTTCCTGGGAAATGTGGATACTTCTGGTCTAGCAGGCACACTTGGAAAACTGCTTCTGGATTGAGGTTTGAGTAGATCAAATTCTCTTAATTATCTTTCTGGTGAGCTTGCTTCAATTTTTTTTTTTTTTTTTTTTTTTTTTTTTGTATTTTTCCGAAGCTGGAAACGGGGAGAGACAGTCAGACAGACTCCCGCATGCGCCCAACCGGGATCCACCTGGCACGCCCACCAGAGGGCGACGCTCTGCCCACCAGGGGGCGATGCTCTGCCCCTCCGGGGCATCGCTCTGTTGCGACCAGAGCCACTCCAGCGCCTGGGGCAGAGGCCGAGGAGCCATCCTCAGCGCCCGGGCCATCTTTGCTCCAATGGAGCCTCGGCTGCGGGAGGGGAAGAGAGAGACAGAGAGGAAGGAGAGGGGCTGGGGTGGAGAAGCAGATGGGCGCTTCTCCTGTGTGCCCTGGCCGGGAATCAAACCCGGGACCCCTTGCACACCAGGCCGACGCTCTACCACTGAACGAACCGGCCAGGGCCGGGCTTGCTTCTTAAGTAACGTGTACTTCTTTTACATTGTGTCAGAAGGCATACAGTGTCTGGTCATCAAATTTTTAATAATGCTTATATTTTGCAGTAGATTCATTCATGAATACTGATATTTTAAAAGTAATTGTAATTTTAAAAATTCACACAAATCTTCTTCTCTACAACTCCAATGTGTATGCAGTCATTCATTCAGAAAACATTCACTTTATTTTTCACTGTGTGTTTGACATTGTATAAGGTTATAAAGATAAAAAAAGCATGGTTGCTAAGTAACTTCAACTCCCTGTAACCCTTAGTTTCTGTGGAAGATGGCCATGTAAGCTCACTTGAATAGTCCTTCTTGATCAGTGCTAGGGCAGATATATGCAGAAAGTATGAGAGGATGAATGCCTAACACTGAATTCATGTGCTTCTTCCCTTATCTAGGACATTATGAAGAAATACAAGTTTTGTCTTTGTTTCTCATGGCTGCATATCAGAAATTCATTCCCTATCCCCAGACTCAGCTGTGTCTCAGATCAAGAACTGTGGTATTGCTTTCTGAGCTCTGACCACAGAATACGCACACTGATTTAGCTTCCTCCTCATGGCAATACTTCTAGGTCCAGTGATGCAATTATATTAGGGTTGGCAAATGTGATAAAGAGAAGTGCAAATGTATTTTCAGGAGAGTCTTTGAAAAGAAAGGCCACATGTTGTCTTAAGAGGAACAAATGGAATATAGAAATAAGGCAAAAATTACCCCACTCCCCATAAACCAACACCTGTGTTTTAAGGATAAGCAAATATGCATCTTTCATAGGGCTTAAGTTGTGAATCTTTGATATTTTTGTATATTTTTAAAATTTGCTTTGGACTTTCTAGATTCATACCTGGAATATGAAAAGAATTGCTTCTGAAATGAAGGCTTTCTAGAGTATGGTCATCTAAAGTTCTTGTTCAGGCAAAGCCGGTTTAGGGGGCAATGACTGCCTTATTTTATGTGGGTTATTAGGAGGCCGATAATGATTTTTATTGCTTGATTCTATATTATCACCTTGATATCCACATTTCCCTGTGTTTTGACAGGATTTTTAAGAGCAGTTTTTAAGTTCACATCCAAACAGAGTGAAAGGTAGAGAGATTTTTCATATATCCTCTGCACCTTCATTACCTTCCCCACTATCAGCATCCCTCACCAGAGCCGTATATTTGTTACAATTGATACATCTACACAGACAAATTATAATTACCCACAGTCCATAGTTTACGTTAGGGCTCACTCATCATGATGTACATTATGGGTTTGGATAAATGCGTAATGTGCAATGACATGTATTTATCACTGTGATATCACAGAGTATTTTCATTGAATTTTGCATATTTATTCCTCTTTAACACTCACATTCAGCAAGCACTTGTTTTGTTTTGTTTTTTACTATCCATAGTTTTTTGCCTTTTCTACAATGTCATATATTTGGAATCATACCTTGTTGCCTTTTCAGACTGGCTCCTTTCACTTAGTAAATTTGTAGTGTCTTTATGTCTTGTTATAGCCTGATGATAACTCATTATGTTTTCAGTGCTGAATAATATAACATTATCTGGAAATATCACAGCTTATTCATTCACCTGTTGAATTTATCATGGATGCTTCCAAATTTTGGCAATTATAGATCAAGCTTCTATAAACATCTATTGTACATGTGCAGATTTTTGTATAGATATAAGTTTTTAATCCTTGCATAAAGACCATAGATTTCCAGATGGTATGGTAAGAATATGTTTAGTTTTGTAAGAAAAAAATCAAACTGTATTCTAAAGTGGTTGTATCATTTTCCATTTACATCAACAATGGGTGAGAATTCCTGTTATCCCCTATCCATTGGTGTTGTCAGTGTTCCAGATTTTGGCCATCCTAATAAGTCTGTAGGGATATCTTATTGTTGTTTTAATTTCCTTTTCCCTGATTATTTTGAATGGGGGACATCTTTTTATATGTCTATTTGCAATCTGTTTATCTTCTTTGGTAAGGTATCTCATAAGGTCTTTAGTCCATTTTTTATTCTGGTTGTTTGTTTTCTTGTATTTTTAGTGTTCTTTGTGTATTTTGGTTAACAGTCCTTTATAAAACGGGTCTTTTGCAAATCTTTTTTCCAAGTTTGTAGTTTATATTCTCTCATTTTCTAAGACAAAATACTTTTTATATAAATGAAAAATAGTCATGAATGCCAACTCGGTACAAAATATATCCCGGATGGTGTGAGAGGAAATGTGGAAGGATAGGTATTGATGCCTATCTCAGTCTATCTTGAAGGAACATGCAAATTAACATGAGAAGAAAAGTAAGAGCAGCAAAGGTGTTTAATTTTCTCAAATACCATGGTATGTATGAGTTCACAGTTTAGCAAAAGATTGAAGGTAGACTGGGGTAGAAGTGAGGATCTTGGTGTAAATTGAAATTAATCTGATTTGACTTGGAAGCTAGTTAGATCTTCCACAGTGAGAAGGACAAGAAATGAAATTCCACCTCAGAAACGGAATTCAGACATAAAAATTTCAGTTTATACTGTAGAGGATAAAAGCATCAATTACGCTTTAGATTTAGATCGTGAACATTCACCAATCTATTAAGAATGGGCTCTCTTTATCCTAAATGACTAGGACTATAACTCCTTTGTGGTTCCAAGTGATTCTGTTGGTAACAGACTGGCTGGGCTGTATGTCTTACAGGGTGTGTAGAAAGAACTAATTATCTTGGCAAAGTTGAATTCAGATAAGTATATGTAAAGCCAGAAGGCACGGCCACTATCAAAGCAGCCCGGCCCATGCAGGTTCGCATTGGATTCGGACAGTCAGTAAAGAAACAACAGAGGCAAAAGCTGATGGGCCATAGTCTTTAATCCTAGCTTGCACCCGGCGGGCAAGTAAAACATACACTGGGCTCCAAAACCCACTCACATTCAGTGCTCACAAAGCTACTGACCTATCCGAGTTTCCTAGAATCAAAGGTTTCTAGCTCACCAGACTTATGCACCTCTGTTCCCCATCTCCTTCCTTCTCCAGCGTCAAACTGCACAAACTGGCCTCTCACTCAATACTCTGCCATCTTGGCTGCTTCTTCTGGCCACATGGCCTCTTTCTGCTCTCTGCTCTGCTCCCTCTGCTCTCTCATGCTAATCATCCAGGAATCAAGAGAGCAAGCTCCCGTTCTGCCCCTATTTTATAGGTAGAAATCCAAACCTTTAATCCAATATACAAAATAGGGAAGTCTCTAATACAAAGTCACTTCTCTGAGGCATGATTGGATTGTACCACCTCACATCAAGACTGGTGGGAAAGGCTTAATCCCAAAACCAAGCCCCAGGCTATAAGGATTCTGCCTGCTTTTAGCGTACCCCCAACACACATTAATATCACCTGGGCGACGGCCTCCACGTGGGTAGCGCCATCTTTAACAAAGTGAGCATAATATACTTTATCCGCCCAACAGTATATTATAACATTTTCCAAATAGTGCACATTACCATTTAAAAGCATATTCTATATATGGTATATTGTCCAAATTTATGGAATATTTGCCTTGTACTTTTTAAAAAAATTTTTTTATTCATTTTAGAGAGGAGACAGAAAGAGAGAGAAAAAGAGAGAGAGAGAGAGAGAGAGAGAGGAGAGAAAGACAGAGGGGAGGAGCTGGAAGCATCAACTCCCATATGTGCCTTGACCAGGCAAGACCAGGGTTTCGAACCAGCGACCTCAGCATTTCCAGGTCGATGCTTTATCCACTGCGCCACCACAGGTCAGGCTTGCCTTGTACTTTATTAGATAATTTCACCTTCTTTGAACTGTAAAAAAATACTGGTTTTTAAATTTTAACTTTTTTTTTTGGTATTTTTCTGAAGCTGGAAACGGGGAGAGACAGTCAGACAGACTCCCGCATGCGCCCGACCGGGATCCACCCGGCACGCCCACCAGGGGTGATGCTCTGCCCCTCTGGGGCGTCGCTCTGCCGCGACTAGAGCCACTCTAGCGCCTGGGGCAGAGGCTAAGGAGCCATCCCCAGCGCCCGGGCCATCTTTGCTCCAATGGAGCCTTGGCTGCGGGAGGGGAAGAGAGAGACAGAGAGGAAGGAGGGGGCAGGGGTGGAGAAGCAAATGGGCGCTTCTCCTATGTGCCCTGGCCGGGAATCGCCGGGAATCGAACCCAGGTCCCCCACATGCCAGGCCGACGCTCTACCGCTGAGCCAACCGGCCAGGGCCTTAACTTTGTTTTTAAGGTCAGTTTTCTATTCTAGTTTTATCACAAAACTCTGATAATACAATTATATTAGTGTAATCCTTAAAGCATGCTACGCACATGTTATCATTACATAGAGGCATTTTTGAACACTGTTGATTTAAAATTTTCTATTGTCAAGGTCTTTCAGAAGATTTTACTTTGCTGATCTGAGGATAGCTGCTGTTTATTTATTTGGAGCCACTTATGTATCTAAATTATTATTTGTAAAATCTAGCCTTAAAATGATTGATTTCTGTACCACTTCAGACTCCATTACAAGTGACTAAAACTCAGATTTAATCAAAATAAAAGAGGAAAAGAGGGTAGAGAATATGTCATTATCATACATCTGAACGGTGTTTGGATTAATTTCAAGCACCGTTGAATCTAGATGTTCAATGATGTTGTTGGGACTGTTTCTATTCTGCTTCACTCTGCTGGTTTCAAAGTTGATTTAGTTACAGGCAAGTTGTTTTCACCTAAAGGTGAGGTTGAGGCACACGTGCGTAAGGTAGAGAAGATTGAGGCCCACAGGATTTGTACTTTCTCTTGGTGAAAAAGCAGGGGCTGTTTCTGAAAGGAAAAGATGCTGGGCTGATGGAGAAGTAAGAGATACCACAGCAGGAGCCATGGTTGGTCTTAGATACAATTATCAGTTCGAGAAGATTGTCTTGGTTGGCAGTCGTCATCTCTTATGCATTAGGGAACACTAAGCTTGACAGATAATTAGGAAGAATCTGGTTTTGTTTCTCTAAACCAAAATCAGATGCAATCTTGAGACTCAGAGATAATTTATTAACTAATTTTAAATCATGTTGTCATACAGACAACAACCCTAGCCTCAATTATATTTTGTATAGTCCTTGTTGGGCAAGTCAATTAAACAAGTCCGCCCCTCAGTTTCCTTATCCGTTTAAGGAATACTAATACAGTTAGACCGACTAAGCTCTGAGGTCATTTCCATTTTTAAGAACTATATGATTCAATGATTCTCTTGCAAAGTTGATTACAGGTTGGTTTTTCTTTTCTTTTCTTTGGAACAGGGATACCAAGTGGAAACAGTAATTTATTCTTAAAAAAAATAAAAAGCTAAATTAAATAAAACTTTGTGCAGTGACGGAAATTTTCTATGTGCCTATTGAGCACTTGGAATGTGACTGTGGAAATGAATTTTTAATTTAGTTTTAATTAATTTTGTTTTAAATTAGACTAGCCACAGCTCTAGGATTATCAACTCATTTGGACAAGACTTTCTTTGAGAAACAGTTGCAATAAAAAAAAAAATGTGTAAGTTTGTGCAATGACTTTAAACACAGGCATTCCTTCCTTTCTTTTCAGTCTCCTGCACACAGCTACTCAAGCTACGACTCGGGCAAAAATGAGAGTGTAGACAGAGGTGCGGAGGACCTGTCTCTAAACAGGGGTGATGAAGATGAAGATGAACACGATGAGCATGACGATGCGGAGAAAGTTACCGAAACGGACGGTGTGGAGGCCGAGCGGCTGAAAGCCTTTAATGTGAGTTCCGCCACCTCCCCGTGGGGCTCCACTGTTACCACTTCACTTTCATGTTGTTGCTTGTTGGTAAATGTGGATATTTTAGAGACATGTTTGTTTAATTTACAGAAGGATTTAAAAAGTACATGAAACACTCTTTGCCAACCAGACACCAGAATTGCTGTGTTTTGTTTAGAATTTTAAAGCCAAATGTGAGCTGAAAACTGGAGTGGTGTTGTGTGAGTATGCATGTTTACCTAGTGGAGGAAGGGGGCCTCGGCTTATTTCTCCGAAGAGTTCGCCCGTCATCAGTTATTTCTTTTGCTTCCCCAGCTTATGTAATTGTGCATGACAAAGAGTCAGTTGTTTGTTTTCAGAGATTAGTACACTGTGCAGTGTAGCAATGTAGCAGTCGCATTTATCTTTAATAGAGAATTTTATGGGGTGCTTAATGGTCGCAGTCTACTGTTACTTCTTGATTTTTTTTCTACATGATAGTCTACTGTCTGTCTGTGTCTGTCTGCTTTTCTCTCTCTCTTTCTCTCTTTTTTTATCCAACCATTTAGAAAGTCTTTAAAGGGTGTTTTCTTTAAATTTCTGGCTTTTCCATTGCAAAGTTCTCCAGTGAATGAACCAAAAAAAACTATTTTCCTATCAGTAATCAAGACAGGAAGCTAGGAACAGCAGAGAGCAGCCCTCCAAACCCTTCTCCTCTGTCTCCCTCTTGCCAACAGATGTTTGTCAGGCTGTTTGTAGATGAAAACTTGGACCGAATGGTCCCAATCTCTAAGCAGCCCAAAGAAAAGATCCAGGCTATCATTGACTCATGCAGGCGACAATTCCCTGAGTATCAAGAACGTGCCAGAAAACGTATACGTACTTACCTCAAGTCCTGCAGGCGGATGAAAAGAAGTGGTTTTGAGATGGTGAGTTTTGAATTAAAACACAGCCCTAGATTCCATCAAAATCCCACCTGTAAACCATGACACTATTTTATTTTTCATCTTAGTGTCTTTTTTATTTTTTCCATAACCTCAGGTCAAAGGGGTTTTTGTTTGCTTGTTTGTTTTTCCCCCTTCTCCTTTTCATCTTCCTGAAGTATTTACTCCCTTTGTTTACTCAATAAGGAATACCTTGTGATACCAGTGCTCACAGGCCCTCGTGATAATCATGTCATAGAAAATGAGGGCGAAATCCCGTAAGAACCAGCATCTCATTCATATTTGTTTTCTTTCTGTTGCTACGAAAGGGGATATAAGGGTTATGAAGTCTTGAACGGAAGCACCAGTCGTTGCTTTAGATGGCATGTGAGAATGGCTTTCTGTGGAATGAAAGGCAATGGATGGATCCATCTAAGTAACACCATTTTCATGCCAATGATTAATAACTAGCAAGGCTTGAAAAAAAAAATCAGGGAAGAAAACTCCTCATGTGAAAAATAAGGCTTTGTTGTACTCACTATATCTGTGTGCTTGTGGGTAGTAACATGAGCTTTTATATCCAGCTGGATGAGATTGTGCTGACGTTCAATTACTTATGGTGAAAACCAGATAGCAATGTTTTGTTATTTTTTAAAACTTGATTCTATTCCACCTTGCTCTCTAATCATCAGACTTATAAATAGTGCATAATTTACCATGTGTTTTCTGATTTATTTGGTGTAGAAATGTATTGGAAGTTTTCTGAGACCATTTATTTTTCTCTCCTGGCTCCATAAAAGTCAAGACTGTTTGTGTGTAATCTGTGCCTCTCACTTATTTGATGTGATGGGGTAGGAGTTGGTATGGACGAGAGAGGTTTCTGAGGATGTCACATAGGAGAAATCATTTTTCAGATTTAAATGAAATGACAAAAGTAACAAATCTACTGTCAACTATTGATGTTTCAACATTGGCTTGTTAAAAATATCTTTGATTTTTTAGAAAGAAAAATGACTGTTCTTATAGAAAAGCAGTTGTCTGCCTAGATGGCAAAAAGCAGAACGTTTGGTCCCCAGGGAGCGCTGTTTGGAGTTCCGGATCCACTACATTGTAGCTGTGTGACCTAGGCCAGTCACTTCCACTGCCTGCACTCAGATACCTCTCTGAGATGATAATAACTCCTAGTTCACAAAGCTATGAGAATGATATAAATTGTCACATTTAAAGCTCTGCGAGCCATTTCTGACACAGTAATCACTAAGAAAATCTTAACTCTGAAAATGTTATCAAATATTATTCATTTCATCATTTGAAAAAAAGCTTCCCAAAATGTTTGCATTATACAGCACAGAAACACTCCATTTAAGTAATTGCTTAACTTCTCAGAATAACAGCATTGAGAAACTATCTGTTTTTGTGGTGCATAAGTCATTCTAAAATATAAATGACATAGCTGTGTCTAATCAAACTAAATTATGACAATGGAGGTGAAAATAGTGGTGATATGATATGAGAGGAGAGACACTTGAAAAAAAGAAGCTAGTCTCCCCACTGCTGAGTGTTTAAGAAATTATCACCTACCCCAGAGTAGAGAGAAGACAGACCAAAAGGATATTTAGCCTGTCCTGTGGTGGCGCAGGGGATAAAGCGTTGACCTGGAATGCTGAGGTTACCGGTTCGAAACCCTGCACTTGTCTGGTCAAGGCACATATGGGAGATGATGCTTCCTGCTCCTCCCCCTTTCTCTCTCTCCTCTCTAAAATGAATTTTAAAAAAAGGATATTCAAACTGGTATAAAAGCCAGAATTCCTGGCATTGACATCTGATCTGGTTCAGAAACACTAAGTAGTTGATAAGAAATTCCAATGAAAATTATGTCTCATTCAGAGTATAAAGTACAATGTATACCTTCCTTTTTCAGTAACAATAAAATAATAATATTATGCAGGGAGAGGCAAAAGTAGGTTTGCAGTTGTGAGTACACAAAACATGGAGTTTATTGTATTATTTTTTAATTATTGTATCATTTCCAAATGTAACCCTACTTTTGCTCCACCCTGTATATCAACATTCATTTTAACAGCATCTGGTATTCCTATTTTTTCCTTATCTTTTAATGTTTAGAGATTCTTCTCTTTAGTGTAATTTGTTTTTTTCATGGTAAAATTTTTTATTAATCATTATTTTAGGGAGAAATCATTGTCTTGTAGAATTTTTAATTTCTCTCTGTCATTTCAGACACTCATGAATATTTTCATAATTGTATTTACTTATTTCAATGAATATCTGTTTGTTGTAAACCCTGTGATATGCATATAGAACAATAGGTTGACTATTTCAAAGTCAGGTTGTTTTATAAACTAATCTTATGCTGTATACAAATACTACTAGATTTAAATTTAATCATTTTTATTCATTTATTACTCAATATATGTATAAGGCACATAACTTTGTACAAAGTAATAAGGGGAAATAGAAGAGATGTCTGACCTGTTAATTAGGAAAATATAACATCCTCCCTGATTATGATTCATGAGGTTACAAGTTAAGGGAAGTGAAATGCTCAAGTAATAATACAAGGCCTAATATAATTAAATGTTAAATGAACAACATGGCTGAAAATTGATACTGTAGTTTAGTATATACATTTTTTTTATACATTACTCAGTAATGTACTATTGGAAATAAATTAAATCTACCATCTAGTTGATGAATTTTGATTTGTTTCATGTATCACTTCATTTTCATGGAGCATGGGGAGAATTATGTGTCATTTTGAATAATCATCCTTATCTAGAACAGATAAAAAAAAAGGCATGAATCGGACAGATCTTAATCACAACTAAATATTGTACCTGAACTTTTGCCATCATAAAATTTAAAATTTGATATAATATCAACAGATATTTTTTAAATTGAAATAACATTAAAGAAAAATATTTTTTTTCTCTTATGTTTATTTAGTGTGAGTACACTTGAAGAAAATGTATCTTTTTCAGTATGTGGTTGTTTTTACATGCACATTATTCTATAATATTTAACAAATCAACAAGGTAACATAAAGAAATTTCTAATATATTTTTAAATGGAATTGTTAAGTGTAGGATTACTTAGTAAGGGATTTTGTATTATAAAAGAATGGGACATTCGATAAACTCCACTCTTCCAGTTATTGGGGACATGAAAGCCAAGAGGCTCCTGAAGTAGAGTGAAATATTGAATTCTTGTGTCCTGCTGACTTTAAGAAATTCAAAGTAATATTTCCATAAAAGTGTTTTTATCACAGCATACTTTTTAACTGTATTTGAGAATCTTGGCATTCACTTTGACTAATATTTTGCTATCATTAATACAAAACCTATTCATGTTTATTTATTCTACACTTTCCCTCAAGAATTTACATTTCATCACAAATACTTTTAATTAGTCAATTAAATAATTAGATTCCAATATTAGTCATACAATAATTAGATTCCATATTTATGCATTCTTATTTAACTGGAATTATCAAGACCCCACAGACTTTGATTGCTCAAGCAGCCAAAATTTGTGTTATCACTATAAATACTTTCTATAATGCATGAAGTATAACTGTATTGTGACACTTCTCTACACATTTTTCACATTTTACCAATTTATTGTTACCAAACATCTCAAATCATAAAATGCTCCGTGTTGAATATAAAATGGCATGTTTTATTTTTTTTTTATTTTTTTATTTTTTTGCATTTTCTTTTGCATTTTTTTCTGAAGCTGGAAACAGGGAGAGACAGTCAGACAGACTCCCGCATGCGCCCGACCGGGATCCACCTGGCACGCCCACCATGGGGCGGCGCTCTGCCCACCAGGGGGCGATGCTCTGCCCATCCTGGGCGTCGCCATGTTGCGACCAGAGCCACTCTAGCGCCTGAGGCAGAGGCCACAGAGCCATCCCCAGCGCCCGGGCCATCTTTGCTCCAATGGAGCCTTGGCTGCGGGAGGGGAAGAGAGAGACAGAGAAGAAGGTGCGGCGGAGGGGTGGAGAAGCAAATGTGTGCTTCTCCTGTGTGCCCTGGCCGGGAATCGAACCTGGGTCCTCCGCACGCTAGGCCGACGCTCTACCGCTGAGCCAACCAGCCAGGGCTAAAATGGCATGTTTTATGAAAAATAAATCTAATAAATTTAATTCAGGGTATGGTTTTAGTTTTCATTAGATTTTAAAACCCCAATGAGTTAAAGAGCTATTAAATTAATCTATAGACAAAGATATTTAATTGTTACTGATTCTATTGTGTAGCTTTGGCAAACTGCTTTAGCTAACTTTTTTGAAGAAGACTTATAGAATGTTCCAGAAAAGAAATGTGTTTCTTAAGGTATCCTGATTGATTCCAAATTCAGGAGCACCTATAATACTATAAGATCATGGAGACAGTGCTTTAGGAAAAAGGTGGGGTTGGATCATCTATGTTATGTGATATGATTTCTCTTTTTGTTTTCTGGGTTTGTATTGCGAGAGATGCTTTCACCATGCTTTGTAGGTTTAATGCATTTTTGTAAAACTGAAATGAAAATATTTAGGGGAGAGTCTCTTTGACTCTCAGTCCTTCACATCTCCCATGTCTCCAGTTTTGCCACTGTACCAAGTTAGATCAAATATCCTAGATACTTGAATTCAGAAAACTTAGCCTCTTGAAAAGTTACCTATTTATTTGCTTTTTAATATTATGTAATTGACTGTGTGTTTGAAGCAATAACTTTCATGTTATTTTTTTGTGTGTAAAATTTTGCCAAGGATATTGTCCACTAGGCTACTTAATGTCCAGTAATAATGACTACTTCAGAAACTTTTTCTAGAATGGTAATGCAAGAAAAAAAAATTGTTTCTCTTGCAGAGATAGAGTGCTTTCATGTTTTCTCATCATAGAACTTACTGTACCTTTGTATATTTGTGCCTTGCGCCAAGAAGTTCAGAGTCAGGGTCTTTCTAAGGTCCCTGTAATATTTTTGCTTAATTAATTTTAGTGTGCATAGCTATTTTAGGGGAGAATTGAGACATTAATTTAAAAAGCAAATATGTAGATAAACTAATGGTGGAAATACCATTCTTTCATACCATTTTCTAAATTCTCAGTATTTCTTTTTTATTACATCCTATAATATTTTTTTCAGTAATTTTAAAATCTGGTCTTCTGATCATATAGATCAGTGGTAGTCAACCTGGTCCCTATCGCCCACTAGAGGTCGTTCCAGCTTTCATGGTGGGCGGTAGCGGAGCAACCAAAGTATAAATAAAAAGATAAATTTAACTATAGTAAGTTGTTTTATAAAGATTTATTCTGCCAAATTTAGCGAAAATCCGACATAAAGTACTTGGTAAGTAATTATTATTATATGCTTTAAGTTGCTGTAACTCTGCTTTATAAATTTTATAAAGTAAAGTTATTTCCCTACTTTATAAATCACCATTACTGTGGAACCGGTGGGCGGTAAGAAAATTTTACCACTAACAGAGATACAAAAGTGGGCGGTAGGTATAAAAAGGTTGACTACCCCTGATATAGACCTTTCATCAGATAATAAATATTTAAAGTTTAGGAACTAGTATATTTTCAGGGATTTTGACTAGTCCCATCTTTTGTTTCTACTCTTCTAATGCAGCTCAAAGTAGTAGAGGGATGGGAATTTTTCCTTAATTCACAGCTTCCCTGATATCAGAAGCATTGCAAAAGCTACAGTGACACTTGCTATTCTTTCTTTAGCAAATAAATATATTATAAAAAATGAATTAGAATGTTTCTTAAAACTAAAAATTTGATCAGAAATATACCCAGCCTTCATACAAGACCTTGATTAAAAACTTTACAAACCTGTACAGCCAGCATTATTTGAAACATTGCTCCATTAACAATCCCAACTCTTAACACATTTTCAGTTTTCCTTCTTCCCTAACAGGAAAATCTCTTCTGCATATAAAAATGTTTCCATATTCCAAGGAAACAGTTAATCTCATCACTCCCCTTTCACAGTCTGAGTCCATCTTTCTTTGCTAAGTTTTCTGAACACCTATTTTATACTCACGGGTCCTACCCATCACCTCCAACTGTGTTGGTCATTCTCCACAGCAAAAATTCTGCTTCTCATCACATTGAATTAGTCCCTAGGAAGATAACGTGATGGCATTGGCCGCAAATGCAAGGATTGTATCCTCAACGAAATCAACCTTGTTTTCTTGTTTTCATCTCCCCTCTTTTACTCTTCTTTTTCTTTTGGGTACTTCCTAAAATTCTGGACTTGGCCGTGTATTCCATATGACCCGACCTGCAGCTACAGAGGTCTGTCCCTCTATACTGTACTCTACTCTCATAGTAGAATCCCAGTCATTTACAAAGTTTTGGCATTTCATTTCTAATGTCAGCCAGACACCTGACAAATGTACTGTCATATCTTCTTTGAACTCTTTATAATCTCCATTACTCATTCTCTTCACTGATATTCCACCTTATCTACCAAAGCAATAGTCAAATCCTCTTGACTTGCCTATTTCTGGTACTAGCACCACTGTTGTCATTTATACCAGTGTTCATAAACATGAAATGAGATTTGAGTGTTCATTACACTTATGGTTTGCATGCTACCATTTACTGCATTCTGTTTCTTCTTTCTTTACTGAGTTTCCCAAAGCAGTCCCACAAATTTGAATTTTATCCAGCCCTTCCTACCTCATGCCTTTATTCTTGCATAATCCTTTAAATTCAATTCCTTTCTATTCTCCCTCCTTACCATCTATTCCTAGGCAGGTACAGAACTAGGAACTATGACTGAAAATTATAAAATTTAGGACTTTAAAAAAAAGTGATATAAAATTATAAAAAATTAGGTAGAATGATGATTATTTATTTACAGTTAAAAATGGTAACATAAACACAGAAAAGAATTTAGAAACAGAAGTTTTGAAGATTCAAACTCTCTTCTTTTGACATCTCCTTTTTCAGACACAGTTATATATCAATACTCTTGATTATTACTTACAACAGAGTGCTTAAAACATCCAGAAATTTCAGGCGTCCCTTCAAATCAAGGTATCCTGTTGCCTAAACTTCACCAGTTTTAAGAAAAAATATCCGTTTGCTCCTGGAGCAGTCTTCCTCAATTCTGGCTTTAATAGAGTCAAACATTTGCTATTTTAGGACAAATTCTAATTTGTTTTTACATGTTAGAATACAGTCTTTTAAAACAGAGATGTCAAGTTTCAATTCCTGGCTTAATTGAATCCCTATACAATGTTATGTGATGTTTCTGAGTTTCCATTTTTCAAAAGAAGAGGGCTGTTGGAGTATTACATGTTATAATGTATATAAAATGTTTAGCATACAAACTTGCCTCTATCTATTCTTTCTTTTAATATACTCAATTAGTTCCTTTAACATAATAGGACATCATATGGGATTGCTGTTTCTTCTCTCAATGTGTCCTTTCTTGGTCCACTGATTTTTTCCTGACTCAGAGGTTATGGATACTCTTCATTCATTATTTGCTAAATGTATTAAAATTCTAGAATAACTAAGATGTATAGCCAAATAGTTGTAAGAATTACTAATTACTGTATATTTTAGTTTTAGCAAAATGTTGACCTCATGGAATTCTAAATATATACCCACCCACAATTCCCTTTACAAATAAGTACAAATCCTAAGTTAAATATAATTTTTTAAATACTTGATAAGCTCAAAAAGAAATTCCCAAATTCCCAAGCCATATAATTAATAGAAAACTCACAGTCAGAATTGTAAGCCCTTATTTTGGTAGAGTTAGTAGACTAGGAAGGTAGAAAAAGGGGAATCTGAGTACCCACTCAAGTTCAGGAGCTGTGGATTTTGGTTTGTGACTAAGCGGGACCATGGACTGAATACTGTACATAAAGTTCAGACTCTGGAACGGCTACTTCTATATTAAAAGAGAATTTAAACATCTAATTACAACTTTAAGAAATAAGAATTATAAGCATTAAAATTAAAACCTTACTAGGTGGGTTAAGTAGAAGATAATATTCAGCCAAAGAGAAAATACATAAACACAAAAATATGAAAATTACTCACAGAAGGGAAATATAAAAACAAACAAACAAAAAAAAGTTAAGCTAGAGTGTAGAATTATTTGAGTAGACAATTGAATCATAAGAATGGAGCTATCAATCAGCCCTGAGCAGTATAAATAAAAACAAATCCACACCTATGTATATCATAGTAAAAATCGCAGACCCAAGATATTCTTAAATGTTACCAGGAAGAAACAAGAGATTACCTAAAGGCCCTGGCCGGTTGGCTCAGTGGTAGAGCATTGGCCTGGCGTGCAGGGGTCCCGGGTTCGATTCCCGGCCAGGGCACACAGGAGAAGCACCCATCTGCTTCTCCACCCCTCCCCCTCTCCTTCCTCTCTGTCTCTCTCTTCCCCTCCCTCAGTGAGGCTCCATTGGAGCAAGGATGGCCCGGGCACTGGGGATGGCTCCTTGGCCTCTGCCCCAGGTGCTAGAGTGGCTATGGTCGCAACAGAGCGACGCCCTGGAGGGGCAGAGCATCGCCCCCTGGTAGGCGTGCCAGGTGGATCCCGGTTGGGTGCATGCGGGAGTCTGTCTGACTGTCTCTCCCCGTTTCCAGCTTCAGAAAAATTAAAAAAAAAAAAAAAAAAGAGAGATTACCTAAAACAGAAGAACAGAATTAACATACATGATATCCTCAAAATAGATGTCAGAGACAGTCTTCAAAGTACTAAGAAAAATGTCTTCAAAAATTTTAGAGAAACTACTTTAATCTACAAATCCATGCACAATTAAACAGCGCTTCCGGAGTGAGGAAGAAAGAAACACTTCAACTACTGTGGTTACCATTTGCAAGTTGTCTCTAGATAAACTTAAAAGTTCCTCTAGCAGAAGGAACCTGAACTCAGAGGAAACAATGAAAAATTAGCAGGATTGGTGAGAGAACCTGAAGAAACGCCCCCTGATTTTATAGTCAGTGGATTTTGGTTTTTATCCTTGCTTTACCAGTTGTTACTTGTAGACCTTGTGAACCTGAGCTTTGGTTTCCTCGTGGGAAAATGGAAACAAATGGCACTTACCTGACATATGAAAACCAGCAGCACTTTGCAATAACAATGTAAAAACTCCTAGGTTGCCCAGTGCGTGTTATCTGAGGAACATGATAAAATACAATTTAATGTGAAATTTCATTCCACAGTTCCTTTTACTGGGAAATTCTCGCTGTCTCAATCCATTGAACTGCTAGGAGAACTTGAATCAAATTATGTCTTGATCTATTTAACCCACACTTCTAGCTAAGAGCAGCCTTAAATCTTTCTCTCTTCTCTGTGCAAAGTTTACTTGTGGTACCTCTTTTGTAATTTTATTTTATCCTATCTTATATTGCTGTTACTTATATATGGACCTTGGCTCCATAATATGAAGTTATGTTTCTTCAATACTACACTTCTTACTCTGTGCATATCTGTATCACCCACAATGTCATACATAGTATAGTTAGTTGCTCATGAAAGCTGCTCACTACATGTTCAAGTCAATGGAATTAAAATTATTGAATGAAAGATGAGTGAGTGCGTGGATATTAATGTGTTACTTTGTGGTAGAAATTTGTTGGGAGATAAGCTAACTTGTACTGTGTGTTGTGTGTTTCATAGTATTCTGCTATTGGTTATTTGAATTTAAAAGCTACTGCTGACTGAAAACCTAGCCTAATATATTTTAAATCTTTAGGGAGGTTTTCCTCCTAAAAAAGACAGTTATATAACATTTGATTTTAATTCTCTTTTTAAGTCTTTAAACACTGTTTTAAAAATATTTTCCCCTCTTTGGCAATTAGTGTGAATAGGTAGTGATAGTAAATGTATGAATAAAATTTTGTATTGTTTTTGGCTTAACATGTAAACTCTGAGAAAAGATGCTATAATCCATAATAATCATATGTATGAATGTCACTTATTATCAGAATTAAAAGATGTTTCCTAGTGGAGATTTAAATAAATGGTCACTTATTTAAAAATGAACAGATGTCATTTTGGTTGATAATTTTGTTAATCTTCTCTTGATTAGAGCAATTGTCATATGATGTTAGCTTATCTTAGCTTCTAAATATCAAGTATAATACTAAGTATATTAGTATCAGCTATAATTCTCCTTGTATTTGTGAAAGATCATTATTAAAGGCCAAAACATAGAGCATTATTTCATAGTAAAATATTTTTAATCAAACCCTTAATGAAAGTTAATTAGCATTTTTTGTTAAAACTATATTTTCAAACTCCTTTTAGATTAGTCAAGAGAGTTTTTTTGAAAAATAAAAGTTTAGTGGTTCACATATGGCTGGTATCATGGGCTCAAATGTCCGAGTTTTATGCTCTCTCATTTCTTAACTGTGCTTCTCTGTGTACCAGTTGACCTCTCAGATGGGTTCTTGCTATCTGTTAGGGAATGTTGCCATTGGCAGCTCTAAGCCTCTATTTTTAAAATTTACAGTCTGAGAGCAGTCTTCTGTCATTAGATCCTGGCTCTCATAAAAGGACTTGGATTGACCCTTTTAGAATCAGATGTCCATCTCTTGGATCAGTCACTGTAAATAAAGAGATAAGCTCTCATGATTGTGCAGTCCTAAATCATGTGGTTAGGGTCAGGTCAATGAGGCCCTTTGCTTATCATTTCCACCAAAACCATAAAGGAGAAGATGGGGACAATTGGCCTGCTATTTTGGTCCACAATACCATCATCTGAAATTTTGGATCATCTATTATTCAGAATTCAGAACATTTCAGATTTTGGAAACATGATAGAGTATATATTCTGTTTATTTCATAACATTCACAGCGTGGTCTGGGAAAACATCCCATATACAAATATATTATTGTTTCTGCACAAAACATATGACTATACCCAGAAAGTAGAAAATATCAAGACTAAGTATTTTCATGTCATCTTTTATGCCAACTGAGTTCGCCTCAAATTTTTGAAAAATCTTTCAGTTTATACAATATTAGAATTTCAGAACTGCAGATAGAAGGTTGAGAGTCTATAATAAACACACTTTATTAAATGTATATTATACCCTACATGGTAGGCATTGTACTAGCTTATAAAGTAAACTCTATTATAGCAGAGACAGTTTTGTTTATCCTCATGTCTTTGGACTTGGCATAGTTCTTGTCGTATAGAAAGTACTCATTAAATATGTTTGTTGAATAAATAATGATATTAGTGATTTTATGCACAGTACTTCACAGAAGTATTTCTAACAACTTCCCCATGATATAGAAATTATTTTTTTCTATTCAGAACTTACTGCCTGAACCTCAGTTTGGCCATTTAGGAAAATAGAGATAATGATACTGGCAGGATGACTGAGGCTCAGAGAGATGAAATAGTAAAAACAGTCAGACAGATTGCAAGCAGTTGATTGCACAATGATTATCCAAGCCAACCTGATTTAGTTGCTACATTCTTATGTTATGCAACTGATGTCTACATTCCAGGTTGATGCCATATCCACTGCACCACCACAGGTTAGGCTCTTGATGTCTACAAATGAAGCTATCTATATAGTTAATAGAAGGGATTCCTAAGGAGCTGAAACTTTCTACATAACCTATAAAATTATACCTTAGGTGTAGATATTTAATTTGGGGGAGATAGGATATGCATATCATCCAAGTAATGAAATTCTTAAATTATGTTTTGATAAAATAATATTAGAAAAAACAATCTTAATTTAGAGTACCACCTAAATTCTGACTATTGAATAATTTGCTCTAATTATTTTAAAAGAGCTCATTCCACTTACAATCTCGTGTGGATGTCACTGTTGCTCTCAGCCTGGCCGTGTCTAATAGTTGATAAGCTATACTTAAATGCTAGGTTATAGAGAACATTGCCACATTAACCCATGAACAGAATCTTATCTTTTTTTATTTCCTTGTACATTTTTATAAGTTTAAAAATCCTTAAGTATCTTACATGTACAGCAGAACTTCAGAGGATGCTGGTCTTAAGGCCAAAAAAAAACCAGAATAGTTTGTTGGTATGGGGGTTTTACAAGCACATATAAGGAAACACACATTTATACTGTGCCAACAGCAATCACATCTGAAGTCCCCAATTAAAATGTGATTTTTTTGAACTCCAAAAGTTCCATGTGATGGTTTAGCCATCTGTTTAGTGTAACAGCCACAACTGATTTGGGCATAGCTAATTATTATAATAAGGACATTGCTGGGGAAAGATCAGCTCATCCCAATTGAGAATGACAGTTAATTAAGAAGAGATAATTAATGAGGGGTGGTTAGCATTATATTCTGGGAAAGAAATAGTATCAAATCTTCTCAATCTAGGTATAAATCATGTAGAGTAATGTAAAAGATGATAGACATTTTGAATCGTTTTGGATTTTCAAATCAAATATGTATATGTACATATACATATTAATCAATAGCATATTTACTAAACTATATTTAACCAGAAGTATTGTTTTCATAATTTATCTTTTGAAGTCTTTGCATTTGATTTTTAATTTTTAATTTTATATTTTTGAAATTTTCTTCTTTGTAAAATGAATTTAATGGGGTGACACTGGTTAACATAATTATACAAGTTTCAGGTGCCCAGTTCTACAACACATCTCTGTACTCCGTATTGTATGTTCACTCCCCTCCAGAAGTCAAGTCTTTATTTTGGTCGAAATATATTCTTATCTCCAGTTACATCGCCTCTCTTAGTGCTGTAAGAGGTACTCTTCTGGCCTTGTCCCTGGTGGAATCCATGACTACAGCTCTTGACACACTTTGCTGATTATCTGCCAGGAAGACCAAAAGCAGTGATAGAATATGCTCTCTACTATTAAAGGTAGTGAAGGAGAGTTTCCATGAAGACAGTTTTCAGAACTCAGAATAAAAAACGGTTTTAAATTTCTCTATGACAAAATTGTTCTTATAAGGAACAAAGTTGATTAATTTTACCTTAGTACAAGTACTTTTGGATTATAGAAATACTAGAAAGCCCGGCAGTCATACGAAATGACCACTGTTCTAGATATTATAAATTGTAATTAAAATGATTTGTGCAAAGGTGTCTGCTAATTCAAAGTGAATTACCCAGGGCAGGCGGCGAGGACGCCCCTTTGCTTACTGTCCCACGGGGCTTCCCCCTTCTACTTGCTTAATTGCTTAAAGTAGAGTGCAATGAAGGAAACCACTGGCGGTACATTTCTTAAGAGCCACCGCTCAATAATGCTCAATAAATGAAGGTTTTTTAAATAATAAAATGTTAATTCACATGTCAAAGATCTCTTTGTACACAACATTTCTTGTGTAGATCTTTCCATCATTTTGAAGCTCGCCTTGCAGAGGACCATCTATTATTTTTAATTTTACGTCCCTTCTTTCACGAACTCTTGAACAGGCAACATAAAGTTGACTGTGTCCAAATGCAGGCTCAGGTAAAAAAATGTCAACATGCTTAAGCGTTTGGCCCTGAGACTTATTGATGGTCATAGCAAAGGCAAGTTTTACAGGAAATTGTCTACGTCTCAAATGAAACGGCAACCCTGTTTGAGATGGAGCCAAATCAATTCTTGGAATGACATGTATTTCACCTTTAGAGGAGCCAGTCAAAGACTTAGCTATTATGACATTATTTTTCAATTGGAGAACCTCTAGTCTTGTACCATTGCAAAGACCCCTTCTGGTGTTAAGATTTCTTAACAGCATAATAATTGCTCCAATCTTTAACCTCAATTTGTGAGGAGGCATGCCAGAAGGCAGGACTATTTGAATGCCATGGCAACTTCACCCCATTGGCTAGTACAGTTACGCAAGCAACCAATAAGCTATCGGTGACAAACAGACACTTAAGCCGCATATAATAAAGATGTCATAGCAAAACTGTGGAGGAAAAGTCAACAAGTCTTTCATATTTAGTATTTTATAACTGGTGCAGCATAACTGAGCTGAGTGTGTATATTGAGGAGCATTGACATTGATTTTTGGCTCATTGGTACTAGAACCAAGGGGGTTTTTAGCAGGATTGCCTCACAGGAGAGAAAGAACTCTGCTTGCCTCATCATTCTCACCGTGGGCATAAAACTCAGCTTTACTGTGTTTCATTTATAGTAATTTCTTGTCGCTTCCAGTTGCGTCAATATCAAAATCTGGTAAATTTTGATTGCATCAGTTTAGAACATGTGACAAAACTTAGATAAGTTACATTTTATCTTTGCACTATTAGTGAAGGGGGGTTGAAAGAATTAATAACGAGATGTACAGTATTAGGATTTCAATCACTTTAACAGAAGGATTTTAGAGAGATCCTAATATATTCTTTGCTGAAATGTGAAATGGATTTCTCTATAGGAATGGGTACTATATGTGAGAGCTAGACCTTTATTTAAACTCACTGAGGTCCTGTGAAGTGAGAATACATTATTTTTTACTAGAGATTATTCCCAATTTTCATTAGATTTAGATATTAATACAGGTGTTTCCACATACATAGTTATATGATCTTGAGCAGGTTATATACTCTCTCTTATAACTTCAATGTATTTTTCCTAAAGTATGAATAATTCATAGTTTTCTCAAGTTGTTTGAGAGACTAAACTAGATCATAAATCTTAAGTTTTTGTATTAATGCCTACACGTCCTAAGCACACAATAGGGAATAAGTTATTAATATTTATTTTAAAATTAGATTATGGTATTGGTTTCCTACCTGGAGGTACATATTCTATTATATCTTTGAGATATAATAAATTCTTTGAACTTATATATAATATAATCTTTAAACTCTAGCAGATTTTTAAAATTTATTCTTCCTGCTTTTCGATGAGCTTAAATCTATTATTATGATTGCAATACTTACAGGTAAAAGGCTATCTTCAGTTGGTTTATTTTTTAGTCGAGCAAAAACAGTTTGTATGTCAAGATTTGTTCTAGGATATCTTATATTATTAATGACAAACTATGTAAAGACAGTGAAAGAGCTGAGAATTGGGAGATATGAAACCTGGATTCTGTCTCTAGCTCAATTTGTCCTTTAACAAAATACTTATTTTGTTTCTTCAAACTTTGGAGAAAAAACTTGTTCTGAATGCTTTCTACAGCCATGTACTGTTAACTTATAATTCTATAATAAACTCAGAACAACTCTATTTCCAAAATTATGCTTTTTAACAATTGGCAATTTCTAATCATAGATTCTGCTTCTACTTATTTTTCCTACTTAATAGAAAAGAAGGCATGACTACTTTATCTTGAAGTTGATTATTTTCCTAAAATTTTGAGATATTATCTAGTAACATTTAAAAATATCTAGCTCCACTCAGCATGGATATTTTTCTAGTTTCTGAGAAGGCCAATTTAATATGTCTGGGAAAACCCAACTCTATCATTTTCTCTGAAAAGAGAATTATATAAATTATCATGTATAACAATTTGTACTGTTCTAATAAAAGTCATTTTCTATTTTATTTTTTAAAATTAAAACAAATTGAAAAGAGATGCTACTAATATTAATTGAAGGGATATTTTACCTTATTCTCTTTGCTCAACAAATTTTTATGCATTTAAGAAATTGTTTATTGCTCAAATTAATCAGCCTAAACATTATATATTTTTATATATATAATTCAAAAATTATTCTTAATTTTAAATAAAACTAATAAAGAGAGAAAAATGAAATTAGTAAAAACAGAAATACTGTACATCTCTCTGGATTTCATGTGGCTATCAATAATTATTTTATTTAGATTCTCTTGATTCAGTCCATAGATCTAAATGAAGGGTCTAATAATACAGTTTATAAAGATGTGAACATTCACTTCTATCTGAATAATTCTAGCTACAGTCTAATACATAGTTTTCTTTTTTCATTATGGATTCTTTTTATTCCAATATTCCCACAATACCTTCTCCTCGTAATATAATTCAACTGAAAAGGAACCTAGTGTACCTAAATCCCATGTGGTTTAGTTTATAATTTTGAGCCATACTGTGGCCATCTTTTAATGAGACACTTTTTCTGTAGCTTAATATATTTCTAATTCTGGGCTGAGCGACTTTATCTATATGCATTGAAGTACAGACTGAAATCAAGAAGCAATATTAGTTTAAAAATTATATTTACATTTTTATGGCAATTTTTTTAAGTTTACCTCATTTGACCCTTCTCTGTCTTCCTAGAACCCAGTCTTAGCTTTCTAAATTCCTCCTCAAATCACTGCTGCTGCATTTTCCCTGCCACCTCACAGGGTCTCTCGTCTTTTTCTTTTGCAAAAATTACATTCAAAATATCTTAATACTCTATTGTCGATGTTGCCTAGCCATCATTTGAGACATCTCACAGGATTAGCAGGTGGAGATGATACCCTATACCTTTCCTACCTACAGAGGTATAGGAAAGAGGTATCTTTGGTCTACAGAGGTTACTTTGGGGTGGAAAGCATGAGGAAATCCATGGAGCAGCTACAGAAATTACTTCCTGGTTCAAGCAAGGTCAGAGACTGGTCTCTTTTTACACTACACAGATTCCATTGAGGAGTATTTGTTAAAACACTATAGTCTGGAAAAACAACACAGGTCTCTATTAGTTCAGAGCTTCCAATAAATGGCATCCATACATATTTTAAATTGAGATTTTGCAAACCTAAGGTGGCATGCCACTGTGTATACTAGATTCCCAAAGGAACTTTGATTTTGTAATTTCATATTTTGCTATCTCATTTGGTTTACTTTTCATATTATTTCTTAATCTTTCATTGACATATCTTCATTAAAAAACTGTTCAATATCATTAAGAACTTCATTTTTTAGTTAGATGATTTTGCATGTTATTATGGGGAAAGAATGGGAAACTTTTCTGATTATCACAAATGATATGGAGAGTTGAAAACAATTTATAGTTAATTAGGATTTTAGTTGGGGTTTTTATGTGTGCTACATAGAAGATGGATTTTTAACAAGAACCTTTTAAGTTAATAATATTAACTCATATATTATAAATAAAACATGTAGGCACACACAAATCTCACATCTAAAATATCAAAGTTTTGTTAAATCAGAATTGTTCTAGTACTGAATTTCTAGTTTGTGTTTAAACTGAAGTATTTTTAAAAGGATTTAATCATATCAGTTGTTACAGCTTAGACTGTAAATCTTCACATTTCATATTAATATTGTTTGACCTGGTCTAAGTGTCTAGTTTTTCCAACTCAGTTTCAGCCCTGTCACTTGTTTTTGTTTTGTCTTGTCATATGTTATAAAAAATCTAAAGAACTTGTTTTATTTGCAAAACCCAGTCAGTACTTTTTCCACTGCCTGTTCACACTCCAGCTTAATGGCCCAGACTAAATACTCATGACAATGGACTTATGAGATTGAATGATGGATCTGTGTAGCAACTAGCGCTTTAACCTCTAACTAGCTTTCATTTTTCATCTTTTCAATTTCCATTTCCTCTTTTTATTGGAATAAGTTGAGTTGAAATAAAGGGATACTCCTGCACAACCTGTAAGCTCTTCTGAGAATAGCATTAGCCTGTGAATGATACTGTTAATAATTGTTTTCATGTTTTTTTCTCTCTTTGTTTCTTTTTAGTCGCGACCTATTCCTTCCCACCTTACCTCAGCAGTTGCAGAGAGTATCTTGGCTTCAGCCTGTGAGAGTGAGAGTAGGAATGCCGCCAAGAGGATGCGTCTGGATAGACAACAGGTACTGAGCAGTCTTGTGGTCTGGTGCACGCCCACTATAGCAAATATTGTTCATTTAGTCTGATTTATATAGAAGAGTGAAAATTGTTGAATGGATTTTGAAGTCCACAAAGATAGAGTTTTTATGTCTTTATGATAAGAATTTAAACTTAAAAATTCACATTCATGAGCTCAATAGAGCTCTAGCGACAAAAATGATCTGTGGTGAAAAATGAACAGTTATAAAATCAATGAATTCTAATTCTGTTTAGTATCCTATTTGAAGGTTAACTATTCAAAAAACAGTTTCTAAATGATCACTTACAACCAGTTTTATAAATTTACCTGATTGCTTATGATGATGATCTGATTGTGTTAATTTTTAATGAATATCAACATCTCTTTAATATCCTGTGGTCAAACTGCTAAATGTCAATATGTTGTGCTGGGAATGGTAAAAGCACAACATAATTTGAAAGACAAGAATAAAATGGGAATATAAAATAATGAAAATCTATTACCTGGTCTGACTTCCTCATTAATGAATCATTTACTGTATATCCAGTAAGTGTTAACTTTCTGTGTCTCTTTTCCAAATCCATGTGGTGTGGATGTGTAGAATGTTTTGTTTGTTGTTCACTGATGTTTCAGTTCGTTTTTCCCTTGGTTATCTACATTTGTCTCTCTCCTCTTCTTATGTCTAGTATGTCTTTTCTTTTTCTCTCTAGCACCCTTTCTTATCCATAATAAGAACTAAATTATAATGTATAGTTTAAGTACTACACTTAATTTAAATATTACACATAAAAGTATGCTATATACTGACTTTTAAATTATTTTTATAACAAATGATCTGAGTGCTTCATATTTCTAATTGAGTTTGGGATGAGAAGATTAAATAGTCAATTCAATTTTCTTTTTCCTATGAGCCAATGAGCTTCAAAAAAAAATAGAAAAGTTTTTCTATTCCCAGCTTACAGTATTGAAAAGTATTTCAGAATGACAATAGTTTTTAAATTATATGTGTTTATTGTTAATATGGCATGTACTAATAATTTTAAATAATGCAAAAGATGAAGCCTTTTAGTTAAATTAAAAAATATTATTAGCCTCAGATAAAATGTGTATGAAAATGCTTATTTTGAATTTAATTTTTTTGCTAACAGTATGTGCTCACATCTTTGTGTACTCAGTTGAGATTTTTATCATTATTATAACTAAAATTTGTCTTACTTAAAATGATTTATAGCACTAATATGAACAAGTGTAAACCCACTTTTGCCCCACCCTACCAACTAGCATAGTGATTAGGATTACACATTTTGGAGTTAAATGCATCTGGTTTTGATTCTCAGCTCTACTCTTACTAATTGTGTGACCTTCAGAAAGCTTTTCAGTTTTCTCTACCTCAGTTTCTTCATATGCATGGTAACAAGAATAACAGTGATAATCCTATTGGTTTGTTGTAAGAACTCTAAATGGCAGATTTATGTTATGTGCTTAGCATTTTGCCTGGCACATAGTAAGCATCAATAAACTCAACTTAGAAGAAAAGATTTTAACTTAATTCCTAGCTTTTCTGTTGCATTGATATAAGTAAAACAAAAAACAAACAAAAGCATTAATAGTGCTGCCAGTACTGTCACTTCTATAGGAGTTTTGAAATCAGAGTAAGTCTATTTGAGAGATAATAATTCTAGAAATTGAAATGCAGGACTTTGGGATTGGTTGGGCTTTCCTGGTTGCTGTCTTGCCATATATCCACGTAGTCTACACTCTAAAATATTGCTGCATAGTATAAGTCATATGTAGAGTTATGACTCATTCATGTTATATACTACCTGTGATATCACTCTGCAGTATCCCCCAAAGTTTGTCATCTACCAGTGTGTGGTTAATTACTTAATCATTGTGGGCCTAAATGAGGATATAAACATCAAATTCATAGATTTATTTTGAGGATTTAATAAGGCAGGATAGCTGAAAGCATAATGTGCTTAATGAGTTTGTATATTGCTAAATATATATTCACCATTTGCTAGACTACCTCAAGTGGTAGGGAAATCTCACCTCCAGTACTGAAGATCTATTTACTAAAACATGTGTCCTGTTGTCAGACAGCTATAATCATTTTGATGGTCTCTAAATTGAGCTGAAATTTGCTTCCTAGAGCTCCTACCCATTGAAGAAAAACTGTTAGCAATAATGAAAAATGTGATTTTTTTTACTACTGTCTTAGGAGTAGGGATGAGAATGGGAAGGGGACCAATGGTCCTTGACCCTACTTCCCATATTAATTATTTCTTTTTCTATGTCCTCAACAACCCCATGAGAACAAGTATTATGATTCTCATTTACATGTGAGGAAATTGAGGCTGAGAGAAGTTGGATGATTTGTACAAGGTGCTGAGCTGCACGAGCAAGTCAGGGTATAAGTTCACATGACATGAGGCTGGCACTTGCCGTCTCTCTGCACTGTATACCTTTTCATTATGCTCACTGAGGGAAGAGCCATTTCAGGAACAAACTCTTCAGACTCATACCACTTGTGCCTTTGATCACAATGTTTTAGACGGTATGGTTTTTGTTGGAAAATTATCTGCTTTATTCCCAAGGATTTTTGCACTCTTCCATAACTAGGAAACCAGGTTCACCCAGTAAGCAAAGTTATTTCAAGAATGATGTTTCTGTCTTAATATGAGCTCAAAAGAGGTTTACAAACTTCCTAAAGTACTTCACATTATCCAAGGAATGGGTTATGCACTGGGGGCATCCTCTCCTAATTGGATCTAAACCATCTTTGCCCAAGTAGAGAAAGCCAGAGTTCTCTTGGGTGCTGGCAATGAGATCATCTTTTGCTGTGAGCATTCTTAACCCAACTCACACTTCTTAGAATTCCCAGTGATGCACAGATTCTTCACTGTGCCCTGCCTTTCTGTAGGTATATGAAAGCTCAAACCCTGGACAGGTAAAACTGGATTCTATATATTAAACCAGATATTTGATACTTGTGACATGTGGTGAGCTGTAAATATGTATGCTCCTCCAAATTTATGAAGCTTAATGAATTAATTGGATTTTATAAAGCTCTTATAGCTATGAAAAGGAAGTGTTTATAGATGTGTTAGCTACCTCATTTCATAAGTCCACCTTGTACCAGAATCAGAGGCTGCTTGTCGTTACACAGCATCCGCCCTAAAGCAAGCCAGTGGCAAGGACAGGCGCCCTTTGCTTCATTAGGAATCAATTTCACAGAACTGAGGTCAATCTTCAGTACTGTGTAGAATATATTCAGCATTGCTTTTCTCTTAACATGAAAATCTAGAATTTTTATATTATCTAGGAAATTCATCCACACTCTGACAATTCAAAAATATGGGCAATGTCAGACTTCACTTGTTCAATTCTGTGATGTTGCCCAACTTAAAAGACTGTCTTTTTCTCTATCTTTATTATTTGGACATTATTTCATTACTGTTTCCTTAAATACAAAGATATCTCGATATTCTTGGGTTACAATTTATCTAAATAGACACAGGCAGAAAGTGAGAGAGATTACAACCGGCTACTTGCTGATGATTTATCTCCTATCTGTTCACTGTTTTTCAGAGATGACATAAGTTTTATTCCCAGGCTAGCTGTAGAGTCTGAACAATGTGAGGATTTATTTAGTGTCTTTTCTCTAATCGGTTGTTTCAGTCAAATTAGGAAAGGTATCACATAAAAAACAATGGTCAGGGGCTTCCCCAGCGGCAGCTAAACAGATCCTCATAAGGACATGCAGCATGAGTGACGAGGACAGATGGGAAATCAATGGTAGGTTGTGATGTGACACTTTTTGAGTCTATTGAAAAGTATACTGTGTGAGGGGGAGAGGAAATGGCACGATAGTTGCTTGTGACATAATAAAGGGTGAGGAAGCAGGGGGGGGGGGGAGAAGACTGAAAACTGATGTTTCGTTAAGTTACAAAACAAAATCACTGGTCAACCAGCATGAACCCAGGGGCCTGGGTTCTGACAATATTTAATGAGCTCATCATTCCTGCTACTCCTTTCCTTGGTAATGGCGAATTCAAAATGACCTGTATCTCTTCAGGATTGGTTGTTTTTGTGTTAGGGTATTAAGAAGTGGACATGTGATTAAAAGCACTGTAGGTACCAATTTTAAAATACAGCCACATAAGAGCTATGTCAGCTTTCATGCCGATTTTTTAATTTTGTCATGGATGTATTTAAAAATGGTCAAGACATCATTTTGACACGGGCGACTTCCTTTTTATTTTTTATTGTTTAGTTGTATGTTCTTCAGGTAACATTTATAATCTTTAAGAGATACATAACTGTAAGCAACACTTTTCCATACGGTTTTATGCTAAAATTCTAACAGGGTCTGGGCAACTGAGGTTTGGCTTGAAACCTATTTCTGTAGCCTTCCAGCCCACAACCCAAATCCCCTATTCTCAATTATCCGCAGTTTTTACTTTATTAGTATTGTCCTTTCTTATATACAATATTTTGGAGAAAAACTTTTATCTTTTTGAGTCTTTCAACATGTTTCAACATGACCCTTTTCATCCAAAGAAGAAGATATACTGTATAAGAAAAACAAAGTACTGTTTATGGTAGTTCTTGAAATAATATTGCATTTCCCTTTTAACATGTTTAATTTTAAACTGAGATAGAATGTACTTCCCAGGTGATCTAATTGGAATAGGTCTTACTCTCCTTATTAACAATAATATTAATAACAACAGCAGAAACATCTATGGATGCGGCAGCGTGCAAGGTGTTTTGCAAGCCTATTTCATGTAATCTTTATGGTTTCTTATGAAGTGGGTGAGCTGAGGCTGAGAGCCCTACGTCACAGAGATGCTAAGGATGGGCCGCCTCTTCAATCTAATCCTTATACTTTTTTTTTTTTAATTTTTCTTTTAATTTTTTTTTTTCTGAAGCTGGAAACGGGGAGAGACAGTCAGACAGACTCCCGCATGCGCCCGACCAGGATCCACCCGGCACGCCCACCAGGGGGCGATGCTCTGCCCATCCTGGGCGTCGCCATGTTGCAACCAGAGCCACTCGAGCGCCTGGGGCAGAGGCTAAGGAGCCATCCCCAGCGCCCAGGCCATCTTTGCTCCAATGGAGCCTCGGCTGCGGGAGGGGAAGAGAGAGACAGAGAGGAAGGAGAGGGGGAGGGGTGGAGAAGCAGATGGGCGCTTCTCCTGTGTGCCCTGGCTGGGAATCGAACCCAGGACTTCTGAACGCCAGGCCGACGCTCTACCACTGAGCCAACCGGCCAGGGCCTAATCCTTATACTTTTAACAGTCATGTTTATTGTTACATTTTTTTCAAAACCTATTTATATAAGCAGGCTTATTTTTGATAAGTTGGGAAATAAAGGTATAAGAAGAAATACAATTTATAAGTAATTCTATCACTGGGTGTGGAGTATAATTCTTCCATTTCTTTAATGCAAAACTTCCTGTTTAAAAAAGCAGGACAGTAACACATTGCGTCCTTCCATTTAGCTTAGTATTATGAGTATTTACTGTATCACTATGTAATCTTATAGATTATTTTTAAAGCCACTTAATACTTTATTATATAGTCTTTTTAAAATTATCATGTATAGATTGTGTTTTCTAGCATAACTTGCATGTAAATAGGATGCCTTGCCAATTAATTTCTTCAAGATAAATTATGAGAATTGAGTAAAAAAGCAAACAAACAGCAAGTTCTTAAGCTTTTAATATACATAAGGCCTGCACCTTTCATTTTTGCTTTATTCTTGTAAAAATAAGGATTTTAGCTTTTTTTTTTTTTTTATAAGCATATGCCCATGAAAAGCCTGTTTAAACTTCTGAGAATCTTTTATTCTTAACCAGTCGTTCCTAACTTTCTAGAACACAGAATTTCTTTTTACAATCATCACTCTGAAATACCTACTTTTAGATCCTAAAATGTAATTTATAATTCTTTTAAATTATGCTCACAATTTTAATATATATATATATATTATATATATATATGGCCAGCTTTTAATATAAATAATATATTAAAGGAAAGTAACATATATATAATCAGATGACCTGCACTGTGGGGACCACAACACTAGAAGATACAGTAAAGTCATCAACTGCTTGTGCCTGTCCATTTAAATCAGTGAGGAAGCAACAGCTCCCACTGCTCTGTGATGGACATGTGTTGTGGCAGCTCACGGCATTTGGTGACACCAATTTTCCAAATGGTGAAAAATTATTGGTAAAGTCCCATACAAAACATACTATGGTACAGTTTGCTCTTGAGTTAAATGACAGTATATTCCTGATACAATTCAGTGTATATAAAAAGACTTTGTGTTTATACCTAAAATGAACTTTTAGGCTCAGATAACTTTATATAGGCTTTCAGCTATAGAAATATTCAGCAGGACTTTTAAAAGTTCACGCGAGAACAGTGACGATGCTTAGTCAGCTGGGACTGCCTGAAGCATGTCAGAGCTGCTAGTAAACCACTTGCCCACCCTCTGTATGCCTATCTCACTTGCTATGCATTTTCCAAATGTCCCCTAGAAGTGCCAACACTGTCTTTGAAAAGCACTCCTATGGACAGACACGTTTAGGATTTAAATACAGAAGTGAGAATTATACAGCCTCAGATCTAATCCTTGCTAGTGAACTCTTGAGTCAGGTACTTCCATTTTGAAGAGACTGACTTTGAGGCTCAAAATGCAAAAATTTTCTGTGGGCTTTGCAACTCATTGTGTCAAATGAATTCTTCGTCTGTGACTTTTTTCTTCTTTCCTTCCTTTTACTTCTTATTAAAATTTCCAGAGCCTAAATATAAAAATTGTATGGTATAAGATAAAAATAACTTAAACAGGCCCTGTGGTTTAGATTTATTCCTTTGCAGTGATGAGGTAATTAAGTATCAATGGCTGTATCAATTATACCTCCAGTTAAAAAACTAAGCCATATTGGATTTCTGATTCCAGTTCTATTTTTGAAATACAATTTACATTTTGTTGTTCTTCAACTATTTTAAGTATCCTCTGAGATTACATTAATATTTTTTATAATTTGAAAATCAGGCCCTGGCCGGTTGTCTCAGCGGTAGAGCGTCGGCCTAGCGTGCGGAGGACCCGGGTTCGATTCCCGGCCAGGGCACACAGGAGAAGCGCCCATTTGCTTCTCCACCCCTCCGCCGCGCTTTCCTCTCTGTCTCTCTCTTCCCCTCCCGCAGCCAAGGCTCCATTGGAGCAAAGATGGCCCGGGCGCTGGGGATGGCTCCTCGGCCTCTGCCCCAGGCGCTAGAGTGGCTCTGGTCGCAATATGTCGACGCCCAGGATGGGCAGAGCATCGCCCCCTGGTGGGCAGATCGCCGCCCCATGGTGGGCGTGCTGGGGTGGATCCCGGTCGGGCGCATGCGGGAGTCTGTCTGACTGTCTCTCCCTGTTTCCAGCTTCAGAAAAATGAAAAAAAAAAAAAAAAAAAGAAAATCACCATCAGTCAAATTTCCATATTAGATATTTGCAACAGGGATTTACAACATCCAGTACTTTGCTATAAATAGATTGCCACACAAGAAAAGTGAGGCTCAGTAATCTTCAAAAACTCATGTTTTTATCATTTTAAATCACCCATTAATATGCTGTTTGACACTATTGAGGGTGTGACTCAGCAACTCTTTTGTTCAGTGATCAGTATACATTGAATGCTCTTCTTACATGTCTCTAAAATGCATAAGCGTGTTTAGTAAGTAATCAGATTCCAAAGGAACAGAGATGTTTTTCAATACGGAGATAATTAACACAAGTAAATATTAAGACATGACCTTAAATTCATGAGTACCAAGAGATAGAAAAATTAGTAAACCAATCCATCAAGGTTTGATTACAAATATTGTCAATCCTGCAAACTCTCATCATACCTCTATTAGAGCAGAACAGACTCTGGGAATGGTTAATACTCATTTTAAAATACTAAAAATATGGAAATCTTATATCCGTTACTTTTATAAACATAAAATGGAAAAGTAAACATATATACCAAATCTAAATATTTTACAGATATATAAAATATCAGATAATTGTAAGGCATATTTACCATTGGAATTTTAAAATTTGGGTTCATTGTCCACTTTATATAATATTTGAGAAACATAGTTAAAATAATTTTAGTGAATAATTATTGGCTTTATAGCAAAGACTTGAATTTTGTAGGTACTTGTGAGCAAAATAACTTCTTATGAATTTGTAGTCTTTCAACAGTAGCTTAATAATATGTCAGGACTTGAAATATGAATTCCAACTTCTAGTTCTTTTCAGATAACTTTTAAGTGGGCCAAGTTTCCATTTTTCCAAGATTTTTGAACTGCTCAAGGTAGTTTCTTAAATATTTGTATATCTGCATCAGCAAGGAATAAGAGGAGAAATGATTAAAAGGAGGAAATTACTACTAAGTAAGCCCTATTGTGATTTATTTAGCAATTAATCACTATATTGCAGGTGTGTTGCTCAGTACAGAGGCTGGAAAACAAGGGTGGGGACCCTTCACTGGGGATTTAGTGGGGACTAGATTTACTTGGTGCTTTGCAGATATTATATTTTCTTTTTTTGTTTGTTTGTTTGTTTTTGTATTTTTCCGAAGCTGGAAATGGGGAGAGACAGCCACACAGACTCCCGCATGCGCCCGGCCGGGATCCACCCGGCACGCCCACCAGGGGGCTACGCTCTGCCCCTCCGGGGCGTCGCTCTGCCGTGACCAGAGCCACTCCAGCGCCTGGGGCAGAGGCCAAGGAGCCATCCCCAGCACCCAGGCCATCTTTGCTCCAATGGAGCCTCGCTGCGGGTGGGGAAGAGAGAGACAGGAAGGAGAGGGGGAGGGGTGGAGAAGCAGATGGGCGCTTCTTCTGTGTGCCCTGGCCAGGAATCAAACCCTGGACTTCTGCACGCCAGGCCGACGCTCTACCACTGAGCCAACCGGCCAGGGCCAATATATTTTCTTAATAAGGGTGTGATCAGATTGTTCTGAGAGCCAGGGGAGAGTGCTCCTAATTCTTCCTGGGGAAACACAGGAGGACTTCATAGAGGGGGCACTATTTAAGCCAGACCTTTAGAAATGCAGGACTTGAGAGACAAAAAGGTAGCAAATCATATTTCAGACACAGGGAGCATTTCAAAACATAACAGGTTCTTAAGTATTAAAACCAAAAATCTCCTGCAAGAGAAACTTAAGATTCTTGGGGGAAAAAATGAAAGGAGAGGAGATTGGACATGAATGTTTAAACTATATAGATGGTGCAGAGGTTTTATAAGCTTTGTTGAGTTATTTGCATTTAAAGTACATGCCAATGAGGACTGGGAAAGAAAGTGACATGCCCCGTTTTTTTGTTTGTTTGTTTGTTTTTTGTATTTTTCTGAAGCTGGAAACGGGGGGGGGGGGGGGGGAGACAGTCAGACAGACTCCCGCCTGGGGCAGAGGCCAAGGAGCCATCCCCAGCGCCTGGGCCATCTTTGCTCCAATGGAGCCTTGGCAGCAGGAGGGGAAGAGAGAGACAGAGAGGAAGGAGGGGGGCGTGGAGAAGCAAATGGGCGCTTCTCCTATGTGCCCTGGCCGGGAATCGAACCAGGGTCCCCCGCACGCCAGGCCGATGCTCTACCGCTGAGCCAACCGGCCAGGGCCAACATGCCCCGTTTTTAGTAAGCTTCAGAACCATAGGGACATTGAAGTGGAGATGAGAACACAGGCATAGTGAGGTCCTGGTTCAGCAAGGAATTACTTTCCTCTACTAGTTATCATTTCAGAGTTGCTATTTAAATGCAACAATATTTAATTTTAGAATATTGGAAAAAATAATTATGAAAATTAATCAGCTACAAATAATCATTTGGTCACAGGGGATTTCAAAGTTAAAAATGAGTGATTTTGAAAATACCTCCTCTTCTGTGCCACAACATGGGCTCAACAAATGAAGAATCAAAGTTAAATGTTTTCCTATAGTTTAGGCTTCGGTAACTATATACAAAAACTATTATTCTTTCTATCTTAAATATCTTTTCATCTTTTTTATTTTTTATTTTTTTGGTGTTTCAAAACACTGTCATTATGGTTTTCATCAAACAATGAAATTTTATCTTTTTCTTAAATTGAGAGTAAGGTTACTTCTGCATAAACTTTTTCCTTAATGTAGATATTTTTTATATGTTATTTGTTTATAACTGAGTGATGATATAATCATCTTATTGGTCGCCCATAGTACTGTGAAGCATGTAGACCATTAAATGGTTTCCCTCTTTTATAGATGGAGACTCTGAAGCTGAGAACTTTATTTCTTTGGGGTAACATGTATAGGTTTTGGGGAAAAGGTAGGAACAAGCCTCAATTTCTAACTTTTTGCTTTCCTGTTATTCATTCTGTTTCACTATCTGGTGTTCTAGCTTCATTGAGAATTCTCCCACATTTGTATAAAAGTGATTTTTAAAAAAAAATTAGGTACGTCTTTATCTTAGGAAGTTATTAATTTCAAGTGGATACATGTCAGGATATGAGTAGGTGGTTTGAATTCAGACAGAGAAATTCAACATGATATGTTGATACACTTCTCAGTGCCAAAGTCAGGGGAACATATGGTTTACTAGATTCTTCACGAAGACAGACTTTTTGTTAATAATACTTATTTCACAACCAATTATTTTTAGGCTTAGCAGAGAAATGAAAAATCTGACATTTGGTGTATGCCAATATATTCATTTTTATAATTTATTTTCTCATAATTTATTCCTTGGACTATCTTTTTTACTGAATCCCTTTAAAACCCATTAGTTACTCTAGAAAAACAATATAGTGTGTATTGGGAAAATTTAGTCATAGTCACAAATTTCTTATAAAATTAGATAATAGCTTGAGAAATTGAACTATGCTTCTGGAAGAGATTTATACCGTTTGACATGGTTTCTGTAGTGGGTACAAAGAGACCAGTGGCCCCCGACATTGTTGTTCTCTGTTACTCGGCACTTGAGGAAAGTAGGGTTTCAATAGAGCTGGATATTCTAGGTTGCTGAGAATTAGCCTTCTTCTAAAATTATTTTATTTTCACTTTTAGTGGAAATCCTTCCAAAATATCAGTGCATCTTCATTTTATAACAAAAGTTTCTGATGATAAATTTTAGTGATGGACTTATTAACTCCAGGACTGTGCAGTGCTGACATCCGAGCTTTAGGTGTAGGCATAGGTATTTCGGAATAGGTGATCTTACAGAGTCTGTCCTAGAGAAAATCCCTGAGACAGGTTAGCATGCTTTCTTGGTAATTTACCTCTCTTTCATATTGTTGAAGGGAGCCTGACTTTCTGATACACTTGTAGCAATGTTGATCTTTTCCAGCCAATTTTGCTGAAATGGTTCAATCTCATAAGTGTCTCACCTTCACAAAGAAGCCCTATCTTCAGTGTTCTTTGCCTTGTCAACAGTATGTATTTATTTAAATTTTATTTTTGCTTCAACCCAGAGGTTTCTAGATGTCTAAAAAACAACCTAGATTGGTTTTTATTTACACCCTGCTAGTTGGATATAAGGAGGAATGCCTGTCATGTTTTAGGAGTTTACACAAAGCTGTTTTCTAAGGATCCTTACCTACACTCTTTCATCAGTAGAAACCTGATACTTACATAGATGAACTACCAAATTGCATTTATTTATAAGCCCCTTTTCATTTTTCGTCTTGAATATAAGCAAGATCAAAATAGCATTTTAAATTACACAATTACATTGAAAGTCTTCCTACATTTTAAGATCAAACTCCTCATTAAGTCACTTCTCTAGTAACATTCCATGTTCTTATTCATTATTTTTTGGTTTGGGTATTAATTTACAAAAACGTAATAGTGCATTCTGGCCCCGACACTCAAGGACACTTATGGAACTTCCAGCACGTGGCAGGACAGCCACTTTTTTCATCCCTGACATTTATGATTAGCCTTCTCTTTCCCAATCCTCTAGAAAAATCTAACAGATTTAAGACACAGTCTGGAAAGATGGCAGAGAGCAAAAGTACAAAAGAGGTCATATCTGTAACTATAAACTTAGAAGATAAAATACAGTGTCCATAAAGTCATGGTGCACTTTTGACCGGTCACAGGAAAGCAACAAAAGACGATAGAAATGTGAAATCTGCACCAAATAAAAGGAAAACCCTCCCAGTTTCTGTAGGATGATGTGGCAGCATGTGCACATGTGCAGAAGATGACATAACACCATGTATACAGCGGAGCAGCCCACGGCCATGCTAGTCGAGATGGGGACGGTGCAGAGGAAAGTTCAGTGTGTTCTGTGGCTCGCTAAATTCGAATCCGTGACTAAAGTGCAACGTGAATATCGACGCATTTGTAATGAAGCTCCACATAGGAATAACATTACTTGGTGGGATAAGCAGTTGAAGGAAACTGGCAGTTTGGTGGAGAAACCCCGTTCTGGTAGGCCATCAGTCAGTGACGAGTCTGTAGAGGCTATATGGGATAGCTACTTAAGGAGCCCTAAAAAATCTGTGCGTGTACCCACATCGAACTGCACTGAATAGATATGAAACTGGGAGAGTTTTCCTTTTATTTGGTGCAGATTTCACATTTCTATCATCTTTTGTTGCTTTCCTGTGACCAGTCAAATGTGCACCATGACTTTACGGACACACTGTATGTGGATGTAAATGAAAGGTTTATCTAAACCCTAGAGTCATAATGATCTCCATCAAAAAACAGCAGTTAAAGCTTTCTACTTTATCAATGTATTTCCTATTGGTTATTTCTTTATTTTTGCTACATAACTGCTTTTATGTGTGGGGACCTGAGGATTTAGAGGAAGACGGTAGCCTTTGATTCAGACCTTTCAAAATAAATAGTCTGAAGAATCAGCAATACTGGGATGTCATTCATAGATAGATACATACATACACACATACATACATACATAAGACAGATAGATATAGATATTGGCATCTACAAAGTTGCTATTCTTACTAAGGGCCATATAACACTCATTTAAAAAAGAGGTATAAAAATAAATAAGGACCTTACACAACACAAATAAATAAACTTATTTCATATAAGAAACAGGCCTGGAAGTTTCTGTTCAGTTTAGATTGTCCTTCCTTCCCTCCTTCTTTCTTTCTTTCTTTTGTGATTTTTCTATATTTCACTAGAAATAGAATTTCTCTTTAAAAAGAAGAAAGACCAATACAGCACAAAGAAGTTAGCTTTCTTTTGATTTCAGGGTAATGTTGTGAGTAATGAAAATTAGAATGCTTCATAAATTTCAAATCTTAATGTCGTCATACCTTCATAACATGTAAGAGTTTGGATATGATTTTGGATCCAGAACTCAGAAGGTCACATTAACTCAAATGCACTGTTTTATTATTTATTACTGCCTGTGAAACAAGTTTGAGATGTCTAGTGAAGGTGTCAAACTTTGTGTGTCTTTATATGTGTGAGGAAAATTTTCTTTCTAGGGAACTGTCTGCTTACCATGTTTTGTTGTTGTTGTTGTTTTCTGAAGTTGGAAATAGGGAGGCAGTCAGACAGACTCCCGCATGTGCCCAACCGGGATCCACCTGGCATGCCCACCAGGGGGCAATGCTCTGCCCATCTGGGGCGTTGCTCTGTTGCCACCAGAGCCAGTCTAGCGCCTGAGGCAGAAGCCCAGGGCCATCCTCAGCGCCCAGGCCAACTTTGTTCCAATGGAGCCTTGGCTGAGGGAGGGGAAGAGAGAGACAGAGAGGAAGGAGAGGGGGAGGGGTGGAGAAGCAGATGGGCGCTTCTCCTGTGTTCCCTGGCCAGGAATCGTACCCGGGACTCCTGCACGCCAGGCCGACGCTCTACCACTGAGCCAACCGGCCAGGGCCTGCTTCCCACGTATTTAATTCTTCATATAAGATCTTGCATTTGAGGTAGCTTTTAAAATACAGAATCCTTTCTGTATCTTTTGTTTTACATATATTTCTTGAACCACCATTTATTTGATCATTTATATTCTAAGTACAAAATTTGTTGAAAGCATTTCAAATATCCTGATTCGGGTTGAAATTCCAACTTCAAATATCAGCTGAACTCTTTCTGAGAAATAAATCAGGACATGTCTGGGAGACATACATACATAGTAATACTAATGCATGTGTATTATATGTTACTGTTTACTTCACTTAACGTTCTCATTTTTCCCCCAAACTCAGTAAGGTGTATACCATTACTATTATTATTTATGACTAAAGATTATACCAAGAGGAAATGTTCCTCACTACTACTCCTGTTTTCTTTCTACATAAATGACAATTTGGGGACTAGATGGATGTGAATGTAGAGCAGGATTCTTTTTTTTTTTTACAGAGACAGAGAGAGAGTCAGAGAGAGGGATAGACAGAGACAGACAGACAGGAAACGGAGAGATGAGAAGTATCAATTTTTTGTGTGTGTGTGTTGCAACACCTTAATTGTTCATTGATTGCTTTCTCATACGTGCCTTAACTGTGGGCCTTCAGCAGACTGAGTAACCCCTTGCTTGAGCCAGAGACCTTGGGCTCAAGCTAGTGAGCTTTTGCTCAAGCCAGATGAGCCCTCACTCAAGCTGGCGACCTCGGGGTCTCGAACCTGAGTCTTTCATATCCCAGTCCAACGCTCTATCTACTGCGCCACTGCCTGGTCAGGCTAGAGCAGTATTCTTAATTCCTAAGCACATCGGACTCTTTCCCTATGTCTTTGCCCAGACTTTTTGTGGGCTCTAATTCTACTAATGTGTTTATTTGTACACCAATCTTAAACTACACCTGCTTTAAGAAGCACCTCCTCAATCAAATCTGAACCTACAAAACCAAGTCTTTTTCCTAGTTCTCCATGTGGCAACACTTTTCAGCACCACATATTTTAGGCCTTGACTGTAAATCCTACCTAAAATTATAATGGCCTCCAGGTGTCTTGGCATATTGACTCCACAAATTTGTATCACTCTGTAGGATTAAAAGTCTTCACCTCTTAGAGCCCCCAAAGATACCTATTTATATATTGGGACTAGGGTAAGCACTCAGTAAATATCCCTATGTGGCTTGATGTAGCGTGGCAAAAAGTTCAGTTTAGGGAAGAAAAGACTCTTTTAATGAGATGCCTGCTAACACAGTAGGAATGCTTCCTGACAGTAGTAAAATGTAGCCAAACAGAGCAGTCATCACCAGAATTAATACTGCAATTTGAAATGTTTCTGACAGCCTAGTAAACACAGTTGTAACATCAAATAGGAAAAATCGCAAATACAATGTGATAGGAGCCAAGGGTAGGAAGAGGATAAAGAATGTCTCCGCATTTTGTTCTTTGGACCCTGTTGCATTTCACTGTTCAGTGTGAAACAGGCAGCAGCTTTTAGGTTTCTAACGAAGCAATTATAACGAGACACAGATGCTGGGAGCTGACCTGACATTTGCCCCTGGATAGTTGTCATAGCAGCAGGCTGAATAGAGCAGCTTGATACAAGTGCTGCTGCAAGCTGTGGAGGAAGTCCTGCCCTAAATGCAAACACATTTGAACATTAATATACACGTGTGTATATTGTTCCTTAATGGTGGCCATCATTTGCCTTTATTCAGTGCTTATCTAATTTTAAGTTCTCATTGACTAAGCCCATGTTTAAAAGCAGTGACAACTATGTGCCTCTGGATGATTTGCAGGGCCATTGACCATAAGCAGCTAATGTGTATCTAGGGTACTGTTCCTTGAGAAAAAGATATTTTAAAGTGATACAAACAAGAGAAAGGCTGAGATGTGGTAAACTGGGTGTAGCTTTCTTTTTAAACTATGTGTGCTGTATCTGTATTCAGCAAATAAATGACTTGTCCTTGTTATCTGTATTCACAAATATATGCATGAACCTATTATGTCTGTGTCTTATCCACAAAATAGAGCTATTTAAAGTTATGTATCCCAAGGTGTACATATATGTAGATACAGAATGTCCACATAACTAGAGAGCGTCTGTCAATATTTAAAAAAAAAAGGAAAAAGGAGGCTTGGGATCATTGCCAGGGTACACATTTATGTTTTTAAAATAGTACTTTTGGTTTAGTAGGCTAAATTTTGTGTTAATGTGGACACGTCACCCCAAAACTGAGGTCTTAATAGCAACATTAAATTATAAATCATTATACAGTTTTATTTTATAAACAGTTATAATTATGAATGCATGCATGCATAATGTAAACATTCAGATAAATGTTATAACTGCATAATTTTGGCAAAAAAATGATTTCTATTCTAATGATAGGTAAGATGTATGATAATCTTGGATAATTTTATTTAAAACAAAAAAATAAAAATGGTAATACTATGTATGATCAGCAGAGAACCTGTATATTATAATTCATGGTCTATCTCAAAGAATTTCCAAATGTTTTCTAAACCTTATAGAATTATGCAATGGGCATCTGATAAAGACTATAAAATAGTATACGCTCATCCATGAGGTTGTGTTTTTCTCCCTCTTTGTTTCTCAATCAACATGCATTTTCACCATTAGGAGAAATAAGACAAATTGCCTTTTTTTTCTTCTTCTTTTTTGATCCAACAAAAATTTTTAAAAATGCTACGAACAAAGTAAAAATAGAAATAGAATCGGAATACAATATTTTGTTTTTGCTTAAATCAAGGAAAATTAATATATTATATTGACTCTATAGTCATTTCAAACCAGCACTTCATAAATTACCAAGAAATGCATATATAATAAACAATACATGATAAATTTAGGATTGAGATTTTAAATTGTTTTAGGGGAATTTTCCAGAAAGCTTGGAAACACAAATTGTGTGGAAACATGAATATGTAAGGTTTAGTTTATTGTTATAATTAACTTAATTATTATGGATATATTATAAAACATAAAATACTTTCACTTCAGTGGCAGAAATATTAAGGGTATATTCAACCTAATCTAAATCCATATATTGTATATGATGAGACACACTCAAATATGGAATTTCTCCAGGAAAAAATTAAGGAACATTTGTCTGCTCCCTCAGACCATTGAGATACAACTGACTACAAGCCTCTGTATTGCAGTCTGTAATCTGCAAGACTTAGTACTAGGTATGAAAGTATCCAATGGGCACATGTGTAGAGATAAGAAAACCTGGTTGACTGCATTATACAGTCAACTTGAATTAAAATTTTTCAAAGCATTTCATTCATTAGGTGATCAGTGAAACACCAGACCAGAAGCGTAACTTTATTTTTGTTTTAAGTTTAAAAGTGACCCAGGAGAGAGTTATCTGGAGATCAGTGACTACTGAAAGCAACTGATAATGGACAGTGTTAGGGAATGGGAAATAATACACCAGAAACCTCTTAAAGTATTAGAAAATCTCATCAAATGGTTTAAGCAAAGGGAAGTTATAAACTCAGGTAACTAGAAAGTCTAGCCATAGGGTCAGCTTTATGTGTGGTTGATTGTCTTGTAGTTAAATAGGATCTCTCAGAAATTTCATGACTCTGCCTCATCTTTGTTGTTGCTATTCTCAGGTAGATTGTCCCTCATGGTAGCAATATGGTTGCAGCAGCTCCAGTTTTCTATCTTCCCCATTGACTATGATTGGTTCACACATTCATCCCTGAAGCATCTGCTGAAGCCAGGAGCACAGGGTATGCATAGATTGCACGCTCAGTTTTAGATCAAAGGTATAGTCAGCTCTGCAAAACACATGGAATAAGAGTGGGAGAGGAAAATCAGGTGGCGTTACTAAGAGAGTAGGGGGGAGATGAATGCTGAAAACCCATAGGGAAAAGCTGTATTCACTCAACTGGGCTGTATCATTTCCTAGGGCTGCCATCACAAAATGCCACTAATCCAGGGCTTACAGTGACAGAAAGTTATTCTCTCACAACTCTGTGGGCTGGAAGTCCAAACTGAAGGCATTGGAAGGGCTATGCTCCCTCCAAACCATTTAGGGGAGGTTCCTTACTTGCCTCTTCCACCTTCTGATAGTTCTAGGCATCTCTTGGCTCATGGCAGCCATTACTGCCTCCATCTTCATGTGACCATCTTCCTTCTGTGTCTGTCTCTTCTTATGAGGATGCTAGTCATATGGATTAGGCCCCACCCTAATTTTCAGGTAACAGGGGTTAGGGCTTCAACATTTGTTTTGGGGAGACACAGTCTAACCCATTACAGTGAACCTTCTGCTGTCTTTGCCAAATTCATGTCTTCCCCACTTGCAAAATACATTCATCCATCCCAATTTATCGGAAGTCCTAATCCATTCTAGCATCAACTCTGTATCCAAAAACCTCACCTAAGTATAATCAACTCAAAAAGTTTCAAATTTTATCTTCTAAATAAGTTAATTTCAATGTAGGTTAGACTCTGAGTATGGTTCATCCTGATGCAAAATTCCTCCCTATCTGGGGACCTGTGAAACCCAGAATACAAGTTACATACTTCCAAAATAGCAATGATGGAACAGACTCGGAAAACCTTTCTAAAAGAAAGAAATGGGATTTTTAAAAAGCACCTTCTAAACCCAGAAAGATAAATTTCATTAGATTTCAAGGTATAAGAATAATTATCCATGGCCCCACCTGTGTCCTCCCAGCCCATCTGCGCAGCAGCCTCTCCCTCTTGGCTTGCCTGGCCTTCTCGGTCCAAGGACATCTAGTGAGCTCTAGGCAGATGGCCCCAGTGCGCTCTGCCCTTTTTGCACCTTTACGTTGCCGTAGGAGTCATTCTTCTTTCATCCCATCCTCTTTCTGTCTCCATGAGTTCAGGCTTGCATTTTTCAACTGGTACAGAACTCTCAAAGCCTCTGTCAGCCTTCTGTAGAGGTTGAGGCGATCTGTAGTGTTTGACAGGAAGATTTTCCACTCATCCTTCCTGGATAACCTCTTCTCTGTCACTAGCCTCTGCTGAGATGGTTGATTGGGCCCATTAAATCACACACCTAATCTCTTTAGCTAGTATAGTATTTCCAGCCACACCCTGTTTCCAAAGCTTTCTTGGAAAAATCTTCCATATCATCAAGTGCTGGTTCCTTTCTGTTTACAAATTCAATCCATAACTTGGGCTAACTTCAGTTTGTCCTTTCAATTTTTTGAAGAATGAGTATATAGTTTTATGTGCATGATTTGACTTTGGGTGATGGATATACAACATAATCAACAGTTCAAATACTAGAAAAATGTTTACCTGAAACCTGTGTACTCTTATTGATCAATGTCACCCTGTTAAAGTTAATTTTCTAAATAAAATTTAAAAATTAAGAAAAAATTACCAACAGAATAATTAAAGGTTTAGCATTTAGTGTATCTATAACTGCAAAATATATAACTACATTTAACAATTTTTAAATGGAAAAAACATAAATTATACTTGAGTTTTATTTAAAAATTTGAGGTAGTGTCAGTGTTTCTATACATTTTTTATTTGCATGAGTTTTATCATCAGGAGACTGGTATAGTCTCGCTCTCCTACATAGTGTATGTGGTAGAAATAACACACAAAATGAAGTTTCATATCAAAATATAAAGAAATACAAGTCATCAGAATCCAGTGATAAATGTGGAGAGTACAAATGCTGGAATTTTAAAAAAATGGGAAATATTAGTCCTGTTGTCACCTATTGACATATGAATACTCTATTATGATGCTACTGACAAAAAAATATTTTGTGTAAAGTACCTCCATACCCCCACACCACAAAAATCTATCTTTAAAAAAATTAATCTTTTTATTCCTAAATATTTTGCTTATTTGTAATGAACATTAAGTATAAGATGGGGATACTACATAAATTTAATTTTTCAGTAGGAGTTTTAGAGAAAAACCATACAGAATCTGCTGATTTCTGCATACATACCCTGCACCTATCTCTAATTGAGGCCATCTGTAATTAGACTACTATTAAGTGCTTTTCAATGAGTAGAAAACCAATTATTAATGAGCTGCTACTTAAAATGTATTATCTATTCATTTAGCTGTAAATTGCTGACCAAGCTTTAAATGTGTATATTCTGTTCTAAAATCAAAACTAAAATTAACATGTGTGTGTGTGTGCAACTGTCATTTCTCTTTGTTTACCTTATTGCTATATTCTGAATATGAAAGCACTGTAGAAAATTTGACAGTGATCTATTAAACATGGAGGCATCCAGTAAGCCAGGTTCTGCAAACTTGTATGTATCTTAGCATGAACTCAGCAAACCTCTCAGTCTCTGTGTTTGTGACATGTCAGGGCCTCGTGTTCTTCGAACCTCAGGCATGAAATAAATGTCGTGGGTCCTTTTGTATCAAGTAACTCAAGAGCCATGTAGCCCAGAGAAGACAGCTGGGGCTGGACTACAGCAGCGGCCACAGGGTCCAAGGCAAAGATGAATCACACTCATTAGATCTTATGAGTATTTCCGAGAAGAGTTCAGTACATCCCTACACTATATAACACATGACTTGCTTCAGGAAGTCAGAAATTCACTGTGCTAGTATTCAGAAAAGAAATAAAAATAAAAGTGAATCATTCATTTCTTAGTACATTAAACTCAGGTATATCAAAAGTATATAGTAGGGGGAAAAAAGGATATAGTCAGGGTGACAGATGGGTAGTAGACTGCAGAAATATGTTGTTTGAACATTGCTGTAAACTGTTTGCATTTGAATGCTTTTCAGTGGGGCTTGTGCCCTTGATTTCACCAGTTCCCACAACTCCCCATTGTCCTGTAGCTGGATCTCTTCCCTCAGTCATATACCTTGCCTGGCCCCTAGAGGCAGTTGAGTTTGCCCCCTGAAGTGTATCAAGACTTTGATTTACCTAGTATTTACGGAGTCTTTTATCACCTGAACATACTTGCCAACATTTTTGCTTTAAAAATTAAAGATTTGCTAATCCTTTGAAAATATAATTAGGATGAGAAATAAGATAGTCTTAGATGTTTTACCCCATTCCAACTTATACAAATGCACAGATACTATCTCTTCTACACATTTCTATAGTAGAATAGAAAATGTTAAAGGCACAGGAATTAGAAGCTATTTAAATTTGACTCTTTTCTATATTTTAGCATGGAAGAATATTTAGTTTCGCCCTTGAGAGGATACTTGCTATATTGGAAATAATACATATATTAGTAAGAATGTGAAGAATATATGAATATATAAGTAAGGATATATGAATATAAATCAAACTGAAGCTGAATCACAAACTTTGTCCTTAACCAGCCACTAAAGATTTAATTCATATTTAAAATCTTAACTTTTCATGTGATTTCTGTGAGCTACTTGAAACTAGCAGCCTTGCCTGGTACAAAATGGGGAAGGGAAACAATTGAGCAAAATTATTATTATTTTTCCCTCTCTTGGCATTTGTCTATCACTGTTCATATTGAACTGAGTGGCCTATTATCCTGGCAAGGTCCGAGGGAAGGTAAGCTCTGAGTCCCCAAATAGGTAAACACGTCTTTTATGTTTGGTCAGAACAAAGATATGTTTCATTTGTAAATGGGACCAGAGTCTCTCTGTTAGAATTATAAAACATTTATTAGGCAAAAAGTTAATTAATTAGTTAAGTAGTCATTTAAAGCGAAGGATGCCTGGGATTAAGCATCCCAAAAGCCCATGGCTCATGAGACTCTTTAAAGCAGGGGATGAAATGAGAGCCAGTAGGGAAAAGACAGCCTCAGAAAGCAACCTTCCAAAGGCCCCTGTCTTAGACTGAGGTCTTCACTTTATATTAGTCTTTATTGAATTGAAGATGATCATACTGGGTTTTTTTTTCTCCTTTATTTTTGGTGGTCATGGTGATAAATACTCTACCTATAAAACATTTTACTCTATAGTACTCAAAAAAGCTTTACAAAAATTAATATAACCCTATTTATTGTAAATGGATTCTGCAGGGCAGAAAGAGTAGTGCCCCTTTGTTAACTCCAAATGCAGCAGGACACACACACACACACACACACACACACACACACACACACACACAGCGGAGGGCTAGGCCCATCATTATACTGTAATGGTGGATGAGCCACTGACCAGAAACAGTGTCTCACACCCTGTTCAGGGGTTTACACGCAGGGCGGAACTCGATCACTCCCTTGGTGAAGGCTCACAAAAGGCAGAGGAAAAGGAAAGTTGTAGTTCATTGGCATAATTTAGGCTCCTGGAAATTAAAAATATTAATCACCTTGTTAATTTTGTACTGAAATGAAAAAAACTGCTTATCAGCAAATCCAGCTTCCTGCACAGTGCCTGGGTTGAAGCAAACAGCAAATCCCATCAAAGGGAAGTTGTGAAGTGAAGATGATGCTGACTTCACAGAGAAATACCCTGGGTGGTTTCATTATTTTACTTTCCTTAAATTTATCTTGACGGCTGTTTTAGAATAAAAACAGCTTTTTCTTAGTAATAATCGGATGATGTCTGTATGTGAAGCTATAGTTTAGGGCAATTAGCAATTGTTTGATATTTTGCTTATAAACATCTGAAACTACATCTAAAGTAGATCTATTTACTTTCTGCCAAAAAGACCTTCATTTTTGGCATCCATTATGGTAATTTTTATTAAGAAAACATATGAAGACAGGGTACTTGTTACGTAAAAATTTCTCAATCCTGTTGTCACCCTGTTTTATATTAAAATAAATAAGCCTTGGATATTAAAACAGTATAGCTAGCCTTTCTCCTGTGTACCCTAATCACCTTCCGGCTATTCTAGCCACTTGTAAAGGAGTTCTCAATGGTGTTTGGCAAAGGAAGCTGCTCAAGATAATTTCCTGATGAACAAACAAGTGGATATTATTTGTTTCCTTTAGTTAAAAACTTCCAGTTCCTTTAATTTCATAATAAAATTTTGAGCCTTTTCAGCAACCTTGTTTTTCCTACCTGAACAGGTGGGGTTTGTGAGGGTTCATAGCCTTGCTCAGCAAAGCACATGGACGAAGCTACAAACTCGGGTCCAGCTTCCTCGGTTTAGAGCTCAGTGTATTTAAAGGTGTGTGAACTTGGATAAATCACTTCTCAGCCTCTGGGCCTATATTTTTTTAATCTATAAATTGAACTTAATAACATCTAGGTCATTGTTATGATGTATGGATTAGATAATAGGATGGTCCATTAGCACAATTCTTGGCATATAGTAAACAGGTTATTTTGAATATAAGTGTAAGGCTATACTTTCAACCCTGTTAAATTTATCTTATAAAATGTCAGCTTGTAAGGAAATTGTTCAAATCCTGTTGCTATTAGCTTTGCATTTTGCTTAGTCTTCTCCCTCCTTCACATCCTGTTTCTTGTTATCCCCTAAATTGTTCAGTATTCTATCAATGTATATTTATGTGTCTCAATTTAATGCTGAATGGCATAGGACTTAGGGCAAAATCCTGTGGCAAACCTTCCGTAGACATTTGTTCTAGTTGCAACATTCTATTCATCAATCTTTTCTTTTTAAATGAAATTGAATTTATTGAGGTGACATTGGTTAATAAAATTATATAGATTTCAGGTATATGTTTACCATCCCAAATCAAATCTCTTTCCATCACCATTTTCCCCCTTTATTCTCTTCTACCTCCTCCTATCCCCCTTTCTTCTTCTTCTTCTTTTTTTTTTTGTGACAGAGACAGAGTTAGAGGGACAGACAGACGGGACAAACAGAGAAGGACAGACAGGAAGGGAGAGAGATGAGAAGTATCAGTTCTTCATTGCGGCACTTTAGTTATTCATTGACTATTTTTTCGTATGTGCCTTGATGGGGGGCGGGGGGAGGCTACAGCAGACCAAGTGACTCCTTGCTGAAGCCAGTGACCTTGGGTCTCAAGCTGGTGAGCCTCCTTGCTCAAACCAGATGAGCCTGTGCTCAAGCTGGTGACCTCGGGGTCTCGAACCTGGGTCCTCTGCATCCCAGTCCAATGCTCTATCCACTGCGCCACCACCTGGTCAGGCCTATCCTCCTTTCCTTCTGGTAATCACCATATTGTCTGTGTCAATGAGTTGAAAGAAGAATGAAGTTACTTTAAAAATATTAAAAATGGAACTGCTTTATGACCCAGTAATTCCACTTCTGGATATATATTTGAAGAAACCCTAAACACTAATTTGAAAACATATATGTTCATTGCAGTGTTATTTATCATAGCCAAGACTTGGAAACAGCCCAAGTGCCCATCAGTAGATGAGTGGATAAGAATAGTGTGGTACATTTACATAGATGGTAAAACAAAAGGAAATCTTACATTTTGCAACAGTATGGGTGGACCTAGAGAGTATTATGCTAAGTGAAATAAGCCAGTCAGAGAAAGAAAAGTACTATATGACTTACTTCACTTAGATATGGAATCTAATGAACAAAATAAATTATCAAACAAAATAAAAACAGACTCATAGATACAGAAAACAGACTGAAGGAGAAGAAGAAGGAAGGAGAGAGTTGAGGGGTGGGTAAAACAATGAAAAGATTAAGCAAAACAACAACTCATCTTCTTTGAATGCGCTTATTCTGTTAGATGTGAACCATCTTCATAGTGCTATCCTTTAGCATGCTTTGCTTTATTTTGTCACATGCCTTGTTTTATATTTAGAAAATAACTATGATTTAACTTTTTAATAGTTCTTTTACAAAGAAAATAAGGTAAGTTTACATGAGTTGTTTCTTACCACCTTTAATCAGTTTTGAAATGTATAAATTGTAAATGTTAATGTCTTGCATTGCTGTTACGATAGGAACAGCATGATCTTTCTGTTTACATGTTAAACTTTTATTTTTCTATCAGACAGAACTTTCAGATAATTTGCCATCTTATGTATTAAAACCATTTTAAATGACAAGAATCTGAGATCAAAGATATACTAACATAGCTATCTAAAACCTAAACATATTGCATTGCTTCACAAAGTTTTCCAACCTGTAATTGAATACACAAAGTTTTTTGGGTTTTTTTGTTTTGTTTTGTATTTTTCTGAAGTTGGAAACAGGGAGACAGTCAGACAGACTCCTGCATGCACCCGACCGGGATCCACCTGGCACGCCCACCAGGGGGCAGTGCTCTGCCCATCTGGGGCATCACTCTGTTACAACCAGAGCCATTCTAGCACCTGAGGCAGAGGCCACAGAGCCATCCTCAACGCCCAGGCCAACTTTTGCTCCAATGGAGCCTTGGCTGGGGGAGGGGAAGAGAGAGAGAGAGGAAGGAAAGGGGGAGGGGTGGAGAAGCAGATGGGCGCTTCTCCTGTGTGCCCTGGCAGGGAGTCAAACCCGGGACTCCTGCACGCCAGGCCGACACTCTACCACTGAGCCAACTGGCCAGGGCCTACATAAAGTTTTAAAGTGTACATGTTTTGATATGGAAAAATTAAATTTTTTCCTTTACCTCCACCTCCTTCCAAACCTCCCACTAAAATGACAGCAAATGAATATAGAAGTTTAAACATACAAAGAACTACAGATGAGGAGGACTTGGGGAAGGATGAGATTCCATCTCATTTTTGGAATATGGAACCTGACCTCTAAGTGGCTATAGGGAGATACCAATAAGAAACTCAATCCCTGTAGACTGTGAAAAGTCTGATAACTGAAGCACAAGGTATGACAGAAAGTGGAGAGGCATGAATATGAGAAGAGGAGAAGTGGTTCAGTATACCTATGAAGTTATAGAGCCCAGGTCCTCTCCTCAATTCTGTATTACCAGAAGGTATTTTCTGCATCCCACCCAAGTGGGCAGTGAGAGGTCTGCTCTGTAGAGAAACAGACAAGGGGGATATTAGGTGGAACAGCAAGAACAATATACTGATAATCAACGGATATTTAAACTGAAAGAAACAGATCTCTGCTGTAGGCCTTTCTCACTTTTTTGCTCCAAGAATGACAGCCGAGGTATTTCCGCCATTCAGGAAACTAGAATTCTTCTCTCAAAAATTAAGGAACCAGAGAGCTGAAGAACTACAGATCCAGGTGTTCAGTATCAGAGGCAAATGGGGTGGGAATGCAGACTGGTGAAGCCACTGTGGGAAACAGTATGGAGATTCCTCAAAAAATTAAAAATCAAACTGCCTTTTGACCTAGCTATACCACTGTTAGGAATATACCCTAAGAACACCATAGCACTGTTTCAAAAGAATAAATGCATCCCATGTTTATGGCAGCATTGTTCACAATAGCAAAGATCTGGAAACAGCCCAGTTGTCTGTCAGTGGACAAGTGGATTAAAAAGAAGTGATACATATATACAATGGAATATTATGGGGCCATGAAAAAGAATGAAATCTTACCTTTTGTGACAACATGGATGGACCTGAAAACTATTATGTTAAGTGAATAAGCCAGGCAGAGAAAGAAAAATATCATATGACCTCACTCATTTGAGGAATCCAATGAACAATGAGAACTGAGGAACAGAATTGAGACAGAGGAGAGATCAAAGGGACCAGAGGAAAAGAGGACAGAGGGAAAGGGGATGGTAGGATGGGATAAACCTGAAGAGAAGGGGGGAGAGCACTATGGGAGGGGGCAAAGGAGATGTTGAGGGGAATACGGGGGAGGAGGATGCATTCAGGGCAACACTAGAATCTATATATATAAGCACAATAAATTAAAATCAATCAATCAATAAATAAGAAAAAGCCCTATAAGCCATAAAATCAATAATGTAAAAGCATAATAGTCACTTTTTTTCTTTTAAAAAAAAAAAAAGAGCAGAAAAATAATTAGAAGCAAGACATAGTCTATATCCTCAGAGATATTTTTTTTTAAAGATATTTTCTTGAAATAAATGAAGCTTTGCCTGACCAGGCAGTGGTGCAGCTGACAGAGCAGATGCTGAGGGCTCAAGTTAGAAACTTTGAGGTTGCTGGCTTGAGTGCAGGCTCATCTGGTTTCAGTATGGGGTCGCTGGCTTGAGCACAGGACCATTGACATGATCCTATAGTCACTGGCTTGAAACCCAAGGTCTCTGGTTTGAGCAGGGGGTCACTGGCTTGGCAGTAACCTCTTGGTTAAGGTACATATGAGAAGCAATCAATGAACACCTGAAGTACCACACCTACAAGTTGATGCTTCTCAACTCTCTCCCTTCCTGTCTCTGTCTCTCTCTCACTAAAAAAGAAAGAAAGAAAGAAAATAAATGAAGCTTTATAAAGAACAGTAAAAACAAAGAAACTATTAGAATATAAAAAAATATATATCATTGTCAAATATTTGTAAAGATTGGAACATCATTTGGAAAGTTACTCAGAAGCTTCAAAAATTAGGCCCTGGCCAGTTGGCTCAGTGGTAGAGCGTCAGCCTGGCGTGCAGAAGTCCCGGGTTCGATTCCCGGCCAGGGCACACAGGAGAAGCGCCCATCTGCTTCTCTACCCCTCCCCCTCTCCTTCCTCTCTGTCTCTCTCTTCCCCTCCCACAGCCTAGGCTCCATTGGAGCAAGGTTGGCCCGGGCGCTGGGGATGGCTCCTTGGCCTCTGCCCCAGGCACTAGAGTGGCTCTGATCACAACAGAGCGATGCCCCAGAGGGGCAGAGCATCGCCCCCTGGTGGGTGTGCCAGGTGGATCCCGGTCGGGCGCATGCGGGAGTCTGTCTGACTGTCTCTCCCAGTTTCCAGCTTCAGAAAAATCCAAAAACAAAACAAAACAAAACAAAACAAAAAAATTAGACAAAGAATGGAAAACAAAATATAGAGGTAAAAGAAAAAGTGTATCAATCTTGGAGGGCCAAATTCTGGCTAAAGTTAAGCAAAGAGAGAAAAAAGAAAGAATATTTATTTATTTATTTATTTATTTATTTATTTATTGTGACAGAGACAGAGAGGGACTGACAGACAGGAAGGGAGAAAGATGAGAAGCATTAATTCTTCATTGTGGCACCTTAATTGTTCATTGATTGCTTTCTCATATGTGCCTTGACCAGGAAGCTACAGCAGAGTGTGTGACCCCTTGCTCAAGCCAGTGACCTTGGGCTTCAAGCCAGCAACCTTTGGGCTCAAGCGAGCGACCATGGGGTTGTGTGTATGATCCCACGCTCAAACCAGCGACCCCATGCTCAAACTGGCAACGTCAGCGTTTTGAATCTGGGCCCTCTGCATCCCAGTCTAAAGCTCTATCCACTGTTCCCATGCCTGGTCAGGAAGAATTTATTTTTTAAAACAAAAACATTTTTCAGAACTGAATAATATGCATTTCCAGAATTAAAGAGCCCATAAAGTTATCAGGATAGTAATGCAAACAAGACCAATGTCAATCACATTATCAACAAAGTTCCAGAATACATGCAATAAAGAGAAAAGCATTGCAGGACAGGAGGAGAAAAGTTTTCCAATATAAAATGTCAGTAAGCCAGAGGACATCATCCAGCAACAACTGCCGTTGACACTAAAAATTCATGAAAGCAAAACCTGCAAAATTCTAAAGAATATTCTATATTCATCCAAACAATCTATCAAGCATAAAAGTAAAAATAAAAATAATTATCTGGCATATATCTTCCCCTGAGTCTTTCTCAAAGTAATTGGAGAATATTGTCAACTGGAACAATAACATAAGCCAAGGGAGAAGTCCCTGAGTCCATGAAGAGGATGCTAAAAACAGAAGGAAGTGAAAGGCGGTTTGGGATGACATGGTGTGGCAGGCCTGCAAAATGATTCCGCCAGGTGGGAGTAAGAGGATGAAGAGTAGACCCTGGCCAGTTGGCTAAGTGGTAGAGCGTCGGCGTGCAGGAGTCCCAGGTTCAATTCCCGGCCAGGGCACACAGGAGAAGTGCCCATCTGCTTCTCTACCCCTCCCCCTCTCCTTCCTCTCTGTCTCTCTCTTCCCCTCCCGCAGCCAAGACTCCTTTGGGGCAAAGTTGGCCCGGGCGCTGAGGATGGCTCTGTGGCCTCTGCCTCAGGCACTAGAATGGCTCTGGTTGGAACAGAGCAATGCCCCAGATCGGCAGAGCATCACCCCCTGGTGGGAGTGCCGGGTGGATCCCGGTTAGACGCATGTGGGAGTCTATCTGACTGCCTCCCCATTTCCAACTTCAGAAAAATACCAAAAAAAAAAAAATGATGAAGAGTTCCTGCAGAGAGAGGTCCAGGGGAAATGTGGAGGTGAGGGAGCACCTGACCACCTTGATGATATGGAAAATATGTCAAGGGGTTTTATTTTTGTGTTAGAGAATTTAGTAAAAAACAACCCGAGAATCGTGGCTTAGGATACAAACAACACAGAGAAAAGTTCTCATACTAAAGGAATAAAAATTAGATTAAGAATGTGCTCAATATTCACTGGTTGGCTCAATAGTGAACAACACTGTGTTATTGTGGGTCTCTGCAGACAATAGGTAACACTCCAAAGGGTAACTGGAGAGTGTAGAATAAAGGGACGTTTATAGCAGTGTGAGATGGGCCTAGACATCAAGAGGAGATGGTGAAGCACAGTAAGACAAGCAAGTGAGAGAAGGTGGAGGAGCAATGGAGAGGCACTGAAGGGACACTGTTGGCTGAATCTGATAGAAACAGAAGCCTGGAAAGAGGGGCTGTCTGATGGGATGCAGGTTCTGCAGTGGGTGGAAGTCAGCTGTTGCCAGACTGTGGCATGTCAGGGAACGGTCCTGGGGTCCGACACCCCAAGTACTCTCAACCTCTGTACTCCCATCAGGGCTTCCTGTTGAGGAAACCTTAGCAGCCAGAGAGCAAGTGAGGTTAGCTGCAGTATAACAGTGGTTATACTCCTAGGACACAAGGTTAGAGAGTGTATCTAGAGGGGGAATCGAGAATATTCAATGTACCAGCAAAAATACGTGCTGTTGCAATTTGTTGTTGTAAGACAAGTTTTAATCTAAGCTATGTGAATGCTTCCATGACATAACTGAACCAAACCCTAGGGATCATAGTCAGAGAACTTTGGATTTGAAAAACATTTCAAATCAAATGTAGAATGGATTTCTGTATATTCACTCACACACACACACACACACACACACACACACACACACACACACTCTCACTTCTAAATCTGCACATGACTGCCTTTTTTTAATCATTCCATTTTTGGCCACTTGCCTTATACATATTTTTAAGGAAGACCTTCCTTCTTGGATCATCCATCTCTAATTTTTTATATCTCCCTATTTTATTTCAGTATTAATGGTTATCACTGTCTGAACTTAAAATTATTATTTTTTATTTCTTCTTCTCCCCTAGCCTGTCTCCTGTTGCATGTCTCTAGGTCCCTTGAGGGCAGAGATCCTGTTTATTTTATCTGGTGATAAGTTCCTAGCACCTGGCTGAATGAATAGCCTAGTGCAGTGGTTCTCAAAGTGTGTGCCAGAGTGCTCTGGTGTGCCCGAGAAGATTTCCAGGTGCGCCTCATGGTATTCCAGAGAAATATGTGCTTGTTGGGGACCAAAAACCTACAGGGTTTTCAGAGTTTAGATTTTGGGGGAACAAAGGTGTGGGGAGTTGGCTGTAAGCTGACAGTCTGCCCAACCCCCCACCTCACTTGCCTGATTAGGTTGCAAAAGGCTGTTAAGCTGTGGTGCTGGATTGTTTACACTACCCCCCATATTCCCTGGAAAGACTGGAGGTAAGTTTTTTTCTTCTATCCTTTATTTGGTGTAAAGTTAAGATGATATGTATGGTGGGGGTTTTGGATTGATGATTAAACATAAGGAATTGTCTCTTGAAGCCTTTTGGATTTTAATAAAAGAAGAATATGTGGCAATATCTAAAATAGCTTTGAACATTTTACTACAATTTTCAACATCCTATTTATGTGAATTAGGATTTTCTACCCCCAACACAATTAAGAGTAAAAGGAGAGGAATTCTTTAATATATTGACGAGGAAATGAGTTTGCCTTTCAAATATATGCCCAAACATTGAAGAAATCGCTAGGACACATCAGGCTCATGTTAATCATAAATACAAGAATGAAAAAACTTAACACATTTGTGCCAAGACCTGCCAAATTTACTAAATCTTACTAAGAATGTATCTATATATACAAAAAGATAACTTTTTTATCATTTCTTTTTATTTTTTAACTCCTATTTTTTACAAATTCTAAAAAGCATAACTCAAAAAAAATGTAACAAAAATGTTTTAAATGTCAGAATAAATTTAATTTTGTCATATTTATTTTGTTTAATTGCCATAAAAGCATGCTTGGACTTCATATTTTTTTAAATATTTGACTTAATTATTATAACATATTTCTCAGAAATTTGTATATAGTGCACCTACAGTTATTTGTAGGATTTTAAATGCACCTTGACTTCAAAAAGTTTGAGAACCACTGGCCTAGTGAATAAAAGACATTCAAAAAAACACATTTTTTAAGGCCTGACCTATGGTGGCGCAGTGGATCAAGCATTGATCTGGAACGCTGAGGTCACCGGTTCAAAACCCTGGGCTTGCCTGGTCAGGGCACATATGGGAGTTGATGCTTCCTGCTCCTCCCCCCTTCTCTCTCTCTCTCTCTCTCTGTTTCCTCTAAAATGAATTTTTAAAAAATCAAATGTTTCTTTAAAAAAAATAAAAGGACATTTTTTAACTCAATTAACAAAATTAATTGTATAAGAGTTTGTCCTGGGTTTTACAGGTGATGAGACCATGAAAAGGTTGCCTGTTGAATATGACACCGTTATCTAGCCCAGGAGACTATATAGATGAAGGTATCATTAACTAAAATCAAGAATTCAAGGGGCAGAGTGAATTATGGTTGGAGAGGTGAAAATGTAAGAAGATGAAGTACAGTTTGGCATACTGAGTGGGAAGCACCTATGGGGTATGTAGGTATTTATGTCCAGTAGGTAGCTGAAAATGTGTGCCTGAGACCCGGTCTTAATTGTGGATTTAGATTTAGAGGTCTTTAGTGCAGAAGGGGTAGATGAAGACATAAACACAGATGAGATCTTTCAGGGCAACTATGCAGAGAAAGAAGCAGACTTAGAATCAAAATGGAAAGAAAGAGAAACTTAAACTTATACGGACCAGCACGGCTCCTAATAACGGTGTGGAAACATACTCATCAAGAAAAAATGGGACCGGGAGGACTTTTCAAATGCCGATGGCAATATCCGAGGGTCCCATAGTCCCAGTTTGCTTTATTATATAGCCGTATGCAAATCAAGGAAGTCCTTAATACAAAGTTACACATCCAAGGCTAAAACAGGAACTCTCCCAAGGCATAAACAGGATGCATTAGTGAAATCTACCAACATCTGAAAACAAACAAAGAGTCAGAAGAAGGGGATGTAAATTGCTTCCAGCAACCTAAGGAAGCAAGTGAAGTGCAAATATTCAGCATCATAGCCAAATATGGAGATGGAGGGAGGAGAACTTAGCCTTTTGCTAAGCCTCGAATCTACAATGGCTTTCTGCCATTTATGGTCCACAACAGATTCTACCAAAATTTATCATGGAGTAATAAATAATATAATCCAAGTGTTAAGGAAGATAATACCACTATTCTCCAAATGCAGGTAGTGTTCTAAGAAAATTAATGTGTTTACTTGAGTATATTTTTGAGAAGTTAAAAAACTTCTAAAAATTAATGACTTCCTGAATAGTACATGAGCTTTTATTGTAGGTGGAAAAAATTATAAACTTTGTATCTAATTATGAAGAAATATGTCAACAGCGGAATTTCTCTTACTACATACCCTATACCCACAGTCACCATGGTAAATCAGAGCACTTTACATAATTTATAAGTAACAGAAGCAGTGCTGTTAAGGAGAGGAACATTTTTTTAAAAAGCATAGCATTTACTTATATGTACATATAACATTCACATATAGTCAGGCTTAAGAAATGTGTTTTAAATGCATCACTTAATTATTTTTAGATTATTTCACGTTGTCTGATGCATATTCCCTTTAAAATAAAATTTAATTTCACATAGTGTAAAAGCATTATCACTCAGTGATTTAGGCAGCATCACAATTTTGATGTCTTTTATAATTACCTTAGTTTGACTATTTCATAATTAATATACTTAAAATAGCAAAGTGGATGAATAATTTTTACACCCAGTTTAAATTAAATTAGAATAATCTGTAAACTTTTATTCCAACCTGTAAGAATTAAGATCTCAATTATATGGCCCCTTCAAGATACACAGTTCAGATGGAATTATATTTACTATATGATTGAGCATAATGTTCATCAAAAGTAGCTATGAAAGAATTCATTATGTAGAGTGACAGTAGGAAGGAATTGTTCTTCATTCTGCTCATTCAACCATGCCAGCACACCTGTTTCTAATTTTGAAACCATTTATGATTACCTCCCAATGTCAGTGTTGAAATAGCATCATCAGTCAAGTAGCTCTCCTTGCTCAAAAAGAAATGTGAAAAGATGAAAATAGCCATGGTCATTTAAAAAATAATTTAATTGTATTTTTCAAGTGTCTGTTTGCCAGTTCAGCCTAATTTTCTTAAGATTGTAGTGAAAATTTTCAAGGCCATACTTAAAAGATTTTGGGTAACTGACATCTGGGATAAAGAAATAGTATCTGAGAGGTCAGGTACTTGGTTCAAGTTTTGTTGACTTATGCTTATATAGCCATTTGTGACAATATAGCCAAACCATAACTTTAACACAAAAATTATAATCTTAGTGCTTTGAGAAAACTGATATCCATGGAAATGAAAAGAAAGTCAGTTTGTTTCTTTCAATTTATAAAGTGGCCTGCATTATTTTTATTTGGTTTCAATGAAAATGTTAGTCAAAATAGCATTAATATCTATAATTTTATTTGAGCATTAGTCAATAATATATACATATTATGTGGACAATACAAATACATAGCCATATTATCAGACTAGTGTCATTAACTACCAGAAACTAATTAAATCCCTTAATAAAGCCCTGTTATATATTATCACAGATTTGATTACAGTGCAGATGAAATAATGTACCTCATGCTGCCCAGCATTATGCTAGATAACCATTATATAGGTATTAGCATTAATCTTCTGACTTCACTATGTTAATAGGATCTTATGTAATAGCTATTGGTTAACTGCTCTATAGAGCACTTGAAGAAACATGGAAATGGTATGATGGTTAACTGCTCTAAAAAAATCTTACTGACTTCCACTGTGCTTATCAAATTTAAAGTTAAAAATATTTGTTCTGAATTTTTATAATAACTAATATTTGTTCTGAATTTTGATTATAGCTGTAATGTTTGATAGCTAAAGATTTTTTTAAATTTTACTTAGAAAATTAAATTTAACAAGGTGACATTGATCAATAAGAGTACATAGGTTTCAGGTAAACATTCCTATAGTATCTGAACTGTTGATTTTGTTGTATACCCGGTTGTATACCCATCATCCAAAGTCAAATCATTTTCTGTCACCTTATATTTGTCCCTCTTTATACCCTTCCCCCCCATAACCACTTCACTTTTATCTATGTCCATGGGTCTCAGTTTTACATCCCTCTTATGTGTAAAACCATACAGTTCTTAGCTTTCTCTACACAATGATCATGTTTAGAATCTTGCTTTGAGGGAATTTCTAATTATTAAAATATACTTGTATTGGCACTCTCCCATCTTCAGTAGGATATTTAGTTCAAGGTTTTTTGATCTATAGCAATTTGAGAACTAATTTATATACAATTGAATTCTTTGGTCTCTTATAGGTTATCTTTTATTCTCTATTTCCTTTTCTTGCATATTTTCATAAAGGTAATTATATACCAGGGAAGAGATACAAGAATTTTAAATAGGTCCTGCTTCTTTTGTTAGAGGGTTTCTGGGGGATAGATTAGATATCTAGAGAGAAAAATATTTTGTTAATCTGAAATTTAGGTTAATAAGGATATGAAAAAAGGAAAAGGCCATCATTTCCCCTTACTTTTGATGAAAACCATTTCTAAGTCTGCTTTATCCAGACACTACTTTGTCATTTCACTCAAAAAGTAAAAATGGACTTAAATATCTTTAAGAAAAAATGTAGCTATTTAGTATTACATACATGTGATAAAATTCTGGAAATAAGATTAAAAACTAAATGACAAACTATCACCATAGGATATAATACGTACAATAATTATGAGAAACTTGGTATATATTGGTGCTTATACAGGACAATTAAGGTGGCTCAGAATATTTAGTGGTATGATTTTATTATTCTGTTTAAGTTATGATCAGAGTATATAGTACACAAGAGGAAGTGACAGAATGTGTGGCTGGAAAGACTATTCTCCAACTCTGAAGAGCTTTGGATGTCAGTAACTTTGGGTTTGAATCTCAGGGGGTGGGAGTAAGGGGAGAGAAATCTGGAAAGATTTTTAAAGAGAAATCAATATAGTGGTTTACAAAGATAAATTTGGGAGGATATGGATAAGATGTGAAGGAGTAAATACTAGTCAGGAGGTTACAATAACCCAAATGAGAAATTCTGGAGCTCTGAATCATGTGTGTCTCAGATGTATACCAGCGAGGGCAGCCTCAATATGGATCTGAGAGGACCTGGATATCGTTTGATTGATGGAAGCCAGTGTAAGAGAAAAATAAATAATCTTGGCATGATTCATTAACTAGAACAAGAAACATTGGTGACAGAACAGGTGTTGTTTTGTTTTTTTAATTAAAAATTTTTGTAATGGGCATCTGGAGGAAAGAGGAAATAAACTTAATTTCAAAATGTTAAATTTGATATAACTGAATAATAGGAAATTCAGGCATGAGCTTCAGGAGGCTGAGAGTGTACAGGACAGTAAGAATTTGAGAGTAACAGTTATACAGGTAATATCTGAAACCACGCCTGCCATAGAATCTCCTGATAGAGGGCATTGCAACTCTCTCACCAAAAGAGAGTGTTGGATTAAAGAGGATTTAAAAAATAGTTAAGAAAGTTGTTCCTAACCAATAAAGCCCAATGGCAAATAAAGGGATGATTTCAAAGATATTTTGAGTTTTTCTAAATGTATATTTTAAAAAAATAATTCGAGAAACAAAAATACATGATGAGAACATATTTCCTATATCTACAAAACAGTGTAGGACAAAGGTAGGTTTACAAATGTGGGTACATGAAACAACCAGTCAGTGGTTGCCTTTTTGTTTTGTTATCAGTTTCTTTTCTGTACAGAGCTTTTTAGTTTGCTATAGCCCCATTCATTTATTTTTTGCCATTACTCCCTTTACCTTTGGGGTAGAATTTGTAAAATATTCTCTATGACCAAGGTCCATAAATTTAATGTCTATGTTTTCTTTTATGTAACTTATTGCTTCAGATTTTATCTTATTCTTTAATCCAAACTGTAATTTAATTCCATTATTTTGCATGGGACTTTCCAGTTTTCCCAGCACCATTTATTTGAAGAGGTTTTCTTTTCCCCATTTTGTTTTTGGCTCCTTCATCAAAAATTATTTGCTCATACACATATGGTTTTATTTCTGGCTCTCAATTCAATTTCATTGGTCTCTATGTGTGTTTTTCTGCCAATAGCATGCTGTTTTAATTACCATCGCTCTGTAGTGTAGTGTTCAAATTAAAGTCAGGTAGTGTGTCTGTTTTTATCTCCCCCCTCAGGATTGCTTTGGCTTTTGGGGTCTTTTGTGGTTCTATACAAATCTGGTGTTTTTTGTTCTATTTCTTTCAAAAATGACATTGGGATTTTGATAGGAATTGCATTAAATCTGTATATTGCTTTGGGTAATATGACCATTTTAACAATGTTTATTCTTCCAACCCACGAACATGAAATATCTCTTCATTTCATTATGTCTTTTTAAATCTCTTTTAATAATGCTTTGTAGTTTTCAGCATATAGGTCCTTCACATCCATTGTTAAGTTTATTTCTATATATTTCATTCTCTTAGTTGCAATGGCAAAACAAAGTGGGTTTTTTTTTTCATTTCTTTTCCTAGCTTCATTGTTAGTATATAAGAAAGCAGTGAATTTTTGTATATTGATTTATATCCTCCAACTTTACTGCATTTGTTTATTATTTCTAATAGATTTTGGGTGGAGTTTTTGGAGTTATCTATATACAGAATCATGTCATTGCAAAAAGTGACACATTTTCTTCTTCCTTCTCAATTTGGATGCCTTTTCTTTCTCTTGCCTGATGCTCTGGCCAGGACTTCCAGAACTATGTTAAATAAAAGTGATGAGAGTGGGCATCATTATCTTGTTCCTGATTTTAAAGGAAAACCTTTGTTTTTTTACCATTGAGTATGTAATTAACTGAGGGTTTATCACATAAGGCCTTTATTATGTTGAGGTACTTTCCTACCATACCCATTTTAATGAGTATTTTAATCATAAATGGATGTTGTATCTTACCAAATGCTTTTTTTGCATCTATTGATAAGATCATATGTGTATTTAATCCTTTGTTTTGTTAATGTGGTATATTACATTGATTGATTTGTGTATGTTGATCCATGCCTCTAGAATGAACCCCACTTGATTGTGATGTATCATATTATTGTTAATATACTCTTGTATTTGATTTCTTATAGTATTTTGTTTCAGATTATTTTGTTTGTGTTCATCAGAGATATTGGTCTGTACTTGTTTTTTGTTGGTTGGTTGGCTTTTTTAAAAGTGTTATCTTTGCTAGGTTTTGGTATCAGGGTTATATTGGCCTAATAAAATGTTTGAAGAGGTATTTTCTCTTCTTCAATTTTTTGGAAGAGTTTGAGAAGGATGGGTGTCAAATCTTTGAATGTTTGGTAGAATTCACTAGTGAAGCCATCTGGTCCTGGACTTCTATTTTTGGAGAGGTTTTTGATGGTTGTTTCAATTTCCTCATGATCGAGTCTAGGAAGGTTATATATTTCTATAAACATATATTTTTTCTAGGTTATTGAATTTAGTGGCAAGAAGTTCTCTATAATAATCTCATATGATCCTTTGTATACAGTCATCCCTTGCCATACCGTGGTTTACTTTTCACAGTCTCACTGTATCACAGATTTTGAAATTGTATAATCTACTTTTGTATCATGGATTTTTCACTATTATCACAGAATTTTGCGATATATAGGTATTTTTATATATTAATTATTTGCAGTAATATAATTATTTTCTAGCCTTAAAATTTGAAAATATAAAAATATTAATTAAAACATATTAAAAGAATATTAAATCATCATTACATCATTCAAGCTGTAGTATATTTACTGGTGAGTACCCAGACAGAATTTTATATGTTGTTAAAATTACATAGGTTTAAGAGTGTAGAAAGTGTTTAAGAGCATAGGAACTGTTTATAAGAGTGTGGGCAAGGTTTATAAGTGTGGGAGGGTTTATAAAGCCTTAAAATATATATAAATTATAAAATAAATATAAGGTTGATACTTCTCAGATTTTTACCTATTGCAGGGGTTCTGGAACCTAACACTTGTGATAGACAAGGGACCACTGTATCTATGATGTGTGTGGTGATGTCTCTTTCATTTCTGATTTTGTTTGAGTCTTTTTTTTTCTCGGCAAGTCTAGCCAGGGTTTGTCAATTTTAATAATACATATTTTCAAAAAACCAGCTCTTTATTGTATCAATTTTTATAGTCTTTTGTTCTCTATTACATTAAGTTCTCTAATTTTTTATTATTTCCCTTCTTCTGCTGACTTTGGGTTGCTTTGTTCTTCTTTCGCTAGTTTGTTAAGATGCCATGTGAGGTTTTTTACTTGGGATTTCTTTTGTTTCTTGAGATAGGCCTGTAATAATATAAACTTCCCTCTTATTGATGCTTTCACTGCATCTCAGAAGTTTTGATATGTTATTTTGTCATTCTCATTTGTCCTTATATGTCTCTTGATCTCTTATTATTTCTTCTTTTACTCAATCATTTTTTAGTAGTATGTTGCTTAATATTCACATATTTGTATTTCATACTTCTTCTGTTTCCTTTTTTTAAAAAGCTATATGTTTTGATTCTGGGTTTTTTAATATGTAGTTACCATTAGGTTTATGAAAATAAAGTTTCATGTATACATTAGTCATTTGAATGTATCTGATCTTCATCCTCATTTGGAAATTTATACATTTACCCCCTCCCCTCTTATGTTTTTTGTTATTATTATGCTTTAAGTTTGTTGGTGATCTTACTCATACTCTTGTGACCTTTTGTTTTTTGTTTCAGGTAGAATAGTCCTCAAGTATTTCCTGCAATGACGTTTTCTGGTGATAAATTCCCTCAGCTTCTGTATGTCTGGAAAAGTCTTTATTTCTCATTCATATTTAAAGGGTAACTTTGGGGGATATATTATTCTTGGCTGGTAATTTCTCTTCTTCAGTAATTGGACTATTTGGTTTCACTCTCTTCTAGCCTATAGAGTTTCTGCTGAGAAGTTTGACAATAATCAAATGGGCTTTCTTTTATAGATTACTTTCCTCTTTACCCTGGCAACCTTGAGAATTTTCTTTGTAATTATTTTTTTACAGTTTTAATACAGTGTGCCTTGAAGAAGACTTCTTTGGATTGAGATAAGTAGGTGTTCTATTTCTCTCTTGGATTCGAGTATTTAGCTTCTTATTTAGGTTTGGGAAGTTCTCATTAACTATATGTTGAAATTGGCTCTCTGTTCCCTTCTCCTTCTCTTCTACTTCTGGTATGCTTACATTCTAATGTTGCTCTTTCTGATGGAGTCAGATAGTTTGTGTACAGTTCTTTCACTTTTTTAATGTCCAAGTCTCTCTTTTTTTTTTTACCTCTGCATCATTTATTAATCCTTTCCTCCTATTGGTCCACTTTATTTCCTAGGCTTGCATTCTTGATCTCTTTTATTAAGTTCTTCCTCTCCAGAATTCATTTGGTTCTTCTTTAAAGTTTCAGTCACTTTGGTAAAGTACTCCTTTTGTTCTTTGATTTGTTTTCTGAGAACATTAAATTGCCTATCTGTGTTTTCTTGCATCTTGAGTACTTTTAAAACTGACATCTTGACTTCTCTGTTATTTATATCATATATTGTGTCAATGTTTTCTGGATAGTTTTCATTTTCTTTCTGAGTTGCCTTGTTATCTTGCTATCTTGTTTATTAATGGTATATAATGGATTCCTTCTCTGTCTAGGTGTTTTTATGTATGAGTGGTACTTCTTCAGCAGATTAACACAAAGAGGTGTTTCTCTTATTTACCAGTAAGTGGCATTGCATGACAGTTTTTCTAGCTTTGTAAAATGCCAGTGCTATTTCCCACAGCATTTGCCCTCAGAGCAGCTACAATGTGTGTGTGTAGGGTTGGCTGAGGGAACCATCCAGCTTCATTATTGTTTTGCCCTCCAGGTAATGGTGACCCCCTACCTGCATGGGATAGCCTTGAACCCTGGCCCTGAGATTGGTCTCAAAGTGCACCCTTTGCTCAGAAATAAAAGAGATTCTGTAGTACCAGTTTTCAGGTTTTCAGATAATGTGCTCCATTACTCAACATCACCTGCAGAGGGCGACAAGCTTTATAAGTAAGTGGGGTGGCAGGACTTGGCTTTTTTCTCTGACTGGAATGCTGACTGTCCAACAACTGCAGGTGCACCCCTATACTATGTCCTTCGAAGGTCTGTAGTCTGAGCTGCGGCTCATACTACTGACTAATAAAGAAATGCCCATTGAAGCTCTTTGCTCCTCATGGCTAAGGGGAATGCCAACCACAACAGATTCCTCCCCTCCCTGGGCTGATCCCTGTCATGAGCTCCCAGTTTCAGAGCTGCATCTGTGGTTCCTTTAAACCCTTTTACACTCTTGCCTCTCTCTTTTGTTCCTACTTTCCCAATTTTAGATGTTTCAGTGCACTGAGGAACGAATCCTTTGTCAAGTTATAGCTGCTCAAAATGTTGAAACTTCAAGAAGGACCAAAGGGATCTCTCATACAGCCACTCCTCTGATGTCATTCAAGGAATATTACTTTTAAATTTTCATTTTGGTTGTATTAACTAAGAAACTTAAAATTGAATGTTAGAAACCTATAGAAAAAGACTTTTTATTTTTTTTTAGTCAATAACAAAATGACAGTGTTATATTTAAACTTGTAATTTAAAAATGCTGTCTTTACTTTTATATTTAATAAAAACCTTATAGCTATCAGGAAGAATTTTAGAGTAGGTAACTTTGCAGTATATTTGGTTACTTCTTGCCAGCCATGTCTCCATACATATTTGGAGTGTGGATCCTATTTATTTTGAATTTTTTTTAAGGCAACATTTCTCAAATCTTTATTGTTTATAAAATCATGTGAGTATGTTTGTGAGTAAATATTGCTACAAGGAGTATTTGTCAATGTAATAATCTTAATAGACTTTGCTAAAACTCTGGGTAACAGCTCTACTGCTGTGATTTTGGTTTCGCAAATCAAAGACAAACTCAACGTATCTTCTCATTTCAAATCTTATGATGATTCATGGTTCCTTAGATTTAGTCAAAACATGTCTTTATTATCTTAGTGGGTTTGGGAGCACCTTTGCAAAGACCCATCTTCTGTGTTGGAATTTAAATCATCTGTGTAGCCAACAAGTGGAGGAGACTGTAGGGAATGTTTCTGACTATATGAAAGAAATTACTTCCTGAGTAGGTGTGTGGTGATGGCATCATAAGTAATTTCAAATTATCCCAGGTCATAAGTGCATTTACTATGAGTGCAGGCAATTTTTCTTAGCAGTCTAAGTGGGAGCTCTGGATTTCTCATATCTTTTATAAATTTCCCTGGAAACACTTAGCAATGTACTCAGTTCTGGAACAGTTACTATCTGTGAACAAAGAGAAGCTTTTAGAAGGTAGAGATGTTTTTCAGCAGTTTGTATGTGAAATATATTGCACACCCTCACCCCATCTATACTAATAGAGAAAAGGGGAAATTTCAGAGAAGTAAGTTAAGTAAAAATGATTCTGTTATGCAGCCTACAAAGAATCTATACAAGTAGGAGAAATCCAGTAATGATCTTATAGAAAGTTCAGGCAAATTGATGCCTAAATTATTCATGTTGTTTATTATTTTGTATTTATAGGCTCAATTTGAGGCCTATGCATGTTTCTTTTCTTTTCTTTTGGGAGCGAGAATCAGAGGGGAGAGAGAGGGGGGCATTGAGCTGCTTCTGTATATGCCCTGACCCGGGAATTGAACCAGCAATTACTGCGCTCTGGGACAGTGTTCCAACCAACCATGGTTAATTTTTTTTTTCCTTTTTAGAGAGAGAAGAATAGAGAGAGAGGGTAGGGGGAAAGGAAGCATTCATTTTTTGTCTCACTCAGTTGTACATTCATTGGTTGCTTCCCGTATGTACCCTGATCGGAGTTTGAACCTACAACCTTGTCATTTCGGGACAACGCTCTTAACCAACTGAGCTAACCAGCCAGAGCCTATGCATGTTTCTTTACCTTAAAAAAGTGAAATTCTCGTACCCTGACTACCTCATTGGTGAACTAAAAATGTAATTTGATGCAACAATGCCTTGGAAGCTCCAACTGCTGTAACAATGTAAAGTAAAAGGCAAACAGACAAAGATATCTGAATTACTGAATCTAGCAGTAAATTTTATTATTTTGATTATCTTGATAGAGAAATGTTAATGAAAATATGCAACCTGACCAGTCTGTGGCATAGTAGATAGAGCGTTGACTTGGGATGCTGAGTACCCAGGTTCGAAAACGGGCTCACCACAAGCTGAGCATGGGATCATAGACATGCCTCCACGGTTGCTTGGCTTGAACCTAAAGGTCACTGGCTTGAGCCCAAGGTCACTGACTTGAGCAAGAGGTTAGTGGCTTGGCTGGATCCCCCACACACACACTCAAGGCACATAGGAGAAAGCAATCAATGAACAACTAAGGTGCTGCAACTGTGAGTTGATGCTTCTCATCTCTCTCCCTTCCAGTCTCTCTCTCACTAAAAAGAAAGGAAGGAAGGAAGGAAGGAAGGAAGGAAGGAAGGAAGGAAGGAAGGAGGGAGGGAGGGAGGGAGGGAGGGAGGGAGGGAGGGAGGGAGGGGGGAGGGAGGGAGGGAGGGAGGGAGGGAGGGAGGGAGGGAGGGAGGGAGGAAGGAAGGAAGGAAGGAAGGAAGGAAGGAAGGAAGGAAGGAAGGAAGGAAGGAAGGAAGGAAGGAAGGAAGGAAGGAAGGAAGGAAGGAAGGAAGGAAGGAAGGAAGGAAGGAAGGAAGGAAGGAAGGAAGGAAGGAAGGAAGGAAGGAAGGAAGGAAGGAAGGAAGGAAGGAAGGAAGGAAGGAAGGAAGGAAGGAAGGAAGGAAGGAAGGAAGGAAGGAAGGAAGGAAGAAAATATGCAGAGTATGTAGTAGATTGTAGAGAATACAAAGCCTAAGAAAGAGTCAAGGCCTTGGGCAATACAATAAAGGCAATGTAACATTTTCCATGCCATTTCTTTTGGAAATCTACTTTCATAAAGTTATGTTTAATCAAGTAAAGCTCATTTAAAAAAATACATGCTTGTCTAAGGTACTTAAGTAAAGAATTCCTTAGGCACCTGTGGTGAGCTAGAAATACAACCTCTGTGACCCAAGTAGCAGCTCAGGTTCAACAAACTTAAGTTTGTCTCTGTCTAGTTTCTGTGGTTAGAGTGCAAAGGAGTACAAACCAATCTTCTGAAATAGTGTGTCTGTGGTGGATCATGAGGAGACAATGTTTACTCTTCCAAACCATTCCCATTCTTTCCCTCACCTATAAGTAATCACCCATTCTATTATAAGGCCGTTCTTAAAAAGTATGAAATACATAATTATATTCATATATATCTTAAAGATATATTATATATATATACCATATAAAGGATATATTTTTTAAATTTTTTAAATTAAATTAAATTGGTTTATAGACTTATAAAACTTCTTGTGTGCAACATTGTAAATCAACAGCTATAGGTACACATCGTGCTCACCACCAAAAGTTTGCCTCCATCTATCTCCATACAATTGAGCACCTTTACTGGTGTTGCCCTCCTTCTACCCTGTTCCCCTCTGGTGACCAGAAACCTGTTGTGTGCCTCTATGTGTTTTGGGGGGTTTTTTTGCACATGAGTGAATGAAATCATAGGTATTAGCCTTTTTCCATATTACTTAGTTCACTTAATACCCTCATGATCCAAGAAATGAAAACAACCTAAGTGTCCATCAAAGGGTATATAGGTAAAGAAGATGTGGTATGTGCGCGCACGCGCGCGCACACACACACACACACACACAATAGAATACTACTTACTCGGCCGTAAAAAGGTGAAATCTTGCCATTTTCAACAACATAGATGAACCTTGTATGATATATTTATTGATAAGGCCAGAACCTTGTTATATACGTCACTATAAGTGTTTCTTTAATCTGTTGTATATTTTTAATCAATAAAATCAGAATCAGAACAACCTTGTGTTATCTAGTGCACTGCTGGTGGTCATTTAATCATTAATGCTATCTTATTTTCATGGACTTTTTAAAAGAAAATTCAAAATATGTTTTTAAAAAGCTGCGATAGGAATTTTTCTTTTGGATGAGTAAAATTTCATTGCCTAGAAATTTTATTGCCTAGAAATATAACAGCATCCATATATAATATAATATACTGCATCCATATAACATATAATACTGCATTTCAAAACTCCTGTTTTGAAAATAATCTTCGCAGCAACCCAGGGAGCAAGTTGTCATTTTGAGACTTTGGGAACTAATGATTATTAAGAGCTGCTTACAGAGATAAAATGTGACTACAGGGAATATTTATTTTTTATGGTTTTAAAATCTATGCTTCTTTGAATCCAGTATTAGTGATCATTCAAGAGAAAAGCATGAATTAACTTTATATTAAACTTTTGCTCAAAAGGCAATGTAGACTAAATTTTATTGGAATTTTCAAATTTTTTATTTCTCAACATATAGCATACTGCCCAGAACCTTAATAATACACGATACAAATCTTTGTTTAAATACAAATGACTCCCCACAAGGCCTGTTCTGATTATTAATACAATTAATTATATGCCTGCTTGGTACAGTTACTATGGTTTGCAATAATAGTTAATAATGGAAGTCTGAGCTGGTATGTTTAATAATATAACTTAATTCTATATACAAAATATCAATGAGGCCTTAGGTAGGTAGCTCAGTCGGTTAGAGTGTTGTCCCAAAACACCAAGTTGTGGTTTCAAGCCCCTGCTCAGGGCAGTTATGGGAAGTGACCAATGAATGTATAACTAAGTGGAACCACAAATGAATGCTTCCATTTCTCTCTTTCCCCCTTCCTTATTCTATCTATCTAAATGCAATCAATTAAAAATGGTTTTTAATCAATTAAAAATGGTTTTTAATCAATGGGAAAATATTATAAGGATAGACCTTCTCCTTTTAAGAATCTTTCTCCTGTAGGTATATTTTATTGTCATTTTCTTATCACAGAATAATAGACTGATATGTCTCAGAAGAGTCATCAATTTCCCCAAACTGGAAACTCAAATTTTATCATGTTGCCCAACTTATCTTCAATGAAAAGACTGGAAAGTTATACTGCTTTCACCGCTTGGCTATTGTGAACAACTCTCTTCATATATTGTACTTTTAAATTCAGTAGGAAATTGTAAATTGCTCCATCTCCAAATGTGTCTCACATGGTGGCTTTGCTTTCCTTTTTTAGTTGTTTACAAAGTTATTGAAAATGTGCTTATGTGCTTGCTTAATATTGACTAGTATATATATTTTTTTCTTATTCAGTGCTGACATACAGATAATAAGATACTTCTGTTCAAGGTAAAATAGCACAAGATTTGATAAACAATGGGATGTTGTTGTCATTGCAGGACAAATCCTCACCAGCTGACAAACAATGTAAACCAGACGCGGCCCCAGCCACTTACACCACCTCAGCGGTTTCAGGCTCACAGGAGGTGTTGTACATCAACGGAAATGGGACCTACAGTTACCATAGTTACAGAGGGCTAGGAGGGGGACTGCTGAATCTGAATGATGCTTCCAGTAGTGGTGAGTCGACACTATATATTGTATTTTTGTGTCCATATGGGAGTATCAATTCTCTAAAACTGAGAGAAGAAAATGAATATACTGTTCTAAGCAATCAGTCCCAATCTGCTGAAAACATGACTGTTTAATACATAACATCCATCTCCCTTCAAGTCTATATTTCTCTATTCTGTTGCTGTTTCTGGAAAAAGCAGCTCTATTATGCAACTGAATGACTGCTGTTTTATACTAAAAAAAAATTCTCAACTAGAGTAATAGCAAGATTTTTAGCAAATAGTTATACATTCTTCCCCAAAGCTATAATGTACTATTCTCTAGGAATAATGGCACGTGTTCTTAATATTTAAAGTTTTTAATCTGGAAAATTTGAGACCCAGGAACTTTACTGACTTCATGAAACATCCATATGCAGTCCTTGTGCCTAAGAACAACTAAACCGGAACCACACAGAAACAACCTGTGGCTCTCCAGCCAATATTTTGTTAATGACAACGGCACACTCACAAGCAGCTAAATGTTGTAATGGAGCCAGTTCATACTGGCTCATGCTTGATAAACTTTTAGGAATTTGAGCTTATATGCCAGAATGAATTCCAAAAGTGTTATACAAAGCCACACATATATTAGGAATAAAATACATGGATAAATTTCTTATAACTGAGTTGTAGGAAAAACTTTTCTAACCTATACTTAAATCCAGGGAAAATGAGTTTCATTTTATACACAGACACACACACACACACAACTTTTACATGACACAACACCCTGTAAGTAAAAAAAAAAAAAATTGATAAAATATAAAAATTATTAGCTTCTAGAAAGGATTAATAGGCCAAAACCTGAGGGAGTTCTAAAAAAATAAATGCCCAAAACTATATGTTAAAAAAATAAGCACTAGAGATATGAATGCACAATTCCTAGAGAAAGCAATGTCAGCTCCTTTAAATACAGGTAAAGTAACTGAAGCCCACTCATGCCTAAGAGAAATGCAGCTTCTATCTGTCAGATTAGCAAAACTCTGAATGTTTATATAATATAATATTCTTTGGACAAGTCTGTGGGAGATATAAGTGCTCATGTATTGTTTATAGAAATGCAAAAAGTTAGAGTGGAATTTGATAATATCTAGCAAAATTATATATGTATTTACCATTTACCATTTGACCCAGCAATCTCTTTAGAAATCTCATTAGGAATTTACCTCACAGACACACTGTCAAAAATACACTCACAGCCCTGGCCGGTTGGCTCAGTGGTAGAGTGTCGGCCTGGTGTGCGGGGGGGGGAGTCCCGGGTTTGATTCCCGGCCAGGGCACACAGGAGAGGCGCCTATCTGCTTCTCCACCCCTCCCCCTCTCCTTCCTCTCTGTCTCTCTCTTCCCCTCCCGCAGCCCAGGCTCCACTGGAGCAAGGTTGGCCCGGGTGCTGAGGATGGCTCCATGGCCTCTGCCTCAGGCACTAGAATGGCTCTGGTCACAACAGAGCAGTGCCCCAGATGGGCAGAGCATCGCCCCCTGGTGGGCATGCCGGGTGGGCGCATGCGGGAGTCTGTCTGACTGCCTCCCCGTTTCCAACTTCAGAAAAATAAAGAAAAAAAAATACACTCACAAGGCTGTTCATTGCAGTGTTTTTTATATATACTAAAAAGGGATTACCAATAAAAATGTCCATCAATAGATGGTTGGTTGATTCAGTTATAGTGCATCCAAACAGGAGAGTAACATACAGCTATAAAATGTAATGACCCTGGCCAGGGTGCCAGTGGATAAAGCCAGTGGATAGAGGTCGTGAGTTCAACCCCCGTCAGGGCACTAATGATAACCAATTGATGAGTACACAATCGAAAGGAACAAGGAAGTGAAACAGTGAGCTGATGATGCTTTCTCTTTCTCTTTCTTTCTCTCTCTCTCTCTCTCACACAAACACAAATCAATGGCAAGAAAAATATCTTTATATACTCCAGGTAATGAAAAGTATTTCTAGTATACTAATATTCATTAAAGGATTTATATATTTCTTTTAAAAACTGACATAGATGCAGGAATGGAGGGAGAGTTTGGGGAAAGGAATATAAGCCAGAGTTCTATTATTCTTTTATACTTGATTTTGTAAATTCACCTTCGGAACAATTTACATATTTACTTAATTAGGAAAGAAACTAATTTTAAGAATCCCTAATTTTGAAGGAAAAATGATACAGATGAACTTTATCTGTTGAATCAGTGGTTGGCATAGTCCCCGTAGAGGAAGGAGCTTTAAAGATCATACTCCAAAGCATGCAAGCATATGGTAAAACCTGAAATTATTTTTCAGTAATCATATTATTATTTTGTGACTGTTGTCTGTGTATTGTGGCTTAAAGCAAATTTATAATTATGTTGGTGCCAGTGAAAGCTGGGATTTTCAGCAGGGGGCAACATAGATACAATTGTAAAAGCAGTGAGTTTATGCAAAAAGTCCCATCTTGTATTTGAATTGGTAATCTCAGTGAAAACTGGCATTTCCTATCTTTTTCCACTGAAAATGACCAATTTGAATTCTAAAAGTTGAATTAGGTTTGGTGGGCTTTTAATATATTTGGGAGGGAATTGCATTATCGGAGTCAGCTCTTTTACAATATTGGAAATCAGCTCTGCATGTGCTCAGGAGTAATTCTGCTGGAAGGCTGGGGCTCTTAGGTCTGCTTTCAAATTAAAGGTCCTCTGAGGACAGGATCACTGAGCTCTCATCTATATCAATGACTTCCAGCTCAAAAAAGTGGTGCCTCAAGTGGAAGGGGGGGAAAAAAGGAGCTTATTTTGGAAAGAAACTTGGTTTCAAGTGTATATTCAGTTTTTTAAAAGCTACTGAGCCTTCTCAGCTGTTTTCAAGTCTTATTTTTATTTGTTCAGCAAGTCAGCAGGAAAAAGCCAATCCAAATTCAGACAAGAAAAACATAAACAAAAGCTAAGGATTATTTCAGCCTATAAAGCTGGAAATTCTAATATTTTTAAAAAATATTTTACATAAGTAGAACTGATAGTAAAGAGCTTAACCACCAAATCAAAAAAAAAATAAAGGGAAAAAAGAGTATATATTACTAAAGATTTTATTGACATAAAAATTTTAATCTATTAAAAATCATTAATCTATTAATTATTTAACATAGTAACTGCTACTTATTGAGCACCTTTGTGTAATCTTCATTTAATCCTCACACACTCTTTATGAGATATGTCCTGCAATTTGGAAGAAAAAAAAATTTTTTTTCTGTATTTTTCTGAAGCCGGAAACGGGGAGAGACAGTCAGACAGACTCTCGCATGCGCCGGACCGGGATCCACCCGGCACACCCACCAGGGCCAATGCTCTGCCCCTCTGGGGCGTTGCTCTGTTGCGACCAGAGCTACTCCAGCGCCTGGGGCAGAGGCCAAGGAGCCACCCCCAGCGCCCAGGCCATCTTTGCTCCAGTGGAGCCTCGGCTGCGGGAGGGGAAGAGAGAGACAGAGAGGAAGGAGAGGGGGAGGGGTGGAGAAGCAGATGGGCACTTCTTCTGTGTGCCCTGGCCGGGAATTGAACCCGGGACTTCTGCACGCCAGGCCGATGCTCTACCACTGAGCCAACCGGCCAGGGCCTGGAAGAAATTTTTATAAGATTAAACTTGCCCTCACTTTAAAAAAACCATGCCTAGAACCACTTCCTTTTTTTCTAATATGATTGATACCTATTTTATGAGTCTCAAAGAGGTGAGCGACTTGCCCAAAGCCCCTTCTTAACAAAAGGAGAATCCATGATTTGAACACAGGCATTCTGACATCAGAGTCCTCATTGTGAACTACTGGGCTAATAATCAGTATAATAGAAACAGGTACAGAGTAATAAGGGATCATCCCTGGTAAGCACTAATGTACTGTCTCCAGAAACTCCCCTAGTCTGAACATTCCATATAAATGAATGCATTGCACAATATGTTATCTTTTATCTGGCTTCTTTCACTTAGCATGGTATTTTCAAGGTTCATCTATTTTACAGCATGTAACAATACTTGATTCTTTTTTATTGCCAACTAATGTTCTATTCTGTGGATATGCTATATTTTGTCTAGCCATTCATTGGTTGATGAGCACTAGGATATCTTCTACTTTTGGGTTACTATAAAAATGCTGCTATAAGTCCTTTTTTTTGTTATAATTGTGTGTGTATTATGTATGTATGCATGTATGTAGGTACACACACACATATATATATATATATAAAATCAATGTTATCTATGGATACTTAGAAGTGGAATTGCTGGTTCACACATGTGGTAACTCTGAGTTTACTATTTTGAGGAAATAACAGACTGAACATGAGAGAGATGTCTTGACATTTATTTCATTCTTTTTAAATTTTTCTCAATTATGCCTTCTAGTATTTACAGTACAAGCTTTACCTTTATTTTTATTAATTTCATTGCTAAATATTTTCCTTTGTGATGCTATTATAGATAGAATGTTTTTCTTAAAACATTATTCTATATTTTTCTATTCTTTTTAAGAGTTTGTGAGGTATTGGTATTCATACTTCAAATGTTTGGTAGAATTCAGGAGTGATGTTTTCTGAGCCAAGGAGACTGTCTATTTCCTCTTGAGTTAGTTTAGGTAGCTTATGTGTTTCCAGGAATATGTTCATTTTGACTTAATTATCTAATTTGTTAACACAATTGTTCATATTATTCTTTTGTAATCTTTTTTTATTTATGAAAGGTCAATTGTCATGCTCTGTCATTTCTAATTCTAGTCATTTGAAAGTTCTCTTCTTTTTTGGTGATATAGTAAAGACTTGTCAAAATCTCAATCTTTTCAAACAAGTTCTTGGTTCCATTAATTTTTTTTTTTATTGTTTTCTATTCTTTTATTTCATGGATTCCTATTCTTGTTTGAAGTCTGCTTTTCTCTTTATAGGCATTTTTAACCATACACTTCCTTTTTTAAGTATTGCTTTATCTGCATCACAAAAATTTTGGTATGTTGTATTTTCACTTTTGTTCACTTCAAAGTATTTCCTAGTTTTCTTTCTCATTTTTTCTTTGACCCATTGGCTATTTAGAATATGTTGTATATCACATAATTTGTGAATTTCCCAAATTTCTTTCTTTTAATGATTTCTAGTTTTATTCCATTGTGGTCAGAAAATGTACTTTATATAATTTCAATCCTTTCCTGCTTATTGAAATTTGTTTTATGACTCAGATCATGGTCTATCCTGGAAACTGTTTCCTGTGTACCCTAAGAATAATGTATATTCTGCTGTTGGTGGTGGAGTATTTTGTAATGTGTATTAGGCATCTTTGTTTATAATATTTTTTTTTCTGAAGCTGGAAACGGGGAGAGACAGACAGACTCCTGCATGCGCCCAACCGGGATCCACCCGGCACGCCCACCAGGGGCGACGCTCTGCCCACCAGGGGGCAATGCTCTGCCCCTCCGGGGCGTCGCTCTGCCACTACCAGAGCCACTCTAGCACCTGGGGCAGAGGCCAAGGAGCCATCCCCAGCGCCCGGGCCATCTTTGCTCCAATGGAGCCTTGGCTGTGGGAGGGGAAGAGAGAGACAGAGAGGAAGGAAGGGGGGGTGGAGAAGCAAATGGGCGCTTCTCCTATGTGCCCTGGTCGGGAATCGAACCCGGGTCCCCCGCACGCCAGGCCAATGCTCTACTGCTGAGCCAACCCACCAGGGCCTGTTTATAGAATTTTTTAAGTCTCCTATATTCTTGTTGAACATCACCCTAGTTTTTAGAGCCATTTTTGAAAGAATATTGAAGAATGTTTCAAATATTCTTATTGAATTGTTTGCTTTTGCCTTTAATTCTAATTCTGACAGTTTTGTTTCATTTATTTTGAGACTATTGTTAGGTGCATATATTGTTTATTTGGAATAACTTCTTAATGGATTCACTCTTTTATCATTGTAAAATATCCCTCTTTATCATTAGTAACTTCTTTTAAGTCTTCTTTGCCTAATATTAGTTATTTCTGTAATATCAAGGAAAGACAATGGTAACTTGGATTATCGTGGTAGTACTGAAAATGAAATGGACAAAGCTTTGGACATGGTAGTAACATATAGCAGAGTATAGAACAAGTTGAGTATTGCTCACTTCTACTCAAATACAATCAAAATATTTTATCTTTGCTCCATAAGTGGCTAAGTAATTTTGGGCACACAATGCCAAATGCAAAGTGGGACCTCTTGTGTAAAAATTATTTCAAGACAGAGATAATAGAGCATTAAACAAAGCATAGGGCTCTTCTAGCACAAGGTCCTGTGGGTCTAAACATGTTTAATGGTCCATTTTGCTCTTTTTATATTTTTAGCAATCTGGGGGAAGCATTGTGTTTTCATGAAAAAGGTAGACAGCTACTTGTGGTATTAAAAGAAAAAGATAATATGCAAAGAAGGAAAGGATTGAAGACACAGTGAGAATATTTTGAGAGTTTTCTGAGAGGAGAGGAGAGGATTTGGGGGCAATTTCCAACCCAGAATGAAAATTGAGAGGGAACATAAAGGAAATTTTTGCTATGAATTAAGGACCAGGGCTCCAAAAGGTTTTCTTGCTCTTCAAAGCCATTCTCTTCAGAGAAACAAAAGTAATTTTTAAGAAAGGAAGGTTACTATATCACTTCATTATCTAAAACTCTTCTATGGGCTCTCATTGTGTTCAGGAAAATGCCTCAGTGCCCGCCAACCAGAAGTTTTATTTGACCTGTTTTTTGCCCCCACACCCCTAATTTTTGCTCATCTTGTAAATCCTTAATTCCAAGTCTAAATTACATAGAGTCATAATTGTCATAGCACTCTGAAGTTGCCATTTGAAGGACGTACTACAGTGTGTGCAGATGCATACATACATGCATGCATACATACATGCATGCATACATACATAATCACAATACTTTGGTATTCATTCCTCAATAATATTGTTATTAGTATTCAAAGCCACATAAGACATCTGGTATAGATTTCAAGTATACAGCCATACCAGTAGTTTGAAATCAGGTCTTAAATTTTTCCAGTATGAGAATAGATACTATGGTATCTTGGTGAGGTCCACTTTGAAAGTCTTCCCCTCTGCCAAAACAAACAAACAAACAATCTCATTATCATAGTGTAAAGGGACTTGAAAAATAATGTAATGGCAACTCTTTATTTTTAAAGGTTATAAAGAAAGAAATAGGACAGGAAAGTCAGGTGATATGCTCAAGGTCACACAGGTTTGCTTTGTGAATGTTTAGTTAATACATTTTTTCGCTCTGGTATGATGAGATAAAGATCTCTTAAGGATACAGCACAGAACAACTTGGAACAATCCAGACTGTCCCTGCACTGCTGAGAAGCAGGAGTGACAGAATACCAAAATGGCAAATCAAAGATAATGTGGCTTTCTCTGAGCAATGGCTTTGGACTATGCCACTGAGTTAAGAGGGGAAAAAAGGCAAAACACCCATCTTTGCAAATAATAGCTTTTGACTTAAACTGAATTTCTTTAGTTCACAGTTAAGAAAGGACTCTAGCTATAGTAATGGTAGCAAGGGTAATAGTTAAATGCATATTGTGGAGGAGCTCTAAATACCTTTACTTCTAAAAAAAAAAAACAAAAACAACTCATCCTACCTATAGCACAGGTATTGGCTATTACTATTTTGATTTTATTTATTCTTCACTTGTTTTAACAGTAAGGCAGCTAGACTGATCAGGCTTATGATTTCCTTTACTTGGGGACTTTATAAATTTGGGAAAGCCTAAACCTTCTGTCATTTAAAAATGTTATCTTTAGCTTATTTTTTTCATTTTTAAGACATCAGAATGGTCATTCCATGTAACAGATTTGGAGCTGTGGAAACTATATACATATGCATAAATCTTGAGGGATAAAAAGGACGTAGGAAAAGATTAGCCTTATATGAGATGTCAACATCACATCTGATGGCTGACAACTCCAATTAATCTAAGTTTGAGAATTCTTGATTTTGAAATTTGTAGAGATCTTCTGGAAAGTGTAGAAGAGAGTAGCAGCTTCCAAGAGAACAAACTGAATTAGCTACACATTTGACAGTTTAAAAAGCAGATGAAGACAATCAGAATTCAATCCATTAATGGTGAAACTGGGGAGTAGGCTGTGGATTGGCAACACCAATAGTATGACAAAGGTTAAAGGAGATGCCATGTTTGCAGAACCTTTTAAACCAATGTAATAGGAACATCAACCCTGCAGATGGTACTATGTTTAAGAAGAATATGAAGGCAGAAGAATGAAAAAGGAAACTTAACAGCATTTGGATTTATTTTAACAAGTATTTTGGTGTACTTAGGTTCAAATCACTGTAATGGGTACTTTGTTAGTCTGTTTGGGCTGCTATAACAAAAATACCATTGACTGGGTGGCTTGAACAACAAACATTTATTTCTTTCAGTTCTGGAGGCTGGGAAGTCCAAGATTAAGGTGCCTGTGTATTTGCTGTCTGTGTAGAGCCTGCTTTCTGATTCATAGATACTGTCTGTTTACTGTGTGCCTACATGGTGAAATGAGGTTCTCTGGTATTTCTCTTATAAGGGAACTAATTGCATTCATGAGGGCTCCACCTTCATGATCTAATCACCTTCCAAAGCCTTATCTCCAAATACCATTACATTGGAGATTTGCTTTCTGTCTGTGAATTGTGAGGGGAATGCAAACAGTCCATTTTATAGCAGGTACTTTAAGAGAAACAAAGTTGAGGAAGACAGAATCACTGACCTCAAAAAACTTACAGATCAATCAGAAATAAAAAAAAAAACCCAATGTGTCCTCTTGTCTAAATATCAAAATCCTTTAGGATTCTGATTAAGTAATACTTCCTCTGTGAAACATTACTCCACCTAGCTATCCTCACACCCTTTGGAAGATTAATCATTCTCTTGCATGTGCTTTTATTCTAGCACTTAACTCATTGAATTGTGTGACATCAGTTTTCAAATAATTTTCCCTATGCACTTTTTGAAAGCAGAAATTGTTTTGCTCATTATTATGTCCCCTGAATAAGGCCAGACATGTAGTAAGTGTTCAACCTTAGTGGCTTAATGAATGAATAAATTTTAAAAAATAGAACACTTGGTGCCAAAAGTCCTAAAGGTACAAAGAGAATTATTTATGCACACTGGATAGCAGCGTACCGGGTTCTTCTTTGATAAAGCAAAAGAATCAGAGGAAAGAAAAAAGATTAAACCAAATTTAAGGATTCTGTGCATGAAAGAGAAAGGCTCCAAACTGTTTTATAAATTCTTTAATTTTGAATGCAGTAGCAATAGGAAAAGCTTGCCCATGTCAGAGACTTCATAGCATGGAAAGGGTGCCTTTCAAATCTTTCGTTAGTCGATCTCCATTTGTTTAGAGCTGGCAAGGGTCTGCACCCAACAATCCAGATTTTCTAGTTGGAGTTTTATCAAAATGACAGCAGTTATAATTTGCATAAAGAGTTTATTCATATTTTCCAACTGAAATGAGAAGCATGGAAGAAGCCAATCCTCCCATTATTATCACATCCAATTACATAGGACTTTGGAATGCTTTTTTTCTCTCAGGAAGTTCACACTGAGCTGTTTAAAGAGGGCAATTGTGGTTCGCTGCAGTTATTCATGGGCTCTCCTGAGTCTGAATTATATGCATAATGCATAACTACTGATGTTTCCTCTCTGCCAACTCCGTTGGGCAGACTTTTCAATTTGTTTTTCAACTCTGATATAAACTGGGCTGATATGACCAAATTGTAGTAATAATGACCATAATAACTAACATTTGTATGACAATGTCTTGTTTGCATGAATCTTCACATCTATTTTCTTTTTTGGTTCTTCACTAACATTGAGGATTGTTGGCTATAAAGATCCTTTGGATCCTGGCCCATAATTATACATTTAAGGAAGCTTAGCCATAAGATTCACCACCACCCTAGAACTAGTTCATGATGGTATAACAGGCTTTGTCTGCATAGTGCTCTCCCTAGCATCACCATTTTGAGCTATCACTTTTCATTTGAAATTTTCAAAGTGCTTCTGTTCATTTACTGTCTTCTCATCTACCATTCACTCTTCAATCCACTGTAAATGCCTTCTTCCCACCATTTTGTTGAAATTGGTCAAGTTAAGTTTATCAGTGATTCCACTTATTGCCAAACTAAAGACGATTTTTGCCCTTTCTCTAGATTTCTTGGGTGTATTAGAATCTGTTGATGATTACTGCTTTGAAACATCCCCTCTCTTGGCGTCAATGATAATGCTCTTATGTTACCTTGTGCTCAGATGAATTCTCCTGCCAGCTTCCTAGCTTTTTCTCTATACTCATGCTCTTCCATGCTGGGGTATTCCTTGCATCCTGCCCTTGTCCCTTGACTCCTCTTGTTCTGTACACTGCTCAAAGGAGAACCTACTCACTCTTATTTCAATTGAAGAATATGCCAAAACCTGTGTGTCACCCCCATGCTTTGCCTTGAGCATCAAATTTTGTACCCAGTTGTTTATCAGATATATTGGCCTGGACATGTTAAGAAATATAATATTTAATTATTTAAAAATGAATTATTCATTCTCACACATACTATAGCCTATTTTGGGGGTTATCTCATGCAGGAATGCCCTCTCCTGCACCTAACTCATATTAGCTATTATGTTCTCTGTGATAATTTCATGGTTGCTTCATCCATTAAATGTTCTTTATGTATGTTCCCACAATACCCTAGTCGTAGCTATTGTTTAACCTGTTATGTGCTCTTTTCTATATTAGTGTACACTTTGAGGGTGGGCAAGGTGAATGTTTAAACCAGGGGTAGTCAACCTTTTTATACCTACCACCCACTTTTGTATCTCTGTTAGTAGCAAAATTTTCTAACCGCCCACTGGTTCCACAGTAATGGTGATTTATAAAGTAGGGAAGTCACTTTACTTTATAAAATTTATAAAGCAGAGTTATAGCAAGTTAAAGCATATAATAATAATTACTTACCAAGTACTTTATGTCATATTTTTGCTAAGTTTGGCAGAATAAATCTTTATAAAACAACTTACTATAGTTAAATCTATCTTTTTATTTATACTTTGGTTGCTCCGCTACCACCCACCATGAAAGCTGGAACGCCCACTAGTGGGTGGTAGGGACCAGGTTGACTACCACTGGTTTAGACTATTATATCACCTCTGTCAGTATATAACTGGCTTAGTGTTCAATGGATATTAAATGGATAAGTAGAAGATTCAGTGTAAGAAATTATTCTGATAAAATATTGTACCACTTTGGAGAACTTAACTAAAATCCAAATGAGCATGAGAATGATAATTGAAGTTGAGAGTGTCTTTTACAAGTTCTCTTCTAGTCTTAATATCCCTGAAGAGCATAATATTTGGGGAAAATGTGTTTTATATCAAACATTTCAGACAAGTATTTTTAAAGTATATTCAGCTTAAGTCCTCTGGTTCAGGAGGGAAATGTTTACCATACTTACCCAGTAAACTGGGAAGGTGAACTTTCTACCTTTTCCTCTCAATGATTTGTTCTGACTGACTAGCCACATGCAGAGAATTAGTACAGAGGTATGGTGGAGAGAACCTTTGCCATTCTGTCCAGGAGACCAGCTTGCTGTTTCTGTTGTGTGAAAAATGCATAAGGTTTATTATGTTAAAATTGTGTAGATGACTCTATAGAGTACAGCCTAAAATTGATTCACCAGAGTTAAGCAGACCCCTCTAGTTCATTTGTATGTCCTTTATACAATGGGAAGATCTACATAACATAGTATGTGAGGAAAGGTGACTGTGTAATCTAATTGAAGTCAACATAATGGGGATTCTGCAGTTACTTTGTCTCTGTAGAGTTCCAAGAAACCTGAGTTGTCAAAGCACATTCTACAGCATGTAGTAAAATGTCGATAGTATCTAGAGATTTTTCTGTCATGTCCAACTTGTGACTATCTATTCTTAGTACGCCCATTTCTCCCATGTGTGTTCCTGGGACTTAATCCTGTACTGACTTAATCAGGATATTGTCCTACACTAAACCCCACTCATTTGTATACTTATTCTTTCAGTTATAAGTTTATTGACATCTGTGCTGGCCACACGCAGCTATTGAAACTAAAATTAAAATTTTTAAATTCAGTTCCTCAGTTACACATTTCAAGTGTCTACTTTTCAAGGTGGTGAGTGGCTTTGCATTGTCTACCACTGGCTCTAGACTCACCTCTTCTCTCACCTTAGACCAGAATAATGGCCTTTAGATGGTTTTATTATTGCAGAAAGCCTTTCTACATTTGCTCCATCATGCTCAGTGCATCTAATTATGTATATACCATTCACTCTTCAATGAAATGTGAGGTCAATGAATAACCTTATGGAAACTTAAAGGGTGATTCTAAGTAGAAATGCTTTTAATTCAAACTGCTTGGCTTTTAAATAACTTTCAGTTATTTTAGCGTTCTGAGAATTGCTAATAAGTTGTAACATATAGGTATTTAAAACCTCTTTGACATTCTGGGATTACTTTAGAAGCAAAAACTGTCTACCTAAATGAAGAGGTAAACTGAAGCAAGTTTTAAAAGTGAGTTTATTCTGGAATAGCAGAAGAATTGCAATTCAGGATGGTCTAACTATAGCACGCTGCAGGCGAGTCCCCTGAGGATTTGAGGTCAGCCATGTTTACGGGCAGGGGACGTAAAGAGGACAGAGTTTAGTTAAAGTCTGTTAAAGTGAAAAACAAACGGTGACAAGCTTTGAAACTGTCCCAAGGAGACAAAAATAGTCCAGTCGTACAAACAAACTCAATTTAGGTCATTTTGCAAGACCAACCCAACCTGGTTCATTTCTTGTTCATGCCTCTGGAGACCATAAGCAAAACCTTCTAAGTTTGATATAAGTTGCATCCCCTATCATTTAAGAAAATTCCAATGTTATCAGTTTTCTGTAAATCAGGCATTTATGGGAAATCAGTCTCTCGGTTCCTAAGTTTTGTTTTCCCGAGAGCATATGTGTGAGGCTTTCCATTTTGTATCTTCTGCTTTCATTTTAGATTGAAATTCTTTCACAAAAACAAATTTTAAAAGAATAGCATTGTAAAAGAATTTAAAACTTCCCGATGTTTCTAGAAAGAAAATCCCACTTTTTAATGATTAGAATTTGTCTTAGTCATTTGCTGAAAAATTGAAAGGAAAATAATGTGATTTATCTGCCAAGTAAAACAGTGTCTTTCATTTTATCTAACTGAGCCCTCACCTCTGTCACCAGTTCCTGTAGATCAAGAAGTCTCCAAGAAGGGATTCCTAAGGAATAGGCAAGTGGCCCCATGTCCTCCCTAAACTGCCCAGCACATGTAATTGGTTTGCAGCTCAATATTGATCAGCCTTTTAGCATCCTGAAAGCCTGTTCTCTACAGTAAAATGGATCTTTACATACTCTGAAGATCCTCTTGAGAATTTTGTGTTGTGCCTATTCACTGAAGGGGAGGAATGAAAAAAAAAATAGACTCCATTAGTATTCTGGACCCTTTCCTCATGAGCCTGCTGGTATACCATTCAGGGGTTTTCCAGGTGGTGTGCGTTCATTATGCTTGGCTTGTTGTTTGCCTTCAACAACCACCTTTGAGTTTTGACTTATCCTCTTGGGATCTATCTGAACATATCAGTTAAATGTTACTGGCCCCACCAGCCCTCTGCTCCTCGGGAAGGAGCTCTCTTGAAGAATTCAGAATGTTCTACTTTTCTAGAAAGTTGGAATTATCACTCTCTATGAAAACTGAATTAGCCATTTTCTACCTTCCTCTTTCCTGGATCCAGGTACTAATTCACCTTCTTCAAATGGGTACCAGGCTGGTTCCCTAGCCTCACTTAGAGGTCTGGGGTCTGTCTGCCTGAATCCCTCCAAAAAGGCAGGAAGGTCAAAGCCGCCTTATCTTTCTCTTTGATGTTAACATTTTTCAAATGCTAACTACAAATACAGTAAGAATGTTAATATTTCCTTTTGTCATTTCAAGGGACAAGGTCACTTTAAATGACATTTAGCTCTTGACTGACATACAAATGCTTTTCCTGACAGCCCTCCCCGGATCCATGTTCAGTTGTTGGAATTAGTGGAAGCGTGTGGTATGTGCCTTTGTGAGTCCACACAGTGCACAATCTCCTCCTGCATGGCTGTTTGATCCACTCATTCAAATTCACAATTAACAAATAAATACAAAATTAAGTATGTGGTGACTAATGTTTCAGACCAAATCACAATAGTATAAGGCCAAAACAAATTATTTCTGGTGATTTAAACCAATAGAAAATCTAATCCTCTTGGGTACTCTTAGTGATTCTAAAAGTAGCTTGTACATGACTCTAAATTTAGGAATTTTATTCTGGTTCCCATTTCTGGAGATATAAATTATTCTCTTATTGTTCTTCAGGGCAATACTATAGGGATAATCATGTTTTCTTAACACTTTGTTCCTGAAAAGATATTCGTGAGTGCAGATGATTCTTAATTGTGAAGAAGGTCATACTATATTTTGGTATGATCTTTGAAAGCAGACATGCTCTTGTGTGTTTATTATCTCTTTCATATTCTTATCTTCCACAGGGCATTCTTTTCCCTCTACTCTGCCCAACTATGGTCTCCAATGATTTCTTGTAAAATATTGATTTGTATTCTGTGCAACTTAAAAGCAGAGGTGAGAATTGAGACGAGTACATTAACCTCTATGGAAATCCATCAATCCTGTCTGCCTTCACATAAAAAAAAATATTGTGTCTAGGTTCATAAAAATCATTTTGCTTAACTTTTAAATCTCTTGTTTTTTGATAAAGCAAAATTTGGGGCCCTGGCCGGTTGGCTCAGTGGTAGAGCATCGGCCTGGCGTGTGGGGGACCCGGGTTCTATTCCCGGCCAGGGCACATAGGAGAAGCGCCCATTTGCTTCTCCACCCCCCCTCCTTCCTCTCTGTCTCTCTCTTCCCCTCCCACAGCCAAGGCTCCATTGGAGCAAAGATGGCCCCGGGCGCTGGGGATGGCTCCTTGGCCGCTGCCCCAGGCGCTAGAGTGGCTCTGGTCACGGCAGAGTGACGCCCCGGAGGGGCAGAGCATCGCCCCCTGGTGGGCAGAGCGTCGCCCCTGGTGGGCGTGCCGGGTGGATCCCGGTCGGGAGCATGCGGGAGCCTGTCTGGCTGTCTCTCCCCGTTTCCAGCTTCAGAAAAATACAAAAAAAAAAAAAAAAAAAAAAAGGGGGAAGAAATCACTGAGGGAAGGCAGGTACCTGCAATTTCTCCTGAGAAACTGCTTCTTAATATTTTGAGGTGTAATTGCCATATTGTATTAGCTCCAATTGTACAACATAATGATTCAGTATTTTAATACATTGCAAAATAATGACAAATCAACATGTCACCATTCATAGTTACAAAAATTTATTTTCCTGTGATGAGAACTTCTAAGACCTGTCTTAGCAACTGTTAGATATGTAATATAGTATTATTAACTACTGTTACTATACTGTACATCACCGCAACTTAATTTTTATAATTGAAGTTTGTACCTTTTGATGCCCTTTGCACATTTTGCCCTTCTCCTACAACCTGCCTCTGGCAACTACCAACCTGTTTTGTAATTTGTTTTAGATTTAACATGTATGTGAGATCATATGTCATTTGTCTATTTTTCTGACTTACTTCACTTTGCATCATGTCCTCCAGATCCATCCGTGTTGTTGCAAAGGGCAAGATTTCTTTTTTATAGCTTCCGTGTGTCTGTGTGCGCATGTGAATGCATGCCATGTTTTCTTTATTCATTCTTCCATCGATGGGCACTACGGTTGTTTCAGTATCTTGGCTATTATATATAAAAAAAGTGAACATAGGGCTGTATATATCTTTAAATTAATGTTTTCATTTTCTTTGAACAAATACCCAGAAGTGGAATTGCTGGATCATAAAGTACTTCTATTTCTAATTTTTTGAGGAATCTTCATATTGTTTTACATAGTGGCTGTACCAATTTATATTGCCACCAACAGTGCACAAGGTTCCCTTTACCCCACATTCTGGCCAAAACTTGTCATTTCTTGTCTTTTTTAAAGAGTAGCTTCTCTAACAAGAGGTAATATTTCATTGTGGTTTTTGATTTGTATTTTCCTGAGAATTAGTGTTGGTTGGGCACCATTTCATGCCCTTGTCTATTCAGGTCCTTTGCCCATTTTATTTATTATTTTGTGACAGAAAGAGGGACAGATAGGGACAGACAAGAAGCGAGAGAGATGAGAAGCATCAATTCTTCATTGTGGCACCTTAGTTGTTCGTTGATTGCTTTCTCATATGTACTTTGACTGGGGGGCTACAGCAGACCGAGTGATCACTCAAGCCAGCGATCTTGGAATCATGCTGGTGATCCTTGCTCAAACCAGATGAGCCTGCACTCAAACTGTTGACCTAAGGGTTTTGAACCTCGGTCCTCCACGTCCCAAACACTCTATCCACTGTGCCACTGCCTGGTCAAGCCCTCTGCCCAGATTCTCTATTGAGTTGTACGAGTTCATTATATATTTTAGATGTTAACCCTTTATCATATATGTGATTTGCATATTTATCCCATTCAGAAGGTTGCCTTTTCATTCTGTTGGTTTCCTTTGCTGTGCAGAAGCTTTTTAGCTATGTGTGATCCCACTTGTTTATTTTTCTTTTGTTTGCTTTTAGTGTCAAATTCAAAAAGTCATTGTCTAGACAAATGTCAAGTAGCTTCCTGCCTATATCTTCTTCTAGGGATTTTATGGTTTCATGTCTTGTTCAAGTCTTTAATTCACTCTAACTTTTGTATATATTGTAAGATGGTGGCCCAGTTACATTCTTTTTTGCATGTGCTTGTCTACTTTTCCCAACACTTTTTATTGAAGAGACTTTCCTTTTTTCATTGTATGTTCTTAGCCCCTTTGTCATCAATTAATTAACCATGTATTCATGGATTTATTTCTGAGCTATCTTTTCTGTTCCATTGATCTATATGTCTAACTTTTATGCCAGTAACAAACTTTGATTACTGTAGCTTTGAAACCAGAGAGCATGTTGTCTCTGGCATCGTTCTTCTTTCTTTAGGTTGCTTTGGCTGGGGTGTGTGTGTGTGTGTGTGTGTGTGTGTGTGTGTGTGTTTTAATACAGATTTTAGGATTACTTAATCTATTTTGGTGAAAAAATGTCATTGGAATTTTGATAGGGATTGCATTGCATCTGTAGATTGTTTTGAGTATTTATGGATATTTTAATATTTTTCCAAACCCATAAGCACAGGATATTTTTCCATTTATTGGTCTCTCCTTCAGGCTAACATTCCTTGTTGACTTTGGGTGGTCTATCCATTACTATAAGTGGTATCTAAGTCTCTTTATTATATTATTACTGTCAATTTTTTCAGATTTTTAAATAATTGCTTTATATGTTCTGGTGCTCCCAGGTTGGGTGTGTGATACATATTTTAATGTTATGTATTCTTGATGGCTTGTCTCCTATACAATAAAATGCAAATCGTTGGCTATTTTTTTTCTTAAAATATATTGTGTCTGAAGCACAGTATGGTTATACCTGCTTTTCTCTGTATGTAATTTACTTAGCGTATCTGTCATTTCTTACCCTTTCATTTTAAGCCTATTTTCTCTTTGGACCTGAGATGGGTCTTCTGATGCCAACATATATAATAATTGGTTTTAATTTTTTTAATGCTTTTCACTAATCTGTGCCCTTTGATTGGTAATTTTAGTCTATTTACATTTAGGGTGAGAAATTACTCCAGCCATTTTGTTTTTTGGTTGCTCTATATCTCCCTTGTTCCTTTTCTCTTGTGTTTCGTTCTGTTTGGTGGTTTTCTGTAATTTTTTTCCGTTTCTTCTTTTTTTTTTTTGTTTTGTGTCTCAGCTCTGAATTTTTGTTCTGTGCTTACCATTAGGTTAATATAAAATGTCTCATAGATACAAAAGTCCTTTTTCTTCTGATTTCATTTTATCTTCACTCACCCATACAAGTTCATTCCTTTTCCTCCTCCCATATTATTCCCTTTTATGAGTTCATTTCCAAATTGCAGCAGATATAGGTATTATAACAAAGGTCAAAGGGGAAAAAGCATTTATAAATGTTTACCACCCTATTCTGAGATAGTTGCAATTTCCTGCCTCTGTCTGTCATCTTACTCAAAGTTTTATATACTTTTGTTTTTTGTTTCAGGAGAAGAGCTGCTTCTAACATTTCTTGTAATCCAAGTCTTATAGTGGTAAATGGTCTCAGCTTTTGTTTTTTGGGAAAGGCTTTATTTCTCCTTCATACCTAACAAAATTTACTGAATATATTTTTGGCTGTTGGTTTTACTTTTTTGATACAAGCAGTCACCAGATTATGGACAAGATAGGTTCTGAAGGTTTGTTCTTAAGTTGAATTTGTATGTAAGTTAAAAAAGGGCCCTGGCTGGTTGGCTCAGTGGTAGAGCGTCGGCCTGGCGTGCAGGAGTCCTGGGTTCGATTCCTGGCCAGAGCACACAGGAGAAGCGCCCATCTGCTTCTCCACCCCTCCCCCTCTCCTTCCTCTCTGTCTCTCTCTTCCCCTCCCGCAGCCGAGGCTCTATTGGAGCAAAGATGGCCCAGGTGCTGAGGATGGCTCTGTGGCCCCTGCCTCAGGCACTAGAATGGCTCTGGATGCAACAGAGTGACGCCCCAGAGGGGCAGAGCATCGCCCCCTGGTGGGCATGCCGGGTGGATCCCGGTCGGGCGCATGTGGGAGTCTGACTGCCTCCCCGTTTCCAGCTTCGGAAAAATGGAAAAAAAAAAAAAAGGTACATTTACCTATTAAACACAACTTAGACAGATGTTTGTCTTAACAGTATTAATTTTTACCTTTTTGTGCATATAAATATTTAAACATTTCAAACCTACAGAATCTGTCTTGTTTATAACCCCAGGACTGCCTGTATTTTGAATATTTCATTCCATTTTATCCTGCCTTGCAGGGTTTCTACTGAAAAATCTGATGGAGTTTCTTTAAAGGTTACTCCTCCCCCTCCCCCTGGCTGCCTCAAGAATTGTTATTGACTGTTTTAATATAATGTGTCTTGGAGAAGGTTTTTTTATGTGTTGCATTAATTATGTATTCTATTAGCTTCTTGTACTTGAATGTTCAGTTCCTTCCCTACATTTGGGAAGTTTTCATCAATTTTTTCCTTGAATACATTCTCTGTTCCCTTCCCCCTCTATTCTCCTTTTGGGATACCCATTATTCTTATGTTACCCTTTCTAATGGTGTCAGATAAGTTCTCAGGTTTTCTGTGTTTTGTTTTTTTTTTTAATCTTAGTTCTCTCTCTCCTTTGATCTGAATCATTTTTAAAATTCTATTTTTCAGTTCACTAATTCTTCCATATGGTCTGTGCTATTTCCAGTGCTTTCTAATGCATTCTTCATCTTATTTATTGCTTCTTTTGCTATAGAATTTGTTTGGTTCCTTTTTATAGTTTCTCTTTGTTAAAGCCTTCTATTCATTTTGTTTCTGAGGTCACTGAACTGCATTTCTGAGTTTTCTTATATCTTATTGAGTTTCTTCATGACTTCTATTTGGATTTCTCTGTCGTTGAGATCATAGTCTTCTATGACTTTGAGTTTGGTTTCTGGAGAATTATAATTTTCTTTCTGTGTTACCATGGTACCTAGGTTCTTCATGGCGCTCGATCAATTGTTTCTCTGCTGATGCATTTGAAGTAGTAAATTCTAACAATTCAGAAGGTTGGTAATTTGAGACCTTTCTTTTGTTTTCTCCTATCTGTGCTACTTGTGCTTCCAGGCAGCTGTGTTTATGATAGAGAGGGATCAATATGGTCACTGGAGAGCCACTTAGGTGGCCAGGATGGTAGATGTCCCTATGTCCAGGTTTCCTTGGTCTTGGGGTATGACTATTCTTTTGGGAGTATGTGGCAGGTTGGAGGGAGCCTGGTTTTTGAGCCCACTGTGCTGGTACCTGGCTCCTATGACTGCTGGCACCACTGTGCTATAATCATGATGCTCTAGACATGTCTTCACTATAGTTACTGGGTTCTGTAACAAGCAATGGGAAGTGCTGTCAGATTATCAGGCACCAGTGCTGTACTGCCTTTCTCATTCTCTGCTAGGGTATGGGGGCTACACCAATATTTCTCTACAGCTACTGTGTTAGCCAAGGATTTAGCTGTAGTGGCTATAGAATCAGTCACTGTCCTGCCTTTCCTATGTGTCCCAATATGCCCATCTTCAGGTGTGCCAGTGTGTTGAGTAGAGGGACCTTTGCTGGATCACTGGTGTCCAACTAGTTGTAGATTTAAGATGAGATACAAAAGGTGAGTCTTCCCCCTGGGTCATGTGTTCCCTACATCCAATTCTGTAAATATAATTATAATTTTCCATAATTATTACACCTTATAGTTAACTCAGATACCTACAAAACTTTTAGATTGTTGATAGTGATAAGAATATTGGAAAGTAGCTAAAAAATAGTTTCTTATTTTTTTTAAACAGAGAAATAAATTATTCTATCACACTTTAAAGATTTTTTGCTAAAATATATTATCTACCATAACAATGACCAAGCTGAGAGTCAGTGTTGCATTTTAATATTAATATATTAACTATCAACCTGATTATTAGTCATCTTAATTTTCTTTAAAATTGTGTTAGAATTTATATTTTTCCATAAAAATTCATAGTAATAAATTTTTACAAAATCTTCACACAGGTACACACCTTAAGATAATTGTAGCATCCACCGGGTACGAGAACAAATGTCGGAGACTTTCAGGAGTTAAGATGTTACTTTATTGGCCAGTTTAACCTGCGCAGGGGCGAACTCCCAAGATGTCCGGAGACACCGTGCCCACAAGGAGCTGCAAATGGGAGCCGCGCCTGGAGCTTACAGCCAGGCCCTTATATATCCTAAGTGAGCAAGCATAGAAAGAAGCAGATGTGGCAGTTTAGCTATTGGCTAGGGAGGTCACACGCAGCATAGCAACAGGGGCCGGTTTTAGCTTAGTGGCGAATTTCAAACCTAAACTTCTGATAAGGGTCTCTGACCTTCTTTGTTCCCAGCCTCACAGGAGCCATATCAGCACTTACTGTTCCTGCAATAGTTACACTCTTTGGCAGCTCCAGTACTCCCTGAATCTAACAATAATCACATGTTTCATTTAGAAAGTTACAGTAATCTCAATTTCAGAGTTGTCATTACTTCACTAATTCACATGTCTTACCTTATAAACTACCAGTATTTCTGCTATGGTAAATATAAACACATAGGGTTCTGTATAGGGGTATCAACACTATGTGGCTGTGTGTTCAATATCTGGGAATTTAAAATAATTCACATTACCTGTTAATCCTAATCTGGAGGGACCCAAAACATTGAAGACATGAACAAAGTCCATTGATTATACACCAAAGCTTTATTGTCTAGCTTGGCCAAGCGGCGGCTCCTCCAAAAGTGGTCTGAGGGAGCATGTGCTGGCCCTTTGTTCTACTTGGTTTTTATAGTTTTGTAAGTACAGAAGCAAAAATTGTAATTAGGAGCCCTTTACCACTATTGGTTATAGTCATATATCCTTTAACATGATAGGACCATGTTCAATTTGCAAGCTATACATCCTTTTGGAGAAAACAAAATTTACAAGTCAACACAATGGCAGAAAGATATCTTTTTACATATTAAAAGGCATTCCCATATTATCTAGTGTTCATCTGCTATCTCTCTGTCCAGAGTCACAAGTGTTAACTACATGCATTTACATAGGAGAGGTAGTTTCTGTGGGGACAAATGCCCGCAAATGGCTCATAGTTATAAGAAAAGGTTTATTTTGGCTTTTCTCTCCCTGCACCTGGCTAGCCATTCACCCCTTTCCCCACAGGTGTGTTGGAATGTCTGGTGATCCATGTTTTCCTCTCCTTTGCATTTACAATACAATGCCAATGTGATTGGTTATGCCAATCACACAATACAGAGACTATTCTCACAATTTCTCTGCATACCTTAACCCAAATTAATAAAATGTTCTCCAAGCCTCTTAAAATATCAATATTAATTCTGTAGTTTTTGGTACCTTACAACACCTGCGGGTGAAGTGGCTCAGTGGCTCCTCATTACCTCTGAGCACATCAAACGAAAAGCAACTCCTCTAAGATAGATGCCTGTTAAATAAACATGTTTTAGATATCTGGATACAATAAAAGTGATTTACTAGAAGGGAAATTATCTCAAGTAAGATATGGATGTGATGGTTAATTCTTTGTGTCAACTTGACTGGCCATGAGATATCTAGATAGTTAGGCAAACAGTATTCTGGGAGGGTGTTTTTGAATGAGATTAACATTTGAATTGACAGACTATGTACAGGAAATTGCTTTCTATTGTTAGTGGACCTCACCTAATCAAATGAAGACTTAAGTAGAACCAAAGGTTAGTACAGGTGTGGTCAATAGGTTTTGCCCCCAGGCCAGATTAGAAAGAAAATTTTTCACGGGCCATACGAAATACTAAAATTAAAAAATGTTAAATACAAAAACAATTCGTTTAAGTAAACAAAATTTTATTATGTAATTTGTTTAGGAATAAATGTAAGTAATTTAGTACAACAAATTAACAAAAAAACTAATGTGACGTGTTGAGGCACTTTGCATCGCCTATTATTTTTTTAATATCTGACTCTATACTTGTAATAGCTATTCTTAACACAGCCTCCAAACGTAAATCATTCAATCTTGATCTTGTTTTACTTTTACTTAGATTCATTAAAGAAAAAGTTTGTTCACAAATATAAGTTGAGCTGAAGATTACTGAAGATACCGTACTTTATGTATAACAATTTAAAAGTACCACTTACTTCATTTCCACAGTGTGTCCTGTGGAGAATATTAAAAATTTAATCGCAGGCTGCATAAACTCATTCCCGGCCCATGGGCCATATATTGCCCATGCCTGGGCTAGTACCTTGAGCTAGAACATAGGTATTTTCCTATTTTTGGTCTTGAACTGAAATATCAGCAATTCTTGGGTCTTGAGCCTGCCAGATTTCAGTCTGGAATTTAATGATCATTTCTCCTTGTTTTAAGCCTTAGAATTAGACTAGAACTCAGCTTTCTTGGCTGTCTAGCCTGTCAGCTGCTGATATTGGGACTCCCCTAGCTCTGTAATTGAGCCAAGTACTTGTTACATTTATTTTACACACACTGTTGGTTTTGTTTCTCTGGAGAGCCTTGACTATAACAATGAGTTACATCAACTAAAGTAAAATAAATCTTCAACAAATAATCCTTCCCTAAATTCTCTATTATTATAGAGAAGCTAAGACAAAGTTAGGATCCCATTTAATAAGATCTCACATTTATTACGCCACTTAATATTCATAATTTAATTTCATTTCTCCTGCTCTAGCAATCTGACAAATAAGAATAATAGTGTTAGTCTCATTTCCTTAAATCTCAGAGAGGGTAAATGACTTGCCCATATTTCCCCAAATTCAGTTTGCATTGTCTAGAAAGTTTTTGCATTAAGACTTGAACCCAGGTAGTCCACTCACTAGGTTTATTGTTGTAAAGTACTCGTACCTCAATTCCACAGGTTTACATGGAGATATCAAGTCCAGATGAATTTTTAAGAGTTTTATTAAAGGAGGAGATTTATTAAATATGTCCACTGCATATATCTGACATGGGGCAGCAGACCCAAATCATGTGCCAGCCAAAAATATTTCAGGGGCTGTTTATATTCCCTTGATCACACATGGGCGGGGGAGAACATGGCATCATGGCACAAGCTGAAAACATTTGTTTAGGGGATACACAGAAACATTAAGACTTTCAAGGTAACACAATCAAAGACATTTACAAATCTTTCAGGGTTCATCTTCCCTCACTAGCGTAGAGTTATTTTACTCTCAAGATTCCAGGAAGGGAGAGGAACTACAATCAATGCAAGGTGGTATGTAAATTCTATCTCCCATTGAAAGAGAAGAAGTTTTGCCCTGGCCGGTTGGCTCAGCGGTAGAGCATCGGCCTGGCGTGCGGGGGACCCGGGTTCGATTCCCAGCCAGGGCACATAGGAGAAGCGCCCATTTGCTTCTCCACCCCCGCCCCCCTCCTTCCTCTCTGTCTCTCTCTTCCCCTCCCGCAGCCGAGGCTCCATTGGAGCAAAGATGGCCCGGGTGCTGGGGATGGCTCCTTGGCCTCTGCCCCAGGCGCTGGAGTGGCTCAGGTCGCAGCAGAGTGACGCCCGGAGGGGCAGAGCATCGCCCCCTGGTGGGTAGAGTGTCATCCCCCTGGTGGGCGTGCCGGGCGGATCCCGGTTGGGCGCATGCGGGAGTCTGTCTGACTGTCTCTCCCCGTTTCCAGCTTCGGAAAAATACAAAAAAAAAAAAAAAAAAAAAAAAAGAAAGAGAAGAAGTTTCTCGGTTAACCCTTATTTTATTTTATTTATTCATTATTGAGGGGGGGGGAGAGGGAGAGAATAGGGGAGGAGCAGGAAGCATCAACTCCCATATGTGCCTTGACCAGGCAAGCCCAGGATTTTGAACCGGCAACCTCAACGTTTCCAGGTTGACACTTTATCCACTGCACCACCACAGGTCAGGCAATACCCTTATTTTAGATTTAAAACTAAATGACCCATTGTTCTTGCAGGCTAGAAACTTCTTCCTTTGGGGAAGGGAGGGAGAAGAATGTAGAACGGGACAGGAAAGCCTGACCTTTCCTCCTGGAATATTGTTGGGCAGATAAAATATATTATGCACACTTTGTTAAAGATGGCACTGCCCACGTGGAACCCGGTTGCCCAGGTGATGGGCGTGATTATATTAATGTGTTGGGGGCGGGCTGTGGGCAGGCAGGATCCTTGTAGCCTGGGGCTTGGTTTTATGACTAAGCCTTTCCCACCCTTTTTGATGTCCTGTGGTGCACTCTCATGAGGAATCCCATTATGCCTCAGATAAGTGACTTTGTATCAGAGACTTCCTTGTTTGTATATTTGATTAAAGGTTTTGGTTTCTACATTATAAAGTGGGACAGACCAGGAGCTTGCTCTCTCTCAGTTCCTGAGATTAGCATTAGAGAGGAGAGCAGAGAAAGGCCACGTGGAGGAGGCCAGGAGAGGCAGCCAAGATGGCAGAGTGCTGAAGGAAAAGCCAGTTTGTGCAGAGTTTGTGCAGGGAGAAGGAAGGAGTTGGGGAACAGAGGTGAATAAGGCTAGTGAGCTAGAGACCTTTGATTCTAGGAAACTCGGATAAGTCAGTAGCTTTGTGAGCACTGAATGAGTGGATTTTGGAGCCCAGTATGTGTTTTTACTTGCCCGCTGGGTACAAGCTAGGATTAAAGATAATGGCCCACCAGTTCGTGGCTCTGTTGTTTCATTACCGTCTGTCCAAATCTAATGCAAAACTGCATTGGCCAGGCGGCTGAGATGGTGGCCGTGGATATTGGCTTCACAAATATCAATATTAATTTTTCAGCTTTTTGGTACCTTACAACATTATGGTTTCACTGTTTGCTTTATTTTTTTATGTTCATATTAAAATGAGATTATTATTTGGAAGTGAAACCTATGTCCAAGTCCAAATACATTAGTAGGTTTTTACTATTTGAGTTATTAGTGCTTTAACAGGGGAGTTTTTATTTAATTTGCATCTGAAAATAGATTGAATAAGTATAATTTTTGCAATTTATATTTTTAAATTATGGCTTATTGGAGTTTATTTCCTTAAAAATAGAACAAAATAAAAGAATAAAACTTATATCTAGTCTTTACTGAGGGCATTCTTGAGTTTTTTATCTTATGTGGATCCTTGTTACTTACTATACTTCCTACAAATCTGTGGAAGTAATTGGAAAGGTAGTATTTTAATCGTGGCCAAAAAGTTCAGGCAATTATGAGATTTTTACCTCAGCCCTCTGAGAAATAATAAATGGACACTTTTGTTTTCTGGTTTAAAGAACTGCTTCTTGTTACTTAAAAAAAAAACTATACAGTTTAATATAAATACATAAGAACATAAATAATATAATAAGTCATTATGCTCTCATGTATCAATAGTATATTTGATTCAACAAAAGTTAAAAAGTAACTCATTTTCTACTGCAATATTTGTGTCTTTTCCCACAAGCCAAAGAAAGAAAACAGGCATGCTAAGAGTTTTTTCCTTCACAAATTTCTAATACTGCTGGAACAGTGACTCACACTTTTAGTTCATCCTACAGTTTATCGGAATGATTAATCAGGGCTCTACAAAACACTGAATCTGAACCTCTAATGGGAAGGCCACACACTGAATATACTTAGTTTACAAAGCTGAATATCAGGAATTAGCAAATATAAGTGGATGAAAAACTAAGAAGGCCAATGGAGGAAATGTCTCTTCAAATTGTGTAGAAAAATTAGAACTACAATTTTTCTCTTTGAGTAAGGTACATTTAGATGAGAAAAATAAAACAAATGGATTAACACACTAGAAATAAAAAGATGAAGTACAGAACTGATGAAGGGAAAATTCAATAGATGAATTTTTAAAGACAGGTCTAAGATTTACATTTTGACTTATATAATCACTCAGTTAAATTTGTCTCAGAACAATCAGATATAATATTTTAAATTCATGGGTTATTGACTACTATAGTCTAAACTTCTGGTTGGCAAACTGTGGCTCGCGAGCCACATGTGGCTCTTTGACCCCTTGAGTGTGGCTCTTCCACAAAATACCACATGCGGGCGCTACCTCAATAAGGAATGTACCTACCTATATAGTTAAGTTTTAAAAAAAAATGGCTCTCAAAAGAAATTTCAATTGTTGTACTATTGATATTTGGCTCTGTTGACTAATGAGTATGCTGACCACTGGTCTAAACAATGAAAGTTGCTTCCAAAGTAACATGAAAATGTATTATGATGGAGATCTAATTCAACCTGTAATTGCTGTCAGTATTTTATCCTTAGTTTTTCTAGAAAGAAAACATAATTTTGGAGAAGGAGTGATCCATATACTCCTCTTTTCTCCTTGCAGAATTCTTTGAACAGCTACTTCTCCTTGGCAGTGATCTATATCTTGCCTTTTGTGTTTTCTAAAATGTAGAATATGTATACCAGAACTTTACCCGTTTCTTGGTAATAATGTTGGCTAATCAGCATTTAATAAGTAGAGAAGAGAAAATGGGATGAGGTCGAAGAGAGTAAAGTATTTCACAGCAGAATCATTAAAATCACAGTAGACCTAAATGGGTTTAAGAATGGTTTCTTTTTGACATAGACCTCAGAGGAAACAAACATTTCCCACTGAACTGTAGCCTCTGACCATCTCTCTCCTCAAATCCCTGAAGATGGTGCTAATATAAGATGGTGCTATCACTCCATGTCTGGTTTTGTGGTAATCTAAATTCTTAGGTAGATGCAAGCAAAATGTAGCTCTAACTGGATAAAAAAAAAGACCCACACAAAACAATCTTCTTAGTGGTCAGAAAATGTATATATATGTCAAAAACTGTCTTTTAAGAAGCATAAAGCTTAGGAGCATAAAAGACGTATTACCTAATAATGAAGGGAATCGTTTTTCAGAAAGTTGTCTAGAAACTATGTGCCCAATAACATACCTCAAACTTGTTAAAAATTAACAAAATTATAAGAAGAAATTGACACACTCATAGCCATTGACTTTTAAAACACTTCTATCAGAAGCTAATGGATAGAAAATCATTTAGATTTGAAACAAAATTTAAACTGGTTATATATAGAACCTACCCCAATCATCTGATAATATACATTCTTTCAGACATATTGTCCACCTAAGCAACTGATGACAAGCAAGGGATTATTGATACTGATAGCATTGTGTTAATATTTATAATTAATAAAGATGAAAACATTCCATTTGTGGAATAGAAGAGTGGTGTTGGTACACACATCTGAAAAAAATAGAAAATTAGTAAGCTTCTCATTTAATTCAAGAAGTTAGGAACAGAAAATGCAGACTATACAAGAAAATAAATGGAGAAATTAGATAGAAAACAATGAAGTAACAGAGAAGACCAACAAATGAGAAACAGAATATTTGAAAGAATTTAAAAAGTATCTGATAAGATGCACCAAGAGAAAGGAAGCCTACAATAAGAATTCAAAATAAACAAGATTAAAATGACAATATTAATGCTAATTAAAATTACCTTTATGCTAGTGTACCTGAAAATTTAGAGATGATAGTTTTACAAAGTATATCCTTGACCAATAGACAAAAAAGGAATAGCTATTTCAAATGTCCCTTTAATGATTAAATAAATTAAAATCATTATAGAAATCTGTCCATTAAAAAATCAAACCTAGATGCTTTACAAGTGAGTTGTACCCAAACATGAAGGGATAGATTATCTTCATTTCATACAACCAGATATAAAAGAGGAAAGAAAAAGAATTGAAAAGCACCCTGGGTCATTTTGCTGTGCTACTGTAATCCTGTCATCCAAAACATATTAAAAAGGCAAATTTTATTGCAATTATTTGTGACTATGAATGCAACTCATTAGCATATTGACTCTAATAATGTGTATCTGCTGTAATCCAGACCCTATGTTGGATGCTAGATGTACATTAGCTAATTTAGCCTAGATGCTAAAGAGTCATAGTTCATTTTTCACAATTTGGCAGAAATGTGTTAAAATATTAATAAATACCTCTAATAAACATCTGATAAAAATATAAAATGAAAATGGGCCTGCAAAATAAGTTACCAAAGTCGTTTGTGTATCTGTGAATCAAGGGAAGTCATTCACTTACTGATGGTGAATATATGAGATTATTTGTCTGCAGTGGCAGAAGGAATGTGTCCAGAGAAACTAAACTTGTTTGACTATTAGTATTATGGCAAAAGCAGTGCCTGAAGGGCTAAAGAACTTCAGATACTGACAGTATCAACAGTCAATTTAAAAAGCAAGTCAACTGATTTCAAGTTGTTTTCCTTATCTTTTAATAAATTATTATCAATACAACTCGTTTATTTGAAGAAATCAGTGAGTTTGAAGTGACAAAAGAATTAACATCTATGAATGAAATAACATTAACCAAAAATATTTTCAAAGTTAAGAAAAAAAATTCAATAGAACCTGAAGTTGAATCTGCCAAGGAGCTTGAAGTAAAAATAGGCTTATTTGGGCAAATTTTTAGTTTGTTATAAGGCATTTGGTTATTCCTTGAGCTATTTATCAGCGTAAATTGCAGAAAACATTTGAATCTACCATGTGTTTTTGAAGCAGTAGTGTCAACTTTAACTTCATTTGTTATTAATTCCATCATCATACATTTTGTAGAATCTCAACAGCCTAATTTGTACTACCACCCAGCAGTTTGATGGGTTAGTGGTCAAGTTTTACTGCACATTTGCTCAGGTCAGGGCTAAGATTTAAATTTTTCTGAACAAGAAGAACTAATTGTTTTCAAGCTCTTTTTAACAAATGAATGGCTTTGGAAATTTTGCTACAGAAATAAAAGGTTTCTTGATGAATTTCATCTAAATTACAAGGCAAATCAGTGCTTTTTCAGAAGCTTTTGCTATGCTTCTAGCTGCTTAATAAACTTCCCATACTGTCAAAGTTAAAACAAGAAGTTAAATGTCCATTCCCATATACATTTGTAGTTGATATATTTACTGAATACACACTATAGGCTCAATAATATATTTTGGTCCCTCATGCAAGAGCATAAGTAAATTCCTAGACTTATTTTATGAGTCCAGAATTACCCAATACAAGATGAGACTCATCATGCTCTCAGGTGCCCAAGTTGATAATGAGAGAACTTGGTTTCAAAGAATAATGCAAGAAGGATATAAAGTAGACTTTGCAAACATTTAGTTATTGTTTCTGGTATTGCTTTTTCTTTACTCATGGACCGATGGCCATTTATAAAAGATGCTGGGAGCCCTCACCAGATAGCTTGGTTGGTTAGAGCATTATCCTGAAGCACAGAGGTTGCCAGTTCAATCCCCAGTCAAGGAACATACAGGAACAGCTTGATGTTCCTGTCTCTCTCTCCTTTCCTCTCTTGCTAAAATCAATAAACTAAAAAAAATTTTTTTTTAAATGCTAGGAGTCATAAAATCACTGCTACCCAACTAGAAGAATTATTGGGGCATGTAATTAACCAGGATCAAATTGAGGCTCTAGTCCTGAAGAAACCAACAGCCACACCTCAGTATAATCTTATATTAAACCTGGATATCTTTGGACCCTTGTGTAAGGTATTTTCCCCGCCGAGGAAGAAAGAAGGACGTAGCCACCAAGTGTGGAATATCAATAGCTTTATTTAGTAGAGTGCATCCTGGACGAGGTTCTCTGGTCCGCAAAACGGGCCAGAGAAGTCACGCCCTCTCCCGTTTGGGGGTAATTTATAGCATCGTTAGGGTGGTTGGGTTGATATGACGTGGCGAAATTTCATTGGCTGACAGTTGTTCTTTTTAAAGGACTCCTGGGAAGTTTCTTTTGGCACACATGGGTGTAGGCAGTTCCAGCCAAAGTTCCCGGGCCTGGTTCCTCACGTGACCTTTCTCCACTGCCAACCGACCTTACATCTTGTACCCTTTATAATCTCTTGAACAGTTTTAAATTAGGTTAAATTCTGGCTTAAAATAAAAAGTCTGATCCCCACTTGGCTCTAGCCAGCACTCCTCAGTCCCTACACACCACACCTTTGCTTGCTCTTTCTGTGGGGACATTTGTCCTCCATTACATAACTACTCAAATCTTCTCTGAGCTAGGCCACAGTGGTGCAGGAGGAAGGACCAGCATCTCTTTATGGCTGTTGGTAAGCCAGTGAATTGGTCTGGGACTCAGTGTCCCTTCCTTTAAAATGGATCCAGTCATCCTGCTTTACTCTACTGACCCAACCGTTGAGAGGTTCCAAGAGGGGCAGTATGAGTCCCATGTGAGGGGAGAAGGGCTGGGAGGCACCTTCAATAATTTGTCCATTTGTGAATATTTTTGTGTGTCATATTATTCTAACCACATCATGCTGAATGCTCTTCAAAAACAACTCTTTATATAGTTTTGTTTTATGCACTCAATCCTGATCCTGTAGACCAAAAGCAAGATAGTGAAATTAACTTTCTTGCAGAAAACAAAGTGACAGAGGTATAAATGGCTTCTAAATTACAGAGCTGTCTATTGAGTTGCCTATGTTAATAATGATCAGAAAAAAAAGTCAGTGGAAGCCCTTAGTTTGGAAGCTTATCCCCTTGAGCCAGAGGTGGAGAGTAATGCATACACTGCAGTTCAGATTCCATTTCTGCAGATTTGGTCAACCCAGATGGAAGATGTTTGGAGACAAAAGGTATGTTGTTGCCGACGTGTGCTATACAGTTAGGCCTGCAATAGCTGCACCTGTACAAAACATGGATGGACTTATTTTCTTGTCATCATTCCCTAAGCATTGTAAATATAACAACTATTTACAAAACCTTTACATTTTATTATGTGTTAAGTAATCTAGAGATGATTTAAAGTCTAAGGAAGTATCCTTCCTTAGACTGTGTGGGTTATATGCACATAATATGTTATTTTATATGAGGACTCGAACGTTACAGATTTTGGTACGCTCAGGGGCCCTGAGCCTATTTCCTCACGGATACCAAGGGATGACTATATTTGGATAAAATCACAATCTCTCACACCTCAAAAGGAACTGGAGGCCTAGCCCCACCCTTTCTCCACTCCTGTTAAGAGCTCCCATCAGCGACGGGGCACAACCACCATAAAGTGGTTTTCATATAATGAAATAGGCAACCAGGCACTAGAGATCTACACAGCTAAGAGAAGATTCTTTCCATTTTCTTTCATAAAGGTTTCTACTGGGATTCCTGAATGTTAAGAAAAATAATTTTAAGCAGTTCATGTTAGGTCATAATGCTTTTAAAATCCACTCAGAACTTTCTATATAAACTGATTGCTGTTAGTGATTTGCTTGAATTCTTGCTCGGTAATTTCTGTTTGGGGGTGTGACCTCCCTATATATTTTTTTCTAGCTGAGCTCCCAGTATCATGAATTTATAACATGAACAAATGGAAGCTAACTCCCATTCCATAATGGCAGTTTTGAAAGAGCAAGGCAGAAGTGGATAGAACTTTCTTTCAGATGTCAGTGTTTTTGTGTGCTAGTCTTGTGTCTGTCCTAGTGAAATTCCAAGTGAAGCTATTTGTCTCTCATGGGACAAATGCCTCCAAGGTGACAGAAGTCTTCTCCCTTCAGGATAGAGGGTGGAGGGGTTGGGTCCTGACCTATCTCCAGACCTCAAGGAAAACTACAAGATAGAATAACATCCTTTGTTTAGTTCATGGAATACTATTATCTGAGAAGTTATATGTTTAGAAAAAAATCTGTTAAAATACTTCCAAGTTACAGAATCATTAATGTTGAGCATGCTTTTAGTTATATGCTTAATTATAGTATAGTCAAGGATTTTACATTTATTACTCACTGCAGATTTAATAACTATAGCAATTTCCTGATAACACAAATGTCTGAATTAAAGATTTTTAAATTTATAAATTGATCAATTAATGGTGGAAAACACTGGTTAATAAAATTATTTTATCTATAATGTTAATATATAATTATACAATTATTATATATAATGCTAACAAATATATAACATTATATAATGTTGTTTCAGGTATTAAAATTCTAATAACACAACATCTGTATATTGCATTTTACGCTCACCACCTGGAGTCTAGTCTCCTTCTGTGACCATATATTTGACTTCCTTTACCCTCTTTATTCTCCCCCCATCTCTCATCCTTTCTGGTAACTACCATACTGTTGTCTGTGTCTATAGCTTGCTTGCTTATTGCTTTGTTTTATATCCCATATAAAAGTGAAATTATATGGTTCTTGTTCTTTGTCTTATTCCACTTAGTATTATACTCTCAAGGTCCATTCATTTTGTTGCAAATGGGAGTATTTCACCATCCACAGACCAATGGAACAGAATTGAAAGTCCAGAAGTAAATGTACATATATTTGGAAAACTAATTTTGCAAAGGAGTAAAAAAACATACAACAGAGAAAGGCAAAGTCTCTTCAATAAATGGTGTTGAAAAAACAGGAATGTAACTACACTGCTATGTGATAGTACACACAAAATTAACTCCAAATGGATTAAAGAGTTGAATATAAGACCTAAAACAATAAGATATATAGAAGAAAACTTAGGCACTAAACTTGCATACCTTCGTCTCAACCCCAAATGCAAGAGAAGTAAAAGCAAAAATAAATGAACAGGACTACATCAAACCAAAAACCTTCTCTGTAGAGCAAAAGAAATCACCAGCAAAACAAAAAGCAACCAACCAAACTGCAGAATATGTTTGCAAACATGACCTCCCATAATCAGCTAATATCTAAACAATGCAAAGAACTCCTCTAACTCAACAATAACAAAAAACAAGCCAGTTAAAAAAAATGGGCAGAGGACTTGAACAGATACTTTTCGTAAGAGGACTTAACCTCATGAACTATAAGAGAAATGCTCATCAAAACCACCTCACATTTGTCAGAATGGCTATTCTCAATAAGACAAGAAATAACAAGTGTGGAGGGGATGTAGAGAAAAAGGAACCCTCATACACTTCTGGTGGAATGTTCATTGGTGCAGCCACTATGGAAAATAATATGCAGGTTCCTCAAAAAATTAAACAGAGCTACCCATATGATCCAGCAATCCCTTTTCCATTATCTACTTGAAAAATTTGAAAAGCTTAGTCATAAAGATCTATTGTACATATTCCTATGTACATTGCAGTCAAGACATGGAAACAACTTAAGTGTTCTTCAACAGATGATTGGATAAATGTGGTGTATATTTATTATTTTTAAGTAAAAATTTACAAAACATTTTCCAAAAGGAGATAACATGACTTGGTTTAAATATACATAAGAAAAAAGTTTTGCCTGACCTGTGGTGGCACAGTGGATAAAGCGTCGACCTGGAAATACTGAGGTTGCCGGTTCAAAACCTTGGGCTTGCCTGGTCAAGGTATGGGAGTTGATGCTTCCAGCTCCTCCCCCCTTCTCTCTCTCTCTGTCTCTCTCTCCTCTCTCTCCCTCTCTGTCTCTCTCTCTCTCCTCTCTAAAAAAATGAATAAAAAAATTAAAAAAAATAGTTTTGACACATGAAATTTTTTGCAAATAAATACAGAAGGGACTTCAACAACACCTAAAGCAGTATTCCAAGTCGTTTCTTTGTGGCATTGTTTGTACTAATCATTTACTTATGCACACTTTTAAAGGAAACATCACTCTAATATGTCCATTTTTAATAATAAACCTAACAGAAAAAGACATTGGTCTCACTAGGATATTTCAACATCTGAATTGGTGGCATCTAAATTACTAAATTTAACAAATATAGCAAATAAAAAAACACTTGTAATTCCCTTCATTTTACACTACTACAGAGAAACTTCTACATGTGGAAGGTAAACTTAAAATTGACATGCTAAAAAGCACATGCTAAAGAGAAGGTCTTTCAACAATGCCAGGTGATTGTGCCAGAAGTTAGACAAGGAGTCTAAGAATAGCGAGCCTCTCATTCTGCATCAGTGTTACTCTCTGGTCTTTCTGAGAATTGTATTTGATTAAATGTATCAGCAGCTTCTCATGCAAGAATACATGAATTGTCAACAATTTAGGCTCAAAGGACTAGGAACAAAAATTGTGTCTAATGTTGTGATCATTTTTTCTAGGACCCACCGATCTCAGCATGAAGAGGCAGTTGGCGACTAGCTCAGGATCCTCCAGCAGTTCAAGCTCCAGACCCCAGCTGAGTCCGACTGAAATCAATGCCGTGAGGCAGCTTGTGGCAGGATATCGAGAATCAGCCGCCTTTTTATTGCGTTCTGCAGATGAACTGGAAAATCTTATTTTACAACAGAACTGACTCAGATGACGATCCTATTCACTGAGGTCTAAATTTGCTGTTTCCACTAATGACATTTTGATTTCCCAGCAGAGATGCTTCTGATCTTACTGCACAGTCTTGAGAGAAATACTTCCATTAAGCCACATTGTCCTTGATCCATAAAGTGATGTGTTAAGGTGCTTCAAAGGAACTCTGACCTCTGAAGTACTTGAGATACTTTGTGTCCAGCCTACTGCTTTTTCTTTTAGTGTGTCAGCATAACTATCTGGGGCAAAAAGGCTGTATTTCCTAATTCAAGGATAAAACTGAAGAAGCTGTGGTATAAAGAAATAGTTCAAGATCCAACAGAAATATTAGTGGAATTTGCTACTGACTTATTAGACTGAAAGCTGCAGTATCTGGCAAAAAAAAAAAAAAAAAAAAGGCCAAAATTTCTTCTTGCTACAGGATATAGCAATGAAAAGGATCTTGTATTTTAAAGAAATATATGTAATTTTTATAAAAAGAAAACTTGTTTTTCATTCAAAATTGTCATTTTTACTTTGGTAACTTTTTCATAGGTCCTAAAAGAAAACTGTTTTGAGAAACTACTGTAAGTACCTTTTCCACATCCCTTTGCCTTTTCCTCTTTCCAAATTCTTTCTACAAAAATAACACTTGATGCTGGAAAAAAAAAATCCTTGCCTACAGTTCTTTAAATCATCATATCAGGAACTCCTTCTAAGAGAAGCCTGCATTTCTGCCCTTCCGCTGATCTCAAGCGTCCCACGCAACACTGCAGCTTTACCATAGAGGTTTTCATCACAGAAATGTTTAACATTAAAAGACACATCATGGGGAGGGGGGGAGAATCACACTTTAGTTTCTTACAGCTCACCCCAGATTGCCGCTGCTATCTTGTAGGCATCCCTCGAGCAGGAGTTGGACGTAGATGACTGAATGTTAAGAGGTTGCAAGTGACAATCTGAAAATTTGCACTCTTGTGTGTAGTTTCATTTTCATTTTTCTATTTCAGAAATAGTTTCCAAAAAAAAAAAAATACCATCACCTCTCCTGATATGATTTGTATGATTTACAATTCTAGGTAAAAATGACGTAAAGAACTCTGGGTGGCTGCAGCTGCAATTTACAATGAACTGGCCCCTCCTGTTCCCCATACTTTGCCCTTCTTTCTGATTTTCTAGTGTTGGATACACATGAATGGTGTTTTCTTTGTGCACTGAGGCAAGCCTATTTTTAAGATATTTAGGGAGAAGTTCATCAGTTTATGCTTCTTGTACAATTTTTTTTCTGTTGTTTAGCTTTGGTTGGATTACAAATTCTTTGTGCGTTTCTGAATTTGCCTTATTTCATGTAAAATTTATGTCATTCTGTTTTTGATAATAAGTTTAGGCATCTGTGATATTTCTTATCTACTTGTTATCTATAGTTTTTCAAGTAATGACTGTGATTGTGACCAAGTAATGTGCACTTTTTCTTGTAACTGTGGACATTGCTATGCTTTTTTCTTCTAGTGTTTCTAGAATTACTGTTCCTTAAAGTTATGTAAACAAAAAACAAAAAAATTTGTGATACTGTTGGTGAATATAATGTGAAAATCTTATTGAAATATGAGTATTTTGGAAATACATAGATGCACAAACATCTTTTAAGATGTGGATTTAGAGTTTGCTTATTTAAATGAAAATTCAAAACTTGAGGGCTGGTATAATTTTCTCTGTTTTGTTGGGTTTAATAAACAGATTTCTGTGTTAAAACTATGATTGTGAAACCTTACAAACTTTCTGAAGGACATAATACTTAACTTTAAGCATTTTGCTTTTAAAGTAGGAATTGATATTTTGTACCCATATTTAGCACAAAATTGATAGTCAAACTTGTGCTCAAAAATATCCTTAGGTGCCCCAGAGTCTCCCCATTCAGTCTAATAATTTATTCCAAGAAGAAGTAAACTAAATTAGCAAAACCAAGGATATTTCATTTGATTATTTAAATTTGATTTAAGAATTTATTATCTCACCTGACCAGGTGGTGGCGCAGTGGATAGAGCATCAGACTGGGATGTGGAGGACCCAGCTTTGAGATCCTAAAGTCACCAGTTTGAGCGCGGACTCATCTGGTTTGAGCAAAGCTCACCAGCTTGGACCCAAGGTTGCTGGCTTGAGCAAAGGGTTACTCGGTCGGCTGAAGGCCCATGGTCAAGGCACATATGAGAAAGCAATCAATGAACTAAGGTGTCACAATGAAAAACTGATGATTGATGCTTCTCATCTCTCTCCGTTCCTGTCTGTCTGTCCTTATCTATCCCTCTCTCTGACTCTGTCTCTGTAAAAAAAAAAAAAAAATTATTATCTCTTATTTCTCATTTTTAAATGAGTAATCTGGCTCTTATAATCACTCCAGGGAGAAACATACCTGCTTTAAGTGCTTGTTTTATCTTTGGGTTTGATGATTAATAGTACCTGAGGCTTTGACATGATTGCTGTTTGGCAAAGTAACACTCAGACTTGAGTTCAGCATATGCACAAAAACTTCTTGATAGCGATAATGGAGCAAGTGGAGTAGAGAAGGTAAGTTTCAGCAAGATGATCTTGTTTTTGTTAGATTTGCATCTTCAATTATAACTTTCATGCCCATCCTCCAAGGACTTAAATGCCCAATGTCTTCTGCTTTTCTGTACATTTATCTAAATGAATGAGGGTACTGGGATCCTCATTATTTCCCTAGGAGAGCTCAGAGCCAGAAAGGAAGTACCAGTTTGTCTTCCTTTATGACTTGTACCTGAAAACACCCTGGCCCTTGTATACATTCTGTCACAGGATAATAAAGAGATCACATCCCCTTTATAAAGCCTTTTGGAGAAACTAGCTGCAGGTTCACATTGCCATTCAAATGAGTGATAGAAAATTACCATAAACAGATCAAATACAAATTTCTGTCACTTCTGCCAGTTAGCTCTCTGTACAACAGCTATTTCCTGTCACATATGTATTACTTTATCACACTAAGAAAACATGCCTTGAAATAACCACAGAGGATACAAAAACAAACAGTTCCTGAAGTTTCTTACATTGTGTCATTCAAATAAGACTCGGTAAAAAGGGCATTCAGATATAATGATAACCACTATTTACTGCTTGCTTGTTTACTTACACAAGGAAAGGCATTTCTGTTTCCTTTACTTCTCACCATAGCCCCAGGAGCTCAGGAGTCACACCCATTTTACAAAGTGTCTCAAGAGGTGAAGTGACTAACCAGGAGCGCAAAAGCAGGGAGAGCAGAAGCCACCCATTGAACCCAGGCTCACCTGATGCCAGACCCTCATTGGTCCCTGCAGTCAGCTGCCTCCCAGGTGCTCAATAATCACCTTTGGAACTGTGCCTTGGAACCAGGCCTTATACTAAAGGTTAGCAGTTTTATTTGTGTAGATAAATATTATTATTATTTTTGTGTGTGTAGTTTTCTGAAGCTAGAAACGGGGAGAGACAGTCAGACAGACTCCCGCATGCGCCCGACCAGGATCCACCTGGCATGCCCACCAGGGGGCAATGCTCTGCCCACCAGGGGGCAATGCTCTGCCCCTCTGGGGGGCGTCGCTCTGTTGCGACCAGAGCCACTCTAGCACCTGGGGCAGAGGCCAAGGAGCCATCCCCAGCGCCCGGGCCATCTCTGCTCCAATGGAGCCTCGGCTGCGGAGGGGAAGAGAGAGACAGAGAGGAAAGAGAGGGGGAGGAGTGGAGAAGCAGATGGGTGCCTCTCCTGTGTGCCCTGGCTGGGAATCGAACCCTGGACTTCTGCATGCTAGGCCGACGCTTTACCACTGAGCCAACCGGCCAGGGCTGTGTAGATAAATAATAGTTTATAAAAATGCACTTTATATCAAATAAAGCATTTGACTAAACACTGGGAGCTTTATCCTGCTTAGAGAGGTTTAATTTTCCTTTAAATTATGTCCTCTGCAAATATGAGGAGCAGCAATAAAAACCACACTAGTGAAAATCAATACAGAGAGTGTGAAGAGAAGGCAGTGACTTTTCCACAATGATGGGCGCCAGCTGCGAATTCAGTGTAGAAAGATGAAAGGGACCTGGCTGAACTCATAAGGTACCATATTTCCCCATGTATAAGCTGCTCCCATATATAAGACAAACTTTAATTTTGGGGCCCAAAATTTGAAAAAAAGACAAGCGTGAAAAAGCAGGAAATGCAAGTTAAAAAAAAAAACTACAATAATGAGTGCAAAAAACAAGCGTGAAAAAGTGGGAAATGCAAGTAAAAATATCTACAATCACTGTATAAGATGCACCCAGTTTTTAGATCTCAAATTTTTCAAAAAAGTGTGCGTCACTTGCGATTTCGGTTGTAGGCACTATGCAAGATGCTGTCCTACTGTTGTAATTAATCCTGGCACCACAAATACAAACACCACAACGATTAATCTTGGCATGACAAAAATATTTTCTAATTTCATACGGCCCAGGTTACAAACTTTAATTCATAGGAAAAAAATGTCCAAAAATAAAGCAGGCAGACATTACCACATTACCTTATTACTTATCTTTTAAAGTATGTTTGGGATGCAAAAATAAGGTAAAAGGACTGAATGCAAGCTAACCTGTAGGAGTCTACTATAGAAGTTATAGCGTCCCATTTCTTGAAAAAATGTTTTTGGAAGGAGATCAACTGTTATTGGGAGAGCAACCTATCCAGTTTGACAGTCAATCACATTTAACTTACTTTCTAATTATTAAAGAAACTGAGGAAATGCAGAAGAAGAAAAAAAATCATCCCAGCATCCATGGAGAACCACAATTAACATTGTATATCTTTGTATTGAAACAAGTCTATGAATATTTTTGTTTTATTTGATTGTATACGTGTTTCTTCATATGCTTTTCTAACCCAACCATATAGCATGACTATTTTCCACATTAAGTATTTCTATTAATTATTATTTTTAATGGCTGTGTAGTAGTACATTGTATAAATGTACCTGTATTCATTTTCTATTGCAGTTATAACAGATTGTCACAGACAACATGAATTGGCTGTAGTCCAGTTGGCTGGAAGCCTCGCAGAGCTAAAATCTAGGTGTCGGCAGACCTGTGTTCCTCGCTGGCAGCTCTGGCCGAGTCCATTTCCTTGCCTACTCCAGCTTCTAGAGGTGGTCCGCCCCTCTCTTCCACATTTAAGTCCCCTCGTTGAGGACATTGGGCCCACATGAATAAAAAAATAATAATAATCTTTTTATGTAAGGTGAGCTAATTAGCAACCTTAATTCCATCTACAAATGTAATTCTATTTGATATGTAACAAAACATTGACAGGGTCTGATGTTTAGGATGCGGACACTTCTGGGAGGCATTATTCTGCTTAATACGCTACCTTAATTTCCCTCTTTTAAAAAGAAATACCTGTCTGAATTCAATTGTCTTTGTCCACTCACCTAAAATAAAGCTTTTAAGTCAGCAGCACAAATATTTTTACAAATGATTGTCAGCTGCCATATCCACAAGTTTTCTTCTGTATAAAGGATGTTGTTCTTTTGTAAATTTTAATGGCATTTTTTCTCAATGGCTCACATTTGCATTACATGTAAAAAACAAATAGGATAGAATACAGTTAAATCTTACAAGAGAAATAAAACAAATACCTCTGGGACCTTTCCTGCACTTTGATTTTTAGAAGGCGGTTCTGCCCAAGAAGTTTCTGAGGTATCTTTGAGAAGGCTCCAACTCATTAGGCCAGAATGGATGGCATGAGGATCCAAAGCTTAATTAAATTCTGCAAGCAATCCAACAGCATCCATACAACTTCTAATAGCAATTACCAACAGTGTTTTATTTACTTTGAACAATCAAAAGACATAGTTGACATTAGATGTTAGATGACATGTCTCTTAAAATGAAGGATATGGCAATAACAACTACTGAATTGAGGATACTCAATTCAGTGTACAAATTAAATCTTCTTTGCTTTAGTTTCTTTGGTAGGTATTTTACTTACATATTAAAATTTTCATTTCCCCTCATTTATTTATTTTTTCTTTCAAAGGCTAACCACTAAAAGAAGATCAAAGATCATTCAAGACTATGTTTACTGCTATGAGAGAAAAAAATACAATAAAAGCATAAACCACAGAGAGTAAATGCTATTAAAAGTGTGGGATTGGCATCATTTTTTCCCCTTGACTGTTTTTGATTTCTCATACTCTTTGGTTACTGGGGAATGAATTAGATTGGGCTGCCCATGAGAAATGTCTTCTAACATATTTAAAGCACATGACTGCAATGACAGAATTAGTGGCTAGAGATTCCACAACAGAATTAGTCTTAGTTCCTTTGCTGGTGGAAGGATTCCAAGGTCTGCTATGAAGTAAACCCCATGAAGTACTAAGCCTCTTAGCTCACTTTTAATCTTCATTCATTTTAACCAATGTGTATTTTCTGACCCACTATGTGCTAGGCATTGTCTCTGGTACAGAAAAATCCTGCTTCAAGAGTCACGCCTATGGTGCAGATGGAGATAATAGCGAAGAATAGAGTGACAGTGCACCATGTAATGACAGAAGCATGCCAGCAGGGAAGGGAAGGGCACAGACCCTGCCTCAGTGGGACAGGGGTGGGCTGGGGGCTAGTTGATTGCAAAGACTGGAGCTATGGGAGCACCTGGCAAATTGTGTGTGCTTGCGAAGAGAAGACGTTGTCAGTGAAGGCCCTTCAACAACAGGAGACAAAAACAGGAGAGGGCAGGGAGACATGGAAGAACATGGTGTGCACAGTAACCCAGGCAGTGTGTGCTGCTGGAAGCAGAGTTTGAGAATGAAGCGAAGTTTCTGAAGAGCAACCAAGGAGCCAGATTGTGCGGGGCCATCTGCCCCACGAAGCTGTGTCCACAGAGAGTGAGGAGGTGTTTCAGCGGAGGGCTAAGTGTGTGCTGACTGTTTGCACAACCCTCTGGGGAGGAGATGAAATACTGTGGGGTTGCCGGACCTCCCTTCCAAAAGCAAATAAAATAAAACTCCTAAAAGTAAGAAGAACAAAAGTTATTACATGAGCAGCATACCAACAAGGAAGGAATGAATGGCTTTGTCCTACAAACACTGACAAGTGGGAGCCGGGAAAATTCTAGTAAATGTCACACATTAATGTGACTTCTTCCTCAGGAAACAGATCCAAGCAAAGAAGACAGGTGAGTGGAAAGGAATGTTATTTAGATCCCTAGTTTGGAAGAAGGGAGAATGCGGGGAGAGTGGACCACCGGGGGAAGGTAGGTACACAAACCCTTCAGGAATACAAAGTCCCCCAACCCGCCCCCGGCCTCAGAGTAAGTCTCCAGAAGTAGAAACATGGTCAGGACTCGCTGCTCTGGGGCTTCTGTGGCAGTGAAGGAAGGTTGAAGAACAAAGGCAGGAAGATGGTGATTCCTCCAAACACAGGTTTCGGTCGGCACCCCTTTCCCTGCCCTGCCTATTTCTCCTCTCCCTTCCTTCCTTGCCACCCTTGACTACAACACCGTGGCCAAACCTTATGAGCTCCATTGGTCTTATTTGATTTTCTCTTCTGACAAAGAGAGGAAACAGGCCAAGCTGCTAGGGGAAGGCGAAGGAATTAGGAGGAATGAATTATTGGGTCTCAGCCTGACCTGTGGTGGCGCAGTGGGATAAAGCGTCGACCTGGAACACTGAGGTCGCAGGTTCGAAACCTTGGGCTTGCCCGGTCAAGGCACATATGGGAGTCGAAGCTTCCTGCTCCTCCCCCTTCTCTCTCTCTCTCTCTCTCTCTGTCTCTCTCTCTCTCACTCCTCTCTCTAAAAAATCAATAAATAAAATATTAAAAAAAAAGAATTAAAAAAAAATTATTGGGTCTCATTGCTTTGGTTTAAAGCAAAGCTTCAACAGATCCACTCTGAAATTGGAGCATTTAGGAAATAAATAAATTTCCCATTCCCAAACACCAGTAGCATCCAGTCCTGGCTAAGTGGAGCACATTATGCAACTGGAGCACCAATGATATCGCAGAAGAGAATCACAAACTGGCACCCCAATCGGAATGGCCAGCAACACCTCCCAGGTACCTCCACCAGCAAAACAAATGCGGAGGGAACTGAAATACCCACCCCAGCAGCTGTCGGTCAAGGAGAGGAGGTCTGAGTTTCAGAGAGGAGGAAAGAGATGTCAGGGAGCACTGAATCATAGTGAGGGCAAACAGTACGTTAAACAAGGACCATATCCCATAAATAAGAATAAAATGTCAAGGACCTGCATGCCACTATATATCCAAACAACAGCAAAGAATGGGGACCGGCAGGCAGACAAGGAAGAGTTCATAAAAGTGAAACATAAATTTGGAATAAAATATCTCTCAATAAAACATTTTTTTTTCTTTAATAAATGCTGTGTCTGCAAACTTGTGATACCAGGGGACAATTTTTCACCTCATTTGACAACCTAAAATTATAACAAGGTCACCTACGACAAACCTTTCGTTATAAGGAATCCTTTCATTGACAGCGATTAAAAGTAGCAAAGTCTTAGCCCTGGCCGGTTGGCTCAGCGGTAGAGCGTCGGCCTAGCGTGCGGAGGACCCGGGTTCGATTCCCGGCCAGGGCACACAGGAGAAGCGCCCATTTGCTTCTCCACCCCTCCGCCGCACTTTCCTCTCTGTCTCTCTCTTCCCCTCCCGCAGCCAAGGCTCCATTGGAGCAAAGATGGCCCGGGCGCTGGGGATGGCTCTGTGGCCTCTGCCCCAGGCGCTAGAGTGGCTCTGGTCGCAATATGGCGACGCCCAGGATGGGCAGAGCATCGCCCCCTGGTGGGCAGAGCGTCGCCCCATGGTGGGCGTGCCGGGTGGATCCCGGTCGGGCGCATGCGGGAGTCTGTCTGTCTCTCCCCGTTTCCAGCTTCAGAAAAATGGAAAAAAAAAAAAAAAATAAAAAATAAAATAAAATAAAAGTAGCAAAGTCTTAGTGCACATTTTCTATGTGCTATAGAAACAGATGGGAGGGATGCCTATACAACACACCGGATCATGGACAGCACGCGGCACCTCTGATGGCGGCAAGAAAGAACAGTTTCTCTGTGGGCCTGGCCCTGGAGAGGGGCCTGTATGACAACGCAGCTGCACCCTTGTAACATGGTGTGTGTGTTGGGTTTGGGTTTTGTTTCTGCTGATGAAACAAGAAATGACCAGGAGTTACACGTTTCCTTTGGAGGAACTGACAATGTGACGTTTGATGTATCACTTGTGCACTGTGTGTCCCATAGAGTGGAGTCCCATAGAGTGGAGCTCATGCTGGCCCCCAGGGCAGCAGGAAGGCGATGCCGGGCCATTCCACTCCTAAGTCAATTATTCCCCTTCTCTTCATTATGATGCAGCTCAGCTACAGCAACGGCCAATGCCAAAGGTCAAAAGCACATTTCCACATATGATCTGTGAATTAGACAGGAAGTCATACTCCTGACTGGTGCCTTCGATGTCACCTTTGGATCGGGAATTCTTTCTCATGGGACTTCATTGGTGCCTCCTTCTTCCTAAAGCCACTTAGAGCTGGGAATCCTTCCTGCAGAAGCTCACTCCTCTCCTGGTCTTGGGCCCCAGAGCGGTTTAGCCACAGTGACCCCTTGTCCAGACGAGGTGAGGCTACAGCCTGGCAGGTAAGAAGAGACAGTTGAAAATAGAAGAGACCTTTCTGAATTGGGGGTCTGACCGTATAGACAGCAAAATCTGTATACTTGGCACCCTGTTTTGTGGCCAGTCCTTCGGGCCAGCCACATTTTCTCCTCATCAATCTAAACACTGCTGCTGGTGTTGTGACCAAAAAGACCAGCTCTGCTGACATTTGAAATGAATCCAAAATACACAAACTTAGAAAGGAAAGCCCAGCTCAGCTGGACAAATAACATGACAGTCTTTTATCTCCTTCTTCACCACCTCATCAAGCCCATTTGGTACCTCACTAAATATTAAGCAGAATTAAAGAAACTGCACAGATATTCTTAATATATAGATAAGTACAAGCATATAATATTTGTTTAAAATGTGTTTGTTTTTTTTAAGTGAGAGTAGGGGAGATAGTGAGGCAGACTGCCACATGTGCCCCAACTGAAATCCACCTGGCAACTCCTGTTTGGGGCCGATGTTCAAATCAACCAAACTATCCTTAGTGCCTGAGGCCCATGCTCAAAGCAGTTGAGCCACCAGCTGCAAAAGGGGAAGAGAATGGGGAGAGGGAGGAGAATAGAAGCTAATGGTCACTTCTCTTGTGTGGTCTAATTGGGAATCAAACCCAGGATGTCCACACGCTGGGCTGAAGCCTTACCCACTGAGCCAACCGGCCAGAACCTAAAGTATGTTTTTATAGATGTTTTTGAGACCTTTTTAGAATTCACTGTCATATACATTGACTTATTTGAGCCATATCATAGGGAAGACAGAAGGTTTTCTAACAACTTTCTGAAATTGAGGCTCTTAATTGTTCCTGCCAAGACAAGAAGCCAGATCTAATTCTAAATCCCATGTTTTCTTTCTTCACCCCCACCCCATCCTGTCCCATCAGTTCACACTGATTTTCAAAGAGTTTCTTTTACATGTTACAAACACACATTTCCTACATATTCCTACTCATTTATAATACCCATCCTTTGACACATTTACAACCTGGGAGTCATTCCAACCAGAATGTTTTGATTTCCTCTCCTCTTTTGCCTGTAGGTTTTTTGTTGTTGTTGTTAATGTCTTTTCCTTAATAAAAATTCATTAGGAAAATTGTTCAGCCAGAGTGTATAAAATGCCTGCAGCCTGCAGAAGCCCGGGCTGCTCCCGAGTCAGAGGTAGGAGATTCACACAGAAAAGAAGCAGATGCTAATGAGGGGTCTGCAAGTCGCCAGGGAGGACGCTGGCGCAGGCCCTGTGCTGACAGCCACTGCGCCGGATTTGTTTGTCCATGTGTAAAATGAGAACAAGCTCCTTCACAAATATAAACCCGGCAGTAAATATGAAAATAGAACAGGTTTTGAGGTACACACAAATAGAATTTAGAATCTCGGATTGCTACTTCTTCTCGCCCTCAGCAGTGTTGTTTAATTTTAGAAAATCTGGACAATTCTTGCCAAACCAATGTAACCAAATGGAAGCTGAAGATGTAAGAACGTGTCCTAGCATTTATAGGAATGGGCTTCAAAGCTCTCCTCTGCACTCCTAAGCAGAAAGTAATGTTTGAAATGGTCCAAAGGCTGCCTGTGCGAGGTCCCTGTTGGGTCTGCATGTTCACTAAAGGCAACTAGAGTCAGAAAGTGAGCTGGAGCCAGGCCTACTTTTTAATCTGTTTGCTTACATGATTTTGCACAGTTATTTAGCAATCAGATAAAATAATATTTGAAACGAAAAAAGAAGCTACCTCCCAACACAAAAAAGTTGGCTCTTGCTTCCTTTTTTAATTTATTTATTATTTTTTTATTTTTTTATTTTTCTGAAGTTGGAAACGGGGAGGCAGTCAGACAGACTCCCGCATGCACCTGACAGGGATCCACCCGGCATGCCCACCAGGGGGCGATGCTATGCCCATCTGGGGCGTTGCTCTGTTTCAACCAGAACCATTCTAGCACCTGAGGCAGAGGCCACAGAGCCATCCTCAGTGCCCAGGCCAACTTTGCTCCAGTGGAGCCTTGGCTGCGGGAGGAGAACAGAGAGACAGAGAGGAAGGAGAGGGGGAGGGGTGGAGCAGCAGATGGGCACCTCTCCTGTGTGCCCTGGCCGGGAATCGAACCTGGGACTCCTGCATGCCAGGCCGACGCTCTACCACTGAGCCAACCGACCAGGGCCCCCTTTTTTTAAAATTTTAATGGAAAAGTAGGCTCAGTGCCAGACTGACTATACTTTCTGCAGTACCAGATCAAGCATGCGATGCCCTGGTCCCACCTGACGAGCTGTGCACAGTACTGTGTGCCAGTGCTGTCTGGTGGATATAATGTCTTTCCCTTCTGTCAGGCACATGAAGGAGGCCGGGTTATCCCCATTTTGCAGATGAGAAACCTGCAGCACAGGAAGGTAACACTGGCTTTCCCAATGTCACTCAGCTCAAAAGTGCCAGAATCTTAACTGTCATGCTGCCCTACTTCTCCAACAGTTTATTTCACATCAGTGAAAGTCCAAAGATTTACAGAAAACCTTGACGTGTGATCAGAAAATAAAATGGCCTCCCTATGAACACAAACACACATTTCAAATTCCTGGTCCCTCTAATTCTCCAAACACTTTTATGTCATGTTTTATGCTATAACTACCACTTTTGTATATCTTTGACCCCAAACAATTCTTCACCCTAAAGAAGTCTTTTTCAGACAATGACAGCATTATTGGTTTTGACTAATCTTTTAATTACCTCTTTGTGGGGAGAGGACAGAGGGTAGTGTGCAGGATATGTATATTTGAACTGTAAAAATGTTTACACCTTTGGAGTCATATGTGACAGCCAGTGCCCCCATCCCCAGCCCCAGAGAACAGGTGGCACCTGCCGCTGGGCCATCTCTACAGTAAGGCAGCCCCGATCGCATCCCTCTCATGCACGCTCCCACTTCTCCCTCCCACCTCGTTCTCACCACCCTCAGTTCCCCAAGTTCTTCCCTGAGTACTAAGCTCACTCCTCAAAGCAATGAGACGTCTCTGTGGTGGCAGAAACTGCCTGGTGAAGACAGAAAGAGGAGAAAAGATGCCTTTTTGTGCCCTTTAGAGGAGCCCGGCCCTTCTGTCAGCCGCATCTCTTGGCCGCTTAACAACTAACTCTTCATTCTGGAGTAGTCATCTCAGCATGCGCTAGCTGAATGGGCTGGGCGGGGCGAGATAAATTAATAAAGGAGCAAGCCCCGGAGACTGATACGACTCTAATGCTGTGGTGGCCTGTTAAATAAACCAAAACCTATACGTATAAAAGCTTCAAGGTTACAGAATCAAAACACTAGGGGCTACTATTGCCAACAGCCACCTAGGCTTTAAGCTATAGGCGATCAAGTTATTTCCTTTCCTTGTTTCTTTCTAGAAGTCCTTCCCCTAGCTCTGGTTGGCAGAGGGCTCCTAATGACTTCTGGTTTGGCGCTGTCCTATTGAATCTCTTTTGGCTGAAATTGATTTTACTTTTAAAAGATAAACTGAAACGTACTAAAAATTTTAGCAGTTTGTATGTGTTAAGCTAAGTTTTCCTAAGCACCGCCATAATTGTATCTGAATGAGAAAGGGGGTGGTGGGCAGGGCTGACATTGTAGGTAGGACAATGCGAGTTGCCATTTTGTAAGCTCTCCCAGGTGATTCTGATGCTACTTGATAGTTTCAAAACTTCTAACCCAGACCAGAAAAGGGAGGCAATGGGCCAGGAAGGGGGCGTGTTGTTTGAAGGGAAATAAAGTGACACCCTGAGAACCCAGAGTTCAGAAATGTCCTTACAATAGTATGTTCTGGAAAAAGCTCTGAACCTTGTGGCTACTTTCCCAACAACAACAGCAACAATAACACCCAACCCCTCTGTCATCCTAGAGCAGGGGTCCCCAAACTACAGCCCACGGGCCGCATGCGGCCCCCTGAGGCCATTTATCCGGCCCCCACCACACTTCCGGAAGGGGCACCTCTTTCATTGGTGGTCAGTGAGAGGAGCATAGTTCCCATTGAAATACTGGTCAGTTTGTTGATTTAAATTTACTTGTTCTTTATTTTAAATATTGTATTTGTTCCCGTTTTGTTTTTTTACTTTAAAATAAGATATGTGCAGTGTGCATAGGGATTTGTTCATAGTTTTTTTATAGTCCGGCCCTCCAGCAGTCTGAGGGACAGTGAACTGGCCCCCTGTGCAAAAAGTTTGGGGACCCCTGTCCTAGAGGCTCCACTCTGTTCCTCTGCATCTCTGTATGGACAGAGGGACGGCCAGCCCATGGGTTACTTCTGACTTATTATAGGAAAGATTGGGTGGCTAGGAGAGGCCAGTCCCTTCCAACCCAAAAGGACAGAATTAGTGCCACATTTGGTGACTGAGTTCACTTGCAGTTCAATTATGGACACCTTTTCCAACTGTTACAACTATACATATATTCCAAAAAAAAAGGATCATACTATGATGGCCCATGGGAAAGTTCCAGACATCTCACTATTTTTGTAGATGAAGTTTCATTGGAACATAGTCACATCCATTCACATGTTGTCTATGTTGTCATTACATGTTGTCTATGGTTGTTTTCACACTATAATAGGGAGTTAAGTAGATGAAACAGAGATTATATGTCCCACAATGTCAAGAATATTTACTATCTGACTATCTGACCCTTCACATAAAACGCTTCTTAACTCCTGGTCTAGAAGATTGTATTAGAAATTATAGGTATCTACTACTATTACTGTATCCAGGCACTCTACTAGGCCCCTTTTGTAAGTTATCTTTAATGCTCCCAGAAACCTTGCTATTTACATTATAACCATGATATAGCATATGAGGAAAGGGTCTTAGAAAGGGCAAATGATGGATCTAAAGCAGACTGCTAGCTAAATATCCCAGCCACTCTTTTGTTTTTTTTGTTTGTTTTCTGAGCTGTTCTTAGGGGTATAATCACTGTATCTTAGTTTTATCAAGAAAGTTCTCAGTGGCAAACCATACACCTAAAGTTGAGCTATTAGAAAACAGCCCATATAGAATTAATGACTGTCTCATAGTCCCCAGAGAGGTCTTCCTACCACCTGACCACCCTTCCACTCTCTATAACCTATTTCATTTTCTTTCTAACGATGATGAGGGCTCACAACCATTTCATGTCACTGGTAATTTCTATGTGGCTTTGCTGTCTCCTTGCAGAGTTTTTGTTCCATTCATTTTTGCAACTCATAGCTTCAAAGAGGGTCAGGCATGTATGTTGTTGCTCAGTAAGTATTTAATATGTGGTTCTCTTAGTAATAACAAATGTTTATATTGTCTTCTCTCCTAAAATACAGCATTTATATAGAGGCTGGGGTAATAGGGAGTCATAAAAAATTTCTTTTTACTTATTTACCAACATTGGAAAATACTTTCTTGCAATTCATAAAAGCATAGAGATAGAGAACTGAGCCAGGTGTCGCTTTGTTGCAATACAGAAAATTTACAAGTCTCTCTCTTGGGGACATAATAGAATTAATTGGGAACACATATATCAGGAAGAAAATAACAGTTTCTTACTTGGTTAATCAGTAACTCTGAATGAACATGATACACTCCTAATTTAACCCCTTACAAGTGTGAGAGTTTACAGACTGCTACATCCTGCCCCCTACTGGAAGACAGTATCCATAACCAGTAAATAGTCAAAAAGCACTTCAAGTTTCTCATCTGGAAACTAACATTTTCTCTTCGCTTAAGTAAATTACATGCTCAATTGCTCCCCCCCCACACACACAACTTTCTACTTCCAAAATAAACAGGGACGCAAAGGGAGTATAAGATGGCCACTAGTGATACAGGGGAGAAAAGGAGCCTATTTATAGGACATGTTTTGAACAAAACAAAAATAATCATTTATTTTTTTTGAACTATTTAAAAGTTTGAGCTGTTCCATAATTATCTCTTTATATAAACTCTCACAATATGGTAATCTCTTGAGAAATGAGAACTCTTTTAAGAGTTCCCTTCTATAAACTAAACTTTTTCTGGGTATTAGATCACATACTTACATTTACTTTTATGAATTCATATTTATTTCAGTTTCTCTTTAATTCAAATAATGGAGTAAAGTTCATGCATTATATAAATATAATAATATATAAATATAGTCCTTGATTTAAAAAATGTATCTTATACTATGTTTTGTTTCCCAAAAAGAGTAATTTTTTCCCTGCCCAAATATTTCCTATCCAGTTCCATAGTGCCCCTTACCAAACCCCATGTCTACGAAGGGATAGAGCAAGCCATCCCCATCACACAACCCTACGCTCACTTAGATGAGGACAACCACCTAGAAGCCAGTATCCTGACTTTTGCAGGTAGAGGAGTTTAATCAATAATATGCACTATATATTTTTAGGCATTGTTTAAGTAAACCAATCGCATATTGATTTCAAGCAGACACTTCTAAAATCTTGCTCAAAATATCTGACAAAATAGTCTGAGACAGTGGTTTTCAATTGCTGGTCTGTGTAGGGTGGTTAACTATTTTGTGGACACACAAAATTTCTGGCGAACCAGCACAGTTCCATGGACCAGTAGTTGGAAACCACAGGTCCAAGAGACTAAGATATCTCCAGTGCCTGTAAGGCATAAGCTTGTGCTAAGTCACAGCACTGTAAAGCAAAGGATCTATGCCTCTAGTTATCGGTTAATGCTATTCCCCTAACTTTAGAATGTATTATTTCTTTTGCAGAACTAAAACCAAGTTTTTGATTTAATATTTCTATTACACTATCCAGTCTAAGTCTATGCTAGTTACAGTTTTCTTAAAATCAGGGTAAGAAAAAGCTCTTACCTCTTAGTGGACTCTTACAGGATAGTCAGAAGAACCATTTGGATTAAGAGTATAAACTCTGAAGTCATATTACATGATATCAGAGTCCAACTCTCATGTACTCACTATGTTACCTTGAATATCCCTATTTGCTTTCTTTTTCCTCATTTTAGTTATTTGTACAATGTTGGTATCAACAATACCTGTCTCAAAGGGAAGTAAAAGAAACTCACACATTAAAAAATCTGGTCCTGACACATAGTATTCAAGAGATAGCAGCAGCGACACTAATTTGTTTCTTTACCCAACCCTGCTCACAGCATGCTCAGATCTAAATGTTCTACTCTTTTGCTGTAACTAACTCATCCCCAACACCTGCATCTTCTGTCTCCCTCTTTTTTTTATTTTTTATTATAATTTCTGTTTTGTATCACTTTTATTAATATAAGCTGACTTTAAATATTTTAAGAAATGGACAAAATTCAAATTTACTGAACTTGGCTTCTTCATCCAATTATTTCAGACCAAGACTTAATTTTCTGCTTTGAAAAATTAGTAAAGTCACATCAATTTCAGAAAGCACATCTTAGAATATGATTATCTTCCATGCACAGGAAAGCCCAGTATTTTAAAAATCTTGTCTTCATATGAAGCTACTTTGATGGCACACATTGCTGTTAATGGTTTAAGAACCCCATAAAAAAAGATACCTCCTTAGAGCGTCGGCCTGGAGTGCGGGAGTCCCGGGTTCGATTCCTGGCCAGGGCACACAGGAGAAGTGCCCATCTGCTTCTCTACCCCTCCCCCTCTCCTTCCTCTCTGTCTCTCTCTTCCCCTCCTGCAGCCAAAGCTCCATTGGAGCAAAGATGGCCAGGGTGCTGAGGATGGCTCTGTGGCCTCTGCCTCAGGCGATAGAATGGCTCTGGTTGCAGCAGAGTGACGCCCCAGATGGGTAGAGCATCGCCCCCTGGTGGGCGTGCCGGGTGGATCCCGGTCAGGCGCATGCAGGAGTCTGTCTGGCTGCCTCCTCATTTCCAGCTTCAGAAAATAAATAAATAAATAAATAAATAAATAAATAAATAAATAAATAAATAAAAGATACCTCTTAAAATGTCAAATGTACTGATAGGTTTCCATGTTCTCTGACACTCACATGGTTAAAGAATGGAGGAGAGAACAGATATAGTATATTGACCCTGGCCTTGGAATAAATTTAAAAATCAAGCTTCTAGCCTGACCAGTCAGTGGCACAGTGGATGGAGCATCAGCCTGGACACTAAAGAAACCCTGAAGTCCCTGGCTTGAGCATGGGATCATGGACATTACCTCATGGTCACTGGCTTGAGCCCAAAAGTCACTGTCTTGAAGCCCAAGGTTGCTGACTTGAGCAAGGGGTCACTGGCTCAGCTGGAGCTTTCCCAGTTCAAGGCACATATGAGAAAGCAATCAATGAACAACTAAAGTGCCACAACTGTGAGTTGATGCTTCTCATTTCTCTTCCTCCCTGTCTGTCTGTCCCTTTCTGTTTCTCTCTCTCTCTCTCTCTCTCTCTCTCTCTCTCTCTAATAAATAAATAAAAGTCAAGCTGCCAGCTGAGTCTAATTCTACTGAAAGGGGGAAAAGAGAAAACCCAGTATGGAATACAAGTTCATTAGAACACAGGGATTTGCTCGAGACTCTCAGCCCTCCTGGGAAATGTGGATAAAACTTGTCAAAACAAGTCCTCAGGACTTAAGCTCTCAAACACAAGTGAGGAACAGAGGCTGTCTTTCCCCCTTGGGGAGTGCCCTTCCAGACCAATGGGATTCACTCCTCAAGGGCTCTACTTGGGGTACCTAGTCACTGGGAATGGGATGTTGAGGCTGCATAACAAGAAGCATCAGCTTTACTGTTCTCTGATCAGCCTTCAGGCAGTATTGCAAGTGCCAAAAGGAAAGTGACTGAAAATTAAAAAGGTGAAAAAAGGCAAAAACACAAAGGGTATTATTAAAACTCAAAAGAAACAAGGCTGTCCTACTGGGGAAACTAGGAGTGGTGGTGGCTACGGGTTACTAATAGAGAAGAAAACTGCAAGAAAACAAATTACCATTGTTGACTATCCTCCAACTGAGCAAGGCTAAGGAAACCACTTGGAATGAGAACAGGTGATGCTTAAGGAATATTTTTTATGAATGGAAAGAGACAGTGTTGGCATTCTAGTAGTTTTACTTATGAGACAATACTAATATCTGTCGCCCTTGTTGTTTTTCTCTTATAGGCAGTGAAAGCTGGAGGGTCGGTGTTATTTACAGTATAAATAAGATATGGGTGTTGCCTTCCAGGACTCAGTATTAGAAGACACGCTTGCAATTTGAAGTAATTTGTCCACACATTTAAATGTATTTGTGCCCCACACTGCGCTGGAACAGAACTCAATACTTCTCACAACTTGGAAGGTATCCTATGACCCCAAAAGTGTTCTTTTTAACAGGCATTTAGGGATCTCTTATGAAAGATGAGAATAAGGGATGCTCACAACACAGACCTGAAACCTGAACTGAATGGATCTGCTTTCTAAAATCCAGTCTTCCCTACAGTACCAACTATGTGTTCCTTCTCTGCCCAGCCACATTAACTTATGTTTTCTTCCCCCTGGATTCTCCCCACTCCTCTACCAACCAAACTCCAATGTCTCTACCACTTATTAGACAAAGCAGTTCAGGACCTCCAATTGTGCATAGCATCATCACCACCACCTCCGTGCGCCTCGTGGTCACGAACATAACAAACATTGTGTGCCTATGTGTCCACTACCCTTGTAAGGGTTGATTCATATAAGTCTCATAAAGACCTAGAGGGTTAGGTGTTATTATCTTTTGCATTTTTTTAGTTGAGGAAACCAAGGCATTGTGGTGAGACAACCTGACACAAATTGAGTGGACGGTGTAGTCAGAGAGAGCAGGGCTTTCAGACGTAGGCAGCTGTAGCTGCAGTCCGTGCGCTTTGTGTGGACACTGCTCCTCACACCCCCCCCATCCTACTCAGCAGACAAAGGCTACTGCTTAGCAAGATACAGCAGCCCATCAGAAGCAATAAAAATTGTAAATTTGTTTTTCTACTACAAAAGGCATTCTTAGGAGAGGTCCCACAGTCAAGGACTACATCTCCAGGGAGCCTATCTGGCTGTCCTAGGGAAGAGCCAAGCAAGATCCCTCAGAGCTTAGGAAGAGAAGAGGGAACATTTTGAAATAAGGAGCACTCCATAAAAACAATTTCCTCTTCACAAGAAAAAACTTTCCGAGTCTCATCCGAACTGAGAGCCATTCCTCCATTCCGTCTTCCAAGCATCCTTCCTGTGCCAACTAAGAGGCGAGGAGCTGTGCCCCCAGGAAACCCCCGCGAGGGCTGAAGCCTAGAGACAAAGCACCACTAAAGCACTGAGATTTCATCATATTATTCAGTGCTCTCCTTCCCAGACACCTTACCACTACACCAACCATTTCATTATAATAGATGACATCTAAACAAACTACAGGCTGTCTCTTCTCTCTGAGGAAGACTTAAGAAAGCCAAAAATAAAAACCCAAATCAAAGTCACTAGAGGAATTGGAAGCCTCCGACACCCATGTTTACAGCTAACATTAAACACACCCAAGGCCTAAACAGGGGAACATAAATCCTCACACCAAAGCCAGTTCGTTTCAGTCCCCATTACCCACTAAAATATGCCTGGCTTTCAACAAAAATATTACAAAGCATGCAAAACAGCCAGGAAAACCACAATATGAGACAAACAAGCACCAGATTTGACTCATATGGCACAGATGTTAAAATGACCAGACAGGGAACTTAAGATAACTATGATTAATATCTTCAGGCCTCCAGTGGATAAAGAAGATGACATGAAAGACCAGATAGGTAATGTCAACAGAGAGCTGGAAACTCTAGAAGAAATAAAAATTAATGCTACAAATAAACACTCTCACATAAAAGAATTGACTGGCTCATCAGTAGACTGGACACAGAGGGTAAAAAAAGCAGTACACTTGAAGATAGGACCACAGAACCCTCTCAAACTGAAATGCAAATAGAGAAAAAATAATTTTTTAAAAATCTTAAGAATGTGGAACAATTTAAAAAGACATGGTATATGCATTACTAGAATCTCAGAAGGAGAGGAGAACAGAATGAAACCAAAGAAACATTTGGATTAATAATATCTTAGAACTTCACAAAATTAACGACGAAAACACAACCACAAACATAGGTAGATCACATACACACTCCAGAAACTGCAGGTTTATCAAGCACATAAACATTAAAACAAAAAACAAAAGAACTACAAAGTACTTCTGGTTTTACAGGCCATCCAGTATGTGAGAAGCTTAGAAGCTTTTCTTAACAAGTAAAAATCTGAACTTAAAAACCTGAACTGAAAAAGTGAATCTTCTTGGATCCTTAAGAGAAGTAAGGTTATAGGACAAACCAGCCCCCGGAACTGGAGAGAGCAACAATGAATACAAAGAATGACGGCTTACTGGGGGGAAACACACAAGCAGGAAGCGAGGTGGAGAGCTGCGCTAGAGTAGGAAACCTTGGGCTGTATTTAACGAATTGCTAGAAGCTCAGTGTAGACAAGTCAGAAGTTAAAACTCAAGGAGGACCCAGTTATAGGGTACTTACTCCCCAACGCTCACACACTATTGTGAGTTACTGTCTCCAGCAGTCCTACCAGGTCCTAATACCAGTTACAGAGAAAAATCCTCTTATGCTTCCAGCAGTGGGAAGAGAAAAGGAACCAGTCTGAAAATACACCAGAGCATTCTGTTCTTCTTAATAAGCTCTGCCCTTAGGAAGAACTATTTTGCCAGAGCCAACCTCCTTCAATTTGATCAGACTTATCCTGGGGGAAGGGAAATACTCAATCCTAGCCCACTCCAACCCTCCTGTCCCACCTAAGAGGGAAGAAATCTGAGAATCACATGTGAAGTTCACAGTCCAGAGGCACAGGCTCGCTAAAAGACTGAGACCTAATCATAGGTCTAGAATGCTTCCCCTCTTTCCACACCTTAGTATACCACCAAATGCCTATTACCATGGTTCCTTTATCTAGTAAATTGTATCTTGTTATTAAGGGAAAGTAATAAGACATTCTAAAATATGTAAAAAAAAATACACATATACACAGTTTGAATAGACAGTGCAAACACCAGACCAGACATGGCAGGGACATTGGAACGTATCAGACTGGGAATTTAGAACAACTGTGATTAAAATGCTAAGGGGTTAATTGATAAAGTAGACAGCATGCAAGAACAAACGGCAATGCAAGCAGAAGAAATCTTAAGAAAACACCAAAAAAGAAATACTAGAGACAACAAAAATACTGTAACAAATTAAAAATGCCTTGGACATGGCTAAGGAAAGAATCTCTGAGCTTAGGATAGCTTAATAAAAACATGGAAAATTAAAAAGCAAAGAAAACAGACTGAAAAATAGAACACCATCCAAGCATTGTGGGGCAACTACAGAGTTGTAACATACACCAAACAGAAATACCAGAGAAAAGGAAAAAAATGAAACAAAACACCTGAAATAATATTAACTGAGAATTTCCCCAAATTAATATCACACACTAAACCGTAGATCCAGGAAGTTCATAGACCAAGTAAGATTAATGCCTCCAGTACTACACGTAGGCATCTTTTCTTTAAACTACCAAAAAAAAATATTTTCAGGTAATTCTGAAAGAAATAAGAAAAAATGCCTAATGTATGGTACAACAAATGAAAGAATGACATCCAACTTGTTCTCAGACACCACACACAAAAAAAATGAACTGAATCTTGAAAGTATTGAAAAGTGAAAAAAAAAAGTCACCATCCTGTAAGTCTTTATCCCACAAAACTATTCTTTAAAAGTAAAGCAGAAATAAAAACTTTTCTGACAAAACTTGAGGGAATTTGTTGCCAATAGGCATACTTTCAAAGAATTGTTAAAAAATTCTTTGGAGAGTAGGAAATGATAGAGGTGAAGACTCAGACCTACATAAAGAAAGGAAAAGCACTGGAGAAGAATTTAGTAGGAAAAAAAAAAGTCTTTTATTTTCTCATTTATAATTGATCTGACAACAAAAATAATATTTAAATACAATTTGTGTCGTCACTATTCTTCATGGAAACTAACCAGGCCTAGTGACATGAAATACCAATATATTTCAAAATAAGAACAATAATGACTAACATTCAAAAATCCCCACAACTAAGTGAAATTACCAACAACTCATTCATTGACCTTCCAGCCCTCATCAAATATTTTTTTCAGGATGAAACTTCAGACCCCTTCTAGAAATCTGCCTAGCCCTACAAATCCTAACAGGACATTCCCTAGCTATAGACTACAAATCAGATACAATAACTGCTTTCTCTTCCATAACCCATATCTGCCAGGACATAAATTACAGCTGAATTATTCAATATCTACATGCCAACAGAAGATCCATATTAATCATCTGCTTATTCCTCCATGGAGAATGAGGCCTATGTTGTAGATCTTATATATTCACAGAGAACTGAAATATCAAAGTCATTTTACTGTTCACTGTAATAGCTACACCATTTATAAGTTATGTACTACTATGAGGTAAGTACCTTTCTGAGGGATAAGTCATTACACATCTCTTTTCAGCAATCCCTTACATTGGAACCAACACATTGGAGTGAATCCGAGGGGCTTTCTCATTCTATAAATCCACCCTCTCCCTCTTCTTCTACTTCATCCTTCCATTTATTATCTCAGTCCTAGTAATTGTCCCTTAAATATTTCACCATGAAACAGGATCTAATAACCCAATAGGAATCCCATCCGACCCAGACAAAATTCCAGTCCATTCATACTATAGATTTCAAGATATCCTAGGATTCATTTCTAATTTTAGCATTATTACTATTAGTCTTATTTTTTATCCAACCTCCTGGGAGACCCAAATAATTATACCCTAGCCCAGGGGTCAGGAACCTTTTTGGCTGAGAGAGCCATGAACACCACATATTTTAAAATGTAATTCCATGAGAGCCATACAATATGTTTAACACTAAATACAAGTAAATGTGTGCATTTTATGTAAGAGCAACACTTTTAAAGTACAGTAAGTCTGAATTTATTTTAATAACATTGTTATGCTGTTGCTAACCAATGATGAATAAAGTACTTCTTACCATTAATGTGACTTCTGATGCTGCATGGTTTTGCTGATGGCTTTGTAGTCTGGTTGATGTGGTGAGGTTAAGCTTCATGCAGGCGTTGAGACTTCCATCCGTTAAATGTGATTGTACATTGGTCTTAACGTTCTTTAGATGTGAGAAAGACTGCTCACATGCATACGTAGAGCCAAACATTGTCAGTACAGCAATACTCACATGCTGCAGTATGTGCTTTGTGACTGGAAGCGCGTTCCAAGTTTTGACAATCAGCTGGTCCGCGGATTGAAGTTTTTTCATTTCTCCCCACTTGTGTTTGCTCGCCAACTCTGCTTGCTGTCATGCAAGTCTTTCTGAATCTTCATTCAGTGACTTGAACTTACTCACCTTCATGTCTGAGGCTTTCAGGTCAGCAGTTTGTAGCTCAAAATCTCTGATGGAGATACTGGCGATGTAACTCAGGTCAGTGCTGTCCACTGCACACTTGTGTGGATGGGTGATGAACTTAAAAAGACGAGTGCACTCACAAAATTCTCCAAAGCGCGCTTTGAATGACTGCAAAAGATTAGATGTGAAGCCTGCTAGCTGCTGGAGATCAAGATGTTGAGCAGGGTCACTTGCTGTGCATGCATCTTTAAACTCTCCCAGTTTTTCAAAGTGTAGTAAAATACCTGTTTCAATGTCCCAATGAAGTATTCCAGCTTATTTTCAAATGCAAACACTGCTTGTTGAAGGGATAAGACTGTATTTCTAACGCCTTACATTTTCACAATGAGCTGGTTCAGATGTTCAGTCACGTCTATGAGACAGTAGAACTTCAGGAGCCACTCAGTGTTAGCTAACTCAGGATGCTCGACGTTTTTCATTTCAAGAAAAGTGCAGATTTCACTCAGACAAGCTGTGAAATGGCTAAGCACCTTCCCTCTTGACAACCAATGCACATTACTGTGCAGAAGCAGACCAGGATAATTATTCCCAACTTCATCCAGCAGTGTTTTAAACTGGAGATCATTTAAAGCTCAGGCAATAATACAGTTGACCATCCAAATGACCAGCAACATCACCTCACCAAGCTGCTCGCCACACATCTGAGCACAAAGCGCCTCCTGATGTAGGATGAAGTGAAAACTTAGGATGGGTCTCTTTTCATGTTCACGAAGAAGCACTACAAATCCTCTGTTTTTCCCCACCATGCACGGAGCACCATCAGTACACACCAAAATAAGTTTATCCATTGGTAGATTTTTTTTCTTGAGTGAACTCAGTGAAAGACTTGAATAAATCCTCCCCCCTTGTCTCTTTCATAGGCAAAACAGCAAGACTTTCCACAAGTAGTGTGTCACCGACAGTGTACCTTGCAATCACGCTGAACTGGGATAAATGACTTATGTCTGTTGACTCAACCAAAGTGAGAGAAAAGAATGGTGCTGCATTTATGTCCTTCACTTGTGTTGCCTCAATTTGATTTGCCATCATGATAGTACGATCGTGAATAGTTCTTGCCAACAGAGGCATGTCTTTTATTCATTTGATTATCTTGTCTTTATCTGAAAAGTTGTCAAAAAGTTCATTGGCAACATCAAGCATGAATGTTTTGGCATACTCCCCATCTGTGAATGGCTTTTCATTTCTCACAATTGCTAAAGCACCAGCAAAGCTAGCCAAATTCCAGTCACCTTGTTGGGTCCAAACACAGAGTTGCTGCTGACTAGCTTGCACTCTGCACAGTAGCTCTTGACATGCTTTCTTCCTGCTGTCCCCTGATGGATATTTCGATGCAAACATAGTATGGCGTGTGTCAAAGTGCCGCTTTACATTTGACCATTTCATTGATGCAATTTTATCATTGCATATTAGACACACTGCAGAACCTGCTCTCTCCACAAAGGCAAATTCCTCTTTCCATTCTTGCTGAAAAGTACGATACTCCTCATCATTTTTTCTTTTAGCCATCTTCTTCGTCAGTGTTTCTTCAATTAGCTAGCTGACTACTTGATTAAAAGAAGGGAAGTTTACTTCCTGACCTCACAACAACCCATGTACGTTATGCATTATCCAGAGGACAGCTGTGATTGGCTCCAGCCACCTACAACCATGAACATGAGCGATAGGAAATGAATGGATTGTAATACATGAAAATGTTTTATATTTTTAACGTTATTATTTTTTTTATTAAAGATTTGTCTGTGAGCCAGATGCAGCCATCAAAAGAGCCACATCTGGCTTGCGAGCCATAGGTTCCCGACCCCTGCCCTAGCCAATCTTCTAAATACTCTCCCACATATGAAGCCAGAATGCTTCCTATTTGCTTATGTAATCCTAAAATCTATTCCCAACAAACTGGGAGGTGTACTAGCCCTAATCCTCTAAATCTTAATTCTAGCTATTATACCAATGCTTCATATATCAAACAATGGAGCATGACATTTTGACCCTTCAGCCAATGCCTATGCTAACAGTGGCAGACTTAACTAACATTAACATGAACTAGAAGACAACTAGTTGAACACTCATTTATTATCAGTAGCCAACTAGTGTCTATTCTATATTTTTTCCCTTATTCTTATATTAACATCTCTCACAAGCACTATATTAAATAACCCCTTAAAATGAAGAGTCTCTTGTTTTATTTTTATGTCCTTGGTCTTGTAAAATAGAGGAAAATTCCCTCAGAGACTCAAGGAAGCAACTCAAGCTACACTCTCAGCACTGGAACCTGAACTTCTACTTAAACTACTCCTTGTTGACCCATGTTGAGTAGAATGAAATTAATTTTATGTATTATGCCAGTATTGATATATTTTTATAAATTTATCCACCACTATATACTTTCATGCATTAAGTTATATACCAGATATACAATACATGATTTATAGCACATAATATATGCTATGCATAATTATGCATTCTTACCCCATGCATATAAGCATACACATTCAACTATATTCATTACATAATACAGAAATGGCCCTCAGATATACTCCTGCTCTACCACATGAATATCTATATTACAGTAACATGCTTGATATTACATCATACGTACTATTATTGATTGTACATACCACATTGTCATATGTTCAGTTAACATGTATATCATAATCAATAATAAATTCTTAATTACTAAGCTTTGAGAAAACAGCCACTCTTCCACAAACTCCTCTTCTTGTCCATCAATTATGGGAGTTTCTATCTGTGAGCTGTATCCAGTATCTGGTTCTTATATTCGAACCATCTCTCCTAAAATCACCCACTTTTCCTTAAATAAGACATGTCAGTGGATTAATGACTAATCAGCCCATGCAGACACATAACTGTGGTGTCATGCCTTTGGTATTTCTTAAATTTGGGGTACACTAAGATCCAGCTATGGCTGTCAAAGGTTTTAACACAGTCAGGCAACTTATAGCTGAGTTTATATTGAATATCATACACTAACAGCAAAAATTATGAGGGGTAGCTTGATTGGTGGTGGCACAGTGAACAGAGTTGATCTGGGATGCTTAGGTCTCTGGTTCGAAACCCCGAAGTCATTGGCTTGAGTGCAAGCTCATCTGACTTGAGCGCAAGCTCACCAGCTTGAACATGGGGTCAGAGACATAATGCCATGGTACCTGGCTTGAGCCCAAAGGTTACTGGCTTGAGCCAGGGATCACTAGCTTAGCTTGAGCCCACTGGTCAAAGCATGTATAAAAAGCAATCAATGAACAACTAAAGTGACATAACAACGAGCTGATGCTTCTCATCTCTCTCCCACACACAAAAAACAAACAAACAAAAACAAAAAAAACTACTAAGTGTAATTCAGTTAATGGTCATAGGACATACTCATGGCTTCCCCACATTGCAGGTTTAAATATGCAGTGACTCAAATATTATTCACCAGCCTCAAACAACCATAAGGAGCAATTTAGTCAGTGGTTACAGGACAAAATGAAGTTTTACACATATGTTTATGCATACACATACATATTTATACTTACGCACGCACATATTTACATATACACACATATGTGCTAACCTCTACTAGGAATTATATTAACAAACCCCTCCTACCTCCCCATTAAACCTTATATAGTATATAATTAATATAGTGCCAAACCCCACAAACAAGACTAAGTATACAATAATATACAAGACCTAGTAACTTCCCATTGTAATACAAACAAATATATATAATCAAACAAACTCAATAACAAAATATACTCAGCCTAATATGTATAGATTCATTTAATGGGAAAATCCTCCTCTTGATATAAACAAGCTACTCCGGTGAATTAACTTTCCTTAGACAGCTACCCCTCTAGAACTGTCATTTTCTTTTAATCATCTGAAACAGCTATATTTATTGATGTTCAGAAATATCCCCCAGTCACTAATATTCCCAAATTGGAGCCCAATTAACACTCCAGGCCATATACAAACCTATTGTCTATATGCAGCCAAACTCAATTTGTTAATGTAACTTACTATCAGAGCAAAGCAGTGAAAATGTCTAAATGATTTCACTTATTCCATAAACAAATAGGTTTGACCACAACCATTCTATTAATTCATAACAAAATTACACATGAAAGTATCTGTTTCCCAGTGAGAAAGCCATTTAAATCATAAATGATTAAAAGGAGCAGGCATCAAACACACTTAAGAGTAGCTCATAATGCCTTGTGAAACCACACCCCATGGGAGATGACAGTGGTAAAAAGTTAAGCCATAAATGAAAGTCTGACTAAGTTATATTAACCAATAAGGATTGGTAAATTTTGTGCCAGCCACCGTTGTCACAGGCTTAACTCAAATTAATAGAACCTGGTGTAAAGTGTGTTAAAGATTTTTTTTTATTAAATATTAACTAGTCTATAAAAAGCTATAGCTAAAATAAAAATAAGCTACAAAAGAGACTTTATGAATCCTGACTGAACTACAACCAAGACCCAACATCCAAACTGGGATTATCTACCCTGCTATACTTAGTCCTAAATCCAAATAATTTCTGTAAAAAAATTATTTATCAGAGCACTACTTGTACTCAAAAACCTGGCTGGGCTTTATATCCCACTAGAGAATCCTGTTCTATAATTGATAAACCCCTATAAACCTTACTAACTGTTGCTAATTCAGCCTACATATTGCCATTGTCAGCAATTCCTAAAAATGAACTATAGTGAAAACAAATATTAAGCATAAAAACATTAGGTTAAGGTGTATCTTATGGGGTGAAAGAAAAGGCTACATTTTTTTTATTTTAAGAATATAAATTCTATACAAAAGTTTTTGTGAAACTAAAGGAGGAGTTAGTAGTAAATTAAGAAGAGAGTTTAATAGAATCAGGCCATGAAGCACAAATTGTCCATCAGTTCAAAACATCATAGTAACAATATATTCAATTGTGTATGCTTATGTATAACTAAAATGAATGAAACAAAGGATGAGAGGAAGGAATTAGGGTGATGATGAGGAGGAGGATGAAGAGTAGGATGAAGAAGAGGATGAAGAGGAGGATGAAGAAGAGTTGGAGGAGGATGAAGAAGAGTTGGAGGAGGATGAAGAGGAGGTGGAGGAGGATGAAGAGGAGGTAGAGGAGGATGAAGAGAAGGAGGAAGATGGGAGGAAGAGGAGGATGAATAGGAGGAGGAGGAGGATTAAGAGGAGAAGGAGGATGAAGAGGAGAAGGAGGATGAAGAGGAGGAGGGGGGAGGAAGAGGAGGAGGAGGAGGAGGAGAAAGAGTGAAGATGATACAAAATACTCATATTACCTGTGAAGTAGTATAGCATTATGTGAAAGTGGACTTGGATTATTTGTGAATGTATATTATTTGTGAATATATACTGCAAACTCTAGAGTAAACACTAAAAATAATTTTTAAAACCTAGAAGTATAACTGAAAAATGGAATCATACAATGCTCCATTAAAACCACAAAAGGCAGAAAAAGACAAAATAAGGAAAAACAAAGATAACAAAGAGAAAAGAGTAACAACTGTAGTAGGTATTAATTCAATTGCATCAACAATAACTCTGAATACCAATGGCCTAAAAGCACCAATTAGAAAACTGATTTCCAGAGATTAGAAAACATGACCTAATTATATGTTGCCTAAAGAAACCTATTTTAAAAATAAAAACATGTATTATTAAAAGTAAAGGTGTGGTGAAAGACATACTAATCAAAGGAAAGGAGTAGCAATATTAATTTTATCATTGAATTCTATATCACTATCAGTCAACTGGATTGATATAATTGACATCTATAGACTACTTCATCCGACAGTGCAGAACACACATTCTTCTCAACCTCACATAAAACATTCAACAAAAGTGAAACCATTATGGCCCATAAAATACCCTTAATAAATTTTATAAATAGAAATAATTTTATACTCTCTTACCACAATGGAATTAAACTAGAAATCAGTAACAAAAGATAGCTAGAAAATATTCAAATACTAGGAGATTAAACAACACAGTTCTAAATAATTTCAAGTAAGAAAATCTCAAGTCAAATAAGAAATCTCAAGATATTAAAAAGTATTTTAAATGAAAGTAATATTTCCCCCTAGATTTGTGGGATGCAATGAAAGTAGCATTTAGAGTAAGATTATTGCATTGTTATTACAAAAGAAAAAAGGAAAGATCCCAAGTCAATAATTTGGAATTCAATCTTATAAACTAAAAAGGACCAAATTAAATCCAAAATATTCGGAAGAAATAATAAGAATTAAAGCAGAAATCAATTACATTGAAAACAAGAAATCAAGAGAAAGATTAAACCCAAAATGGGTTTTTTAAAAATACCAGTAAAATTGATTAGCCTCTAGCCACAGTAATTAAGGAAAAAAAATAGAAATTACTAATATTACAAATCAAATATAAAACATTCCTACAGATCTCAAGGCCATTTAGAGTATAAAAAAAATACTGTTAACACTATGCCCTTTAGTTTTTATAACTGAGAAATAAACCAATTCCTTGAAAGACAAATTCTGCCCAAACTCACACACAAATAAATGATCTGAATAAAATCAAATCTATTAAAGAAATTAAGTTGATAATTTATAACTTCCCATAATGGAAAACACAAGACCCATATGGATTCATTGGTGAATTCTACCAAATATTTAAGAAAGAAATTATGTTAATCTCTAAAATCTCTTTGAGAAGGTAGAAGCATAGGGAATACTTCCCAATTCATTCTATGAGGCCACCATTAATCTAATATAAAAATCTGAGACAGACATTACAAGGAAAGTACAAACCAATATAGGTCATGAATACAGATAAAAATATCCTTCAACAAAATAGTAGCAAATCAAAATCAACAATGTATAAAAATAGTTATATAACACTACTAAGTGTGATTTTTATCCAAATATGCAAGGCTGGTTAACATTCAAAATTTCGCTAATGTAATCCATCATATAATAGGCTAAAGAAGATAAATAACATAATTATATTAATAAATTCAGAAAAAATGACAAAAGTCAACACTCATTCTTGATAAAAACTCTCAGTAAACTGGGAAAAGAGGGGAATTTTCTCAAGTTGATAAAGGCTGTCCATGAAAAAAACCTATGACTAATCTGATACTTAATGGTAAGAAACTTGAAGTTTTCCCATAAGATAAGGCATGTCCTTACCACCACTCTTTTTCAACATTATACTGGAAGTGTTTGCTAATGTACTTGGATATGAAAAGGAAATAAGACATATGCAAATTGAGAAGGAAACATAAAACTGTCTTTGTTTGCAAATGACATGATCATCTGTGTAGAAGAACAGAAAAAAAGTGACAAAAATACTACTGGAATTAGTAAATTTTCAGAATATAAGCTTAATATACAAAAGTCAATGAACAAGTGGAATGTAAAAATTAAAACATGATGGTATTATGTTAGCATCCCCCAATAAAATAGTTATATATAAATCTAAAAAATTATGTTCAAATTCTATATGAGAAAACCTACAAAACTAATGGAAGACATCAAAGTATTAAGTAAATAGAGAAAATGTCCAGGTTCATGTCAGGGGTCTCAAACTCGCGGCCCGCGGGCCGCATGCGGCCCGCCCACCAATTTTCTGCGGCCCGCAGACTGGCCCACAGATTAATCCACAAAGTTTGATTAGTCTGTGGGCCGCACAAAATTGGTGGCCGGGCCCCACGGCCGCGAGTTTGAGACCCCTGGAATAGAAGATTCAGTACCATCAATATGTCGATTCTTCCAAGTTGATCTATAGGCTGATCGCTCACTCTCTCAGTCAAAATCCCAACAAGTTTTGTGGATATCAGTTAACTGATTCTAAAGTTATTATGAAATGGCAAAAGAATCCAGCATAGCTAAAACAATACTGAAGAACAACAATGTTGGAAGAATGACACTATTTGACTATATGACATAATAAATAAAGCTATAGCATTCAAGAGAATGTAGTACTAGCAAAAAAAATAAGACTGCTAAATGGAACAAAATTGACAGCCCAGAAATAGTTCCTCATAAATTTAGTCAAATGATTTTTGACAAAGAAAAAAGAAAAAAAGAAATACAATATTGAAACAATTGTCTTTTTAACAAGTAGTAGTCACTGGAAATGCACATGTAAAAACAATCTAGACACAAATATTATAACCTCAAAAAAAATTAACTTTAAATAAATTACAGACCAAAATGTGAAACTATCCAAAACATAGGAAAAAAATCTAAGTGACTTTGGGAACAGAGATGGTTTTTAATACACAATACCAAAAACAATAAATGAAAGAAACAATTGATAAGCTAGACTTCATTATAAATTAAAAGGTTCTGCTATTTGAAAGATGTTAAGAGACTGAAAAGGCAAGCACACACTGGAATAAAAAATTTGCAAATGATATATCTGATAACAGATTGTTACCCAAAATGCAAAGTGGGCCTAAAGAAGGTTCACAGTTGTACGTGAAACAGAGTTATTTTTGTATTATTTATTATTGTATTATTTATTTGAATTATGTCTGTAAACCTTTTGCCCAACCTGGTATATAAAGAACTCTTAAAATTCAACAATAAGTTCTGGCTGGGTGACTCAATGGATAGTGTTGTCCCAGAGCACAGCAGTCACAAGTTAGATCCCTAGTCTGAGCACACATGAGAAGCAACCAACGACTGAACAACTAAATGAAATCAATTAAGTGGAACTAGTTGATGCTTCTCTTTCCCTCTCACTCTCCCTGTCCTCTCACTCTCTTCACCACCACCCCCAAAGAAATTAATAGAAAAAAGTATTTGGCCCTGGCCGGTTGGCTCAGCGGTAGAGTGTTGGCCTGGCGTGAGGGGGACCCGGGTTCGATTCCCGGCCAGGGCACACAGGAGAAGTGCCCATTTGCTTCTCCACCCCCTCCCCCTCCTTCCTCTCTGTCTCTCTCTTCCCCTCCCGCAGCCAAGGCTCCATTGGAGCAAGGATGGCCCGGGCGCTGGGGATGGCTCCTTGGCCTCTGCCCCAGGCGCTAGAGTGGCTCTGGTCGTGGCAGAGTGATGCCCCGGAGGGGCAGAGCGTCGCCCCCTGGTGGGCAGAGCGTTGCCCCTGGTGGGCGTGCTGGGTGGATCCCGGTCGGGCGCATGCGGGAGTCTGTCTGACTGTCTCTCCCCGATTCCAGCTTCAGAAAAATACAAAAAAAAAAAAGAAAGAAAAAAGTCTTTTAACAGTTCAACAATAGGGAAAAAAACTACTTAAAAATGAATTAAAGACCTTAAAAGGCACCTTATCAAAAATAATATGCAGATATAAAAAGATCATATCATCAGAAAAATGCAAATTAAAACAATGAGATATCACTACACACCTATTAGAGGGACGAAAATCTGGAACATTGACAACACCACATGCTGAAAAGATGAGGAGCAATAGGAACTCTATTTACTGCTGGTGGGAATACAAAATGGCAAAGCCACTTGGGAATATAGTTTGACAGTTTCTTAAACTCAGCATGCTTTTAACATGTGATCCTTCAAGCACACTCCTTGGTATTCACTCAAAGAAGCTGAAAACTGAAATCCACACCAAAACCTGCTTATGGATGTTTATAGCGGCTTTTTTCATGATCGCCAAAACTTGAAAGTAACCAAAATGTCCTTCATTAGGTGAATGGAGTAGTCAGTGGTGGTACATCCATACAACAGAATGCTATGCAACATTAATATTCAACTCTAAAAGGAAATAAGTCTTCAACCCATGAAAAAAATATGGAGACAATATGAAAGCATATTACTAAGTGAAAGAAGCCAATCTAAAGAGGCCACATACTGTATGATTACAACTATATGACATTTTAGAAAAGGAAAAACCATGGAGACATAGATCGGTGGTTGCCAGGGATTATGGTGAAAAGGGATAAATAAATAGAGCACAGGGAATTTTCTAGGGATTTTTTAATAGGGAAACTACTCTATATATTATGATGGTGAATAACTATCATTATAAATTTGTCTGAATGCATAGAATGTACAACACTAAGTGTGAATGATAATGTAAATTATGAACTCTGGGTGTTAATGAAATGTTAAGGTAAGTTTCTTCATAACACAAGCACCACCACATGGGCAATGGTGATGTGGGAAAGGCTATGTACGTATATCTGTGAGCAAGGAAAGGAAAATATCTATCTTCCACTCAAAATTGCTGTTACTCAAACTGCTGTAAAAAGTGCTTTAAGCCTGATTAGGCAGTGGCACAGTGGATAGAGCGTCGGACTGGGAAGCGGAGGACCCAGGTTTGAGACCCTGAGGTCGCCAGCTTGAGCACAGGCTCATCTGGTTTGAGCAATGCTCACCAGCTTGAGCCCAAGATCGCTGGCTTGAGCAAGAGGTTACTAGATCTGCTGGAACCCCCAGTGAAGGCATATGTGAGAAAGCAATCAATGAACAACTAAGGTGCCACAATGAAGAATTGATGCTTCTCATCTCTCTCCCTTCCTGTCTGTGCCTATCTGTCCCTCTCTCTGACTCTCTCTGTCTCTGTCACAAAAAAAGTGGACTCATTTAAAACAACAACAACAACAAAAACTGTAGGTAGTCATACATATTCAAAAGAACAAATACCAAAGACAAAGAAATCCTTGAATTAAGACAGGGGGATGCTGAATGAAACACTGTGTAAAATAACAAGGGTAAGAGAAATAAGCTTCTAGTCCAGAGCCATGAAAACAAGATGGAGTTGAAATAGGTTAAATTTTGAAAGAAACAAACCCAACATATAATTTTATATCCAACAAAATTTTTCTACAACAAAAGAGATAGTAGAAAACAAAACCTCACACAAGTCATTGCCATCTGACCAGTCTTTAAAAAATGTTAAAAGAAGCTCTCCAAGGACAGAAAAATTATAGTTAGAAATTTGGATCTAAAAAAAGAAAGTAAGCACTGGAGAAAGAATATATGGAGTAAAATAAATTTTTTCTTTACTTAAAAGATAGTTTAAAATAATAATGTGATAATATATATGGATAAGTAAAATGAATAACAATGTCATAAGGTTTGGAAGGTGGAAATAATACTGTTGTAAATTATACCTGCAACACATGAAACGTGATGGGTTATCTGAATGTGGACTTAAAGATGACACAATTTGTAATAGTCCTATAAAATTCTTTACTGTGCTTACTCTAATGACATCATCTAGTACTTTTTCACAATAGAAGGTACCTTCCCTATGAACACCTATAGTTGTCAGCTCTCAGCATCATTTACAATTTTGTTTCCCACAGGAACTGATTTTAATCTAAACAGGACAGCAAATCCTGGAGGGAAAGGGGAAAGGCATGGGGGGGAGGGAACAAACGGGGGGACCGAGGGGAACATGGAGGTGGGGGGAGATATATTCGGTGGGACACCTGAATCTAAGTAAACACAATAAATTAAAATCATAAATTAAAAATTAAAAAAATAAATTATAGAGCTTCTAACTTATGTACTTTTTGGTGTCTTTTTCTTTGCATAATTCCCCAGAACAGATTTTAGGACATGTTTTTTGGGCACTGAACCATGCTATCCTGAATCCATTTTACATAAACATCTTTCGCCTCATTTTTTCTTTGTTTTCTTTTTCCATTATTTTTTTATGCTATTCTCTGTGGGTATAGTTTTCAGCTATCTTAAAACATTTTAAAATAAGATAAAATAAAACGAATAAATGATTCAGAATTGTTTTAAGTGTACTTCTAGGAAATATTATGATGAACTATAGTTACCACTTAGAGTGAATCAAATGACATTTTATCCTTCTAATTACTGATAAAGTTGATTTTTATGGTCGCTTCATTGCTTTTGAGCCACATTTAGGAAGCAATGATGTCATTATGGCTTTGTCATGTTTTGATCCAGTTTTATGTCACATAGTTTTATTATAGTACTTGTCACTCTTTTAAAGGCAGTCAGAAAAATAAGAAAAATTATTGTTGTTCTGTGGTTTACTCTCATCATTTCACAGAAACATAATCCTAGAGTTGGAATCTCTTTCAAAGGATCATTTGTTTTAGTCCTTGCTATCAGCTGATAATTATTTGCAAAACCTCAAATTACAAAACCCCTCAGGTTCCCCTAGAACTTTTATAAGATCTTTACACTTTCTTCTTCCAGTAAACTCAGACTGAATACCAAATATTTAATGTACAAAGAAATCTTTTCCTACCTACAGCAAATATTTTAGTGTTCCTTGAAAACTCTTAATAAATACCATGATCAATAAACATTTTCTATTCCTGGGAAATGGCTATTAGAACTCTTTGTAGAGGACAAAGAGAAAAATGTACCCCACATTTTAAAAGAGAGCTATAAAAAATGAGGTCAGCTTACCATCCCCTCCTGGGTTTATTAGGAGGCAGCTGCAAAAGGCTCTGGTACCATTGTACCCCATCCCAGGTTCCTCTCAAATTCCTCCGGGCTACATAAGGAAAAGAACAGGGCTTGCACACACCGCCCCCCCCCCACACACAAAGACAACTCTTCTGTCTTGAATCATTGGCCTGTACAGATGATGTATTATAGAATTTACAATTGAAACCTATATGCTTTTATTACCAATATCACCCCAATAAATTTAATTAAAAATAAATATAAATGAAAAAGCATTGCAGTACAACACTCTAGCCCCCTGCTGCAAACCATGTGAAAGGAGCCGTCTCAACCAAATATTTCACTAGACTTATGAAAATCAGCAAAAAAAGAATGCCCAATACTCTTTAAATTGTTTTAAATTTTAATCATCAAAATAAGACCAATGAAACAAAAATCAAAACGCTAAATGCTTATTGGAAAGGAGAAGAAATTTTCTTAACATGCAAATGATGTTATCATACACTAGAAAATTCATAATGATAAATTTCAAAACTTAGATTAAGAAAGCATAATTAGCTATAAGAAAATGCACTGCTCTACTATTAATCTTTTTCATATATAATGATAAAGAACTACAGGCTATCACAGAAAAAATTTAACATTAATAGAAAAATATATATAATAATTTACAATCTCAAAAAAAATGTAGCCTGACCAGGCAGTGGTACAGTTGATAGAGCGTCAGACTGGGATGTAGAGGGCCCAGGTTCAAGACCCCGAGGTCATCAGCTTAAGTGTGGGCTCATCTGGCTTGAGCTAAAAGCTCACCAACTTGGACCCAAGGTCGCTGGCTCAAGCAAAAGGTCACTCAGTCTGCTGAAGGCCCACGGTCAAGGCACATATGAGAAAGCAATCAGTGAATAACTAAGGTGTCGCAACGGAAAACTGATGATTGATGCTTCTCATCTCTCTTCGTTACTGTCTGTCTGTCCCTGTCTGTCCCTCTCTCTGACTCTCTCTCTCTGTCCCTGTAAAAAATAAATAAATAAAATGTAAAAAAAACCCTTATTAAGTAGGTGGTGTGTGACATTCGAATAAAAACTATAAAATACATTAATAGGCTTGGTAAAATAACTTAAAAAGAACTGGTCCAGTAAGTACAGCACATTCCCGGAATAGATGAGACCAGACTCCCAGGATGAATAAGACAGATGAGTCCTAGAGATAGGGAAGTCGCTAGACTCCCAGGATGACTAGGAGCTGATAAGTCCTTGAGATAAGGAAGTCGTAAAAACTCCTAAGATAGTTAATGTGACCACATCCTAAGGGATAGATAGGGACATTTCCAGCTGGGGGCTTTCAACTGTATGACTGGTTACTAAGGCACATGACTAAAAATTTAATTTGGAGGAGCCAATTGCTAAACGCCAAATTCGCTTCTGTATGAACTGCTTGCTTGCTACGCTATAAAAACCCCTAGATTGTAGGCGCTCGGTGTGGCCCTTGTGACTACCACTTGAGGGTCCACCCCTGCGCAGGTTTATTTTTTTTTTGTTTTGTTCTCTTTTTCTCTTGGCCATAAAAATTTGTCTGAAACTCTCCAAACGTCTCCAGTGTCTGTTTTACCCGGCGAGTGTAACATTTTATGGGGGCTCGCCCGGGATTACCCATTACGGGAATCTTGACTGGGGACAGGCGGAACAGCTGTTTGTGTTTGAGCTGGTGAGTATTTTGTTGTAGAATTTCTTGTTTTTGCAATCTGGCTCCGGAGCACTTACAGTCTGTGGTGGCAGACAGGACGCTGTCAGTGACCCGCCCAGACACTCGGGCCAAAGGGCAGGACGCTGCCGGCCGAGGTTTCTGTTTCTGTCTGAAATCGATCGATCGTTTCGAAGTAGTGAGCTCACTCGCGCCGCGCCGCGCTGCTGTCTGGTTGTTTGTTTAGCCTGAATGACTGTGTGGGAAATTTTGTGCATTGCATTGTTGTGTTTGGTGTTAATTTGTTTGCCAGTACAGTGTGATCAACGCTCATCCATCTAGATCACCCTGCTTATAGGGTGGGGAATCCTGTGTGTTGTCTTTGTAGGACTAGAAGCATACCTGGCTGAGAAGAACAAGCACCGCGAGATGGGACAGCAAGAATCTACTCTTAAATCCCCTCTTGATTGCATTTTAAGTAACTTCTCTGATTTTCAGAAGAGAGCTCAGGGTTATGGGGGACCTCCACCCGATCGAGAAACTCTCCGGACCTTAAGCCAAGTAGAGTGGCCATCTCTTAAGGTTGGATGGCCATCTGAAGGAACCTTTGATCTACCCATAGTTTTTGCAGTAAGAGCCATTATATATCAGGTGCCTCACCCAGACCAATATGTGTATATAGATGTTTGGATAGATATAGCTACAGACAAACCTGGGTACATTAAGAGGTGCATAAAAGCAAATCAAAAGATTAAGAGAGCTATTTGTGTGAGTGCTGCGGACATTAAGCCTCGCCCTCCCTCCGCTCCACCTGCACCTGAAAAAGAGCCTCCCAAATCGTATCCGGTCCTTTCTGATGTTACTGAGGATATAGCAGACCCTGTAAATTATCCTCCCCCTTATCAGAAGCCTAGGGAGCCAGATTCAACTGTGCCCGAGAATGTCCAGAGTCCTCCCCACACCCGGGGGGGAACCCCTTATGCTCAACCTTCCTTTGCCGGAGGTGCCCCAATGTTACCTCTTAGGGAGGTGTTGCCCCCACTAGATGAAGGATCACATGCACCATCCCGAATGATTTATATTCCTTTCTCTACTAGTGACATTTATAATTGGAAACATCAGACCCCGTCATTTTCAGAGAAACCTCAGGGGTTAATTTCTTTGCTTGAGACTGTTTTCAGGACCCATCAACCAACTTGGGATGATTGCCAGCAGCTTTTGCACTCTTTGTTCACAACGGAAGAAAGAACCCGCATCAGCCAAGAAGCTGAAAGAGTATTTAGGGAAGAGGGGGGCACTGAAAGGGAACTAGAGAGGACGCTCCCCAGAAGCCCCCCCAGTTGGGATCCAAACAATGACAGGGATAGGGAATCGCTTACCCAATATCGCCAGGCTCTATTAAGGGGAATAAGGGCAGCTGCTAAGAAACCAACCAACTTTAGTAAGGTAGGTGAGGTAACTCAGGGGAAGGATGAGTCCCCTGCTGCATATTTAGAGCGGCTAATGGAGGCCTACCGGGTTTATACCCCTATTGATCCTGAGGCAGAGGAAAATCGCAAGCTAATAAACATAACCTTTGTCACTCAGGCAGCCCCAGACATTAGAAAGAAGCTCCAGAAAATAGAAGGATTTGAGGGAAAGAATAGGAGTGAATTATTAGAAATAGCACAGAGAGTCTTTGTCAATCGTGATGACCCTGAGTTAGGGAGAACAGCTGTAAAACTACTCTTGGCACAGCAATCAAAAGGACAAAAAGGGAAACAGCAGCCCTTTAAGGGAAAGAAGGGAACTTTCCCGCAGAAGCAACTAGATAGAGACCAGTGTGCTTATTGCAAAGAGAAAGGTCACTGGAAGAAGGATTGCCCTAAGCTACAGGCCGTAAATCAGGAACAAGGCTCACAAGTTTTGCTCCAATTAGATTGACGGGGCCAAGGCTCCATTTCTGTTGGCCCCCAGGAGCCTATGGTCACACTGTCAATTGAGGGGAAACCAACTACCTTCCTAGTTGACACGGGGGCCACTTATTCCGTCCTAAAGAGACCACTTGGGACATTACAAAAGGAATCCACAAAGGTAATAGGGGTCACTGGCAAAGCTGTCTCATATCCTCGAGCCACTGCACGGATTACAGACCTGGCGCGAGGGACTATTACTCATTCATTCCTGATTATTCCAGACTGCCCTTACCCGCTGTTGGGACGAGATTTGTTGCAAAAATTTCAAGCAACAATAACCTTCAACCAGGAGAAGAATGCAGAAGGCAAGGTATTAGTGACTGTGCCAATATCAGAAGAATACCTGATTGCCTCCCTCCCGGAAGGTAAGAGCGGGTTTACGGGCATCCCCGAGGAAGTAAAGCAGCAGGTTCCTGGAGTTTGGGCAGAAAACAATCCTCCGGGATTGGCAATACATCAGCCGCCTGTAGTAGTGCTGTTGCGGAGCGATGCCAGCCCAGTACGCATCAGACAGTATCCTGTGCCTGCTCGGGCTAAACAGGGTATAGCACAGCACTTGAGGCGCTTATTAGAAGCTGGGATTCTCCGGGAATGCCAATCTGCCTGGAACACTCCTCTGCTGCCAGTACAAAAGCCTGGAACTCAGGACTATCGCCCAGTGCAGGACCTGCGTAAAGTGAATGCTCGGGTAGAGACCATACATCCTACTGTGCCAAACCCCTATACCCTATTAAGTTCATTGCCACCGACTCATGTTTTCTATTCAGTATTGGATTTGAAAGATGCCTTCTTTTGCATTCCATTAGCAAAGCAAAGTCAGGAAATGTTTGCCTTTGAGTGGAATGATCCTGAGAATGGACTTTCAGGCCAATACACTTGGACCAGGCTCCCTCAGGGTTTTAAGAATTCCCCAACCATATTTAATGAGGCTTTGTGCAAAGACTTACAGGAGTTCCGAGCCGGCCACTCTTCAATTGTACTGCTGCAGTATGTGGACGATCTCCTTATCGCAGCCCCAAACCAGGAGAGTTGCCAAGAAGCTACGTTAGAACTACTCCAAGAATTGCAACGGATGGGCTATCGAGTATCTGCTAAGAAGGCCCAAATTGTCACCCAAACCGTGAGTTACTTGGGGTATGACTTGAGGGGAGGACAACGTAGTTTGTCTAGCCAAAGAATTCAGACTATATTACAGATTCCTGAGCCTGTAAGTAAGAGGCAAGTACGAGAATTTTTAGGTGCTGTGGGATATTGCAGACTTTGGATACTGGGATTTGCAGAGCTGGCCAAACCTTTGCATGAGTTAACACGGGGAAAAGAGGAACAATTTGTATGGACAGAGGAGGCACGAGAGTCTTTTCAAAAACTTAAGGAGGCCCTAGTTGCAGCCCCGGCATTAACCCTGCCAGACTTGTCTAAGTCTTTTCAACTATTTGTGACTGAGAAGAAGGGCATTGCTCTAGGGGTCCTCTGTCAAGAACTAGGACCTTGGAAAAGACCAATAGCCTATCTGTCCAGAAGACTAGATCCTGTGTCATCAGGATGGCCCAATTGTTTGAGAGCACTGGCTGCTACCTCCATCCTTCTTAAGGAGGCCAGTAAACTGACTCTGGGTCAAGACATTCAGGTCATTGGAGAGCACTATTTAGAACAAGTGCTGCGGGCTCCACCGGATAGGTGGATCTCGAATGCCCGACTAACACAGTATCAGGCACAGTTGCTGAACCCCCCTGCAATACAATTTTTGAAAACAACGGCCTTGAATCCTGCTACATTGCTCCCGTTGCCAGACTCATCGGTGATCCATGACTGTAGACAAATATTAGATACCATTACAGGAGCCAGACCAGATCTACGGGATCAGGCCTATGAGAAGGCAGATTTAACTCTGTTTACAGATGGAAGTAGCTATGTTCGGGATGGGCAAAGGTATGCTGGAACTGCGGTGACCACATAAGATACTGTGTTATGGAAAAAGGCACTGCCTAAAGGCACATCTGCACAACGGGCTGAGCTTATTGGACTCACACAGGCCCTTAGAATTGCTGAAGGGAAAAGTGCCAACATCTCTACAGACAGTAGATATGCCTTTGCCACTGCCCATGTACATGGCGCCATCTACCGGGAGCGTGGGTTGTTGACAACTGCAGGAAAAGAAATTAAAAATAAGGATGAAATTTTAGCTCTATTAGAAGCCATTTGGTTGCCTAAAAAGGTGGCAATAATACATTGCAAAGGACATCAAAAGGGGGATTCCCCTATAGTAAAAGGAAACCACTTTGCTGATCGAGCGGCACGGAATGCAGCAGAAGAGGAGGAACACACTAACCAACTGCTACTCATCCCACCCCCTACTTTACAAATAGAACCGAGGTATGAGCCAAAAGAAGAAGAGAAAGGTAAGCAACTAGGGGGTAAGAAAAGTAAACAGGGATGGATAGAATTACCAGACAGCAGAATATACCTACCACAAGGAGTGTTAAGACAAATAATTCAAGAAATACATAGCAGCTCCCACTTAGGACAACAAAAACTAGAACATCTAGTAAGAAAATATTATGAGGGAGCGGAAATCAGAGATATCATACACTCTGTTGTGTCTAGGTGTCAGGCCTGCGCCAAAGTAAATGCTGTCAATAAGAAATTACCTCCTCTCATCAGGCACCGAGGAAAAGCTCCTGGAGAACTGTGGGAAGTAGACTTTACCGAAATGACTCCAGGGAAATTAGGCTACAAATATTTGCTTGTTCTAATAGACACCTTTACTGGATGGACTGAGGCTTTTCCTACAAAAGGAGAAACTGCTTCAACAGTTTGTAAAATACTTTTAAGAGAAATCATTCCACGATATGGCATTCCCATTGCTGTAGGGTCAGATAATGGACCTGCTTTTGTGTCCAAAATATCACAGGAATTGGCAAAAAGATTAGGGATCAATTGGAAATTACACTGCATTTATTGGCCTCAAAGTTCAGGGCAAGTCGAGAGGATGAATAGGACCCTTAAAGAGACTATAATTAAGTTAAGAGAGGAGACTGGCGAAAATTGGGTAGAGCTACTCCCTTTTGCATTATATAGGGTTCGAAATACACCTTATACAGGAAAATAGACTCCTTATGAGTTAATGTATGGGCAACCAACTCCTTTGGTTCCACAAATAACAAGGGAAGAAATTAAGGGTTCTAATCAAAGTTTTCTAAAGTCCTTACAGGCATTACAACTAATACGTGCAGAAGTACAGGCGCTTAGACACCAGCAGAAGGGCCAACTCAAAGGACTTCCACTGCCAACTCCACCGGAGCCAGGACAATGGTATCCCAAATAAGACTGTTCAAGAGGCACTTCTAGCAGTACATCACCCAAGGACTGACTCCCACGTAGACGGGTCCACACACCATGATCCTGAGCACCCCCACTACTGCCAAGGTAGAAGGCATACCCGCCTGGGTCCACCGCAGCCGGCTGAAGCTTGCAGTCCCAGCAGAGACACCTTTGTGGACAGCGAAGACTGACCCTGCCAACCCTTGTAAGCTGACCCTGAGAAGGACAGCATGCCCTGCTTCAGCCACAAACCAGAAGTTAACTGGTCCACGCATGGAGACTTTAGGGAGGGAGGGAAACTAAGGTAAAGGAAAGCCAAGTAAGTCATCTTAAGGTTTGATGCATGTACTGCTATGAGTATACAGAAAGGGGGTGTAAGTCCCTTGGCTGAGAGAGAAGCTATAAGGTAAATGAAAATTATATATATGCTCATAGCTACCACTATAGAATAACCTATGAATATTAGTCATGTGTCCAATAGGCTACTTATGAAAAGGACACCTCCAAAAAGCAATCTTTAAAAGAGAATTACTTAGTACTAACTTAGTCTTTGCTGAAGGTTAAGGTTTTTAAAAAAATCAAGAATTTTGACTAGAAAGGAATTGTATGGTTTTGATAATAGAAGGTATAAGGTATAGAGGTACTTTTGAAAAGAAAAGGAAAAGCAAGTTGTTATGAAGGCCAGTTATTTCTGGATAAGAAAGTGCATAAAAGTTGAAGGTTTATGTAAGTTGCAGAAGATTTGTGTAAGTTGCAGAAGGTTTGTGCAAGTTGTAAGAAGTTAGTACAGAGAAGAAAAATGCAAGGCAGAAAGAATAGAAACAGTTAAAATAATAGTTTTATCTCAGCCATACCAACGCCGAAGAATCTTCGTTATAGTTAAGGATTTAACTAGGACAAAGAAGAGGAGGAAATGTGACATTCGAATAAAAACTATAAAATACATTAATAGGCTTGGTAAAATAACTTAAAAAGAACTGGTCCAGTAAGTACAGCACATTCCCGGAATAGATGAGACCAGACTCCCAGGATGAATAAGACAGATGAGTCCTAGAGATAGGGAAGTCGCTAGACTCCCAGGATGACTAGGAGCTGATAAGTCCTTGAGATAAGGAAGTCGTAAAAACTCCTAAGATAGTTAATGTGACCACATCCTAAGGGATAGATAGGGACATTTCCAGCTGGGGGCTTTCAACTGTATGACTGGTTACTAAGGCACATGACTAAAAATTTAATTTGGAGGAGCCAATTGCTAAACGCCAAATTCGCTTCTGTATGAACTGCTTGCTTGCTACGCTATAAAAACCCCTAGATTGTAGGCGCTCGGTGTGGCCCTTGTGACTACCACTTGAGGGTCCACCCCTGCGCAGGTTTATTTTTTTTTTGTTTTGTTCTCTTTTTCTCTTGGCCATAAAAATTTGTCTGAAACTCTCCAAACGTCTCCAGTGTCTGTTTTACCCGGCGAGTGTAACATGGTGCAATCTTGATTAGAGATTTTAAGTATTTGAACAAAAATAATCTATATTACTGTGTGGAAAGATATAATAAAATGATAAATCATTCCAAATTAATTTATATGTTTAATACAACTATGGTAAAAATTTACTGGGAATTTTTTTGAAACTTGATAAAGTTATTTTATAATTGCTGTACTTGAATAAAAAAGGAACTAAGAAATTTTTGAAAAATACTTTTCACTATAAGATATGAATACAAATCATAACCTTTTATGAAGTATGGTGGGTTCCTGGCAAAAGAGTAAAGAGGGAAATTAATGACAAAATATATAAGGCCTCGAGTAATTGTTAATGACTTTATAAATAAAGGAATCGTCACAAATGGGAAAATAATCAACAAATGATGTTTGGAATAATCATACAAAGCAATAAAACAAATTCTAGAGTTTAAGAAAAGTATTTTAAAAAATAATACACACACACAAATTTTATAACATATCCAACACTTTTCAAATGAGGTAGGCACATATCTACATAAGACTCATGTACAGATGAAGAACACAGTTTATATTAAAAAGCATCACTATGATCTGAAATACCATGGAAAAGAAACATAGTTGGTCCTCACAAGAAAAGTAACTGGGAACTAAAAATTCAGGTTCTGTGTTTTACCTCTCCCTCAGGGTTACACATATTCTTAACCTGGTGATGTCTGTTTTTCTCTGTCTAGACTAGCTCTAATCCCAAACAACTTTAGTGGGCTTCCTCTATGTGCAGCACAATTACTAGCTCAAGTTCCTGCAAATGACCTGCAAAAAACTCAGTAAGCTTCTGGTTCAGATTTCTAGAGAGGGCTAATATGACCGAACTGATTTCTTTGAGCCCAGTCACACTATTCCAGATGGTGACTCATTATTTCTCATATAAAGCAGGATACTTTTGAGAGAGAAGCATCCTCAAATACTGATTAGGGGTCAACTGGGGCTGTTCCAGGCTACAGGGGCCGTTTCCCTGAGCCTAGGTCATGAGCCAGCGCAGTGGGCCTTCTGCTTCTCTGGTGGGCATGCCCATTGCCCCAGCTGTGGCCACACAGGACAGGGTAATTCAGGCTGATGCCAACCAGCCTTTAGGCTGGGGCGGGTTCTGTGTGAAGTGTAAGTGGAACAAGTGCTCAGACCAGATCCACTCTAACAAGGACTTCTAAAATGAAGATGAAGAAAGAAGAATATATAAAAAGATGGACTTAGTTAAAACAAAACAAAACAAAAAAAACTTTCCTCACCAAAAAATAATTAAAAATTTAAAAAGACAAATGATAAAAATGTATGCAACAAATACCAACCTGTTTTATCATATTTCCAAACCTTCCTCTCCCCAGCCAGCCCATTGCTTTGCCAAAGTCTTATCTGTACCACAACTCGTACACAGAAGTTTTAATTAATGGAATGACAGTGCTTGTCTTTACAAACTGGCTTACACTAAACAAACAAAAAAATGTTTAAGCAAAATTCAATTGGAGGAGGTTCACTTGTTTAATTCATTTCTAACCCCTCACTCTGAAGTAAATTTTAATTAGTAGTTCTAATTACAATCATAAGTGCAATTTATATGTAATACTTCTCAAGGGATATCATTGTAACTTATTTAAAAAGAGTTATTTCACATAAACTTATTTAGAAGTAAAAGGGGATCTTAGACATGTTTTAAATTGTTCATTTTACAACATGTAGAATTTAGCATTAAAATTTCTACTCTATTTCTTTATCCCTCTCTCCCCCCTGTTGTGATTATCTACCAACCTTCAGTTCTGTCTCCTTTGTTTATTATAGATTAAGGACATTGGCTCTATGTCTTTTTCTACACCTTCATCATCTGTCACTTTTAGTGACAATCACATCAACAAGGACTGCCCACTCTGTGTCTTGGATACTCAGGTCATTCTGGTTCTTGAATTTTTCATGGCCAAAGAGTCTCTCCTCCACCTAAGCCTTCAACAACCATGGGCACAGCCTGGCTATTATGTGTTGATGCCCCCTTACCCTATCTCCCACTTTTCCAACTAGTCATACCCCTTCTATCTACCTGATATCTCTGTCCTGTTCAACTACTCAAAGTGCAGCCATTACTTGAACTCATTTCAAATTCTAGTCCATTGGCCTCTTTTTTCCCCAAACCTCCATACTCTCCCTTTTATTTTATAGAGTTGAGAATAAATTCTTGCCTATAATGTAATAACTTAAGTTTCTGGTCAATCATTTTTTCCCCTATAGCTATTGGGCAAACCCCCAACCCTACACGAATATACCAATATTATTTGTTTGTGGCTGCAGGTGGCTGCAGCAATTAAGTCAAGAGCTGGTGGAGAAAGACACATGTAATGGGAGACTAGCTCCACAACAAATTTGTGCACGTGGGCCTCAAATGGGGCTCAAAACTGCAAAGGAAGACATTGTTATCATGAGCTCACTCTCTTATTCTCTACCATGACTATTTTCAAACTTTCTCATAATTAAAAAAAAATCATCCAGGTCCTGGCCGGTTGGCTCAGTGGTAGAGCATCGGCCTGGTGTGCAGGAGTCCTGGGTTTGATTCCGGCCAGGGCACACAGGAGAAGCGCCCATCTGCTTCTCCACCCCTCCCCCTCTCCTTCCTCTCTGTCTCTCTCTTCCCCTCCCGCAGCCCATTGGAGCAAAGTTGGCCCCGGGTGCTGAGGATGGCTCTGTGGCCTCTGCCTCAGGTGCTAGAATGGCTCTGGTTGCAACAGAGCGACGCCCCAGATGGGCAGAGCATCGCCCCCTGGTGGGTGTGCCAGGTGGATCCCGGTCGGGCGCATGCGAGAGTCTGTCCGACTGCCTCCCTGTTTCCAACTTCAGAAAAATAAAAAAAAATAAAAATCATCCAGTTGCTTCACATTCATATATTCATTCTCATATTTCCTCTACCTCCATCCCACTCTTCAAAGTTTTCTAATTCTATCTCTAGTGTTCAAATAAAATGCATATATACTTCTTCCATTGAACCAGTTACACTTATGAATTACAAAAATATATAAATTCTATTAATTTAATGAATATTCAGTATATCAGTTATAAATTATATGCTTTAAATTATAGAATTTATATTTATTCTGTGAAAAATTTGAATCAATAAAAATCTCACTCATTAAACTATACCTGAGGGCAAGACCACAATATATTGTTTGCCATCCTATCTCTACCAAGTGTTGCAGGACCTGAGAACAGTAAATACTGCAGAAATTTATACTGATAGAATAAACACGTATACCTTTTAAACACATTAAGTCTTTAAAAATAGCTTTAAATACTCCTTATGCAGTGACAAGAGCTGTGCTTACAACAGAGCTTTCCTCAGTGTACCTGTCTTATATAATATGTGAGGCTATGATATCTAATATATGATGCCCCTTATTTGCACATTCTTCATGTGAATTCTGTTCTGAATAGTCACTGTTTTCATGTACCTTTTGATTTTCCATTATTTTTCCAATTTTTGTCCTGTAATGAGAAAATATCAGAAGGTACATTTTTTTTTCCCTTGATTAGATTCTACAAATATATTAAGGTATTTTTTGGCAATTGAGAAATGTTATGACCTGTGCTAGTCACTGGGAAGTGACTTAAAGTAGATGCAAAATTAGACAAAATTGACTACCCAGGTCTCACAGTCTAGTTAGGGAACTGTACCTTTACAAAGGTCAAATTCTTAGGGTTAGATTTCATCTAAATGATAGAAAACCCAAAATAACAGACTTAAACAGAAATTTATCATTAACTATAAGTAGCACAAAATAACAGAGAATCCCATGATAATTAAGATCACAGGCCCTTTTCTCCTAATAGCCCAACGTGTCTACTACTGGTCCAGCCATTGCAGCTATATTCTGAACAGCAATAAGAGAGGGAAAGGGGGGGCACACTGCTTTCCTTTTATGACATTTTCTGGATCTTTTACGCATGAATGCTATTGGTTTCTCTGTGACAAAACTAGCAACAAAGATGCTCTTAGCAGCTAAAAAGCTTGCTTCTTTGCTTCTAAAAATGAGAAGTTCTAATACTGAAAAAGGTGAGAATGGTTACTGAGGAGCATTCTCTACCACGATACAAGAAAATCTAACCTAAAAAAAATAATAATAAACTAGAAGTATGAACAAAATGTAATGAATAAACCTAGGAGAGGGAAAGTAACTCTTACTGGCCTGGTAATTATTTAACCGTCATGGAAAATGGTTCTTAATATATAAAAAAAGATTTTGACAAACAGACTATAAAAAGAGGGCAAGGAGGAGACATAACCAAGGTATGAAATCCAGAGACGAGAGAGGCAAGTGTCCAGAGGAGCCAGAACCCCAGGACAGCCTGCATCACAGGAGGCAGGACGTGATAAAAGAGATCAGGATGAAAGGGCAGGCTGAGTTGACGTTGAGGGCTGTGAATGGCAGGCTGAATACAATGGCACTGATTAACATTCAAGAAACTGTAACCACTGCTATTGCTAGTTTGCTATTCTTTTCCCACTCTTCCTTTTTTATTTATTTATTGTGTTTACATAGATTCTAGTGCCTCCCCAATGCATCCTCCCTCCCCCATATTCCCCTCAACATCTCCCTTACCCCCCTCCCAATAGCTCCCTTCCCCTTCCCTTCAGGTTTAATTCCATTCCTTAGTTCACATTGTTCCTTGGATTCCTCAAATGAGTGAGGTCATATATTTTTCTTTCTCTCCCTGGCTTATTTCACTCAACATAATAGTTTCCAGGTCCATCCATGTTGTTGCAAAAGGTAAGGTTTCCTTCTTTTTCATGGCCCAATAGTATTCCATTGTATATATATACCACTGCTTTTTAATCCACTCGTCCACTGACGGACACTTGGGCTGTTTCCAGATCTTCACTATTGTGAACAATGCTGCCATAAACATGTGGGTGCATTTCTTCTTTTGAGTCAGTGATATGGTGGTGTCCTTGGGATATATTCCTATAAGTGGGATAGCTGGGTCAAAGGGCAGTTCCATTTTTAATTTTTTGAGGAATCTCCATACTGTTTTCCACAGTGGCTGCACCAGTCTGCATTCCCACCAGCAGTGCAGGAGGGTTCCCTTTTCTCCACATCCTCGCCAGCACTTATTCTGTGTTGTTTTGTTAATGAGTGACATCTGACTGGTGTGAGGTGATTTTCTCATTGTGGTTTTAATTTGCATTTCTCTAATGATTAATGATGTTGAGCATTTTTTCATATGCCTATTGGCCATCTGTATGTCCTCATTGGAGAAGTGACTATTCATTCTTTTTGCCCATTTTTGATTGGATTGTCTTCTTGGTGTTGAGTTTTACAAGTTCTTTATAAATTTTGGTTATTAACCCCTTATCAGACATATTGTCAAATATGTTCTCCCACTGTGAAGTTTGTGTTTTTATTCTGTTCTTGTTGTCTTTAGCTGTACAAAAACTTTTTAGTTTGATATAGTCCCATTTATAGTTTATCATGCCTTTTATTTGACAAAGGAGGTAAGAGTATACAATGGAGTAAAGACAGTCTCTTTAACAAATGGTATTGGGAAAACTGGACAGCTACCTCCAAAAAAAAAAAAATGAAACTAGGATTTCCATTCTTCCTTGACCTCTAGAAATTTGCAATGAGTACTTTCAACACTATACCTCACAGTGAGTGGAGATTTGGGCTTTGCTAATGTTCCAGGTGGAACACCTTGAACCTTTGTTGTTACTTTATAACAAAAGAAGTCACATACTGAAAAGAGTATTTCTAACAGGTTCATCCTACGTCACAGCACAGGCCCCCTTGAGCACCTGTGTAACAGATATGCAAGATGCTCTCAAGATGAAACAACTCTGTAAAGTAGAGAAACTGATCCCCTTCCCCAACCCCATTCAGTCCCAGGAGGCTGCAGCTTCTCCAGCCAGATAAAAAACATGCTCTTCTTTTCTCTGGGTATTGGGAGGGGAAAGGTAGGGGACCAGATGGGGATAAGAAAAGATCAACAGCTGCTGCTCCTCACCCAGAGCATCAGCTTGTGAAAGCAGCCCTCTGAGAAAGGGCTCCAGCTGACCTGCCTCACTGGCTGCCCACATACCTCCTTAGGGAAGCAGCAGCAAAGGGGCTTCTGGTCCCACCACACGAACATTTGCATCTGGGGCTTTGCTTGAGCTCTCTCACTGGGATGAGCTCCGATTGGAAAAGTGAACAAAAAACATTTATTCCTTCGATATTTATGCTGCCAGTCCTCTCTCTGTTCCCTGCAATTATACAAGACAGGACTAATGCCAGCTCTGTCTTCTGACTCATTCCACAACAAAGACATTTGACCATGTTGTGTCCTGGCACGTGGACATTGCGGGAGGTCACACAACCTGCATAACTTCACTATAATATCCTGGAGAGAAGGAGGATGCTGTTACAGAAAGAGCAGGAAGCCTTGCTTAGAAGGATCAGAGATACAGAAACACATCCCTGGACAATGGAAGGTCATGGAGACATGCATCATGCAAAAAGTCCATTCCTGTGGAAGTTGGAGTTTTTCATATTTCATGGGTTTTTTTTTTATGTAAAGTGGAAACTTTTCAAGTGTCCTTTCGTTAATTAATTCCTGAGCCTGGCTTTTTTTATTCACTTAAACACACCCACATCTAATCAAGCTCCCTGATGAGATGGTAATGTCTTTAGAAGAGTTACATTATCAGGTGTAACCAGCTTTCACCGCACTTCATCAACCCATGCATTTGAGAGGTCACCTGAGGACAACAGTGAGCGTACAGCTGCCTCACCGCAGGACCTCACTGACAGCCCCCAGGCTTCTCACTTGTTTCTAGGAGCCCCAGGATGCCTACCATGTGCTCATGGAGCAGACAGTTCTCCACTGCATCTCAGGTCACATGCTGGCTGGTACCAAACTCCAGGAGAAAGGAGTTCCCTCTCTGGGACAAGAGTACTTCCATGCTCAGTGGCAGGTTCTGCTGGCCCAAGGCTGCAGAGTAGCCGGATGTGCACGGATTTGCTTTTTACTGATTGTCTCAGAGCCACACTTCATTCCACAGACCTAGAGAGCTTGGGTCTCCCCCAAAACTCCTGCTACACTGTTGTCTATGAGGATCTAAACAGCACAACTGTTGTGATAAACTATTTAATCAGTTATAATTAAGTTATAACTGGGTTCATTAGGCAGTTCACAATGTAAAATGAAAGAAATTAGGAGTCAATTGAATAGGCAAAGACAATTATAGCAAGCTAAATAACATAGCATAGACTATAATTCACTCACCGTTAAGATGAGTTGCCAGCCAAGTCTAGATCCATGCTTCAGTGGGGCCCCAAACAAACTTGCTTGGAGACGCAGAATGCTTCGCAGCAGTTGCCAAATGATTGTAGTGGGCGACATAGAGTCTGTGCTGGAGTCTCAGCACTGACTTGATCTTCACCCCAGCTACTTATAGTTTGGCCATTTGTCCAACATTGGGTAACACACTTGGGGAAATTCCACTCAGAATCACAGTTCAACACGTGTTATCTCGGGGTTACATGCTTAGGGGAATTTTAATCTTAATCACAGTCTTACATACATAGTTATCTTCGGAAGTTACATATGGGTACAGCTAATCGCATTAATACACTCACTATCACTTTTGATGCTCTGAGCCTTGTTATACATTGCAAATATACAGTTACCAGAAAAGGGCATAAACTGCTTACACCTAAGTCACTCTTAGTTTCCTTTTCACCTTTTATATTAATTTGGTTTTGTGTTTACCATAACAACTTATGTCAAAACGTCCTTGGGGAAAAAGTAAAAAGCACTTTTGTTTGATTGGCTTGTTGATTTTTATAGCCTCTCCTTCTCCAGGGCTCAGGCCTAGTCCCCGTGGGCTCGGTTAGGAGACAGAAATCCTCGAGGTCACCGATTTCCCTACTTTCCCATTTCTGCGACCAGGTCCCTGAGCATGAGTCACCAGATGCCGTGTGCATAAGCTTTTTAGGAGGGTCTGGGGGGCTGCAATGTAGTGTCAATTAAGACCACCCTCCCCATACTAATTAATCTATTTACAAATGCACTCAGTTTCAGAAGAGAAATATCTTTAAATTTTAATGCCTCTTTCAGAAGTTAAAAACAAATTTACTTTTTAGCAATTTCTCTATCAGAAGAAAATCAAAGAGTGACAGTCTCTCTGGGTTACTCCCCCAGGCTCCAGTACCCACTGGGGGAGGGGGCCTGACAATGGGCCCTCACAAGACTGTCATTTCCTGTGTCTAGGGTGCAACTTCCCAATGATGTCAGTGTTTCCATCTATTCTATGACACCGGAGTGTGTCAGGTCTTCTTGGGGGTTGGGGGCAATGATCTATATGTGGTCACCAGGGCTGCAAACCAGTATTGCTTACATCTGATATTTCACGCCCTCCCCCATGCTCACACACAGAAAATCTGCCAGTTTCTCCCCTCTGTGCCCCAAGTCTTACAGGAAACTCTCAAATTCTCACTCTGCTGACCAACCAGCTCAAAATATAATTTAAGAAAAATATACACAAGAACTCATAGTCATCAATCATTAGGGTAACACAGATTAAAGCTACAATGGGATACTATTACCTACATGTCAAATCTAACTTCAAAATGGCTACAATTATAAGGGGGAAAAGCTAAGAGACCAAGTGTCAGGGAGGGTATGAAGAAACTGGAATGCTCACACACTGCTGGTGGGAAGCAGAATAGTCCAGCCTCTCTGGAGGCTGTTGGGTGGTTTCAGACAAAATCACAGAGACATTTAGCATGTGACTCAACAAGCCAATCCTTGGAGGTTTTACTGAACAGAATAAAAATTTATGTTCACTCACTATCTGTATATGAATGAATGTTTATTCCATTTGTATCAATCATTGCCAAAATCTGAAAATAATTCAGGTGCCCTTAAGTCCAAGAATAAGCAAGCAAATTGAAGTATATCATATCAACAAAATACTATTCAGCAATAAAAAGGAGCAAATTATTGGTCAACACGGTGACTCCTAAATGCCTTTTGCTAAGTTAAAGAAGCCAGATGCAACTTCTACAAATTGTAGGATCCCTAATACGACAAGGCAGAACTTGAAGGACGAAACCAAGAAATGGGGGTTGCTGTTGACTACCAAGGGGCAACATAAGGAATTATGGGGCAGTGGGTGGGAAAGAATGATAAAACTCTTTTGTATCATCTACTTATCAAACCCCCAGAACTATGCTCCACAAAGAATCACTTTAACGGTATATCATTTTTCTTCTAAAAATCAGACTCTGTGCCCAGTTCCTCATTGGAAGTCGCCATTCTGTTCTAACAATAAAAAAGCTGAACAGACTGAAAAACAAACAACTCTTCTTAGATTCCTAAGAGAGGGGAGCAGATAGGGCAAAAACTGCTCCTAAGAATGGAGACACTAGAAGCAAAATAAAGAGAATGAAACTCACTGGAGCAGAGTCTGCCGAGGGGAATCTGCTGGGGGAACGGGAGCCAGGCACCGAAATCCTGTAACAAAAATTGTGGGAGGCTCAGCATAGACAAGTCTAAGAATTACAAAATCCAGGAAAACCCAAGGTAACACCCCCAACATACACTCCCCACCCCCTGCAATATGTGAGATTTACCTGCAGGAGCCCAGCCAGCTTGAGGAAAAACCCTCCTGGGCATCAGACATGGGGAGAAGGAAGGAAGCCATTTTGAAATAAGCCAAAGCCTCCTGTTCTCCTTAAATAGGCCTGCCCTCAGGAGAAACTAATTAACCAGAGCCCAATCTGCTGGAGTTTACCTGTATTCTAATCAGAGCCTAACTGAGCTGACAGAGGGAAATGCCTAACTCCAGCCCACTCAAGCCACCTGTCCTGGGTCCCACCAAGGGAGGAAGAGAAGTCTGAGAAACAGTTGTGAAGTTCACAGTCCAGACCCAGAGGCACAGGTGCACTAAAGGACTGATACCTAACCCTAGGCTTGCAGAACACTCCCATAGTCCTAAACTTCAAATCCACAATACTAAAGGCCCACCTAGAGCAGTTCCTTTTACCCAGTATATCAGGCTTGGCTATCAAGAAAAAATTACAAAGCATACCAAAAGGCCAAAAACACAGTTTGGAGAAATAGAACAACACCAGAATCAGCCATGACAGGATTTTGGAATTACCAGACTGGAAATGTTTTACAAACTGATTAATAATGTTAAGAACTCAAATGGATAAAGTGGACAACATGCAAGAATGGATAGGCAATGTAAGCAGAGAGATGGAAATTCTACAGGGGAAAAAGGAGTGCTAGAGACAAAAAATGTGTAACAGAAATAAAGAGTATCTTTTATAGACTTATTAGTAGACAGGACACAGCTGAGCAAAGAATCTCTGAGCTAGAGGATACACAACAGAATTTCCAAAACAGCAAAGCAAAGAAAACAATGATGAAAAACACAAAAACAGAATATCCAAGGACTGTGAGAAAACTACAAAAGGTGTGTAACATACACATAATAGAAATAAAAAAGAAAATATTTGAAACAATAGCAAACCACAGCTCCTAGAGTTCAGAGACCACCAAGTAGAATAAATGCAAACAAACAAAATAAAACAAACCCCTACACCCAGACACATCATTGTCAAAGTACAAAAAATCAAAAATAAGGAAAAAAATCCTAAAAGAAGCCAAAGGAAAAAAAACAAAACACCTTGCCTATACAGGAACAGAGGTAATAATTAAATCTAACATCTCAGAAATCATGCAAACAAGAAAGTGGAGTAAAATATTTAAAATGTTGGGAGAAGACCCTCAGCGACCTGAATTCAGTACCCTGCAAAATTATCCTTAGAAAGTGAAGGAGAAATAAAGATTTTCTCAGACAAGAATTGCGGGAAGATATTGCCAGTAGATTGCTTTGTAAAAAAAAAAAAATGTTAAAAGAAGTTCTTTAGAGAGAAGGAAAATAATATAGGTCAGAAACTCAGATATAGATAAAGAAGAGCAGCAAGTAAAGGCAAAATAAAAATGTTTATATTACTGAATCATCACTGACCTAACATATAACAGATAAGAGAAAACTAAGGAGTCCTAACAACTAAATGCAATGCGGGATCCTGGATTGGATACAGAAAAAGAAAAAAGATGCTAATGTAGGGGTTGGTAAATGCAAGTTTAGTTTTTTGTTTAGTTAACAGTATTATACTCATATCCATGCTTTAGTTTCAACAATTGTGCCATGGTTGTGCAAGATATTAACATTAGGGATCACTGGTTGGAACTCTGGACTCTTTTGCAACTTTCCTCTCTGTCTAGAATTATTTCAAAATATAAAGCTTTTAAAAATCTCTTTAGAAACATGAGAGTTAAGAGAAAATATGGGTTTGATTAATAAACTCCAAAAACATTTTATCCCCCACCTCATGCTTAAAGATCTATAAATATATATTATCAGAATCTTATGACTACTGATGTTGCACAGGAAGTAACATTCTGCCTTGTAATATGTAGATGTTTGATATTGTGTAACTAAAGGGCTAATTCCTAGAGTGTCCTTAACACAAAAGAAGTGTGCCCCAATGTGAGCTGAAGGCTGTCAAAACTTCCAGCAACTTGTAAATGACAGTTTTTTCCACTTCTTCTTATCAAGGCCCCAAATCTCTATGTTTCGATTCCTCCAAGGCAAACTGGTAACAATAATACAATTTGGGAATTCATTATATGGTATATATATTGCATAAAAAAAAGGACTGCTTTCTGTGTGGATAATTATAGAGGCTTTTGATAGCTATCAAGTGAAAATGAGATTTTATGATAAATGCCAAAGCCTCCATTTCAAACACTAAATAGGACAATACTTACAGAAATTCTGCTAGTTAAATTTAGGGTAATAAAATAAGAGTCCAATCAAGAATATTCTCTGGCTTTGGGCCCACCTCATTTCATTTAATTACCAATAGAATACATTTCCATTCACAGTAATCACTTGCCTTCCAGCACTTCTGAGAGAGGCAACAAGTGTCAATAACCATACTTGGTCCACGATAGCTGCTTTTTTACATGAAGGATCTATTTATGTTTATTATTGCCAGTTCAACTTGGCCACATGCTTGTTGACAGTTTACTGGAAGAATTAATCAAAGCATGTTTCCCTTAGCCAGGCAGTCCCAGCTCTTCTCCTTTTTGATATAATAATTTTTCTGATCTCACTGCAACACTAGAGACTGAATCAGAGAGTTGGAATGCATTATGTTATTATTTAAAGTAGAAGAATATGAGAATGTTTTTTGGTTATTCTCCATTTTCCACTCTTTCTGAACCATCTTCGCTTTTTCTTACTGTGTGCAGACTAGGGTCCCTACTTCCTGGCTTCCAAGTGAGTCTGGCGAACATGGGGCACAGGGAGAGCTGGAGATGCGGAGAGAGGCCGTGGTATTTCCCCTTGTCTTGTAGCACTTCCAGCAGTGGTTGCATTCCTCATGAAAAGTACGGCGTGTCCTATATGTGGAGTTGCTTTACCTTCCTAAACTCTGCTGTCAAACCATTGTACTTGGAATAGCTGAATGCCTTAGTTATTACTATGGTATCACACACATCAACTTTGGCCTTGGAATATTTTTATGGCAAAAGAATTGTGACAGTAAGATTACCCCAAATTTTACTTTTCTGAACATGGACAACTATTATACAGAAGCAGTTAGTGTTTAGGGATTTTTGTAGATGTTCTTTATCAAGTTGAATATATGTTGAAAACAGCATATATATTATATATAATATATATATATTAATATAATATATATAATGGAATATTACTTTACCATAAAAATAAAATGTTACCATTTGCAACAGCCTGGATGGACCAACAAGGTATTATGCTAAGTAAAATAAGACACAGAAAGACAAATACAATATGATTGCACTTACATATGGAATCCAAAAAACAAAATAAATAAACAGAAAAAAACTCAAAGATATAGAGAAAACAATTGATGATTGCCAGATGAAAGGGGAGTTGACTGCAAAAGGTGAAGGGTTTAAGAGGTATTGATTGGTAGCTATGAAATAGTTATGAGGATGTAAATGATAGCACCGAGAATATAAATAACATTATAATAACTATGTATGGTGTCGGATGATACTAGACTTATTATAGGGGGATAAATCTGTAAGTTATAGAACTGTCTAACTACTATGCTGTACACTTGAAACTAATATAATAGCGACTATCAACTGTAATTGAAAAATAAAATATCATCATAAAAAGTTGTAAACAGGCCTGACCTGTGGTGGCGCAGTGGATAAAGCATCAACCTGGAAATGCTGAGGTCGCCGGTTCAAAACCCTGGGTTTACCTGGTCAAGGCACATATGGGAGTTTATGCTTCCAGCTCCTCCCCCCTCCTTTCTCTCAGTCTCTCTCTCTCCCTCTTTCTCTCCTCTCTAAAAATGAATAAAGTAAAATTTAAAAATTAAAAAGTTGTAAACATATAATGTTCATTACTAAAATAGTTAATAAATATTTATATAATTTTTATATAATAATTTATTTTACACAAATAAAAGTTAAAAAAATAATGAAAAAGAACTTTCTGTCTCAATCCTGAGGAACAGCATACACATTTTGCTGAGGGAAAAAGTAAAATTTCTTTTGACACTATTTATATAAAGTTTAGAACATGCAGAAAACATTAGGTAATATTTCAGCTTATAAAATATGTAATAAAGAATAGAAGGAAAGTAGAAAGTGCAAAGAAATAGTAAAATTCAAATTCAGGTGTGGAGTTACTGGAGGAGGAGAGAGGGCGGGAGGGGTGGGACAGAATCAGAGGAATCAGAGAGGGCTACACATCAGGCTTCCACAATGTTGGTGATAATGTTATTTCCTGAACTGGACAGTGATTTCATAAGCAGTACCTTTTATCTTAAATATTGTCAAATAAATAAACATCCATACTTTAATATAGCTCCTAAAATGAGTGAAGTAGAATTATGTATACAAATTCAGAAAGAATCCCCAACACATTGTTTTTAAAAAAGCAAGTATACAATCAAATGAGTAAGATAAGCATGTTTGAAAATGAGTATAGACCCATCTGATACACAGAAAATTTTACATATCAAACTTTTAGTATTGGTTTACCTCTGAGGAGGACAGTTTGAGTTTATAGTATGAAAAATGAAGAAAAAATATTTGTGTGGAATTTTGCCTATTTATATACTGTCTGACTTTTTACAAATGAGTGTATTTGCTAAAGTTATAGAAGAAAATGATATTATTTCTCTCTCCTATAGTGTTTAAACTTGATATTGGCAATAAATGAATAAAAGAAACTAACGAGGAAGAGGAATGAGAGGAGAGAGTGAGAAGATTAAGCAGGAAAACAAGCACTCAATTCCAAACTGAAATGCTGAAGTTAAGGTGAGGAATATCCTCTCTTAAAATTCATTCCAGTGACTTGTCAACGTCGAACCAATTCAAGAATCTATTGGTAGTAAATAGAGTGGTAGATGAAACGATGGTTCAGCAACCAGACACCTGAATGCTTTAGAAAAGAAATTCCTGGAATAGCATTATAGTACCCTTATTAAAAGCCTAATGGTTTTCTTTCTCTATATATTTACATGGTATAATTATGAATCTCACCTAATGAATAACTCAGTTAAAGAGATTCCCAAGGGAAGAAATCTGCCATCTGAAAAGATTTGCTTCTTTTGTAATATGTTAATAAATCTCAAAGAGAAGCTTCCTAATTGTTCACTTGTGATTCAAAATTGTCAGCTCTTGGCATTGATTCTATACTTTGGTTTTGTCTAGGAAAAGGACAGAGATTTCCTTAGATACAGTAATCGGCTATGTGCTCTGAATAATTGTGTAATATGTAAAATTCTACAAGGGTTTTAATATGCACATTTTGAAATTAGAAATCATAACCTTAAAGTTTTGATAGTGTTGTTAAAATTCAAATAAATCAGATGTCACAAAAATATTTTATAAATTTGGAGGAAAGAATATTATTTGCTAATACTTGACATTTAAAAATCTTATGATGATAGTGTTAGAATATTTACATTTAGTGATCCTAGACTCAAAGTAAACCAAGTGCACAGTAGAGAAAGTCATAGAGGGCATGGAAGATCTATTTACATGTATGGAGACTGTATCTTGTGAGGTCCTAGTTATAATACTGAAAAAGGAGCAATATTCTTCAGTAGCTATTCAGTAGAAATTGCAAGTTAGTTTGGTGTTTTTCCTGAGACATTCAATAGCGTGTTTCATCATGAGGCATGCAAAACATTGTATTTTTAATTTAGCCCATATAACATATTTGTTACGAAGAGCGCAGTATTTTCATTTAAGTTGAAAATGAGCCTGGCCTGTGGTGGCGCAGTGGATCAAGTGTCAGCCTGGAATGGTGAGGTTACCAGTTTGAAACCCTAGGCTTGTCCAGTCAAGGCACATATGAAAAGCAACTACTATGGGTTGATGCTTCCCGCTCCTCCACCCTCTTTCTCTCCCCACTCCCCTCTCTAAAAATTAATAAATAAAAATCTAAAAAAGAAATGAAAGAAAGAAAATTCAACTGAGCAGCCCTGTGCATCAATATATAAATGACATGGGCTATTCTGTTAGAAAAACACTAAGACCTATGGGTCTAGTTTTCTCCTATAGATTATAAATAAAATATAACAGTGCCTCTAGCAGACCACATTGTATTTCAATACAGAATTCCTTGACAATCATATACAAAATCTCCCTAAGTGTGTTCTGGCATATTTTAATTATTTATTTTTCCTTTTTTAAAATTTTATTTAGAAAATTAAATTTAATGGGATGACATTGATTAATAAGAGTATATAGGTTTCAGGTAAACATTTCTATAGAATTTGAACTGTTGATTGTGCTGTGTGCCTATCACCCTTTATTCTGTAAGTCTGGTGATTTCTTTATAATGAGTTATCCAATTGGATGTTCTTTTTAGCCACACTCACAGGTCCTTAATTATTAATATCATTTTATTATTATTATTTTTATTGAGAGGTGGCGAGGCAGAGACAGATTCCCTGCATGCACCCTGATGCTATTCACCTAGCAAGCCCCTTAACAGGCTATGTTCAGCCTCTCTCAGGGCTGCTGCTCTGTTGCTTGTCAACCAAGCTATTTTAACACCTAAGGTAAGGCCATGAAGCCATCCTCAGCACCTGGGGCCAACTTTGCTCGAACCATTTGAGCCAAGGCTGCAGGAGGTGAAGGAGGGGGGAAGAAACGAATGATCACTTCTGTGTGCCCTGATTAGGAATCAAACCCTGGACTTCCACACACTGGATCAACACTCTACTGCTAAGCCAACAGGCCAGGATCATTAATATCATTCTTTTTAACTACGATAATCACTCTCCTCAATACCCATTTGCTTTTTTTATTGATTTCTGATATGGAGAGTCCATAAATATCAGGCATTAACACCCTAATACAAATTCAGATTTCATCATCATTTGATTACACTGGGGAACAATTGTTTTTTTTTTATTTTCTGTTGCATGAGGTTTTACAACTGTCTCTATATATTTCTGCATCACTGATTCCAAATCTGAAATCCTTTTTCTGGTGCATGCTCTAGTTTTGATGCAATTTTAATTTCTTTTTGTTACAGTTAATGGCATGCATTGGTTTTTAAATTGGAGTTAAAGGGCAACGACTCTTGGATTGAACATAACCACAAGGCAATTAATGTTTTACAAACATTACCTTTACATAATTGTAGTTGTTTTTAAATGTAAAAAATTATTATCTGATAAAAACATCCTCTTATTTTATTTTAAGATTGAATCATGGCAGGGCCCTGGCCGGTTGGCTCAGCGGTAGAGCGTCGGCCTAGCGTGCGGAGGACCCGGGTTCGATTCCCAGCCAGGGCACACAGGAGAAGCGCCCATTTGCTTCTCCACCCCTCCGCCGCGCTTTCCTCTCTTGTCTCTCTCTTCCCCTCCTGCAGCCGAGGCTCCATTGGAGCAAAGATGACCCAGGTGCTGGGCATGGCTCTGTAGCCTCTGCCTCAGGTGCTAGAGTGGCTCTGGTCGCAACATGGCGACGCCCAGGATGGGCAGAGCATCGCCCCCTGGTGGGCAGAGCGTCGCCCCTGGTGGGCGTGCCGGGTGGATCCCGGTCGGGCGCATGCAGGAGTCTGTCTGACTGTCTCTCCCTGTTTCCAGCTTCAGAAAAATGGAAAAAAAAAAAAAAAAAGTAAAAAAAAAAAAAAAGATTGAATCATGGCTTCTTCGAGTAGGCATAAATGTAAGAATAGTCCTGACACCTTCTATTATATATGTGGCTGTTACACACTTCGACGTCAAAGGAGTAATATTTTATCATTTGTGACACGTGTATATATTGCCTATTTTTTTTTTTTTTTTTGTATTTTTCAGAAGCTGGAAATGGGGAGAGACAGTCAGACAGACTCCTGCATGCGCCTGACCGGGATCTACCCGGCACACCCACCAGGTGCGACACTCTGCCCACCAGGGGGCGATGCTCTGCCCCTCCAGGGTGTCGCTCTGCCGCAACCAGAGCCACTCTAGCGCCTGGGGCAGAGGCCAAGGAGCCATCCCCAGTGCCCGGGCCATCTTTGCTCCAATGGAGCCTTGGCTGTGGGAGGGGAAGAGAGAGACAGAGAGGAAGGAGGAGGGGGGGTGGAGAAGCAAATGGGCGCTTCTCCTATGTGCCCTGGCCGGGAATCGAACCAGGGTCCCCCGCACGCCAGGCCGACGCTCTACCGCTGAGCCAACTGGCCAGGGCCTATATTGCCTATTTTCAAGTTCCCCCTGGCAATCAAGACAAGAATTGGGCTCCTCATATTGTGTGTCATCATTGTGAGGAAATGCTTCGTGACTGGACAAAAGGAAAACGCAAAGGAATGTCTTTTGGTATTCCCATGGTTTGGCGTAAACCTAAGGACAACAGCAGTGACTGTTATATCTGTCTGATCCATACAAAGGGTATTGGCAAGAAAAAACAGCATATGATTGCATATCCTAATATTCCTTCAGCAATATGACCTATCCCACACTCTGAGACACTCCTGGTTCCAGTTTTCGATGGTTTTATTTCTTCTAAGGATGAAAAAAGTGAACATGGTGATCATGTATATTTTGATAAGATGCATGAAGAAATGGTTGTAGAATCTGAAGGGTCTTCTTCTGATGCCAAGCAGTCATTAACCCCTCAGCAGTTTAGCCAACCCGAATTGAATGACTTAGTAAAAATGACATAAAAACTGTACTTGACTTTATGAAGTAAGTGGAGCATAACTGGATCATTTGTGTGGATCTTAAAATGATAAATTTCCTGCTAGGACAACAGAGAGGTTTCACAAAGTATCCTTGCTTTCTGTATTTGTGGGACAGCCGAGCTCGGGAGAAACACTAGTCACAGAAGGAGTGGCCGAAACGTGAAGCTCTGGAAGTAGGGATGCAAAATATTGTGAATGAAGCTGTCGTTAATTGAGACAGGATCATTTTCCCCCCACTTCACATCAAACTTGGCTTAATGAAGCAGTTTGTTCAGGCTTTGAATAGAGAGAGTGAATGCTTTCAACATATTATTTCTGCTTTCCCTGCCTTGTCTTTTGAGAAGATAAAAGCAGGTGTATTTAATGGACCTCAAATTCGAACGCTCATACGTGAAGAAAAATTTGCCAGGAAGATGAATAGGAGGAAAAAGCAGCATGGCAGTCTTTTGTGGAAGTTACAAAGAACTTCCTTGGCAACAATAAAACAGAAAATTATGAACTTCTGGTTCAAAGGATGCTATTGGCTTTCCACAACATTGGATGTAACATGAGCATTAAGATTCACTTCCTGAACAGTCACCTTGATAAGTTTCCTGAAAATCTTGGAGCTGTTAGTGATGAGCAGACTACTGCTGGAGCATCAAACGAGATTGTCCTCAACAAGTACACAATCGCAAGACCTACAAACGCACATTTTTGCCTGAATAGAATTTAAATAAGTTTTGTGCAATTTTATGATTAAAATAAGTGTTTTAATATGTTCTATTTTGAAATCGTAGAGAAATTCTGATGTAATCATATCTTTCAGTGTATTAGTGTATTTACTGCATTATATAAATTATTATATTTTCACAAAGATGATGCCCAAGAAGACATTCTACTTCATTATGTTAAACTAAATGTTGAAAATTTTACAATAAGATGAAAACCTAAAATCCTAAAGTGCAAAAAAAACTAGCTTACAGAGAAAAAACTAATGTCAGATTTGAGATCAGCACACTCAAATTAGGTAAGAACAAGTGTTTTTGTGGATGCAAGAAAAATTTTGTTCCCTAGTGTTATTACACTAGCAGAAAACAATTTTGAGATTATACATTTGCAATATGACATTTTCACATTTCTACCTAAGAAGAAAATGAAACTTACTTTCTGGAGGTCAGAAAGTAAACAAGAAGGTAAAGGACTATGTGCTGTATGTTTTGTAGGAATGACTTTTTCACAGAAAAGTGCCTGCTATATGAAAATACATGACTTAAAATCTAACTTAATGCTTTACAATACCAGTTAGCAATTAGTGTTTATTTACTGAGAAACAGGCTCTATTTTAAATGTTTTACTTGCATTATCTATTGACTCTTTTCACTAATCTTATGGGGTATGAAATTCATCCCATTTTACTAAAAGACAAAACATAAACAGAGAAAAGTAGCTTGCCAAAGCACACCGTGGGATTTGCAAGAAATCAAAACCAGACAGTTTGGCTCACGTTTGTCATTTTAATCTTATTACTATTTCCAAGATCATAGTCACAGCAAGTATACACTAGCATCATGTTCACACTCAATATCCTTATTTATCTGCAGTTACTGCCAGGAAAAAACAGGACTACCTAGAGTTGTAATATGAACCTCAAAAACCAATACATGCCCCCTGATTGTATTGGTCCTTCTAAAACCGAAAGTAAACAAAGAATGACTTCCCTTTTAATTCTAGTGTTTTATTGGTAAATATAACTTTAAGACTTTTCTTTTTAGGTGAGAGGAGGGGAGATAGTGAGGCAGACTCCCACATGATGCATCCCAACTGGGATCCACCAGGCAACCACATCTGGAGCTGATGCTCCAATACTGAGCTACTTTTAGCCCCTGACTCTGATGAATTCCAACAGAATCATTCTCAGTGCCCAAGGCCAATGCTCAAACCAATTGAGCCACTGGCTGCAGGGGGGTGGGGGGGTAAGAGGGAGATAAGGAGGTGGGGAGAGGCAGATGGTTGCTTCTCTTGTGTGCTCTGACTGGGAATCAAACCCAGGACATACATATGCTGGGCCAAAGCTTTATCCACTGAGCCATCGCCCAGGGCCTAAGACTTCTATATTTTTCACACGTTTTCCCTCTAATATGCATATTCTATATTTTCTTTTTAATCTTTCTGTTCCCCATGTAATTTATTATTCTTTCTCTCCTGACTCCCTGCCTTGAAAATGACTTTCATTCTTTTCTGTTGTTTCCCACAAAAACACCATCCTGCTTTCTTCTCCTTAAGATCAACTATCCCATATCCCTACTTGATAACATTAACTTCATAAAGCATCCATCATGGGGTGCATCTTTGAAATGTCACGGGAGAAAATTTTCTTTTCCTGTGTGAATTCCACCCACTTCTACTTTACATCCTTTTATTCTTCTCTTTCTGTGTTCAGCAATGGCAAAAGGTCAGGTCTGTTTTATATAAAATGTATATTTGACACCTGGTGCTTTTCCTGATTTAAAAAATCAGCTTCTCAACATGGTTTCAAAATTTTTTGATGGAGGCAAATGTAGATTCTTAGGTGAAAACTGGAAATGGTGACATATTTTTTTTCTCAGGTGTAATAACCTCTTGATTAT